>NC_072791.1:208709976-210018310 GCF_028583425.1 Eublepharis macularius
CTCAGTGGTTGCTGCTGTGCCTGGTTCTAATGACTCTCCCTCAAAGGTCAAAACCTCAAAGTCCTGTTTCTCCCTTTGCCTTTTACTGACAGACAGGAAGGCTTGAAGGCTGGTAGTACTGTTGTGGTTGCTTAGGAACCTCCACAATAGCCACCGACAGGGCATTATTTATTTATTTATTTATTTATTTATTTATTTATTTATTTGACTTATATCTTGCCCTCCCCATGAATGGGCTCAGGGCGGCTCTCAGGTACAGCTTTTATTAGGGGGAGGTTAGCCCCAAATGTGCCCTGATCTGGACGTCCCAGGCTAGTCCAATCTTGGAAGCTAAGCAGAGTTGGCCTTAGTTAGTAATTGGATGTGAGAACACCGCGAAAGATCAAGGTTGTTACGTAGAGGGAGGTAATGGCAAACTACCTCTGAATATCTTTTCCCCTGAAAAACCCACGGCTTTTTTTCAGAGGGAACGCAGTGGAACGGAGTTCCGGAACCTCTTGAAAATGGTCACATGGCCAGTGGCCCCGCCCCCTGATCTCCAGACAGAGGGGAGTTTAGATTGACCTCCGCGCCACTCAGCGGCAATCTAAACTCCCCTCTGTCTGGAGATCAGGGGGTGGGGCCACCAGCCATGTGAACATTTTCTCCGAGGGCAACCCACTGAGTTCCACCACCTCTTTTCCCAGAAAAAAAGCCCTGGAAAAACCCATGAGGTCACCATAAGTTGGCTACAATTTGACAGCACTTTCCACCGTCACCAACCTCCAATGTATTGTTTGAGGGTTTTTTTTTTTTTTTTAGATTTCAGATTTAATTCTTTTGCAAACCTGGGGTTTCCCCAGATTTGCTGAAAGATCTTTCTTGCCTGCATGACTTCAGTCTCTGAGATATGAATGAGATATCCACAGATTTGTCCATGCTGAGAATCAGATGTATTAATGAAAAATTTGCAAGAAAATATGTGTGGCCTTCTGTGTAATATGGTACTGTACCAGGTTCCACCCCTCTCAAATCTCCAGGGAAGTCCAAAGCCAGCGTTGGCAACCCACTAGCAGGTTGTCTGCCAATTGCAGGTGGTCCCTGCTGTTAACTTCCCAGCCTAGCAATTTTGCCACATCCTGGAGAAAAGTGTAAATCAATAACCCAGTTCACAAGTACAGGGCTTAGCGAGAGAGCAGACAGAGCTTGCAGTTACAGCCAAGCTACAAGCGACGCCTTACACAGGTTGGACACTTGTCAGCTTCCCTCAAGTTCTGATGGGAAATGTAGGCATCCTGGTTTCACAGCTTGGCTCTCCATTACAGCTGCAAGACCAGGACGTCTACATTTCCCATCAAAACTTGAGGGAAGCTGACAAGTGTCCAACCTGTGTCAGGCGTCACTTGTAGCTTGGTTACCTCTGTGTTCTCGACGAGGCAGTGAGCAAAGCTCAGGGTGATCAAAGGAATGAAACATGGGAGGCTGCTTCATTGCAAGCCTCTCAAAGATTCCTGAAGGAAAAGAGAAATTGTACGTGCAATAAATAGATAAATTAGAATACATCCGTGGGGCTGGGAAAGATGCCCTCAAATCTATGTGTGCCTTTTAAATAATCCGTTAAACTCCCCTGAAACCAGCTTGACCTCCAGCAATAGCATTTGCTCACTTATGGATTAATAAGGCTTCTTAAAAAAAAGTTAGTCCAACTAATGTAATGCTTGAAATAATAACAGAGCAAAAATACACAAATACACTCCCCCCCTTTCCCTAATGGTTCCTCCCCTCTTCCTCTGGGCCCCCGTGTTCCACTGGTGCAACTTTTTTTCCCCCACCTGGCTAAGGGGAATCAGCCTGGACAGCCTTCTTGCCTGTCAGCAAAGCTGTTTCAATTGAGCAAAGGGATCAGGAGTTGATTGATTGGAGCCACTCCCTTCTCCTCCAGGGGCTGAACTGGCTGCTTAATCTGCCTTTGCAGAGAGTGGGAAATCAGGGCAGGAACATTGAGTTCTGGTTTCCCGGTGTCTCAGTCTAAAGGAATATAGCCGGGAGTTCATCCAGTGTGAGTAAACTTCAGCGAAACGATGACCCGTTCCGATTTCTAAATGATAAGTTTTGCGGCAGTGCAAAAATGGAAACAGGAATTCTTTCCCCACCTGCACATTTTGAGTTCAACTTCTGAATCTTTGTCATCTGTTTGTCACTTTTGTGGTCCCGTTTGAGAGAGGTATTATCCTCAGACAGTCGAACATATAAATCTTACACAGAGTCAAACCAATATGATCCACTTTGAGAATAAACCTGTCAAGTGGAATTCTTTCCAAGCGTATTATTGTTCATTTCTTCAGCACTTTGAAATTCAGGGAACTCTGACTTTCAAAAGCTCATAACCTGGAAAGTGAGATGGTCTCTAAGAGCCAAGCTACAAGTGACGCCTGACACAGGTTGGACACTTGTCAGCTTCCCTCAAGTTTTGATGGGAAATGTAGGTGTCCTGGTTTTACAGCTTGGCTCTCCATTACAGCTGCAAGACCAGGACGCCTGCATTTCCCATCAAAACTTGAGGGAAGCTGACAAGTGTCCAACCTGTGTCAGGTGTCACTTGTAGCTTAGCTACTGGACTTGAATCTTTGTCTGGTCTGAATCACTGCAGACCAACATGGCTACCTACCTGAATTTAATATCCTTACATCATTTTCTGAAAGCCCCTATGAGATGGGACCCTTGTAAAGATGGGGAGATGGGGCTGAGACAGGCTGTCACTCAGCAAATCCACCCAGCATTCGATCCACTGGCCCATGTTACTCATTGTGTCTTTCCAGTAAGAAGTGCGAGATGGAGTACATTTCCCTGCCAGGTCATCTTCCTAAGGATATTTGCACAAAACAAGACTTTTCTCTAAATGCAATAAAGAAGACCCCAAATCATTTTTGTAATAAGGTTTGGTGTTGCTGAAAGACATCTGGAATCTTTGGTTTACTTAGGATTGGTTGGCAAGAAGATGTCGTCTTAAATAATGTTGCACATTCACAAACTAGTTTCAGGTAGGTAGCCCAGTTGGTCTGCAGTAGAACGGCAGGATTTGATTCCAGTGGTGCGTTAGAGACCAACAAGACTTTGAACTATGTTACGGTTTATAGTTTAAATAAAGAAAATTCAAACTGAAGACTTTCAAGGTATAAGCTTTTGAGAGTCAGAGCTCGAAATTTCTGAGGAAGGGAGCGTTGACTCTCGAAAGCTTATACCCTGAAAATCTTGTTGGTGTCTAAGGTGCCACTGGAATCAAATCCAGCTATTTACAAACTAGTTAAAGATGACAGAATCCTATAGGTACTGATGTATGCCGTACACAACCATTAAATGCATGCAGTAGACTCTAAGATGGTAATATGGCGCATATGTTGGTAATCCTTAAATTTTTTCAAATCTTTTTCAAACTGGGCAGATAAATAAGACACTGAGGGAAATAAAGAGAACATTCAGGACGAAAATATTGTGACTTCGGTCTGTTGCAATTTTCCAAGGTTCAACTGATTTTTCCTGTGGAGCTCGGCATCCATATCTGGGGGAGAGTATATGCAAACGAAGGCAGCTGTTTATGTATCTTACATGCCCGAGACTTTTAAACATGGATTGACTCTTTAGTGAGCATCCACTGTGAGTTGGGATTGGGGAGGACGTGAAGGCCCACACTAACACTGTACTGGAGGCTGATCACGTTGAGAGACCATCCTTCTGGAGTCACGGAAAGACGATAGCCTTGTCAGTTGAAGCAGCGTCCCAGGACTTGTTCACACTTGTTTCTACATCACTTGATTAGTCAGCACTTCAACACAGTCAAATATGTGAAGCATCTCCATTGACAAGTGTTCTGTGTGAGATTGGGCAAAAGCGGCGTGGTTAGCTCTGATGTGCTCATTCACACACACGAGTCACCGTTGCAAGCTAATGAGTGATGGCTGTACATGTAGGAACTGGCCCCATGTTTGGCATTTAGAAGCATCCAAAGGGAGGACGAATGGAAAGGATAATGTGAAATTTTACTTTGAGCATCTTTACAAAAGCAGCAGTGTCTGTATACCCTTGTTCACAGCTAAGGAGTACGGACAGGACAGCAGTTCCCAGCAAAATGTGTGTGTGTGTGTGTGTGTTGGGGGGGGAGGTTTAATCACTGAATGTGTGTCAACAAAATGGAAACGAACAGAGGTTTATTTCCAGAATTAAGATTCCAAGGTGGTTATTTCAGGGCAAATTTTTTCTATAGGCTATTTCAGCTTCAGCCCCTTGTTTGACACTTCTTGGGATATCCACACGCTGCTCTATGGAATGTAATTTCTATCTGCTACCAATGACTACCACGCAGTTGTTCATCTTTTCATAATCAGTTCTCTTCTGATGAAAGAGAGGCACATCAAGAACCCCTGATTTTGATGAGATTATTTATGTGATGTGCTTTTCAATTCACACCAACTACTGATTTACTTATGAATCCCTGAACATTGTTGTCACTGAGTTAATGTCGCTGCTTTCTTCCTCGATACACCTCAGTCCACCTTTCCTACCTACTCTTGCTGGTCATTACTTATCATGGGGGACACCACAGATTGACTCCCTGAATGCAGAGCCCGTGCTTTGCCTCTGAACCATGGCCTCTCAGTAGATCATGGATGGAGAAGTGAAGGCAGAGGTGGTGTAAGAAGAGGCAGTTGAGAAACAAGTGTAGAAAACTGCCTTTGTCGCCAAGGAATGGCAAGTGAGGAACAGCCACCATGCCAGAAAATAACCCTGCAAGAAACAAAACTGCCGTTCCACCTCCTCACCAGTTTGGATTTGTTGTTTCTGATAAGCGGCTTCTTTCTCCAGCCTTGTTTTCACCTCACCTGATTTGACTGTTCCGTGTTCTCCTTGCTAGGGGCAAGTGGAGCAGTTAACATCTCGTTCACCTTTCATATGACCCTTCCAGAGCCGCACCTTAGCTGGGTGACGATAACAAAAACAGAGCTGAGAATTCCCAAAAGGGCGAGGACTAGTTAATCCGTTCTGAACAACACCAACCTGATACTTCAAGGGTGGGTCGCTGGTAGTCTCAGAGCGAATTAATGTCTCCTATTCTCTTCCTCATCCACTTCTCTGCCTCTTTCCCCCCCTCTCCCTCCCTTCTATTTTATTCAGGCAGTCATGTGTCCTATTCTCCCCTGATGACAGCTGGGCCTCTCCTACTTTTGGAATTACTGCCTTAAACAAGCAAGATTTTTGTTTTCACCCTCCCGTGGTTTTTTTCCCCCCCTCCTTCTTCACTGACATGTGCTGGTCAGTGGGGTGTGTTGGAGCAGTTCCCAATGGAAAGAATGGAACTATCTGCTTCTTATACTGGTCAATTCACACTTTGTTGAAGCAACATGGAAGCCACTTTCCATGGATCCAAGCCCGTTCCATTCTCTAGGAAGCAATCCTCTATGATGGAGATCCTGCACTGCTGAATGCTAAGAAATCCTAAGATTGATTCAGAAGAGGTATACGATGCCTCTCCTGAGAACCTGCTTGAGGGACCTTACAAAGTAAAACACGACAAAGTCATAAAACAGCATAACAATCCACGATCTATTCCAATGTACTGATAAGCTATGTGACACGACAAGCATTCTTCCATTTTTTTCAACATGAAGGAGCTGGGTATGTTTAGCCTGGATAGGAGGTGACTGAGAGCAAAGCTACAAGTGACTTTCTCCACGTGGATAACACTAGATTTTTCTCGCAAGGTTACCTGGGAAGTGAAGTCCGAGTGGTCCTTCCCCTCTCTGTTAGAATCGCTGCCTGAAGAGCCACAAGAGGGCTTCAATTGGGGGCGGGCAGCTGCTACTTTCTCCCAGGGCGTCCTGCAGGCTGCCTGCTCCCGGGGAGCCACTCTGGAAGCGGCAGCATTGGTGAAGCTTCAGCCGCAGCGACAGCGAAAGAATCTGCAGCAGAGATAGATGTGAATTCCCTGCACTGTGAAGGTGGTTGGACTAGATGACCCTTGGGATCCCTTCCAGCTCTATGTTTCTAGGTTTTAGAGTAGTCTGTGAAAATCCTTATCTCCTGCCTTTCTTGTTTAGCTAAATTACTATTTTCCTCCTTTTCTGCTGCCCCGGTGCCCTTTGCCCCACTGCTTTCTCCTTCCCCAAGTGATGTCCAATCAGGGATCATGAAGTAGATGTGATAATGTTCTGACGCCATTGGATGTGACTCTGCAATGTCCAAAACTGATAATGACAGACTGATCCTATTGCAGATGCTGTCCAATCAGCTCACCCATGGTACGCCTTCTACATGAGTGCCAGAGAGGCTCTGGCCCACTTTCTCCTGTAGATGTTGCTGGAAAGGTCCATGAAAAGCATGCACGTGCAGTCCTACGATGGCTTTGCACTAAGGCCTGAATCTCAGGTCAATGGGCATCGATAGTGACCTGCAAATTTGCAGTTGGCCGAATAAGGGAAGCAGTTGGAGTCAGCTTGCAAAACTCTTGGTCAACAAGGTCCATCTGCCCATTAAATGGATAGCTGGAAAATGTGGCAGTGAAACTTCAGTTCGAGCACCTGAACCACCAGCTTTCTGATTCATTTGCCATCTTCCAGTACACTCCTGAGCAGAGTTACCAATGGCTGAGCCTGCTGACTTCAATCCGAACTGCTAAGGTTGCTCTGTTAGCCTGTTAAGGCTGCCATTCCATTCGACAAATAAACAGAATATTGGCTCTGCTTAGCGGTAGTTAAAGCTCCTCTAATGCCAGGCTGGGAAGAGGCAGATCTGCATCTGACTGCCCTACCACAGAGCTACTGGCTGCCCTGGGAGCAACCACTGTCTGCTCTGTGATTCATTTTGCCCATCTGCTAACTTTTGGAGTTACTGCCTTAAACAAGCAAGATTTTTGTTTTCACCCTCCTGTGGTGAAATGCCGTTTTGCTTCACAAGAAGGCCACAATGATAAGTGCAGGGAGTGTGAGCCCATGGAATGAGTCAGAGGAAGCTCTTCCCACCTTTCCCTTCTCCTATAACCCCCCCCCCCCACACACACACACACACAAGTCCTGCCCCCAAATGCTGATGCTGGATAAAAGGCCACACAGTCTGTGAAGAGGGGCAATTGGGTAAAATCTCCCCACTTCCCTCTTCTGCCACTGGAAGAAGCAGTGGTTACTAGAGATGGGCACTAACTAAAAGACAAACCAATGTTCATTACGAATCGGGCCAATTTTTTGGTTTGTGAACTGGCAATTTATTGGGGCACATTTTTGATGATCCCCCACAAACCACTATGATTTTTAGGTCAGTTTGTTTGGTTCTTTTTTCAGTTTGTCACTGCAGACAGCCTCGCGCCGATCAATCAGTTTCCTAAGCAACGAGGTGGAGGGGGATGGGCTTTCCGCAGACCTTCTGCTGCCCTGGAAGTGACATATTCATGAACCAAATGAACCAGTTCATGAACTAGGCAATTTCATGCCAGTTCGTGGTTTGTGGTTCGTGTAACGTGATGAAGCATGACCTGCAACAAACCGCCATTTTCCCGGTTCGTGCCCACCTCTAGTGGTTACCCAATCCCTTCACGGCAAAAATAAAGGGCAGCATTTTACATGTATAATGCTACAGGCTGGGATGAAATCTATGTGTTTGGGGTGAAAAGGCTGGACATCTCTTGCTTGGGGGCTCGCTGGGGGATCAAATTACTTCAATGAAGAGCACTGAGGATGAGAGAAACCTTGGTGTTTTTTCCCCAGCCATGTAGTGCAGTGGGGGTACCAGCCATGGCAGTGTCTGTGTTGAATACAGAGAAAAATGGTAGCTAGCTTATCTTTCTGTTTATAATAATTGTGCACATATGCATGAAAGCAGAGTGTTGTACAGAGATCATGATAGTAATGCACAAAAAATCCCAGTGAACAGTTTACAAGGATATTGACGGTACTGCTCAGAAAACACAACAAATCATGCACCGAAACTCAGCAAAAACATTAACAATGAAGCACAAAAAACACAGCAGTTAATGCACAAAAACTCAGCAGTTAAAACACTTCTGTGTTTTTTTGTGCTTCATTGTTAATGTTATTGCTGAGTTTTGGTACATGGTTAATTGTGTTTTGTGTGCATTACCGCCAATGTCCTTGTACATTGTTCACAGGGTTTTTTTGTGCATTACTATCGTCTCTGTACAACACTCTGCTTTCATGCATATGTGCACCAATTAATTGTTACTTTATAAATGTGCTTGGCACACCTATTCAAAGGTTTCTCCTTTTTTTGGTCTCTGATGTGCCCTTCATTTCAAGTTAGGCCCAAACTTTGCACTTTTGTCTGACTTCATTGGTGCCGAAATGCCTACTCACCCCCACAAAATGAAGCTGGCGCAGTCACTCTTGGCACACCTCTCTGTGATGGAGAGCCTAAGCTCTCCATTGGGCTGTTGGGTCAGATACACGCAATCAGATTTTTCTGCAGTGACTGTTGTACACTTAAGTGTATTTTGTACTGCTGTATTGCCTGGATTTAGGTCAATGTAAGAGACTGCCTTTTTTGACAACAGTGAAGTCCTTGGTCTGCCTGGAGGGCAAGACCAACAGATGCAGTGAACCAGGAAAACTGATAAATTAAACAGGGTGCCTTTTTATGGTCATCATGATTTAGAAAGGAACTTTTGAGTTATTTGAACAGGGGAGTTATTGCTGGAACTGTGTTTCCCGTTAAAACAAGTGGAAATGACTTCCAGATTAATTTTGAGTTTTGATGCTGAATTAAATAACAGAACTCAAGGTTTTGTTACAAAGAACTTCAGTCAGAATCCTCTTTTTTTGGGAAAAAAATAAACCACAGTCCCATGAAATACCCAAGAACGTCAGAAGAGCCCTGCTGAATCAGACCAGTGGTCCATCTAGTCCAGTATCCTTTCCCACAGCAGCCAACTAGTTGCATTAGAAGGCCCAGAGGCCAAGACCTTCCCCTGATATTGCTTCCTAGCATCGGGTTTCAGAAGTTTACTGCCTTTGAAACTTTCCATTACTGACCGTGGCTGGTAGAAATGGATGGGCCTATCTGCCATGGATCTGTCTAACACCTTTTTCAAGGCATCTATACTCACAGCCATCGCCTTTTACACTGGAATTAAATTCCAAAATTTAATTCAGTTTAAATTGCAATACTCTCTCCTGTACCTATTGCCCATCAACTTCATTGGGTGCCCCCAAGTTCTAGTATTATGGAAAGGAAGAAAAACCTCCTTTTATCCACCTTCTTTGCCCTACGCATAATTTAATAAACCTCTATCATGTCACCCCTTTAGCCTTCTTTAGCACAGTGGTTAAGTGGTTCAGCTGCGAATCAGCACTCTACTGGTTCAAATCCCACTACTGCCTTGAGCTCAGCAGGTGGGCTTGGGTAAGCCACTCCTCTCAGCCCCAGCTCCCCAGTTGTATTGTGGGGATAATAATAACACTAATTTGTTCACCACTCTGGGTGAGGCACTAATCTGTCTAGAAGAGCAGTATATAACCACAGTTGTTGTTGTTATTAAACTAAAAACTCTCAGATTCTCCTGCCTTTCTTTATAGGAACCTGTGATCATCTTGGTTGCCCTCTTCTGCACTTTTGCCAGCTCTGTGGTATCCTTTTTGAGATACAGTGACCAGAACTCAGACAAAGCACTCCAGACGAGGCTGCATCATAGAGCTATACAAGGGCCTTATAATATTAGCTTTTTTAATTTTCTGTCCCTTTCCTAATAATCCCCAGAATGGTGTTTGCCTTTTTCACTGCTGCCACACATTGTGTTAACATTTTCATTGAGCTATCCACTTGTAGTTGTAAACTCCAATTTATCTTCTTTCTTTACATACTCTTCAACAAGCTCTTAATTTCTACGGGACACAGGTCCGGTATCACTGTTAACTGATTCGCACTACTTCCTTGCACGACTACTTCCTTGCTGCTGGTGCAACCGCTGCCACCTGTCCCCCGCTGCTGCCTACAATTTTTAAGAGAAACATAGTAAAAAAAGGACGGGGGAGAAACTTTGAGATTTTTGTGTTGAGACTTACTACTTAGGCATCTCTGTGTGCTTTCAGTATCTGCCCATGAACCCTGCTAATCTTCCAGTCTGTTCTTGCAATGACTTCTTAAATAGCTGCAAACAGATGCAAATAGGGTCAATGAAATCTAGTTGATGTAACTCATTTAAAGAGTGTGTCTGACTGTGCAAGCAACAAAGAGATGAACAGAAAGCAATTCTATATTTTATACAAGTTGGTCAATTCAATGGCATGTTCCATGACCCTAAGGGATATGTGCCTCTTCTTCAGTAACTGAGGTGTTATAATTCTTGGACTGGGCAAAAACACCTGCAACATCTGGTTCCGCAGCACAAACTGCTACTGCAGAGATGCAAAGCTGCTCCTCATGGCACTGTTCTTAAGAAGAGCTTCATTGGGGAACATTGAGGTGACCCCATCCAAAACGTACCGCGCTTGTCATCAAGGAAGTAAAAGCAAACTTGCCTGGTATGTTTGAGACGAAGTTTGCAGCAAGACACCTTGAAAACACTGATCTAGTCCACACATCTCTCCTATATCTAAGTTCTCTTTCCCAAGTGCCGATTCAATGGAGGAGAATCTACAACTATCCCATAGGGCTTATTCCAGGGCTGAGCTGCTCGCAGGGAATATTTTCTAAAATTTATCCAAATCTATTTACTCTGAGTTCAAAACTATTCGCTGCTCGCCTGATCCTTGAAATACACAAAGTGCTTAAGCTGTCATAACTGGTCTAAAGCAAGTTGGTATTTTTTTCTCCAATTTTACTGTTTCTCCAAGGATGAGAAAACAAAGCGCAAGCCAAAACAAGACGATACCTGAATCCATGAAAGTCAGTCCACCGCTCTCCGCACTGTGTTTATACTGTCATTACAGGCAAGTTACAAATGAATTGGAGCATGGCACCTCTGACTGATGTTCACATTCAGAAAGTGGGTACATGAAAGCCACATGGTTACACATAACCACTGGCACCATCGTGAGTCAAAAATTCCATTTCAAGCCTAGGTGGAGCTGAGAAAATGTGGACTGTTCGTTTTCGTATACAAATCTGTTACTCAGCATGCTCAAATGTACACCAACCAATGGCAACAGAGATAAAGAAAGGGACCTAATTGTGGCTCGTTAAACTCGTGGAACATGTTACTGCACAAAAGCAGCAGTTCCCCCACTTTTTTCAATGGAGAGAGTTTCCCAACACTTTGTTAGAAAAGTCAGTGGAATGAAATCTCATACGTAGAGCGTGAAGCTAGGATGGTGGACTTGCCACTGGCCATCTGGAGAGAGCTTCTTGTCCTTTTGAAAGCTTCAAAGCCATGACAATGCACAGCCATTACAGAACTCACCCAATTCCTCTATTTTGGGGGTGGAATAAGCCCCATAGGATAGACTCAAGAAGGATTCTGGGTAGATCTGCTTAGGATTGCATTGTCCTTCAGTTACAAGCACGGTTTTAGTTTTGCTCCACATCACACAGGTGTAGGTATGCATTGGAGAAATGTGTTGAGCGGGGCAATTGATACATCTTCAGGAGTTTCAAAGCAACAGGGAATCTCTGGTGGGAGAGGATTCTCAGCAGGCTGCCCTGCTCCCACCCATAGCCTGTGGACACGTACATGAGCCTTTGATCACGAAGTGATCTCTCCTACATCATTCTATAGGACCCTCACGTCTCCATCCCCAAGTATGGTACTAAGAGAATCCAGGAATTGCAATCAGGATATATTGTACAAATCTGCATCTTTATTCCACATCCATTATTTGAACTTCAGAAGAATTGATGCAAGAAAACTGACAACAAAGGAAAGAAGGGCATATAAATGACATGGGCAGGGCCGGCGCGCCCATGGAGGCCAGGTAGGCGGTGGCCTCGGGCGTGCGGGCTTTGGAGGGGCGCCGGAGGGGGTGTCGGGGGTGGAGGCGCGCGCAGCGAAGCTGGCATGACTGGGATGCAGCTACTGCTGCAGCCAGCCAGCCAGCTCCATGTTGCTGCTGCTGCCGCCGCCACCACACACCCCAGCTGGGCGCAGCCTCCGGGCGCTGCCCCAGCAGCGGCTTGTGCACCCAGCTGGGGTGCGTGGAGGTGGCGGCACGGAGCTGGCTGGCTGGCTGCAGGAGCAGCTACAGCCAGCCACGCCAGCTCCGCTGCGTGCTCCTCCACCCCAGCCGGTCGCAGAAGCTGTGAGCTGTTGCTGGGGCGGCGCACGGAGCAGCCTCTGCGCGCCGCCCCAGCAGTGGCTCGCAGCTTCTGTGCTCGGGGCTCTGTGAGCTCGGGGCTGGTTGCCCAGCCCCCCTGTGGCATGTGATGACATCTGCGATGATGTCATCACGCAGTCCGTGGCGTGTGCGCGCGCGCGCCGCCTCGGGCGCCGGAACCTCTGGCACCGGCCCTGGACATGGGGCTATCACAGTAGTGGAAACCAGGAGAAAGGCATGCATATGCTGAAACAGAAACCACTAGAGACCAGTTCCCAAACTGGCATAGAATCTTGGCTGCCAAGCACAGACGTTTTGTAGCCATTGTCAGTACTTCTTCAAAGGTGCCTAAATTAAAACCTTCTTTTAATAGAATGAAAACTGAATTCTCTAGAAGTCCAATTTGCCAACAGACATCAAATTTAATATTAGGACTGAAGGATCCTCGTCTCTGCCAAAGTGAAGCTACTGCCATTTAAAATACTGCAAGGACTAGATACTGATCAAGCCCACAGCATGGTGGGCTGAGGTGCTCCGTACCATGTGTCTTTTCAAGCAATGAAATAGCCACTCACACCAAAACTGTGTTGGCACTTAAAAAGATATGGAGGCAGGACAAAAGCAGGGACACTGCTGGCAACAATGTGAGGTCATGCCTGGAGAAACTCAGAAGTGATGTCATGTCTCTCTAGGAATCACCAGAAATTTTACGGTGAAACCATAGTTTCCAAAGTTTCCTAGAGGGGAGTGATGTCACGTCGTGGTTTTCTAATGGTCATTTAATAATATTTTTTCTTCCACTGCTCATCCAAACTATGGCAGGAAATGGGAGGTGTAGGTGGGTGATCCCTCGTCCCAGTGAGGAATTGGTAGCCCCAGTGGGACTCAATCTTCTAAAGAAGAAAGAAATATCATAGAAACTTGTAATATGAGTAATGTGGTAAATAACATAAGACAGAGTAAGTTATTTTCCTAGATATTTATACCCCTCACAAAGAGGTTCACAACATTCTCCCTCCCTCTGTTCTATCCTCACAGGTGACTTAAACTGAGTTATGGGCATGCAATACAGATGCACAAATGTGGGAAGATACTCTTCGTCTTTGCAACTGAATTTCCTGAGCAGTATCCAGTCTCCCTGCATGGAAGTTTCTCCATGTTTCTCTCCATTATTGAAGACACTTCTGACCGTCAGAAAGATCATTCCTGTGGTCGCAGGATGCATGCCATTATACCATGCAAGTCCATTGGCTGGAATATGGAGGGGAAAGAGGATTAAATCAACCCCTTTCCTTAGGAGAGCTGAGCTTACAGAAGAGGAAAGATGGATGGTTTCTATCCCTTGTTTCTTCTCATCCCCATCTGAAACCCATACAGCTATTCCTCTACATGGGTCCTGAGATCATGGGAATGCCCCGCTCCCGAATGTCAGAAGGAACAGAAGAAACAGAGAAGAATGTGGGAGAACTCCCCGTTCCATGCACGGAGTGGGTACATACTGCCCACTGTATTTTGTCCATGATGGTGCAGATAAAAAGTGCAGCGTTAACAGGCTGAGTACCGGAATCCAGATTAGAGATGGGCACAAACCAAAATACGAACCAAAATTAAGCACGAACCAGACCGGTTTGTGGTTTGCAAACCATGGTTCATCAGATCCCATTTCTGATGAACCGCCATGAACTTTTAGGCTGGTTTGTTTGGTTCATTTTTTGGTTCATCACTGCAGACAGCCTGGTGCCAATCAATCAGTTTCCTAGGCAACAGGGGATGGACTTCCTGCAGACCTTCTGCTGACCCGGAAGTGAACTTCTGCTGGCCCAGAAGTGACCTTCTGCTGACCCAGAAGTGATGATTTTCTGACCTGGATATGACGTTTTAACGAACCAAATGAACCGGTTCGCGAACCAGGGGCAGGTTCGTGAAAGTTCATGGTTCGTGAAATTTGACGAACCACGAACCACGTAGTTCGGTTTTTTCCTGGTTCGTGCCCATCTCTAACCCAGATCCAGGACTGGATTGAGATGATTCCAACAAATGCACCTGTATAACTCGCATAGATACTCCTCAGTATTAACCAGTTTGGGAACCCCATTTCACCTGTTCCTAGCCAAACGGAGCCCTTGTCCATGACAATGGTGCTATACAATTTAGAGGCAGTTGGCCAAGAAATACATAAAATCTTGATGGACACTTTTTAAAGCAGGACTTCTCAAATGTTCTGAAGTTCTCAACTTACTCTACCTTTTGGGATCCACCTGGGGTGTCAGTGGTGTGAGTACGGGAGGGAGAGGGGGTGTAGGCTCCACACATTGTCTTGTGCAAGCAAGCGAGCCACACCCCCGAAAATAAAGGGGGCCATGAGGTGAAGGAAAGGAGGAAGAGGGAAAGCAGCTGCTCCAGCCTCTCTTCCCCTGTTCTTGCTCATGGAAGGGGAGTTAACCCTTCTCCTTTTCCAAGCCTTGCAAGCAACCCATGAGAAATTTGTGGCCGGATTTTGGATCATGGCCTATGGTTTGCGAGGGATGGCTTTTTCTGACTGCTATAGGCAATAAGAACCTAACCAAGTTTGACAATGAGGGGGTTAACCAGGATGTGATATTTTAATAGGAATTGCCCACTTTGTCACCACAACAGATGAGGTAGAAACTATTTGATCCCGTTCTTTTCAAATTGACTTTCATTATGTTTACAAAGACTTGGGCCTTTGTTGCAATTTTCGAGATTCCAGTGTGGCAGCCCAACACACCAGTAGAGCAGGATTCCAGCTTTCCATGGTAACAGTCGCATGTTTAGCCGATCCCACCCAGACAACCTTAATCCTACCTTTGTGGTCACACTGAAAAAGCTTCCAGCTCTGTTATCAGATGCAATCTTCCTTAGGTAAATATTGACTAGAATCGGCTTAGGTTTTTTCTTGGGGCGGGAGCAGGGAAAGGCTCGTTCTATTCCAAGGCCTCGTCCCCATGTCTTGGGGAAACTGTACATTCTGCACAATAGCTTTTCAATGTCCAATTTACCTGTGCTCTGACTTCCTGGTTGAAAGCAAAGTGATTCCATGGGGAGGGGATAGTATTGTATCACTGAAACAACAGGCTGTGCTGCCACCGATTGCCAGTGCGTTGACTTTAGGGCAAATTGTGAGATGTGGTCCCCCCCAGTCCACAACTGCTCAGCTCCTGCCTGGTTGGGATGGGGTGGGGGAGCAGAATATCCAATACATTTAAAGGGGGGTAGTTTTTAAAGGTTTGGGGAATACTGCTGGTATAAGAAAGAAGCTCACTTAAGGAGATGGATTGGATTTCCTGGGCACTAAAACTCTATGCAGGTATCATGAGGACATCCTTGAAGATATGACTACTGTCCCCCTTACTTAGGGACAGAAGGTGTGGTCTTTACATGGGCACTCCCTGACTCCAAGGCAAGAGATCCCAAATCTGTGCATGCACAGGCACGGGTTGCCAGCCTCCAGGTGGTAGTGGAGGTCTCCCGGAATTACAACTTATCTCCAGGCAACAGAGACCAGTTCCCCTGGAGAAAATGGCTGCTCTGAAGGGTGAACTCTAAGGCATTATACCCCACTGAGGCCCCTCCCCTCCCCAAACTCTACCCTTTCCGAGCTCCACCCCCCAAATCTCCAGGAATTTCTCAACCTGGACCTGGTGAAGGACAGCCAAGGGATAAAACTGGACTCAGTAGAGCTGCTTAAATGCTAACAGTTTGAACATTTTCTTGTAAGTAGTGGGGAACTGAGCCTCAGGGTCTAGGTGGGGAATAACTACAACAACAAAAACAACATTCAATTTATATACCTTCAGGATGACTGAACACCCACTCAGAGCAGTTTACAAAGTATGCCATTATTATCCCCACAACAAAACACCCTGTGAGGTGGGTGGGGCTGAGAGAGCTCTGAAAGGGCTGTAACTGACCCAAGGTCACCCAGCTGGCTTCAAGTGAAGGAGTGAGGAATCAAACCCGGCTCTCCAGATTAGAGTCCTGCGCTCTTAACCACTACAGCAAACTGGGTCTACCCTTGATCAGGCTGTCCTGCAGGAGTGTGAGGATCCCAGAACAAAGCTTAGGCTTGAGGCAGATGTGTATGTGTGTGTGTTTCCTGCAAGAAGCTGCCCATCTCCTTCAACAACCCCATTTTATTTCAGGCAGGCCTGATCCCGATTGTTTGGTTTGATATAAGATAGAGTCTCTATGGTCTTCTAGATAGGGTTGCCAGCTCCAAGTTGGGAAATTCCTGGAGATCTGGTGGGTGAAACCTGGAGAAACCTGGAGAAAGTGGGATTTGGGGAGGGAAAGGACATTGGCATGGCATAATTCCGTAGAGTCCACCCCCAAAGTAGCCATTTTCTCCAAGTGAACTGATCTCTGTGGCCTGGAGACCAGTTGTAATTCCAGAAGATCTCCAGCCACTACCTGGAGGCTGGCAACCCTACCTCTAGATGCACTGGGCCTTGGGATGTTCCCAGGGGAGGGGTTATAAGGCAAGGGGGGGTCAGCAGATAGCACACTCATTGTGCAGCCATTGCAGTATTTCTTCCCAGGATCTCCAGGTACATTTGTGTGCATTTGTGTGTTGGGGATGGCTTCCATTGCTAGAGTGCATAGTACTAATTTGAATGGGAGTTGCCAGGTTCAACTCCTTACACATTACACAAACTCGAGTTTGGCTTTGGAAAAACCCCAGTCCACTTCATGTTTAACATGGGACTGGAAGCTTAGCTTTCAAACAGTGTGGAGAGGGGGCAAATAATCTCCCATGCACACACAGAGGCAGGAGAAGAGTTTTCATCCCCTCCTTTCCACTCCATGCACCTTAACAGAGAAAAGCCAGGGGGTAAGGGTTAAATGCCTTACTTCCTGGTCCCACGTTTCTGGCCAGGTGTGATTAAATGATACAGGAAGATCTTCGGCACACCTGTGGAACCATCAGTATGACAAATAGCCCTCCCCTAAGGCCCTTCTCTGCTACTTCATGGGTGTGAAGTGGAAAGGAGGAGATGAAAAGGCACCTCCATGCTTGCAGGGGAGATGGTGCAGAGGCCCCCGTCTGAAGTGTGGGCCTGGAGAGCCACCCACACCTACAACTAACTGCAAAGAAAGGATGTGCACATGAAAGGATGGTGGTGGAGGCTATGTAAGAAGGTGGGTCAACTCAGAGCCAAGCTACAAGTGACGCCTGACACAGGTTGGACACTTGTCAGCTTCCCTCAAGTTTTGATGGGAAATGTAGGCATCCTGGTCTTGCAGCTGTAATGGAGAGCCAAGCTGTAAAACTAAGACACCTACATTTCCCATCAAAACTTGAGGTAAGCTGACAAGTGTCCAACCTGTGTCAGGCGTCACTTGTAGCTTGGCTCTCATACACTTGGATTCTTGAGTGATAGCTTACAGGATGCCGGTCCGTGAGTTGGCAAGCTTCAAATGGGGTGAGAGTTAAAATATGGTAAGAGAAAATTGTTTGTTGGTGCGATAGATAGATAGATAGATAGATAGATAGATAGATAGATAGATAGATAGATAGATAGATAGATAGATAGATAGATAGATAGATAGATAGATAGATAGATTCTAGTCCCTAACGTGCCAAAGAACTGGACTGTGCTTAAACGAGGGGCAGCCTTTAAGAGTTGCAGACTGCCTGGGGTATGGTAATTGTGCTTCATGAAATACACCGTAAGCAGTGGAAAAAATCCAGTCCGGGTATTACTGAAGTCTGAAAAGGACCATGATAGCAGAAGACACCTTTCTTTGGGTTTCTGTCAAATCCTAAGTGAACAGGAAACTAAAGTGCAGGAGAACATGATGTGCCTCAGAAATGGGGAAAGGAATGTCACAAAAACAACATTTGTTTTGCGGGAGGTGTAGAGTTCTGCACTGCCTCCATCCATCCTCCCACTTCCCTGTCTGGTTCTTTGTCTGTTGGGGAGAAAAGTGTGAAAGTATATGTGTTCTGGGGAGGGGGGAGTGGTCCCAAGCAAAGAGGTCAGCAATGGCGTCCACTAGCAACGTTCTCAAGTGTTGCACAATGATTCATGTACACGGAAGTCTGAAGGTTCAAGAGAAAAACTACTGTGTGGAGGTCCCTGAATGCAGGAGGAAAGTCCCTGCTGAGGCCAAAAGGAACCTGGAGGACTGAATAAAGAAATGGTTGTTGTGGATTTGTGTTGTGAATAAAGAGAGGTCAGCCACAGGGAAAGAAGAGTGGTAAGCGGCAGTACTGCAGCCCAAGCTCTGCTCATGACCTGAGTTCAATCCTGGTAGAAGCCGGGTTCGGGTAGCCGGCTCAAGGTTCACTCAGCCTTCCATCCTTCTGAGGTCGGTAAAAAGAGAACCCAGTTTCCTGGGGGTGTAGTGTAGATGACAGGGGAAGACAATGGCAAACCACCCTGTAACAAAAGTCTGCCAAGAAAACGCCGTGATGTGAAGTCCCCCGACTCAATGCTTGCACAGGGGACTAGACATGGGCACAAAACAAAAAACTTTAACGACTCTGCGGTTCGTGGTTCGGTGCCTGAGGTCGCGAACCGCAACGAACATGTCCCGTTGCTGAACCAGTTCGAAGTTTGTGGTTCATGGGCGTCAGAACGCCCCCCGTTGGAATTAGAGAGCTCATATTCCCGGGGAGCGTTTAACAAGCTCTCCTCCAGCCATTACCCAAGTTTGGTCAAGATTGCAATAGGGATCCAAGCTCCAATTAAACTCTCTGTCTCTCTCCTCAAAGGCTAGCAAGTGGCAAGCAAGAGCTCTGTCCCACTCCACTGCTCGCTGAAAGTGAAACCCAGCCTAGGAGCCCACAGCTATTTATAAGCACAGGTCCCATTGAGCAACGCAGGAGGTCTGTGTTTGGCCAGAGTTGCCTATTAGGGTTTGCAGGGATGAAATTGGAGTGCCCATGGCTACAGAACACCCCCTTCTCCCTCCCTCCCCTGGGTGTCTTCTCCCAACTTGTAATTGCTTTGCAGCTCCCTGGTTGGAAGGCAGACCTGTCGATCAAGGTAAGCTGGGTTTCGATTTGGGTTTCCAAGGTGACAGAAGGAGCGCAGACAGAGTTCAGGCATTCCCCTGGCTCCGTTTCCAGGGGAATTGATTGATGGCGCCTGACTGTCTGGCTTCCCGAACCGCAGCTGAATGCACCGAACCAGGCTTCTTCCAAACGCTGGTTCGTTGGACGAGTACAATCATGAACCGCCGTATCACGATCGCATGATCGCTAATTTCGTGGGTTTTTGGAGTTTGTAATGCAGTTCGTGCCCATCTCTACAGGGGACTACCTTTACCTTTAATTCAACAAATGGCAGGCACTCTCTTGGGCTGGGATGAGAATGGAGGGGCCACGAGTTTTATCAGAGCAGTAGAGGAGAGAGGACAAGTGTCACTCAAGTGCAGCGTGGGTGGAAGAGTAGAACTGTCTGAGACAGCAGGAGACCTTGGACTGGCTGAAGAATGCAGCACTTATCCTGCATGCGCAAAAAGAATGGGGAGCCAGTGAATAGATTTGAGAAGGAGTGTCTCGGGTCCTGAAAAACAAGGGGCAAGATTTTGGTGGAGAGAGGTGAGAAGTGTGAGGAGAAGGGTGCTGTGTCAAGACAGTAGATACCCAGAATGTGACCAACATTGTGCCTCTGCCTCAGCTACCCCTGTTCAAAGGCTTAATCTGTGCTTCCCTTTCACCCAGTCTCTGCTGTGCATACCTTGAGTTCATTGGTGGACAAGGCAGCCCAAGAGGAATTCCATGCAACAGGAGCTTTGAATACCTTTAAGAGTTTTTTTGTGACAAGCACATGATGAATGTCCCACCTGGGAGATCTGCTGCAAAGGTCCATATTTTCCTCTAGCAAGAGATGCTGGGTATAGCGAATGATCCATGAACTACATGGAGCAGGACATTTCACCACCACCCCTTGCTGCAGCCTACCGACTCCCACCAAATTTTGTTCCTGGAAAGTAGTGGACCCTCACAAATAACACAGGGGACAAAGCGGGGTACTCCAGTGGGAGGGGCAGAAAACTCTGCCCCCTCTTCAAGAAAGAGAAATGCTGGAGAATTTGTATGGTTAGGTGACGTTGCATTCACTTATTGGAATCCCTGTGGTCTACATGTGTGCTTTAAATTTTATAACATAACAACAATATTCAATTTATATACTGCATTCAGGACAACTTAACGCCCACTCAGAGCAGTCTACAAAGGGTGTTACTGTGATCCTCATGACAATCACCCTGTGAGGTGGGTGGGGCTGAGAGAGCTCCAAGAAGCTGTGATAGACCCAAGGTCACCCGGCTGGCTTCAAGCAGAGGAGTGGGGAATCAAATTTTCAAAGCAAGAAGGCCTGAGTGTCTTTTAACAGATAAGGCACACTTAACCCTTGTTAGATGATCTGGAGGTTGCTATGCACTCTTATAAAAAATCAAATGAAGATTACAAAAATATATACAAAATTATGATATAAAATATACCCCCCCCCCAAAGGACATAAGGATGAATTCTAGCCTGAGAGTTGTTCTTCCAGAGCATGATAAAAGCCATTTTTCAACATTTGTTTGTGTGACATTTTGGAGAACATGGACAATATGTCCATCAATCACTACTAGCTGCAGCGACTAAAGGGAGCTACCATATCCAGAGGTGGCAACCCTCAGTACCACTGCTAGGAGGAATGTCTGTCACTATGCCCTGTTGGTGGCTCTAAAGGGCAACTGGTTGGTTGCTGTGTGAAAAAGGATGTTGGACTACATGGATCACTGGCCAGGCCCAGCAGGGCTCTTCTTATGTTCTTATCGCTTACATGTCAACACAGTAATATATTAATTTTGATAAAGAAGAAGTCTGGGGAAGAGGTTCTTCCCCAGAAAGCTGGGAACATTGCAACCTGCAATATATACATCCTCGCAAGAGGTTTACAACCCATTCTGAATCTGTGCCATCTAGAAACATAGAAACATAGAGCTGGAAGGGATCCCAAGGGTCATCTAGTCCAACCTCCTGCACAATGCAGGAAATTCACAGCTCTCCCTCCCCTCCCTTCCCTCAGTGACCCCTGCCCAGAGGAAGGATCCCTGGCTAATCTGGTCTGGAGGAAAATTCCTTCCTGAACCCAGAGTGGCAAATTACATTACCCTGGGCATATAAGAAAGGGCTACAAGAGCCAAGCACCAGCTCATCCCTTCATGCCCTCCCTCTCTTGATCTGAGTACAATCACATAGAGTCATAGAATCCTCATTGCTGTCAGGTGGCCATCTAGCCTCTTCGTAAATACCTGCAAGGAGGGAGAGCCCACCACCTCCCGAGGAAGCCTGTTCCACTGAGGAACTGCTCTAACTGTCAAGAACAAACTGTCTATTTTGTTTTCCAAATGACATACCAGAATTGTTATAGGATCCAAGGCTGACCAACACATTGCTACGGCATGTCACAGTAGCTGCTGGCAGAGTACTGGAACAAGAGAGCAACTCCAAAAGACAGGGACTGGTTTCATCTATGGAGAGCAGCCCTCCGCCCACCTGCCCCCCCACCCACAACAAACATCTACCTGGGGTCATAAATCCAAAGACACCCATGTGAAGAACATAAATCTACGTCTTAATTACAAACTGCGTTTGTCAGCGTGTGCGTTTGTAAGAAACCAGCAAAAGTCACATTTGCTCGGGACCTCGGGAACACTGCAAAGCAGAAGTCCAGTATCATCTTCATGAAAATCTGATCCAGACACAACCCCAAACCCAGATTAATTTCTGGATACGTCGGTGAAATGTCTTTCAACTTACAGAAAAGTTTCTGCAGCGTTGCAGGCAGCCAGGAGGCTCCCTGTTGGTTCTGCTCTGCTCAGACCTGGTCCATAAAAATGTGTTTTTTTACATTATATGTTATTGTCATTGCAGCCCAAGTCTGAACTGAGCAGACCCTTTAAGACCGCTTGAATCCCTCTATTCCAGAGCAATTTTAACGTCCCAGTTCACCCTTGGTAGTAGCGTTGTTGGGTCCTTATACCTTCTCAGTAGGAGGGGAAGACCTGGCACATCGTGTCTCTCACTTGATTGTCACATGCATGCTTCCAGCACTTGTGTGATGATGTCACTTCCAGGAAGTGACATCATCAGGGTTTTAAAAAACAGAATTAAAAGAATAATTGTACGGCTCCTCATAACATGCCCAGGATTGTTTTCTAAAAGGATTTCAATAACCATCTGTATATTGTTTTAAAATCTTTTTAAAATAGTATTTTATTCTTTTTATTCTGTTTTATTAGATCCCCTGACAAAGCTACAGGTGAAACACATCAGGATCTATGATTTCAAATAAAACAGTTCCCCCACGGTACCTTGCTTCTTTTTCTGCTCCATTGCTGAAAGCATAATGTTAGGATGGATGGAGCTTAGTCTGACCCGTCTAATTTTCCCTTCTAAAGTTTTAAAGCATCCCTAAATGAAATACGTGTTTTAGTTAATACTTGTGTACCCTGATCTGGATACACCCAGTGAACCTGATCATGTCAGATCTCAGAGCCAAACTACAAGTGACACCTGACACTAGTTGGACACTTGTCAGCTTCCCTCAAGTTTTGATGGGAAATGTAGGCAGCTTGGCAGAATGTTGGACAAGTGACAGTTGAAAAGTCCATTGGACAGCAGTCAGAGAGCCAAGCTGCAAGACCAGGCTGCCTACATTTCCCATCAAAACTTGAAGGAAGCTGACAAGTGTCCAACTAGTGTCAGGCGTCACTTGTAGTTTGGCTCTTAGAAGCTAAGCAGGGTTGGCCATGGTTAGTTATTGGATGGGAGACTTCCAATGAAGACCAGGGTTGCAGAGGCAGGCAATGACAAACCACCTCTGATAGTTTCTTGCCATGAAAACCCCAACAGGGGTCGCCATAAGTCAACTCTGACTTGAGGGCACCACACAGCTATGACTTGAGGGCATTCTCCACCACCACCAAATACCTGTGCCAATACAGGTCCTATTTCTGGCTGTGGCAGAAGAACAGAACTCCTTTGCCTTCCATAAGTAGCAGTAGATAAGTTCTGCTGGTGTTCATAGGGCAGCCTTGCTGGATTGTGGCCAAAGATTCTGACACAGCATAGGTGTATTCAATAGCAGTGAGCAACGCAAGTTGTCTTGAAAGAACTATACGATGAGTCATATCCCCTGAATTCATATGAAAAGTGGATCTAGTGGCAATTACCAGGGTGTGAATTGTTTTTACCTTAATTACCTGACAGTTTTGACAGCTCTTTGATTTGTGTCCTTAAGCTGTCTATTTTCCAACTTTAAAGTTAATTCTATAATTAATTGAATATTAATAGCAGCTCTTAGAAGACGTATGTGGGCTTATAAGATTGAGTGAATGGGGCTCACTTAAAAAAATATAGGAATGTTACAACAAGCATTTTTGGGGGGCTACAGTACTCACCAAATGAAGTGAGGAAACAAATTGACAGGGCCAGACTAGTACCCAGAAACAGCCTGCTCCAGGACAAACCTAAAGAAACTAACAACAGAAAACCACTGGTTGTCACCTACAGTTCCCAGCTCAAACCCATCCAACTTATCATCAGTGACCTACAACCCATCCTGGAAAATGATGCCTCTCTGTCACAAGCCCTAGGTGGAAGACCTCTCCTTGCCTACAGACAGCCCCCCCAACCTTAAACGACTTCTCATTTACAACCATGAATCAGCTAGCAAAGTCACCAGCACAGACCAGCCTGCAACACCAACCTGCAACAGACCCATATGCCAGCTCTGCCCTCATATCTACCCAGGAAATACTATTACAGGACCCAATGGTGTCAACTACACTGTCTCTGGCTCTTACAGCTGCTCAGCCTTCAACGTGATATATGCCCTCATGCGTCAACAACGTCCATCTGCTCTGTACATTGGACAAACCACCAACCTCTGCACAAAAGAATAAATGGACACAAATCTGACATTAAAATTGCAACATCCAGAAACCAGTGGGAGAACACTTCTGTCTATCAGGACATTCCATCAAGGACTTAAAGGTCAACAGAAACCTTTCAAAACCAGAATCCAACGGGAAGCTGCTGAATTGGAATTCATATGTAAATTTGACTCAGTCAGGCTTGGATTGAATAGAGACTATGAATGGTTATCTCATTATCAGAAATAACTGATTTCATTATCAGAAGCTACAGATTGCATCTACTCCCCCCTCCCCTCTCCACCTATATATATCTGACCAGTTTCTTCTCACCCTCCATGCATCTGACGAAGAGAGCTGATCCTCGAAAGCTTATGCTACAGTAAAGTTGGTTAGTCTTAAAGGTGCTACTGGACTCTTTTCTATTAGGAATTTCTTTGGAGATGTATTTTTATTGCAGGTGATCCAACCTATACTTAAAGGGCTTGTGCTGTTACTTTATTTTAAAAATGGGGGGAAGTGTGATCAAACAGACTTCTGGCAATTTAGTACTGTTACAAATTTTTCTGTGGCACATGACCATTGCTGACCAGTGACGTGTTGCTCTTTTTTCCACAGACCTGTCATAGATGCTTCACCGAAATACCTGATCCTAAATAAACTTACTCAAAAATAAATTAACAGCCAAGCGAAGTAGTTTAAATTAATAATTTAATATATTAAATATTGTGAGGCGGAATATAATAATGTTGCATACAAAATGTTTAAATTCTCATCGTGTGTTGTAATCCTCCCCCCAAAACCCTACAAATATGTTACTAGATACTCTATCTAAAAGTATTATCGTTTTTCTTTCTTTCTTTTTTCTATAACAGATTAACTGAAAAAGAAGAGTAACAGTATGAAATTCAAAAAGAGTCCAGTAGCACCTTTAAGACTAACCAATTTTATTATAGCATAAGCTTTCGAGAATCAAGTTCTCTTCATCAGATGCCTGATCAGTTGTCATATATTTTGCTTATATCTTCCATGCAGCTTAAATTTATTACTCTATATTTTTTACGTTGTAGCTCAATGTACTTTATATAAGGTTCTATGCACTTCCTATTGTTATTCCTATTTTCTTTTTTAAATGAAATTTTATTTTTTTTAAAAAAGGTCTAAATAAACGTACTCTGATCCACAAATCCTTCAGCGCAGCAGCGTGCTTGTGAAAGCATGTGTAAGCATGCACCAGCCGAATAGGTTGTCTGTGCTGCAAGCTTTGACATTTTCAGTCACCTGTGGAGGGCAGCAGGAAAACTAACAAAGGCCTAGACACAGAGTGCAATCCTGTGAAACTCCACTCGGAATCCTGCTTAGGTCTAGCCAGTAGTGCCAACTTCCAGGAAACTGAGAGCAGAACCACAAGTGACAAAAGGCACAGGTTGGACACTTGTCAGCTTCCCTCAAGTTTTGATGGGAAATGTAGGCATCCTGGTCTCGCAGCTTCGCTCTCTGACAGCTGTCCAATGGACTTTTCAACTGTCACTTGTCCAACATTCCGCCAAGCTGCCTACATTTCCCATCAAAACTTGAGGGAAGCAGACAAGTGTCCAATCTGTGCCTTTTGTCACTTGTGGTTCTGCTCTGAGTTTCTTGGGATTTCACTTACAGCTCAAGGCTCCAGTAGTCTACACCGCATAAACTGTGATGGTTCCTTTTAGCACAAATGGACTGATTGTCCATTCAAAAGAAATCAAAATGGGGAGAAATACTTTGTGGTTTATATATTCTGTTATATATGACTATCTCTGATTTACACAACTGTGTAATATAATCCTTTCCCCCCTTTCTGTATCCCTTTTATTATTTGTCTGTTTTCCCAAATTAAAAAAATACATAAAAAGCTATCAAAATATAGTCTAAAGCGTTAAAATTGTCCCGTCATCAAATGCAATATCATTTGATAGGAAAGGCAGGGTACAACTATTTTGATAAATTATCAGTGCCATCTTAAGCAGAAATATGCCTTGCTAAGTCTATTGAAGTCGCTGGGCTTAGAAGGGCTTAACTCTGCTTAGGATTGCACCGTTGGGGCCTTTGAAGAAAGGCAGTGGCCAGTTCTACACTCACTTATCTTTGTTTTCTGGCTGAAATGGCTCAGGGAGTAACAACTGAAGCCTTTGCACATTTCTCAAATTATGTAGTTGTTGCATCAACAAAGGATTTGAGCAGCAGCTTTGGATGGCCCTTGTTTTTGTCAGTGGAGAGGGCAGCTGTTGGTTTCCTATTGGGGGTTCGCTGGGGTGGGACCCCTTTGTTGAAATGTTTGGAAAATTGACGTGGCTGTCCTAGAGAGAGAGGACTAGATTTCCTTCAATTTTGAGAGCAGTGGGGTGACGGGTTCCCTTGAGGCAATCTAGAGGAAATGTATTTCCCCTATGGTTTGTGTATTTCACAAGGGATGCAATGAGATCTTCTCGCACTGGCAGAACAGATAGAATGTCAGACCAGGATCTGGGAGATCCAGGTTCGAATCCCCACTCTGCCACGGAAGCTTGCTGGGTGACTTTGGGCCAGTCACACACTCTCGGTCTAACCTACCTCACAGGGTTGTTGTGAAGATAAAATGGAGGAGAAAGGCAGGGTTTAAATGAACAGGAATTTATATAAATAATAAAATTTACCAGACAGCCAGAGATGCTCGATCGCCGGCTGGTTTAGCTCATATCCTCTTCGAAGGTGAAAACGATGGAAGCCAACTGTTTAACACAATGTCCATCTGCACCCAAGCAGCTCAAGTTGTCGTGCTGTTGTGGAGAAAAAGATGACTGTGCATGCATAATTACACACTGCTGTGATAATTACACAATTATCACACCTCTCACCCTTCCCAACTGCCACTGCCACCTCAAATTCCAAAGGGGAATAGTTAGAAGGGGGAAAAAATTTCACAACATTTGAGTCAAGACTTGGTTGTCTCTGTGTGCCTTTTGAACATGCCATGCAAATGTCTGTTAATGTTTTCCAAGCTGTTCAGCTATCTCTATATTAATGTATGCACATTCTTTCACATCTTAATGGGACCATCCCAGATCCATAAGAACATAAGAAGAGCCCTGCTGGGTCAGACCAGAGGCCCATCTAGTCCAGTAGCCAGCCAGAAAGGGCCAACAGCAAGTCACAGAGGCTGAGGCCTTTCCCAGTGTTGCTCCTGGCATTGGTATTCAGAACTTCACTGCCTCTAAATGTGGAGGTTCCCTTTAGTCACCACAGCTAGTAGCCATTGACAGACCTCTCCTTCACAAATCTGTCTAATGCCCTTAGTCAGGGGCATTTCATAGAAAAAGAGCTGGAGGAACTCATTAGGATATGCCACAGCCCTTGACAGCACCAGAAGTGTTCTATTAGCATAACTGATTTGCATATGCCACACCCCCTGACTTCAACTATCCTGGCTGTTTTGGACCCAATCCTGGCCATTCAGGGCTGAAATTGGGCCCCAAATGGCTGAAAATGGCCAAAAAGGGGCCCCAAATGGTCAGGATTGGGCTGCTGCTGAGCAGGAGAGTGATCCACCAGCTATCAGAGGCCCGATCTGGGCCATTTTGGCCCCAATCCAGGCCGAAATGGACCCAAATGGCTGAGAGTCAGGTGGGCGGGGCCACCTGACATGTGACCTCTTTGGGGAACTGCCGGAACTGCGTTCCTGCTCATTCCCCCTGAAAATGAGCTCTGCCCTTAGTCATCACTTCCTCCTCTGGCAGTTAATACCACAATTTAATTACTCATTGGGTAAAGAAATACTTCCACAGAAACCTTTCATGTAAAATTTTACACAACTGAAAGGGCCTTTGTCGCCTTTGACTTCAGAGCACAAACTGTTACTGGACCAGGTACAGAACTACTTGGCATGGCGTATGAGTCGCGCAACAGCCCTGAGGTGACGGAGCAAGACACTCACGTGATTGACCTCCTCATTCACAAGGTCCAATGATTGAGTTTGTTCACATTTTTAGCATCCCTGAAGACAGCTTCTCTATTTTCCACCGATTTCACAGTGACTCTTCCGTGTCCACTCGATAAGCAGTTCTTTGGTCTAAAGAATGATTTTGACATGCTGAGAATAGCTGTAGATCAGTGGAAGGCAAAAGCATTATTCTGAGAAGCCATTATCCACATTTATAGCAAATTGGAAACCCCTTATTGACTTCCTGCATGAAACTGAAAAAAAATGAACTGATGATTTGTGGCTTTGAGGAGTAAGAGAAGGGAAAAGTATGATAGAAAAAGGATAAGTTTCATTTTGATAACAATATGTGAATTTTGTAATCATGCTAATATTTGTCATAGAGAAAATCAAAAGCTTTTCCTATCTATATATTTTTTTCTTCTCTTTATTCTTTTCTATTTTCTTTTTGTTATTTTTAAAAATTTTACTTGTTTTTAAAATCTCTCAATAAAATTCACTTAAAACAAAACCAAAAGCATTATTCTACCAACAGGGTTGTCCTACAGAAACACTCAGCCTAATAAGAAGTCCTCCCCCCCCCCCGATATCGGTGGCAACTTCACCCCAAATATTTGTTCTATAAGCATTTTAAAATGAATGTTTCTTGACCAATCTTTCAAAAGATGATTGCTTCCCAAAGGTGTGGAGAGTGAAAATTGATGAGACAGGAAAAGGTGAAGAGGGACCGCGACAGGTATATTCATGCCCAGGAGATCTGTGACAATCAGACGGAAGAATCTGTCAACCTGAATTTGTTATTCACACGACATGGGTTATTTGTGCCTGCAGCAGTACTTCATTCCGGTTCTGGAAGTGTTTCCCCAGTTGAGATTTCTTTTTGTTTGTTTTAGAGCTGACCGAGGGTTTTCTCACAGTGCCGATTGGTTAATTTACTTAGAACTAAAACTCTGATCCTCACAATAATTGCGGAAAGCACAAAGCAGATCAACATTTGGGAATTCCAAAAAATTAATGTTTAATATTTTAATTTTTAGAGTCTTGGAGTTATCATCACCAAACAATATTGAAGGTTAGAAAGCTTACCGTGGGCAAGGACAGGTCTGCATCCTGGTGCCTGTGAAAGAGGAATATCATATTATCATTATCGGTTGAAGGTCATTAATTAGACACTGAAAGGGTTAGAGCCAAGGGCTATATGTGACCACCAGTGGCATTCTGATGTTGTTTTGTTTGGGTCTATTGTGCTTGATGTGAATCCTGTTCCAAAGCCATGTTTTGTGGGAGTAGAAAAGAGCAAGAGTCCTGTAGCACCTATAAGACTAACAAAATTTATTTTATTTTATTTATTTTTTCAATTTATATACCGCCCATCCCCAGGGGCTCTGGGGTAGGGTAGGAGATTTTGTGAGTCACAGCTCACTTCTTCATAGGGTTGCCAGCTCCAAGTTGGGAAATTCCTGGAGATCTGGGGGGTGAACCTGGAGAAAGTGGGGTTTGGGGAGGGAAAGGACCTTGGTGTGGCATAGTTCCATAGACTGCACCCCCAAAAGTAGCCATTTTCTCCAGGCGAACTGATCGCTGTGGCCTGGAGACCAGTTGTAATTCCGGGAGATCTCCAGCCACTACCAGGAGGCTGGCAACCCTACTTCTTCAGATGTTTTGTGGGCAAAACTTCCCCAGAAGAGTTTCAGGTAGGTAGCTGTGTTTGTCTGCAGTAGAACAGCAGGATTTGAGTCCAGCAGCGCCTTAGAGACCAAGTAAGATTTCCAGGGTATAAGCTTTTGAGCGTCAAAGCTTCCTTCTTCCTTGTGAAAATCTTGTCGGTCTCTAAGGTGTCACTGCACTCAAATCCTGTTATTCCCCAGAAGAAGCTTCTACAATCACTCTGGGCAGTTTATTTCATCCTTAAATGTATTTAATGATTAGAAGTCACCACAAGGGCACCTAACTTTGTGCTGGGAACAGCCAGGGTGTCTCTCCCCCTCCCCCCATAACCAACATTTACCTCAGAGTTATGCATCTGTAAGGCCCACTGCAGTCAATGAAAGAATTAAGTACATGCTTAACTTTCTCCTATTGGAAACGAACAAAGCTTTTAAATGTTTACCTTTGGCAGGATCATGGCTATTTTTATTTTGACTTTATAAAAGTCTTTACAACTTCTAGATTTCTGTTCTGCTGGAGTACAGACTTTCCTCCCAAACAAACGTTTTTTCTTCGTATCTTTTACAGAACTTATAAATCATGTAGGCACAATTAAGCCTCTTCAGTTGCCCCAGTTGTTGTGACGGAGGCTGTATCCTCATACACCTGATGATTGCAATCCATGTTTGCGGGGCAGAAGTATCACACACATAGATGTCCACCCTATGTTACGTAGATGCCAAATCACGGCCCCATTTCACAGACTGGATTCTCAGATGACAGACTGCCTGAGCCCAGTCCTTTATTACTGAGAGTATCCAAAAGTCTGAAGAACACCCCCCCCCCCCAATTCTCTCTAGTTTTATTACATTCATTTTTTGTTTCTTTTGAAATTATTTTTCAGTGTTTTCAAGGGCAGGAACCTCACATTTTACATAAAGTGAAATTTCAAAGCAAATGGCAGCTCTACAGGCACTTTTTAAAGGTGTCTTTTAATTTTGCTCTCAGCAGGTGGCACTGTACCAGTCACATAGCTTTGCATATTAGATAGGCTGAGAATCAGGCTGGGAAAATTCTGCTCCATTTCACAGTCCGTTGTCTTTCTCCAGACAAAACTTTCTCTCCAGCTCACTCCATTTTAGTAATTCATACAGAAAACTCTAGTCAGATCCAGGATCCGAGCCTCTACCATAAGGTAGAGGCTATGACAGAGAATGCCCATGTACAGGCAGCTGTTGATTTTGCCCATGTGCAAGGTGGCACCTGCAGAAGGCCCTGTTCTGATGAGCAAAGCTGGAACATAGGGAGAGAGTCCATCCCGTATTTCATCTTGTGGTGATGGAGACCTTGACTATTTCTTTATTATTTAGAAAATATATATTCAGCCGCAACAGAGACCTGCTTGAGGTAGTTCACAAAGTAAAAATAACAACAAAATGTCATAAAAGCACCGACATAAGAATTGTCAATAATAAACCAAAAAGAGCCACGAGCATAAAAACAGCACAAAGTCATTGTCCTAAAGTGATATTCATCCAGCCACCCTGCAGTTGGGTAAGATCAGCAGATGTCTCACACTCAAGAATTCCTTGTAGCTGATTCTGCATACGTTGGATAATGCACTTCAAATCCTCTTTAGAGATCATTTGGAACTGAATTTTTCGTGTGTGAAACAAAAAATCCACTTCCAAATGATTGCTAAAGTGCATTGAAAGTGCATTATCCAATGTATGCGGAATCAGCTTGTGTTGGCTCCTGCTTTGTGGAACAGCCTGCCTGAGGAGGTCAGAAAAGCTCCCGCACTTCATTCATTCCACTGAATGTGCAAAACGGAAACGTTCAACAGGACATTTTTATTAAAGGGGCAGAATTACAGTATAATGATTATTGTATGTAGTGTCTTGTTTTTACTGCACTGTCTTTTATCTTTATGATCCACTCTCTGCATTGTTTAGGGTATATCGTGTCTTAGATAGTTTTGTGTTTGCAGTCTTTCCTAATTTCTGTACTCCTAGCCCTACTGCATTGTTTACCGGATGTCTTATGCTTTTTGGTTGATTGTTTAAAATATAGTTTGCAGTCCTCCTTGAGTATCAATGAGAACGGTGGTCTATAAATAAAGCAAATAAATAAATAAAAATTACAACTTATGTACATTTATTCAGCTCATCTGCTGTGTGCGATGCTATTAAGTTGCCTCTGACATAGCAACCCTATGAATTAATGAGCTCTAAAATTTACTATAATTGACAGCCTTACACACATCTTACAAACTGAAGGTGGTGGCTTCCTTTATTGAGTCAACCCATCTCATGTTGCAAGTAGTTGGCCCCGCCCTCAGCCATAGTTAATAACTGTTTGATAGCTGCCTGTGATGTAAAAATCACAGGGCCCCAGGATTAATGCAGCCTGATCTGCAGCAGGGGGTATCCCAGCCAGAGTTGCTGAGTCCTGCCCGGGAGGAATAGGATATTCATGCTAATGCAGAGTGATCACAGTGATTGTATTTATGGCCTTCCCAGCTGCAGGTTAGCACATTCCAATACCCGTGATGAAATCTCCATCCCAAGATCGAGAAGCAATCAATTAGCACTGATAAATTTATAATTTGTTTGTGGGAAGATGCTATTCCTATCTAAATTCATCAACTCAGCTCCAAGGAGATTCATTAGCAAACGGACCCTTTTTGTGAGGCAGCAGGAGAGACTTTGCATTTCCTTTCGCACACCCCAGCAGCAAGTAATCAAACTAATAAAACCTTTGTAATTCCCAGGAACTGGCCTTTAGGGTCTTTGTACCAATGGCTGAGGGGGCTCCCCAGCCTCAGGACACATTTTGCCCCATAAGAACATGGGCTCTTGCCCCATTCAAACTGTGCACGCCTTCTGGATCCAAGCATTGCTCCCTTAGAGTCGCTCTCCCTTGGACTCTCTCTCCTGGTTGAAAATGTGGGATGTTTGAAGCTCTTCCTCTGTGGACTACCCTGCTTTCCGGATAGGTAATTATCACCATGAAATCCCTCAAATCTATTCCACCACCCCTGCTTTTCCTAGGCATCTTGTGTGTTTGTGAACAATCTCTTGTGTGGTGTGTGTGTGAGTTTCCCCCTTTTAATAAAATACTCTTTTATTCAAGATCACTGGTCTCGTTTGCCTCCTTTAGGAAAGGACCTTGTAAATATTGGTGGAGATATCCTGTTGTTACCCTTCTCACATAGCCTTCCTCCTTGCTGCTAATTCCCCCATTTACTCGCAAGTAGACCCATTCCTGGTAACAATGTTGCCCCTTCCACTTTTCCTACTGCCTTCAACTTTTCCTAGCATTCTTGTCTTTTCCAATGACTCATGTGCTACACAGTCTGAATATGACAAAAAGTAGAAGTAAATCCCAAATTCGCAGGGGTCCTCAGCTGTGGCTGTCCATGAGAATGCTGATTGGCAGGGCAGTTTGGCATCTTTCCCAGGCCAAGTGAAGCTTCCATGCAGGTGACTAAATTTTCAAAAATAAGCTGGCTTAATTTGCTACCCAAACTCTTTATATTAGTCACCGCAGCATAATTAACTGTTCATCTTTTCCAGTTCACTCAACCATTAGAAACTATGCTTTGTGAGGCTTCAGCAGTAAGTCCAGTGTTGAATCAGTTGAGTTAAATAAGTAAGAGAGTCCTGTCTTGCAAATGGAAGTGAAATACACTCCTTGAAAATAATAGTTATATAAGTAATCTTGGCTATTACAAATTTATGGAAACTTACAATGCACACCTATATTATATAAACAAAGATATTTAGTGGCTAATGTGTGCTAAGCTGGAGTTGGGAGATCTGGATTGCCACAGATGTCTTTTGTGACCTCAGACCAATAATTTGGCTGTTGCCTCTGATTAAGGAGGTTCACAAGTGCCCCTCTAATCCTGGATCTTTGAGTCTAGCCACAAATACATTTAGAAGTGCAGTTGGGCAGCTGTTTTAAATTCACAGGTTCCATTTGCTTGGCTACAGTGGGGTTGTGAAAAGGTAGAAAAGAGGCAATTTTAAAAAGCAATGCAAGCAATAAATATGGTTCTCTATATAAGCAGCAAAACCAATCATTCAACAACAACCCACCAGACGCTTGCCCCTCTTCTAGGATTTTTTGTTTATTTTTCATTTGTAGGCTACCTGTCTACCCAGCTTGGGGCCCCCAAGGGAGAAAATGATCACAACATCACAACATAAAATCAAATTTTAAAAGACAAATGAATATATTTAAAACAATTTACTAAACATGTACTAAACACAGACACATGAACAGGAAGGAAGGCCACTGAAAGTTAGTGAGGGAGTGCTGAACAAAACATGAACATCTTCATTCACTAGTGGAAGATGATGATAGAGAGGAACAGACAAATCTCCCTAGAGAGAGATCTCGACAGTTTTGGTGGCATAACTTTCTTGGATCACAATCAATCAAGTCTCAATGGTAAAAGGGACCCAACGACTCACTTTCCTGCGGTCCCAGAAAAGGCACCAAAAAAATGGAAGCCAAACAGCACACAACCGTTTTGAAAACTGAGACATCTGGATTCCTGGGGAAAAGCTGCCAGCGTTCCGTGAGCGGGCCGTCCCTATAAGGACATAAGGAAATGGCCCAAGATAGACACAATAGCCCTTTCACAAATTACTGTAATTGTATACAATCTGTGTATAGTGTACACTTGTTTTTTCTTTATATAAGTCTTTGAGTTATTCTCATACATGTACAGCTGAATCTGTGACCTAAACCTCATATTTATCCATATACTGCGCGAAGTGCATTGGTTGCCAGTGGAGTAGCGGATCAGGTTCAAGGTTCTGGTATTGACCTATAAGGCCTTGTGTGGACTGGGGCCAGTGTACTTGACGGATTGTCTGTCCCCGTATATTCCCCAGAGGACCCCCCGATCAGGAGAAAAACAATTGTTATCGGTCCCTGGCCCCAGGGAGGGCTGCCTCACCTCGACTAGAACCAGGGCTTTCTCAGGCCTGGCTCCTAGCTGGTGGAATGCTCTGTCTACTGAGATCAGGGCCCAGCAGGATTTACTATCTTTCCGCTGGGCCTGTAAGACAAGAGTTGTTCCGCCAGGCTCATGGCTGAGGTTGGGCCTCCGCTGGCCGGAGGATGCAACATCTACCTCCCTCCCTATGAAAGCTGCCTACCACTGTTTGTTTTTCAGCTGCTGTTACTGTGCTGCTATATCTATATGGAACATTTTAAAATGATTTTAAGGGTGTTATCTGCCCTGAGCCCGCTTGCGGGGAGGGTGGAATACAAATATGATATAAATAAATAAATACTGGTCTCTAGTTTTCATTTGCAAGGTGAACACAGTTGCCTCTTCCTTACAAACAGATTATGCAGGATGTGCGTGCAGTCACTATAACATGGGAAGAGGGCTAGTGATTTAGTAGAGACAGGGACTAAAATCAGACTGTAAAGAAACATAGTTGAAACGCTAAGCTCGATCTGCTAAAATCATCTGCCAAACCCACATTTTTTGTCAGAGAGTGGAGGGCTTATATTGCTAGGGCGTCAAGCTAGCTGGAGTTGGATGTTCTAAGAAAGTTGTACTTTCACATAGCCAGGAAATAGAGTAATCTGAGGAATTATTTTATCCCTCTTTGCTCAGGATTCCCTGTTTACTGTGGAGGTCATAGGAAGCTTGTGTACATGTTGCAAGAATTCACAAACAACAGCAGATTCACACATCAGGATTGCTGTGGAAATTTTTCCCAGTGTTTCCTGCAGCAAGCACGTTATGTATGTACATGTATAGGCATGCTATTTTGAATCATGCGTACATGCACCTGAGACATCCAATTGGACTAGGGTTCTTCCAGATGCATGTCCATGTGTTGCACATGGTGCTTAAAGTTGCATGCATGTCTAGGGCTTACACACTGCACGTCTGCTGCAGGAAATGCTGGTTTTGTCAGTGTTCGCAGTAATGTGTAAGACTGCCTTTCTGCAGTCTTAGGCCTTCTGCTCAGAAGTAATAGAGCCAGGCCTTTTTTTCAGCTGGAACGCTATGGAATGGAGTTCCGGAACCTCTTGAAAATGGTCACATGGAAGGCAATCTAAACTCCCCTCTGTCTGGAGATCAGGGGGCGGGGCCACCAGCCATGTGACCATTTTCTCCGAGGGCAACCCACTGAGTTCCACCACCTCTTTTCCCAGAAAAAAGCCCCGAATAGAGCTGCATAAGAGCTCTTATAAAAAGAAATGATCGAACAGAATTCTGAATCCAACAGTACCAAATTCTTTCTCCTGAGCTCGTCCTTCCATTCTGTCAGAAACATTTAAACACAGGCAAAGATCCCAAAAGCAGAGCATAAAATATTTATATGAAGAGACTATACACTTTGTACGTTTTCAGTTTCTAAGCGATTTTAGTATAAGGGTAGCTAAGTGTAATTTTCCAATAATAATATTTCATCTTGTTCTTCTTATGTCCTTGTATTAAACTTTCAGAAAACAATAACCATTAGAGCAGTGCTTGGAATGGGTCTCCTCTTTAAATGCATTCTTCTTACCCAGTTCAGTCCGACATTCTTGACGCTACTAGACATAATGACCTTCTGTTGTGTGCACTCAGTCACCAAGGGGAGACATGGGCCATCCGTATGCCTTTTAGGCTTCGTAGATTTGCATACAGAGTCAGGGATCAATGAAAAAACTGTTATGCTACTCTTCGTTGTTGGGTCTCTGTGTTCCTAACCCCACACCCCTGGAGACCAGCATTCACTTTGGGACGGCCCTCTAGCAGTCTAGCAATTTGTTCTCTGGGACTGTAACCGACCCTCATTTGTAGAGGCAAAGTCTTTCCTTGCATGTGCTGGAGAAAAAGGCAGCACCAATAGGTGGGGGAAGGACCGAGGCAAAAGCTATAGGTCCCTCATTTGCAGATTGGGGGGGGGGGGTTGATTGATTTGCAAAGGCTTTGACTGGACAAAGAGGCTACTGCTTACTAACCCACCCACCCCTGGCAATGGCAGCCGACATATCTGCCCTCCGCATGCTAGCAGGCAGGGCTGCAGGGACTGGAGAGTAGAAATCTTAAGGACAAAGCTTAAAGCTCCCCCCTCCCGCTGCCCCCATGATAGCAAAGAGCCTGCACACAAACTTAGGAAGCAGAATTTATTTATTTACTTGCTTCATTTGTAGTCTGCCTTTTTTTGCTGAGACTCAAGGAGGATTACAAAATTTTAAACAATGCAATAAAATAGTATAATGCAATGAAATGGAGCACAACATTAGGAAAGAATGCAATAAGACAGTATAATACATACAACAAATAGTGCAATAGATGCTTGAACAATGCCTATTTTTTTTCCCACAGACATTAAAACTACAACTGTAGTCCTTTTATAAAAATGCCTTCCTGAGCCATTTTAGCGTATGCATTCAGCAAAATCTCTAATGTTTGGAATGTCAACTAAGATACCTATTCCTCCCTTGCTTCTGCTGCCAACTTTTGGTCAGGTGTGGCCTTGTGATGTAAATCTTTCCAGAAGACAAACCAAAAGTACAGCTTCTATGTTGCTATTCTCATGCATTGAAATCACTGCCTGATTCTCTTCCACAAACACGAGAGAGTGCTGTGAAAATTCTGACCTTCTCATGAAGTCCTTTGTACAGTGTGAAGTGACACTTAAAGGCTGGGATCCTACGCATATTTATTTGTGACTAGGAGCCAAGCTACAAGCAGGAGCGGTGCCAGGGTTTTCAGCACCTGCGGCCAGCCGGTGAGCCGGGAGCACACATGCATGCATGGGCACACCAGCCTGCATGATGACATCACATGTGATGTCATCATGGGCACGTGCGCAAGCCGGCCCAATTGCTGCAGCAGGCGGGCTGGGACAGCCCGTGGGTGGCCTCCCAGCTCTCCCGCTTGGTTGCCCTGTGCCATCCCAGATGCCTGCCCGCGGCTGCTGCGCCTGGCCAGGGGCGTGTGCTGGTGGCAGTAGCAGTGCGGGGCGGGAGGGCTGGGAGGCTGCAGCTCCGTGGCACATGCTCTTGCCCCCAGCACCTCTTCTGGCACCCCCTCCGGTGCTCCGCACCCTGAGGCAACCGCCTACCTGGCCTCAATGGGCACACCACCCCTGGCTACAAGAGATGAATTACACAAGGACACGCACATGAAGGGAGTTGCAATGTTAGGTGGGAAGCTGAGTTTTAAAAGAGTTTGCAAGGCTTCGTCAATTTCTCATCTACACAGCCAGCAAAGATGGCTCCTCAGAGGGTTTGTTCATTTCCTCTTTGCTTCCCTAAGGTTCTGTCAGCTTCACTTCCCCTTCTAGGAGAGGAAGAGGAAACAAACAACTCCCCCTGAGGAGCCATCTTTGCAGACTCTGTAGAGAGGGGAAATTGACAAAGCCTTCTGATGTCTTTTAAAATTCAAGCTTCCCGGCTAACATTGCGACTCCCTTCACCTGCACATCCTTGTGTAATTTGTCTCTTGTAGCTTAGCTCTAAGTACCATTGAAAGCAGTGAGATTTCTGAATAAATGTGGAAAGATCATGTTGTGTAAATATTACTTTCCCGTACTCATTTTTCTCCCTTCCTTCCCGCTCTTGTTCTCTGTGCTTCACTTTTCCTCCAGTTCCCAGCTGCCCTGTGAGTTTTTCTTTCCTTGTGAACCTGGAACGTTTCCTTGCAATTGGTCCCACTGACCTGAATGGGACTTGCCTCCCGGGAAGCAGACTTGGGACTGCTGCCTTCATCTCAGACTCTAGGACCACACAAGTCATACTTAACTGAGCAAGCTAAACTTGTCAGGTTACTTTCTGGAAATTTTTACTGGCTTTGATCTGCAGGCAAGAGAAGAGTTGAAAGTGGGAAACAGCAAATATTTGAGCGCGCCGTAGTTCGAACCTCGCCCAGGACCCCTAAATAACTTTCAGCTTCATTGCCAGGAATGGCTCCTCAACAGAAAGCTGGAAGAGGACAGCCAAGCTGTGAGTGATGGAATTTTTTGTTGTCTGATCCAAATGCACACCCACCAACATTCCCAAGCCAGGTATTCCTATCAGCTCACGCACATTTTAAAAATAAGTTGTACTTTCGGTTTAGTTTGTAAAACACAACTCGAGGGCTTGATACTGAGCTGGAAAGGGGTTTCTTCCTCCTCCCCCCTCTCTTTCTTCCCAGCAGAACAGGAGGGAGCAACTTGTTAGCACAGGTGATCATAGGGAAAAGAGCCACAGGGTCACAGCATGGGAGTGACCAAGCAAGACGCACATCCTCTGAATGACATGGCAAATCCCAAGCTAAAAGGAAGGCCATAGACTGCTTATTCTGTCAACAATTTACCAGAGGAATTAGCCAAAAGCTTGGAGAAAACTCACAGAAATAAGGAAATGCCCTTATATAGTTTGGAAAACTTAATGGGTTGCAGCTGGGGGTTTTTTTTGTTTGTTTTTTTAGAGATTTCTCAGCCTTTGGAATGTGTTTGTTACCACCTGGATAAGGGAAACTGGCCACATTCTTCACTGATGAAATTCTCTTTTTCCCTCTTGGTGTCAAGTTTAGACATGAACCCAAGAGACCTCTCATCCTTCTGTGTGAGAGAGGGAAGAGTTACGTTGCAAAGGCCTTTGATACAATAGTGGACTGAAGGGAAATACTTCAGTCCAAGGGGCAAAACGGAACTGAGGGTTCGAGGGAAACTGAGGTATTTATGCCCTGAAAAGGAAGAACTGCAAGAGATGCTCCCATCCTTTTCCCCTGTAAAAACCAGCTATGCAGACACCCAATTCTGACTGGGGCTGTGAGGTAAAGGGTGGGCAGGCTAATGATGCTATCTGAAAGGGCCGTGGAGTCACAATTGCCATTGCTACAGCAATTATACAGCTATTGATCTATAACAAATCCATTCTATTCTCTTTCTATCTAAGCAACATGTCCCTGAGCTATACCAGCCACTCTAAGAAACACTTGCATCTCTTCTCTATCTTCAATCCTCTACGAAACCAGTGGCGTACCGGATCAGATTCAAGGTTCTGGTATTGACCTATAAGGCCCTGTGCGGACTGGGACCAGCGTATCTACGGGACTGTCTCTCCCCATATATTCCCCAGAGGACACTCTGATCAGGGGACAAACAGCTGTTGGTGGTCCCTGGCCCCAAGGAGGCCTGCCTAGCCTCGACTAGAGCCAGGGCCTTTTTGGTCCTGGCTCCCACCTGGTGGAACGCTCTGTCTGCTGAAATCAGGGCCCAGCAGGACTTACTATCTTTTTGCCGGGCCTGCAAGACAGAGTTGTTCCGCCAGGCATATGGCTGAGGCTGGGCCTCCGCCGGCCTGGAAAAAAGGGGTGTATAAATCTTAACCCTCCCTGTGAAGGCTGTCCACCATCCTGTTTTAAATGTGTTGTTTTTAATGAACATGACATTTTAATTGTATTTTTAATATGTTGTTATGCACCCTGAGCCCGCTCGCGGGGAGGGCGGAATACAAATGTGAAATAAATAAATAAAATAAATAAGACCAAACCCACCTCTTTCCTCATCCTTCGTTTCCTTCTCAAGAAATAAAACCAAAACTCTCTGTTCTGATCCATCTATCTTTCTCAACCACCTTTTCCAGCTGTCCTCGTCCCAATATCTCCTTCCGTTTTTTCCCATCTTTTGTTGTCAGGTTGACTATCCTCTTCATTGTGTCTAACTCCACCACGAAATCCCTTGAGCCTATCCCTTCCAACTTCTGGTTATCTTCTGTTCCCCTATAACCCTCACTCACTACTTAATCTGCTTTTATCTCCCTCCCCAGGTTCCTTCTCCTCTGCATTCAAAACATCACTCTTCCCCCATGCTCAAAATTCCATGCCCCTCCAATTACCATCGAATTTCTCTTTGTCTCCAGCTACTTCCTCCATTTTTATCCACTTTTTCTCCCCCCTCCTCCTCTCTTGCCCCCTATAATCTGGCATCTGCCCTCTGCACTCCATTGTTTTCACCCCTTGTTGCCTGATCAAAAAGCTCTCTTTGATCCTCCTTGGTTTCTCCACTGTATTTGATACAGTCGAAGAGCAAGATTTCCAGGATATGAACTTTCAAGAGAAGACTCCTTTCTTTTTCCAGTTCTCATATCTGACAAAGGGAGCTTTGAGCCTCAGAAGTGTTGGGAGAAAGCGGGTTAAAAATAGTTAAGTTCAGAGTTGCAATGGATCTTGATCAATAGAGAGTCAGACGCTTGTTTGTTTTTAAGAAAACATTTACTCTAAAGGAAAAAGGGACATGGGATTGCTACAAAAACAAAGAACTCGGTTTCCTACATCTTGACCGTACAAAGTCCACCCAAGCAAAATGGAGAATCTGCTTCTTGACCTTTAAAGAGGAAGTCACCTGACTTATTAACCAATAGTAGTTGTTCAGTTTCCCAGGCTTTCAGATAAATAAGGCTATTGGCTCTCTGCCAGGTTTCCTTCCAGGTCAATACAAACAGGGAGTACACTGGGCAAACATATTAATCCCATAATGACTGAATGTCAGACCTTGCAACCTATATTCCAACAAAAAGTTCATACCTGGAACGTGATGAATCTTGCTCTAAGGTGCTGAATCTTGCTCTTCTACTACAAACCAGCATGGCTACCCACCTGAAACCGATACAGTTGAATAACTCTTTTCTGCTTGATCTTCTTCATACCTTTGAGTCTGTTCTGTGATTGTCTACAGCTGCTTCTCCTTCTACCTGTCTCATCACTGGTGCAATATTCCAGCAGGAGGAAGCTCTCCTTTCCCCCTTTCAACTGGAGTTTCTTAGGGATCTCTCCATCCTATTCTGTGTCTACACACTGTCCATGGATGACTTTCACCATTGTGAGAGCTTACAGCGGCACCTTTGTGTTTTTTTTCCCACTTGCTTCGTTTATATCACACCTTTTTCCCCAATGGGGACTTAAAGCAGCTTGCATAATCATCCTTTTCTCCATTTTATCCTTACAACAACTCTATAAGGTAGGTTAGGCTAACAGTGTCTGACTGGCCCAACATCACTCAGCAAGCTTCCATGGCATTTCATATACCTTAATGGCATTTCAGCAATCGTTAGCAGACAGTGAGTTACATGAACACACAGAGACACCAAAGGAGTAAGTCTCACCCAAAATATCAAAAGTTATTTTTTCTTCTTTTAGCAATGCCCCTTTTAAGTCAGAGGCAGCACCAATGCCTGATACGGTAGTGTTGGGGGCCCTATGTGATTGGAATGGAGGCAAATTCTTCCCCTTTTTATCTCTGCTTCCTCCTCCTGTTATCTCCCTTGTCTGCAATTGCTTTGTCTCAAACAAAGGCCTGTCTTCTTCTACTCTGTAAAGTGCTATACATATTGATGATAAATAAGTAAGTAACTAATCATTGGCCATTTTCACACTGCTTACCAGCCGTGGAACATCGCGCCAAGCTCCCGGAATGACAGCATCTTCCTGGTGCGATTTCGTGCGAGAACTCTCATGAAATCGTTCCAGGAACTTGGTGCGATGTTCCGTGGCCGGTAAGCAGTGTGAAAACGGCCCGAGTGATAAGCTTCAGAATATGTCCTGCATCTGCTCAGCATCTCATCTGTCTCTGTGGAGATGTTCCACGCACGTTCATCGCTCAGTATTTCTCCACTTGATAGTATGCTGCTAAATGCACAAAACAATTGGAAAGCCTTCTGTGAGAGGGGATTTCAGAGGGCAGAAAAGCTTTGACTGTGAAGTGGCATCAATCTGGGAAGGCTGTTTCACATGTACGAACTCCATTTGAGGGTGCAGTCTTGAAGAGACAAGCTTGCATGTGTGAACTTGCCCTTCACCTGGCACGCAAAAGCCTAATAACTTCTTAATTGAATAGCAAGCCGAAATGTGTCAGGAAAAAAATGCTGTTGTTTAAGAAGGAATTTCTTTCTTGCAATTCAGGATGATCTAAGGAGTCATAAGGATAGTTGATTATAACATGTCAAATCCATCATGCCATTAATGAGGAGTATCAAAAAAGTCAAGAAATGTGCACATAGACTTTTGGGAACGTGAGACCACTACCAAGTTAGCTAATGTGAAACCTTTCCAAGTTTTGCTTAGTAACTGCCATCTCTTTTCTGGTTTAGAGCTAAGACTCAAACTTTATTTGCATGAACCTGTGTCTTGAGTTAGGAAAGAAGACTAGCAGATGCCCAGTGGGTTTAGGATTGCACAGCTACTTTCTAAGCCAACATTTTCTGTCCCTGCCACACATCAAGGACGCGTGAAATTTTCCGTCCCTTGCCACATCCCCATTCAAGGACTCATCACAAGTCTCACCTTTGGACAATAAAGAGTGCCGAGTTAGGACTGTGATCGGCTTTCACCTGATTGACAATGGCACAGCAGTGATTATTTTATGCCAAGAAGATGTAATGCTTGAGAAGCGACCCAGCTGAGCTCTGCTGCTCTTGGATCATCATTCAAGAGCCAAGGGTTCAAGAATGAGCAGGTTCACCCCCCCCCCCATACACACACTATATTATGATTGCAAGTACTGTGGCAATGATGTGTCGGTTGCATTACTGCGGTATTCCAGTTTATACAATTTGATTTTTTTTAACCTTAGATATTCACACAATGGATCACTGCCTTCTTCCCCTTCCTCAGAGTCTCTCTACACAAGACAACTTACTCAGGGATGCTCAAGGGAAAGATCTTACACTTGTTCTCCCATTGCGGATACACCTGCACCGCTAGGGAGACAGAATGTACTTGAATATAAGACCACACAGAAAGTAAGTCACTGGAGTGTCTCCGTATAAGAGCCAAAACACACGAGAAGAAATGCCTAGATTTAGCACGTGTTCTCTTACCTCAAGGTTTGCCAGGATCTGTAGGCATCCTGGAAGCTTAAAGTTTAGCATTTACAGAGCAGCAGGAAGGGAAATATAGGCGCCTGCATTTCCCTTCCCCTTCCTGCTGCTCTGTAAATGCTAAACTTGTTCTCTTACCTCAAGGTTTGTTGGGAAGTGTAGGTGTCTTGGCAGCTTAAAGTTTAGATGTCTTGTGTGGAGAGACTCTAAGACAATCTTCTGCATACTTCAAAAGTCAGGGTTCATTTTGAGGGGGAATGCGCAGGAATGCAGTTCCAGCAGTTCTCTAAAGAGGTCATGTTAGGTGGCTCTGCCCACCTGACTTTTGGCCATTTTGGGCCCATTTCGGCCTGGATTGGGACCAAAATGGCCCAGATCAGGGCTGAAACAGCCCAGATCAGGTCGGTGCCAGACAGGGGAGGTTCCCCCTGCCTGGCCACTTTTGGTAATTTGGGGCCCATTTCCGCCAGGATAGGGGTTGAAATGGCCGTGATTGGGTTGGTGCCGGGTGGAGGAAGCTTTCCCCTCCCGGCACCAACCCAATCACAGCCATTTCAACCCCTATCCTGGTGGAAATGGGCCCAAAATAGCTATTTTGGGCCCGTTTTGGCCTGGATCGGGTGGTTTAATCCTGAATTGGGGCCAAAACAGTCCTGATTGGGCCACTGCCAAGTGGGAGAACAGTCCCCCGTCTGGAAGCAGCCGAATCCCAGCCATTTCGGGCCTGATCCTGGCAATTTTGTGCCCCCTTCAGCCAGGATTGGGCTCAAAACAGCCAGGATTGGTTCCGAAACGGCCAGGATCGGGCCTCTGATGAGTGGTGGATCACTCTCCCACTCAGCAGAGGCCTGATCCTGACTATTTTGGGCCCCTTCTTGGCCATTTTCAGCCCCCTTTTTGCCATTTTGGGCCCAATTTCAGCCCTGAATGGCCAGGATTGGATCCAAAACAGCCAAAATAGGTGATGTCAGGGTGTGTGGCATATGCAAATCAGTTATGCTAATGACACACTTCTAGTGATGGCAAGAGGCACGGCATATGCAAACGAGTTAGTTCCTCCAGCTCTTTTTCTACGAAATGAACCCTGTCAAAAGCCCCTCTCTCGGGAGTAGCATGGGATGCTGGGCGGGGGGCGGGGGGGAACCTCTGCACTGAGTAAAAGAAATTGGCAAACATCACCTCTAGGATAAGCTCTTGCCCCATTGGTAGAGGTTACTTTGCTTGCAGCAAAGGGTATGGGGAGTGTTCGTGATTTCTGCAAACTGCTCCTTCTTGCTGCAGCACTCACCGGGGCTACAGCCCCCATGGTTCCCGAGGGTAGCCTGCAAGTGGCTCCATCAAGGAGGGGAAGGGGCAAAGTCCCCTCCCATCGATTTGAGCTGTCAGGGAAAGGCTGCATCCAACCTTTATTTTTATCTCATAAGAATATAAAAACCCCTCCCTACATTCTATAAGCAAAGTTACATGAACTTTAAACAACCCTCAACATCTTGATGGAAAAAAAATCATTGATGATTCTAGAAAAGCTGCCCTAGAAGTAGATAAGACTCCTGTGGCCCCATAAAGACGGATGCATTTATTGCGGCTTAACCTTTGGTGGCTCAGAGCCCACTGGCTGAAGAACATCTGCTGAATTGCACCTGATCAAGCAAATTCTTCCTCAGGGAAGCGCATGTTGCAATAATTGTATTAGTTGTGGAAGATGCCCTGGGAATCTTTGTTGACCTTGATGACTGTTTGCTTTAAGCTCTAGGCTTAAATAGAACTAGTACTGCGTGTGCTAAATTAACGATTCCCCACCCATCCACTTTGGAAGAGGGAAGGAGCCATCCGTTTTTTCCAAACTCAGCTTCTTTTCAGAAATATCCTCCCAGTTGGTTAAGAATATTGGAGGAGCTTTGACATGTGAGTCTCAGTGCAATAATCCTGGGAATGTTTCATTCAAATGCAATTCAGAAAGGACCTTAGAAGCAACTAGGAGATTTATTTCTTTTTTTTTGCAGTCTTTGAAAGGCATTCCTTCATCGGCTGCAGAGAAGATTGGCCTCACTGGTTTAGAAACACCCATAGCAATGGATTGATGCTGCAATGAAAAGTATTTTTGCCTTTGCCAGTCGGGAGTCCACCTTTGTAGTTTTTGCCATGACTTCCACAAGGGCCAGATGAGTTTATATCAACAGAAACGGTGATGCTTGGAACAGAAATGTTTGAAAAATCAAGCACATGTTCAAGTAATTAAACTTACCTTTTGCAAATGCCACCCCCGTCCCCCTGGATAGCCCCCATAGTTTCCCCCATAGGGAATAATGGAGATTGGAGGTGGCTGGGGGCACCTCCGTAAAATGGCCCCCTGAAGTCCAATCTTCATAAAACTTGAGAGGTTATTAGAGGGCAGTTAGGAGTAGGACCTCAGAAAATATGGTAAAATTCGGTCCTAAAATGCCCCCCAGGCCCCTAGAAAGTCCCAAATCATGTTTCCCATTGGAAACAATGTCTGAATTTTACCAAATTTGCTCTGTACTGCCGAGGAAGATTTGAGCATACTCAAAGAGAAGGTGCATCATGGGATACCATCCCTCGTCTCCCTCCACACTGACCAAAATCAGTGCTCTGCACCAGCGACTGATTATGACCATGGACACTCGCAAATGCAGCTATGCGCATAGACTGAAGTTACAGGATATGTGCTCTGCTTGGGGGACGTTGGAGCACACATACTTCAAAACTTGTGTTTAAACTTGTATAAGTCGTCCCGTGTAGTTTAGCTCTTGGAGAACACTCCTAAGCGGGTCTATTCAGGATCCTGCACCGGTCTATTCAATGCTGTTTATTTATGTATTTGATTGATTTTTAGACCACTTCTCTTCAATTGAAAGATCAAAGCTGTTGATCTTTGATCTAATAATGCTCTAACCCAATAAAAAAATTTTCAAAAAAAAAAAAAAGAAAGATCAAAGCTGTTACTCCCAAGAAAGAGTTCTTAGGGTTGAACTGATAGTTGTGATGTCAGCTCACTATCACATTGCAAACCTTCTGTGATTGCTTTGATCATACATTGCAACTCAAAAACAGCAGCAGTTTGAGTAGTCTGCACCATGTTAGCATTCAGGGTGGCGACTGTTGGCACACACTCACAACCGAAAGGCTTGCTTGGCTTGGGTGTTCTCGGGGTCATTATTAGCAGGTTGTGCTTCACTGAAAATCCATGATACTAATGTATTTGCTGCTTCTGCGTGTGTGCAATCGGTGGCGTTCATCAGGTTGGGTCATGCTCAGAACTTATTGGATCCAACTGCAGAACTTCCCAGGCAGCAATGAAGTACCCGTCAGCAGGATCCAAAGAACATGCACAGACATGCTCAGCCTTTTGGCATGAGGCAGAGAGGCAAAATGGTCTGGAAATCCACCCACCCCAGCGGGATCCGCCAAGGAAAGGACTTTTTTTTGCAAGTTCATCTTTTCTTTCAGGTGCTTTAGGTGGAAAGAGGTGGGAGGATGTTCAAAGTATTTTTGATCCCAATCCTGGTGTTCTTCTGTCAGTAGCTTAGCCACAGGGCCAGGCTTTCTACTCAGCAAGAGGGGTGAGATGAAAGCAAAGAAACTGAGCTATGGCCTAAAAAAAAATTTGAAAATTTCACCTTGTCCATGAATTCCCTCCATTAGCCCCCGCCCTTCTGATCTGCATCCAAAGGTTTGGTCTTTGGAGAGACAAATGCCAGCCTCCCATAATTCAATGGATGGAGGACCTTACAATTTTATCTATATTTGAACATTCGAACAAGGTTCTGGTATTGACCGATAAGGCCCTGTGACTGGGACCAGTGTATCTACGGGACCGCCTCTCCCCATATATTCACCAGAGGGTACTCCGATCAGAGGACAAACAGCTGTTGGTGGTCCCTGGCCCCAAGGAGGCCCACCTAGCCTCGACTAGAGCCAGGGACTTTTTGGTCCTGGCTCCCACCTGGTGGAATGCTCTGTCTGCTGAAATCAGGGCCCTACTATCTTTTCGCCAGGCCTGCAAGACAGAGTTGTTCTGCCAGGCATATGGCTGAGGCTGGGCTTCCACTGGCCTGGGAGAAAGGGGTGTATAAATCTTAACCCTCCCTGTGAAGGATGTCCACCATCCTGTTTTAAATGTGTTGTTTTTAATGAACATGAATTTTTAATTGTATTTTAATTGTATTTTTAATATGTTGTTATCTGCCCTGAGTCCACTCGTGGGGAGGGCGGAATACAAATTTGAAATAAATAAAATAATTTGAAATAAATATAGCATGTAGATAACAACTGAAGATGGGCTTATTTTTAGATACTTGGAAGCCTATGGACACTTATGTTTAGATTTCTCACTATTATTGTCATATAGTTGTTTTTATTGTGGACGAGGTGTTTTTAAATTTTTATTTTTTTTCAAATAAAGTAAGTTTTTTAAAAAAAAGAAGGTTTGGTTGTGGAGATCAGACCAGGCCGTCATCATCTGGGTTGCTGGACGGCTGGTTCTGTCCAGGACTGACTATCAAGCATGTTGTAAACTCACCCAAAGGTCTTTGGGTCACATACCAATGTTCATTTTACCAGTGTTAACATACCAGCACTTAACAGTGAAGTATCGTGGGGAAAAGGTAACTCCAAAACTTCCAGAAGCAAGCTGAAAATATGGCAAATACATGCAAGAAATAAGCAGAGAGAGAGAGAGGAGAGAGAGAACTCTTGGGATAATAGCTTTCTGGTCCTTCAACTCAAAACTGATGGGGGCATTTCAAGATGGATGACCTGAGCTTAGGTAAAGATGGGCCATGCTGACAAGAACACGCTGTAGAATATCACCAGCATTCCCTTGCCCGTCTGCTGCGAACCGAACAAAAATTTATCTTTTAGAAAGGAATCCTATCTTAACCTAATTATCTTCATGCATTAACAGATTTTCAAACCAACGGGGGACCAGTTTGTCACTTAGCTTGTGATAAACCTGAGGCGTACACTCAGAATTTACCCTCTCTTTAATTGTGTATTGATTGTGCGTTTTGAAGAGATGTACTGTACCAATGATGCTTTGCAGAGCTGAAATATTGGTAATTAACATCCAGCGGCCAAAGTGCGGTTACTGTAAAACATGTAAGCAACAATATGGGGATTGCATCTCTTTCCAAAATCTGGATAAAACGATGAACCCTGAAACCGGCTTCAATGCAGATGGGTCTTTATCCCACATATGTACAGTTAGGTATTAAAATAGGGTTGCCAAATGACCAGGAAAATCGCCTGCCCTGCTTTTCCCAGCATTATGCTCTCCAGAAATCAGCAGGCCAAGACTTCTGTGGTGTAATCACTAATTTTACATAGACTTCGTTAAGATAAAATGTAGCAAGAATGAACTAAAACATTTTATATCCTTGGAGAAGATGTTTCAAATATAAATAACCTTGTCTGGTGCTTGATAATATAATTAGTTACAACGAACACTATCTCCCTCTCTTAATAAATACAATGAACTAGCAACGGCTTATTTACTCAAAATGTGAAAAGTGCAAAAGTGTTCAGTCGATCCTATGTCAATACAATCTACCAAAGTATCAATCTCAATAAATATCAGTACATATCACACATTAATCATTTCTCAAAAGATACATACAGAATACATTTATAATATACACAAAATTCTAAAATGAAGGATTCAGTCCCAAGAGGTCTATGAGTGGGTAAAGTGCAAGGTGCAGTCTCTACTAATTCCTCGAGTCACAGCAACCCCACGATATGAAGACAAGGAATACAGTCAACAAGGTAATTCCATCTGTTTGTAACCAAAAATTGTGGGGGGAAGGGACAACCTCCACCATGCTGGCCCAGTACTGGTCCGATGCTGGCCCAACAAATGATATAGGATTGACTGAGCACTTTTGCACTTTTCACATTTTGAGTAAATAAGCCAATACTAGTTCATTGTATTTATAAAGAGAGGGAGATAGTGTTCGTTGTAGTTTGGTTGGTTTCCCCTCTAGTGCCTCTTTTGGTTATAGCAATATAATTAGTTAGCCAAGAACATGAGCCTTTTTAAAGTGGGACAATTATTGTTAGGAGATGATTTTGAAATCCTATACATACGAGAAGCTTAACTGATTGGGTTCTTCTTTCTAAAAAGGGCTCCTTGCCTGTGACCTGCTTATCTTTGGGTAAGATATTTTCTTGGACTCATGTAATTTCCCTCTTCTAATGATCTATGTCATTATAATAGATGGTATGATTTTTTGTTGATTGAGCTAAGAATGCTGAATAATCATTTATATATATAAAGACAAGTGTCCTGACTGACTCATCAACGCCCAGCCCAAACCCCTGGACCTAGAAACCTGAAATTTGGGCAGGATGTTCCTTTTGCAGTGTAGGGGCTCACTAACAAGGGATTTAAAAAAATCCACCCCCTAAGGGGGTAAAAAGGGGTCAAATGTGTTTTCCCATAGAGATACAGCTTCCCTGTGTGGCTGGGAGGCTGCTCACTGCCGCCCCCCCCCCCCCGCCAACTGCCAGCTCAGCCACTCTGCCCTGAGGTCATTTGCATATACGGCCTTGATTGGCCATCAGCCCAACATTCTAAACAGCAGGCAGGACACATGCAGTACTCAGGACACATTCAATGACTCCCAGTCATTGAACGTGTCCTGAGGTAAAAATACACCCCCCTCTAGGGTTGCCAATCTCCCTGTGGGGCCTGGCTTTCCGGTGTGGCTGGCAGGCTGATGGGTCAGCTGTGGAGCTGTGCTCTGAGGTGAAAATTAGGGATTTTATATAAAAGTCAGTATGGCAGCTGAGTTTTTAAATGTTCATGAGGAGACGGTGCACGACCTTTCTAGGGGTCATTTCAATGCGAACCTCTCACAAGAACCTGCCAAAGGGCCCACCACACCACCCCTCCCTCAGTCCAACTCCACCTCACACCTCTTGCAGCCGTCACCTCTTACTGCCCCCAAGAAGCCTCCTGGCAGACATTGTGCAAGGTATACCGATGCTAAAAGGAGGAAGCAACTTGGAGACGCGGCAAAGAAATATGCACATTGCACCCCTGAGGTGCACTGAGCAGCTGTGGGCAAGTACCAGCAAGTACCAGCAAGTCCCAAGTCCAAAGGAAAGGTGACCATCCCTGCAGGCCTGGGCACAGTAGTGACGACCCTAGCAGGCCTAACAGCCACGATACAACCTGATATCGTCATTACCACAAAGAAGTCCATGGATGTGCAAGCATGCCATTCTGACCCCCAAGAAAGACAAGGCTGCCATCATTAATGAAACACAATTTAACTTCCTCGAAGGGGCAGAAATGGAGTACAGATCTGTGGACTCAGTGGTGCCAATGGAGGATGTGGTCCACCACCCTGTGGAGTTCCTCAACATGCTCAACCCTCCTGGCTTCCCAGCCCACAAGCTTCTCCTCAAAGTGGGGGCTCCCAAGTGGGGGGAAACCACCAATGAGGTCTATAAAGAGGTCCTTCAGTAGAAAAAAGCCCAGTTGTACGTATTTTTTCACTTTATTTATTGCACTACAATCTTTTCCTTTTAAAAATCTCTTTAATAAATGTTACATTTCAAAATTCACTTCATCAATTTTAGGCATCAACATGCTTCGCTTTATTCAAACACTTTTGTGAAGCTCGAGTACTATGCTATTATACCACAAAACCAACTCAAACCACCACCACCCCCAACCAAAAAACGTTACATACCCATAAATATCATAACTGGATTTAAAGTAGTTAAATACCGTAGCAAAGCACGGGCTTCAAGCTTGTGTTTTAATAAAGGCTTAGAATGGAAGCAAAGAGTATAATTGTATTGCTTGTGTGAAATATGTGTGCAAAGCATTATTTGTGGTGTACTTCTTGCCAGGAGTAAAAAATTTGATACAGGAAAACTAACTAGATGCATAGGGATTCTTAAGTACACACCTGTATCTGAAGTAGCCCTGGCCAGAGTCATCCAGAACAAGGTTTCAGCTGTAATTGTATTGAATTAGACCAGGTAACCTGCCTTGAGTCTCAGAGAGAAAAGCAAACTATAAAAAACAAATTAAAATAAATAAATAAATAAATAAATAAACAAAGGGGGACAATATAGGACTATGTATCATGTGCCAAGTGAGAGATCTGTAGCTATACAAACACGGGTGCTTCTACAGCAAGCAAGCAAACAACAACAACAACACATGTTGAGAAGGATTCTTACAGACCAATTAGCAGAGACCTAAAAAATTATTTTCTTTTTAGGCTTAGAGAGAACAGAGGGAGTAGAGGTGGTGGCCAGGTGAGCATCTTAACTGGACAAGGGGGAAAGGGGACAAGATCCGGGGAACAATTCCAGATAAGGAAAAAAAGAGCAAGGTTCCAGTCAGAAAGGGGGTCTCTTCTGTGGCAGGTTCAGTCTCAGCAGAGAGCTGGGGATTGATGGACAAATGGGAATTGTGGGATAACTAGCACAAAGGTAGGAAATTACTTAAAGGCTGGCCGAGGCAGATTTCTAATGGAAATGGGTCAGACAATCAAACAGAAATGAGTCAGAGAGATGATTGTGATAACAGGATAGGGACTGTAGACTGTGCTACTTGGCACTGTGTGTTGCTGCAAGTATGCACCTACTGGGTAGTTTCTGTGTTATTTAATGTCATGTTAAATTGCTTATCTTTATTCCACCATAGTTTCAGCTCTATATTGGATTTTTGCTTATTTGCAAATTTCTGCGACCCATACCCTATTGTATTCTTTATTGAATCTTCCAGCCATTGATCTTATTGACTTCCATGATGTAATCTGCCTTGAGTCCCAGGGAGAAAGGCAGACTATAAATAACATAAAATAGACATAGACAATAAATAAAAAATAACAGTTGGGCAAATTGGCCATTAGGGTCTCGGCAGGAATGGGCTTGGTGGGCTGATGACCTGGCAGGCCATCTCCCCAGCCGGGACCACTCAAGCCCTAAGTGAGGCAAAACTCACTTCATGCATGGTGCCCCCCCCCCATGTGAGGCAGGTGTGATTTGGCAGCCCCCACCTTGCATGAGATGAGCACGAGCTGCTGCTATCTTGCACCTACCTGCTCTTCCTTCCTTCCTGTCCCCCTCCATGGAGGGGGTGGGACTGGACTTTTTCCATGGCCGTTTTTGCCTCCCAATTCACTCCCACTAACCGTGAATGGTCTGCTTGTGACCAAAGGCACACCAGTTAGTTATGAGGAAGAAGTAGTCTTTGTGAAGACTGGAGCATTGTTTTAAAATAGACTTAATGCTCAGCTTTCCATTCAATGCTTCAATTATTATTCTCCCCCTTCATTTCTGTAAGATTACTACAAGGCTATAACTTCTCTTCAGACTATTATTACTTCTGTCATTTTTGTCACACGTGCATGAACTATCATGAGGTTTTTGTTTTCTTCCATTGTCTAACTGTATGGACACAGTCCTTATTCTTCATTCAATCTGAATAAGACATCAGAAGGTTATCGAAATGAATTTGTACTTGGGATCTCATCATATTATCTGATATATTTCATTGTACATGTTTATATAAATTGTGAATTGAAGTTATTGCATGCAAAGAGATCCAGTAAAAATGCACTTTAGCGTTGGTTCATATGTGGTTATAAGAACCAAGAAGGTTAAAAAAATCCACATCACAGGGACAAATATTAAAATTACTAAATGTAAATCATAAATATATATCCGTATACAACAAAATACATGTATTTATTACAGAATAATATTAAAAAACCTATTACAGGCCCAAATATAGCTTTAATACAGATTAAAATCATACAAAAAACTCAAACCAGAACTTTATGCAACACTGACCAAATGCGTTTTGGCCATGTGGCCTTCTTCAGCCATGTGGCCATGTGGCCCAAGTCGGAATATATGTTCCAATTAGTAACAATAACTCAAGGCAGGGGTATTCTAAAAAGTCCTAATTTGAAATTACCTTCTGCCCTAGTCTTAGGTGGTAATTCAAATTGTGTACCTTCCTATTTTGGTCCAAGAAGAATCAATGGTAGGCGTAGTGTGGAGTTGTGTAGTAGTGTGTAGTGTGGTCATTTGATAATTCCTGCCCTTTGGACATCCTGGATGGTCCTAGCTCTACTCTAGACTTTCGGTTTTCTGGAAGACTTCTGCTTTTTCTTTTGTTCTGTGGTCCTTCTTTGACTGCTCATATCTGGGCACAGTAAGGCTTTTTCTACGCAACTGTCCAGTATGCTTGTTCCACTCAAGTTAGTGTGTTTGATTCCGCTGTGGTCTTTGCTCTCTCTGCCGTTTGTTCTGCGTTGGCCAGAGGCCTGTTTGCTTGCCATGGTGCAAAATGTGGAAGCAAGGCAGGCCTCTGCGGCCAAATGAACAAAACAGCATTCGTCGAGCAGCAGCATCAATGAAAGACTGGAGGGGATGCCAAGCAGAGCCTTTGACAGCTGCCTAACAGGTAGGAATTTAGCAAAGCTGTACAATTGGAATTCCTCCCTGCCAGGCAACTGCATATCTGTCAAGACCAAGGTAGTAATTCAGTGCAATTTACGACATAAATAAAAGAGCGTAAAAGTCAGAACATGGCCGTATGCAATGGCCTCAGAGCCACCGGTTCTTCCGCTTGGGCAGAAACAGTCTCCCCAAGGATTTTCCTTCCGTGTGCCTGACTGCCGAACGACAGCCCTTCTTCCAAAGGTCAGAGCAATGGCAGATGTGCCTGGAAGGCTGCGAGCCAGTCTACAATTGGATCTTTATAAAGTGTTCTTTTCTAGAAATGGTTCTCCTTTGCTTTCCCCTGTTTAGAGGGATAATGAGAGACCCATCGGACTTTGCAACCACGAGGGCTGGAATCTTTGAATCTTGGGGTTCTAAGCTTGGAATGCACCAGATGATCGCCCCCTAGGTTCCTCTACTGCCTTAAAACAGAACTCTAGCCTCCTCGTCCCCTGGCGAGTTGGCGTGTTTAAAAAGGCTGGTAGACATCTAGAGAGACGGTGGTGGAAAACTTGCAATGAGTATGATGACAAATGAGCCCTTTTAAAAAGCCTATGAAGAGGTGGTGATGCTGGCGACAAAATCTTACCTCCCCACCACGCCTTCATTGGATGAGTTGCATCCAGCACAATTATCTAGGTTAATTAGGCAATTGAGAACTCCTAGGCCCAAGTCCTCAAATGTTAGCAATTTTGCATTTAGCTGTGATGTTTTTGCACAGCTTTTTGCTGACCAAATCTTTCTGATTGAGATTCTGATTTAATTGATACACAGGCAGTAGGGGTCTCTGGAGCGCTGTCTAAGTCCCTGATGCTTGGATCAATTCAGGCTGGTTTCCCTGACTGATATTGACAAGATTCTATCTGGGTAGTGCAAAGGCCATCACTTGTAATTGAGATCCATGTCCTCCATGACCTGTACAAATTTTGGGGACATTGGGTACTTTGCTTCAGGGGATCATGAATGCTTCCGTGATGGAGGGGTTTTTCCCAAGCCCCAAAAGAGGAAGTTATCAGGCCTTTACTTAAGAAGGCACCTTTAGATAAGCAGGTCTTGGCCAATGATAGACCTGTCTCAAACCTTCTCTTTTTTGGGAAAGATTATCGAATGGGTAGTGGCAGAACAACTCCAGAAATACTTTGATAAGACATCTGCCCTTGATCCTTTTCAGTCTGGCTACAGGCCTGGGTTTGAGACAAAAACAACCTTAGTGGCATTGGTGGGCATAATATTGTTTTAATTCTGTATTGGAAAATCAGGAAGGGCATAAGTATCATTTTAATAAAATATCAGGACGGAGTAATGTGGCCTTTCTAAGCTTCACCCAGTGCAGACAGATACTGAAGACTGCATGTGATTCGTGGGCTGTATAGTGCCTTGATGAAGAAGTAGATCAGAACGCTATATAGAAACTGAACAAAATAAACATGTTTTCAGGTGGGTAGCCATGTTGGTCTGCAGTAGAACAGCAAGACTCAAGTCCAGTTGCACCTTAAAGACCAACAACATTTCCAGGTTATAAGCGTTGGAAGATTCTTCTCTCTCTACAGATCCTAATTTCTGCTCTAATCAAGCTGCATTGTACCATTGTATCTTTACATCCTGACTGGTTTTTCTGGCTACACCCTTCTCACCTATTCAGTCTGCATGCTATCTTTGCATCGTGATGCCCTTCTTTGCAACACTCTCCCAACTTCTAGATGGAATATAAAGGCTCAGGGATCTTGATTACTGCTTGTATCTGATGAAGGGAGCTTCGACTCTTGTAAGCTTACACCCTGAAAATCTCGTTGGTCTCTAAGGTGCAACTGGACTCGAATCTTGCAGAATAGACATGATTGCTGATTCAGAAAAGGACTGTAATACTGACTAGTTGATCTTATTTCTGAGCAAGCTAGCTTTAGGTTGGCTTGGTCCTACCCGAGGAACTCCCTCCATCATGTTGCCCACAACAACCAGCTGAGATTCTCTTCTGCAGCCTTGATCTCTGTGCCCTTGATTGTGGAGGTGAGGCAACAGTGATCCAAGACAGGGCTTTTTCAGTGGTGGTGCCTTGCCTCTCGAATGTCCTCCTCCTTGAGGCTCACCTGGTGCCTACGTAAGGTTTTCAACTATGGGCTGGAAAGTCCTGGATATCTAGGGGTAAAGCCTGGGAAGGGGAGGGAATTCAATAAAGATTTTAGGGTTGCCAGTCCCCTGCGGGAGGTGGGGCATTCCCTGCTCCCACCCTCCACCCCCTGCTCCCACTTACCTGGCCAGTGGGGAGAAAGGCGGGGGGAACATGTCTCCTGGGGTGTGCTCTTGGGTGGGCCAATTTAGGTCCCAAACAGGCCTAATTTGGTCCCAAACAGGCCACAACCGGCCCACTGCAGAGCGCAGGAGCACTCCAGGGGCAGCATGATGCCCTGTGTGATGACATCACTTCCAAGAAGTGATGTCATCACACAGCCCCAGGAGCTGCGATGCAATGCTTCTGGGTCACGCTGGAAGTGATAACATCAATTGGCATCATGGGCAAATGTACTCCCATTTCCCCAGCCTGTATCCTTTGGCATGGCCATTTCTGCCAGGCCTGCCTCCTCCTGCTGATCAACTGGCGATCAGGCATAGACAAAGGTGAGTGCAAGGTCTCCTGTCTCCTGCCCGGAGGGTAAGGGGACCTGGCAACCTTAGATGTGATGCCTTAGAGTTCACCCCCCAAAGTTATCATAGTTTCTAAGGGAACTGATCCCCCTAGTCTGAAGATCAGTTGTAATTCCAGGGGCCTCCAGACCCCAACCTGGAGACCTACCTTAGTTTCTTTAGAGTGCTCGGCGCAAACATTTCTTCTTACCCAGGTTTTTAACTAAGAGGTTTTCTCTCTTTTAAGTATTTTGTGATCTTCTTCAGGTCTGAGGAGTGTTTTATCCACATGGTTAGAGACTGCTGAATGGGCTTCTTATGCTGTTTTTATGCTCTAGCTTTTTCTTTTAACAGCTTGTTTAATGACTTTGGCTTTCTTAAGATGGTCTGCAGTAGAACAGCAGGATTGAATCCAGTGGTACTGTAGAGACCAACAAGATTTTCAGAGTGTAAGCTTTTGAGAGACAGAGCTCCCTTCTTCAGACACGACTTGTATCTGAAGAAGGGCGCTCTGACTCTCAGAAGTTTACACTCTGGAACTCTTGTTGCTGTCTACAGTACCACTGGATTCAAATACTGCCGTTTAGCTTTTTGGCCTTGTTGCTTTTTTAATGACTGTATTTTAATGTTTTTGTTTTATTGTAAAGCTGTCTCAAACCGGTCTCTGGGGTGGCATATATATTTTCTAAAACAATAAACAGGTTGCAGGATCCATCATTAATCTTGGATAAATTTGATCGCCTAAGCAAACCCAATAGCAGCTAAGAACACTCAAATGAGCTGAGTGGTTTGCTTGATAGAGGTAAGAACTTTATGGTTTTGCACGGCAAACGTTGTTTTGCAGTTTTGCATTCATCCTGGTATTTAAGTCTTCGAAGCCAGACCAAGGCATAATATGTATTTCGTGCTGACGGTTAGACAGGTGCCAAAGTATTTCGGTGAATCAAGGCCCTGCATTTAGGGGAAGAAATGTGCTGCATTTCTGTTGGTTGGTAGGAATAACAGAGGTGCCTAAGGTAGAAAAGAAAGAAACACAATCTGCTGATAAGTGTCGGAATTCTCCATTCCCCCTTTATCAGTAAATTACAAGGTGTGGGTATTAGACGCGCTGTGGTGATGGAATGTGTGGATTAATGTAACATCCAAATCTAAGAGAAGGCCCAAAGTGACGATGCTTACATGTGCCAGCATGCGGCTTTCTGAAGAAGTCTCTCCTGGCTGCCAGAGGAAAGTATTTCTTATTCGGGTGGCTGTGTCACACCTGGAGTTTTGTAGTTCAGAGCATTCCTACGGAAGACACCTGAAGTCAGAAGCCCGGCTGGGAGTTGTAAGGCCTGTGAATGAACAAATGGAGAGGAGTCAGGGCCTGGGTTCTGTTACGAAGAGGGGCCATAGGTCAGCGGTAGACACATGCTTTGCATGGACGCTGCAGGTCCTTCCGAGTTTCATCCCAATTAAAAAGGGATCTGTGGGAAAGACCCCTGCCTGGACTCTTGAAAAGCCAGCACCAGAGACCCAGGAGGGCCAGGGCCACTCATAACAGACACATGGTTTATCTATAAAGCAGACTTCATATGGAAGAGAAGACGAGATTTATTTCTTTGGCTTTCTTCACAATAAACTAGAGAAGAAGGAAGGAAGGAAGGAAGGAAGGAAGGAAGGAAGGAAGGAAGGAAGGAACGAACGAACGAACGAACGAACGAACGAATGAAGGGCCAGCACTGGATTTCAATCCACAGATGAGCGGGGAGCTAACAAAGCCGAACCACTGAAAGGGGTATATCCCCCTTTTCCACACAAAAAACCAAAAACCTGAATGCTCCTGGCTCTCATTCAGAAAGACACTATACCATCACATGTCAACATGTTTTTTTTCAAACTCTGGATGTTTTAGTAGCGTGAAACACAATGATAATGATCACCAGAGACATTTTTGTTTTTTGTTGGCGGCATGGATGTGTGTGTGTGTGCACATGTTTCTGCCATAAGATACATTGGAATTGGCTTGGGGTAGAAATATACCCCATATGCAATATCTGTACTGTTTTTTAAAAGGGGTGTTTCAATAAATAATGCTACTGCCTGTGCTCTGTTCACCTGTTTATGCTAAAATAGCCATGTTGTACAATTTTGAGTAGGCAGGGATAAAATAGGATCCTTCCTGTTGTAACGGTCTTCAGAGTTTCACATCTAGTGCTTAGTAAAACTCTCTTTCAACAGTGCTGTGAAGTAAGCCAATCTTCTTGTCTGCATGCTGAGATAGTGTGTAGGGTTCCCCCCTCCCCGAACTGATATATTGATGTCAGCAATGCTCCAAGCTGAGGAGAATTTGGTTTTGCTAAGAGAGAGCGTGTTATGTATTTATTTATTTTGGGGAAACGGACGTTTCACCTCTCCAGAGACCTGCTTGAGGTGGCTCACAAAGTAAAAACAGTACAGTACAATAAAACAGAATTCAGTTAAAAATAGTATGATACAATGATGATGATGATGATGATGATTAAAAGGACATTAGGAATAAGAAGCAAGCCATACAAACAATCACAAAGCACTCTAAAATGATATTCATTAAAACAAATCACAGACAAAAGGCTGGGTAAAAAGAATGGCTTTGACCTGCTGCCTGAAAGACAGGTAGGAGCCAGGTGAGGGGCAGGGAATTCCAAAAGTGAGATGCCACTACTGGAAAAGCCCCGTCTTTGGTTGCCACCTGCCTCACCACTGCTGACCAGTGCAGTTCCTTTTAAAATGTCCTGTAGAATTCTTCCACACACACTCACACCCATAATACTTCTTCCCTGTAGACGGTGGGAGACTCACACATCGCCGAGAGGTAAATGCGGGGTTTAATTTCAACAGATCCACAGTGCAATTCTAAGCAGAGCTCCTCTGCTTTGATTGGGCTTAGACTGGAGTAACTCTGTTTAGGATTGCACTGTGAATTGATTGAATCTCTTACAAGCCCAAATGGTTTCAAAGACGGTCGTTCTCCATTTTAAGCCCTCTTGCAATTGGCAACAGCAAAGAACATCGTTTTTTTAGACTTCTGTATCTGATTGAGTATTATAGCTGAACTGCTAAGAGATTGGTTTCTGATTATGCTTATAGCTGCTTAAAATATGGTGCCTGAAGTCGTCACTTGACAATTCAAAATGCGGGTGCTTTCATTTTTTTTTTAAATCTGAAGACGACTTTGGCGAATGTGACGCTTTTGCTCCCTCTTGTGGCAAAAATATTTAATGACAAGAAAAGAGGAGAAGTTCTGAGGCTGGGATCCTCCCTGCCCAGCATTCCGAAAAAAGCGAATTGGAGAGTAATCTTTTATTAGGTGTGGGCTGCCAAGAGCCACTATGGGCCTCCAGACATAGGCCAATTCCGCACGGCTTACCTGAAGCTGGAACGTTGCAGGACATTGCGGAACATGCTGGCAAAAACGTGAAAGATCGCGTTTTCTCGCACGAGTTTTGCGCTATGTCGCACAAAAGTCACGCAAGAAAACGCGATCTTCCGCGTTTTTGCTGGCATGTTCTGCAACGTCCCAGCTTCAGGTAAGCCGTGTGGAATCGGCCATAGATTACATCTGTTCTCCTTCCCGTTTGACCCTGATCCAACTCAAATATCGTAACAAAACAAATCGCTTGGCTTCCTTGTACCATGAATAAAATAATAATTGTTCATTAGGTAAAAAAGATCTCAGGATGTACTGGGAGCTACTGGGACAAACTCTAGGGATGTCAGGCCACTGTCTGGCCGACCTGGGAACTTTGGGACTGGGGACTGGGGTGTACATGGTGCTGTAAGATATATCAATGTGACATCTGAATATTTGCCTGGATATGACCTCAAGAGTATCAGCTGACATTCTGAACATTCTCTGGTACTACCACAGAGGCTGATTCCGCACACATTGGATAATGCACTTTCAACGCACTTTATCAATCGTTTGAGGTGGATTTTTTATTCAGCTCACAAAAAAATCCGTTCCAAATGATCTATAAAGAGGATTGGACGTGCATTATCTAACGTTTCCAGAGCATTGTCTGATGCACTGACATCAAGTCTGGGTTTCATCTGGATGTGACATTGACATGATGAGTCACATCACTTCAGACCTCCGCTGCTCTCCTGCTAGCCCCCAAAGTCAGGGTGTGTGCAAGGACCCAGCAGTGGGAGAGTGCCTGCCCTAATAGGGAAATTTATGCCTACCAAAGACTCAATGGCATTATGAAAGACGACTAATAATGCCAACAATAATGCCATGACAATGCCTGTTTTTGACTTCTCTTCCCCCACTCCCCTTTCATAGTAAACATCCAGCCAGTTCTGGGGAACTCCACGAGCCTCTATTAAAGGAACAAGACTTTTTTTTTGCTCCAGGCCTGTTGGAAATTCTATTTTTCCAGGCCTATTGCCAATGGTTTCCCCTTCAATTTCTGATCAAAAAAAGATAAACTCTTATCTGTATATATAGTGAAGAAGAATACTTCAGTTGTAGGGTCTTTTATAAAATCACCCATGTTCTTGCCAATTACTTCAGACAGAATATTGATACATTTCCATAATGACTATTGATTCCATTATATCTAGAAATAAATTTAGAGAAAGCCAGTGTGGTGTAGTGGCTAGATAAGATCCTGGGTGACTACGGTTCGATTGTCTGCTGTGCCATGGAAGCTCACTGGGTGACTTTGGGCCTGTCACACACTCTTAGACTAACCTACCTCACAGGGGTGTTGTAAGGATAAAATGGAGTCGAGGAGAATGATGCAAGCTGCCTTGCCTCCCCTCTGGGAAGAAAGGCGAGAAATAAATGAAATAATTAAAAAAAATATTGTATGGGCACATCCTAATGCTAGCATCCACAAATAATTATAACAATTATCTCCTCTGGAATTAGAGACAGGTGATCTTCAAATCTGAAAGGGTCTCTCATGATATCAATAGGGAAGTCCTATCCTGAGCCCTGGCTAGAAGAGACGTCAGATGGTGACTAACTATGAAGCATTCCTTCCCCTCTCCAACCAAGGTGCTGAGTACAGGGATTGGCTGTGTATTAAACCACCACAACACAACCACCTTGAAGCACAAGGCAGGTAAGGGAGCATTTGAAGAAGGTGCGTCCATGGCAACTGGTCTGTGACCCCCCCCCCCCAGCTTTTAGAAAGGAGTGCCTGTGCCCAACGCCAGCATGATGTCATGGCTGCGGTTCTCCCAAATGATCACAACGGGCAGGGGTCATTTTGTAGAAAAAGAGCTGGAGGGGCTCATTAGCATAACTCATTAGCATATGCCACGCCCCTCGACAGCACCAGAAATGTGTCATTAGCATAACTGATTTGCATATGCCACACCCCCTGACATCACCTATCCTGGCTGTTTTGGACCCAATCCTGGCCATTCAGGGCTGAAATTGGGCCCAAAATGGCAAAAAGGGGCTGAAAATGGCCAAAAAGGGGCCTAAAATGGTCAGGATCAGGCCACTACTGAGCAGGAGAGTGATCCATCACCCGTCAGAGGCCTGATCTGGGCCGTTTCGGCCTCAATCCAGGCCAAAATGGGTCCAAAATAGCCGAGAGTAAGATGGGTGAGGCCACCTGACATGTGACCTCTTTGGGGAACTACCGGAACTGTGTTCCTGCGCGTTCCCCCTCAAAATGAGCCCTAACAATGGGTACAAATGACTGATACATTCCCTGCAATGCTATCCGGCATACAGTCCAAGGAGTGCCGTGCAGGGCAAACTTCAGCAAGAAAGACAACGATTCGTTTAAAACTATGATCAGAATCTTTGGAAGGGACTTCCTCTAATAATACTTCCAGGAATGATGAGATGGCCAAGCATCTATTCCCAGCACGTTTGTGGCAAGTTTGTCATCTCAAAGTGAACAAAATAAACATTCCGAGCTTTAGAACACACTGAAAATGCTTGTGCTACTGTCTAAAGGGTAGCAATTCGCCTGAACGTTTCTGCTGGGAGAAGGACTTCCCCCAGCAAAGCAGAACTTGCTTACCTCTCCCTTCCTGCTGCAGTCCAAAACGCCAAGCAAAACGCAGCTCCAACATGTTGGAATGGCTCCAACATATTAGAAAATTTTCTCAAGTGTTTGATGCTGACACCGAGATCATCATAGCTCCGAGTAGTTGAAAACTGAGAATCTGAAGTTTGGAACAGTAGCAACTCCAGATGATTAAATTACAATGCGACAGCTCCAAACCATTTGAGGAAGCTTTTAATCTCCTTCCAAAGGCTGACAGCTTTGGATAAGTTTCTTGTGCCGATTTCCAATATTCGCAGCTCCAGTTTATTAGGAGAGTTGTCCACCATTCTTAAGATGCTTCATACCAATGCCCCCAAAGTCACAATACTACATAACTGAAAGAGTTCGTCCAAATCTTGGAACATCAGTACCTTCAAATGTAAAATGTAAGTAGTGTTCAACAACAACACCTCAAAGGCTTGCTATCCATTTCCTACAGCAGCTCCGATATGAAAATTGCATCCGCCAATGCCAGGCCAATCTCAGTCTAAGGCCCTGAAACCATTCTATGCATCATAGAGTGATGGCGCCATCTTTATGCCTGCTTCAGAAAATTGCAGCTCTCTACTAAAGTGATTTGTGTCCAGTTTGGTGTAGAGATTGAGAGTGGTGGGAGAACTGGGTTTGATTCCCCACTCCTCTCCTTGAAGCCAGCTGGGTGACCTTGAGTCAGTCACAGCTCTCTCAGAGCCCTCTCAGCCCCACCCACCTCACAGGGTGCTTGTCATGAGGATAATAATAACACACTTTGTAAACTGCTCTGAGCGGACGGTAAGTTGTCCTGAAAGGCGGTATATAAATCAAATGTTGTTATTATTACTGTGTGACTGAAGGTAAGCTGTGTGCAAACAAGAACATATTTTTAAACAATATGTTCATTTTAAAGGGCATGCATTTAAGCAGAGTTTCTGCCTGAAGTTTTCAACAGTTACTATATAAGAGTTATATAGTTACCTCACTCCTTGACATTTTGTGATTGGCTCCACTTCTGTTGGCAGCCATTTTATGGTTGCGCCCACCCCTGTATTTCAGAATTTCAAAGATGCCTGCATGCTCAAAAAAGTTGGGGACCCCTGCTTTAAGGTAACCCCTTTTTATTAACTACCTTCTTATTTTCTCCAGGTTAGAAAAGTTGAGAGAATACTGATCCTTCAAGAGGGAGTAATCTCAAACCTCATAGAGGAGACAAAAACATTTTAAAGATAAAAAATCAATTCCAAGCAAACTCTTATTATTATCCCCGACCCATCCAAGACCTGCAAGGCACTCTAGCCTGTTGAGGTTTGTGATAGCCCAGAATCTATCCAGCTTAGAACGAATCTAGGAACCTATTTTCAATGTGTTTGTTACTGACCTGAGTTATGGGGAAAGGACAGGTCTAAAATTTGCTGGTTACAAGATGGGAGTGACTAAGTGATTTAGGTTTATAAAACTATGCATGGTGCAGAGAGAGTGAATAGAGAGAATTTTTTCTCACTCTCCCAAAATACTAGAACTGGGGGCACTCAATGAAGTTGATGGGCAGCAGATTCAGGACAAACAAATGGAAATACTTCATTACTCACTGAGTGATTAAAATGTGGAATTCACTGTCACAGGATATGGTAGTGGTGGAAAGTGCTATCGAGTCATAGTGGACTTATGGCAACCTCAAGGCAAGGGAATAACAGAGGTGGTTTGCTACTGCCTGGCTGTGCAATGCTGGTCTTCTTGTTAGCAGAGTGCAAATAACGCAGCGAAGTTACGCTGTGTCGATTAAAGAGCCAAGCTACAAGTAACGCCTTACACAGGTTGGACACTTGTCAGCTTACCACAAGTTTTGATGGGAAATGTAGGCGTCCTGGTTTTGCAGCTTGGCTCTCCATTACAGCTGCAAGACCAGGATGCCTACATTTCCCATCAAAACTTGAGAGAAGCTGACAAGTGCCCAACCTGTGTAAGGCGTTACTTGAAGCTTGGCTCAAAGAGGCTAAACGTTTATTTGAGAACTACATACTTGAGAGTAAAGAAGAGAAATATAGGTCCTCACTATCTGACTATGTCTTAGAGAAGAAGAGGAGACAGGAGAGAGAAGAAGCAGGATATTGCCCTGTTTAGCCCAATAGGAGACAAGACAAGGAAATAACCCCCAGGTAACAAGAGAGATGCTGGCCTCACTTAACTAAATGATCCTTCCTGCCCCCTGTGTAGAAGGCTCTTCTTCCCTTCTTGCTGCTGTAGTACACCAGACATTGCAGTTTCCAACACTTCTTTGGAGGTCTCCCATCCAATTATTAACCGAGGCCAACCCTGCTTAGCTTCCAAGATCTGGCGAGGCTTTCCTTGGCTATCTAGGTCAGTGATCCATAAGATGTAGTGATGGCAAAAGGATAGGTGGCTTTAAAAGAGGATTAGACAATTTCATGGACAGGCCCAGCTGTGGTTGAATGAATGAATGAATTTATTTGTGGTCAGAGACCATAACAATGGCAATACATCCTTAGCAATCAATAGAATAGTTCAATCCAGCGTAAAAATGTAAAGAACATAGAAAAATACATTTAGCATTTAAAATCTTATCTTAAAACGTATATAGTTCTCTGGGAACCGCAGGAATTCTAATATTTAAAACACTGACGTTAAAATAGTTAAAATCGTAAAAAGAGCAGGACAGACTAGGTATGGCTATTCTTTTTATTATGGAATTTAACCAAATAGAGACAGAATTTGGCTATTTGCCTGGAGATAGTTGGATTTTCATCCATTAGGAGTTTCTCCAGGCAGGCCTTACTTGCCTCTGAAATTGGTGTGTCTAAGAGTGGGGAAATAAACTTGTCCCTATAGACTTGATGGAAGGGACAGCGAAAGAACATATGAATAAGTGATTCCACTTCACCGATGGAGCAACGGCAGCGCCTGTCCTCGTATGGGATCTTTCTATATTTCATTGAAGGGATAACTTCACATCGGGCCAGGGAGAAAGCTCTTCTATAAGATGGGACATCCAAATGAGTGAGATATCTGGCCATACCCATAACATATCTAGATTCCCTAGGGGCCATAAAATGAGGAGATTGAGCTAAATCTCGTTGGCGCTCTATGTCTCTCACCCTTTGTTTAACAATACTTTTGGCCTGGTCACTCCCCAGAGTCAGTAGGTCATCAGGCTGTGATTGTTGTTAGTCATGGTGACTAAAAAAACTTCCACTTTCAGAGGCAGAAAACCTCAGAATCCCAGTGCCAGGAGGCAACATCAGAATAAAGTCCTGGTGTCCATGTCCTGTTGCTGGCCCTCCAGAGTAACTGGTTGGCCATGGTGTGAGACAGGATGCTGGAGCAGAAGGACGGCTGGTCTAATCCAGCAGGGGCCTTCATATATTCTTATTGGAAGACTGACAGTACTGTCCTCAGTAGAATTGCTGGTGGTGGAGGGTGCCCTCAAGTCAGAGTTGACTCATGGTAACCCCCGGTGGGGTTTCATGGCAAGAGACTTACAGAGGTGGTTTGCTATTGCCTGCCTTTGTAACCCTGGTCTTCATTGGGGGTCTCCCATCCAATTACTAACTAAGGCTGACCCTGCTTAGCTTCTGAGATCTGACAAGATCAGGCTCACCTGGGCTATCCAGGTCAGGGGCCCAGCCTTCTAAATGCAGTGAAATCAGTGACCTTAGAAAGGTGTAAATCTGTTTATGGTGGTACTGCTAGAGAACCAGTCACGGAGTGATGTAACAGAGCCAGTCTGGTGTAGTGGTTAAGAGTGGCAGGACTCTAATCCGGAGAACCCATTTGATTCTTCACTCCTCTGCTTGAATCCAGCTGGGTGACCGTGGGTCAGTCAGAACTCTCTTAGAGCTCTCTCAGCCTCACCCACCTCACAGGGTGATTATTGTTGTGGAGATAATAATAACATACTTTGTAAACCGCTCTGAGTGGGTGTTAAGTTGTCCTGAAGAGCAGTACATAAATCGAATGTTATTATTATATTACTTTGGGTGAAAATCAGTGGGATGGGTTACATGCTTCTCAGATTTTTTTTAAAAACTGCCTGGCCCCTGTATTTCCTGGCACCTTCCTAAAATATGAACCATTTTTATAGAGAGAGGCTCTACCACCCACCTCAGTAGCGATGGCTTCTTTCAACGAACGTTTGTAACTCCGTGCAACTGTAGGGCCGAGTCTTCCGATCCCAGTTAGAGGAAATTCCTGACCAGATGCCTTTTAATCTCCCTGTCATTAGCTGAAGCTGAAACGCAAGGACTGTTTGACTTCTGACAATATATAATGGTTTCTTTTGTATGGTACTCTGCCATTCGGAAAATATCCTTTAATCTGTCAGTTAATAAATCGGTAGGAAACTCAGTGTGGAAACTAATGTATTTAATTCAGTAAATGAGATTGCTTTGTGCTGCGGTACATTCTGGCTTCCTCAGGAAGAGTCAAGGGAGGTTTCTGGAACTCTTCATGTCACCTGAAGAGAAGTGGCAATCTGGTGACAGGACTTCTCCTTTTTAATTAGTTAAGTTGTGCCGTAATGGAGGAGAAGGCGTGTGAATAACACACTAGTTCAGCAATGCAGAATGGAATTATCAGCCTAATGAGGCGTGAAATCATCTATTCTATCGGAAGGGAAGTTAACAGCAGCCCACATTAGACTGTCATGGCTGATGGTGCTTTCTCAGGCAGGTAACAGAGAAAATGTTGCCATCCTTGAATTGCTTGCCATGTAGCCACAGGGTTGTCACAAACTTAAGCAGCAATCTGAAAATTTAGGCTTGGGTTTGGGCCTTTGGGCAAGAGGCCCTCAGCACACACTCTTGTTATGAGGGCCAGTTAGGTGTAGTGGTTAAGAGCGGCAGGACTCTAATCTGGAGAGACGGGTTTGATTCCTCACTCCTCCACTTGAAGCCAGCTGGGTGACCTTGGGTCAGTCACAGCTCTTTCAGAGCTCTCTCAGTCCAACCCACCTCACAGGATGATTGTCGAGAGGATAATAATAACACACTTTGTAAACCGCTCTGAGTGATTGTTGTCCTAAAGGTCAGTATATAAATCGAATGTTATTATTGTTATTGTGTTGCTGCTGCTGCTGTTGTTGTTGTTAGGCATGCTGCTTCTCAGTTTGCCATTGGACACCCGTCCCACCATTTCCTGATTTGCTGGCAGCAAATGAAACTCCTTTTGGCGTTGCCAAGTCTAAGCATCTTGCTATCAAGCCAGGTCAGTTCTGTCAGGGCCAAAAGCTCTGCTTCCTCCAGGTGTCTCTCCTGGTGGGAAACACCTCCCGCATCTTTGCCTCCTCGGAGAGGCCTTAGAAGAGCAAACCTGCTGGGCAGAGATTCCCCTCCCCTCCTGCTGTCAGGAGGGGATTCCCTACTAGTTCGTGGGTCTCAGGTCACGAAAGCCACTTCTGCTGCGCCTGGTGAAAGGATGAAGGTCCTTTTGTCACTGTTGGCCATAATAACATGTTGTTCCTTCACAAGTTCCTCTACCAACATACGATCTCAAAGAAAAGCTAGTTAGCAAATTCAATGTGTTGCCTAAATGGGCAGGAATAGCAGCAAAAAAGAAGGTGTTAGATTTTTATCGTAGCTGCCCTACAAATGGCAAGGCAGGATGAGCTGGGCTCAATCAGGTCAGCCCTAATGAACCCAAAGGTCTCACCCTTCCCCAAGAGCAGAATAGGTGGGAAAACCCCATCAGCTTGGACACTGAGAGCTAAACTACAAGTGACGCCTGACACAGGTTGGACACTTGTCAGCTTCCCTCAAGTTATGATGGGAAATGTAGGCATCTTGGTCTTGCAGCTGTAATTGAGAGCCAAGCTGTAAAACCAGGACGCCTACATTTCCCATCAAAACTTGAGGGAAGCTGACAAGTGTCCAACCTGTGTAAGGCATCACTTGTAGCTTAGCTCTAAGTCTCTCTTCCATTTATGCTCCTCCTCCTGTGCTCCATATGCAGCCATCTCCTGCACAGTGCTTTCCTCTGATGCTGGGTGGTTTGAGGAGCATTGGAAAGAACTGAGCGTGCATGAACAGAAGCTCCAAGCACCAGAAGAATATGCTGGATAGCGGAGACCACCTCTGCAATGACAGAAAAGGGTACAGTGCCACAGCCGAAGCAAAGCTTCAGCGGAGTGGGGGATGGAGTGGGTGTGCCGCATTCATCTTGAACATTGCCATGAACACGGTCCAAATTGTTCCTGTTTTGCAGGTCACAGAATTAAGTCAGAAAGGCAGTGGTGTGGGAAAGCTGCCTGAGGAGATTATCGGAACCCCAGCCTCTCAGATCAGTTAACTACTGCTTCTACATCCTATGTGGCTTTAGCTTTTTCAAAATGCGATCTGAAGATATTCAGTACTTCTGTTGGATTGCAAAGGGCTCCACCTACTGTGACATGTATATGCTGCAGTATAGTGGTTAAAAGCCTGGGCTGAGAACCAGCATCTGCTGGTTCGAATCCCACTACTGCCATGAGCTCAGCAAATGGCCTTGAGTCAGCCACTCCTCTCAGCCCCAGCTCCTCAGCAGTGTTGCGGGGATAATAATAACACTGACTTTGTTTACTGCTCTAAGTGGGGCACTAATCTGTCCAGAAGAGCAATATATAAGCACAGTTATTATTATTATCTTATCCCTGGTGTGTGCAATTCATTCATATGGCGATTCATGGGTGTGGTTGTTGCCAACCTCCATGTGGAATATGACGTTTTCCTGGAATTATAACTGATCTCCAAATTGCAGAAATCACTTCCAGTGGGAAAAAATGGTCACTTTGTGTCCCATAAGTAACTTGGGAGGGGGGCTGATAGTATAAGCCCCCCTAAGGATGAGTCCATACAGTTGGACACTCCCGCAGTCCACTAATACCTTAAACAAGGGGGCATCCAGGTTTATCAGGAGAGTACCCTCAAGTACTATCTGATTTATGGTGACCTTGGGGTGGGGTGGGGGGTTCCTGGCAAGAGACTAACAGAGGTGGTTTACCATAGCCTGCCTCTGCAACCCTGGTCTTCGCGGGAGGTCTCCCATCCAATTTCTAACCAAGGTTGACCCTGCTTAGCTTCTGAGATCTAGCGAGATGAGGCTCACCTGAGCCATCCAGGTTAGGACATCTAAAGTAGGGCTATCATTAAAATATAAATAAACAGAGAATAAAATCAATGTATAGGAAATGATTTGTTTGACTTTACCTCAAATTCCCTTCAACAAATTTAATTTTCCATTTTTATAACCTTTCTTCTAGCCAAGTAGCTGTCTGAATGACGTGGGGTTGGATTTCATAGTCAGCCCTTCCTTCTGCGTTCTCCTTGCTGATGACTTTGCACATTGTTAATATTGCAGTCATATTGTTCATATGCCTGCAGTTACATGAGAACGGCATGGCACATTTGTGTCTCATGACAGTTTCCAATATGTTCACTTAGTGCCTAGGAAAAATGCTAACCTGTTTTCATAGTTCTTAAAGCTATTTTAATTAAAATGATTTTTTTAAAAGATAGAAACATGCACATCTTAATGTTTTGCTAGCTGTCTTCATTATTCTGTTTGTGTGCCTTTTAATCTTTCAGAAGACACACGCGCTGCTTAGCCATTGATGGATTCCAGAAACTTTTTTAGTAAGTTTTGCAGCATCGCATAAGTCAAGTGGAACCCGCTCTTTCCTCCGCATTTACTTCTCTGACGTACCCAGCCTGCACTGACTCAAGGGCTACAGTAGTGTGGTTGAGAAGGAAAATAATGGATTTCCAGCATTTGCAATAAATGGCTCATTAGATGGCCACCATGTAACTTTTGGAGGAAGTAGACCAGAAAATTGGATTTCCTTGGAATCTTTGCCAACCTCTGCTTAAAAGAATGCTCCATGATTACTTAGTCGTAGCAGATTATTTGGTTGTCTCATTACCAGCACCATCTAAAGCGCAAAGGCCCTTGACATGTTCCTTTGGTGGGCAGCTTTATTTTTAGATTTAATTTCAAATATGAGCATAGCCTTTGTCCTTTCAGTAAAGTTTGACAATTTTCTGCACCAGCTGTGAATCTGTATGACCTTTGCAATGCTTGCCTTTGGAGGAGTGAAATAACCACATTAACATTGATCTTTCTGCTGTGAATGGACCATGGCTGCTTTCCCCACGGACCATGCCTTGCCTTTGTGACTTTTCTTTATTTTGTGACAATAACAGTGATCAGATTTTTTAAAAACAATCATTTGTTGTCTTCAAGGTAAGAGGCAGCATGCAAGAGAGAAAGAAAAGCAAAAACCATTATTTTATACTGCCTTTGTGATGCGTGCCATGATAACATCCAGATTGGATAACTGCTGTAACGTGCATTGCAGGGGCTACCATTGAAGAGGACTTGGAAACTTGGTGGTGCAAACTGCTGTGGGAAGGGTCATCGCTACGAGCTTGCTGTGTAGGGTTGCCAACTCCAGGTTGCGAAATAACTGGAGACTTGGGGGTAGAGTCTTGAGATGATGGTGCTTAGGGAGGAGAGGGACCTCAACAGGGTATAATGCCATACAGTCCACCCTCCCAAGCAGTTGTTGTCTCCAGGGGAACTGATCTCTGTCATCTGTAGATCAGTTGTGATGCCAGAAGATCTTCAGGCCCCACCTGAAGGCTCGCAACTAGAGATGAGCATGAACCGAAATACAAACCAAAATTAAGCACAAACCAGGCCGGTTCGTGGTTTGCGACCCACGGTTCGTCAGATCCCATTTCTGGCGAACTGCCATAAACTTTAGGCTGGTTCGTTTGGTTCATTTCTTGGTTCGTCACTGCAGACAGGCTGGTGCCAATTAATCTGTTTCCTAGGCAACAGGGGATGGACTTCCTGCAGACCATCTGCTGACCCAGAAGTGAACTTCTGCTGACCCAGAAGTGACCTTCTGCTGACCCGGAAGTGATGATTTTCTGACCTAGATGTGCCATTTTCACGAACCAAACAAACCGGTTCACGAACCAGGGGCAGATTTGTGAAAGTTCGTGGTTTGTGGTTCATGAAATTTGATGAACCACGAACCATATGGTTCATTTTTTCCCAGTCCGTGCCCATCTCTACTCGCAATCCTTTACCTCCGTGACCATGTTAAGCCTGTCTTACTCGCACTGCATTGGATACCATCTGATTTTCAAGTCTGATCCAAAGGGCTGTTTTTGACCTTTACAGCTCTAATTAGTTTGCACTTAGACTACAAAAAAAAATTGCCACTGCTTATTTTACCCTAATAATGATAATACTCAATTTATATACTGGCCTTCAGGACAACTTAATGCTGACTCAGAGCGGTGTACAAAGTATGTTATTATTATTCTCACAACGACAATCACCCTGTGAGGTGGGTGGGTCTGAGAGAAACTGTGACTGACCCAAGGTCACCCAGCTGGCTTCAAGAAGGACTGGGGAATCAAACTTGGTTCTCCAGATTAGAGTCCTACTGCTCTTAACCACCACACTAAACTGGCCCTCCAGCCCTTAGGGTTGCCTTAGAGTTGTCTACTCCAGGTTGGGAATTTTTTGGAAATTTTGGAGTGGATCCTGAAAAAGACAGGGGAAAGACCTCAGAGGGATATCATCCTATTGAGTCTCCCCTCCAAAGCAGCCATTTTCTCCAGGGGAACTGATTTCTGTGGGGTAGAGATCAGTTGCAATTCTGAGAGATTTCCAGTCACCACCTGAAGTCTGGCAATCCTACTAGGCCTTGAGGGCTGATCTTGTATGGGACTCAACCAGCAGCTGTGGGAGGATTTTTCCAGCTTCCCATCCATCCTGCAGAATTCCCTTTCCTAGGAGGAGAGGTTGGCACTACAGCCTTCCAGGCTAAATGAAATATTTTTCTTTTCTGGAGCCTTTGAGTGGGATTAAATTGTGATAGTGTTGTTTTCTGTTTTGATTATTTGCCTCTATGCCTTTTTAAATATAGTTTTCTGTCACATAGTAATGTCTATGGAAGTCTTTTACCTGAATTTTTATTATAAACTGCCTTGAAACCTTCATATGGTGATGCGACTGAGAATGATCCTAAATAAATGAATAAATGTTATATTTTATGCTACTTTTTCAGTTTCACACATCACATTGTTAGAAACCTGTCACCAGCTAGCCGAGGATTCTATATTAGAATATTTCAGATTCTGTTATCGAAAGAGTGAAGTTATGCAAGTAAAATCAGCATTCAGAAGCTCAGCTGGCACAAGGGTGCTTGCCAATTTATAAGAACTTTGCCTTCCCCCGCCTCATGACATACAACTCTCAGGGAAGCGTGGGGTGGGGGGAGGTAAATCCCTTGGGGTAAATCCCTTGGAGTTCAGTGGATCTTACAGCCTAGTTTAAGATTGTAGCCACAGCCTTTCAATTAGGCTACAATGAGAAAAAAAATCATGAAGAACAGGAAAGCCTGATTCGTGCACGGAACACTGTACATGAATTTTTGGACACACACATTGGTATCATTATTTTCCACAATTTATTTTTAACTTTATTACGCTCTTGTTTTAAACGAGGACTGTGCTTATTTCAAGTGGGGCCATGGGGAGCAAAAACAAGTAAGGAGAGACAGGTACATAAGGACTTGGGGTGAGCAACGTCTCGTCTGTTTACGGTCCAATACCAGATCTCTTCTGGCTTCTATCCTTCGGAAAACAAAGATTTCCAAGAACTCCTTGCAATTGCATAAATAAAGGATTGTTTATCTGTTCAACTGTCCAAGCACACACATAAAAGGCCTGCAATGTCACTTGTTCTTAGTGATTTTTTTGTCATTCATGAGAAAAAGAGTAGCATTTTCTCTTGAGAATCACCCACTCTGGATTCTGGTCCAAATATCAGACCTGAACGTTTTCATTAGCTATCATTGTTTAACAAACGGCAACCGTAAGTGAAATATTTTTTTAACCAGTGTAAGGTAATTGCTTCCCCCCCTCCAGATTATTTCATATAATTAAGCAATAATTCCCCTTGACATAAATATTAGTGGGAGAGGATAGATCGCAGATTGATTTCGAAATATTGAACTCAGCTGAAATCCATTTTCTAAGTTAACACTGCAAAAATGCATTATTTTTAGGAAACTATTTTATTAGGATGCTTTAAAAAACATTAATGTTATAGGACATTTTCAGTAACATTAACTTTGCCCAGGGAGACAACATTTGCCCTTAGAGATGTTGGTATTATACACCAAATACATGAAAGGTCTCCGCTTCAGAGGAAGATGAAAAAAATATTTCCTTCATAGAAAGATATAAGAAAGAACCATTAATGTATTAATGCAAACTGTTAAAAAAAACTTGCTTTTTAAAATTTCCTCAGAGGAAAGAGTAACAGCCGAATGTAGTAATGTTGTATAGTAACTTCTGTAGTAGTGATTTGCTATATCACCTGAGCCAAGGCATGTTTACTTGGAATTAAGTCCCACTGAGTTCAATAGGACTTACTCCCAGGTAAATGGGTGCAGGTGGCAGCCTGTTCTGTGTCCTGCATCTCCTTCACTAACAACATCCTATTTCTATAGATTCTCCTAGTTTTTATCCTGTACTCTTGTGCAACTAGGAAATGGACTAGAAGATGTTATAATGAAGAAGACATTTTTTAACAGGCAGAAGAAACTCTGGACCTGGGTTTGGCAGAAAAAGGATTACAGTTTGTGTGTGGTGGTAATTTCCAGTGGATCACTGTTGAACTAGATGGGCTTCGACCTGTGACCCGTGCTTTTAATCAGGAGCGCATGGCTGAAACCATTTGACAAAGATGAGTTATGGCTTTACAGTCAAGAGTTCCTGAGCATGCACTTGTACCTGATAAATCTACATCATATGGCAGACCTTGGAAATCATACCAAGTAACTTATCCAAGGCAGTAAAGATGAAGGAAGAAGCTTGAGCTTAGAAGGGGCTTGCTAAATGTTTTCAAGAGAGAGAATTACTTGAACAGTCAGTTTGCCTGCAAAGGTGAGGTCACCAATTAGTGCTTTGCAGAGCCTGTGTGCAAGAAAAAAGAAGGTCCCTTTGAAGTTTGAGTTTTGGAGAATGAAAGATGGTCAGAGAGAGCTAGGAGTTTGTTGGTAGAAAAGGCTCTTTGGCATGCATTTTGCAGATGGTCTCTGAAGTTTGATTGTGAAGGCGTTGAATGGGAAGAGGCCAACGGATCCATTGGGGTCAGGGGACTGTGGATCTTAGAGCCAAGCTACAAGTGACGCCTGACACAGGTTGGACACTTGTCAGCTTACCTCAAGTTTTGATGGGAAATGTAGGCGTCCTGGTTTTACAGCTTGGCTCTCCATTATAGTTGCAAGACCAGGATGCCTACATTTCCCATCAAAACTTGAGGGAAGCTGACAAGTGTCCAACCTGTGTCAGGCGTCACTTGTAGCTTCTGCTATGCGACTGTACTTTCCCCTCTTCCCTGAAGAGGAGCCATTTCCAGCCCTGGGAAAGTTGATTCCCAAGGTCATGGGACACATGTGGACCAATGCTTGCAGTGATAAGGGACATGACATCCCCCCTCCTGCTTCTTCTGGCAGCAGAAGGAGGAAGAAGCAATTCAGACACCTTCCCTCTGTTTACTGCAGCTTGTCAACTCTCATGGCTATTACTCTACACAGGTGACTCAACACTGGGAATCAATTTTCCCAGGGTTGGAAGGGTGATAGGGAGGTAACGACGATCCATGACCATCAGTACTTTCTGTTGCTGGATCACTGGACCCAACCCTATGTATTGACAGCTCTCTGAAGGAATGTACCCTACATGGGCCTTAAAGACATGTTGGATGCTACAATTCGTGCCAAACACCCACAATATGAGGAGGAGGAGATGTATAGCTGCAATCAGTTCTAACTTGAGGCACCTATCTCCATATGAACCAAACAGTGAGAGAGACCTTACACCACTTCTCTTCCACTTGAGAGGCAATAATTTATTACAGAGACTTTTCAGTTGTGGCCTCAGTGCGATGGAGTTCCCTTCTAAATTTGGCTTCCTTAAGACCCTAATCTGAAGGTTTTTAAAACCAAGGAAGAAGTTTGTTTTTAAATGTCCCACCAAGCATTTAAAGATATTTTGTAATAGCTGCCTAATTACCCTTTCTCGCCTCTGTCTTTTGCTTAATGTTGTTTTAAGGTTTCGATATGTTGTTTTCATATTTGCATTATAAATTTGATTAGAAGCTAGCCTGGGGTTTTGAGAAGATATTTAATAAAAATTAATACAGGAACCAAATCCCAGGGGCTTATTTTGCTCAGACAATTATTCTCTTCATGTTTCATTTCAGAAGCCAGCATCTATTGCTGAGAGAGAGAAAATGAGGTTTGTATTTCAATAAATTTGGACAGATGGCTTTGGGTCTGGAGGACATGAGAAAGTGAATTGTCACCGGGACAGGAAATCTCAATACATTTTAAGTGGAACACTGACATCTAGTGACTGAGACAACAAGATTTTAAAAATGTGTTATTTGTAAGAGAATCACAAATGGGAGAGAGAGCAGTGGGTGATCCTGTGGCACTGCATAATGCTGTCTTAAATGCAACCTCTGGAAAAGCAATGGCACTGGAACAAAATTGACTACTTGGAACTGATCTGCCCTCGGACAAAACTAGCAGACCTGCAGCCCGCTGCTAGGCACAGTGTAGTGCAGTGGTTAGACCAGGAATCCCCAAACTTTTAAAGCCAGCAGCCACCTTTAGAGTTCTTCTGACCCTGGATGGTGGGTGTGACCATAAAATGGCTGCCACAAGAGACAGAGCCAGCCATAAAATGTGTGTCATAAGAGGCAGAGCCAACCACAATATTTCAGGGAGTGAGATCATGCACGACTCTAACATTTCAAGCAGCAACTCTGTTCTCTTTTTAAATGAACATACTGTTTAAAATTATTTTCTTGCATACACATAGATTATCTTCAGTCATACTGTGAAGATCCTCATACAGTGGTGGCAATTGCTGCCAAAGCCATTTTTTTAAAAAATCTACACAGCCAATCAGATCTACAATGGCCAGTCAAAAGCCCTGCTGGGAAAGAGCCACACCTGGCCCCACACATGTTCTAAAAACATTTGGCACCAGGAAAGGTCTTCACAGGTGCCACAGTGCCCACAGGAACCACAATGAGGTATCTTGGGTCAGACTTTCAGTCTAGGATCTACGACACCCCAGGTTCAAATCCCCTCTCTACCCTCAAAGTTTATGACCTGACCTTGAGCCAGTCACACAATCTCAGTCTAACTTACCTTACTGAGTTGTTTTGAAGATAAAATGAGACATCAGGTAAGCACCATTGAGACTGAGGCTGTTGCTGTTTGTTTTATAGGTCACCTTGAATGCCCTTGGTGCAGATTGACAAATGACAAAAAGCTCCATAGGGCTTGCCATCTACTATTCAACAGAGGGGATGTAGTGGAAGGAGGGGAAGAAGTGGAAGAAGAGGGCAAGCAGGGGAGTATATACGTTTGTTCAGGGGGGCGTTTTGGGAAAAGAGGTGACGGAACTCTCAAGAAGGAAATGAGGAAGAAACACACGGGATTGTTTGAAATCATATTATTTTCACGCACTGTTGTCGAGTATTTTGAAGAGGTGCCAGAACTCCGTTCCACTGCGTTCCCGCTGAAAAAAAGCCCTGTGTTTGTTTCAGATACACATATATGTTTAGACTTAGGGTACTTTCAGTAAGGAATTTGTGCCAAAGACGTCATGGGAAGCTTAGATTTGAGGAGAGATTTGGTGTTCTGTAAGGCAATTCCAGTCATAAGGGGCAGCAAAGGAGCCATCTGAGGGAATTGGCTTCAAGTGACTTGCAGAGCTGGTGCAGTGAAGGTTACAGGCAGTAAAAGGATAGAGGGGTAAGTGAGAATCATGGATGGTTTTGAAGCTAAAGACAAGGAATCTGTGCTAGATTTTGGAGTAGACAGGAAGCCAACGTTGTGATTGAAGGAGGGCTGCCATATTGTTAGACTAACAAGAAATGTGAATGATGTCGTTGGCAGAGTCCGGATAGCAATAAAGATTGAGGCATGGCAGCAGAAAGTCAGAGAGGATGAGGTTATCGTAGAAAAAGATGGGTACAGCATGACCTAGATATTTTATCAATGGGATGAGAAGAAGAACTATGTTGTAGTGTTGTTCAAGGGTAACTGACTTGACTTGGGGTTGAACTGAATACAAGGAGTAAAGGAAAGAGAAGGGCCAACAATAAAGTCAAGGCAACCGGGGAAGGGGGGGGGGGGGCGATGGTGAGGCTGTCAATAAATATGGAGGGTATATGAGTAAAAGAAGATACGGAGAAAAATTGAGATTAATTCTAAGAGTGTGATCCAAGAAATGGGTGTTTGGACAATGCAACACTCTGTGGAAAGAAGTTCTGGTAGGCTTGGCATTACAAGGCTTCCTCCAGGTGTTACACATTTTATGATTTATGAAACAAATAATTGTGTAACTTGGAATGGTTACTTGAGTACGCCCAATGGCCAGTTTTCCTCATCTTCATTCTCTGAGTAGAAATCCTCTGAATGAACTAACCAGGTTTATTTGTACTGTCTGGAACCACCTGCCTGTATTCCTGTTGATGTCCATGTGGGAAGGGAGCCTGTGGCCGTGGATCAGTCAGCCTGAGGAGGTAGACTATAACAACATGCAACATTTTGGTGTAGCGGTTAAGAGCACAGGACTCTAATCTGGAGAACCGGGTTTGATTCCTTACTTCTCCGCTTGAAGCTAGTTGGGTGACCTTGGTTCAGTCACAGCTCTCTTAGAGCTCTCTCACAGGGTGATTCTTGTGAGGATAGTAATGGCATACTTTGTAAACTGCTCTGAGTGGGTGCTAAGTTATCCTGAAGGGTGGTATATAAATCGAATGTTGTTGTTGTTGTTATTTCTGACAGGGAAGGCCTGTTGAAGGGATGATAGTTGCCATGTGCGACATACCTGGGGAGTCACCAACTGCCCTGCTTTGCTCCCCATATGTTGAGAAGTGTGTGTGTTCTTCTCAGGTGGTTGATCTGATCTTTAAATCATGCCAGCTGTCATCACATTAGACATCGATATTTACAGAACTCACGTTACTGAGCCTTGTTTCGATACTGTTATCTGGTATGTGTGACGATTTCTCAGAGCCAGTGTGACATACTGGCTAAAGTGTCAGGCTAGGTGCGGACTGCGTCGACTTATACTGTGTAATCCTCCTTGAGTCTCAGTGCAAAAGGACGACTACAAATAACGCAAATAAATAAACATATAAAATTCCTGGTGGGTGACCTTGGAGCAGTCACCTGCTGTCAGTCCACCTTACCTTACCGGGTAGCGGTGAAGATAAAATGGAAGGGAGGAGAACGATGTGAACCCCTTTGGGTCCCCACCGGGAAGGAAGGTGGAGTATAAATGAAGCAAATTAACCAATTACAATTTAGATAATTGTAGCGAAGGAACTGGAACGCAGAAAATGTGTGCTCAGCCGATCAATGTTCTGCTCAGAGAAGCCAGCTTATTTTTCAGAAATGCAGTGAATATCCACTTGCCTCACTGAGATTCAATATGAGATAAACTAAATCAACGTGAGAGGGACCCCACATCGCTTTGCAAAGGCGGACTGAAAAGAGATTCTTGATATGCAACCAGTTGGGGTGTGTCGGTGGAGAATAGATGGAGCCAGAACAGGACCTAAAGCCGCAGGTTCCACCCGATGCAGTTACCGTTCCCTGATCTGCAATGGGAGCCTTTTTCTTTACAAGCTTCGGAGTGGAAGACTTTCTGCTCCCACCTTATTTTTCTGCTTTTTACAGTGTGAGCTTCCCTGAGATTATGCTGATGTGTTTTACTTCTCAATGAGGAGAGGATGAACAAGTGGAGGCTTTTTGGCTTAGGAAAAAAAGACAGGGAAGCAAACCTCCAAATTCCAGTTCTGGGAAGTAACATCAGAAGAGGGACTTTGCCTGTGGGTCCTGTGTTTGTTTGACCTTCCTTGGCAACTCGTTGGCTGCTGTGTGAAACATGATGCTGGGCTAGATGGACCTCTAGTCTGATCCAACAGGGCTGCGTGTCTTACAGACTGACCTACATTTCAAATACAGATAATCATTGCAACAGGAAGGAGTTTGTTGGTCGATTTTTTTTTGTAAGTGGAAACTGAAAGACTGTTCCACTGTGCATATCAAAGAAGAGACATCCCATTAAGCTGTTGTTTCAGAGATCGTCCATCCTAATGTTTCCCATGATAGGTGCAAAGATACTTAACTACCATCATTGTTCCCCAGTCCCAGTGGATTTCATAATCACAGAATGCCAAGCACAGGTGCAAACTTCTTGATGACAATAGCTGGGACGGATCTGCACGTATCTCCCATGAATCCCAAAGAGCAGCTGTTCCTCATCTCCGCACAAAACCCTGTGCCAGACTCACGTCCCAAATTACCCATCGAGCCCACACCAATGATCACCATGTAATTAAAGCAGATGAGTGCCAAGAGATTACAGAAGCGATACCAATAATTTCTGGGCTGCTTGTATTTGTGCAAGAAGAACGGGGGCCGCGCACGCTGCTAACGACCACTGCAGCCAATGGCGGGATCCGGAGAAATGCCAAACATTCGAACTGCAGTGATGTTGGAGTCTCATGAGCATAAAACTAGTTACTGAGTAGGGATTGCTATCAGTTTTAGGACTATGGTTCCAAATAGTTCATTACAGAAGGAGGAGGAAGAGGAGAAGCAGAAGCAGCCGCTTAACTTGGTAACTTCACTTGTCGTGTAAGTGTTGGTTCTGGTTGCTGATCGAGAAGAAATGTCGTGGGCTGCACTGTTCCATACAAACGTTACTTTAGGAACGTCCAAAAAGATATCTGTGATCCTCTGGAGCTGGCTAGGGTTGGGTGCATGGCTATGACTTAGCCGACGCCTCTAGTAGCAAGCAATATGGCAAACAATATGGCTGTAGCAAAGTGGTTAAGTGCTTCGGCTGAAAATCAGCACTCTACTGGTTCAAATCCCACTACTGCCATGACATAAGCAGGTGGCCCTCAGTAAGCCACTCCTCTCAGCCCCAGCTGCATTGTGGGGATAATAACACTAACTTTTTCACCGCTCTGGGTGGGGCACTAATTTGTCTAGAAGAGCGGTATATAAGTGCAGTCATTGTTATTTCCACATCTTTTCTATGTATGTGCAACATTCCTGCACATTCCTGTATCTGAAGAAGTGAGCTGTGACTCACAAAAGCTCCTACCCTACCACAAATGTTGTCAGTCTTATAGGTGCTACTGGACTCTTGCTCTTTTCTGTTCCTGCACCAGTAAGCATTGTGTGACAGTGAAATTGGGGGAAGCTCCATGAAGGCACATAGTTGCTGGCAGGTCAGCAGCACTTGGTATAGTCAGCTCCCATTGGACACTGCCGTAGCAAGTCACAAGAGAAATCAAGAGGCACTTTTAAAACATAACCAGGTTTTATTGGTTTGTTCCAACACAAGCTGTTGTAAGGCAGAGTTCATTTCATCAGATGCATATGGCATCTCAGATGCATATACCCCTGAAAAGATTTTCCTAGTCACAATATACACCTGGCAAGGTGAGCTCTGATTCCTGAAGGCTCATGCTGGAGTCCTCCACTCCCTCACTTTTGTGTATCCCTTTGTAGCAACTTGCCAAGCCTGCGAATTTTTTTTCTCATCTAAAAGAGATGACATTTGCAAACCTGCTGGATACCGTAGTTTGCATGTTGGAGTTCAAATGATATAAGAAGAAGAGAAATCTAAAAAGGGTGGTGGCCTACAGGCATTTTATGGCCATGTTACCATATTGGTGGAATGAAATGTATTTATTTATGTATGTCTGTAGCTAGCTAGCTAAGCAAGAACGACTTCTCGGTACATCTTAAAAGCAGAAATTGCATGTACACTGGAAGAAGATGCTGAAATATATGCCAGTTCCTTCCAAGTCTATAGATGTAAGTGAACTCTAAAAATACGTAACACAGATGAAGTTTTTGATTGTTTGGGATCATATTGACAGATGAATGTCTCGCTGTTCCTTGCTGTGTGTAGTCACTTGCATTCATTTCAAGGGGGCTTGAACAGGAGCACTTCCTAGCAGATTGTTCCCCAAACCTTTAATATTTATGTTTATTTAATCCAATATATGCCGATTTACTGGGTTTTTTGCATGCAAGATGATACTGTGCTCCTCATTTATAACATTTATATGCCCAGAGAGCAGCAAACCAAATGCCAAGATTAATACAGGCAATTACCTTACCTTCATCCTTCAGCGCACCGGAGGAAACCCACCCTCTGAATCATTGTACCAGCTGCAACACACCGTTCTTGGAATTACAATATACACCCAGTTTGAAATATCAGTTCAAGCTCTCTCTCAGAAATGGATCTATAGCTTCTTCTGCACTGGGAACATAACTCCACACTTTCTCTAAAGTCAAGCCAAAAGGCATGGAATTGGCTTTTTTTGGCTGTTCGCACCTCTCATGTTTGGTTGGCATGGCACCATGTTTTTTCCATCTGCTCTACACCAAAATGAGTCAGATCATGAGTGCTTGTAGTTCTCACCCATGCCTTCATTTGTGGAGGCTTAGCGCCAGCCCTTTCTTCTTCTTTTGCACATGTGCTAAATCAATATATTGCTGGAGTGATGGACCAACCCATTTCCTGGATTTCAGCTTTTCCACTCCCACTACCCCTTCCTTTGTTGATCCTGATTTGCAGATTTGCCTGTGCTCCTCTTTTTCCTTTTAAGGAACTCTTCATGTGATTGGCTGTAAGAATGGTCTATTGGACAGCCAAACAGTGGAAACAATAGAGGAAGTGGGGAGGGCATTCTAGGCATTCTAGGGCATTCTAGCATGCGCTTGAATCACTCACGCAAACTGGGCCAGCGCACCCATTGAGGCAGGTCTGGCTGCTGACTTGAGCGCTGAGGCGCCAAAGGGGGCACTGAAGGGGATGCTGGGGGAGGGGGCATGCGCTGCGGAGCTGGCATGCCTGGCCCGCAGCTGCTGCAGCCAGCCAGCCCTCCTGCCCCATGCTGGTGCCAGCACTGCCACCACCAACACAAGCCCATGGCCAGGTGCAGCAGCCGCGGGCCAGGTGCAGCAGGCGTCCAGGGCGGTGTGCAGAACCTCCCCAGCCACTCGCCATGCCCAACTGAGAGTGCAGGCAGCCTCCACATGCCATCCCAGCCACCTGCTGGCCAATGGGGCCGGCTTGCTGCATGTTGACGTCACATGCAGTGACGTCATCACACAGTCTGGGGGGGGGCACGTGCACTCTGTGCGCACGTGCGTAGGGGCAGCCTCGGCTGCCAGAAACCCTGGCACCGCCCCTGCACGCAAACAAGGAAATGTTCTTTCCCAGAAACAAAGAGGAATAATATCTTTAAAAAGGAATTTTATTTTGAAGTGATCATCTCTTCGGAGCAGTGATGCACCACTGGCAAAGCTCCATTCCTGCCTCGTTCTCTGTAGCCCCCAAGCATTTGTTTCCCCACCATGGAATAAAAAGTGAATCTAAAACTCAATATTAAAATCTTTATTTCTGATACCCAGAAATTAGCCCCCTATACAATATTCCCACCCGTGCCCAAGTAAAAAGAATAAAAAGGGAATTTCCCCATGCATGCTTTCAAACCAGTGATTCATTGATCCTGCGCTGGACTTAAAAGAGAAAAGAGGGGAGGGGGGATGGAAAGGAGGGGAAGGGAGTGGCTGGATAGACAAGAGTATTTATTTATTTATTTTGAGAGGAGTTAGTCGTGTTAGTCTGTAGTAGCAAAATCAAAAAGAGTCCAGTAGCACCTTTAAGACTAACCAATTTTATTGTAGCATAAGCTTTCGAGAATCAAGTTCTCTTCGTCAGATGCATAGTACAGAAACTGGTCAAATATAGAAGAGGAGGGGGGAGGAGGGGAGGAGAGAGAAGATGCAGTTAGGGGGGGGAGAGGGAGGGTGCAACCAAAACATTCCTTTGCTAGTAAATGTAACTATGTCCTTTTGGTGTGGGGGTCAGTTGGGTGAGGCTTCAAAGGAGTTTGCCATGTTAGTTTGCAGCAGTAAAACAGCTAGACCATCCAATTCCTATGTAGTATAAGCCTTCGATAACCACAGCTCTCCCCGTCAGATGCATCTGACAAAGAGAACTGTGGTCCCCGAAAGCCCACGCCAGGTGCCACTGGACTCCCCCAGACCACGGTGCTGTAAAGGAAATCTGTTACCTGTGATAATGTGATAACCATTCATAGTCCCTATTCAGTCCCAGCTTGACAGAGTCAAATTTGCATATGAATTCCAATTCAGCAGCCTCCCATTGGATTTTGTTTTTGAAAGGTTTCTGTTGAACCACAGCGACCTTTAAGTCTTTGATGGAATGTCCTGGTAGATTGAAGTGTTCTCCCACTGGTTTTTGGACGTTTCCATTTCTAATGTCAGATTTGTGTCCATTTATTCTTTTGCGTAGAGGTTGGCTGGTTTGTCCAATGTACAGAGCAGAAGGGCATTGTTGGCACATGAGGGCATATATCAGATTGGAGGATGAGCAGCTGTAAGAGCCAGAGACAGTGTAGTTGATGCCATTGGGTCCTGTAATTGTATTCCCTGGGTAGATATAGGGGCAGAGCTGGCATCTGGGTCTGTTGCAAGGCCTAGTACCTGTGCTGGTGACTCTGCTGGCCGATTCATGATTGTGGGTGAGAAGTCGTTTAAGGTTGGGGGGCTGTCTGTAGGCAAGGAAAGGTCTTCCACCCAGGGCTTCTGAGAGAGAGGTATCATTTTCCAGGATGGGTTGTAGCTCACTGATAATACGTTGGATGGGTTTGAGCTGGAAACTATAGGTGACAACCAGTGGTGTTCTGTTGCTAGTTCCTTTAGGTTTGTCCTGGAGCAGACTGTTTCTGGGTACTAGTCTGGCCCTGTTGATTTGTTTCTTCACTTCATTTGGTGGGTACTGTAGTCTCAAAAATGCTTGTTGTAAATCTCTTAAGTGTGAGTCTCGGTCGAGAGCATTGGAGCAGATACGGTTGTAACGTAAGGCTTGGCTGTAGACAATAGACCGAGTGGTATGTTTAGGGTGGTAGCTGGAGGCATGTAGATATGAGTATCGGTCTGTTGGTTTCCGGTATAAGGTGGTATTTATTCGTCCATTATGTAGTTGTACAGTGGTGTCCAGGAAGTGTACCTGTTGTGTAGAGTGGTCCAGGCTTAGGTTGATAGTAGGGTGAAAGTTATTGAAGTCCTGATGAAATCTCTCAAGGGCTTCCTTCCCATGGGTCCAAATGATGAAGATGTCATCCAGGAATCTTAAGTACAGTAGTGGTTCCAGTGGATGGGAGCTGAGGAAGTGTTGCTCCAAGTCCGCCATGAATATGTTAGCATATTGTGGTGCCATGCGTGTGCCCATGGCTGTGCCATTAACCCGTAGATATAAGTTGTCACCAAATTCGAAGTGATTGTGAGTGAGTATGAAGTGACAAGGTTCAGTGGCGAGGTGTGCTGTGGTTTTGTCCGGGATAATATTCCGTATAGCTTGCAGTCCATCTGCATGTGGGATACTGGTGTACAGGGGCCTCCACATCCATGGTTGCTAGGATGGTGTCACCTGATTGCAGAACCTGACACAGGGAACTGGCTGTCTGTTTGGTGGAGCCTCTGGAAAAGGAGAGAGGGGACCCTGTGAGGATGTGGGTTAGGGCTCTCAGCCTGCTGAAGTGGAGGCTAGGCAGGTGGCGTGTGGTGACTAGAGATGGGCATGAACCTAAATATGAACCAAAAAAACCCCATGAACCAGCCCGGTTCGGGGTTTGCAAACCAGGGTTTGTGGGAGCTCGTTTCCACGAACTGGACTACTGGTTTGTTTGGTTTGTATTAAAGGGCCAGTTTAAATGGCCATTTCCCCTGGGGAAATGGCCAATTAAACTTTTCCTGCCACTTGCAAGTGGCAGGGGCCCCCCTCGCCGACTGCCAGCTGATAGTTTAAAGGGCCCTGCTGCTTGCAAGCAGCAGGGCCCTTTAAACAGCCCAACTCCCAGCCCCCAGTCCCAGCCCCTCACCCCCTCCCAAGCCCCAGCTCCAGCCCCCACTTACTTTCCATCTGATGCTGGGGTAGTAGAGGCCTCCTCCGCTGCCCTGCAGGCCCTTTTTGGCCTCCTCCCTTTTTGGCCTCTGCGGCTCCACAGGGCAGCAGAGGAAGCTGAAAGCGGCCTTTCCCCCCTCAAATGGCAGCCGCAGCTATAATTACTCTGGCTGGGGCAAAGCCAGAGTAATTATAGGGCAAATCAGGCCCTAAGACTGGAAAATGACTTCAGCCTGTAAAACAAAGTCCTTAATGGTTGTCTCCTGGGAAGGACAAAGAGTTTGAGTAACTTTGATTAGCAAGCCAGGGTTTCCCAAAAGAGTTAGACTGACTGTTCCCAGTGCCTCACAAAGAAACTATAGTTTTATATATTGTTGAAGGCTTTCATGGCCACTCTGAGCTCACTTGCAGGGAGGGTGGGCTAGAAGCCTAACAAAATAAATAAATAAAATCAAAAAGAGTCCAGTAGCACCTTTAAGACTAACCAATTTTATTGTAGCGTAAGCTTTCGAGAATCAAGTTCTCTTCGTCAGATGCATAGTACAGAAACTGGTCAAATATAGAAGAGGATGTTTCCATTTCTAATGTCAGATTTGTGTCCATTTATTCTTTTGTGTAGAGGTTGGCTGGTTTGTCCAATGTACAGAGCAGAAGGACATTGTCCTGCTTTGTCCAATGTACAGAGCAGAAGGTAGTCTGGATACAACTATTATTTAGCCACAGTTCTTTTTTTTTTGAAAAAATTTTATTGGGTTAGAATCCGTTATTTTTACATTTACATTCAATTTTCCCCAAATTTTTCATTTCTAACCCCCTCCCTTTCCCCCCCCTTTTGTTGACTTCCAACAGTTTTCCAACCCTTTGTCATTTTTCCCTTACTTCTGTTAAATTCCTCTATCTAAAACAAATATATATTCTCCATTATACTAAGCAGTACATCCTTAACTATTTTTCTTATTATATACCCAAACTGTAAGTCTTTGTTTCCATCTTAGATAAACAATTTATCTCATTTTCCATTTTTAAATATTTATATATATCATTAACCTATATATCATAAACCATAAAAATCTTACACATTTAAATCAAACAATTTGACTTATTCTCTATATATTACTCATTCTGTCTTTTTATGGTAATTCTATATAACTCTCATCACATAGTCAATCAATTTGACTCGTTTACCTTCAGACATTCAGTTTGGTGCATTATACAAATCTTATCAAAGAAAGAAAATATTGTTGGTTACCCAATCCTTATATTTAATCCTTATAGTTAATTATTTTCTATCAATATTCTATTTATTAACCTATATATATCTGTGTATATGTCAATCTGTTAATCTAACTGCTTATAGATTCACATTTATCTCTTCTCCCCCCGGTAAAGTCACCCCCCTCTACATTTTATTATACTTCAGTAGTTCTCAAACTGCCACAGTTTTCCTCCCACCTCCCATTTCTTCTCCAAATATTGTTTCAGCTTCTCCCAGTCTGTGTTAAACTGCCCTGAGTCCAGATTTCTCAATTTTCTTGTCATCTTGTCCATTTCAGCCATGTACAGCAATTTGTAGATCCAATCTTCGATAGTTGGCACTTCCTGTACTTTCCATTTTTGCGCGTACAATAGTCTAGCTGCTGCCGTCATATAAAATATCAGCGTCCTATGATGAGCTGGAATTCCCTCCATTCCCAAGTTCAGTAACAGGAGTTCTGGGTTCTTATTAATTTGAAATTGTAAAATTTCACTCATTTCTCTTATTATTACCCCCCAGTACTGCCTGGCTACCTCACACGACCACCACATATGATAGAGGGAGCCCTCATGCTTCCTACATTTCCAGCATTTATTAGAAGTGTTCAAATTCCCTAGCACAATCTTCTTTGGTGTCATGTACCAACGATAAATCATTTTGTAGATGTTCTCTTTGATATTTGTACATGTCGTTGTCTTCATTGTGGTCTTCCACAAGTATTCCCATGCCTCCATTGTTATTTCTTTATTAAAATTTATAGCCCATTTCACCATTTGTGTTTTAACTGTCTCATCCTCAGTATACCATTTCAACAGTACTTGGTATACCTTGGATATTCTTTTCTTGTCCTCTTTAAGAAGGGTCTGCTCTAGCTCCGAATTCTCCATTCGTATACCTCCTTTTACAGAGTCCGAGTTATACAGATCTCTAATCTGTCTATACTGGAACCAATCGTAATTAGGTGATAGTTCCTCTTGCGTCTTTATTCTAAATTTGGATGCTTCTACTTTAGTTATTTCTTTGTATGTTAAACATTGTCGTTCATTATCAACAGCTCTCGGGTCTATCACCTCATATGGAACCACCCACCAAGGAGTTCCTTCTTGTAAGTAAATTCTGTACTTCTTCCAGATTGTGTATAGACTTCTCCGTACAAAATGGTGCAGGAACATCGAGTTGACCTTTACTTTGTCATGCCATAGGTATGCGTGCCATCCAAATATTTTTTTGTATCCCTCTAGGGCTAATAATTTCTTGTTCTTTAATGTCATCCACTCTTTCAGCCAAACTAGGCAGATTGCATCATGATAAAGTCTCAGGTTGGGCAGTTGCATTCCGCCTCTTTCCTTTGCATCTTGTAAGACTTTCATTTTCACTCGAGGCTTCTTGCCTGCCCATACAAAATCAGATATTTTCCTCTGCCATTTTTCAAATTGCTTAGAGTCTCTGATGATTGGTATTGTCTGTAGCAAAAACATCACTCTTGGTAACACATTCATTTTGACTGCTGCAATCCTACCCAACCATGACAGATTGAGCCTATTCCATTTAATCAAGTCTCTCTCAATCTGAGTCCATAGTTTTTCATAATTATTCTTGAATAAATCTATATTCTTTGCAGTCAGTTCAATTCCCAAATATTTCGCCTTACTTGTTACTTCACAGTCCGTTGTTTCCATTAACAGTTGTTGTTTCTGCTTAGTCATATTTTTGCATAGTATCTTTGACTTCTTTTTGTTGATATAGAAACCTGCCAGGTCTCCAAATTCCTTGATCTTATCTATCACTTTTGGCATGTTCTCCAATGGGTCCTCTACGATTAACATTATATCATCCGCGAATGCTCTGACCTTGTATGAGTAGTCCTTTATTTTTATTCCTCGAATTTCCTCGTCTTATCGTATTTGTATCATCAGGATCTCCAATACTAAAATGAACAACAGTGGAGACAACGGGCAACCTTGTCTTGTTCCTTTACTTATAATCAGTTTCTTAGTCAATTCATCGTTCACCACAATTGCTGCAGTCTGGTCTCTGTAAATTTCCTTAATTGCTCTGATGAATCTTTCTCCTAATTGTAGCTTTTCCATAGTGGCAAACATAAAGTCCCAGTTTAAATTGTCAAATGCCTTTTCAGCGTCAACAAAGAAGAAACCAACCTCTTTATCACAACGCTTATCATAATATTCAATAGCGTCAATCACTGTCCTTAAATTGTCTCTTATTTGTCTGTCTGGCAAAAAGCCTGCTTGCTCCTCCTCTATAACTTCCGAAAGCCACCCCTTCAGTCTCTCCGCCAGTATCTTCGCAAAAATTTTATAGTCATTGTTGAGTAACGATATAGGTCTGTAATTTTTCACATTAGTCAAATCTTGGCCCTCTTTTGGGATCAATGATATGTTCGCTTCAGACCAAGTGTCTGGAATCCTTTGATCCCTTAGAACTCCATTGATCACCTCCTTTAGGAATGGTGCCAGCTCATTGGCCATAGTCTTATAAAATTTAGCTGTAAGTCCATCTGGCCCTGGCGCCTTTCCTAGATTTGCAGATTGTATTGCCTTACTTATTTCCTCATCCGTTACTTCACTGTTCAGTTTATTTCTCCAAGCGTCCGAGATTTCTGGTAGCGTCATTTTCTCCAGATATGACGCTATTGAGTCTTTATTTACCTCTTTCTTGTTGTACAGTTTAGCGTAGAATTTATAAAAGGCTCTACTAATGGTAGTCTGTTCCAAATACGTTTTGTCATCTTCACAAATTTTATTTATTGTTTTCTTTTCCCTTCTCTTCTTCAGTTGCCATGCCAGGTACTTCCCAGGTTTATTTGCACCCTCAAACGCTTTCTGATTCAGCCTTTTGAGATTCCACTCCAATTCTTTATTGCTCATTGCTATTAGCTGTTCTTGCAATATTTTAATTTCCTGGTATAATTTCTTTTTCCCTGGTCTCTTTTTTAACTGTATTTCCTTAGCTTTTATTTTCTCCTCAATCTCTTGTCTCTTCTCCTCTTTCTTCTTCCTTGCTCTACCATTTAAGTCCATTAGTATGCCCCTTATAACCGCCTTGTAAGCATCCCAAACTTTATCAGTTGGTACTTCTTTATTCACGTTATATTGTATGAAAAACTTTGTCTCTCTTCTCAGTATTTCCATATTCTCTTTTTCCTGTAGCAAATCCTCATTTATTCTCCATGCTTTCCTTTTTCTCCTTTTCCCTAGTTTCCACATAATTGGGTTATGATCTGAGCCTACCATCGGCATTATCTCTACATCTTTAGTCCATAACGCCAAATCTTTTGAGGCCCAGATCATGTCAATTCTTGATAATGTGGAGTGCCTTGCAGAATAAAAAGTAAACTGTCTGCTTTTAGGATATTCTCTCCTCCATACATCTTCAAGAGTCTCTTGTTGAATCAGCTCAAAAAAGAGCTTTGGTAATAGTCCTCTTTTCTTTTGTGCCATTGTAGTCTTTTTATCCAGTTCCAAGTCTGTCACTCCATTGAAGTCTCCAGCAAGAATTATCTGATCATATGAAAGATCGTCTAATTGCTTCCTCAAATCCTCAAAGAAGCTCTCTTTTGCACCATTAGGTGCGTAAATTCCGACTACCAACACTCTCTTTAGGTTCCAAGTACATTCCACTGCTACAAATCTGGCTTCCACATCTTTCATTATGAATTTTGGTTGTAGCTCCTCTTTTACATACAACACCACTCCTCTTTTTTTCTTACTTGAGGCCGCTACAAAGTCCTTGCCCAATTTTCCCAGTTTTAAATATTTTACATCCTGTTTTCGAATATGAGTCTCTTGCAAACAAACAATATCACATTTTTGTTTTAGTAGCCAGTGAAAAATATTTTTTCTCTTATTCGGTGAATTTAGTCCATTTACATTCCAAGATAATACTTTACACTCCATATTCATAATCTTGTTGGTAAGTCTTTTTCATTGTCCCTTATAAATCGCTCCATCTCCCGCTCAGATCTGATACGCTTTTTGGCACCTCCAAATTCGAAGGACAAACCCTCTGGGAGCTCCCATCTGTACCTGATTTTCATGTCCTTCAACATCTGGATTAGCGCTTTATATTTTTTCCGATCTAGTAACACTGATCTGGGTAGTTCCTTCATTATAATGATTGTCTTGCCATCGATCTCCAATGGATCTTGAAACTGTTTAGTCACAATCTTCTCTTTCATATTTCTTGTTGTAAATTGTACAATCACATCTCTTGGTACTTTCCTCTGGGTTGCAATTCTCGAGTTCACACGATATGCCACATCTAGGATAGCCACAACTTCCTCCTCCTCCTTCCCCAGGTATTCAGCTAACACCTCCGTCATCTGCTCTTGCGCTGTCTTTCCTTCCATTTCCGGCAGGCCGCGAAATCTCAGCTGCTTCTCCATATGTCTACTTTCCGCAACCGCCATCCTTCCCCTCATCAGCCTCATCTCTGTTTGTTGCGTATCTGCTAAGTTCTCCATCGCTCCTTCTACTGTTTTAACTCTCTGCTGCGTCCCTTGTAATTCAGTTTGTATTGTTTCCATACCTTTCTTCACTTCTGACAGCTCCGATTTTACTTCTGACAGCTCCGATTTTACTGTCTGTTTAACCTCTTTGATCAGCTCCAATTTCATGTCTTTAAATTCTTTAATCACCTCCAAAAGTTTTTTATCCAGGTTTTCTATTGCCGATTGCCACTCTTTCTTCGACATCGTGGGGCTTGCTTTGGCTCGCTCCCACGAGTCCGCTCTCTTCCTTAGCTCCGTGGCGTTAAATTTAGTACCTTTTTTATTTCAAATGTCCCGGTCTTCTTGCATAAATTGATTTTAAAGGGTCCAAAATGTCGGGCGTCTTTTCTCTATGGTCTCTCTATGATTTTATAATCCAATATGGCCTACTTCCTTTTCCGCTGAGGCCACGACCCTTCCCCTCTCAAAGATGGCGATTCCCTTCTTCCTGCCCTCCAGCAAGGGCCGCTTCTCTCCAGCCGCTCTATTGTTGTTACGCACTTCCTGTCTCCCGTATTCCCACAGCAGATCTCGCGATGGTGTCTTTTTCTCACAGCTCCAAAGCCACAGGTATTCAAAACAATAGTCCGATTTCTTTAATAACTTCTTTAAACTTTGTCTCTTTTCAAATACAACTCCTGCCGAAACTTCCCCTCCTTTTCACTAGTCTGTTGCAGTTTAAAAGTCTACTTTTTTTCCTCTCTGTTCTTATCAATCTGTCCCGTATCGGAAGATAGTGATCTTTACCTTCCCTTCACTTTCCTCGGGTTGTAATCGCTGTTTCGATTTCAAGTTCTCCTTTCCACTTCTTCCCCCAATCGAAGCTTGGGTATGTAGGTCTTATGCCAGCCGAATTGGCCCCAAAACTGCCGCAGAGATTGTAGCTGACCCGTCGCAAGGTGGGACCTCAAGGATCGGGAGGGGACCCGTTGTATAGAGCCCCCCCTCGTCCGAGATCTAACTCACCCTAGGGTCTTGAGCGTTCTTTGCCTGCTCTCCGCCTGAGAGCAGTCGGCCGCGGGCTATTTTCACCCCGCCGGCCGCTTAAAACGGCAGTCCGGTCAGCTCCGCAAATGGAGCTGCGTTAGACCTCCATGAATCCCAAACCGGAAGTCATTTAGCCACAGTTCTGACACCCTGTACGTACCTCCCCTCATCCAGCTACAGCACATGGCTATTGGGGAAAAGGGAACTCAGAGGTTACCTTCTCTCTATATATGCTGCCACCATTTAAATTAGGCCCATTTAACATGACCAGAGTGTTTGAGGCCTGTGTGTGAGATATTTTCCCTCAGCCAATGATTTCAAGTCAGCCAGGGTTAAACAAAACAAAAATAAACTTTATTTACAGGATGGAACATAAGAGTGCATGAATTTTAAACTAATAAACAAATTGGAGTTAAACAGGGACTGTTTTAATGTAACAACAGGTTTGGAATCAGCCAGAAAAATCTCTGCTGCCTCTCTTCAGCAATGTCAAAACCCTTCTCCCTCAGCTGCTCCCAAAAGCCTTCTTTCTCTCCAAGGGACATTAATTTGCATCAGCCCAGCATTCCACCCACTTCCATTGGCTGTCCCTCAGGACAGGAGGAGCTAGAGCCAGTCCTCTCCAACTCAATACCCTAGGAGTCTCTCTACACGAGACATCTGACACAGGAAGAACACGTGGGGAGATACAATGTTAGCCAGGAAGGATAGTTTACAAAGACAGAGCCAGAGACATGGCAAAGGCTTTGCTATACACCGGAGCTGTGTGAAGGGGCTGTGAAATGCCAGAATGGAAACTTCAGTGCATTTTAACCTCTCCAGGTCCAAGCCAGGCTCTGGAAGGCAGCTCCAGCCCATTTCTATTCCTTGCTGCCCTCTGGTTCTGAGCCCACCCAGTTTTAGACTGGAGAGGTGAAATTAACAAACCCTCTGAGGAGTGATCTCTACCCACTCTATCTTTTTAAACTACACTTTTTGGCTAACATTGCATCTCCCTACACTTTACGAACACACACTGAGGTGTCTCGTGTAGAGTGACTAGATTGTTTTCTAAATTGGGTTTTTCCCCCCCAGTATAAATCCACACACTGTTTGGGGGTTTTCAGCCTCTAGTCCACTAGAGGCTGCTGATGCCTTGCTTTAGAAATTAAGTCTTTCCATCAGCTTCTACCAGCAGCTGCTTGACAATTTGATGAGATAGGAACCAATTCATCTATTACAGCAATGAAATGCTACCAGCGGACTCCTTTGTTATGAATAGAGCAAAATTGCTGATGTTTTTAAGGTCAACAACTTTCAACAATGATTTCACACAAATTCTCTTCTTATTTTGTTACAGTAAATAGATAGGAAGAAGGGTACCCTAAGCAGAAGGCTTTCAGCAACAACCACCTTTACAAATGAAACTTAAAAGCAGCTCTTGGGAAATTAATGTCTGGGAGTTGTAGCGAGTGTTTTACACAGCAATTGTGAGGTGGAGTGTATTTATTAGGCACTTTAATGTAGCCTTTAATCTGTCAGTCAGAGGTATGAAGGTATTCTATTATAGCTATAAAGGGTATAGTTTTTTCCCTGCGTGAATATTTTGCCGTGTTGTGGAGACATAAACATCTGAAAAACAGCTAAATCAATGTGAGCACACTCAGTGCTCAGTTGTGCAAAATCTTTAAATCTATAATCGTATGGATATGGAAACCATTTGCATATATTTTAAAATTTTTAAACTAAACATAGATACTACAAAAGGCAAGCCTCCAAATGCAGGATAAACAAAATGAAAAAGAAAACAAAACTTTTAATCCCTCAAGATTCCTTGCATGGCAGATCAAGAAGTGTTGTTTCCCTGCTGATGACAATGTGACAGGTCACAGAGCTCAGTGGGAAATGTAAGCGTTATTCACGTCAAATGAAGTGCCCAGTAATGGGGCTTGGGCTAATAGCAGACCGTCGAGGACTTCACCTGAAAGCTGAAGGTAACAGGAGGCCAGTGCGGATTGACATAGCGGCTAACTGGGGTAGGCTGTTCTGGGAGGGTACGAGCTCACAGCTAGAAGATATGATGGTGGCAGATCTGGAAGATGGCGAGAGTTTGCGGCTTATCTAACCTCCATCCTATATTTTGTAATCTGCCTGGAGTCTCACTGGAAAAGGCGGTCTATAAATTAAATAAATAGACAGAAGGGCAAAACTCCCAGTCTCTTGTTTCATACCAAAACCCACTCCCGGTTTCCTCTTCCTCCTCCTTTCCCTCATTCCAGCAACCCAACTCACAAAATAAAGATGCCTTTATGTCTTTAAACACAACATCAGAACTGTGAAAAAAACCACGTTTGGAAGTTTGAATGCTACATTGATACAGCTTGACAACAAATGATTGAGTCTTCGGGGAATTGCAGGACGCCCTTAGAATTCCCTGCTGTCCTCCTGCCCTCCGCCCTCTGCGCCGGCAAGTTTCTGTTGCACTTCTGTCTATCTGTTGCACTCCCACCAATCACAGTGGCTAGGAAAAGCAGGAAGAACTGGCCAACAGTAAAAACTTATCATTTGCATTCAGCACTAAGGGCCAAGCTAGACGTGCAGGTTTTAAAAGGTTACCCAGACCCAACTCAGGTTTCTGCAGCCGTACAGCAGTTTAAATTGTTAATGGCTGTTAAAAAATAAAACAGAGCCCAAATGGCCTCAGAATGCCTCTGTGGGGGAAGGAGGCGCTCTTCCTTCCCCCTTCAAGCCATTTCCCCGAGTCACAATAGCATGGAAGTCGTCCCTCCCCTGGTTTTTTTACTGCTCCAGTGTACAGAATACTCCACGTGGACAGAAAAAACAGGGGGGAAACCTCCCTCACCTGTTATTTTGACAGGGGGAAATAGCTTGAGGGGGGAGCCCCTCTTCCCCCTGCAGAGGCATTCTGAGGCCATTTAGGGTCTCCTTTATTTTTAACAGCCCAAAGCTGCTGTGTAGCTGCAGGGAACATGAGTTGGGTTGGGAAACCCAGACCCAAGTCTTTAAAAACCTGCACATTTAGCTTGGCCCTAAGGCTTCGAGGGTGAAAGTTCAGAGAGCCTCTGCATTGCGTACAAAAGGTCCCAGGTTCAATCCCCAGCATCTCCAGCTAAAAAGATCAGGTGGCAGGTCAAGTGAAAGATCTTGAGCCGAGACCATGGAGAGCGGTTGCCAGTCTGAGTAGATATACTGACCTTGATGGACCAGTTTTCTGGTTCAGTAGTGTTCAGATATTGCAAATGGGGGAATCAGGAGCTTAAGTTCATGGCAAAATTTGAACTATCCTAGACAAAAACCAGAAATTTGCTTTTTCACAGAGACAGTGTGATTGTTAATTCTCTATAACAAATATGAATAATGCTGGTATGAAATACCTGTGTTGTGACTGTTAATATCCTCAGACTGGTAAGCATTAAATTAATACCAATTAATGTCAATTAATAAAGGGGCATAAATGATAGCTACAGGAACAAATAAAAGCTGAAGCTTTTCATGAAGTCTGGCTCTGTGAGCTTAATAGGACAACTCATTCAAGCTCCAATTTCATTAAAAGATCAACAAATCAACAGCTTCATTAACACAAATTCTTGTTTCTCCTGCTTTCTTTCAAAAGACCGCATTACACAATACATCCGACACGCATTGTGTGGCAGGTGCACGACCTGACTCACAGTCAGATGTGTGTGTGTTATGTGCCGTCAAGTCGTCTCCGACCTATGGCGACCCTATGAATGAAAGACCTCCCAAACGTTCTGTCTTTAACAGACTTGCTCAGATCCTGCAAACTGGAGGACGTGGCTTCTTTTATTGTGTCAAGCCATCTCGTTTTAGGTCTTCCTCTTTTCCTGCTGCCTTCCACTTTTCCTAGCATTATTGACTTTTCCAGAGAATCTTGTCTTTGCATGATGTGACCAATCAGATTTATATTGAGGGAATTTACCTTAAAGAGGGCTTGTTTGCTGGTTTTGTGAGGCAGAGAGAGAAGGAGCTTCCAGCTCCCCCCCCCCCCCCGGTTTTTGACAGTGCAAATGGAAATGGAGGGTTTCTCCTTTTCTCTGGCTCCACATGCCCCGTGAAGGATATGTGGAGCCACAGAAAAGGGGCAAATTCTCACCATCACTATGTCTGCAGGCAAAAACCAGGTGTGGGGGGAACCAGAAAGTCTTTCTTCCCCCTCACAGTTCTCTCTCACAACACCAACCAAATGAGTGCTGTTTAAGGTGAGTTCCCCCAGTGTATATCTGACTGCAAGCCCGGTCACGTATCCATGATCCAACACATATCAGGCATATCGTATATTTGAGTCCGAAGTTTATAGCCAAAAGACACTGGCATGTAAAAGTGTTCGAATTCAGTTTGGAATGTACAAACCAAATCTCATTTATAGAAAAACTAAAATATTATCTTGCCCACTGAATTTTTTTAAACAAAGAAACACTGCACACAAAATAATTTGTAAAGCTGTCTTTTGAACTTCCGTCGGAAATGAGCACAGATGCAGTCTGTTGAGGTATGTGTGCACGTACTAGCAGTAAACATCAAAAATTTGCCGTATTTGAACATTTACCAGTAATTCTTGTCATTTTAAAAAATGCAGGGTGAAATGTGAAAAAAATGTGATATTTACAAATAAATATTGAAAGGAATTGAATAGCTTCAGTAAGTCTCCTAATTTCCATCATTCGTTGTTGAAGGACGTCATTCCAAAGATGGATGTAAATGTCAAAACAAAGCTTCATTGCTAGCATTTCCTATTGTTCTCAAATCAAGAATAGCCAATAGATAGCAACGTTCATTACCTGGCTGAAATTTATCATTCAAGCTAATACTGGTCATGATTTCTACTTACCATTGAAAACAATGAAACCTCTGTATATAACAACAACACTTATAGATCACTCTTCTAGACAGATTAGTGCCCCACGCTGAACAGTGAACGAGTTCAGTGTTGTTATAATCCCACAATACAGCTAGGGAGCTGGGGCTGAGAGGAGTGGCTTACCCGAGGCCACCTGTAGAACTCATGACAAGTAGTGAGATTTGAATAGGGTTGTCGGGTCTCCTTACCCTCCCGGCAGGAGGAGGGGGATCCGGCACTTCTCAGTCTTCCAGAAGTGATGTCATCACACAGGCCCCAGGAGAGCTCTCACTCTTCGCACTGGGCCTATTTGGCTCCCAAATGGGCCAATTCTTTAAGAACTGGCCCAGTGAGAAGCGCAGGAGCCCTCCTGGGTTTGTGCAATAACATCATTCCTTGGAGTGATGTCCTTGCACCGTGCTGGGAGCATGACTGGGAGGCCTGTTCCCCTGCCTTTTCCTCCCACTAGCCAGGCGAATGGTGGCATGGGGCAGTGGCTGGGAGAGGGAGAACCCCCGCAATCCTAGATTTGAACCAACAGAGTGCTGATTCACAGCCCAGCCAACTATGTTACAGTAGCTCCATATGGGCAGCCGTGAGGACTTGTGGGGGCCATCTCATTTCCCCTTCCCTTATTATTTTCTCTTTCCCTTGCCTGAAAGCCCTCATAGTCTTCTCCCTATCCTGCCCCCTTCTCACCTTCCTACCCATCAGGCAACTTACCTTAATTTGCCCCCTCGTATTCCGTTTTCCCTCCTTCCCTCCTTCTGGCAGCCTCTACCTGGGAAAAGTGTGGCCTAGTTGTGCAGTGCTGGTCGTCAGGCCAGGCCTAGTTGCACAGTGGAGAAGCTACGAGGAATTGCAAAGGGCACCTAATTTCGCCCTGTATCATCTTCCTCGCGCTTACCCAAGAAAGCTCCCTGGCCAGTGCACAGCAGGCACGCTCCCCATGATCACGGTGATGTCTCTTCCAGAAGTGATGTCATCATACCTGTCAGGAGAAGATCACTCCTGGGGGTGAGAAGGTTGCCCAGGTAAGCGCCAGGTCCCCCTCTCCCATCAGGAGGTTAAGAGGACCTGGAAACCCTAGGGCAGCCACAGGAGCAGTGGGCAGCCTGATGATCAGGGCTGGGGTCATGGCCACCTGCCTTTGGCCCAGGTAAGTCCAGGAGATGGTCCATTCTCAGACAGGGAGATAAGGGAATTTTGAAAAAGAATCACTTCATGTATGAAGACAGCAATTTAGATGGAATGAACTTCCAAATCAAAGACCAAATGATGCTGTTCGCCCATTTATCACGTATCCTGCTGAGAAAACATACAAACCTAACAATAAGAACTATACTACTCTTATCTTTTTTTGCTACTTTATTATTTCAAACGATATCCGGCTTGTTATCCATTGTATTTCCAGAACACATGATCCATTTCGTCTGGAAATGAGGGTCTCTGTCCTTCCTACACTTCGTCTCGATGATGGCTAATATCTGTGTGGCAAGAGGCGTGGTTATTCCATTAATGCTGTGAAGCTACAAGATACTGCCTTGATCGGTACAAATTCATAAAAATAACAGAAGCATGAGGCTGGGGTGCACAAAACAATTTCAGTGTGCTCAACAGCTTGGATATGACCCAGAAGGCTTTTGGTATTTTTCTTTGAAAATCGGATTTCTATGAATGAATAATAGTGTACAGCCTACTTTTATTTATTTATCTATTTATTTATTTGAATTCTATCTCGCCCTCCCCACAAGTGGGCTCAGGGCAGCTTACAACAATAAAACATAATTTACATTTTAAAACATCAATGAAACAGCGGAATTCCTGGTAACACCATCCCTAGACAGCGGCTTTGCAACCACTCCCTGCCAGTAAAATACAAAGAGGTGGGTAATAAAGAGGGGGAATAAGCCTTTGGGGGGGGCAATGATCAAGCTGTAACTCATATCAGGGGCGGATGATCACAAGCCCCGCCCCCCCACCAGGAGGCCGGTTGGGAGGCTTTCCAGATGACCTGCCAGAGGGCTTCCCATCCAAACAGATCCCCAAGGTGGGTTATGAAAAATATATATAAAAAATAAACCAATCACAAACAGTTCAAATTTACATCCCAGTAACTCCAGCACATTAAAAGTTTACCCAGCCCGCTATGAGAAGCAATTTATAGTTCAACATCCAAAGAATATATAAAGGAGCTTCCAACCGACTGGCCTTCTTCAAGAGGAGGACCAAGCGGCAAAAAGGCAGTAAAGGTACAGCCAAACTTCCAGTCCATTTAGGCAAACAGAATTAGTTGTCTGTTTCTTTGGATCCTGGCATAATTTTTTCTTTGCATGTGCTTGGAAAGGGTATTTGTATGATTAATCAACAGATGCACCGGGGAAATGATGCCACAGAAAGACAGATTTCCATGGTATGTGTATCTTAGTCAACTGGCTTGTTCGTTTTTTTAGAAAAATGAAAGTTATAGCCTCGTTAGTTACATTTCCTCTATGTTCATAAATATTTCTGTCTCACTCTAGACAGAGGGCATTTCACTTTCTATAAAAGCTCTACAATGATCCCGTTATTAAAATGAAAAAAGAGAGAGATTTATCGCCAAGCCAAAGTAAGTCAGGCACACAGTCGTTCTCCTCAATCCATTGAGTCAGGACAACGAAATGGCCTTTCCTTCCATCCTGTAGTTCAGATTAAATTGTTTATTAGAATTTTTGTGCATTATTAAAAAAGAAAGGAAATTGTAGCCCTTTATTTTAAAGATTGCAGCAATAAAAATTTAGATGATTCAGATTTATCAAGTGTATTGTATGAGGCAGTAACCGCTACTGTTCCTTTTTAACACTGCTAAGAGATTCACTGGATTGTGCATCTTGCTTACAGACATAAATAAGCAGGCTGTTTACAAAATGTTACAACAGGGAAAGGAGAATGTGACACACATACACACCCCTATACACATTTACACAGACACACATGAAAAAAAAATGATCCAGTTACTTGCTTGAAGTTTAATGGATGTTTTTAAACATAACTTAAATCCCAGCCTAACAAAATGGCACTAAAGTTCTCTGTATGAGTACTTCAAAAATGCACTTTATGTTTTCAATAACAGCAAAGAGTGAACTCTCTGGTTCTGATGTAGAGGAGGCAACAGATGCTCTGTGTATGCAGGTCTGTGTAGAAGCTGTGGGAAAGCAGACCTTCGGATTCCTGGCCGCATTGCTGTTCACCTCCGAAGGTTGCTCTATATGGTTAAATATGTCACGTGTGAAGGGTATAATAGTATGTGCACATAACAAATGCACTCTGACCTAGATAGTCCACATGAGCCTAATCTCGTCAGATCTCAGAAGCTAAGCAGGGTTGGCCTTGGTTAGTCATTGGATGGGAGACCTCCAACAAAGACCAGGGTTGCAGAGGCAGGCAATAGCAAGCCATCTCTGTTAGTCTCTTGTAGAGATGGGCACGAACTGAAATACAACCCAAAATTTGTTACGTACCTGGCCAGTTCGTGGTTTGCGAACTGGCAGTTTGTCACAGCCCATTTCTGACAAACTGTCATGAACTTTAGGCCAGTTTGTTTGGTTCGTTTTTTGATTTTTCACTGCAGACAGCCTGGCACCGATCAATCAGTTTCCTAGGCAATGGGGGGATGGGCTTTCTGCAGCCCTGGAAGTGACCTTCTGCTGCCCAGGAAGTGACATTTTCACGAACCAAACAAACCAGTTCATGAACCAGGGCAAGTTTGTGAAAGTTCGTGGTTCGTGAAACATGATGAACCACGAACCGCACGGTTCAGAATTTTCCCATTTTGTGCCCACCTCTAATCTCTTGCCATGCAAATCCCACTAGGAGTCACCATAAATCAGCTATGATGGCATTCTTGACCACCACATAACAAACACGTGCTACCCAATGTCTTTCTGTTACAAGAACATGTTGCGTTACAGGCAATAAAACTGAGTTTAGCTTTTTGCTTCCTCTCATATGTAACGTGGCAATAAATGTGATTTCCAACACTGATTTTCACTTACATGCCATTTTGACAAAGGTGGATTTGGAGGTTTCTGTTTGGAATAATCATCAGTAGAATCAAACTAAACAGTTTGATAAGACTGGGAAAACTTCCTGGTAGAGGGTAGGATACATGTCTGCCATATACTGTAATGAGTACTAGGATCCATGGCAAATTAACCTCCTCGATGGATTCCTTCAGTTTGTGTGCCTGAAAGGGTTAGCGGGGGGTGAGGTGCTGTCCGCATCTCCTAAAGTGCCGCAAGACATGTTGTAGCTGCAGTCTGCTGCTGCCCAAACACTGTGAATCTTGAATGATAGTCGAGGTAAAAAAAGTCAAGGTAAAAAATAATAGTCAAGATAGAAAAGTAAGAAAACAAATGTTTCTGAGGTAGGCCTGTTACTTGTCTTCTGTAGGCTGCTTTCCAACATCAGAATCCAGTCCATGTGGTGCCTTCTCTCTGGACTGCCTCTTTGGCAGCAGTCAGTTTGAAAGCTTTTTCTATGGCAGGACCAGCCCTTTGGAATACCTTTCCAGATGGTGTACTGAGCGTGAGTTCACATTCAAGAAGGCATCTACAACAATCTTAATTCCAAGGGCTTTTGATGGAGGACAAATTGTTTTGGCAGATCTGGCTTGCTGTTATTGTTATCATTGTTTTCCTGTTGTGCATTGTTTTCATCTGGCTGTTTTAGTGTGTTTTATGTGTGTGCAACAAATTTATTTTCTCGAAAGTGTGGCTTTCTCACTGGGACACAAGGCAGATTACAAGTACAATAGAACTATTCAACCATGGGCCAATTAAATGGCAATATCCCAATGATGTCAATGATCCATGTGTTTTTAGAAATATTTATATCATTCTTTTGATAGACAAATGGAGAAGTGGTGGCCTTGAGGAGAGACGATTTAATACACAGCACGCCCTCATTTGTTTTGTTTTAAATTTTTATTATATAGTTTGTTGGTCTTATATTGGTTTTATGTTTACTTTTAAAATATAGTCTACAGGTTATTTAATTCTATTCTTTTTCTTAATCAGAATTACCTGATATGTGTAGAATATTGCCTTAATACGGTAGTTCTTGCTTACTGTAAAATCTATGATTAGTAGTGACCACTGAGGAAAGCAATTGTACTGAAACATGTTTCGTTTCTATTTTTGTTCGCATTACTGTGCAAGAAGGTTGTACATTTCAGGTTTATTAATACTTATTGCTTTTAGTCATCTTTACCGTACAAAGTGTGTGTTTGCACATTTTGTGATTTATTGAAGTTTGTATTATTGTTTGACATTTATTAGTTTCGGTGTGAGAAACGTTATTGAATGGCTCTAGATACGTTTATTAAAATTGAATTTTCATAGATTTTTGCATTCATACCTTTTCTTGTTTGTTCTCAACGTTTTGTTTTACGTGATCTGTTATTTGCATTTGGGTTTCTTTCCCCCTCTTTCTTTGCAGTTGGCTCTTTCTCAGACCCCCTCATAAAAGACTTAGAATACCTTTCCCTTGTATTTAGTATGTGGAGCTTTAATGGAAGAGCTATTGCTCAGTGGCAGAGTGTGTACTTTGCATGCATAAGGTCCGAGATTCAGTTCTTGGAACCTCTGATTAAAAGAGCTTTGGTCATAAAGCCAGGAAAAAATTTCTTTCTGAGTCCTTGGACAGCAGCAGCCAATCAGAAGAGGCAATACTGGTCTTAGGGGACCATTGATCTGGCTCTGTGCAAACAACTTTGCATGCTTCTAGGCAGAATACCCTGGGCTATATAGAGTAGATTATGTTTTCTGGAACAGAACAGTCAGATGTTGATAGGAGTCTGCGTGCGGGAGAAATTGCCAGCTATAGAAAAGTTCCATGTGCTGTCGTAGCTAGTTACCACAGCCAGCAGCTGGGTGTCCCAATCTTCATCCACAATTATAGAAAATACTGACATGAGTAAGGATTTCAGACCTGAACCTTTGGGTAAACATAGACTAGAACGGGTAGTAAATAAAAGTCTGCAAAAATTGCATTCCCCTTTTCTCTGGTTTAGTTTGTGGCATGATGGAATAAACTTCTATTTACCACTTGGATTTTCCTATATAATTTCTACGCCGATCAAATGGAAGCACTGAATGAAAAGTGAGGGGGGTAATGGTGGTGGAGAGTGCCCTCAAGTCACAGTTGACTTGTGGTGACACCTGGTAGAGACTAATAGAGGTGGTTTGCCATTGCCTGCCTCTGCAACTCTGGTCTTCGTTGGAGGTCTCCCATCCAATTACTAACCAAGGCCAACCCTGCTTAACTTTTGAGATCTGACAAGAGCAGGCGCTCCTGGGCTATGCAGCCCAAAATGATTGATGATGATTCGATTTATATAGTGCCCTTCAGGACAACTTAACACCCACTCAGAGCATTATAATGAAGTGCATTATTATTATCCCCACAACAATCATTCTGTGAGGTAGGTGGGGCTGAGAGAGCTCTGAGAAGCTGTGACTGGCCCAAGGTCACCCAGCTGGCTTCAAGTGGAGGAGTGGCGAATCAAACCTGGTTCTCCAGATTAGAATTCTGCTGCTCTTGTCCACTACACCAGACTGGCTGATTTCCTATGGATTATGTCTGAGACTTTAAGCAAAGCACTGGTAATTCAGGCATAAAATAGATGCCCCAGTGATGGGAAGGTGTTCTTGTTGACTGTTCATGCAAAGTGTCTTTCTCCCAAGCAGCTTTGTTAGGAAGAAGAGGGCCTTTGGAGCAACTTAAACCATGGTTTGGTCACAAGACAATAGAAAGCTTCAAGTTGACAGGCCATGTCAGCAATTAGCAAACACAGTATACAGAAGTCAGTGCTTGTGAAAAATGAAATGGTAAACATTAATTTTTCCATACCGTTCAGCAATAGTAAATACTGGGGGGAAAATGTTGGAAAGTCTGAGGGCCAAGCTAGAAGTGACGAATTACACTTGAATGGCAAGTGAACAGACTCGTATGTATCTCTCCCTGTTCACTTGTGCTCCACTCGATCACTATGTGGAGCGCAAGTGGAGTGCAAGTGAACAGAGAGGAATACACGTGAGGGAGGAATACACGCAAGTCTGTTCACTTGCCAAGCTAGAAGTGATGAATTACACTTGAATGGCAAGTGAATTACACTTGAATGAAGAGACTTTGCATGAACAGCCAACAAAAACACCTTCCCATCACTGGGACATCTATTTTATGCCTGAATTACCAGTGCTTTGCTTAAAGTCTCAGACATAATCCATAGGAAATCAGCCAGTCTGGTGTAGTGGTCAAGAGCAGCAGAATTCTAATCTGGAGAACTAGGTTTGATTCCTCACTCCTCCACTTGAAGCCAGCTGGGTGACCTTGGGCCAGTCACAGCTTCTCAGAGCTCTCTCAGCCCTACCCACCTCACAGAATGATTGTTGTGGGGATAATAATAATGCACTTCTTAAACAGCTCTGAGTGGGTGTTAAGTTGTCCTGAAGGGCACTATATAAATCGAATCATCATAAATCATTTTGGGCTGCATAGCCCAGGAGCACCTGATCTTGTCAGATCTCAAAAGTTAAGCAGGGTTGGCCTTGGTTAGTAATTGGATGGGAGACCTCCAATGAAGACCAGGGTTGCTGAGGCAGGCAATGGCAAACCACCTCTATTAGTCTCTACCAGGTATCACCACAAGTCAGCTGTGACTTGAGGGCACTCTCCACCACCATTACCCCCTCACTTTTCATTCAGTGCTTCCATTTGATTGGCGTAGAAATTATATAGGAAAATCCAAGTGGTAAATAGAAGTTTATTCCATCATGGCGTAGAGGAGTGGTAAGCGGCAGTACTGCAGCCCAAGCTCTGCTCATGACCTGAGTTCGATCCTGGCGGAAGCTGGGTTCAGGTAACCAGCTCAAGGTTGACTCAGCCTTCCATCCTTCTGAGGTCGGTAAAATGAGTACCTAGTTTCCTAGGGGCAAAGTGTAGATGACTGGGGAAGGCAATGGCAAACCACCCCGTAAAAAGTCTACCAAGAAAACATCGTGATGCGACGTCTCCCCCATGGGTCAGTAATGATTTGGTGCTTGAACAGGGGACTACTTTTACCTTTTTAAAAATACTAACTGTGACATGTGGAGCCACAGAGTGGAGCAAATAGCTCCTTCCCATCGTTCACACAAAACTTTTAGGCACAGCCCAAGCGCACACCAGTGCATCAACAAATTACTGTTTTAACTAGAAGGAGATTTAAAGAAATCCATGCTGAGCTGGATCTAGCACCAGGACTGTGTGAGGACCATTGATCTTCCCAGCTCTCCCCTCCACCGACAGCCTTTCTGACCTCGCAAAGTTTCTGCCCAGGGTCACAGGACTGCATGAAGTTACACAAGTCATGAGTCTGCCGTGAAGAGGAGAAAGGAGCAAAGTTGTCCTCCTCTTCCTGTTGCTGGGAGCACAAGAGCGTAGACGGCTGTAACTCTGCTGCGGATGGCGTTGCTCGTCAACTGATCCTGAATGTGATCAGCTGAAAACTTCTGCAAATCTGAAAGCTTTTAAAAACTAAAAATATGTCCGTGATAAATGAGGCAACATATTGGTTGTTATTATTTTTAATACATATAAAGCTGCAAAAAAAGATAGCAGCTGCTGTTTTAGCAGAGGCTTTTCTCTTCGCTCTCCATCAGCAGGGAATGCATTTTTAAAAAGGTACCTGCTGCAATAAAACAAAAAGAGAACTCCGTCCTCTGCAAATATGTGCAGATGGAATCATATGTATGTATGTGCCATCAAGTCACAACTGACTTAGGGCAACTCTAGCAAAGGGCTGTCAAGGCAAGTGAAGAGCAGAGGAAGTTTCGCCATTGCCTTTCCCTGCAGACTCGTCCTTGGTGGTCCCGCCATCCAAATATCAACCTTGCTTAGCTTCTGAGATCTGATAAGATCACACTATACCATACTACTTCAAATCTCACAGAAGTAATTAGACCATTGTTTATTAAAATGGTGGTGGAGAGCACCCTCAAGTCATCATAGCTGACTTATGGTGACACCTGGTGAGGTTTTCATGGCAAGAGACTAACAGAGGTGGTTTGCCATTCCTGCCTCTGCAACCCTGGTCTTTGTTGGAGGTCTCCCATCCAATTACTAACCAAGGCCAACTCTGCTTAGCGTCTTAGATCTGACAAGATCAGGCTCAGGGGGGCTGTTTATTAAAATACATATGAATTTAATCAGACAACAGCCCTAATGTCTACAACCTTGGCTTCAGCAGAATGCCACTTGCTTAAATTCGAATGCTTTGGCTTAACTTGATGGTGGATTGCCCTGTGTTGATCTTTGGTTTTATGCTATAAAATGACCAATGAATGTACAGCAACCCGTGAGTCTTTGACAATGAAGTAACCACTTGATAAAGTGCTACTAAAATCTCTTTGGATTGCGAAGTAACTTGGTTAGCTTGTTTAAATAAGCCCCTCCCAAACACTCCCCTTTTGAACTATTTATAAAAAGCAGCAAACAAACCACATCCCTTGGAAGGAAATAAATTTTTAAGTGTTCAGCCATGAATGTGATTCAGAGTGAAATAAGTATTTGGGGATTTAAGAAAGTTATTTCTGCAGCGGGAAATGTACGGGTTAGTGTTCTAAGTAGAGGACGCTATTAAGGTCAGGGAATCAATGACACTTCAGTCTAAAGAAAGAAAATTGTGTAGGCTTCACAAACAAAGTAGATATGGGGTTTCTAGTCCAGGTTTCTAGTTTGGGACTTCTTTCATGCAAAGTTCCTCAATCACTGATATAGTCATGGATTTCCTTACATGGGAACACTAATAACAATTAGGAAGGGACATGTAGTTTTTGGAGTCATCGTAAGACCACGTGATGCTGACAGAGAAACCTGGATATGTCTTATTATAAACTTATTATAAAACTCATGTTTAGAGATGGGCACGAACCACATTATGAACCTCAAAACCCAACAAAAATGGCGATCGCGCAATCGTGACCCGGTGGTTCGTGATTGTCCATGGCCAACAAACCAGCGGTCGGGAGAGGCCTGGTTCGTTGCATTCGGGTGCCGTTCAGGAAGCCAGACACTCAGGTGCCAGCAATCTATTCCCCTGGCAACGGAGCCAGGTGAATGCCTGAGCTCTGTCTGCCCTCCTTCTGTCGCCCTGGAAACCCGAATGGAAGCCCAGCTTTCCTTGATCAGCAGGGCTTCCTTCCAACCACGGAGCTGCAAAGCAGTTACAAGTTGGGAGAAGACACCCAGGGGAGGGAGGGGGAAGGGGGTGTTTTGTAGCCATGGGCACTCCAATCTCATCCCTGCAAACCCTGATAGGCAGCTCTGATGGCCAAACACAGACCTCCTGTGTTGCTGAATGGGACCCATGCTTATAAATAACTGTGGTCTCCCAGGCTGGGTTTCACTTTCTGCGAGCAGTGGAGTGGAACAGAGCTCTTGCTTGCCACTTGCTAGCCTTTGGGGAGAGAGACTGAGAGTACAATTGAGCTTGGCTTTGGGGGATAGGGATCTATCTCCTCTGATTCCAGGGCTGCTGCCTGGCTCTGGGGCCAAGCTCAGTGGGCACCTCGGCTGAGGGCTCACATTGATTATTGATCAGAGCCTGATCGGGTCAGGTCTGTGGGAGTGGTGGGCTAGGGCTCTAGACCCTCCTTCCCTCCAGCGGCCAGACCCCCCGCCTCCTCCCTGTGCCCACCAGGCCCGGTGGCCGCCGGCATCACCCACCGTTCCTGTATTGCTGGAAACACCAATGCGCTCCACTTTGGCCTCCACAAACCACGAACCAGTTCGTCATTGGGAGATGTTCGTTGTGGTTCGTGAATTCGGGATTGTCGTCTGCACCGAACCACGATCCGCTGGTTCATTAATTTTTTTTGGTTCATGTCCATGTCTACTCATGTTTTCTGCCCATCCTCGTTCTTTTTGTCCCTCTTTACAGATCCAAGAACTTTCCAAGCAGCTCTTGTCAAAATATCTGATAGCTTTTAAATGCAGGAATAAACCAAGCATTAAACCTTTAGCATTAATAATTCACATGACCCGAAGAGGACTTGTCCAATAAAAGTATTACAAAGACTGAAAACTTGAAATCAGTTCTTCAGCTGATGTATTTCAACTGGCCATCTCTACTGACATCAGCAAGACCTAGTGGTTTCAGGTTCAATGGAGGTTGAAAGGTGTAGTTCTGCTAAATCATTTGAAATGAGAGGTGTGTAGAATCCCCCTCAGATATTTTTAGTCTTCTCCCCATTCTTTTATCTTCCTTCAAAATTCCTCAGATTTCTCACCCCAGGAAGTGCCTGTAAATGGGCACTGATTCCTTTTAGATGAGTGGTTGTAGCAATGGTAGCCCTGGATCACAAAATGTTTTCTCTTGACATGGAGCAGCTCCTTCACTTGCCTCAGATCTCCCCAAGAGACTATCTGATACTGGCAACAGGTAAAAAAAAATGCCCACCTACTGCATGGCTTAATGCTTGCGTGAGGATTGTGGCACACACACACACAGGGAGAAATTCCACTAGTTTACTCCCCTCAAATCTCCTCCTATGTTTGTCCATGGCAGGAACCTCCCAATCAGTCTCTCATACATAAAAAAAATTGTGTACACTATCATGAGTGAAAAGCAGCAGCTGACGTGTGTATTGGCTGTCCAACAGATATACCTGTGGTAAAGACTCTCTTTCACTGTGTTAATACATGATACCAAACTTCTTCATGGAAATTATCTATTGATAGGGAAATACCACACATGAAGAATGAATCCTTAAGATTTATAACTTCGTCCTAAACATATTAACTGTTGCTGGAAATTATTCCACAGATAGAGGATATTAGAAGACTAGAATGCCAGTTCATTTCAGGATAAGAATGCCTTTAATGGGCTTCTAAAGCTCTGCTGAGCGTTTTTGTTTCAAGACAAACAACAAGTCAATAAGGAGGCTAACAACAACTCTACAAACAGATTACAAGGGAACCAGTGTTGCTATCAGAAATAACTGGCACCGATCAATTAATTAGTGAATAGATGACTTCAGAATCGGCTTCTGGCTCCACTTTGTCCTGCCACTTGCGGCATGATATCATCTCAAGGCCTAGCAAATGCCAACAGAGCTTTGTATTGTGGAGTGCAGTTAGGAGGAATGGAGACTGACTCGTATTCTGACACGCTGCAGTGTATTCCACCTGCTTTTAGGGGATATATTCTACTTTTTATCTCCTTCCATTACCCTGTTATTTTGGCAGGGGTTAAGGGCTAAATCGGATAGCCTTACGTTAGTGCAAAGACCACACTTGGATAACATCCCCCCTCACTGATATTAACTCACAATTCTTACACAAACTAATTCTCCTTGTCCCTGTCTTAGCTCTCCTTTTTAAAACCCAATGGGGATACAAAGTGGCTTACATCATTCTCCTCCCCTCCATCTTTTCTACACAACAACCCTGTGGGGCAGGTTCGGTTGAGAGTACGTGGCTGGCCCAAGGTCACCCAGCAAGTTCCATGGCAGAGAAGGGGATTGAACTTGAGACCTGAACCTTAATGTTAATTAAGCCTAAAATAGCATCGGCCATTTTACTGCAGCATCCCAATAGATCCACATCCATTTTGTCTCCCTTTGTCGTAAAGATGGCTACTTTTTAAGCAGTCATCCACCCTAACAGCACTGATTCAGCTACGAACATCCATAATTTGATAAATGCATATCACAGGTTGATTTGTATGTGTGAATGAATTGTATTGGGGGACCTTTTCGATCTCCTCAACAATGATTTTCTGTAGAATCAGTTCATCTACCCAACTGCCAGGAATAATAATAATAATATTTGATTTATATACCACCCTTCAGGACAACTTAACGCCCACTCAGAGCGGTTTACAAAGTGTGTTATTATTGTCCTCATGACAATCACCTTGTGAGGTGGGTGGGGCTGAGAGAGCTCTGAGAAGCTGTGACTGACTCAAGGTCACTCAGCTGGCTTCAGCGAAGGAGTGGGGAATCAAACCCCTCCAGATTAGAGTCCCGCCGCTCCTAACCACAACACCAAACTGGCTCAATGTTAATGGAATAAATCAAGTGATGTGTGAATTGGTCCTTATTTCGGTCTTTCCTATTTGTAATTCTCTTTCTTGTGGTTAGTATCCATCCATGGTGAATTTCATTGAGCCACTATCTGACTGACACTCCACTGAAGAGAACATGCATGCACACTCTCCAATACTGGTCTACTCATTTCCTTTTGTGTACAGTTTTGAAAAACTGTCGATCCACCTGATGGTACTCCTCTGTAGTCTACATCCCTAAATTTCTTGTCACTCCCCTGAACTTTTCAGTACCAAAGTGATAGCAACGATTGGCTTGCACCCAAGTCATAAGCCAGCATTAATTAGAATGTAAGTCCTTTGCTGTACTGACTGCCCCACCAGCACAATGTCTAAAAAACATACGCTCGCATAATATGCTGCTGCAAAAGTGTAGGATTTGGGAGCCTATTGACATGAACACGGTCTTATTGTTTCCTTTATTGTTTCCTTGATAATATTTGAGAACCTCTGTAAAGTATCATAGTTTGGAGAATTATGATTTTAAACAGGATTACTTCACAAACAATTTGCTAAAGCTATTATTGTAAAATTGGAAGGACCTTCACATTAGTTGTGAGATCACAGATTACAAAACAATACACAACAGCCACACTTTAAGCAAGGACAAGTATGCAAAGTGCTATCGCCAGTTGTCATTGTTAAGCCAGGCTTCTTAAAAAGGCATTAGATAATGATTTTGAGGCAACTGTAAACAGTGTGCTAATTAAATCTGAAGAGGGAGTGAAAGCGAGAAGCACTGGAAAGCCCCGAGTGTATCGAAGACTACGACAAAGGGAGATGGCCAAGCCGGAAATTGGGTTTGATGGGAATGTGCCGTTCAGTGCAAACAAGTGGCTGATGAATAGAAACAATGCCGACTAAGATGAAACTCACAGCCATTTGTGGCTGTTTGGGGCATAATACTATGCACCTTTCCTGTCATCTGACATAAATTTGTACATCAGAATGAATAAGCATGTTTCTTTCTAAGTGTTACATGTTTTTGCTAAATTATGACCTGTGAATCCAACTACACGTGGCAACATGTGAACACCCGTACACACTTGCAGCCATCTTGGATTGTGTTGTATCCTAAAAGACTGGAATAAAATAGGTTTGGGAAAGAGTATATTGAGGACAAAGAAGGCCTGGTTGCACACACACACACCGCACATACCACTTCAGTCTGGAAGACAGGGCGCAGTAAAACCATGTGGAAGCAACCCAGGTTGCAGGTAAAATATTTGGATGCTCACTCCTTGGAGGGGGGGGGGAGGGAAGTCCCTGCAGATGGAAATACAGCATGTCATGGAGAACACTAGACTCTGGCCTGCTCTCTGACATGCTCGTTTTCAAGATATACCTGCACCCCTCTCTCTCACACACACACCAGAAGGGGGATGTCCTGGGAACGCTTTACCAATTACCACCTTATTCTGTTGATTTTATAAACTCCCAACTAAAAGGTGAGGCAAAGTATGACAGGATGCTGGACTAGATTATCCTAAAGGCACTTTTCTGGAAGTAAGCCCCATTAAAAAAACATGGGGTTTCCTTCTGAGTAGATCTGCTTAGGATTGCTCCCACAGGGCCTTGAGAAGACGGCTCATGTTCTACTGCTGATTTCTGGCTAGTTTTGTACAAAATAAAGTGGGGATCTTGCACAGTCTGGTGCTTGAAAGGAAGCTATTGCTGGCATAATTTCTGTTTCAATGAATTCACTCTGGTGAGAGAGTAAGGTGGCTTTTGCCTTTCTCTGTAGTTCCATCTAGTGAGGCAACACAGACCTGAAATCTGTAAACAAGAAAAGAAAGGCCTCGCCTGACACACTACGAAGTAAATGGATGGCCTAGAAAGAGTCTGGGATGCTGGTCTCTAACTTTTCTTTCTGTCTGAGGAAATAAAGCTCCTGTTTTGCCTTCTCTTGGCTGGCATAATTACCACTTTGCCACCCCTGATGTCTGTTGCGCTGTCAAGGGCAACAAAATGCCGAGTGCTAAGAGCAGTAAAGCCTCCTTTCCTTTCCTTTTCGGCAAAGTCTGGTTAATTCATTACACCTCGAAGTGTTGTGCTTCAGAAGGAAAATTAAAAAGATCTGTGATCTCGCTTAAAATACAGCCTTGACTTTAGGATTTAAAACAGCGAGATCGCCTCAGACATAATTGGAAAAGAGGCAATAAAAAACCGAGAGGCGTTTGGCTGTGAGAGGAAAGCCACTGCTCCTTTCTTTAGGGTGGAGTCCTCTCTTGAGGTGATAAATATTCTGTAGAGAGTGGTGGCATGAACCTTTCAGAGGATAAAAATGTGACATGGAACAAAACATTTGGAGGGGATGGTAGCTGCTTGGTTTTATTAATGATTTGGGCTGAATCCACACTTACTGGCACAGAGCTAAGCAGGCAGAGTGAGAGCGTCCTTCTGGCATGTTTTATGACATCATCGTGCCATGAGAGTGGCATCATAACGCGATGATGTCATAAAACGTGCCAGAAAGATGCTCTCATTCTGCCTGCTTAGCACTGTGCTGATAAGTGTAGATTCAGCCTTTATCTGCACAAATAAGATATTAAAAACAAACTTCTTTTGATTACAAGTGCCTGTTTTCCCTTGGTTCTGGGCATGGGGGGGGGCAATGTTAGTCCATTGCAGCAAAAATAAATAGGAGTCTAATGGTGTATTTGGCTTAACCATAGAGTTTGCAGTGAATGCTAGAGCTTCTCCTGATGTGATTACATCACTTTCATATTGTGCCAAAAGTGACATCATGGTGTTGGAGGGATACCTATTGCTCACATTTCTTCTAGCGTTTGCCTGCTGCTATCCAAATGAGTTCTGTTGGACATAGTCAGCAGGTAACAGGCCTCCCTTGCTCCAGCCCAGTCACTTTCCCCTTGGGATTTCACCACACCCAACACCTTACTTGGAAGCAGCTTTTTTCTTTTGAGAAAATGCTGTCAGTGTTAGCTGAATTGCCTCATAGATGGGGAATTGATAGGCAATGGGCATATATTAAGGGATCATAACCTGTGTATATCAGGATCAGAGTTTCCGGAGTACGCACAATAACGGAGGAGACTAATACTTTAAAATTAATCACAGCTTTTACTTAAGAACCTTTAAACTTACAGAGTCTAAGAATCACACACACATTCAATACAGAACTAGGAAATCAAAGGGTGGAAAAGGTACCGAGATGGTTGCATTAGCAGGAAAGATCATTGGTGGGCGATACGTTACCTGTCCGTTGAGAGGCAGAGATTCGGAAGTGAGGAGTGACCAGCAATACACGAGGTGGAGCAGAGTGGGAGTGAGATCTTGAGCATCTGATCAGTGACCAGACGGGGTTGTCTTAAATAGCCAATTTCTATCCCAAGGCAAGACCCGGGGTGAGTTTCACGCCTCGTAAGTGGTTCTCAGGCAATTTAACAAAAGTAATTAATGTGCCGTTTCAGTGGGACATAAGAAATCTGGGGTGGACACTTTGGAATCTAATGTTTGTTTTTGTGACACCTCAGAAGGGGAATAAAGGGCAAGGAGGAAGGACAGGTGGGGAATAACTGGATCTTCTGATAGTCCGTGGCTTGATGGGTTGGAGTGATTATCTTGATACGAGATTAACAGAGTCCAGAGGTGTCTTGCTTCATGTCTTTGGCTGGACAATGACATCTGCATACACACTTAGCAAGTGGTTCGTGACATGAGCGCTGGTGTGTCATGGCTCCCACAGGAAAATAGTCGTCTTTTGTTTCCTTTTAAAACTGTTTCTGGAACATGGCTTCTACTTGGCCCACTACTGATCTTGGTTCCTGTAGGGATCTCAGCAGTGGCTGGCATCTTGGTAAGCAGGCACGTTGATCTGGGTGCCGAGTGGCTACTCCAGAGTAGTCCCAAGGAGGGTTGCTTGTGAGCACTGGTTTGGGGGGGGGGGTGCCCTGCCAGTCCCACGAAGTTCCCTTTCCATACATAGGATTGGCCTCAGTGCCAAGTTGTGCACAGTTCATATAAAGTCCATGTCCAGGTTCTGGGAGGGGGTTCCAGGCAACATCAGGGTACTGCAACATGTATTCGCATGTATTTTCAGGCAGTAGTTGTGCTGATTGACTGTCACTTCTTTTTGCCTATATTAATTCTTAGACTTTGGCTTCCATATTTGTCCATCATATCTGCCCCCTTTCTTCAAGGGAGGTATGTGGGTTGCTGGCATGCAAATAGCTGTGAACTGACGATGCTAGAACAGCTGTTGATGTCCCAATCACACTGATGTTTCCCTTAAAGAGGGGAAAGTTGTACTCTTTTCTAGACAGTTCCTAGAGGTATTGGGAGAGTCTCTCCCAGGTGAAAGCTCGTAGGTGTCTCAATCACATTCAGTTGCTTTCCCTTCAGTCTCAGGTTTCTGGCAGCGACTTAACCATCTGAAAAGTGGTTCAAACTTATAGAAGTGAGGCGTTCTGATAATAAACCCACCTCCCTGTAAAAACATACTAGCTAGTATGGAGACAAAGGATTTGCAAAAAATAATAATGTCATTAAAACGGTAGATCAAGATGGGCAGCCGTGTTAGTCTGTCTGCAGCAGTAGAACAAAGTAAGAGTCCAGTAGCACCTGTTAGATTAACAAAATTTGTGGCAGGGTATGAGCTTTCATGAGTCACACATGATTAAAACTGTAATGTCTTGCATTCTTTTCCTACTTTATTATTTATCAATTTATCATTTATTTATTATTATTTGTAATTTATTATTTATTGATAAGTTAATTCATTTAAACCCCTCCTTTCTTCCTAATAGGGACCACAAGCAGCTGTAAAGAAATTGGCCCGCTTTGCCGAAAGAGTCTTGCTGGCAAGAGTCTAAATACATTATGGGTAAGAGTTGCTGGTGTGAGATTGTCGCCACCATTTTTCAACACCACTACTGTTACGGATGCCTTCAAGGTTAGGGGGAGGCGAGGCTGAAGCTCCCGAGCCCATTAATCTTACCTGACCCGGCTTTGGTTCTCATGGGAAAGTGGTTTGCGCTCCTAGAAGAATAATGAAGAAGAGGAATGAGGACTTGAAGTAACTGCAGAGCGTCAACTTCACAAGACACTGCCCAAGCCCTGATTGGTTAATGAGATCACCCCAGGTTGCTAGCCAAAGGGGCATAAAATGGAAAAGCCAGTTATGGAGTATTACTCTTGGTTTTAGCTTATGGCTTTTGCCTCTAGCCTTTGTACCCTCTATTCTGTGGGTCCTCCTCTTTGAGATCCTTACGGATTACAACTGGATTTTGATTCCTTGGACTCTGGACCTTGCTGCTGACTAAGAATACTGTGAGATACCTGCACGTTTCCATCGTGGCTTGGAATAACAATGACTCTGCTGTTATGTACAGTGTAGATATTTAATTAGCTTTATTGTTTTTCTGTCTTTTTGCACCCTTTCTAAAGTATAATCTTTTATGCACAATTTTAATAAACAAAAATATTCTTCATAACTGCGTCGTGTTTCTTCGGTTCATAGCTTCAGCTTAAACAAGCTTTGTAATTCTTTTGTGGAAGAGGCCAGAGATTTGTTTCCCCCAGTCTCTGTGCTGGGACTAGTTGGGGAAAACGGTGGCAGCTCTACCCTGTTGTGTTCAGGGATGCTCTGCTTGGATTGGGACTTCTCCTAGTCTTGCTAACCTCTCCTGACCATTAGGTCCCTTGGTAACCCTAGACAGCGACTTACATCATTCTCCTTTTCTCAATTTTATCTTCACAACAACCCTGTATGGTAAGTTAGGCTGAGTATGTGACTGGCCCAAGGTCACCCAGCAACCTTCTGAGGCAGCATGAGGATTTGAAATGAGGTCTCCTAGATCCTAGCCACAAACTCTAACCATGGCACCAGGGATCCCCAAACTCTTTAAGCATGTGAGTGCAATCACAAAATGGCTGGCAGAGAAAGTGGAGCCCAACCATAAAACAGCCACTGTGAGAGGCAGAGCCACATACACACACAGCGAGAGAAAGCCCAAGTGCAAGGAAGAAGAGGTGTAATTTAAATATATGTACTGGAATAAGGAATGAGAGAGAATAAAACCATCACTGTGTGGCAGCTCTGGCTGAAACAATGTTCTTTCAATCTGCACAGCCAAGCAGATCCCAAATGGTCAATCAGAAGCCTCGCTGTGTGAAAACCTCACCTGGCTTCATCCACTTTCTAAAAACACTTGGCGACCACAAGCAAGGGGATTGGTGTGTATTCTGGCACCCACAACTACCACAGCAGGGAACCCTGCACTCCAGCATTCTGGCTCCCTTGGGTTTAAGACTGTGGTGTCTCCAGTGCAATTTCACTCCTCACAGGCTGGGGCAGAGGATGGACCTCCTTTGAGAGCAGGATGCAGACTTCTCAAGCTTCCCCCCCCCCCTATAAGGTTGCCAGTCTCCCGCTGAGGGCAAGGAATCCACACCACTAACTGTGCCCCCACCACCAACCACTTGGCAAGTGAAGAGGGGCATGGGGAACTAGCTGGCCACATGCACCCCGTCTGAGAGGCACGTTGAAATGGGAGCATGTGCTCCTGCAACGTTGGAAAATGATGCCATTTCCTGCATGACATGGAAACGAGAGTTCTTGCCCAGTGCCAATTCTTTAAAAATTGACTTCAAACTCTAAGGGGCCCCCCATGGAAACCTGACAACCAATCCCACGACTGCCATGAACTCAGTAGGTGGCCTTGAATAAACCACTCCTCTTGGCCTCAGCTCCCCAGCTGTATTGTGGGAACAATAATAACGCTAACTTGTTCACCGCTCTGAGTGGGGCACTAATCTGTCTAGAAGAGCGGTATATAAGCACCATTGTTGTTGTTGTTATTATTATAGCACCTAGCCCTTCAGCTTGACTGACTTCTTTCATTTGGGGCCAGTTAAGATGTCTTTCCTGGGACTCAGTAAGCAGACAGTAGCAAAGGCTGGCTCTTGTTTTTCTTGCTCTGACCTGGCAGGCCCAGCGCTATCAACACCATTCTACACGCAAGTATGTGCTGGTTGTAGTGTTAATTAGTTTGCAGTAAGTCTGAATTCAGGAAACTCTCCGAGTTGGTTGGCCACATTTTTGTTCTCTGTTGGATAGCGTTCAATAGCCACATAAACAATAAACAAAGAGGAGAACGGGCTGTGTTCCCTCGGAAAGATGCGGAGAAAACCAGACCAATTTTAATTAGACGCTTAGTGAGTAGCTCAAAACAATTTACTGTAAAATGTAAGCATTTGCTCTGTTATGCTCTGATGGATTTATTTCTGACCCTCAAATTATTTTGTCACACATATTTAAAAGACACCAGCCAAGTAACAGTATGCCATGTGTATTGTTGGTATTTTATCCGTAGAATAACCCAATCTGAATTTCAAGTAGCCAACAGTCATCTTAAAATGACTCAGTGAAAAAATATTATCAAGTAAACTACGGTACTTGTAACAAGACCATTCATTTCTGGAAATTCTTCGCAGATATGTAAAATTTCCTCAACATTTTGAAGAACAGGGTTTTTTTCTGGGAAAAAATTGAAATTTCAGGCAAATAGAAATATATGCAATTTTTATCATGCCTAAACTCATTTTACAGTATCAAGAACAAAAATGTCTAATACATAATTTAGCATAAACAATTGTACTATTTGGCACGTTTATGAAATGTGTAAGTATAAATGCCTTAATATTCTATAGGCAAAACAGTAGATATACCTAATAATGGACAGCTACAAACGGCTGGAGTATATGCTACTTTAGCACGTTTTAATATTTGCCATCTGAATATGGTTGCCCGGTGTCCAGTTTTCACTTGGAGAGTCTAGGTTTGTTCTTTTGGACTGTCCTGGGAAAACGTAATTAAAAAACTAGACACCTCGCCTGCCTAGCCTCCTCCATACGCATCGCCACCTCAGCCACTGGGGGAGTGTGTGCCAGCCAACCTAGCCTCCTATGCACCACTGCCACTGGAAGTTGGGGTGGGAGTGAGTGGCCAGTCAGCCTGCCTAGCCACTTGTGCATATGCCATCCCCACAGCTTGCAGGGGAAAGTGTGGCCAGCCAGCCTACCGCATGCTGCCACAGCTGCCGAGTAGTGTGCGGCCAGCCAGCCCACCCAGCCTCCTGCATGGAGCATCCAGGAGTGGCTCGCCAGCCTCCCTGTCCCACAAGTGGGCAGTGTGATGACGACACCCTGCTAGTGAAGTCATCACTCCAGTTCTCCATGCATGAAGAACTTTACTAAGGTGAGTGCTGCCCCCCTCTCTCTCCTCCTGGCCCAGTATTCCCCCCCCCCCCATTTTGCTGCATATTTGAACCACTCTACCCCTCAAATCCCGACCCCACTTGGTTAGGGCTCCACTTGGAGGTCCCTTCGAGCTCTCTCGAGCCAGCTGCACACGCCTCCACCCGGGCACTGGGCTTGGTCAGGTAGCTCCTCCGGGCTGCAAACCAGAATTCTTTCTTGGTACAAGGAAAAAACCTGTAACTCTCCACTCTATACTTTATTAGTAAATATGGGATTTTAAAAGGAATCAGGACGTGTATCTGAAGAACATTCAAAACTGAGTTGCTAGCATTCCGCCATGGAATTTTGCCCTCTGAACACTTGGGGAAATTGTGTTTGAATCACTTTTCAATTGTTATTTGTTCATCTTTGTATGCTTCTTTTGTGTGCGTCATGCTATTTATGTACGATGAAAATAGTGATAATTGATATCGTTACCGTCTATTGTGCAGATTATTTGAATGTATTTATTATTTTCAACCAGTGGGATGAAGGTGGTTTATTACACACTTCATCCCACCTATATGTTACACCCTTCTGTACTTTTGCTTTGTTTGTTGGTTTGAAGGGTTTCTTCCTGCTCTTTTCTTTGGAGCCTCTCTGGGCCACCAGAATCTCTTCCCACACCCTCAAATGTTTTAGCCAGCATATGCACACAAATGGCAGGAGCTTTCCTGCCAAATGCCTCAGGAACCACCATCAAACTTCCCTTCAATCTTGGAGTGCATCAGGATCTGGAAACGGCCTGGGTGACCCGAGGGAAGCAGTGCACAGGTGTGAACGCCATAGCGTGGGACCTAACATTAAGAGACATCAGGATTAGAGATGGGCACGATCCGCATTACGATAAAAAAAAAACCCACGATAATGGTGATTGCGCGATTGGGACCCGGCGGATCGTGCTCGGGCATGGCCAATGATCCAGAGGTCGGGAGGAGGGCTGGATTGGGGCTTGATCGAGGCGATCATGCTCGGATCGGGAAGCCAGATACTCAGGCGCCAGCAATCTATTCCCCTGGCAACGGAGCCAGGGGAATGCCTGAGCTGTGTTTGCCCTCCTTCTGTCACCATGGAAACCCAAATGGAAGCCCAGCTTGCCTTGATCAGCAGGGCTTCCTTCCAACCACGGAGCAGCAAGGCAGTCACCAGCTGGGAGAAAACACCCAAGGGAGGGAGGGGAAGGGGGTGTTCTGTAGCTATGGGCACTCCAATCTCCTCCCTGCAAACCCTGATAGGCAACTCTGACGGCCAAACACAGACAGCCAAACACAAACACAGATGCCGCTGGCATCAGCCACCATTCCTGTATCTCTGGGAACAGCGGGGCGCCCCTCCACTTTTGCCTCCACGATCCACGGATCAGAAACGGGAGATGACCGGTGCGGATCGTTAATTCGGAATTGTTGGCGGCGCCGATCCACGATCAGCTTGATTGGTATTTTTTTTTTATCGTTCCCACCTCTAATCAGGATCCACAAGAGGGGTTTCTTTTCTCTTTGGGCAGAAATGTTGAGGCCAACCACCTGGTCTCCTTGCTCAACGAATGTCCCAATAGGGAATGAGCACCACCAACCGATGCCTGAATGTTCCCTTCCGGAAGGAAAGGTATGATGGCGGGAGATGCTGCTTCATGTCAGGACACAGGGAGCTTTCTGTTCTGTCACTGTGGAGAGAAGAGACAGGGTGGGACAGAAACATCTCTGACCAAAAGATAATAAGCCCCTCTGCAACCTATGCTGCCCTCCTTGCATCTCAATGATACCTCTTCCCTGGGGAAATCTGTGTTTGGCAAAACCAGCACAAGGGAGGGTTTTTTTTCCTTCCTGGACCCCTCTCCTTAGCATAGGGAGATCAATGGGGAAGAACAATTGTTACAGGGTTTATATGTTTTTTTGTAGTAAGGAATAAAAACTCAATGCTGATAAGTCCTGGGTCCCTTCTTTGATTACAGGTGGAGGGAGGGAGTTGGTACAGCTTGAAGTCTGATTTTCACAAATTTTCCTGATCAAGGTGCATGTACCCTTAGAAAGAAACGTGGCTCACAGTGATGCTCTTCAAAAAGAGCTGGAAGTGATGCTTATGAGAGCAGGTGGGAGGGGCTAAATTGAGGTCACCAGGGGGTGGGGCCTGTGGGTTTCTGTAAGACTCCCCTAAAATCTGAGCACTGCTTTCCACTCACACCAAGAAACTAGAGGGGGCCATTAACTATTCAGTTTGGTGTAGTGGTTAGGAGTGGCAGGACTCTAATATGGAGAACTGGGTTTGATTCCCCCTCCTCCTCATGAAGCCAGCTGGGAGACCTTGAGTCAGTCACACTTTCTTGGGGCTCTCTCAGCTCCACAATCACCTCATGAGGTGATTGTGTGGGGATGATAACAACACATTTGTAAACTGCTCTGAGTGTGACATTAAGTTGTCCTGAAGGGCAGTATATAAATCCAATGTAGTTGTTGCATTCATGAGTGGAGACAGGCACGAACAGCAATATGAACAAAAAAAAAGCCACGAACAGCCCAACCTGCTGTTCGCAAACAAGCTGTTCATGAGGCTCCATTCTAAACGAACAGGTGGTCGTTGCAAGCCTCCTTCCTTGCTGTTCGTCAAGCCAGTCTGGCACCTGCAATCAATTCCCTTGGCAACTTAGGCAGGGATTATGTTATGTTATGTCCTGATCCTCAACAGTAATTTATGATTCCTTTATTTACTTTATTAGTCCCTTACCTTTCTCTCCAATGAGGAGCCAAAGCATCTTACATCATTCTCTTCTTCTCCACTATTCTTACAACCGTGTGAGGTAGGTTAAGGCTGAGTGCGTGACTGGCCCAAAGACACCCAGTAAGCTTTCATGGCAGACTGGGAATTCAAACCTGGATCTTCCAGATTCTCGGCCAACACTCTAACCACTACACATACTACCACCACTTCATGAAACCTGCTTGAGAGAACTTCTCAGTTCAGGAACTGGAAGTGTTAATGGAGATGCTGGCTGGGCAGGCTGATGTTTTAGAGGTCTTGGATCCACTTGTCTTGGGTGGAGTGGAGATGGCTTCCGCAGAGCAGGGTACAAGCTTGGGGTGCTCATGGACCCAACTTACCTGTTTTAATAATAATAATAATAATAATAATAATAATAATAATAATAGATTTATATACTGCCCTTCAGGACAACTTAATGCCCACTCAGAATGGTTTACAAAGTATGTTATTATTATCCCCACGACAAAATACCCTGTGAGGTGGGTGGGGCTGAGAGAGCTCCAGAGAGCCGTGACTAGCCCAAGGTCACCCAGCTGGCTTCAAGTGGAGGAGTGGGGAATCAAACCCGGCTCTCCAGATTAGAGTCCTGCCGCTCTTAACCACTACACCAAACTGGCTCACACCAGAACAAGCTAGAGCACTAGCCCAGAGCCCCTTTTATCAGCAGCATCTAGTTCTCCAAATCTTTCCTTTTCCAGCTTATCTGACCACGCTGATCCATGCTTGTTTGTGTCTTCATGGCTGGACTACTGTAATGTGCTCTGTGTTAGGATGCCCTTGAAGACAACCCAGAAACTTCAGCTGGTTCTGGATGTGGCAGCCCAATTATCCTTAGGGGCTAGCCGATGGGAACGTATCTTAAAAGAGCAACATGGGCTGCCAGTTTGTTTCTGACTCCAATTCAGGGTTATGCCCTTTAAAGCCCTTCATGGCCAAGGACCCCAGAATCTTAGAGACTATCTCTTCCCATATGCCTGCATGCGCCAAGTATGGTCTTCATGCTGCCATCTACTGCTGTTCCCAACTTACTGTGGCTCACCTGTCACCAACTAGAGCCTGTTCCCTTTTCACAGTAGCTCCCACTCTGTGGAAAGGGCTCTCTGAGCAGATGCAGGAAGGCACCATCTTTAGAAATTTTTAGGAGGTGCTGCAAGGCCCTTTCATTTGCCTGGGCTTTTAATGAGGTATATATAGACAGCAAGAGCACCATGGTGCACAGTGGTAAGCTGCAGTACTGCAGCCCAAGCTCTGCTCACGACCTGAGTTCGATCCTGACAGAAGCCAGGTTCAAATAGCCGGCTCAAGGTTGACTCAGCCTTCCATCCTTCTGAGGTCGGTAAAATAAGTACCCAGTTTCCTGGGGGTAAAGTGTAGATGACTGGGGAAGGCAATGGCAAACCACCCCGTAAAAAAGTCTGCGAAGAAAACATCATGATACGACGCACTCCATGGGTCAGTAATGATTCGGTGCTTGCACAGGGGACTACCTTTACCTTTACCTATATAGACAGCAAGCATTTTATAAAGGGGAAAGGAGTTATTTGGAAATTTATTCATTAATTACAAATTTCTAAACCTGACTTGTAAGCCACCTTGAGCTACAAAGAGAGACAAGATATAAATATTTTAATTAAGTTATTAATAATGAGAAGGGATCAGCAAGAAGGATTTTTCTTGTGCTCATCTCCTGATTATCTTCCGTAGTCCATATTAAAGAGGCAGCCTGCTTATAAAGGTTGGCTTTTTCTTTCCTTTGCTGTCCCCCCTCCCCGAGAGAGAAAGAAAGAGGCTCAGAATTATCCATCGATGGTTCTTACTACATTTCTTTCTGACCTTTTCTCCAAGAAGCTCTACCTCGTTCCCCTTGTTTTCCCACAACACCCCTGTGAAGTAGGCTGTGAACACAATAACCCTGCACGGTAAACCAAGTGAGGATTTGAACTCCAGCCTCCACATTCCATCACTGTGCCAGGACCAAGTCAGTAAGCACTGATCACCTACCAGCACAGTTAGGGTTCCCAACCTCCAGGTGAGACCTGGAGATCTCCTGGAATTACAACCGTATCTAGGAGACAGAAATCAGTTCCCATAGAGGAAATTGCCGCTTTCGAGGCAGGACTGTATAGCATCGCACCATACTGAAGTCTCTTCCCACCCCAAACCCCACCCTCTCCACCTCCACCCTCCAAACCTCCAGGAATTTCCCACCCCAGAGCTGGCAACCCCGACAGGAGGCTCCTTGTTCTAAACCTTGCTGAAAGCACAACTGGCCCAAGTCTACTGCCCGTGCCCTTCACCGATTCTGCTCCCCTCTTCGCAGCACCAGCCCCAGGGGCAAAAAAGCGAAGGCAGGTGCATGTTTGCCGGCGCTGTCCTTTGGCACCCGAGCCGCAATCTCAAGGACACTTTCCGGCCTTTTTCCTCTCCATATATCTGAGGAAGGGAGCTCGGACTCTCCAAAGCTCACGCCCGGGAAATCTAGTTAAGGTGCTATTGGACACGGATCTGGCTTTCCTACTAGAAACCAACACGGCTTCCCATCCGAAACCTTCCTGGGAGTAAGCCCCATTGAAAATACGGGCTTACTTCTGAGTAGACCTGCCCAGGAGCGCTCCCTCCGAGCTTTGGGCTGCAGCTGCACTCCCTCCCTCCGCTAGCCCCGCAACCCTTCTCTGCTCAACTGGCTCCTAGACGGCACCGGCGGGGAGAAGCTGCTAGTTCGCCCCGCCCCGCCCCCCCCGCGGCATCTTCAAAGCGATTCAGGCGCGGCGATCGCGCTCCCCGCCGGCTAGCTCGGCGTCTTCTCCAGCCGAGAACGGCCTGGCTGAGCCCGGGACGCGGCCGCCTCTCCCCGCGGAGAGGAGGCGCCCCGCTCTGTCCGAGGGACAGCGCTCTCCGGAGTGCGGAGGGAAGCGGCGCACGACGGGCCGGGCTCCGGGCGCGCTTCCCAGCCGCGGTCCACGCGTGAGCAGAGGAGCCCAGGCGCTGCCCCCTCGCGCCGGCCTCCTCCGAGGCGCATTTGTTGCGCCGCCGGGAAGCGGCTGCCTTCGCGCCGCTCCATGGTAACCTGCGCGCAGCAGCCGCGCGCCCCCGGCTCCGTGACAGGTGTTGCCCGGGCAGGGGAGGGGCGGGCGCGCCGCGAGGGGCGGGGCCTGGGCGGGGCCTCGGCGACCGGCGCCTGCTGAGGGGCGGGGCCTGGGCGGCGCCGGCCTCCCCCTCTCCGGCGGGGGGCGGAGCTGCCAAGCTGGAGAGGTGCCGGAGCCCTGGGAGTCAATGGAAGTGGCGCGCCGAGGGCTCGCCGCCGCCGCCGCCGCCACAGCCGGACCGTGAGGGATGCGCCAGGGAAGGACGCGGCAGCCCTAGCCCGCCCCGGAGCCAGGAGCAGCCCGTCGGGAAGCGGAGTCGAGGGGCCGGGCGGCCGGCCTGCCTGCCCGCCCGGCGCAACTTTGGGGACTTCTCGGACGGCAGCGCCGGAGGGCCGAGGCCGGGTGGACCATGTAACTGCCGCGGCGCGGGACTCGAGCGCCGGCCCTTGCGAAGATGCAGCGGTCGAGCAGCCTCCTCTTGGGACTCGGCGTCCTCCTCAGCGCCGCCGGGACCGTCCAGCGCGGCGCGGCGCAGTCAGGTGCGGCGCTTTCCTCTCTTCCCGCCGGCGGAGGGGCTGCGAGAAGTCCGCGCGGGGCAGGCGCGGCACCTGTGGCCCGGGGCGCCTCTTCCCTTCTTCGCGGCTCTGGAGTTGTCAGGGCGCAGTGGGGGGGGGGGCGCCTTCGAACCCGAAGCGAAGCCCCCTTGGAGGCTCCCCGGATTTACTGGCGGGGCTGGCTTACCTCTCTACCGGCCAGGCTTCCAGGTGGCACCCCGGCCGGGTGGGGGGAGATGGCCACGCAGTTTCCAAACCGAGGGAACCGGGAGAACAAGAGGCGCCCCCTTTGCCTGCCGGGGAGCCGCTGGATCTTGTTTAGGGGCCGTCCTCCGAAAGGCGAGGGGAGTCCGACCGAGCCCGTGGAGGGGTTGGAAGGGGCATGGGGGCCCCGGCCCGGATCGCGCCCCTTCCCATCTCTGGGTCTCCCGAAGGCTTGGGGAGGGCCCGGGCTTGTCCTCCGTTGGCACGCCCCAGGCGCTCGCTGCTGGCTTCCGATGGAGCGACGGCGCTCGACAGGCGAAGCGTCCCCATGGAAGCCGCCGTGGGGTCTTCGCCTGGACGTCGGGCTTCCTTTCTGCCGGCCGGTTGGGCCTCCCCTCCTGCAGAGGAGGTTGAGTTTTCTGCGGGAAACCCTACCGGGTTTTCTCGCCCGGCGCTCTGGTGCGGGTTGGCCCCGAAGGCGTTTTAAGGGCCGCGCTTAGTTTCTGGGGTGTTCCCAACTCGGGGCAATCGCGTCTTTTTCGGCACCTCGGCTTAACGGGCTCGGGGGACTCTCCTGCTCAAAGGGAAGGCTTGTTGGATGTTGCCTGGGGTGTCTTGAGCGTGGCTCCTGTGGCGGAATGGCTCATGTGGAGGCAGGGCTCTTCTGGCACGGTTTGGGAACGGGAGCGCGAAGTCAAACCGCTTGTACGCCCGAAGGCGCTCTGAAACGACTGGCACGGTTGGAAGGAGGCGCTCGCTTCTAGCGGTGCGGAGTGCCAGGCTTCGTGAAGCTCGGGAAAGAAATCGGGCTGAGAGGCAGCGGGGCGCCTTCTTAGTGCTGCGGAGAGTCAAAAGCGGCACCGCGAGTGTCGGTCTGAGCTGGGTCGGAAAGAGTTTTGCGCTATTGACAGATCGGGCACCTGTCAACAGCTTGCGCGGCTGGCGTTCTCGCAGTGCCCCGTCTCTTGCGTTTGCCCCCTCGAAATGTTTGGCGCTCTTCGCCCCCCCTGGATCTTCCATAGGAGATCTCACAGTGCCCTGAATGTGGGCAAGGTGTGCGCGTCTGAGAGAGAGCAACACAAATCTGCGCAGGGAGGTCCCCCCTCCCTTCAGCCAGTGGCACTTTAGGGGAGTTTGTTTTGGTCCAAATGAGAAATTAAGTGCAGATAAGTAAACCGAGCTGCCAGAGGGTGACACGATGTTGAGTGAATTGCTTTGAGATGAAACAAATTAAGGCAAGGAGGGGGGACAACCTGCTTCTTGCATTATTAGACACGGCTTGGAGTTCAGGGAGGGGAAGAGGCATATTTTTGAAATGCTAATTTCTTAAGAAGGGAGAAGGATACACCTTAGTTACTGCTCTGTGGGGGCAACAGGGAAAACTGCTCTTTTCTTTGTGTGTGAATGTGTGCGTGTGGACACAGCACAAAACAATTTTATGATGTGTGTACCATCAGGCTTCTGTGGAGGAGGATGTACAAAACAAAATCTCCCTGTATCCCTCCCCTCTTATTTTAGGACAACCACAACTCCCAATTAGGTTTGCCAAAGGTACGATTCCAAGAAGGGGCGCTCATTTCTTTCTGGGTCGGTTCATTGTTACGAGTCTGATTCCAGAACCTCTCGGACAGTTGCTGACGTGGCTGGCACCTGAAAATCAGAGCAGCCAAATCAAGAAGGCCAGTGGTGGGATAAGAAGAATCTTGCCCGTTCTTGCCTCAGTCACAGTTGGTCTAGTTGAAAGTATCATGTTTGTTAGCTTCTTGAATGAAATAAAAACAGGTTCATTGGAATTAATGGGACCGAGTGTCCAAGGCTTCGGTATTCTTAGGATGACATATTGCAAGAAATTAAATGTAGTTAAGGCCTGGCGATGTATCTGTTTTTGTCCAGCAGACCAGGTCTGTGGGATTATGCTGCATGCTGTTTACGTGTCAGATCTCAGCGCCGGTTCTCTCTCTCTGCAGCATCTTCCTTCTAAATTAACGCCATTATCATAACCTCTTCCATACAGGAACGGAATTGTTTTGTATGCAGAATAGATATGATCAGGCATTCTAGACCACTCGTATTACATTGCTTTGTTTAATTCGGATCTCTGCCGAAGGCATATAAGAAAGCTGTTTTCCCTTCCAGATTTTAAGATGTCTTCAAACATCGCTGAGTAAACTGGGATAAACTGGAATTCTGTCTGTATGTGTGCCAAAAGCCAGGTCAAGTTAGGTGCCAAAAAAAATACTTGACTAAAAGGTCTGTTTACCTTTAAGGCTACTATGTTGGCACTGAAGCACTGAGTAGAAGCTGTTTGGATTCCGTGTAAAGGATTCCCGTTTTCAAGACGGGCTCTTACATTGCCAGCATAACATGAGAGACAGCTTTAATTATATCTGGTCTCTTATGCAGCTCTTGCTTATTTGTTTTCACAGCGACTTATTGCGTTTACCAAGATGCCCAGTAAGAGTTTTAACTTGGTACGAACTGTCGTAAGCTAAATATGAGAAGCTAAATATGATACATTTCGATTGGGCTGTGAAAAAGTTTGGCAAATACTAGCTTTGTGATTTACATATGCAGTGGCTTATGGTTTTATTTTTATAGTACCGTGCTTAGTGGCGTGCTGAGAAAGAAATAAAACATTCAAAAATTGCTTTAGGAGGATTCTTTCAGCATTGTATTGTCCCCCCCTTTACAACTCTACTAGATTATTTTTTTCTTCTCATGCTACTTAATTTCTTTTTCTCTGTTTTGAAATTACAGTTTCTCTTGTATTTACTTCTGTTAGGCTTTTCCATTGGAAATTCCAGGATATTAATAATTCTACTTATTTTTCACATGCTTTTCTTCTCTGTCAGCCATAGTTGAAATAGCATTTCTTATTCCTTCTGTTTTTTCCCTTTGTTCTCTTCTTGCAGTCTTCCCTCTCCTTATTGACTGGTTCTTGTCTGGTTTATGTATTTTTCCTAGTTTCCCCCCTGCTGCCTCCTTGTTACTTCCCTAGATTTGTTTGTTTGCCTGAATCACAGCCCGGTTAAGCCAGATTTCATACCTGCCGTGCTATGTGGAAACAGATCTCACTGGTTTCTCTGGAGCTTGCTTCTGAGTAAGCAGATGTAGAAACTAGTCTGCCACAATTCTACAAGCTAGTAAACTGCCGTTGTCCAAAGCATTAAATCTAGAGTTGTCTCTCTGGAATCCACGGATGCTTAACTGCCTTTCGGTCTGCCGTGTCAGTCTCACTGGCTGGATTGTGTTAAATCCAAGCCCTGTAGTTGGCTGAGATTGTGGACTGCTGCCTGAGCGACTCTCTATTTACCCTTCTCTGATGAACCTGGTATGGCTGGCGGGCTGAGTGTGAGCGGACCATCACAAAGCTGTTCTGCTGACCAGATTTTGTTCTGCAAGGAGATAAAATAGCATCGATCCAGCGACAATGGCTTTTTTTAAACCCTGGACTCCCAAGGCCAGATTAGTCCTTAAAGGAAGGTGGATGCATCCCCCAAGTGCAACTTTTTATGATCTCTTTTGAGTCGAGAAGGAAGAAATACATTTTATTTAAATAGGCAGGGTGGAGAGAGAGAACTGCCTTTAATTGTAAACATTTACTGGTCCGTTGTTGACCTGTTATCTCATGACTGATGTCTTCGCTGCAGAGCTCAGTGTGTTGGGCTGGAAGCCACAACCTGCTTTGCTCTGGGTTAACTACTGGTGCACCTCGTATATTCCAGTGAAAGTCAGTGGCTGGTGGTCCTCTGGGAGTCTTGCCTGGGCAATCCCGGGGAGTTGAACGGAAGAAGGACCTCCGGGCATTCTTCTGAACGCCCAGCCCATGTGAGGTGTTCCTGGCTGAGGGTGTCCAGTGCCCATTTCTCAGTGTTAGTTTAGACCGATGATTCCCCCCCCCCCTTCGTCACTTGTAACCTGCGCGGCACTGACCTGAAATCCATAATGCACTCTTGCAGATCAGCAAATGGCCGGCCTGGCGACCTGCCGTGCTACAGGGAAGCCTCACCCACAGAGTCTGGCCAGCTGCTTGCCTTTCTAGCATTGTGCAGAAGGAAGAAAGGCTGTGCTCTGGCGTGGTTAGAACGGTCAGGTGGTTTCAAGGTTTGCCATCTGTTAGAAAGGTATTGGCATAAAAAGTGCCTCTGCTCATGAACACGTGCAGGTCTTGTGCAGGTGTTCTTGGACGGGAGTGGGTTTAGGGACATTCTTGCTCTGCATAGAACTGGATGACAGAAGCACCAGGCGATCATTCCTGGTCAGGTATGCTTGGAGCACAGTCCCTTGGGAAGGTGCCCTGTGCATGCCCTCTGGAAGGGAATGGAAGTTTTGCCACTGGTGGACAGTTGTGGAGTAGGCCAAAGTTTAAAGCATTAAAATGATGGTGCTGTGGCTAGTTTTCTACAAGAGAACACACAAGAACAGTGAACTGCAGTGTTCTGTCCCTGCGGTGCAGCAAGGAAAGAGAAACCTGACTTGCACATCGGTTGCTCCTCCTCGCGCTGTGTGTTTTTTTTTTCAGCGTGTAAGCCTTGCAGCTTAAATGCTGCACATTGGAATAAAGTTATACAATTTGGAATTGGTACTCTTGTACTCACGGCTGGCGAAACCTGTCCTTATTGAGGGCTCAGCTCTGTGTAGGCCATTCCCCACTACTACCAAAGTAGTGCTTGGGGAGCCCCCTCCCCCACGTTCTTCCCACATTGTTCTCTTGCCGCTCTCTCCTTTTCCTCATTACTTCGTTGCAATTTTTTCTTCGGAGCAGGGCTGCTTTTTCCTGGGAACTGATCCCAGCCAGGTGGGGACCATGTAGGAGCACTATGGCCGCCCCAAGCTAATTCAGAACGAGGGCAATGGTTCTGCCCTTGCTTGGAATAGGCAAATGTGTTCCCCCCTCCTTTTATGCCCACTTGCTTGAATAACCATTGGCAGGCAGGGTGCTTTTCATCAAAGCTTCCCAAACCCCTCACCCCTTTGGGTGATCTTTATCTTAAGTACATAGTACTGGAGAATTGCTAAATAATTAAAGCCAAATTAGCTTTGCGCACTTTGAAGTATCCGGCTGCTGTGTTGAACTGAATTTGCTTAAAATGTTTGGGTGATTTCCCCTTTCCTCAGAGCTCAGCCTCCTTCAGCTGATACATCATTTGGGTCCCTGTTTCCTTCGGAAAACTTTTCTCTGATGGAGTTTCTTACCAAGCTCTCGATCCTGCCTCACCCTGAGAAAATTTTGTAATTCCAAGTCCCTTTTGTGGTTGAGGGTCAAATGATCTCTCAGGTGCTTTTGTGTGAACATCGTAAAACGTCGCGCTCCTCTTCATGAAACGGCATTCAAAAAGCAGACACTTGTTTTTGAACTCTTAAAGACACCTGCCTGTTTCTATAGAGTTAGTCTATCAAGAAGAAGCATGGGTGTTTGTCTTTGAGCTTTATAATCCCAGAACTGTATTTTCAGGACCGAAGAAATAAAGCACAGTGATAAAAGTAGTTCATCAAAAGAAAAAAAAACGTAGAATAGGCGAAGGGTTCATTTTTCAGTTGGCTGGTATGAATTGTGTTTAAAGCGGTGCATTTTTTTGCCTATTGTCTGGACTCTGCAGCTTGTTGTGTGTTTGATCTGGTAACAAGAAGGTCACTGAACAGCTGATGGGTACAATCCAGAGAGAGCGAACAGAGAAATCCTACTCCATTGTAAACCGTTTCATTCAACTCTGGGATTACCCTGCAAATGTTGCTTCAGTCCCACTGAAACCAGTGGGATTTCAGCAGGCGCTTTTCTTTGGACACCATCCTGTCATCTCAGTGAGCTATATATAGTTAGGCTTCACTAAGGGAGGAGATAATTTGGAGCTCAGATTACAAATCCGTAGAGTGGAGCTGCAAAAGAAATACAGCAACTGGTGAGCCAGGCATATCTCACCTTGGGTTGGATTCGGGTGGCACAGCACCCTTGTTCGACAGAGGTCAAAAAGAGAAACGAAAGACTTCAGCCTCCTTGCTGAAATGTGGGGACTGCCTTTTCAGAACAACCGGCCGAGAGTCCACTGGTGGTGTGGAGGGTCTCAAGAACTACGTGCCTTCAGAAGGTGTAAATAGCTGTGCTCTAACTGTAGAATTTCTTTGGGGTCAGCAACGTTTGAGATTCTGTGTGGCTGATTGGAACACGCTTGCTTTGTTGGTCCAGCTGCTGCTGTGACTGGGGAACACACAGAACACAATTAAACAATGGATTCTTCTCTAACAGGAGCTGTATTTCGCTTTCTCTCTTTTTTTCTTTTGGAGGTGCCAGATTGACGGCACATGGAAAACCGGCTCCATTTTTGTTTTTCAAATCCAGGCTGTGGGTGACCCTCACTTGTACAGCTGGCATTATATGGATCTGTGGTTAACCCTGAAAGCTCCATAATTAGGCAGTCGGCTAGATTATTCTGTAAAACAACGGCAGGGATTGACATTTTTGTGATTTATGATTCCTCTATTCAGCCAACGATGAGAGAGGGCCATTGTAAGAAGTACCTCCTCCTCTTTCCACTGATTGGACAGCCATGGAAATGTATTGATCAAGAGCACAAACAATGAGCAGGAATTCCTTGGTTCAAATCTTAGTTCAGATATGAATTCATTGGAAGGGTAAGATGGGATCTGCTTTGTGTGTGAATTTGCATAGGGTGAAATTTTGAAAATTACCCTGGAGGTTAGCAAAAAGAGGGTACTGTTCCATGCAGCACTTGTGTGCGTGTGCACTCGTGCATCCTCGTCTTCTGAAAAGCATGCAAAGTCTGCATGAGTTTAATTGAATAAAAATGTTTGAAGGAGATGTCCATAATACGCAGCGGTTTTTTCATCCCTTGATGCTATAAGTACTCTGGCCGGGAAAAGACTTAAATCTTCAGGGCATGAACTTGGGCACCTTTCTTTTTTCTTTAATGTGTCTGTTGGGTAAGGCTTCCCAGAGAAGCTTGAAACCAATGCGCTGCAAAGTCTCAGGAGCCAGAGGTGGGATGAGTGGAGGATTGAGTGATTGGACATGGGACAGGTTGAATGCCTTGCATCTACATCCTATAGCTTTTTTAAAAAAAAAACCTTTATAGGCTGCTTTGCCTAAACTCAGAGCATCTTACAGTAGTTGAAATATGTAGTAAAAGCACACAACATCAATCGGAGAAAGAGAGAGAAAGAAAGAAACAACCCAGAAAGAACTACATCACCCAACATCCAGCATGGTTTTCAGCCTTCGACTGGCTTGGATGTGGCGAAGGCCATCCGGAAGAAAAAGATCTTGCAGTCCGACCTACCCAAAAGTAACAAAGGCTTTACAGGAGCCACAGAATAAATTATGCAAATCAGATCCATGCAGATTTGCATGCTGTTCTGGAGGTTGAAGGGTTCATGTTTTCTTTGCCCCCTGGCCCTTTGTTTGTTTGTTCATCCATTTTTTAAAGGGCGGATAAGCTGCTCCATGGGAAGAAATCCCCTGTAAGAGCAATGGTGTATCTTCCAGAGGAAGACTTCTCAAGGGAGTATTTGCCCTGTCTCTCTGTGGATACCTGTGTCTGCTCCTTAAGTTTCCAAGAACATACTATTTAAGGCAGGCCTTAGATTCACTACCTGGCCACCTGCTGTCAGTTAACTAGGCAGTAAAAAGTTTGTTGGTGCCAAGGGACTCGCTCGAGCCGTTTGTGCTTGCCTTACGCAAACAGAACATGGCACCAGCGATTAGCTTGTATTGCTTTGCCAGCACTAAGTGGCAAAACTGATGAGGAGTTCCAGAAAGAAAATCCGAGTAGGAAAGTCTTTATTCAAAGAGTTTGAGGGGTTTAAAGGAAGCTGTTTGTAAAAAGAGCCACCGAGAGAGGGGCAGAGACATGCATTTTCATGTCCAGAAATAGAAGCCACCTCCCACGAAATGTGCACAAGCTGCAGTATGAGTAAATATGCCCCCCCATTGTGTTTATTTTTATTTTATTATACTTTGCTCTCCCCACAAGCAGGCTCGGAGCGGAGTACAACATTTCGAATACATAAGAATGAAACATGGGTGGCAAATAAAATACAACCTGTTAAACCATCGTAAAAGCAGTGCACAGATTGCACAATCCCAACCTTGATCAATTAGGGCTGGTGGGACAGAGTGACCAACCATCAGAGGACAAGACGAACCGAGGGGCACAGGCCCCCCTGTCTGGCAGCAGGCCAGCTTTCAAAACCTGCTTTTCAAAAAGCAAGGCAGGGTCTTGTTCTGAGAAAGCCAACTTCGCTCCACCTATGACTAGTGGATTCAGTCCCTCTAGACTATCCGCCTTCCTAACCAGCCTTTCCTCTAGGTTAGTCAGTAGCCCCTTGTCAGCATGCTTGAGGGGTAAAGCCGAAAACTGTTTTGAAGAGAAACTTTTCATTCTTATGTTCGTTTAAAGGATTTGTACCCCACGTGCTCCCGAATCGTGCTCCCAAATGGTGCTGGTTTTAGAACACAGGAGGGACTTGGCAAAGTTGCCCTGTGTCTCCAGAGAGCCCTGAGAGTAACAGGCCAACCTGACGCTTTGAATGGAGGCGTTTGTATGTTAAATTACACAGGAGGAGGAGATGGGTGGATAGGGTGATACTCTCTAACACTGAAGTGGGAGACCAGGGAGGATGTATAGAGGAAGGAATCTCCGATTCCCCCATCCCCATCATTGGTGCCTCTGTCTCCCACCTTCAGCTAGCTTTGGCATGCTGCCCCGCACCTCTGCTTCTCCTCACACAGCTCCTTGCTTGCTTCCTCCACGTTTTCACATGCCACTTGGTGCTGGTGCGGCAATGCCATACACCTCCAAAATCTTGGCAAGGCGGCTGCCTTGTCTGTGTGTGTGCAGGCGTCACTGTGAACTTCAGGGGGTTTGTTTTAGGTGGGTAGCTGCATTGGTCTGCGGTAGGATTTGAGTCCAGTGGCACCTTAGAGACCAGCAAGATTTTCAGAGTGTGGGCTTTCGAGAGTCAGAGCTCCCTTTTTCAGAGTGTCTCTACACGAGACATCTGACGCATGAGGAACACGTGTCAGGATGCGCAATGTGAGCTGGGAAGGGTAGTTTTAAAAGACAGAACCAGTGGCAGGGCAAAGGCTGTGTAATACACTGGAGCTGTGTGAAGGGGCTGTGAAATGCCAGAACGGAAACTTCGGCGCATTTTAACCTCTCCAGGTCCAAGCCTGGCTCTGGAAGGCAGCTCCAGCCCATTTCCATCCCTCGCTGCCCTCTGGTTGCAATCCCACACAGTTTTAGACTGGAGAGGTGAAACTGACAGAGTCTTTGGGGAGGCGAAGATGAAATTAACAAACCCTGTGAGGAGCGATCTCTGCTGGCCCTGTTTTTTTAAACTATGGTTCCCGGCTAACATTGCATCTCCCTACACTTGATGAACACATGCTGAGGTTTCTTGTGTAGACAGACTCTCAGTCTGAAAATCTTGTTGGTCTTTAAGGCGCCACTGGATTCAAATCCTGCTGTTCGGTGGGGAAGGTGTACTACAAAATTTGTATCGTGTGTGTGTGTTGAATTAAGGTTTTCCCATAGGGGTCTGTAAAATGGCATTGCAAACCTGTTTCTGGTCCTCCTGTCGTGTGGATGCTTATTTGCCTAATGGCCGGTCCTTGAGCACCGGCTTTTAAAAAAAAGAGTGCGTGGCAACGCCTTGTCCATAGAAGATATTCTGCTGAAACACTGGCCAGAGTGCACAGCAGGTTTTTTTAAAACTTTGCATAACGCTCTTCTTCCTGGAATGTCTCCAGCAAGGACATCTGTGTGTGACGCTGCTCTGTGGAGCTATTCATTTCCATGAGCACAGAACAGCTGATATGGCCAACTGTAATGGCTTGCCCGTCTCTCTCTCTCTCTCTCTCTCTCTGTGTTTTTCTATTAGGTAAAAATACTAACGTTTTTAAGTAGACAGACTTGTTAAGCTACTTGACAAACTGCAACTCTGGAAGGACAATCTCTCTTGATTGGAGTATTTATTTTGCTTCCAGGTGGACTCAGGAGTGGAGGAGGGTTGATCTGATGGGAAGAATGCTATTTTTGCACTATGTGTAAACATTTAAGCTATATTCATTCTTGCTAAGGTAACTTCTGGCATCCGTGTATCTCTTTTTCAGAACATTGGTGAAGCCGGATTTGGCAATTGAGTTTGTTTCGATAATGGGTTCTAAAGATCCAGGCCTCTGAAATCCTTCAAGCAATCATACATTCCCTTGTGCTGAATATCAAATCCAGTTAGCATTCCAACCAAGTTTTGCTTAATGATAAGGTTATGTGACTGAGGTATAAAACCGAGCAAGGCGCACCCCCTTCTCCGTCCTCCCATTTCGCGAGCTCTTTGAACATTGCAGAGAGCTTCGAGGGAGTTTAATCTTTCAGTTTGTAGAAGAAAACGTAGGAAGCTGCACATGTCTTTCACAGTTTTCTTGGCTCCTGGTGTATATTGAAAAACTGCCCTAGTCTATGGAGGGACAGCTCTTGCTAGGCGGCTAACAGTAGACTCAATACTGCTCTATCAGGCGGCCTCTCCCGTGGACAAATGCTGCAACATGCTTGTTTGCGGAGTGTCAGAGAATAGGAAGGAGACCGGATCAGCTGTCAGATGCTCAGAGTTGAGTCACTGGATCCATGGGCCACTTTCCATGCGGCCCAATTGCTGGCATTAATCACCAATACAATGAAACCAAATGTATGAGGTCTTGTTAGGCGCAAGCACCGAGTCATTACTGACCCATGGGGGGACGTCGCATCACAACATTTTCTTGGCAGACTTTTTACGGGGTGGTTTGCCATTGCCTTCCCCAGTCATCTATACTTTACGCCCAGGAAACTGGGTACTCATTTTACCAACCTCGGAAGGATGGAAGGCTGAGTCAACTTTGAGCCAGCTACCTGAACCTGGTTTCCACCGGGATTGAACTCAGGTCATGAGCTGAGCTTGGGCTGCAGTACTGCAGCTTGTTAAATGAGAGGAATTTATTTTTGCCTGATATGGAGAAGCATTTAAGGGCTGTAGATGGATTTCATTGTCTGTAGATTGGGCGTGGGTTGTAAAAAAAAAAAGTGCCCTGCCATGGAAGCAGAAGCAAGCTGTATAGCTGAGTTGAGAACTGGCCAAAAAAAAGGGGGGGAACCCTTTAAAGAGCCAGGAGGACTGCAAAGCTTAGCCCCTTCATTCTGAAGGCAGGACTTGGCTCTGCCCCCTCCCATTGACGGTGGGTAGAATGTCCGCGTGAACAGCAGAGTGGATCAAAGGGAGCTCTGTAATAAAGCTACCAAGCTTTTGTAGAGGATAGAAACGATGATAATAAGTTACACTTTCTCTTGCTGTATCTGTTATTTCATGACAGATTATACTTAGGATGTTTTTTGACACTTGTTTGTTCACAATCCTCTCATTTTCATGTATGCTGCATGTCAAAACTTGTGATTAAGAGGGAGACTGCATCTGTCAGGTCTTTTATGAATAGCAGAATGCCCGTTTCGCCAGCTCTTCCACACAATGACGCATGCTTATCTTTGTCCTGTGGTCATACTTGGAGCAGTTCAGGTTTCTCTTCACGGCAGGAACCAAGTCCCGAACGGGAAATGACTTCTCTCTGTCTGGAACAGGTTTCTGGATCAATGGTGTTCATTGTTTTGGTGTGATCTGATTGTGATTGCTGTCTGTTGTGTGGGTGCCCTACTTGGATCTTCCCTTTCCCTGGCACCCACACCATTGAATGCCTGGATGTTTCTAATTGATTATACCCGGAAACGCTCATCTCTCTATCTCCCCCTTCCTCAGACCTCCAGGTTCGATCCAGCCCATGGGCCTGTCCCCATCTATAATGTGGCAGTGGTTGTTTTAGCTTCCTTTCTGCAAGGGGGTTGAGAATGGATGGGTTTCTGGACTGTTTTCCCCACCCCCCACTTACCTCTCACAGTGTTAATTACCAGGGCATGGCAACTTTCAGCAAGATTCCCACACTCTACATACTCTCATTGGTTACACTAAAATGAAATGAAATCCTGCCCTGAAGTCATAGTTGACTAAAATACCCTAATTTATATTTCTAGAAAATGGAATGAAAAATACTAAACTTGTGATTTGCACCCTGCGGGGGAAGGGAGGAAATAGCAAGATGTCCCTGGCTCTCTTCTTCCAAGCTATGTGAGCCGTTTCTTATTTTCTGCTCGACTGCTTGCAGATGTTGTAGAGCAACCATTGCTAGGGGTTTCTTTGGGTGTGTAGGGTTACCAGGTTCCTATACCCTCCTAGTGGGTGAGGGGGGACCTGGCACCTCGTGCTTCCTAGGAGTCTTCATTTCATGCTTGCATGAAGCGTGTGTGCTCTCCCAGTACTTGCTCGGTGACATCACTTCCAGGAAGTGACATCATCATGCTGTAAGAAAAGCCTAGTTCTTGCACAGATCTGTGTGCATACTTCAACAAATGCTTTAGATTGTATTGCAGATTTGCCAGGTTCTTTACTGTAAAAATTTCAACAGGGATCTGTTGTGCGAAACCACCGAATTCGCCATGTATGCCAATTGTTTTATAAAAATAATATAACAACTAAATAACAGTAAAGTGATAGCTTGTTCCCCAAACAATTATTTTATTTCAGTCTCTTTTTTCGTCAGCTTGCATTTGCTCTTCTCTTTTCTTGGCAGTCCTTTCCAAGGGCAGCTTAACTGTTTTTTGATCCACCGAACCAAATTAAAAAGTTGATATTTCTGATCATGACTTTGGACTGGAAAGTTAATCAAAATGTTAAGCGCTGAAGTAAAGAGAGGATTTGTGGTATCCTGAAAGATTTCATGTCTGTTATTTAGAGGACAAAATAAAGGTTCCTTTTATCCTGCAGTAGCAATTTCTGCGCTGAGACTTCTATAAGCATCTGTAGAGTAACCGATGTTTCCCCCATTCTTAGTAACCATTGTCCTTGGTGATATATTTCGTATTTTTCAGAATGTAGTTGCCGTTAACTATGGGGTGCAAATTATTGGTTGGTAGAGGCAATTCTTTAGTGGTTATTAAGAAAGTGTAGCTGATGAAAAGAGAATTTTGAGCAAATCCCTACAGCTGCGCTGGATGAAAAAATAACATATGTGACTGCTTAACTTCTTGAAAGATACATTTTATTATTCCTCCTGCACATACCGTAAATGATTGTTTCCTGAATTAGCACTCCATGAGCAAGAGAAATTGATATAGAAAGAGGCTGGCATGCAGCTAATTTTGTTTGGTAAATTGAGATCTGATACCTGCTATTTCACACCCACTGCCAGCGGGCTCTATCGTTTGCTGCCGGCAGCATGCGCATAACATACCTCTGGGATAAATTCTGGCACCTATCAGTAGATCCGAAGCAAGTTCAATGGAGTTAGCAGCAATAATGAAGTTTAATAGTCCATCTATAGAAGCAAAGGAGATATATTTATAATGGTTTTGGTTCTTCTGAACTCTGAGACAGGAAATGAGCCTCGTGTGCCTGTCCACGTTGGAGTTCTTTCTCCATGCTCTAAAGTGAACTAGATGTCCAGCAAGGCTCTATGATTCTACCATCCAACTCTATGATTCGAACACCAACATACAGAGCCATTCTGGGCAGGAGGTTTCATCTCTTGAGAATCTTTGAATCTTATCTTTGCTTAAGCATTTGGGATAATGTAGATTCTCCTCTAGCCTTTGAACCCTTAGCAATAATTGGGTGTTATGTGAGGGCGGAGCGAAGACTGCTGTTTGGATTGCAAGTTTAATTGCTCTCTTTTTTAAAAAAAACTTCTTATTAACTTTAAAAACAACATACAATGCATAAACAAGAAAACAAATTACACAATGTTAAAGTCAACTATAATACAAGAAAAAACAGATAGCTTATAATATACTACCAGTTTTCAAATATAATATTCACAAAGAAATAATAAGATTCAGTTAGAGAACTGCAATATATCTAAGCAGAGAGGGAGGTTCTTTACACTTTGTATGAAACCTAACATATTGCTCAGAAACACCACGAGACAAACGATAAATGGTTTGGAGGGTGTATATTATTGGTTAACAAATAGTCAAAGAAAGGGAGCCATTTTGTCATAAAATCAGTTTCTTTTGGAAAATGCGGAGACTTATAAATAGAATCATAAACCTTCTCCTGGATATAATAATCCCAGACTCTAGAAAACCAACTGTCGATAGATGGGATTTTTTGGGACTTCCAGTTAGCTGCCAAAAGGGATTGCTCTCTTTTTGAATGCTTAGAATTGTCTCACAGGTGTTTTGGGTGCACGTGTTCTTGCCTTGCTTTCCTACCGATGACCCTGCTCTCCGCCCCCATCCGCTTAAACCACCCAGCAGGAAAAAAGAGACCCACTTACGAAAGCAGTGTTTTTAGGGTTGCCAGCCTTGAGGCGGGGCCTGGAGATCTGCTGAAGTTACAGCTGATCGCCAGATGACAGCGATCAGTTCCCCTGGAAAAATTGGCTGATTCCACACATGTTGGATAATGCACTTTATCAGTCGTTTGAGGTGGATTTTTGTTCCGCACACATGATCTATAAAGAGGATCTATAAAGAGGATTGGAAGTGCATTATCCAACGTGTGCGGAATCACTCACTGACTGCTTTGGAGGGTGGACTTTATGATCTTATACCCTGTTGAGATCTTTCCCCTCTCTCCCCAGGTTCCATTCCTCAAACCTACCAGAATTTCCTAACCTAGAGCTGGTAACCCTAGCATTTTCCAGCTGTCTGTTTACGGGTGGGTGGGAGTTGTGTGCCTTGTCTCTCTCCTGTTCTAGTCTTCCTTTGTCTGCCTGCCTGCCTTCCAAATGGGCTTGTGCTCATTGTGTGTTCTAATCGGGTTGCAAATACTTTGCACGTCTCTTGTGTTGCCACCTGGGAACTATTGTTCAATCCAGTAAGTTTTGAACACATGGAAGGATGACAAATGCTGCAGGCTGATGACTGCTGTTGACTATACAACCTCAAAAGCAAGAATTATGTTCAAAACCTGGCTGATTCTTTTAAATAATAATGCCCATCATGACCTTGGTGGGAAGGGAAGCCCAACAAGCCAATAAATAGGGTTTGTGTGTCCGTAGCCGCTCTTCTTCCAGCTGTTGTGCTGAATGATGCTAACTGCACAGTTGCAGAACTACTTGAAACAATGGTCATCTTCAGTTGTGTTGTTGCCAAGAGGGTCTCCCCCCCCAAAAAAATTTAAACTGTATACAAAATCCAATAGTGTCTGCTTACTGCTAAATCACTCTTCTAACTTCATATATGAATCACAGCCACTAGCAAAAACTATTTTATCTATCACAATGAATACTTTAACCAATACACAGTCTACTTAAACCAATACACAGTCAATGAATATAGAACTACATGTGGAATTGCATATGTACAAACAGAACACTGTCTCTCTGTCTATGTCCACAAGTTGTCCGTAATATGTTCTCAACTCCAAAGAATGTTCCAACCTGATAGTCAACATTCAAGATGTAGGGGAAGGTCCTCCTTTAGGTGAGGAAGAAGTAATGAAAGTGCTGTTGTGCTGTGCAAATCCACGTTCTTTCAACCACAGGCTTGAGTGTGCGAAGGAATCTCCTTGCCTCCACAACAGTCTACGTGTTCCAAGTTGCAATCTTTTCCCCTAGAGTAAAAAGGAGGACACTGTTCCCAGCTCGACAAAAGGCTAGCAATTTTTGTTTTGCGTGATCCAGCTTTCTCAGGGGCTTTGTGTTTCAATTCATTTCTAGGCATAGAACTAGTCTGGAGCCAATGTGACGGCAGTTCTCACCTTCAATTGTGACCAGATCTTCCATGCAATAATATGAGATATTGAGTTCAAGGGGAAAAGGGGACTGGGAACTAGGCAAGTTCAATTTGCAAATGCTTTATGTGTGAAAATTGAGTTGCCTCTAAGTGTAAGATCATTTTCCTTTGTCATCAAGGGACACTTTAGTGCCTCTGAAAAAGATTTGTATCCAACTAAACTGTGAATACTTTCTGAATCAGTAAACAGAAATGTTGATCTCATGATGGCTTGATTAGATTTCAAAATGTTTTGAGGACCACAGAAATCAAAAGCCCATTTTCATAATTAAGATTTCAGTTACGCGATAAGGTAATTATGCATATAATTGCATGCACAGCTAGTCATTTAGCTGTCTAACCATCTCTTTGCATACAGTATTAATTCACTTTGCAAAGTGTAAGATACAGAGTCAGGAAGACTTTGGGTAGACAATGGGCATGTGCCAAATTCTTGCCAAAACAGAATTCAGGAAGATTGCATTTTCATCACTTTAAAAATCCTGCTTAATAAGTTATTGATGATGCTCCTAAAAACTCATGCTTTGATGCATCTGCTTGTGCATTATGCTTTTTCACTTAATGAATGCTGCTCTGGGCATGTCTGAGTGAGCCATTGGATAGCTAATGCCACCGAAGGAAGTCTGATATTATCCACCTTCAACTCAAACACAATTGCTACTATCCAGTATAGGCAAGCTTCAGCCCATCAGTTTCAGTGGGCTTAAGTGTGAACACATGACCGTGTGTCGTACTGATTCAGGTCCTTGATCCACCCACCTCAGAGCTGTTCACGAGGTCTTTATAGCTGAGATCTCTTAAGAGTCAGGAAGACTGAGAGCCAAGCTACAAGTGACGAATGACACTTGAATGGCAATTGAACAGACTCACGTGTATTCCTCCCTGTTCACTTGCCATTCACTTGTGCTCCACTTGATCACGTACATCTGAAGTGAACAGGGAGGAATACGCGGGAGTCTGTTCACTTTCCGTTCAAATGCCATTCATCACTTGTAGCTTGGCCCTAAGTGTAGGCTCCAGGCATGTGAGGAGTTGCTGGAGAATGAACTTGGGAACTTCAGCATGCGAAGCATCTGCCCTGCTGCTGAACCGCAGCTCTTTTCCAAGCCTGTCTAAATCTGTGTTGGATTGCAACCCACACTTTTCAGTGATGTCAGTTGAGTAACAAATCACTCCAAGCGTCAAGAAATTCAGTGATGTCCATGTCTGCTGCATCTATTGTTCCTTGAATAGGAATGAGGTGTGATTTTTGTGTTCTTTACCTATTTTGTTTTCCTTCCAAACCACTTAAATGTTGTGATAGTTGAACATGTCAGTGTTACATGTTTTCTGTTTGGATGGGAACCCTGAGCTGCTTGAACTTCCATGAAAAGCTCTGGACAGAAATGAAATGAAACGTAACTTCATAACTTCAAAGCAGGCAGTCTTTTTTTTTCCTAATAGAAGAGGCAGGAACTCAATGATGTAGTCATTCTTGCTACTCAAAGGTAAACATGTGTGTTTGTACATGCATCTTTTCCAGAGATAGTTGTACCTTCCAATACTGATGGGATTCTCCAGGATCTATATCCCATATTGCTATCTGTAGCTTGTGAAAGCCAACAGTGCACTTCAGATAAGCTCTAAAATTATTGGCTGTTTGCATGGGTGCTGGCGGAGAGTGCCCTCATGTCATAGCTAACTTATGGCGACCCCTGGTGGGATTTTCATGGGCAAGAAACTAACCGAGATGGTTTGCCATTGCCGGCCTCTGCATCCCTGGTCTTTGTTGGAGGTCTCCCCTCCAATTACTAACCAAGGCCACCCCTGCTTATCTTCTGAGTTCTGATGATATGAGGCTCACCTGTGCTATCTAGGTCAGGGCGATTGCATGGGTAAGCATGTAGTAATTTAAGCTTATGCTTTAGGTGGGTAGCCGTGTTGGTCTGACATTGAACAGCATTCGAGTCGAGCAGCACCTTAAAAAGACCAACAAGATTTTCAGGGTATAAGCTTTGGAGAGTCAGAGCTTCCTTCTTTAGACATCAGCTTATGTGTAATGGTATTAAATAATAATATATTTCAGTTATTTTAAAAGCCTAATTCATCAAAACAGGATGACCTAATCTAATTAATGTGTACCCTTGTTTAAAACACACCCATTACCTTAGCCAGGAGCTGCGGAGGACTGTTTGTTTGGCTCCCTCTCAAGGGAGCTGAAATTGGTTGCCGGCAGGGCACATTTCAAAGCTCTGGGTCCCTTTCCAGATCAGCGGATTCTAAAATTGACCCTATTTTGTGGGAGCAGCCTATTCTAAGGCAGGATAACGTGATCAGTTTTTTTTTCATGGATCTTCTGTGCAATTCAGATTGTCAACCTTAAAATTTTGTAATTCCTGGGTAGACATTACTTTTAGTCTTTTTGATGTTCAGCTGTTATCCTGTTTTGGCACTTTCTCCTTTAACTTCCATCAGTAGTCATTTCAAGTCTTCACTTCTTTTTGCCTAGTGATGTGGTGTCATGTACATATCTCAAATTGTCAATGTTCCTCGCACCAGTTTTCACTCCAGCTTCGTCTAAGTTAATCCAGCTTTCCTTATGATATTTTCTGCACAGAGGTTGAACAGGATAGGGAGATAATATATATCCCTTGTCTGATATCTTTGCCAATTGGAAACCATTTCCCCCCATATTCTGCCCCTTTTTTATTGAGAATTTTATATCATTAAAGAACAAAGCTAAGAAGACTGCAATTGAACACGTACTAAACAAACAAAAACAGCTAATCAACAAACAAGAATAGAAGATCGTCCATAGAGTCAAAAGCTTTCCCGTAGTCTATAAAACGCAGGCTGTAAAACAGAGATGTTCCTCCGGGCCTTCGGCTGAGTGCCAGCGGGTGTCCTCCTTCTTCCATCTAAGACCACCACTTCTTCTGGGGCTGCCTTTGGCCATCTGCTATGCCCGTATACGGACTCCCAATATTTGTTTAAATAGCCTGCTCCTGGACTATTTTAATGATTTAAAAAAATATTATTGATTTTACGTTTTTGTGATTTTAATGTATCTTTTAATGTTGTTAGCTGCTCTGAGCCCATCTGTGGGGAGGGCGGGGTATAAATGGAGTAAAATAAATAAATTGTCTTCTGAAATTCCCTAGTATGCTTCATTAGCCACCATAAATTTGCGATATGATCTCTAGTGCTTCTTCCTTTTCTGAATCTAGCTTGAACAGCTGGCATTTCTCATTCTGTATACGGTAAGAGTCTTTGCTGTAGAATTTTGAGTATTACTTTCCTTATGTGGGGAAATTAATGCAATGATCTGATAGTTGCTATACTCTTTGGCATCCCCTTTTCAGAACTGGAATGTAGATTAAGTGTTTCCAGTCTGTGGGCTATTTTTTCCCCCATACTAGATGACATATTCTTGTTAAGATTTTGAAATAGCCCTATTGGTATCCCATCTACCCCAGGTGCTTTGTTTCTCCTAATTGCTTTGAGTGCAGATTTGTTTCACTTTTTCAAATTTCAGGTTCTTTGTCAAAAGATTCTTCTTTGAAGGAATCTGTCATCCTTCCATCTCTTCTGTATAGTTCTTCACTGTATTGTTTCCATTTTTATTTTGTCCTGATCAGATACTGTATTTCTGAGACTTTTTGAAGAGGGATTTAAATCGTTTTGGGGGGACCACCACTGAAAAGATTTCACCCTTAGCGATTGTTGCAGCTTAGCCTCTTAAAAGGGCCTCAAATGATGTCCGAAGACTTGGGCAAGCTCTGGTAGGAGTAGGTGGTGGTTTACATCTCCTGGTCCCAGTCCATTTAGAACTTCAAAGCTGAACCAACACACTGAGTGCTAATGATGTCATTTAAGAACAAGTGTTCTGTGCTCCAGGTGGGAGGTATCAGTGTTCGACCTCACTATCACATGCTAAACCAACTGTAGTTGACCCTTGATGAAACAGGAAAAGTGTAACAGACTAGCTCAGAGCATTTGCCCTTTCCAATGAGAAACCCACGACGAATATCAGCATGGTGGTAACTCTTTCACCAGGGAACGTCTGTTCTTTGTTCAGGCTGACTTTGGCAAGGTCGCAGTGTGCAGTAATAAGTATCCATCTATTCACAGCTGTCTTATGGAGGCCAATAAAATAGATCGGGGTCAGGAATCAAAGTTATGTCTCCCACATATCTTTTCAAATGACTCGAAGCCAATTTCAAAATAGATCATTCGTTTTATTTAGGAGGAAACATGATGTGTGCTTTTCCCAAGAGTCAACGAATGCCGGGAAAAAAAAGAAAGACAGACATTCACGTTGGATATTTTGGCTTAGTGCAAAATCTGCATTCCAGGGCTGTCAGTAATGAGATTGCTAAGTTAACTTTCCATTACTTTTTTTTTGCATAAGTTTTCTCTATAGCATTTTTCACAATATTACCCAGGCTTTGATCATGAGTAGTGTTTCCATGCATGTAAATAGAAAAAAGATGGATTGTATCAGTTCTAGCTTGGACCTAAGTTATGTATATTCAAAATAGTTTAATTTCCAAGGCTTTAGGAAGATTCTACAGGATGTATTTGATATTGAGCCCAATAATCTCTTCTGTCAGTAAAGGAAGGCATGGCTTTTAGTTTGCAAGACTTGAGCAAGGATGTCAATCATAGGAATTTTTGGAGGTCATTAATTCATAGTGTTGACATCAGTTGAAAATGACTTCATGGCACATCACATGCACCCTAACACCAGTAATCTAAAGTTCTGTGCTACTAGGTAAAATGCAGGTTGTGACAGAAGGGGCTTCTAAATGAAAGGTTTACTAAGTACAGCACCCAGAGAGTGGTAGGGAAATGGTTAAAAAACCCCACCTGAAGGGAGAATGATTGACAGGATGATCCCCCCACCCTGTGGTTGGCCAGTGAGAAAGAAACAATTGGTGCTGACAGAATTGTTGAGAGAGTTGAAGTTTGGAATCTGACAGGGTGGGTCAGACTATTAATTCTCTGTGTGGAGAAAAAGGAAAAAATTTGCCTTAACTGGGACAGCTTTAGGTTTAGAGAAGACTTTTAGTTAAAGTCCTTAAGTGTGAAAGCCAGCACTAATTTACACAGATAGGTTAGAACTGGAAGTGTGTTGTTGGTAGAGGAAGTGAGCAGTGAAACAAGACACCCCTTCCTTCAGCCAAGTGATCAAGGTTATGTCTTTTGAAGAAGAATAATTTCTGCTCAGTGTCTAAAAAGGGGGTTTGTCTCTGAAGAGGACCCTTGGTCTAGTGTAAAGGGGAAAGAGTGCTGTATTAAAGTTAGAACACCTAAGCTGTAAAGTGAAATCTATGAAGGAACCTTGTTAAAGTAATCTAAGTCTGAAACTACCAACCTATCACTTTTAAAATCTGTAACTACTGAAGCTAAACTTGAAGATTATTGTGCCTACTGCTTGTGAAGTATTCTGTTCTACAATCAAAATTTACCTCAGCATTTCTTTCCCTGCCTACTTGTATACCAACCTTGCCTATGTATATACCAACCCTGCCTGTTTAATAAACCTGCTGTTTCCTTTTGAACATACTCAGCCTCTAATGTCATTTCATTTGAAGAAGATGTGAGGTCTTGCTTCTCCCCTACAATATTTGGGCTGGGATATAAGCCCTAAATACATAAGCTTAATGTGTGAGACAAAAAGAACTTTAAATAACACCCAGAGACATGCTACCAGAGGCTTCTCAAGCACAGCAGGCAATCTTGACAGTTTTGGAGGGACAATTTGCCTTACAGTGGGGGACTTACATCATACAGGTGAAATTTATTGAGAAGTTGTGGCAATCACAAAAACTGGATTATACTAGTTTAGATTAGGTTGCTGATGCTCACATTCATATACTTTCTTTTCTAATGTTCCTGATTTTAGATGCTGTTGAATTCATAGATTTTAAGATTGGAGAAGTTCCAGGGCTAAATGTATCAGTTGGCAAGGGATAAACAATCAAGTGATGCACAAACACAACAGAAAGGAACTTGCATGAATATTGCGTTCTTGCCATATCCTGATTTTTTTTAATGCCGAACTACTTTATTCTTTTGTGGTCTTTGGTTCATTCCAAGCCAGAGAGCATTTTAACCACTGGTCTGGAGCCATGGCAAGAGAAGATGCCTTTGAAGCCTTCCTGTGAGAGGTGGGGCATACACATTTTAAATAAATACGGACAAATGAGCACTACTCCATGTAAAGTGAGGAATTGACAGGGTTGAATGAACATGCTGCCAGACCTGTTAAATTGAATCTGGCCGCTGTATTTTGGGATGATTGGTTGATTGGGATTGGACGGTGTTTAATATTGTTGCCTTTTACATCTGTCTACGAGTCTTAAAAGTTAGTATTTTTGTTCCTTCAAGTATCACTTTGAAGTTAAAAAAATTGAACCCAAATATTGAAATATTGTTAGAATCTGAACTTGAATAAATGGACACAAATGTAACTTTCACAAGGACCTTGGTTTGAAACCCCTTCCATTACAAATCCCGTATCTCCTTCCCTATTTCACATGTATCCGAGTGGCTCAGGGAGCCATAGACCCCTCAGGCCCAGCCGTGGCATCCCATCTGCCAGGTTCCTTCCGTTGGGTTATACTGCAACCTGCCAATCAGCTCAATAGAGCCCAAACCCCTCCATAACACTGGGGGCTTTATTGTTTTTATTTATGCATTTATGTCATTTATAGTCCGCCATTCTCACTGAGACACAACATGGATTACATAGTGTGAGATCAGTACAATCAGTAGCAAGGACAAGGGCAGGCATTTCCATACAGTGTCAAGGACATTTCCATAAACAGTGTCATAGGGCAAATGACACATTGTAAGACAAGTTAGACACATTGTGAGAGGTGACCCTTGAGTGGTTCATATGTAAAAGGTGCAGGATACTTTGAGGTACCATCCAATTTGCCAACTGCTCAACAGGTTGAGGGGGAAAGAATGCTGGAAAAGGGGGGAGGGTAATCTCAAAGATGGGACGCTTACCAGTCTGGCCTTCCCTGGGTCATGCTTCAGTGTTGGGTGGGGCTTTGACCTTCCTTGATCAGTCACTTGGCAGCTAGCATGGATCTTCCTGATGTTTATGCAGCTGGATGCATGGCTGGAAGCGGGCCTAAAAAATGAATGGAAAAAAAACTATACCCTGTTGTCATGTAGATATACCTTGTAGCAGAGCCCTGTAAAAACCACATGGCCCTGTTTGCATGGGCTTTCAGGCTCTGTTTGTGCATCACTTCCTCCTTTCATACCCTGACAGGCATTCTTGCCTGTAGGAGATGGTGCCATAACCCTCCCAATCCTTTCTGTGCTACCGTTTTAGAAGCTCATCGGGGAACAGATGGTTAAAATTCAATGCAGTATCTCTTTGATTAAGTATTAAGAAAGCCTGAAGTGTGGTCCTTTTAAGAGGTATTTAATCTGTTCAAGACTACCAGGCATCCTCTGTGGGATGCAGATATCTATTTATTTTATTTAAATATTTTTATTTTGCCTTCCTGCAGCTTAGGCTTCCCAAAGCGAAGAACAGTTGAAAACATGAAAACAGTTTTAAAACAAAATATATGAAACAATTAAAAACAATTAAGCAAAACACATAAATGTGAGAGTAAAGGAACATCCAGAAAAACAGAAAAGTGTCTTCTCCCAATGGATGAAGAACGGTAGAGGGAGAGAGATGTATCTCCCTGGGGAGGGAATTCCATAATTAATGGTGCCACAACCAAGAAGGTCCTCTCTCAGGCTACCACCTGTCTAGGCTCAAATGGTGAGGGCACCTGAAGGGGGAGCGTCTGAAGAGGACCAAAATTATCTGGTAGGTTCAGATAGGTTCATAAGGTAGGTTCATATTGGAGTAGTCGGTCCTTAAGATACGTTGGCAGGTAGGTCCTCAGGGTATGTTGGCCCCAAATGATATAGGACTTTAAAGGTCAATGCCAGCACCTTGAATTAAGCCTGGAAACAAATTGGGATCCAGGATAAATGGAAAAGGTTGGAATGGTATGATCCCTGTAACCTACTTCAGTCAGCATTCTGTGCCAACTGTAGAGTCCTGGACAGTCTTCAAGGGCAGCCCCAAACAGAGTACATCACAGTAGCCTAATCTAGATGTGACAAGATCATGCAGTGACGAGTTCTTTTTTGACCAGAGGAAAATGAAATGGGGTTGCTTTGGGCTACCACTGCTACCTGCTGATCCAGCTGAAGGCTTGGGATCAGCAGCAGCCCCGAGCTATGAGCTGGCTCTTTTAGGTGGAGTGCAATACCATCCAGAACAGGACACCTCAGTTCCTGGTCCAGTCCTTTTGCCCCCCTCCCGGCAGCACCTCCGTTTGATGGAATTAAGTTTCAGCTTTTTAGGCTTCATCCATCCCGAAACCACCTTCAGCCACTGGCTCATGGTTTCCTCAGCCTCCTTGGGATCCATTGGGAGAGTAAGTTAGAGCTTTAGCATCACCTGCAGATTGGTGAGCAGCCAGCACAAATCTCTGGATGACCTACTCCTGTGGCTTCAGGTAGATGTTAAGAAGCATGGGGGACACAGTGGAACATTGTGGGATCCCAGAGGCCAAGTAACAGTCCCCCAGCACCATCTTCTGAAACCTACCTTCCGGGTAGGGCAAAAACCATAGCAGAATGGTGCCTCCTGGTCCCAGCCTTGGAATGTGGTCCAGAAGGATGCTATCATCTGTGTTAATGAAAGCCACAGACGAGATCCAGGAGAATAAACAGGGTTTTACTAACCCATCCACCTCCTGGGTAACTGAGGCCTTTTGGTTTCATAACCAGGCCATAAACCAGTTTGGAAAGGGCCCAAACAATCTGCTTCATACAGGAATCCGAGTCGTCCAGTTACCAGTTGGTCGATGCAGTTGCTCAAGAATGGTACATTTGAGACTGACTATGTAACTTCATGATCAGGGCCTGAAACATATTGCCTCCTTCTCTCTCTCTCTCTCTCTGTGTTGAAATATCAAGACTGATTTTGTGTTTGTATTTTGCTTTGGATTAATGCAGCTCTTAGCAACCTCTACCAATTTTTACAGTTCAATGTGAATTTTCTTCAAAACCCAGACCCAAGTCCCCTCTTCCCTTCTGGTTAATACTGCATCATTTCTTTCTGCTCAGCACCCCCACTATGCTTGTCTTCCACTTTACCTTGAAGAATTTCTAACATTGAATTTGAAATTGGCACACAGTTTGACACAGTTTGCTCTCTGTGTCTTTTATTGCTTACAGAATGCCTATGCTCGCCAGCGCATTGATTAGATTGCAGGGCAAAAAACGTGGCGTTCTGTGATCACATCATGATTTCTTTTTGTGCTGTGATTTAATCAATGAATTGGTATGGGCTGGTAAGAAAACAGGTATGAAACCTGAAGCAAACTGTGTCTGTATAGCACTATAATGCATTACTCTGGAAGCAAGACCAAGGTAATTCAGATTGAAATTCAGATGTGGAAAAATTGAGAAGCAGTGGGGAATGTACTGCTACAGTGAAACTACTGTGCTCTGCTCTGAAATCTGGAGATTATTGGCAGCCTGTCAAGGTTTTCCTCAATTAAAAGATCAGTAATAGTGGACAAAGGTTGCTTCCACATGACACCAATTTTCTGCATTACAATCATTTGCCACTCTGAATATGGAGGAATTCCCGTCAGTGCGTCGGCATGCAAGGATTCTACATACTTTCCTGGGTTATCCCTTGCAGCTGTCATTCCTTCCACCCACCACTGGAGGGCTTTTTTCTGGCTTTTAAAAAGATCAGTAGGTGCTTACTATAAGCATAACACTATAGCAACTACAAAAAGCGCTCTGGTGGCGTTGCGGGGTGGGGAGGGAATGGCAGCACAATGGTGCCAGTGTGGTGGGAGGGTTGCACATGGGCTGCAGGTTTCTTGGACTGCAGTCCTTCAGGAAGGATCACACACAAACAGGTTTGGGAAACATCTGAGAGTAAAGCAAGGGGAAACTTGGAAAGCAGACCAACAGAGAAGAATGTTGTGTTGGTGTTGTGGGGGGAAAAAATGCTCCAGTTTGACATTCAAGGTAGATCAAAACATCCTTGTGGAAGCAACCACAGGGAGACCCACCACTCCCTGCAATGTGCAGTAGGATCCAAGGGAGCAGAGAGCATTTTCAGGATGCGGAGCAGGTCCTAGCAGTGATTGTGTCCACCAGAATCTTCTCCCGTGCACAGGGACATCACTAGAATTGTCGAACAGCAGGGCTTTTTTTCAGCAGGAAGGCGGTGGAACGGAGTTCCGGAACCTCCTGAAAATGGTCACATGGCTGGTGGCCCCACCCCCTGATCTCTCTGCACTGCTCGGCGGCACGGAGGGCAATCTAAACCCCCCTCTGTCTGGAGATCAGGTGGCGGGGCCACCAGTCATGTGACCATTTTCTCCGAGGGCAACCCACTGAGTTCCACCACCTCTTTTCCCAGAAAAAAAGCCCTGTCTAACAGCGTGTATAACTGCAGACACCCTTTTAAAAAACTCAGCATTTTGAAATGCAGTGCGGCCTAAGACTGTCACTACCCTCTCTAATACCTTTTGACCTGTCATCCATCATGAGATTCCAGGGAGAAGAAAAGCAGGGAGGGATATTAATGCTTAGAAAGTGTGAAAATTAAATATGTCAACCAAAATTCATAGGTACATCTGTGGGTCAGCTATGAAAGACTTCTTATCTCCATTTCAAGAGGCTTTGATGGGAATTAATTTGCCAGAAGGAAAAAACGGACAGGCCAACAAGGGCCAGAAGTTTTTCCCACTGACATAGTTGGCAAGCATTGTGATATTTAATGCCTGTAATGAAACCCAGCTCCCACAATCATGTAAATTTCTGTTATCAGTGCATATTGATACCGAAGTATATTATATACAAGTAGAATGTTACTTTAAGAACTTTATCCTTCTTCCAGGTACTCACGGCTGCCCCAAACATAAAAGTCTTATAGCATTTGCTCTGCTCTATCTTTAGTGGCTGTTAGAATTCACATATGGGGCATAATGGCTAATGTCACACTAGGAACTGAGAAACCCAGGTTTGTTGTGGTGACCACTTGGAGTTTAGCGAGACTCTGAATCTCTCTACAGGAGACGCTGGGGTGTGTGCCAGTCAAGTGTTGGGGGACGCAGTGTTAGCTGGGAAGCGTAGTTTTGAAAGAGCCGGCGGAGATGGATTCTCTCACAGCCCTCCATCACCTCTAGCATGCTGGACTGTCTCCCTTTCCAGAGCTTTTACCCTGCTGCTCTCGCTGCTTAAGCCTTTGAATTAACCAAGCCTTGGCAAACCAAAGGCTCTGGGAGGGGAGACGCCAGAGGTGGCAGAGGGCTGTGAAAGAATCCATCCCCTCCGGAGCGATCTCTGCCAACTCTGTCATTTAAAACTATGCTTCCCAGCTCATATTGTGTCTCCCGACATGTGAAGAACACATGTCAAAAGTATTGTTTAGAGAGTCTCTCTGTATTTGGATTTATCTGTTCTAAACTTGGAGAGAAAACAGACTTTTGTTCATTGTTTCCAACACTCGTTCATTGTATTCTGGGGCAAAAGTGTGTTCAAGCCACTTCTGCGGCACTTCAAAATGTGGATTTTGACCTCACTCGCAGAAAATGCCATTGTAATTGCTATTGACCTTGAATGCCTCTGTGCACGTGTGGAGTTATCTACTTATGAGGGATTCCCCATCAGTTTCAAGGGAGGGAACTGATGTGTGTGTAAATATGCATGCGCTAGCAGGCTGATTCTCTCTGCTGAAGCTGTGTCCATTAGAGTACGTACAGAATTCTGACAGTCTATTCAAGCACAGGCTTCCAACCTCAAGGTGGGGGCCTGGAATAATTGTGGAAACAAATGTTTTCCAGAGTATAAAGAGGAAATAGAAGCGTTGGAGGGCATCACATCTCTGCTGAGCTTCTCTTCCCTCTGCCATCTCCAAGTATCACCCTTGAATCTCTAGACATTTCCCAAGCTAGAGTTGAAAATCCTAATGAAAACTGAAGTTCTAGAAGATGTTGCGTTCCCCACGTTTGCTGGAGTTCAACTGGTTCTGTTCAGCTCAGTAAAGGGGCTGGAAGTTATGCTCAATGCAGTAATATTCCTGGAAAAATAAGTTGGGTTTAGCAGCTGCAAATGCTTCCAGCTTCATCTTACTTTGACTTGCTTGATCCAGCCGTGCTGATCTGTGACACAGTAACCTGAAGGCCCTCATGTGGCTTGCATGTGACTGTCTTTGAAAATAATCCAACTGTTTCAGCTGATGTAAAAATCAGTAGCTTTTTTTTTTTTTCCTCCTTGAACTACTTGCAAATTTCCTATTACGGCTTGTCTTGAAAATATATTTACTGGCTGCCTGTTAGTTTCCGTGTTTTAGGTGCTGATGATTTTCTTGGAAGCCCTTCATGGCCCATGAAACTGCAAGACTTCACTCCGAGGACCAAGGTTTTTTTCATCTTATAGGCAGGTGCAGACAGATCCATTGCTGTAATGGCCCGAGCTGGTAGAATGGTCTTCCTGGGCATGTTGGGAAAGCAGCCACGCTATTGGTTTTGTGGAGGCCGTGCAGTGCCAAATTATTCAGGTGGCCATTTCTTTGAAAACGGGGCCATCTGAAATAGTCTGGCCTTGCGATGGTGGTTGAGAATAATGGCTCAGAATTAAATATAGTGTCCTTTTTATCTCTGTTTTATCATCATTTAAATAACATTTAAATAACCTTGAGTCCTTTTTGAAGAAAGGTAGGTGAAAGATGTTGTAAATCAATCAGTTTATGTTTAAGTTAGGTTAGGGAGAAAGATGCTAAAAGAGAAAATCTATACTCTGTCCAGGGGAGATGGAGGGGGAGACGTGGTGTGATAAATACATTTATGGAAGGGCAATTAATTCCACAATAATATACCAACTTTTCTGCAGACTTGGGTTAGATGTTTGACCTTATTATTTTGTTATCTGGCCAAAAAATAAACATATGTGGGAAGTAGGTTGCTTTTTAATGAAGCACGCTATAGTTAAAGTTTTGCTGCATAAAAACAGACACAACCAGGATGATTCTATTCTCTTCCTTGTGCGGGAGCCAAAGAGAAATGCAGGGAAGGAATGTGTTGCCCGATGTACAGCTTCATGTGTCCTGTGAAAAATGCAGGTCGGGCAGCGCCGCCCAGAAAGATGGATGAATCTTCGATGCATTTCTTAGGCTACCTGGCTAAATCATGACCAAAGAGACCTATGAAAGGATTGATAAAATTGATTCAAGGTATCAGAATGAGCCTCCACATTAGGAATACTGTGCAGTGTCTGTTAACATTTATGGAGCCGCTTGTATGATATGCAGGGGTCATTTTGTAGAAAAAGAGCTGGAGGGACTCATTAGCATAACTCATTAGCATAACTCATTAGGATATGCCCCATCCCTTGACATCACCGGAAGTGTGTCATTGACATAGCTGATTTGCATATGCCACACCCCCTGACATCACCTATCTTGGCTGTTTTGGACCCAATCCTGGCTATTCAGGGTTGAAATTGGGCCCAAAATGGCAAAAAGGGGCTGAAAATGGCCGAAAAGGGGCAAAAAATGGTCAGGATTGGTCCACGGCTGAGTGGGAGAGTGATCTACCACCTGTCAGATGCCCGATCCGGGCCGTTTCGGCCCCAAGCCAGGCTGAAACGGCCCAAAATGGCCCAGAGTCAGGTGGGCGGGGCCACCTGACGTGACCTCTTTGGGGAACTGACGGAACTGCATTCCTGTGCGTTCCCCCTCGAAATGAGCCCTGATGATATGGCACCTCCTTATGGTAGCCAGATGAATCAGCCACCTGTGTAGTGGAGGTGATCCATATGATGAGATGCTCTGTTGAGTGCTTAAGCCTGCTGGTGCCCTCAGAGTGGCTTAGACCCAAAAAGAAACACACAACGGTGACGTTCCCTTTTACTTGCAGCTCAGGAATAGGGTACTCGTTGTGCCTCTTGTTCTTAGGTTCATGCAGCAGAGGCAAGTATGTTCAAAACCACATTCATTTGCTAGCAAGACGATACAGAGATAGGAACAACTGGTTTGATGACAACGTTGTTCATGCAGTCTGCAGTTCTAACTAACAGAACTAACTGAGCAGGGACTCCATCCTATGAGACTAAACCAACTCATATATCAGAGGGAGAGGGCAGACTATTCTGTTGTAATGTATACAATAAATACACAACGACATTTAATACTGCCGCGCAGAGGGTATTTCTGTTGGCCTCCTCCTTCATTCATAAAATGGAGACCATTCTTCCCGTAATGTGAGTTTTCCCGGCAAAAAATTCTAGAATTTTTTAATTCAAATTAAACTAATTCTAATAATGTTAGCAAAAGAAGGCAAATACATCATGCACAAGCCTGAACCATGTGCAAACACCAGGGTTGTCCGTGCGTTGTATCCCCACATTTAGCCTACCTCACATTATTGATCTGCAGCATAACAGCCCTGACATCTATAGATAAGAGTATATTTGCATTTGTGGGGTGGAACTTCCCATGTGAAAATAGAGCATTGGAGAATTTTCTGGAACATTTTCCATTTTGGAAAATCTCCCATCCCACATCACTGCACACACCTGTGTCTTCCTATATTTGGAGTTAGATCAAGATGGGCTGCCGCGTTAGTCTGTCTGTTAGCAGTAGAAAAGAGCAAGAGTCCAATAGCACCTATAAGACTAACATAATTTGTGGCAGGATATGAACTTTTGTGAGTCACAGCTCACTTCTTCAGATACAGCTAGAAAGCTAGCTGTATCTGTAGAAGTGAGTCACGAAAGCTCATGCCCTATCACAAATTTTGTTAGTTTTATAGATGCTACTGGACTCTTCCTTTATTTGGGTACAGTAGAATGCAAGGGAAAACAAACTCTGCCCAGATATAATTCAGCTCCTGCCGGCAAGATCTTCCTCACCTCTCCTCCTCCCTTCCCAGGAGTCAGCGAAAGCCAGGAAATATTTTTTATTGAGAGTAAACAAAATGACCCCAAACTCTGCGCAGGCTTTTTTTTTTGGTATAGAAATTTTATTTAAAAAGAAAAGATACAGCAGTGGAAAGTGCATAAAAACATTTACAAGCACTACATTTAAAATTAGATTAAACTAATAGAAAGAAACAATCAGAATATATAATAACAAAACTTAATTGTGTAATAGCTCTCCTTCCCTCTCCTTGGTTACTTATACAAACTTTAATACCAACTGTTTGGTTAATCATTTCCCCATGTTTTATCTTTTTATCTTTGTATCAAGTTACCTTAATTAATCTTAATTTTAGCCTAAGAAGTCAAAGAAATCCTTCGATTTCCCCCCCAAATTCAGCTGTTGGTCTATTATGTACATAAGTAGTTGTTAGCCATTGATACATATTCATAGATCTTATCTATCCACTCTGACACATCAGGGCACATGTCTGCTAGAGATGGGCATGAACCGGAATACAAACCCAAAAACCCCATGAACCAGCCCAGTTTGTGGTTCACGAACCAGTGGTTCATGGAAGCTTGTTTCCACAAACTTCCATGAACTGGTCTACTGGTTTGTTTGGTTCGTTTTAAAGAGCGATGCCCCTTTCCCTGCTGCTGCGAAGTGACACTGAAAGGGGCATTTAAACCCGTGGATCAGTTGCTTGTCGGGGAGATCCCCAACAATCAGCTGATCATTTAAACAGTGAGGCTTGGCTTCCTAGCCAGCCAGCCAAGCCACTCTTTAAATGGCCATTTCCCCACCGCTCCGAGCAAACAGCTCCCTGACAAGCAGCTGATCTGGGGGTTTAAATGTTGTTTTCCCTGCTGCTGCTAAGCGGCTGGAAAGGGGCATTTAAAACCCACAAATCATGAACCGGTTCGTGAACTTTCCCCAGTTCGTGGAAGTTTGTGGTTCCTGGTTCGTGAAAACGCCACAAACCACACGGTTCGGTTTTTTCATGGTTCATGCCCAAGTCTGATGTCTGCTTTCCATTTCACTGCATATAGCACTCTTGCTGCTGTCGCTATATAATGAAAAATGTCTCCCTGTTCTTTTTTTGACATTATTTGGTAAAATGTTTAATAGCATGGGTTTTTTTTTTATTTAGCTCAAATCTGAGCTTGAAAACCTTCTGTGTGCAAGCTTTTGAGATCTCCAGAACTCTGTACCAGACTTGGTGTTCAAAACAGAAAAGGAGGTGAGAAGTTTCCAGGTATGGTTTCAAGACTGTTTGCCTGCTCCTGTTTAGAAGGTCCTGCAGACTTGAAAGATGCTGCTGCATCTTGGCTGGAGTTGGGAAGAGGGAAGACAGCAGTGGCACACGCACACACACTCGGGGGGGGGGGAGAGAATAAATAGGATTCAGTGGTTTCTGCCCTTCACAGACGCTCTTCAGTGTGCTCTACTCGGAGTCTTCAGAATTCTCAACAAGCAGAGCCTGGCAGCACAAGGCCACTTTTCATATTGTGAGTATACTTTTTCACCAGACTCCTCAGACATTGCTGGGCAGGACTGTTACAGGTTGTTAGATGGACTCGACAATTCCCGATCTCCATCAAAGGTTCTTGGCATTCCATGTCAATCAATCTTTTCATTGTTGGAGCCATTTTATAAAGATCTGGCTTTAGAATGGGAGATGTAACTCTTCCCTTTTTTCATCTTTTTGGGGCCTGATAATCTGTTTCCTTGGTTCCTGCACGCTCTGATCCTTTGTACAGGTACAAGCTGATGAGGGGGCCGTGGCTCAGTGACAGAGCATCTCTTGGCAAGTAGAAGGTCTAAGGCTCAGCATTTCCAGGTAAAAGGATCAGGTAGCTGGTGAGGTGAAAAACCTCTGCCTGAGACCACAGAGAGCTGCCACCAGCCTGAGTAGACAATTCGATGGACCAAGAGACTGATTCAGCACAGCATTTGTTCGTGAGTGTGGAATAGCAGCTCTGCTTCTGCTGGAAAAAATGGCCATTGTGATGTCTTTTGTGGCTCCTGCCCCATGGTATCCTATTTCTATATATGACAACAGTGGCTAGGCTCTTATATGCGCAAAAATGGAAACGTACAATGTTGCCTTCAATAGATGACTGGATTGTGAGAATGATGGAGTTAGCGGAGATGGCTAAATTTACATCTTTGATCAGAGATAAAACATTGTCTACTTTTATGGTTAAGTGGAAACCCCTTATTGACTTTCTGTGTGACGTGGAAAAAAACCCCGAACTGATGATTTGCGGATTTAATTTCTAAGAAGATAAATTTGGGAAAAAATAAATAGAAGGGGGCAATAATGAAAAGGTATCAGAACTATAACCAGGGCTTTTTTTCTGAGAAAAGAGGTGGTGGAACTCAGTGGTGGAACTCAGGACTGCACAATGACGTCACTTTGGGTCAGCTGGAACAAGGGGCGAGTTTTTTAAAGTTTAAATCACCCTTGGTGAAAATGGTCACATGGCCGGTGGCCTCATCCCCTGATCTCCAGAGAGAGGGGAGTTTAGATTGCCCTCCGCGCTGCTGGAGTGCCACGGAGGGCAATGTAAATTCCCTTCTGTCTGGAGATCAGGGGGCGGGGCCACTGGCCATATGACGATTTTCAAGAGGTGCCGGAACGCCGTTCCACCACGCTCCCGCTGAAAAAAAGCCCTGACTATAACTATAGTGTTTGTAAAGCTATGATAGGAGTTGTAGAGGAAATATGTATTGTTTTTCTTTGTTCTTTTAAAACTGTTGTTCTTCCTCTTTCTCTTTTTCTATTCTTTTTTTCTTTACTTTTTTCCCTCTGCCCCTTTGCCTTTTACTCCTCTGCCTTTTACTCTTATTAATAAAACAATAACGTTTTAAAAAACTACAGTTTCAAAATTTTGTGGATGTTAGTTTCTATATTTTTGTTGGCTTCATTGTCCCATTAACGTGCGGCTCGATGATACATTGTGTTGCATTGTGGGGAGGGAGAAAAGGCACATTAAAGATTATTTCGATAAAAATTGCTGCTTTGGCCACCGCCTAGGTTCAGCATGCGTTTTATCACAGAGTTTGGGTTTCAGCTTTCTCTTACTTGAGTGTGTGGGCAGGCTGTATTCATAAAGTGCTGAGGACGTGGAACTTCTGCTTGCAGTCCATTTTTGCTTAAGGCAAACATTGATTGGACCAGGTTTCCCAGACACAAATACACCAGCGTTTAACGATACACATTCATGTTATTACATCCAGTGTTGATGCGTTTGCAGTGGAAGATGTCTGGGTAGCACTAGCTCTATACTTATTTGAATTAAACCAATGTAATGCACTGCCCTTAGTTTATTTTCTGCCCGGATTTACGTGTGGAATTTAGAAAGTGGAGACTGTAGGTGTTTTCCTAAATCTTCAAGGCATGCTATAAGGATATGAGGAATGTACCCATGAGCCCTCTCAGCCGTTATTAAATATAAATCTGTTCAGGGTGATAAAAGGAATGTGCTGAATGTGTCAGGGGATCTTACAGTTGATGAAATACCGATTAACTGAATACTTTTCGTTACTTCCCTCTTCGTAATTTTTCTTTCACTAAATGGGTTTTTAAGCAAATGAGCATTGACGTTTTTTTCCTCGATCATTTAAACGCATATTCTGTCATTCTGACCTTCCATTATTCTGTAAAATTAAATTTGTATGCATTAGCTTTGTAATTACCTGTATTGACTTTTATTGTGAATTCTGTAATGCATTTTGTCTTGCTGGAGCAGGGAATGTTAGAGTCTGGTGCTCGTGAATGTATACTCCATCGTTCCATGCGAGAGCGTTGCTCTGGGTCTTTCGGCCTTGGTTTTGTATAAAGGAAAAAGAAATCGAACTTCATTCCTCCTCCCTTGCAGTGCCCACTAACTCTCTGGCCAGTGTTGTTCCTAACTCCTCGGGCTGCTTCGTCCTCATGGGATGCTGCTTAAAGGCATCCACAGCCGGGCCCCTGTCTCTTTTCTGCATGAGCTAGGTTTTTAAAAGAAGGATATAAGGCATCTCTTTTCCTGACCTAATGCAGGCGATCCACTCAGAGCCAAAACACACGTTAAGAAAAACCTAGGTTCAGCACGTGTTCTCTTACCTCAAGGTTTGCCGGGATCTGTAGGAGTCCTGGAAGCTTAAAGTAGGCGTCCTGGAAGCTTAAAGATCTGTAGGGGTCCTGGAAGCTTAAAGTCCTGGAAGCTTAAAGGATCTCTAAGCGTCCTGGAAGCTTAAAGCGTCCTGGAAGCTTAAAGCTTAAAATACAGGCGCCTGTATTTCCCTTTCCCTTTTTGCTGCTCTGTAAATGCTAAACTTTAAGCTTCCAGGACGCCTACAGATCCCAGCAAACCTTGAGGTAAGAGAACACGTGCTGAATCTGGGTATTTCTTCTCATGTGTTTTGGCTCTCAGTGCTGTCCCCGAGTCTCATCCTTATGGTTCCTAAATAGGCATTTACAGTGCAATCCTAAGACGAGTTACTCCAGTCTAAGCCCATTGATTTCAATGAGCTCAGACTGGAGTAACTCTCTTTAGGATTGCACTGTTAGTCGTTCTAGCACTTGCCCTCTTTTGGGAGAATCTCTCGTGTGCATTCGGAGCACAGACAAGAAGGCGAATGTTTGCTTTGAATTAAACTCCAGTAGTTAGAACTTAAGGCAAACTGTGCACTGCGATGTCCTTCCAGTGCTGAATTGATGCTGGATTGCTTTTAGGAGAAGGGGGAAGGGAGTTTTCTGTGGCTGCGAAAGAGCAGACTTTTCTCACCTGGCCTTGGCCGTTTCCACACATGTTGAATTGTTTAGGAACCAAGAGGGTTCTCCCTATGGGGGTGAGGACAGCTCCAGCCACTGCCGACAGTGAGCAACCAAAAGAGCATCATGAAACAGCAGCTGAGGCTCATGGCTGTGGAGGATGCATGGCAGCAATGAGAGGGCAGCTCTACAAGCATGCCCAGTCCTTGCCATTTCCCCAGAGGACTGGCAATGGAGCCCAGCAAGCCTAAGTGGTATGGATTCTTGAGTGGTAGTCCCTTGGCTACTGCCCAAGGACGCCAGCCCATATGCAACACCTGTTGCTGATTCCAGTTTATAACCTAGACATGTGTGGCCTAAAAGGGAGCAAATTCTTTCCTGTTATTTAATGCATTTAACCCTTTGCATGGTCTTCACTATGAAGGAGGCAAATCAGAAATTTATTTAAAACACACATTTAAAATGTCTGTTTTAAAAAAATTCTGATGAAATTGGGTTGCCCCTTCTAAGCCTATTCTGAAGTCCTTATCTTTTTTATTATACATTCTTCATTCACATCTTGGAGGCTTCGGTTCTGCTTTTCATAACATTTACCAGTAGCTGTAAATATTCCAATAATAGACCGCATTTGCTGCAGTGTCCGTTGGGTCACAATGACTAAACTTGTCATTGGTTTTGCCTGAGAAAGACAAATGCCAGCTGTCATATTGCTTTAGCATCAGGTTACTTCTAAACGTAGTGCATGGTTTATTTTTAGTGGTTATGTGTGTAGATTTCTCTCAGTGTGGGTTTTCTCTGCCTCTAAGTGTACTGTGACTACTTAAAAAAACTTCAGCGTAATTGCTGCCTCATGCAAAATTCAGTTTCCTATCATTAAGAGTTCGGGCATGGTAATGGAGTCTTGAAAGATAAGGCGTCTTTATGGTTGAATCCTTCATTGTCCCTGCATTACTATTACTATTTTACTGATGCCTGGAGTGTGTGGTAAAGGTAATTACCTTGCCTGGGTAATACAGACGACCACGTTACCCTGATCTGTTTACCCAAGGGTCATTTAGTAGTCTTTAGGGCTTCCTCCTTCCTGGACAGCACAGAGATTTCCACAACCAAGCTGTGCCTGATCTCAACACAATGTTTATTACACATAACCAGTGAGATTGTTATAAAATAAATACAGCTTGGCTTTCACTTGTGCAAAAGCATGTCACTTACATTTCTGTTTTTATCTTTTCTCATAGCAAACCGTTTCCTTAAAATCCATATCTTCCAGAAATCACTTGTAGGGAAGGAAGATTGGATTTTGCCGTCACAAGATAATGATCATTTAATGACTGTGTATAGTTTTGTATAATAAAGAATGGTTTAGATCCAACAGAGCATTTCCCTGTGAAGGATTTCTGCTTGCAGAGTATGATTTATCTTGCCTCTCCTCTTCCACTGCAGACCTAAACGCTGCTCCCCAGGAACATTTGAAGATCAGTCTGCGCTGCAGCGGAAGGGGGAAGGTGACAAGTTTGTGCTCCGTGTTTGGAAATACTTCCGCCCATGGAAGCACTTGGGTGGATCCTGTTGGAAGTGGAAGACTGCAGGGTTCCTTTGTACAGAGCACACCAGTATTTCAGAGGGGGCAGTGGAGATAGCAGGACTAGATAGCCCAGTTCTTGTATTATTCCTCTTGTATACTCTGCGTCTATCTCTTTGTTTACCCAGACTGCTACTCTCAGCGACTTCCTTCCTTCCGGCTACCTCCCCCTCTTCCTGCTTCTTTATTTAACTACTATGATGGCAAGATGGGCTCTCTTCAATCTCTCTCTCTATCCTAGCTTAGATAGACAGCTAGAATGTTTTTCCCCTTTTCCTTTCTTATCCAGTATTGAGCTCCTTTATAATAAAGGACGTCTATTTCGCTTGTAAAGCCACAAGTCTCATGGGAACTTTATTCCTAAAGCAGCATTCTTCTTCTGCAGTGCAAACCAAGCTCTAAATCTCAACAGCTTTAATCCAGTGGTTTTCATACTGTTTACTTACTTTATTTAGTATAGTTTTATTCCTCCAAGGAGTTCAGAGAGATGTTGATCATTCTCCCCTCCTTACAACAATCCTGTGAGGTCAGTTGTAGACCACTTTTCTCACTGAGATTCACTGACCTTAAGAATAAACTGTTTAAACTGTGTGGCTATGATCTTTTAACTGGGCTGGTGTAAATATATCATTGCCAGTCTTTAAAGTTATATAGAACTCTTCTTGTTGGGCTTCTTTATAAATCTCTTCTTCCATATGCATCCAGAAACTAGACTTTCCCCCCCAATAAAACAAAATTGCTTATCCTGTTTTGTATATTTTAAGCAAAGAATAGTATTCATATGTAACAGGATTGCCAGTTATCCAGGACAGCCAGTTTGGTGTAGTGGTTAAGAGTGGCAGGTTCGATTCCCCACTCCTCCGCTTGAAGCCATCTGGGTGACCTTGGGCCAGTCACAGCTCTTCTAGAACTGTCTCAGCCCCACCCATCTCACAAGGTGATTGTTGTGAGGATAATCATAACACATGGTAAACTGCTCTGAGTGGGTGTTAAGTTATCCTGAAGGGTGATACATAAATTGAATATTGTTATTTTAACCCAAACTGGTAATTTCCCCTTCATTTCCCAGGAAAGCAACAAGCAAGACTGTTTGTTTTATACCATATTTCTTTTCAAAGCTGTGGTGAACATGTTTTGTCCTGGCTGATTCAGTCCAGGTGGATTCCTGGAAGGTTAAAATGGACATTCAGTTCCAGGACATTCAGTTGCTGACCTAAAAGTAGCAGTTATCCTGCAGAGGAATTTCAAAGGGAGATTAGAAAGAGAGACTGTTGAATTGCAACTGATAATGAAACTCAAGACAATGCATCCACCTGGACTGAATCAAGACACAGGCTTCCAGTCTCATTACCAATGTTAATTTCTCCACACCCACTACTCCTCTGCATACTTCACCCTATTCAATCCTGCCTGCCATTGCCATTCACCGGCCATTATTATTCATCTTCTGTAATCACTCCGCTCTCCATCATATAAGGACAGATGGACCCATATTCTAGCTGTATCTGAAGAAGTGAGGTGTGGCTAACGAAAGGTCACACCCTACCATACATTTTGTTAGTCTTATAGGAGCTACTGGATTCTTTCTCTTTTTTAAAAAAAAAAAACGTTAAAGACTTAGGGCTATCTTTCTGCCCATGTAGTTATTCAAGGTGCCTCACACTCAAAGGTGAATAATGAAAAACATAATAAACATTAAATTATCATAAAGTGACGTCAATGTTTACAACTGTCTTTCATTCAGCAGCACCACTTAGATGAAACTGGGAAACCAGAATATGAATCCCTAAAGTGGAGAACTTGACAGACTGATTATTCACGGTACTGACCATGCAAGAGAGTGTGTATTAATGGAAGCATCCAGAACTTGAGCACTTCAGGGGCATAGCTAGGGGAGCCTTGCTTCTGAATAATTAAGAGTCCAGTAGCACCTTTAAGACTAACCAACTTTACTGTAGCATAAGCTTTCGAGAACCACAGCTCTCTTCATCAGACTCTTTACTATTTTGCTACTACAGACTAACACGGCTAACTCCTCGTGCTTCTGAATGTTAGGCCTGTATTATTTCCAAACTGGGGCCAACTAGCCTGCTGAACCTAAAATGGGCAGGTAAATCTACAGCAGGCAAAGTTGAGAGCGTTCCAGGGGATGTCGTATGAATGTCTGAAAGGGTTTTCTTGTACTTGAGCTTTAGTTAAGAAGGTCTAACCCGTTCCAATCATAAACACAAAGTGTGTGATAGCGCCTATGTTGTACTATCTCTCCTGGCCACCTTAAATGCCACGCAACATGTCCAACATAGAAGAGAAGAAAACAGCGATGGCGCAATAAGAATTTTTATTATGTTTTGTATTGAAGATTCCTTTGTGTTTTGCATGCAGTTTTGTCTGGGGATCTGTCTATCTATAAAAGATTTACATTTTTTTTCACTAAATGTGTATCTGACCTGGATGGTCCTAGTAGCCTGATCTTGTCAGATCTCGGAAGCTAAGCAGGGTTGGTCCTGGTCAGAACTTGGATGGGAAAACACCAAGGAAAGGTCAGGGTTGCTATACAGAGGCAAGCCACAGCAGCCTACCTCTGAATGTCTCTTGCCAGCATGGGTTGACATTAGTTCGCTGTGACTTGACAGCACACACACACACACACAATAAACATGTCAATACAGAAAATTAAAAACCAAAGATGGACCATTTGATTCAAATTGAGCTTGTCAGAACTATTTCACAGGAGCCATATAATGCTTTGTCTTATCCAGAGATGAAACGGTCAAGATTCTTTTATAGAACAGGCCCGCATATATTCAGACTGAACTAGTTATATGTACTTGCAAAGTCACAGACCATAAAGAATTGCCACAATTTCCAGATAAAAATAAAGTTCCCTAAAATCAAGAAGATTAAAAAGTTGACCAGCATCGGCCCATTAATTACCCATTCTGTATAGAGCATTAAAATTCAACTTTGGGGTATAGAAGACAAATCTTGATGTTTTGTTCAAGTAAGTAGCTGGAAAAATTGCTTATTTGAAGCAGTCTTTTTTTTTTTAAAAAAATAGATGTGTATACATCTCTCTTTGTGAAATGTTTTTCTCCCCCCACCCATGCTATAAAAATTCTTCTGCTTTAAATGCTTAATAGTCATAGTCATTTTTATCCCCCCCACAATACAGTTAGAATAGGTTTGGAGTTTTATTCCATAACACACAGAATTGCTCCTGTCAGTTTTACATGGATACATTTCATGAAAAAACCTTTTATGGTAAACGGAGGTCCCACTTCTATGAAACAGTCAATTCATTGTTTCTATTTGAAAATGCCATCTTCTACAATGCTTTCCTCTCTCACAGTAGGAATTCTAGAGGTAAGGCTGAGTCTTCCTCATTTCCCCATTAATCAGCTGGAGGGAGACATTTCAAAAAACTAGAGGAGTTAGCCGTGTTAGTCTGTAGTAGCAAAATAGTAGAGTCCCGTAGCACCTTTAAGACTAACTAAGATGAATCTGACAAAGAGAGCTGTGGCTCTCGAAAGCTTATACTACAATAAAGTTGTTTAGTCTTAAAGGTACTACGGGACTCTTTACTATTTCAAAGAACTGACTGTGGCGTTGCAAAAGGCGTTAGGTTTCTCAGTTTAAAGTTAGCCTCAAACCCTTGTGCTAGCAATGTAGGAACAGAGGAAGTGCTGAGAGGAAACCAGAAAATACTTGGTAGGACTGAGGAAATTGGAAGTAGAGCAAACAAGACAGTTGTTATTAAAAAAAAAAATGGTACCCATGATTTTAAAAAGTCTGCTTCTTCTTATATTAAGGGGTTTTTTTGCATGTAAACAATGCAAAGTTTGCAATACTGTTACTCTTCGTGCTGCCTCTTATTCTGTTCCTGGTAATTTTTCCCCCTGCCGTAATAGTTTCATTATTAGGAATTCATTTGGCATTCATTCTATAGTTGTGGAACTAATGAAATCATTTAGCATTCTGGGGGATGCCGCATGTACTTCTGAGAGTGTTTCATTGCAATTTAGCATTAGTTAATGGACACTGAAACTCTTATCGCTTGCGCTTCTGTTGATTTCTTTTCACTCATTATTTTATTTGTTTAATAGGAATGAAAAAAAATATCAGTTTGAGCTTCTGCTCAGCATTGAGGCATGATTGAAATGAATGGAGAGTGTCAGGCTGCTTAAAGCCACGGAAGAACTGGTAAACAGAGATCTGCTTCATCTGACATTTTTTGCCCGCCTTCTTATGCAGTCCTGGCATGAATTTACCATGTTTCCAGGCTATGTGGGTACTAAAGAGGTGCAGAAGCAAGGGTACTAGAGTCTGACTTTAGAAGCTGGCGCAGAACTGTACCAAGAGTAAGGCTGTTTCCACACCACTGTTTATTCCCGTCCTTTGCCCACTCATTGTATGTGTGTGTTTTGCTGAGTCGCTCCAAAAACTCAGCCTCTACACACACTCCCCCAAAGCTCTTACCTTGTGCTTTGAGGTCATAGGACAGCTTCCACAGTTCTCAGAAAAAGTGGTTTGGGAAAGGAGGTCGTACACTTTTGTCATTGTCGCTGGTCTCCCTTTCAATTTTTTTTTTTACTTTGCGCATGTGCAATTGTATGCTGCCTGAGAGCTTTAAGGGAGGAGCTGGGCTGTGATCAGACTATCCCTCAGATGCTTTAACTATTCACATGCCCAAGAATGCAGCAGAAGTACTCCATCAGCCCGTGGCAAAAGAAGAGACCAGGGAAAGTGCGGTCCGAGAAAAGGTGCCAACCCCTCCCCCACCCCCCGGAAACCAAGCAGCCCACAATCGTTTTGCAAACGGAGATGTCTGGAATTCTGGGTGAAAGCCACCAGTGTTTTGTGAGTGGGCCGTCCCTATAAGGATGTGTGGAAATAGCCTAAATGTTTACATTCTGTCATTATTTACTTTTACCTCATTTCTTCCTGCAAAGAGCAGGTTATATATTAGGGGTGGCCAAACTTGCTTAATATAAGAGCCACACAGAATAGACGTCAGATGTTGAAGAGCCACATGACATGATGCATTGAAGTGATTTCAGATGAGGAGGTGGGTTTGGGGGAGTGTCCTGAAAGTGACATCACAGAAAGGGGTGGGGTTTTGGTGCAATATGCTGGAAGAGACATCATCGGAAGGGGTGGAGCTTGGGAAGAGCCATCACATGACCTTTGACATGGAAGTGACATCACAAAAGTGACATCACATCCTTGCTGGACTTCACCCCCAAAGGTCCCAGATATTTTCTGAGTCAGACCTGGCAACCCCAACATTTTTATTGAAAATACGGAAGACATGGAACGAAAGAAGGAAGGAAAAGAAATGGGAGGGAAAGACATGGAAAGAAGGGCGGAAAAGGAGGGAAATAAACTGGACTAAAATAAAATGTATGGCCACGGTGATACCCGGAAGCCGCACAATATGTCTAGAAGAGCCACATGTGGCTCCCGAGCCACAGTTTGGCCACCCCTGTCATATATGCTCTTCCATCTAGGCAGTTCACAGGTTTATGAAGGTCAGCTGCATTGTTGCCTCCACGCCATTCTCTGAAGCCTAAACAATGAATATTGTTGTAATCAGTGAGAAACCAAAGCATGCATTGAGATTAGGACTGCCACTCTCCAGGTGGGGCCTGGAGTGCCCCTGGAATTATAACTCATTTCCAGAGTACCTAGATCAGCTCCCCTGGAGGAAAGGGAAGTTCAGAGGGCAGACTGTGTGACATCACATCCCCAGTGAACTCCCTGCTTTCCCCAAATTCCTTTCCCATATTGGCATATTGAACAAATCAGTATATACTCCCAAGGTAAGTGAGTATATGATGGGGCAAGAAAGAAATTACTGCTTCTTCTTTTCTTTGTTCAAATGTATGTTATCTTCTACTCAAAAGCAGGTCCTGGTAGGCTTACATCCTCTATTGAAAATGTCTATAAATCACCCGATAGAGTCCTTAATAAGCCCTGTTCCACACAGATAACATTCAGATTCTTAGCAAAGAAAACTCCGTGGCTCTGGTTTGCGCACCCAGACTTTTAATGCACATGTGCTCTGAAGTTGCTTCATTAAACTGAAAACTTGCAACACGGAGGTATTGTCTTCTGACAATTGAGCATTATAGGGGTTAAGATACTGTCAAAATTCGAGCTTCAAAAATATTGGCATTTACGTAAATAACATTTTGCACCAAGTTGGTCCATCAGAGTGTCTCTGAAGGCTTTGGAACAGCCCAAAGGCTGTTAGATTCATGGGTTACCAGGCAGAAGGTCAGGAGGAACAAAAAATATAGCCTTGATCACAGAAACCATTTGCAGGCTTTTTCGTGTAGCTCCAGTCACAATAAGAGAGCAAAAACGAATGTACAGAATGTGAAACTGTCCCATATGAATCTTGCTGTTGAAGCCCCAAAATGTATCATACTAATTACCGGCAGGGACTTGGTTTTCATCCCTGCCCAAACTAAATTTGCAGCGTCCAGGAGTTCAGTGTTATATTAATTAATGCTGAACTAGAGCTTAAACAAGATTACAATGGAACATTGGGAGCGCTTCTGAAAGCCGTGCGATCATCGCTCGCATTCATTTTGACTAGAGGAACTGTGATGAATACAAAACAAATGCAGAAGGATGTGACACTCACAGTCCAAATATTGCCTGAATCGTTAACCATTATGAACATACATCACACTGTATTGGAAGAGTGTTCTACCTAACACCTGAAATGGTCTTTATTCTCAAGTGTGTATATCTCTTATATTGACAGTTCTTACATGTGAATACGGCTTAATTGCCAATCCGTCTCTTTTACAGTAATGAGATGCAAGAGTATGAAGTGGCTACAAAGCTGATGTAAATATAAATGGTTCATAATGGAAATTCTGTAACTGCGGATTGTCTTCTAAAAGTGACAAGTAATTAATAAGGGAAAGGTCTGATGAAGGGAAGGGAATGAAAGAAAGGAAATCCTTGGAAATATTCCTGGATATCAAAATTTTCGTATTTAATCAAAGTGCAGACATTGATTTCTGAAATGAGAGCAGTGTAAGAAGATATGGTATTGTTTTTAATTGTTCCAAGTGACTTTAAGCTTTTAGTGATCTTGGAAATGTAGTATATAGTTGATCTTAATAGGGTTTTTAAATTTTTTAAAAAATATTTCCAAAATAAAGAGGGTACAGAAAGAAGAGGGGGAGTTACAGGGTCAAAGGATTTTGCACTACAAGAGTTATTAAAATACAGAGTACTCAAAACATACCTTAATCAGAGTTAATATTAAAATAAAGAATACATATACTATTCCAGCTACTATTATTCCAGCTACTATTTTCACATTTACCTTCACAAACTAAATACATTATGCAGTCTACCTCATCATTAATATTTGACCATTTCCATCTTATCATAGCCTTTATATTCAATATTTATCAATATATAAACCTCATTCCGTAATTGCTGCACTATTTCATCTTAACTCTTTATATAACTGATTAATATAGCAATCCTCTCTGCTTGTCCCTAACGTTATCAGTGTTTCCAAATCTCCAAACTATGGTTGATCTTAATAGGTTGAAGCTCTAGGTAATCTATGCCCAAACATAGATGTTCCCTATCCACTGTAATGCCAGAAGTAGTCCATTTGTAGCTTTAGTCTCTCCCAACAGCTGATAGTAATACTGAGCAGTATTCTCTAGCAGAAAGCACAAGCAACTCAGAACAACTGGACAGACATGTTGTGATCTCCTTAAGAGGTACTGGCTTGCTAGAGTCCTCTGGCACAGTTGCTTTGGGAATATCATTATGCTCTGACAGATTTTGGCCTGGATCCTGTAGAGCAGTCCATAAGTGGGGTGGCTCTTTGTGAACATGTCAGGAGATTCAATGGTAGCTGGGAATGGCAATTTAAAAGGACAGAGTCGGCAGCTGGGCAGAGGCTTTGCTATGCACTGGAGCTGTGTGAAGGGGCTGTGAAATGCCAGAAAGGAAACTTCTGCCCATGATAACCTCTCCAGGTCCAAGCCCGGCTCTGGAAGGCAGCTCCATCCCATTTCCATTCCTCTCTGCCCTCTGGTTGCGATCCTACATAGTTTTAGACTGGAGAGGTACAACTGACAGTGTCTTTGGGGAGGCGAAGATGAAATTAACAAGCCCTGTGAAGAGCAATCTCTGCTGGCTCTGCCTGTTTAAACTACGCTTCCCAGCGAACATTCTCTACACTTGACGAACACATGCCGAAGCGTCTCGTGTAGAGAGACTCTTTGTTTCCATTCAACTTTATCATTCTACAGATGTTTCTTGACAGATACTTTTTTCTGTTGCTGGTGCAGAATAGTTTCCCTGCCATTTTTAATTCTGAGGAGCTGAGTGGGTACTTGGAAGACACATCCCCTATCCACAGACGTCCTTCCGGTCTATCAGCTCCGTCTTCCCAGGTTTACTGTGCTCCCTGAAATAGCAGGTAGGGCAAGGAGAAGGAATAGCTGTCCTGCGTCTCCTTTCAGTTTTCAGCACTTCCGTGCGCCAATGTGAGTGCAATCCAGTTTTTAAAATGTTTTTGAAAACCTGAAGGTTAATTTAAAAACACACACACACACGCACATGCAAGTTCGCAAATGCCACTGATTTCCAAGGAACTGAAAGGTGTACAGCAGGATCCTATGGTTGCACATTTGAAAGGAGCACATGCAAGAGAAGCACATGCCCCCTCCAAGCTTTTGAAGGAATGCAAGAGCAAGGGGCAGTTTGGCCCGATTCGCTTCTTCAGGGCAGCCCACTCTGCCATACGTTACATGGGTCATGAGGGACGTCTGACCATCAGCAGAGTTCCCTTTGCGCTTCATGCCTAGAAAACAAGCCTCCTGGACTGTGGCAGACAGTCTCCCCCCCTACCCCCACCCCCGTTAACACTTGCTGAAGGGCACGTTCGGAAAACACCTGTGTGGAGGCTGTAATGGACTGGCCTTTTGCCTGTGCTGCCAAAGGTCATGCAACGCTTCATGCTTCCCATGATGTGACACAGCATGGCAGAACAAAGTATTTCTTCGGTGTTCCTGTCAGTTTTGTTCTGTGAGCTCCAGGATGATGAAATGCTCCCGATTCTGCTTCTGCTTGTTTTCTTGAGGGACTTAGCACCGATTTGTTTAAAGTGTCACTGGGCGCCCTGTAAATATTTCCTTTGTTATTGCTGAAAGTGTCACCTGGGGAAAAGAGGCCTAAAGAGGAGACGTGTATCAAAGCAGCATCTCGTAGAAATACATATCCATGTGCCTCTTTTCTCCCATAAGGTAAGCATGGGCCGTTATGAGAAGCTGCATTTTTCTAAACGGCCACCTGGGTGTGTATTTGAGACTGAAAGCCACAGTGCGTGTCTGTGTGTGTGTGTGTTATCCAAGGAGAGCGTCCTGCCTCAATCTCAGCAAAGGATTTTGACAGTTGATGGGGTCAACTTAGCGGTTAAATTATCCTGGTGAGTCACGCAGGGGAGGCCTCCGCACAGGAACTTTGTCACTTCTCTTCACATATTTCCTCTTGCAATGTATTCCACTGCTTAAGCAAAAAATAATGCTCCTCTGTAAGAAAGAAGGAATGTTTGAAATGATATGCCTATACCGTTTTTAAAATGGCAATACTCGTATTATTATGTGAAGACTGTGGAAAGGATTACAAATAAATCAGATTCATTTTGGAACATCTCCACTGCTTACTGTCTTCTTCCTGAAATGTCATTCAGCATCTTACTGTTCTTTTAGAATGAAGTGCGTATAAAAAAAGAAATATAACAGTACTATCAACAATCATCACTGAATGAGGAAAACCTAAGGACCTGAAATGTTTTTACAGTAATATCTTTAAGGAGTATGTAGTACTGTGATGCCCATAAGCAGGGAATAAAGATGTCTGCATACCCTTAATCATGTTGTAAAGCATAAAATACAGTCAAATGTTAGTGCTGGCTACCTGTTAAATAGGATGGCTGATATTCTCAGCTTTAAATTTTTTAGTTAAAATTAATTTCCTAGTCCTTATGGTTTCTGGAAGATAAAATACCTGAAATTGGACATGGGCACGAACAGAAAAAATACCCCTGAACATGGTGTTTGTTGTTTGTTGCCATCCATGAACAACGAACAACTAATATTGATGAACATGACCTGTTCATGAACATGTTTGTTGTTCGTTGTTTGTGGGGGCCAGCAGGCTCTCCTACATCCATCAAGATCCCTACCGCACCACTCCCAGAAACCCTACCTGAGCAGGCAGCAGGAAAGGTACCAGTAATAAATAATAGCTTGGCCCAGAGCCTGACAGCAGCCCTGGAACTTGAAGAGGTAGATCCCTATCCCACCACACACAAAGAAAATTCAAGCTCCAATGCGCTCTCCCTGTCTCTCTCTCAAAATGCCAACAGCAACTGTCTCTCCCTCACTGTCTGAAAAACCACATCTGGGAGCCCCCCCTTCCCCCTGCTCTTTGCTTCCTTGTAACAAATTTGGAGCTCCACACTGGAAAAGAAGACCTGCCTGTCAAGCTAAATTGGGCTTAGATTGGGGTTTCCAGAGCAACAGCAGGCGTTCAGGCAGAGTTCGGGCAGTTCCTGCCTCTGGTTGCCAAGGGAATTGATTGCAGGTGCCGGATTGTCTGGCTTGACGAACAGCAACGAACAAGGCTTGCAACGACCACCTGTTCATTTAGAATGGGGCCTCGTGAACAGCTTGTTTACTAACAGCTGATTGGGCTGTTCGTGGCTTTTTAAAGTTCGTATTACTTTTCGTGCCCATCTCTACCTGAAATACAGTCCTTCTACCAAAGGCTGGGAACCTGGCAGTCTCAAAAGTATTGGGAGAGGAAACCTCAGCTCAACTTCAAACTTATTCTGTGTTCGCTACCCTCCCTGTCTCCATTGCCTTGCTGTCTGGAGCAGCCTGTCATGAGGTACAATTATTTCACTGTTATACTTTTATTATTACACAAAATTCCCTTCTGATTTTGGAACGCAAGCTCAAAAATGTCTTCGACTGTTGTATCCCCCGTTCAAATCTATTATTTTCCTTCAACCAAAAAACCCACGGAAAACCAGATTTTATACTTTCTTTTTTAAGGATGTGCAAACTCCCTTGTAACCCCTCCAATTGTTCAACGATAGTTTCGGTTTCAGGTAGATAGCCATATTGGTCTGCAGTAGAACAGCAGGATTTGAGCCTAGTGGCTCCATAGAGACCAACAAGGTTTCAAGGGTGTAAGCTTTTGGGATCGAAAGAAGGGAGCTTTGACTCTTGAAAGCTTATAACCTGAAAATCTTGTTGGCCTCTAAAGTGCCAAGGGCTTCAAATCCTGTTGCAATCCTGCAGTGTTGCTCTGGAGCAGAATCAAGGCCCTGTGACACTGTTCCATTCTTCATCTTTTTCCATTCTGTTCACTAAAGTGTACTTGCCTTTGGCTCATTAGCATTCAAACCACCGTGCAAATATATTTATGTACCTGCAGTTTTATATTATTGAGCATGACTGCAAATTTGGGGAGTCTGTTACAAACTAACTCACCTGCCAAGATGTACTTAATAAACAAAACATGGACCCTTTATGGCTTTTGCCCATCAACCATAACATTTTAAAAAACATACTTTTGCCTTGGAAATGTTTTCTCTGCTGCACTTGCAAACCTGTAAATGGAAAATATATGGCATATTTTAATGTTGTTTTGTTTTACAACTGTCATTACAATTTTAATTAGCTGAACTAGATGCCTTGCTTAAGCACAAAGCTTGCTTTAATTTACTGTCAGAATTTTTTGTTTGTTTTTTATTGAGGCATTCCAACGAATTTATCTTAAAACATTAAAGTTGGTTCTTCTGTTGTTTTGTCTGCTCAGAGAAAGTACTCTTTTAAAGGGAACATGGACACATAGGTCAGGCACTACTACTAATTTTATTTTTAATGAGAAATTTAAGTCTGCCACACGGGCACTGTTTAATAGGCAAAAGGAACAATCACAGCAAAATAGACACACGCCTGTTAATCAAAAGGCTTGTAATGTTATTGGGGGTTCAGTGTTTAGCTTCTCCACCATACAGCATGTTGCTGCAAAAACCTGCAAAGCTTTAATAGAATAACTGTAGCGACAATATTCCTCACTCTTTTAATATGCCTATTGAAGTAAATGAAACATCGATAAAGGAGACACTGACAGTTGTTATATAATAAAAATAGCCAGAATTCTTCACGCTAACTGCTGGTTATAAAGACAAATTCCCCAAACGGAGGAATGAGAAATAAATCATGCAGATATGCAATTATACCACACCGAATGCATTATGCAAGGGAAGCAAAGAAAGATCACACAAATGAAAGTGTTCCAATGAAAACTGGCATTTGTTTATTAATTACTGGAACAATGAAACACAGACTTCATTCGATGCCGTATGATTGAAGTGCATTCTAGTAAAAAAAGATGTGCATGCCTGTTATGATCTGCAAATGTAAGATTATAATGTTATGTTTTATTTGCATAAGGTAAAAGCATTTTTTTTTTTAAAAAATGTAGAACTGGCTCACCCTGAGCCCTTGGTGAGAGAAACACAATACATGGGTCCCATCCGCAGCAACAGCTTTACAGTATCATTTCCAGCCAACTGGAACCAGGACAAAAGGGGAATCAGAACTTCCCTTAGAAAATAGTTTAGTCCACTCTCTCATGCATTTCCCCTTGCTAAGCCACCATTACAAATCTTTCAGTGGTCACATAGCTCCCCCCATTTCAGAAGCCCCTTATAGTGACTTGTTATAATTATGACTCTACGGTCTACTTCTGTGTGTGTGTTATGTGCTGTGAAGTCGTCTCCGAACTATGGTGACCCTATGAATGAAAGACCTCCAAAACGTCCTATCATTAACAGACTTGCTCAGATCCTGCAAACTGGAGGACGTGGCTTCTTTGATTGAGTCAAGTCATCTCGTTTTAGGTCTTCCCTTTTCCCTACTGCCTTCCACTGTTCCTAGCATTATTGACTTTTCCAGAGAATCTTGTCTTCTTGGTATATAGAACATTATATTAATTTTGTATTTGGGGTGCTTTCCTGTGGCAAAACTGCCAAGAATCTTAAAGACGAGGGGCTGAATTCTAAAAAAGGTCACAAGCCTCTTGTGCACCCCTCCATCTTCTGAGGGTCAGAAGACCCTCATGAATAAAATAAAATTGCATGAATAAAGTAAAGGAGAAGAATCAGGCAGAAGCTCTCCCCGTCACTGGCAGAGGAGAAGGAAGTTCACCACATCACCAGTGGAAGCGGCAGGGAAAGGGGCATTTAACCCCCGGGATCAGCTGTTTGGCGGGGAAATTCCCACCAAACAGCTGATCAAAGGGGGGTTAAATGCCCTTTCCCTGCCACATCGGAGTATTTAACCACCCACCCCCCCGGGATCAGCTGCCTGGCTAGGCAGCTGATCGAAGGGAGAGGAATCCCCATTTCCCACCACTGCAAAGTGGCGGGGAAAGGCGCATCACCTCATGGGTCAGCAGCTTACCAAGGCACTGATGGAAGCTGGCCAGGGCTTTCAATGCACCTTTCTGTGCTGCTGCGCAGTGGCACAGGAAGTACCATTGCAAACCCCAGGATCAGAAGCTTGGCGGGGAAATCCCTGCCAAGCAGCTGATTGAAGGGGGGAGAGAAATGCCTTTTCCCTGTTGCTGCAAAGTGGCGGGCAAAGGAGCATCCCTCCCCTTGGATCAGCTGCCTGGCCAGGCAGCTGATCCAAGGGGGGGGGAGCGGACTGCCCTTTCCCCGCTGCTTTGCAGTGACTGGCAAAGGGCATTTAAATGTTCCTTTCATTGTCACTTGGGAGCGGTAGGCAAAGGAGCATCTGGTCCAAGGGTGGGGGGGGAGAGAAATGCCCTTTTTCTGCTTCTTCATAGCAACAGGGAAAGGGCATTTTTCCTCTCCCTTGGATCAGCTGCCTTGCCAGGCAGCTGATCCAAGGGGAGAGTAGCTCCTTTCCCCACCGCTTTGCAGCGAGGGGGAAAAGAACATTTAAATTCCCTTTCCCTGTTGCTCTGAAGCAGCAGGGAAAGGGCATTCCCTCCTTGGAACAGCAGCTTGCCAAGCCGCTGATGGAAGCCGGGCGGGGTTTACAATGCCTCTTTCCATGCTGTGCAGCGGCATGGAAAGGGCATTTAAACCGCGGGATCAGCTGTTTGGCGGGGAAATCTCCGCCAAGCTGCTGTCAGCAGGGGTTTAAATACCCCTTTCCAGGGTGAGGTAAGTGGGTGGGGGCGCTGGAAGCTTCCCCCTCACTTGGATATGCTCCAAATCTTAATGGAGCATACTGAAGCGATTTAAATACCTGAATCCGAAGTGGCTTGCTGCTTTGGGTTTCGAGTGTTTACAAAGCTTTTTCCCACTTTGGGTAAACCCAAAGTGGGAAAACTGAATTTTTTTCTGGTGCACACCCTTAGTTAGAAGCATGGTTCATTGGCAAGTTTGCATGCACAGAGACGCCCACTTTGGGGTACCACTGTTTACAAGCTTTCTCTTTGCCTATTTATAGGTAGATATGTATATGAATATGAATATAAACATCCATGGGATGATAAATTTTTTAGACCTTGAAACTCCTATCGGGAAGTCCTTGGGTTTCAAATAAAATATTTAAGTAGAATGAAGGTGAATTCATGCTGCTATGCAGCAGTGGTCTTGGGAGCCATGGATCCATCCTCGCAAACGATACTGCCTGGTTGCAGGAAAAGGAGGCCACCTCTCGTTAAGAGAAAGTGCTGATGTAAATGGTGTAAATGTACTCTGAATTTCCGTCATCTAGCTGAATTAAGTTTGCCATTGCTTTCGAGGATGTGATATCAGCTGTATGAAAATTAATAATCTCTCCATTCCCAGCGCAATGTACTAGACAAGAGATGCTGCCTGCAGTCTTGTGTGTGTGGGGGAAGGGGAGGCCGGATCTTTCCCTGGGCAAATGCTTAGCTACCCTGTTTTCAATTAGCTCATTCTACCGCTTATCTAGAGTGGGCTTTGTTAATTCTGCGGCCATTAGAACAGCCTGGAGGGAGGAGAGCCGCAAGCGCTTGGGTGAATCCTTACGATGATTGAGATCCCTATAGAGAGATCAGGAACAGAAAGCCATACGATGAGAGATGGGAGCGCACATGCAAGAGAGAGAGAATAGGAAGGCAAGAGGCTGTGATGCCATTTACCTGGCTTTGGGCCACCTTTCCACTGTGAAAAGCTGAGAAATGCCAGATTGGCAGGCGGTCGCATGAACGCTCGGCCATTGCAGAAGAAAATCTCTGGTCTCCGAATGAGTCCTGTTTTGGCAGTTGCCCATCAAACAACACTGTATTCATTTCTAAGCTGTCGGATTTAAACAGCTTTTTAAGAAGTTTTAGGCTAGCCTTACTGTCTTCTGTTTTAGATACAACATAAAAGAAAATGACTGTTCTTTTTAATTTAAAATACAGCTCTTTCTGTTAGACTGTGAAAGTTTTGGAGTTGCACAAAATTTCTCACTTGGCCGCATTTCAAACCTTTCATCTCTATACAGAACAGCATTAATTCCCAATGCACATTTCCGCCCCCCCTCCACATCAGCTTGATGTCGGGTAACAGACCTCAAACGTCCAGTGCTTAAGATGCATCTAATGGAAAGAATTCTCTGGGAGACTATTAGGAACTGCTGTCTGTAGTGCCCGGCAACAAATGAATAGGAGTACAGCAAAATATCCAGGATGTTAACTCAGTACAATAGAGGATGATGCTGGTGTCCCCTGCCAGGTCCTAGGCACTCCAGCTGTGTTTGGAGACCCAGAGACTGGGAAGGAGCAGGGCAAAAATGATTTGATTTTCACAAAGAAAGAGTTTGGAAATGGGACGTGCCTCCTTGGCAATGTAAGTTTTCCTCTCTGGTCAAGCAACATGAATGATTATGCTGCTGATCCATTTTTGATTTTTAAATTAGCAGCTTTTGAGTGGTTTGTTGTCCGGAGCATCCGTAGTCCATTTGGAGGCCAGCTTGGTCGCCAGCATTGGCATGTGCTCCAGCATCCCAGACTTGCCAGCTTATGTATGCCTCGGGGATATCCTGAGCAACATTTGCTAAGAGTGACATTTTGAATGAATGCGTGGTTTTGGCATCTCTGCAGTCAGTGGCATGAATCAGTCAGTTAACAGCATTTCTCATAGTGATGCATGCTCAGAACTTATTGCATTTGCAGGCTGCAGTGCAAGAATACATGAAGAATTTGTGATGCAATCAAGATCAGTCGCTTCCATTTCAAGCGACAGGTGGGCCATGGGGGCAAGGCTGCAATGCTGGAGAGGTGAGCTGTGTAGCACCCCCCCCACATCAGGTTGGAGACAGCTGAGCAGAGCACCTCTGATTTTTGGCAGGATATTGTGTTCTTTCTGGTGGGATGGACGGATGGTCAGTAGGGGTAGGGAAAGAGACAGTCACATGAAGGCAGTGAAAGAACACACACTGGTGGTTGGGGGGCAACATACATAATGTCTGTATGAACAGGCCTCGAGTGAGTCCAGGGCTGTTTCCACATGGCTTCCCTTTGCTCGGAACGACCCGGAACATCATGCAAAAAACACGGAAGATCGCATTTTCTCACGCGAGATTTGCACGACATTGCGCATCTTCCGCGTTTTTTGCGCGATGTTCCGGGTCATTCCGAGCAAAGGTAAGCCGTGTGGAAACGGCCCAAGCTTGAATGTAGAGAATGAACACTGCGTGCCCTGCCCTGGGGCTGGGGATCATACTGAGAAGTGACAGAATTCCAGAGGAGGCTTAGAAATGAAAGCAAGGACTGGAATAAGTTGGAAGGGTCAGAGATAGTTTATCGAGGAGAATCGGCATTACAGGCAAACACAGCAGTCTTTCAAGAAACATCCTCAGAAAAACACCATACTCTCCATGAATACAGGTACCCATTTATTGCATGGACCCAGTACTCACCCTCACAGGGCAGTGCATAGGTTGGAAAAAGAGGAAGAAGAAGTAAGCAGCGGAGGAAAGGCAACCTGCTGGAGAAGAGGGGGATTATTACTTATACTTTTCTGCATTGGGAATGGCTTGGTTCCATTAGTCCTCAGACATGTACACCATTGGGTGTGTGTGTGGGGGGGGGTTAAGAGGAAAAAGGGGGGAGGCAGAGGAAAAAGGATTCCAGGCAATGAATCCAAAGAGTAAAAGTCAGGGAGGAGGCATGTAAAAGCGGAGTGGGGATGGGTCTGGATCTGCTCAGAACCCAGGAGAAGTCAGTGTGTACACTTCTCTGTATACAGTTGGCACAGAGAAGAGAACTTAATTATTGGAATTTAATGAATTAATTCAATTTGTATGCCGCTTCTCTTCCATTATGCTCTCGGAGCGGTTCACAGTTACAACAGTTAAAACCAAAACAGCAGTATAATATTCAATAAAATCACAATAAAACTACAGCCTGATGCAAATAATTAAAAACCAATCTAGTCCCAACCCCAAGCACAGTACAGAAAAAAACCCAGACTTTCATGAGCTTGATGGGAGGTGATGGAAAGTTGGAATGAGTGCTTGTGACTGGCATAAGAGGTCGCTCAACCTATCAAGTCGCTCAGAGGTTACTTGCAGGTCTGGCTCTGATTGGTCCTCTTTCAAGGGCCAAAACAGCATTGAAAAGAGCCCTCCCCCTGCTTTTTACTGATAAAAGCAGGGGTTGAAGGCTGGCGATACTGTGGTAGCAACATCCACCAATGGCATTCATTTCTTAAAGCCGCAGGAGCTGCTTATATTATTGGGAAGGCGGATTAACCCCCAGTGTATTATCCTTATTATTTTATTTTGGATTTCAGATTTTTCAGTAAACCTAGGGTGTTTTTCATGTTTGTAGAAAGATCTATCTTGTCTATTCATACTTACAATCTGGATTTAAGTATCCACAGATTTGGTTATCTTGAGAGTTGGATATATGGATGATAGCTCTGCGACTTATGGATGGAGATCAGTTATCATGATGGGATAATGGCTTTTAAAATCTGTATTCCATTTCTATAAATTGAGATTGTGGCTGCTTTTTATAATGTAAGCTACCTTGAGTTCCATTGATCAGGAGAAAAGGAGGATATAAATATTTAAATACTTTAAATAAATATTTTTTAAATAAACAAGTCTCGTTCATATTCTCTGTAAACATGTCCATTAGATGGATTTCTATTTCTTCCTCTTTTTTTGTTCAATGTCTATAATAACTCCATTATTTAACATACGGCACACTATATTTATAGGCATTATCTTGTCAAGATAAACACATCTGGATCAGAGCATTTCTTTAGCCCATTCTTCTGGGATCATTTGTTTCTATGCCACTCCTATTAGAATTCTTTTGATACCGTGTAACAGGAACGATGCACCTCCAATAGCATCTAAGTATGAAAGAATGCAGTGTTTTGCAAACGATAACGATGCATAGCTCAAAGATGGCAGTGGCATGCAGTAATGGGGAAACGAAATAGGAAAAGAAGAGGAGGATTAGGAAGTCCTCAGCTTTTTAGAAAGGGACATTTCAATAGTATTTCTAGAGCTTTTGTTGAGGAATAATGGACCATCACTCTGCATGGCTGTCGTGGGCATTCAGGAATGGTTGGCTGGTAAAGAGTGTAATTGTTACTTGGGGTGGATTGACTACTATGACCTACGAGATTTTTCCCCAGTGGATTTATGGCCAGCTAAGCCAGCCCAGTGGAAAGAAGGGCAGCACCTGGCCCAGCTGAGCCACATGTGATTTAATTAAGGTAGCTCCCAGCCAAGTTTCATGCCATATGAGAAGGGAGGTGTCTGGCTCAGCTGAGCCGTGCATGGAAAGAGACAGCCACCTGGTCGAGTCATGGTGGAATGGGCCTGGCTACACAGGCAAGAAGTCTCCCCCCTTTTGGAGGGCAGGGCCGGGGTGTGCCAGGGCTTGGGTCCCTTTTCCAGGCCTGTTTTTTCCCTCCCATACCACCCTTATTGTAATCGAAGGCAAGCTGATGAACCACAGTTGCTGTGTTGTAACAAAGCGAGGGATCCTCCTTTCCCATGTTATATTTTATGGACGTGACTTACTCCCCGGGATTCGTGAGAGGGTCCCAAAATCTGTAGCTGCAGAAACTACACGATACTCTTTTGTTTTGCCTCAGCAATTGTAGAGACAACTGGAAGGGTCTTCTGAGGAAAGCAAAGAGATTGCAGCCCTATCTGTGGTTGTGGCAACCGAGCAGGCAGTCCCTTGGAATAAACACCTGTGCAGAGTTTGGCTAAAAAGGGTGCCTTTGGAACAGAAAGAGTCAAGGAAACCCCAATCTAAGGAATTTGAACCAGGCAGCAGAGGAGAAAAAAGTTTGCAAGGTTCAGTTTACAGTTGACTGATCTTTCCAATCAACTTTTCTTACTTTTACAACCACTCAATAAACTACAAGGGTTAGCAGATCTCTGCCATTAAAGTTCTAATGTATCTATTAGGATTGGCTAACTTATCTTACTGGTTAGATCCTGTGCTGTTTATTATATCAATTGCTTATGCTTTGTTTCAGCATTGCTTCAACTTTGTATTGGATTTCTACTGGTTTTAGATCTCTGCAGATTTGCATGTGTATACCCTATTGCACCTGTATTGAAATTGTCGTTGAGCTGATCCACACTGTGCAATCTACCTTGAGGAAGGCAGAACGAACAAACAAACAAACAAACAAACAAACAAACAAAAACTGCCAGAGATTACGTGTGGAATAATTCATGTCTGTAAAATATAACATGGGAAAGGAGGATCTCTCTCTGAATGGTGTATAAGTAAGAAAAGTTGACTGGAAGGACCAGTAGCTATGGAGAACACATGGCTGACACATCATCTTGTTTGGTCAGATCACAGTCCATCTGGTCAAGCATTCTGTTCTCAGCAGTCAGCCAGATGACTGTGGGACACTCACGCTGTTGTTTGGTTGTCGTGGCTGAGAGCCACCGATAGCACTGACCATATTGAGCTTGCCCAGTCCTTCCTTAGTTCCATAAATGAATTATGCCCCAAGTAAAGAAGTGTTTCCTTTTTGCTATAGTTATGTTTTTATATCATGCAGGCTGCAGAGGCCCCAATTCATAGATGCAAGTGGATCTTGCCTGAATGACAGAGTGTAAGATAATGGTGTGTGCCTTACAGATTCTGTCCAAAATGCAACTTGCCTATCTCCGGCAAAGTTTTTGTATTTTGCAATGCTGAAGGGCAAGAGTGGCTCCCCAGGAATCTTTACTTCACATTTAGTTTGCATACACAATGTGAAGCATTCCTTGCGCAAACTCCCCAGCTTTGAAAAGTGTTAATTGATCAAATCCCCCCAAGTTATAGGAGAAGTGAAAAATCGGGTATTTATAACTTCCGTTTCCTCTCACTTTATTTTAAATGTCAAGAGCTGTAAATAATCTACTCAAAGCAATTATTGCCTGAGTGATAATCCTCACCAGTAAACAAAATGTACTGTATAATCTTGCTCATTTTCAGCCATCTGGCTCTAGGTCTCCCTAATTGACTTAGAACATGACTACAATGTCAGCGTCAGCACTGTGCGCTGTTCAGCATGACTGCAATTCCCAAACAGCCAATATCATGTATTAAAAATATGCTGCTTTCGAGGCAAATGTCCACTGGATGGATGAGACATTTATCCCCAGAGCTGGTCTCAAGTGTTCCAGAATGAGCTGCTAGGTGATGGGGCAGCACCTGTGGCTGATTCCGCACACGTTGGATAATGCACTTTCAATGCACATTATCAATCGTTTGAGGTGGATTTTTTGTTCTGCACCAAAAAAAAATCTGTTGCAAATGATCTATAAAGTGCATTATCCAATGTGTGTGGAATCACTCTGTCCCCCCTCCAAGAGCACTATTCATTGGGAGGGAACTCAGAGTCTCTCTACACAAGACATCTTATTTGCGGATGTTCAAATGTAGGTGGAGACATGATTCGGTTTCGTTTTCTCAGCCATGCCGGACGCTCCTCTCGGCTGGTCCGGGAGGAAACGACCGGGCACCCTGACCGGGCGGCTGATCCACAAGGATTAGCCCCCAGGACTCCCAGGGAGGGAGCCAGGGTCCGGGACGCTGCGGGAAGAACTCCCTGAAATCAATGCGGGGGGGAATTGCCCGTTTGTCCCTATGGAGGCTGGCAGACGTGCGCGGCGCCTCGAGTGCCGCCGGGCAACGAGAAACGGCAAATAAAAGAAACGGGCGGAAGCCCGTAAACAAGCGAATCCCTTCTGTTCTACAAGCGTTCGTGAAGGAGAGGTTGATCTGAAGAAGACTCGTTCTTCCCCTTCGCTGAGTTCCAGAATTTTGTTGGCGCCCCCCCCCCAAATGGCAGCAAAGAAGCAAAGTCCCGCTCTCGGTAAGTCAATCTTGGCTACTTTGAAGGGAGAGTCGCTCGAAGAGTTGGTGCGCAGGGCGGTGGTGGAAGCCATAAAACCCTTTGTTGACAAGCTGAACGAAACTGATCAAAGGGTGGGCTTAATTGAAAGCGAAGTGAAAACCATTAAGGAAGCAGCGGGGGGGGGGCAGAGAAGTCTGCTCTGGAAAGTGCGTCACTTGTGAAGGCTACAAAAAAGGAGCTGAAGTTGGTTGAGAACCAGCTGATCGGGCTACAGATGGAACGAACACAGACAATTTTGCGTCTCCAAAACGTGAAAGAGGAGGAAAATGAGGATCTGTGGGAGGTGGTCTCGGAACTATTGGCGATACCCGCGAGGACGACTAAAGAAGAGGTTAAAAGCGCCATTTTGGAGGTCCGTCGGGCTTCTTCAAAATATGCAACAAAGCGACAGTTGCCTCGTGAGATCATTATTGACTTTTCATTTAAAAAGATTCGGGACACCATCCTATATAACTCATACAATGCGGATTTGGACTTTTTGGGTTTGAAAGTCAAGATTTTGAAGGACGTTCCATTTCTAGTCCGGAAAAGGCGTTTTAAGTATAAAAAGTTTGCAGCTCTTCTGAGGGACCATGGAATAAAGTACAAATGGTTATTCCCAGAAGGAATATGGTTTAGATATAAAGATCAGGCCTATAAGATACTATCAGAAGATCAACTAAAGGATTTTGAGAATAAAAACCCGGAACTCTGCTGCACCGAGAACGAAGAAAAGGAGAAGCCGAAGGGGGGGGAGGAGGAGGAGAGCACCGCAACAGCGGTTGCACAGAAAGAATTGCGTCCGGGACCTAGAAGGGGGAGGAAAGTTTAATCAGAATTTGAAATGTTTATTCTCTGTATGATTAACCACTCCATCATTATCCTATGGAGCTATTTTTGTATTATGACAGTATGAAGGGAAAACATTGAAGTGTAGTGTTTAGTGTTTGTAGTTCATCCCCCCCCTTTTCTTTTTCCATCCCCCTTTGTCCCTTCCCTCTCCCCTTTCCTTGTGATAGTCTTGTGTAGTGCTGTGTAGTGTTTTGTAGTTATGAAAAATAAAAAAAATTATTAAAAAAAAAACAAATGTAGGTGGAGACATAATGTTAGCCAGGAAGTGTAGTTTAAAAAGAAGGAGCCAGCAGTTTGTTAATTTCATTTTTGCTGCCCCAAAGGGATGGTGAAATTGACAGAGCCTTGGAGGTGGTGAAGATGAAATTAACAAACCCTCTGAGGAGCGATCTCCTCTGGCTCTTTTTTTTAAAACTCCCCTCCTGTAGAGAGGTGAAATTGACAGAGCCTTGGAGGTGGTGAAGATGAAATTAACAAACCCTCTGAGGAGCGATCTCCTCTGGCTCTTTTTTAAAACTCCCCTCCTGTAGAGAGGTGAAATTGACAGAGCCTTGGAGGTGGTGAAGATGAAATTAACAAACCCTCTGAGGAGCGATCTCCTCTGGCTCTTTTTTAAAACTCCCCTCCTGTAGAGAGGTGAAATTGACAGAGCCTTGGAGGTGGTGAAGATGAAATTAACAAACCCTCTGAGGAGCGATCATCTCTGGCTCTTTTTTAAAAAAACTACCCTCCTGTAGAGAGGTGAAATTGACAGAGCCTTTGGCTCTGTCTTTTTAAAGTACAGTCCCCAGCTAACATTGTGTCTCCCACAAGCTTTCTCATGCAGAGAGACTCTCAGAGCTGAGGAATTGGATGGGACAGAGCAGGATATTGTTTGGGACATGCTGTTGGCTTGGGTTAGCCCTGCTCATGAGGTGGTTATTTCAGAACCAAAACAGAATGCAAAAGCTCTCTAGGAAAGGAGCATTGCTACTCATTTTTGTTCCCAGGAAGTGAGCATATCAGTTTCTAATGTCGGTAGCATAGTGTCACAATTACCCTTTTAAAAATCAATTTAAGTGCGTACGGCTTTCTGTCCTACTGAGCAATATTCTCATTTTGGTCTGTGATGAACCTTGTTAGACTGACGATGTAGCCTCCAGTACAGCAATCAAACGGTTCTAGTATAAATCTTAAAATAATAAGCGATAATCGTGTGTCATGTTAATATGGATCCTGTTCCTACTGCTTATTTGCCAAGAAATAAGGATTTGGGGGCAGTGCTGAACTGAATGAGGGTGGAAATTGTTTGACTTTCCCCATTCCACAAAAAAGTCCTCTTTTTAACAATATTTGCACTTCCTTGCAAAAAGTTGTAGTATCCTTTATTTATCAGTAAATTTATATCCCTCTTTCCCCCCAAAATTCAAAGTAGCTAACAGTAAAACCTTATTCCATGCAAACAATTAAAATCTATAAATTACACACTCCTCCCCCCAAAACCCTAAACCAACAGTCTAACATTAGAAGGCTGCAAAAACTTCTAAAATGAACTAGATTGTTGCTTCCCAAACGGTTATTAACTGAAAGCCCTTTTATAGCCTTTCTGAAAGTTAGCAAAGATGATGCCCTGTTCACCCGCTTTGGCATGCTGTTCCCTAAGGACTGAAAATGGCCGAGTCCGAACATAGGTGGAATGCATAGATGAATGAGAAGGCATCAAAAGCAGGAAGTGGTTGGCAGAATTCAGCTGGTGCAGGGGCATTCTTATTGCCGAGGTAGTTGGATTGACTCCTGAAAAACTTGGTATCATTCACAAACCTATCCGCTACAGTGCTTACCCCCAGTTCCAGATAATTTATGAATAAATTAAATAGCTCCTATCCCAGTACCAATCCTTGTGGGACTCCACTGCTTCCTTCCTTCCATGGAGAGAACTGTTCATATATTTCTCTTCTGTGCTTCACGTTGTTTAAACAATTTTTAATCTGTAAAAGAACCTGTCCTCTTATCCCCTCGCTGCTAAGCTTATTCAGGAGTCTTTGGTGAGGTACCTTCTCAAAAGCCTTTTGAAAGTCCAAGTATATAATGTCTACCAGATTGCCCTTATTCACATGCAGCCAGAGTGCTTCATTTTTTAAAAAAATGAATTTCTAGCTGTCATGGATATAGAGAGATCTAAAAATGAGCAAACAGCCTGCTTTGCTTCAGAAATCATAGCTGACCTAGATGGGAGTTCCTCGTGGTTTTGCAAAGGTTTCAACACCGTTGTACTCCAACACAATTCTTGATTGCCTTCTACCTTAAACATTTTAGCCCCTAATAAAAACTGTATATTTTGCTCATCTGTTTACATTGACTGAACGTATGCTTCTTTCTTGGATCTGCATGATATAATCCATTTAAAGATGTTGGTATTCGTATCACGCAGTTCTAGATGCTTGGACTATAAGCCCCGTTTTCTCGATCTTTGGCCCGTAACTCCAGTTTGATCTTACCAGTTCCTCCTTTAGTAAGAATCTTCCTTCAGTTTGTAAATAGGGGAAGATGATATTCCATTGATGGCAACGTTCGCGTGACTTGCATGATTTTCTAGGCAAGAGAGAAATGAGAAATGTATAAGATTAATATGTGCTGTTATCAGATAGGAAGCTGAAAATGGAAAACTGGAGTTGTAATGAAGTGCCCGTCACTGCTTCTCTGGTAGATAGAAAAGGAGTCATCAGGTTTAACTATAGTTAAAATATAGTTAGATTTTAGTCCTGTGGTTTTCTACATTTAGATTTTTGTGTGTGTGTTTTGATTTGAATAGCCTGCTAGATTTCAAAATCGGGGGTTGTATCCTGAAAAAAAAATTAGTCGTAAGTTTAGCATGAAATTCTGCTTTGTGTGTGCTATTTTAAAAAATACTACATGGCCCCCACCCAGTCAGTGATCAACCATGCTGGCAAATATGTAGCACACCACTGCTATAGCAGGTACTTTTGCCCTGGCTGATGGTCGCTGGCATGCAGCGCATGGATTTAAATGCGGTGGGGGTGGAGAGGGCTTGCAATGCACAAGCATTTTCCCATGGCATATATAAATCAAACCTTTATTATTCAGGAACAGATCGTACCTGCAAATTTATCATTAAAATGTTTTTAAGACTATCCCTGTCACTCCCTCCCCATGCCTGAGGAGGCGGGAATCATTCAGTAGAAAAATCATTGCAGCGGGTCAGAGGTTCACACAAAATGCCAAAGAATTGCAAGAAGACAATTCTTCTTAGACAGACAGACATATCAGTTTATTAAAGCTTCAGGCAGCAAAACTCCAACTGTTAGAATTGATATCAGAGGGTTAGTTTATGGCGCATATTACAAAAGGTGTTGTTTATACCGGTGATGGGAAACGTCCATCTCAGTTGCATTAATAAGACTGCAGAGAGTCCGTTGAACATAAAAAGCATCAAACCATATCATGGGAGCTTCTGCAGAAATGAAATAGTCTGTTTTTCATGGCTGCCCTACAGCTTGGTGTGTTGCTTTCACGCTTGCTAAAACCAATAAGCACGAGCCCCTCCAGACTGGAGTAACTACTCTGAGTAGGATTGCACTCTTAGGTAAATTCCACAATGATGCTGAGTTTCAAAGCGCCTCCTTCTAAAAGCAACATCTGATTTAGCAGTTGCAAATAAAGCTGATGGTTGTGTGTTGGTTCACACTGCTTTAAATTCCCTTTTTCACTCATTCCATGTCTTCCAGTAAAAGAAAGGGAATTACGCAAAGTAAGTTATGCAGTATTAAATCTTGCCTTATTCCAGTTTCTTGTCAAGTATGGTTTTCGTAGCTACCTTCTGTCAGTGGTTTGGTGAATTCAGATAACTTGAGTACATTTCAGTTTATATGCAAGTTCTTTTTCTGTCTTTCTTGTTGGACATTCAGTTCCTGATCAGTTGGTGGAAACTGAAATCTGTTCATTATTAGATGGCTTTGGAGTTGTGTTTATATGACAGAGAATTAACAGCTGTAAGAAAGCAGGCAGTAAATTTAATCTTTTGAAGACAGAAAAAAAATTCAGGACAGAAGAACAGGGATTTTGAGTAGTACAAAATACATTGTGGCGAAAGTATTTTTCTGACAAACAGCTGCAACAAACTTTCTTCGATAAGTAACACCCGTTCATTAGAATGAGAATAAACAATGGTGTGAGTTGGGGAAAATCCAGATGGGAGTTATGCTAAAAATAAACAGGCGAACACTCTCCCGAAGCAGCAAAGAGTGGAGACTTGGCAGCGTCTTCTGTTTCTTGTCCTCAACGCAGGTCCTGCACCTTGCCTCGATGAGTGACAAGCAATCTGGCCTATCCATATGACCATATTGCTTTCCTCCCCTAATTAGCTCGGTCCTCGCTGAGCTGATGAGGAAACAGATGCACCGAGCAGCAAATTACCTTCATCTTGCCTCGGAACAAAAAAGATGCAGTGCTTAATTGACTCATTTGATCTCCAGCAATTCAGAGCAGTTAAAGTGGGATTTTTTAGAAGTGGCACTTCACTTGGGAGGGGGGGGACCCCCCAATTTTATCTATATGTGGAAGAGTACATGCAAAGGTAGGATTCGAAATATTTCAACTTGATAGTTCAGTTGCTCAGTGTCTAGTTTGAATGTTGCTGTGTGCCACAGTGTGCTTTTGAGAGTTGTTAATGTTCTCTTTAACCCTGGTGGTAGTTTTCTGTGAGCCTGAACAACCATTCAGCAGGAGCTGAGAGTGCAACGTTTGAGGTGCAGCTGTGAACCATCAGCATTTGCCTGTTTCTCTTGCTTATTTTCATTTCCCCTTATCATCAGTCTTATATACTAATATCCAAGTGGCCCTGATCTGAGGAATCTTATTGGAATCATGAACGGACAAAATAGATCTTCCCACACACTTGAAAAAATGCCTCAGGTTTACAGAAAAATCTGAAATCTTTTTTAAAAAATACATCATGGGGTTTTAGAAAGCCCAGAATGATAAAAGGTTCTTCTGTAGCTTTAACTAGATGCCCTCAGTAACTGTTGCTAGGCAACCACAACAGTTTAGCCAGTATTCCAGGCTTGATTTCTGTCAGTAAAAGTCAGGGAGGAGATGGAACCCTTTCCAGGGCTGTTTTGGCCTTTCAGGGAGGACTCACGGGGGCCAGGGCCAAAAGCAGTCACTGGACAACTTGATACCATATGACTTACATGACTCACCCAGGCCTGGCTGCTTGCTACTCTTCAATAGCAGCCCCTCCCCAAAAGCCAGTTGTGATTTATTTCAAACATTTTTGTCCTTTCCCAATTCAGTTCAAAGCAAATTATGAGAATTCTAAACACAATTAAAACTGTAAAACATGTAAATAAAAAATAATGCAATGTCAGATATACAGTACCAGAGTCTACATAGCCGGAAGTAGAAAAGGTCAACTGGTGACTGAGTGAAGCAGACAGCAACATCAAAGTACTTCTCCACCAGCCTAAATGCAGCACAAAAAGCCTTCACATGGTGCTTGACCCCCTTCAAGGAAGTTTTGAGGGAGTCCATTCTGGTGCTACCACAGGACAAGCCTTATCCTTGGCCACTTCCAAACTCTGCTCTGTTGGCAGGATCATACCATGCAGGAGGCTGTCCTTAGTGAATAGGCAAGGCTTGCTGGGAGTAAGCCCTGGTTTTGAACCGTTCTGGAATTTGTAGGTCAAAATTGCACCTGAAAGAAGTTGGGTGCCACTGCACATCCATTCTTGTAAGACATGATTGATCTGTTACTGCTTTTACTGTTAACTCTTGCTTCAGCATTTTTCTCCGCTTGCAATTTCTGAGAGTTCTTCCGAGGCAGGCCCATGTATAGTATATCACTGTAATCTAACCTTGAGGTCACAAGAGCATGGATAACTATAAGTAGGCCTTTCTCTCCAAAGAGCACAGATGAGACACCAACTGAAGGCCTTCAAGCCACATTTCTGTTTCAGCATCCAAAAATAAGAGTGGATTTGAAAGGCCCCCAAAGCAGCTAACCTTATCTTTTGGGGGAGTGAACTAGGCAGTGTTTCCAATTTTGAGGACAATTTCAGGTTGAAGGGCTGAAATTCCCTTCTTTCTCATGAAAGTCTGCACAGGGGGTTAGTAATTAAAAGCCTAGCCACGCCAATGTAAAGAGCTGCCATTGCTGCACAGCTGTCTTGTACGGTCTGTTTCCCAATGACTGCATATAAGGAAATGAGAGCATTTCTTCTTATGTTCTGTGATTCTTTGGAACTGTAATGTTTTCCTCTTTTGCTCTCCTTTTTCTTATATGACTACTTCTCTTCATACTTAGAACAGGAAATATTTTTACTTGTCTAAAATGAAAAGCAAACTAGCCAATCAGAAATCATATTGACAGCGCAGAACCTTGGATGGTTTATAACACTGATTTTGGTCATGGAAGGTGATAAACTGTTTTGGATTGCTCATTTATTTCTTTAGAGAATGTAATCAAATAAATCTACACAACCTGGTCTTTTTAATCTGTTCCATCCATGTGTTTCTCTCATCGGGCTCTCCAGCACCTATCCATTTTTGGAATGATTCTTTCAGATGTCTTTTTAATTTGGTTCCCCCCATCCCAGACATTTCTCTGGATTTTACCCCACTTTTTGTCCTTTGAAATTGGAATTCAACTAGTAAGCCTTTGGGATAGAGTAGGAATTTTGCCACAAACTTGCTTGATAGTTGATCTTACACAGGGCTTTTTTTCCAGCTGGAATGCAGTGGAACGGAGTTCCGGCACCTTTTGAAAATGGTCACATAGCTGGTGGCCCCGCCCCCTTATCTCCGGACAGAGGGGAGTTTAGATTGTCCTCTGAACTACTGAGTGGCATGGAGGGCAATCTAAACTCCCCTCTGTCTAGAGATCAGGGGGCGATGCCAACAGCCATGTCACCATTTTCTCCGAGGGCGATTTAAATTTTAAAAAATCCCCCATTGTTCCAGCTGACCCAAAGTAACATCATTGTGCAATCTTGGGAGCGTGCAAACACTTTGCGTGCACGCATGTGGTACCAGGGGCACCACCTCCCGCCAGGAGTTTCCCCCTGTGCTGGCAACCCACTGAGTTCCACCACCTCTTTTCCAAGATAAAGCCCTGATCTTACCATGTTCAAAGGCATAGGTTAGGTGTGAACTGATCATCTGTCCTGTTTGGTTCATATTGAACAGCCATGAATGCCTGTCAAATTTTTTTGGAGTAGATCTTTGTAAAACTCTGCATGCCCATAGATGCCTCTGATTCACACCAGTTGGCAGCCTTTAGTATCATTAGGGACTCGTTAGATGAACACACATGGGTAGGAGTTTAATAAAATGCAGTATTTATTTGCGACTGCTTTATATGATTTGAGTCTGATTTGCCTATTTAAACAACTGCTGCTGAGTGGACAGATACGTAGCGAGGAGGGAGGGAGTAGTAAAGGAAACTTAATCAGGCTGGGTGAGAATGCACCATCACAAAAAGCCAGTTACACTGCACCGTATGGTTAGGATGGAAGCAGCACCCGGAACAGCCACCAGTGAACAGTTGAAGCAATCATTGGAACATTAGCATTCCTGTTTGCAGGGATTTTTTTTTCAGCAGGAACGCGGTGGAACGGAGTTCCGGAACCTCTTGAAAATGGTCACATGGCTGGTGGCCCCGCCTCCTGATCTCCAGACAGAGGGGAGTTTGGATTGGCACGGAGGGCAATCTAAACTCCCCTCTGTCTGGAGATCAGGGGGCGGGGCCACCAGCCATTTGACCACTTTCTCTAAGGGCAACCCACTGAGTTCCACCACCTCTTTTCCCAGAAAAAAAGCCCTGCCTATTTGTGAATGGCCAAAAGGAAGTGTGCCAATTTGGTGGGTGCTTGAGCATCCTTTCGGTAGAGTGGTGCAAGCTGCCCTCTTCTAAAAAGCCATTGGTATTATAGGCACTCTCTGAGGTGTCTTCAAAGTTCCCCAGATACTTTTGCATAAGGAGTAATCCTGAAATGAATTTAAGTTCATTTCATGTAGACAAATCCATTAAAACCCCAAGAATGTGAGGAATACTTATAAAACTTGCTATCAATTAATTTAGATATATCCTGCTTTTTCTATTCCTTGGCTCAGTTATCAACCAAAAGGGCGACTGCAGTGAAGAAATCAGAAGATTGAGACTTGGAAGAGCAGCTATGAGGGAACTAGAAAAGATCCTTAAAGATAAAGATGTCTCTCTGGGGGCCAATTTCAAGATAGTCCAAACTATGGTATTCCCCCTTGCCATGTATGGAAGTGAAAGTTGGACCGTGAAGAAAGCTGACAGGAAGAAAATTGATTCATTTGAAATGTGGTGCTGGAGGAGAGTTTTGTGGATACCATGGACTTCCAAAAAGACAAATAAGTGGGTACTAGATCACATCAAGCCTTTATACTCCCTAGAAGCTAAAGTGACAAAACTGAGGCTATAATATTTTGGTCACATCAAGAGAAGACAAGATTCTCTGGGAAAAGTCAATAAGGAAGGCAGTAGGAAAAGAGGAAGACCCAAAATGAGATGGCTGGGCTCAATAAAGGAAGCCACGTCTTCCAGTTTGTAGGATCTGAGCAAGTCTATTAATGATAGGACGTTTTGGAGGTTCATAGGGTGGTTCTAGGTCGGAGGCGATTTGACGGCATGTAACACACACACATCTTGCTTTTATTCCCAATATGGACCTAAAGTGGCTTTACGACATTGTTTCTCCCTTCCTCTGTTTTATCCTCACAACAACTACCCTGAGGTTAGGCTGAGAGAGAGTAACTAAGCTAAGGTCGACTAGTGAGCTTCTGTAGCAGAGCGGGGGATTCAGACCTGGGCCTCCAAAATCCTGGTCCAACATTCTAACCGCTTCTCCTTGCTTGCTGTCGCATAGAATGCGCATTATCTCACAATCTTTATAACAGCCCTGAAATTAGTTCAGCATTATTACTTCCATTGCTGATGAGGAGCTTGCTGAAGGTCTCCTAGTCAATGAGGAACAAGCTTTTTATCAAGCTGGTACTCGCTAATGGGAACCTTCTCTTCTCCATTCTTTAGATACTTTGGCTAAAGAAGGAACCCCCCAAATGCATTTTATTTATTTATTTATTTATTTAATCACATTTCTAGACCGCCCTCCCCATCAGACGGGCTTAGGGCGGTTTAACAACAGTATAAAACAGTAAAAACATTATAAAAACATTAAAACATTATATAAAAACAATTAAAATTGGTGGGTATAAAATATTAAAATACAGCATTTTCCTGCATGGGTGGTGGAAGGTCTTCAGTGGTATGGCCGGCGAGAGGACAGCTAGCCCCCACCAAATGCCTGGCGGAACATCTCCGTCTTGCAGGCCCAGCGGAAAGATAACAAATCCTGCCGGGCCCTAGTTTCCTCAGACAGAAAGTTCCACCAGGTCGGAGCCAGGACCGAAAAGGCCCTGGCTCTGGTAGAGGCCAGGCGGACCTCCCTGGGGCCAGGGACCATCAGCAAGTTCTTAGTGGCTGATCGAAGCAACCTCCGGGGAACATATGGGGAGAGGCAGTCCCGAAGGTATGCTGGGCCCAGTCCGCATAGGGCTTTATAGGTCAACACTAAAACCTTGAACCGGACCCAGTACTCAACCGGTAACCAGTGCAGCTGACAAGGATTTTGTATTTTATTTGAGGTGTTTTGACGTCAGCTCTAGTTCTGAGTACACACTTGGTGCCATGTCCCAGAGCATGTACATTAACTTACCGTTAGCCAGCCTCTGCAATGATTAGTGGGGCTGTTTTAGATGCACTGTGTATTTATTCATGATAGATCTGGATGTTCAAACACAGAAAGCAAAGGACAGCATCTGCATCCAAATGCACATCTGATAGGTGCCTACAGTGCACATAAAAGCCAAGGATATCCTACACCTGTAGCCGGAAAAGAGGGAAACTGCACAAAGGTGGGCAGCTGTGACAAAAGGAGGTCTTCTAGCATTTTGATTTCGGCCACAAGTTTTTAATCGCTCCTCAGAGGGTTTGTTAATTTTTCTTTATCTCTTGAGGTCTCTGTCAATTTCACCTCTCCGGTCTAAAACCGTGTGGGATCACAACCAGAGGGCAGCAAGGAATGGAAATGGGTGGGAGCTGCCTTCCGGAGCCAGGCTTGGACCTGGAGAGGTAATAGTGGGCTGAAGAGTCCCTTCTGGCATTTCACAGCCCCTTCACGCGTTGCCAGTGTATAGCAAAGCCTTTACCCAGCTGCTGGCTCTGTATTTGTAAACTACCCTTCCCGGCTACCATTGCATCTCCTGACACGTGTTCTTCATGTGTCAGAGGTCTCATGTAGAGAGACTCTCAGGTCTTGGAGCAACCAGGGTCATGTTCACATACCACTCCTTGCATCATGGGACCTGCTTCCTTGCCACTGAGAAGAGAGTATGAATTAAACGACGACATGAGTCTGGCCTAACTAGGTCTTCCTTCCCCATCTGGTAAAGTGTTGATCACTCAAGGAAGACCCATCCTATTAGCTCCACCCACATGATTCTCATTTGGACACTCCCTCCCCAGTGGAGTGTGACAGCAACTGTACAAAGAAGCTGCCTTGCTGTTTTGTGCATCTATGGGAAGAGCGGCCATGTGCTGTGTGAGTTCTGTCTCTAAAGGTGCAGGACAGCAGAAGGGAGAGGACGAAGAAATATAGGAGGGGCATCAGGAATGGGAGGTTAACTGATTATGGCAGCAAAAGGTGGGACTTAGAGGATGCTACATGCCTGACTCTCTAAAACGTCCTATATACTTTTCATCAACTCAGCAGTTCCATTTTCGTTGTGAGGGTTCTAAGGTATATGCAAGGGTTACCCTGTTTTATTCTGTCAGGACATATGTTCTGTACACAACTCACAATTCCCCAGTATGTGGGTACGGGGCATTCCCTAGAAGAGAATCATGTGGGCCCTATGCGTGTGAGTCTCTCTGTGTGTACCAGAACCACACAGAGTTTTGGATTATGCACAGCATTCGTTATAATTTCTTAACATGTGCCTGATCCAGAATATGAGGGGACAACTGGCTTGTGCAACCTGCCTCCAGATGTACACATTGTCCTGGAGTCCAAATGGAAGCTGGTTGTGACAATCTGCTGTATTCTCTCTGCTGATCAGAGCCATGTCCTTGATCCGCCACAGGTGGTTTTGGAGGTGGAAACATGTTCTGCAGCTCTTTTAGCCCCTGTGTGTGCAGAAGCAGTCAGAGTCGTGCAGCATCCCAGGCAGGGAATGTCGGTGCTGAATATTAATACCGTTCCGAAAATACGGCTTAGTAAATTCATTCTGTTCCGTGCTGATGTCTTGTGAGATTTCAAGCAGTGTATTGCCTTACATTCTCAGAACAGAATAAACCATGTTTTGGATAGTTAATATCTGTTCTAAACCATATCGGTGTAGGCTCACATACATTTATGCAGGAATGGGTCATAAGAGATAAGGCCTCTCCTAATATGGATATCTTGCCCTGTTCTATAAATATTGTATGGTGCAGAAAGACTAAAGATGCTCCTGGATAGCAGCGTCTGCTTGGAACTGAGTTTAGTGCTGTTTCGCCAAAGATGGAAATGAAAACTTCTACGTTCTTTAACAGCCGCAGTATGCAGAGTCTTACCTCTTAAGTCATAATGCCAAAAATGGTTGGAGCCTCCTAAAGAGAAAGTTAAGTCAAGGAAACAACCTAGAGTCCAATGGGCATCCCCTGCTCTTTCCCTGAGAGTGGACCCAGTCAAGACAGAAGCACAGTGCGGGAGTAGAGCCTCAACAGAATGCCATTTCAGCGCCTTTTAACTTACTTATTTAAAAACCTTTATGACCTGCCTATCCTTGAAGCAATCAAGATGGCCAGCAACAAGGAAATACCAGGACATAGATCTCCAAATAAACTATAGAGGGTCAACCATGGTTAGTGCTTGGATGGGATACCATCAAAAAGACCAGGGTTACTATGCAGAGGAAAATCGTAAAGAGTCCAATAGCACCTTTAAGACTAACCATCTTTATTGTAGCATAAGCTTTCAAGAACCACAGCTCTCTTCATCAGATGCACCTGATGAAGAGAGCTGTGGTTCTCGAAAGCTTATGCTACAATAAAGTGGGTGAGTCTTAAAGTTGCTACTGGACTCTTTACTATTTTGTAACTACAGACTAACACGGCTGACTCTTCTGGATCTATGCAGAGGAAGGTGATGACAAACCATCTCTCTTGCCTTGAAAACACCTTGAGGAATCACCCTAAGCTGGTTGTAACTTAATGGCACTTAATTATTATATGATATATAAAACAATCCATAACACGCCACAAACTAAATGCCCATAAAAACAACCTATCCTAAGGAGAACCCCTCCACTGCCGTTCAGCAGCAAACCAATATGAGTTATTTTCCTATGAATTAACCCCAATTACTTTGAAAAGAGCTTAAAAACATCCAACGTAAGGCTTTCCTCAGAGTGTCATGCAGAGAACAGCAGAAAACCCAACTTTTGATGGATGCCAGTCAGGCAAAATAGGGGAAAGAGGTTGACAGGAGGAAACACTTGGCAGATCTAAGAGCCAAGCTACAAGTGACGCCTGACGCAGGATGGACACTTGTCAGCTTCCCTCAAGTTTTGTTGGGAAATGTAGGCATCCTGGTCTTGCAGCTGTAATGGAGAGCCAAGCTGTAAAACCAGGATGCCTACATTTCTCATCAAAACTTGAAGGAAGCTGACAAGTGTCCAACCTGTGTAAGGCATCACTTGTAGCTTGGCTCTAAGGTAACATACAGGTCCATAACAGGAGGCTGTCCTTCAGATACCTGGGCCACAGTTCACAAAGGGCTTTTAAGGTTAAAGATCAGAACCTTGAACTGAACTCAAAAGCAAACTGGCATCCACTATATTTGTCCGAGCACAAGGTCACCCAGCTGGCTTCAAGTGGAGGAGTGGGGAATCAAACCTGGCTTTCCAGACTAGAGTCCTGCCGCTCTTAACCACGACACCAGACTGGCTTTCCAGTTTGCCTTTATACCCTTCCTGTTGTGTTCCAGACAGATACCCTATCTCTTTGCATCATTTTCCTTGGCTATTCACTCGGGCCTGGGGAGTGTTGTAGAAAATTATATGGAAGAACCGCCCCAAGATCAGAATAGTCCAATATCTCCTTCTTTCTCTTTATTTTGAAAAGATTTTTTTTCTTTCCTCCCCCTTCCCTTTCTCTGAAATGCAGTGAATGGTTCAAAAAAATTTTTTTTAAGTCTCGTCAGGTAGCCTATTTATTCTAAAGCACCCCAAAGCATTTTTTCCCCTAATCAGTATGTATAAACAAATGGAAGAGGTTAAGTAGCTCCTTGATATTGTAACAAAATTGTGGAGCAAAAAAATTCTCTTGTAAAAAGCAATTCGTCTGAATATAATAATTAAACATTTCAAAACACTGTTAAGAGGATTGGATTTGAAGAACAAGAGCTGAAAGGTTATTAGCTGGAGACTCCGAGGGGTTCCTCGTAGCACCTCAGGCATGCCTAATCCTTCCAGCACCGCTCTAGCTTGATCAAGGGGTGGATTCCGTATTCTGCTGCCTTCGGTGTTGACGGCTGATAGACAAGCATTTATGTGCGTGCTACTCCACTGGGTCATAGCAGAGTTGGAAATTAATTGTTTTTCTTTAGATGAGTTTTGAATTCCAATTGACTTTTCCCTTCTTCTCTCCATCTTTCCCTCCTCCAGGATTTAGTCGAGGCAATTGAGCTTAAATTTAAAATTTTTACTACATCTTTGCATGTACCACTGACAGGGCTGTAATTCTGTAATGGAGAATAGGCCTCAATTAATCACCTTTTGAACTGAGCCACACAGCTAATTGAACAAAACTTGCCAAGGAAAAAACAGAAAATAATTAGTTTCCTCTCGTAAGCTGTCAGCATTGGGCATTGTAATAGGTTTTATTTTGGGGAACTACATGTTATCACACAGTAATATTGTACAGTAAAATATTAATTAGCATGACAAACATAAGTTGTTGTTCCATATTATACATTCTTCTGATTCTGGAAGAGTGTTTTGGAAGAGTGGCTATTCAGATCTAAAGCAGAAAACAGGACTGGTATTTTCCAAATAATGTGGTACACATTTGAAATAGCTGAATTTTACAAAGGCTCAACCGTTTAAGATCCGGTTTTTCTAAAGACCTTAATTTAATAAATTGTATTCTCCCTAGAAGCAAAAATGACAAAATTGAGGCTATTGTATTTTGGAGATAAGATTCTCTGGAAGAGTCAGTAATGCTAGTAACGTGGAAGGCAGGAAAAGAGGAAGACCCAAAATGAGATGGCTTGACTCAATAATAGAAGCCACGTCCTCCAGATTGCAGGATCTGAGCAGGTCTGTTAATGATAGGACATTTTGGAGGTCTCTCATTCATAGGATTGCCATAGGTCAGAGACGACTTGACCGCACAAAACACACACGCACACGCGTGCGCAGGGCTTTTTTTCTGGGAAAAGAGGTGGTGGAACTCAGTGGGTTGCCCTCAGCGAAAATGGTCACATGGCTGGTGGCCCCGTCCTCTCTCCAGACAGAGAGGAGTTTAGATTGCCGCACGGAGGTCAATCTAAACTCCCCTCTGTCTGGAGATCAGGGGGCAGAGCCACCAGCCATGTGACCATTTTCAAGAGGTTCCGGAACTCCGTTTCCCTGCATTCCCCCGAAAAAAAGCCCTGCGTGTGCGCGCACACACATGCACGCACACAGAGTAGCATATAGAGTGTTTCCTAATTTTTACTTCAAAGTATTCTCACAATTGAGACTTCAGCTTATGAGTTCCAAAGCTCAGTTTATTAGTTTCCAAGGTCTGTCCCATGAAATGCTGGAAAAGGATTCATGCTTGAATATGGGTTTGCAAGTTATGGATCTGCCTTGCATCTCCAGGGTCCATTTTGTTACCTCTGCTTCTTCGTATTTATATGAGGCTGCTGAATGGAAGCATCCAGAGCTTTGAGGTTGGGTCTCATCAATATGTGGATTATATCTATTTGCTAAGCCTCCAGATGCATCCGTCTCAGTTCTGAAGACATGCTTTAAAAGTGGCTAAACTTTTAATCTGGACAAGCTAGATGGGATGCTGACTGGGAGTACTGATGTTTTGGAGGGACTCGACTACCCTAGAGTGGAGTTAGTTCTTACAGAATAGGTCAAGAGCTGGGGGGAGTGCTCATGTTTGAAAAGCATGCTGGTGTGATGACCAAGGCTTGGCTGACATAGCCATGCTGCTTCGTGCTTGTGAACCTTGCAGTTGGACAACTGTAACAACCACTGTTGCTGAGCCACTGTTACGCACTACATGCTGGGGAAAGAGGAAAGAGATTGGAAAATTACATTGCCAATGCTGCAATGGTTCCATACAGATCTATGGTGAGGCCTCATTTGGAATACCATGTACCATTCAGGTCACCTTATCCCAAAGAAGATATTGCAGAGCTGGAAAAAATGCAAAAGAGGACAACCAAGGTGATTGAGGGGCTGGAGCACCTACGAGGAAATGCAAAAGAGTTTAGGGCTTTTCAGTTCAGAAGTAAGATGGCTAAGGGGTAACATGACAGAGGTTTATAAATAGGCATTGGGTGGAGAATGTGGACAGAGAGAACTTTTTCTGTAATGGAGACTAGGCCTTGTTGCATAGTGCTAGCATTCAGGAGCACCCAATTAGGTTGATTATTCAGGACAGACAAAAGAAAGTACTTCTTTACTCAGTGAGTAATTAAATTGTGACACTGATTGCCAGAGACGGCCATTGGGAGAAAGAGGACCAAAGAGATTCATGGAGGGTATGACTATCGGTGACTACTACCCATAGTGACTAACTAGAACCTCATGTCCAGAGATAGTAAACATCTGAATACAACTGCTAGGAGACATCAGATTGCCAGATCATTTTGCAGTTCAAAAGGTAGTACTAGTTAAAGTCCTTCAGGGCCTGGAACCCACAGATCTGAAAGACTGTGTCTTTCCCTCCATGTTCCTCCTTCCCTGTGCGCCAGTTATGGCCCTCTGGCTGCCACCTTCTGCTCGTCCCCCTGCTGATGGTTTGCCCATTCTTTCTCAGTTGTGGCTATCAAGTTTATGGAATGGGTTCTCAGAGAAGGTGAGATTGATACCCAGAGGTTTGTAGAGGGCATTACAAAACCATTTGGTTTACGTGGACATTTATTTAAGTTTGAACTACGATACAGACATATTCTGATGTCTTAAAGTTTTTAAAAATGGAATTACGTTGTTTTAATTCTATATGCTAAGGGAAGGGCATGATATAAATATTTTAAATAACTAAATAAAAAGATTCCTTTAATGCTAAGGGAAGGGCATGATTTAAATATTTTAAATAGATAAATAAAAAGAAACCATCTTATTCTCAGTACCATTAGTACCTGTTTCAGTAATTATTTAAGCAACTCATACTGATTTCAGGGGCTCAAGGATACAGATAAGAGTAGGCTGATTAGATATGTTGCAGTTTATATGCTCGCCCACTATTTTGGAATCCGGGCATTCTTTAGTACAGTCTTTGCATTTCCATCCGATTCCTCATGATTTTGATATTTGATTTGCAGCTTTGGTTGAACAGAATTATAACTTTACTACCAAATGCAGTCAAGAAACCAGCAATTCCCCTGCTTTCTGTTGCTGTTATGTAATTGATCTTTGAGAAATAATTCATGGGATGGGATGTAAGAACTGGTGAGAGATTTAAAAAAGACAGAATAAGGATTCACGTACACTAAACAGCGTAAGTAGATAAATGTATGCCTTTCTTAACAGTGGGGTTTTGTAGGTGTTCAGTGCTGTGGTAAGCCAGAGAGAGACCTCCATTACGTCAGTCCTGACTTGGTATACAAAATTCAGTCTCTGTTCAGGGGTGTATCCTAACTTTAGACTCTTTTTGCAGGCTCTCTGATGTAGATACAGTGGCTGTTTCCATATGGCTGACCTTGTTCCGGAAAATAGCGAAATCTCGTGCAAAATCTCGCGAGAAGACGTTGTTATGTCTTCTCGCACGATAACAGCATCTTCTCGCGTGATTTTGTGTGATAACATGTCTTCTCACGCAATTTTGTGCGAGATTTTACTGTTTTCCAGAAGAAGGTAAGCCGTGTGGAAATGGCTAGCATCCATGCTTCTTCATTGGCTGACATGTCATGGGAAAACTCCCCAAGAGATGTAGGAGATCTTGAACATGTAAGCTTTCTGTGTGTATACAAAAGCTCCTGAATACTCCATAAGCTTCAGATTGAAGCATGTTGTCTCAGTGTATGCAAGTGGGGAACCCGCAAGGACTTGTCGGTGGGGGGACTCTCATTTTCCCTTCTCTTACAAGTTCCATTCCCTAAAAGTTCTCAAAGAGAAGAACATTGGAATCATATTTGGTCCTCTAACTCATATACCACTAAGAGCCAAGCTACAAGTGACGCCTGACACAGGTTGGACACTTGTCAGCTTCCCTCAACTTTTGATGGGAAATGTAGGCATCCTGGTCTTGCAGCTGTAATGGAGAGCCAAGCTGTAAAACCAGGATGCCTACATTTCCCATCAAAACTTGAAGGAAACTGACAAGTGTCCAACCTGTATCAGGCGTCACTTGTAGCTTGGCTCTAAATCTGTAAATATTAAACTCCAGTCTTATAAAATCTTTGCTAAATGGTATTTAACTCCATTAAAACTCTATTATTGTAAGCCAGCAAAGACTTTAGACGTTGGAAACGATGTGGCAAAAAAGGCACATTTATCCATTATTAGTGGTCATGCCTGAAGATTCAATTGTCCTGTGAAAAAGTCATATCTACTATAGAAAAAACAATTGGCTATATATTACAACATAACCCTGAAACTATATTGTTGAATTTATGGAGTAATAATAACATATTGAATCTGAGAAAGAACCTAGTGTCACTATTGTTAATGGCAGCCAAGACAACAATAGCTTAAGTCTGGAAGAGCGACAGAATTCGTACTATCAAACATTGGATGTTAAAAGTCTGGGACCTTTTAGCATTAGACAAAATGACAGATCAAATAGCATCATCAGAGAATCTTAATTACCAATCCTTTTTTATGGAAAGATGGCTCCTCTTTTTGGATCACACCACAAAATATACCTCCAAAGAGACCACAGTACATGGGAAAAATATTGACTTTTATCTTTATTAACCATGCAGTATTTGTAACTATGTGAACTTTCTTATAAAATTATATTGTCTTTACATTTGGAACAAATCTTAATGTATTGATTGTTGAAAAGTTTATAAATAAACAGTTATAAAAAAGTTCCCAAAGCCTATCCCCTTTTCCTGCTTCCTTCTCTCCTTCTTATCCATCAGCTAACCTACCTTTATCTGCTGCCTTATCTTCAGCTTCCCTCCCTTCCCTCTTCTTGGCAGCCTCCACCCAGGGAAACTCTGGCTGGGTTGCACAGTGCTGATGGCTGGTCAGGGTTCAATTGCATGGTAGGGAATTTGCAAGGTCTTAAGGAGACCTCACTTTCCCCTGTATGCCCCTCTCCACACTTTGGCCCTCCTCCTGGCAGCCTGTGTATCCTCACACTTCTCTGTTTCCTTTCTTTCCCATTCACCAACCAACCTACCTGTAGCTGCTCCCCATCTTCAGCATTCCCTCCTTCCCACCTTCTGGCAATTTCTATCTGTGACCCCGTAGTGCCGTGCCAGCAGCTGGGTTGGTTCCAGTTGCAGGTGGGGAACCCACAAGCACTTGTGGGAGGGGGAACCTCATTTCCCCCTGCATCCCTTTCCCCACATGATTTCCTCTTTCCCTCCTCCTGGCACCTCCCATATCCTCACCTTTCCTTGCTTCCTTTTATTCTGCCTTGTCCCCTCCCTTTTACTGACAGAAATCAGAGCTTGAAGACTGGCAATACTGTGTGGTTGCCTAGAAATGGTCACTGCGGGCATTCATTTCTTAAAGTTACAGATGCTCCTATTATTTGGGGGGGGTTGTTAACCGCCGCTGTTTTTTTAAAAGATCGCAGGTTTTTATGCAAACCGTGGCATTTTCTTCAGGTTTGTGGAAAGATCTGGCTCTAGTCTCTGAATTTAAGTATCCACAGATTTGACAAGTTGAGAATTCAATATATTTATTTAACTGTAATACTTATAAAAACTTTACTCTAAAGCTTGAATGGTTTTGTGGTCTTATTAAGAGTAACACTTGGAACTGACACTTATTAGTCGGAATTCTTTAGGATTCGGGAACAGAGCTTTTTGTAATAAGAGCCTCTATATCTGGGAGACCCGTGGGCTCCGGTTCAGAATTAGATGCTTGCTAGTAAACAGAACAGAGTTCTATCAATGAATGTTTTCCTTCTTTTTTATGACTTCTAAGTCATAACCTAAGATAACCCATGCAAATGATGAGCAGTTGCTTCAAACTGTGATGTTTAGGTTTTGCTGTTTCATACTGACATCATACAAGATTTTTAAAAAATTTACGAACCCTTAAAGAAGCAGATTCTTTCATCACCAGACTGCCAAGTGCTCAGCTGTATACTATCCAAAGTCCAAAGTCACCAAGAGACTGCCATTCTGCTATGGAATCCCACCCACCCCTAGACACTCAGGCGCACACAAATAAATATCTTTTAAAGTTGTGCTATTTTTTCCCCTTAGCTCAGGGGAAGCCACACATTGTGAGAGTGCACCCAAATATGTTTTAAGCAGCATTGTTGGAGAGTTTTACTCATATATACCATTTCTGCCCAGGGCTGAGCTCAGGCAAAGCTGGTTTTGGCGATAGAAACTGACATGCACTGTGCTGATTGGCTGTAGGCTTGTGGCATCAGAAACCAACACCCACCCATCGTCATCAGTAGTTTTTTAAAATTCTTCAAATGTTCAGTGTCTTCAAATAAATATTACATTGGATAAACTGAAAAGTGGTGGCAAACAACCTGCGTGGAGCATATGAGGAAGTTGAAGGTGGATTCAGTCTGGTTCAGTCTATTGATGTGAACACCATGTCCTGCTCAAATTTAGGGGGGCCAGACTTCCTCTGCAAAAGGTATGTTGGCACAACCACTTAGTGACATTCAAAAACACAAGATGTGCCAAACAATCCGCCCTGCCTTGGATAGCCTAGGTGAGCCTGATCTCGTCACATCTCAGAAGCTAAGCTGGGTTGGCCTTGGTTAGTAATTGGATGGGAGACCTCCAGTGAAGACCAGAGTTGCAGAGGCAGGCAATGGCAAACCACCTCTGTTAGTCTCTTGCCTTGAAAACTCTCCCAGGGGTCACCATAAGTCAACTCTGACTTGAGGGCACTTTCTACCACCACCAAACAATCCCGAAACCAATGTCATGGAGGATTGGACTCCCCAGCTCAATTTATTTGGGAATTTGATATTTTTCTACTGCTTGGAAAGTTCCAAGATGATCTTCTTTCCTCAAAGTTCATATACATTGAGGAGCAGGATACCAAGAATCAAGACAGCACCCTCCCCCCTTCCTTCCCCCTCCTTCATCAAACTGCCCCTTCATATTTTTAAACTAATGGCTAATAAGTTCTCACCGTATGTTCCCCAGAGGCTGCTCTGTTCAGCAGACAAACATCTACTGGTGGTCCCTGGCCCTAGGGAGGTTCGCCTTGCCTCAACCAGGGCCAGGGCCTGGCACCAACCTGGTGAAACTCTCTGTCTGTGGAAACTCAGGCCCCGTCGGATTTGTTATCTTTTTGCCAGACCTGCAAGACAAAGATGTTCCACCAGGCATATGGTGATAGAGGTGGGCGGGCCACCAAACCGGTCTCCTGCCAGGCTGTTCCTCCAGACTGTCTTCATCTGGTAGCTGGCCACCCTGCCCCATGATGATCTGTTCAATGCCTGATGGATTGCGCAATATTTGCATGACTATTTTAAATGGATTTTACTGATTGATGTTTTAATCTATGCTATCATGTTTTTATTGTATTTTGTGATCTGCTCTGAGTCTGCTTGCAGGGAGAGCAGAATATAAATTTAATAAAATCAATCAATTATCCACCATGGAGAAAACTGTAGACAGAAATTCTGGGGTGGAAGTAATAAGTGTACCATGGGCACACGCTTCTTTAACTTCATGATTAAGTGGTCCTCCAGAAAGTGGTCTAGGCCTTTAGTAAGATTCTTCTGGTGTCTGCCCAGTGTGGACAATGGAGAAAAACTCCCTGGGGTTGCATTTCTGTGATCCAGAGATCTCCAGAAGTGCACACCCAAGTATTCAGCAAGATTCGTTTCTATAAGTGTTGTGATCTTCCCGAGTAAAATTAAAAATTTATACTAGATAATGTATACATTAAGATTCTCTAATATTACACTAGAGAATGTCTAAGATCAGTCTGTGTTTTTCCTTGAGTGTGCTTTTCTGGAGATCTCTGAATTGCAGGACATAAAAAAAAATTCTGTGGAGTCTGCACTGGGCAGATAATGAGGAACTTTATGAAAAACTTGGTTGCACTTTTCCATGAATCCTTGAACTTTATGGACGTGTACGTCCATGGCACTTTAAAAACAATGGAAAACAAAAAAAATGGGGCTGCTCTTTGGAAGACCCATAGATTGATGTGATTGCTTTTAAAACATTATATTCTACCTTTCATCCAAAGAGCCCAAGGCAGCTAATAATATATAATTAAAAAGTGATACATAAAAACCTTTCATGCTCTTGATACATGTAGGAAACAGCCCATATAGACACATACAGAAAACTTCATAAGAAGCTTCACAAAAGAATTCTGGAATAAAAAGTGCTTAACTGTCCTTCCAACTGTGCTGAAATCTGCAGAGGGGGCTCATTTTACTGCAGTGGCACTTCAACAGAAAAGGCGCATAGGCCCATCAAGCAAATCTTGATCTGATGAGCACAGCTGGCACATGGCTTCATACTGGGAACTACAGTCCTTCGGGTATGAGAGTCATGGATCATGAAGAGCCTGAAGGATGCTCCGGTCAGGAGGAAAACAACTATTGGTGGTCCCTGGCTTCAGGGAGGCCCGCCTGGCCTCAACCAGAGCCAGGGCCTTTTCAGTCCTGGCTCCAACCTGGTGGAACTCTCTGTCTAATGAGACCAGGGCCCGGCAGGATTTATTATCCTTTCACCGGGGTTGTAAGACAGAGATGTTCTGCCAGATGTATGGTTGACGCCAGGCTAGGCCTCCCCTACTGACCCAAATAGTGAAGGAGGAAGGAAAGTCAGATCCCTCCCTGTCAGAGGTTCCCACAACCCAGTCTTTAAGTGGATTGATTGCCCCCTATTGGCTGAGTTGATTGCTGCCATTTTGTGAATTTTTAATTATCTATATTGTATTGTATTGTATTGTTACATTGCTCCAATTTTAACTGTTTTAAAATATAAATTTATATGTATGTTTTTATTGAATACAATCCGCCCTGAGCCTGCCTGTGCAGAGAGGATGGAACGAACGAACGAATGAACGAATGAACGAACACTGACTGACTGACTGACTGACTGACTGACTGACTGAAGGGAACCTGGAAGCAAATGGAGCTCTTTGAAAAGTGTACTATGGCAGAAGTTATCCTGTTCTCTGCAGAGCAGCCACGTTTTGAACTAGCTGAAGGTTCTGGGTTGTCATCAAGAACAGGCTCACAGAGATCATGTTGCAGTAGTCCAGCCTAGAGACAGAAGCAGGTATCAGCGTGACAAAGTTAGCCCTGACCAGAAGTGCTCCTTCCCTCCTTTTGAAAGCCTCTACAGAAGGTAGCTTCTTTGACTGCAAGAAAAGATGTATGAAGTGTGTGGGAAAATTCTGGAAGAATGTTTTCTGAACAGGGTCGAAAAGATGAATTGGTAGAACTTCATGTGTGTAGTAGATGGAAGACTGTGGGAATGGGGGACAAGTTAGCTCCTAACTACAGGGTTTGCAGGATGCTGGGAGGAGAGCCCCATTTTTTTAGTTTCTGAGGGAGGCTGTGAGGCCTAAGTTGTCTTGGGTCTTGTTTATGAACAAGGTTGATTGAAAGAGAAAGGGAGAGATTGTGTTATCAAACCAAATGTGGTTTGTGAGCATGGACAATAAGTATTTCATTTTAAAAAAATAGCTCCCTTTGGAGCACAAGTTGTACACTGGTTTCTTAATAGCTTTTCCTGAGCTTGGTCCTCTTCACTTTTTCTGAATAGCACTTTTCTTCCCGGTGAGGCTGCTTTGCATAGTAAAGAACCTGTATGACAAGAGTTCTCTTTTTTCTTCCTAGCTTTTAGTCCTTCTCAGGTCTTTATTTCATATAGGTCTACTTCCAGGTCACTGGCCTTTCGTTTTTATAACTTTGCCCAATGGGCAAGAAAAATGGTATCAGCCACAGCAGCCCACACACAAATTCGCTGTCCCCTCTTCCCCATCGTAACTCTTACACTGGTTGTTTTCAGATCGATGGACATGGCTTTATGACTGATGTTGATCAAGCAGGGTAGCTGCTAATATCTGTTGTCACTCGAGGGGCACAAAAGGGGCTCTTATTCTTTTCTTTAAATATTTTATTATAAATTTGTTTTATATATTCAATATAAACACATATATGCAATACAAACATGAAAGGGTCTTATTCTTATTGACAGAGAAATTAGAATGGAAAAAAAGTAAATTGTTTCGTACATGGTCCCCTATCCTGTGAAATATCTCTCTTTAGGTTTTGTGCTGCAAAAGGCTAATATGTATTTTCAAGATCACAGCAAACCCCCTGGAGCTGCATGTCAGTTTTGGAAAGTAACCCAGACCATTTCTAGAAACATTTTACATTTTTATATGTGGTAAGGACGCAGAATCTAATGGTCAGCACATGCATTGTTACCCAATGAGGACTCCTTGTAAATTGGAGGAATTAGCAACAAGGAGAATCAGTGAGAGGAGAGGTAACTGGGATCTTTTGCACCTATGTGTACAAAAAACCCTTCCTCCTGAGAACCCTTTCAGTAAACAGGCAGATGTTCAATCAAAAGGAGTTTTATTTAAAATAATAACGATCAATTGCCCACAAAACACGCAGCACACACACAGGGCTAACTAGGAAAACAGGGAAGAAAGTTGAGAGTTGCAGAGTAGGGTTATATTTACCAGTTCCAGAAGACAAAGGGTGTCCAAGGGGGAGCAACGCCAGTGTCCAGCACTTTGTGGCAAGAAGAGGGAGAGAGGCAATGGTGCATGAGTGGGTCCAAACACACACAGAATGAGGGAGTGGGCAGTCCAGTTACACTGTGGAACATACCCTGGGGTAGTACTGCGTCTTCTGCCTCAAAACAATGACATAATGGTCATTTCTGGGGGAGACAAAGAATTGGGAAACTGTCTCTGGGGTGAGACAATAAGATTGGGAAGGTTTGATTGTGCCTCCCTGAGAGGAACTATAGGTATAAAAAGATGACTGATGACCCACGATGGCTGGATGGATGAGGCTATAATAGGAGAGTTGGTGAGGGTAGGATTGGAAGGGTGTGTGAATGGATGCATTCAAGTACTTCTGGAGACCTCCATTGTTCCATGGCTTTGAACATCTCCAAGGCGTGGGGCTGAGAGTTAGTCTTACTTCACCTCTCACATTCCAGTACTTTTCCGTCTCCTGCCCAGCCAGGCAACTTGTCTGTGTTTTAAACACATGAGGAGAGGGGCTTATGATAGTCCATATTCATAAACCTTCTTACTATCGTGAAGGCAAGTCTGACCACTAACAGCACAGTCCCTTAGAATTGCACCCAGATTAAGAACATTTATCTCAAAGGAAAAACAGCAGATCAGCTGAACAGCTGCTGTGCTGGATCATCCCTAAATTTCAGCTAGATTTTGGCTTCCTCTCGATCATCTCACTCTGTTTCCAGATATGCCAGTGAGTAGATTTCCTGGCACCTGGACACAACCTGCAAAAGCAGTAAATCCAAAACACATTGGGTCAGGAAAGTTAATTCTGAAAATCAACTCGCCTACAGAGGCACCTGTCAGGCTATGGATGACAGGATATGGTAACCAGGTCTCTGTACCATTGCAACAAGAAGTCCAAGCTCTTGGTTAAATAGTTTTTATTCAGAATTCCAATCTTTCCATATATATGTCCATAGAATTACTCAGAGGCAAGAAAGCATCCAAGCAGTACACACTTTCTTGATAGGAATAGAAACTTGAGAAAAGTACAACTCTAAATACTCAATTATTTCCTCCCTCCCAAAACCACAAGTTTGCGCGGGAAGGCGACTGGGAACTTCTGCTGGAGTTTATACATCAGCTAGACAGGACAAAGAGGCATAAAAGAAACAGCAACATTTCAGACAGTGCAAGGTCACTTCAGTGCGCTTCAAAGAAAGAGATAACACAGATGTGTTCTCAGGCTCTGTGAGAGAGAAACAAAAGTGATTATTATAGCATTTACAAACTGAAATCAAGGCATAGTATTAGCAATAGTTCAACATCTAGAACAATGGCATGGATGTAGGGGTACAGACATGACAGCACCTCCATCACTCAATTTGCTTACCTAGAAATACTCTCTCCTATCACCAGATTAGTGTCTTCATGTATTTTTTTATTTTATTTTATTACATTTAGGTAAGGTAAAGGTAGTCCTGCTGTGCAAGCACCGAGTCATTACTGACCCATGGGGGGTCATCGCATCACAACGTTTTCTTGGCAGACTTTTTACGGAGTGCTTTGACATTGCCTTCCCCAGTCATCTACACTTTACCCCCAGGAAACTGGGTACTCCTTTTACCGACCTCGGAAGGATGGAAGGCTGAGTCAACCTTGAGCCGGCTACCTGAACCCGGCTTCTGCCAGGATCGAACTCAGGTCATGAGCAGAGCTTGGCTGCAGTACTGCAGCTTACCACTCTGCGCCCCAGGGCTCCTTTTTATTACATTTATGCCCTGTCTTTTTCAGTGGCTTAAAACATTCTCCTCTCCTCTGTTTTATTCTCATACCAACTCTGTGAGGTAGGTTAGGCTGTGAGTATGTGACTGGCTGAAGGTCACACAGCGAGCTTCCACAGCAGAGCAGGGAATCAAACCTAGTTTGCCCAGATCCTAGTTGGTAACTGTAGCCACTATGCCACCTCAATTAAGCTAGAACAGGAACCGTTTTGAGGTGGGTTGAAACAAACTACAACTGGCTGGGTATAAATTAAGCAATTTGAAATTCAAAAATTTTAGCCGTATTTTGGAATTTGGGAAAGAAATTTAAAACTTCAGTGAGAAAGGTAGAACAGATGGGGCTGCTTGACTTCTAACCAAGCTGTGTTTCAACAGCTGGATGGAGTTTGGCTGTGCCATGCTGGTATGCTTTGCTAGGAGGGAGGAGGGGAGGGAGGGCATTGCGGGGGGGGGGGGTTGTTAGAGGATTTAAAGTTTAATATTAGTGCAGTAGAAATAAGTAGACAGACTCCTGTGGTTTTAGCACTAGAAAATACTTTCACTATATATCAGGGAAAAGAGTACATTGGTTAGAAAATCAAGAATAGATACCTATCTACATCTTGATGGTTAACTAGAACAAGATAGACTAAACTGCAGACTGAAGACTGGACAAAAAGCAATTAGACCTTTAGTATATGTTGCTAGTTAATCGCCCCCCAATAAATGGGTTACCCCATGGTGAATTCTAGATCTCAACATTAAGCATAATACTTCCCCCTTCTCTGACAGGAAATTTCACTGGAGGCCCAAGTGGTCCTATTCTAAGTAGCCATCTGACTAAACAAACAGAATGACAATTTTAACTCTTTCATGACTGAATGTAGGACACTTGCTAAATCCCGACAGAGGGCTTCCCCAGCCAGCAGCACCCATGGCCTGATCTTGTTCCGTTTGAATTTTCTTTATTTAAACTATAAACTATACACCATAACATAATATACAATAAACATAGAGAATAAGAAAAAAAAACAGTTCTAAACATGACACACTAACAATACATATATCTATAAAATTAAGAGAGAGAAAAAAGAAAAACCCCTAAATCAACCAAGTTGAGTTCCGATTTTCTCCGCAACAAGTATGTATCATTTCTAGAGTCCCACTTATTCTAAGTTAGTCACAAAACCCCTCTTTTTTCTATTGTTCCTGTTTCTTAATCCATAAATCCAGATGTCATCAAATCCTTGTTATCCATTTCATGCAAAAAGTCTATTAATGGTTTCCATTCAATCAAGAAGTTAACTAATGTCCTTTCTCTAATCAATGCAGTAAGTTTTGCCATTGATGCAAACTCCAAAACTTTTGTCAACCATTCCTCCACAGTAGGCAATGTTTTAGTTTTCCAGTTTTGTGCATAAAGTACTCTTGCTGCTGTAATAAAGTATAAAAACAGTGTTCTAAAACTTTTTCCAATTGGCTGTCCATTATTCCCAACAGAAAAGTCTCTGGTTTCAACTGAAGTTTAATCTTCAAAATCTTCTGCATCAATGATTGTATCTGCAACCCAACTCTTTCTTGCATGTCCACCACATATGAAAAAATGTCCCTTCTTGTTTAGCACATTTCCAACATACGTTTGACGCCCCCTTATACATTCTATCCAATTTTTCAGGAGTCATATACCGATACATCATTTTGTAAAAATTTTCTTTAATACTGGAGTTTAATGTAAATTTCAGCCCTCTTGTCCACATATTTTCCCATTGCTCCATTAATATATCATGCCCACAATTTTTCACCCATTTAATCATACATTCTTTTACTTGCTCTTCTTCCATCTCAAACCTCAACAAAAGTTTATACATTTTAGAAATAACATATTCTTCATTTGTACCATGGCCTGATCTTGTTGACCTTGAGCAGGGCCTACTTCTTGGACACTTGTAGTGCTGAGCCACTGAAGAATGCTTCAGCATCATTGCTGCTGTCAGTTAGGTGTGGACTGCAACATTAAATGTTCTCCCAAATTGCCCATCGGGGTTAGAAATGGCTTTTTGTTTAATGTAGGGTTGATTTTTTTAAAAAAAAATGCTTCAAATCACGTCAGTATTTTCTGTTAATAATGTGTGTGTGTGTGTGCTCGTAATGTTATTGAAATGCCTCTAGGATAATGTCTAGATGAAAAGTTTGCATTCATCGTACTAAACTGTATACGTTTGCTTTTAATCTTGATTATTTATTCATACATTGGGGGAGCAGGGGTTCCCTGCCTATAACAAAAATGAAGGATTCGGGCAATAAAAATCCCATTCAAGAATTATATTGTAGGTTTTATCATGATATAACATTGATGCAGAAATCCTTTCATTCTGCTCTGTTCTCCACAGCTTTTAAAGCAGATATAAATCCCCTGATTGTGACATCAAAACTGTGAACTGTCCTACCCTTTGCATATTGCACGGATAGTGCTTATAATTAGAGGTAGGTCTCTACACTTTGGAAATATGTTGAAATGTGTGGATACTCCCTTCCTGCCTCCCATAATAATCACCCACTTGCGTGCTCCATACATTCAGCCCAATCTCTGCCTGAGACAGTCAGTTGTTCATTTGGGATGCCGATTCTTTTCAGGTACCATCATATAGTTGAAAAGGAAGAGGAGGTAGAATCTAAGGCAGATGTGAGAGCAGGAACTTGCAGATCTTTTAGAGATTAGATAACAGCAAGATATAGCTGAGACAGAAGGCCCAGACAGAAGTGACATCCGGGGAAAGAGCAAGACTGCACCCACAGGCTGCATCCTGCCCGCCCGTCCTGTTATGCGCTTGCTATGATTTGTGAAAGGGCCAATGTGCTGACAAGCTGCTTAGCCTTGGCTGTGCAGTTAGCTTCCCTGCCAAATTGGATTTGTTCACTCCCTCTTTCACGGGTGGTATCAGCGGGGCCAGTGGGTATGACCTTGCCCATCTAATGCCACTTTTGAATGGTGCTCCAGAACTTCTCAGGCTAAACGTAACTGAAAAAGGAATGCTGTACCATTCTGCTAAGAAAGCAAGAGAACAGAGTGGAACTGTCTGGTGCGTTGGCTAGTTTGAGAGAAGGATCCATGTTCAAATCCTGCTCCGCCCTAAGACTGCATCTGTGAGGCTAAAATGGGGAGGGGGAGCTCTGCATGACTTGCAACACCTTGGAGGAAAGGCAAGATGCAAATGGAAGAGAGACGTAGGGCCAAGCTACAAGTGACAAATGACACTTGAACGGCAAGTGAACAGACTCACATGTATTCCTCCCTGTTCACTTGCGCTCCACTTGCACTCCCTGTTCACTTGCACTCCACTTGCACTCCACATAGTGATAGAGTGAAGGGCCAGTTGAGGGCAAGTGAACAGGGAGGAATACATGTGAGTCTGTTCACTTGCTGTTCATCACTTGTAGCTTGGCCCGTAGTTTCCCATTTGTCCTCTTGCCTTTTTGCAACTCCCTCACTCAACGCCCTTCTCCCACATCAGCAGAACATTGCTAAAGCATTGTGCGATTTATATATAGCAGAGGGAGATTGTTTTCTTTCCTTCACAATGTATGTGGAGAACAACAATCAGGCAAAGGCATAATTTACTGTGCATTAATCAATGCTGCATTATTGTCACCCTTCCCACCACATCCTTTGCCACTAATTTGGATGACCTCTCCTCTTTAATCACATCCTTTGATGGCTTTGTACATAGTAGTCTATACCCTTGAAAAGTTAGTTATCTTTTACTTGTGAAAGGCATCACATTTGCATTTTTCCTTCTGCACCAGTCTTCCTAGCCTCTAGCAGATACAGAACCAACTAACTTCAAACCCATACGATGGAAACTTGGTGTCCTCCTCCACTCCCCAAAAGCGGCATTGTGGCCCTTTTGTCTGCAGCGGAATTTATGTATAATGAATGTGTGGAAGGGAAGAAGAACTGTGCTTGCTGCGCCCGTTTTCAGTTTCCACTCATTCATTGGCTGATTCCGCACACGTTGGATAATGCACTTCCAATCCTCTTCATAGATCATCCAAATTGTACATGTGGAGGTGCTCAAGAGATGCGTTTTTGGTGCTCCTATCCTATGTACAAGGAGAGAGCACTATGTGTGTTCACCTTAGTGTGCGTGGTGGCAGTTTGGTCTGAAAAGGGCAACATGCATATTGTGTAGCTTCATTTAGTGCAGCCCGTACACCGGATTTTCAAGGGTATACCTTCTCTTGCACTGAAGCTGCGCAATACACACATTTCCATTTTCAGACAAAATGCATAGCATGTTCTTCCTGTATGTGGGATAGGAGCAACAGACATGGAATGTCTGGAAATAGCGTTTGCACAATCAGGGATTCTGTATTTTGCAGAGGTATCGATCATGAGCAAAAAGCCCACATACATGCAACATGGGTATGCTTCGGCTATGTGCACACTGAGCTGTTAAATGTGTGGAGGCAGGTACAGCAGGGCTGATCCTGCTCCATCTGTACACATACACACATTAATGGTTTCTGGCCATGTGGAAAGGGGAGTATGCGTGAGGTTTGCAGGCCAGTGCTGAGAGTGGGAGGAGAGCTAGGAGGCAGGGCGACAAAATACACCAGACAACCATGATGGAGATAAAATAGGCCACAGCTTTACTGATTACAGCTTGCAGAGCACTGGCGCTTCATAGGACACTGATCTGAATATCGGCTGATCTGCCTGCCAGCTGATGACCACTGTGCCCCTCAGACCCCTGCGGAGGGGAGGATAACAGGAGGATACCACATGGGTGTGCACCTCCATGTGGATCCCCTGCCACTTGGGAGTGAGGTGGACCTGACAGCCCCCAAGCTGGGCATGCATCCATGCGCCACTCCCTAAACCCCTTAAGGGGATCTCCATAATGAGAAAACAGAGCTCACGGGCTCTCTTTACCCCAAACAGATTGGTGCCCAATGCCCACACTGCCTGCTCGCTCCAAAGTTGTGATGAAAGGGAGGGCTGGGCGGGATGCCGGCATGAACCAACTGTTGAGGGGCGAGGGCTGCCTCCTTCTTAAGAAGGGGCAGCGGACCTGCGCAGAAAGTGTGCCTCCCAGGTCCTTAGCCCTCTTCCCCGCCCCTTGCCGCCCAGGCCAGCCTGATTTGATTGGCTGCCCCAGGCATTTGAATCTGGGCTGCATGGGGTCCGCTCCCATTGAGGCTGCTGAAAGCTCATGCCGCCCCTAATGTGCTGGCCGCCCTGCATCCTGCCATCCTCCCACAGGGCCTGAAACTGATCCCCCCAGTTAAGTCTGGGGGTCTGCATTTCCAGCAGCTAGATGGGGTCCATCTTTTGTAAGAACCAGCAGGCCATCCCTAGGGCCCTTTAGGGATCCCATTCCCCCAGTGGGGGTGGAGGAATCCCCATTTTCACCTTCCACCTCCTGCCACTACTCACCTGGCCAGCAGGGGAGAAGGGTGCAGGAACGGGCCTCCCAGGCGTGCTCCTGGGAGCGGTGCGACGACCTCACTCCCAGGAGTGATGTCATTGTACTGCCTTAGCGTGCATGCACACCTTGCAGTGAGCCAATTGGCACCCTGAACAGGCCGAATTGAGCCCATTTGAGGCCCAAATCAGCCCATTGTGAAGTGCGCTTGAGCTCTTGCACCAGCACGATGACGTCTCCAGAAGTGATGTCATTGTGCGGGTGCGAGCATGCTGGGGCCACAACAAACATAAGCCCCAGGTCCCCAGCCTTCTGTCAGGATGGTAAGGGGACCTGGCAACCCTAGGGCCCTTCCACTCTTATTCTTAATTCAAGTTCTCCGGGTTTTTTCCCTGGTTCCTTATTAACCTCTATATTTAACAAGGAAGCTTCAGTGTGCTCCAGAAAAGTGACCGATGTTCCTTGTTTGCAGTGCTTGCTTGTTGTCAAGTCAAACGCTCGTTTCAGTCGCTTCAGTAGTTTTCTTGCAATTCAATATGAGCCGCATTTAAGGCTTTTTTGAAGACCTTAAAAAGAAGACCTCAAAAAGCCCTCCAGTGGCACAGCGGGGAAGATACAGGCAAACATGATACATGAGGGGCTGGCCATGGGCAAGATGCAGAAAATTCTTAACGGGGCAATCTGCTGCCAACACGCACGACTCTGCATTTGCTGCAGCGGCACAAGCAACATAGAGAATCCTCACTCTACGGAAGCAGCCATAGTTACATGGTTTGAGAACTGGTTCCCATGGGATGATTATTCCCAAAATAAGTCCCATTCATCAACAGATGTGCACATTGCATGTTTAATTGACTGTAAAAAGTGGCAAGTGATTGTTTTGCAAACGTATTGTAATTTTCAAATTTGTAGTTGACAAAATTTAACTTTATACACATACAAACTTGTATGCAAGGAATTATTTTTGAGTGGCTTGTTGCTATATATGCACCACACTGAATGCAACAGTGAATTTCCTGATGGAAATTCAAATCCTTCTCTGGAAATACACTTTCCCCCTTTTAAACGATTCATTGGAAGGTTTCCATTTAACCCTCAGATTTCCATGCATGATGGTGGCAAACATCCCAGTATGCTTTACGGGCCATACAGATGCCTATCAAACATGCAAACGAAGACAAGAAAGTAAGGAGAGGAGTAGACAATATTTAGTGTCACAGATGCAACATTCTGCTGATGTTGTTACAAAAGGATCAGAGAGTCTTGCGGCGTCTTAAGGAGTGGCACGTTCAAGCTTTCATGGACTAGACCTTACTTCATCAGATGCATGAAGTATATCCTTGGATGAATGAGATATACATGAGTGCCGAATGAGGCAAAAGTTTTCTAACAGTGGGGCCAAAAGGCTGTTGAATGGAAAGGGTTGCGTAGATCTTTTATGCGAAGCTCAAATATATATAAGATGAGAACCACTGATTCTGCAGAACAGCTGTAATGCTCCTGTGTGAATCTTCTTGGCTTTGCTATGCTACCTGCCCTGGGACCGAATTCGCTCATCTCAGTTAAGACTTGGGAGAATCAGTGCTCTGACTGCTTCCCGCTCCAAATTTCTTTCTAGATCAGTGGAAAAGATAAGGTGGAAAAGTCAGGAATCTAAAAAAATTAAATTCATTGTATCCACTCTCTTCTAGAGAGCTCAAACTAGCATGCTTTAGGCATACAAAAAGTCTCCCATCTGGGCACAGAGCAGAGAGACTCAGATCCAAATCTGCCTAAGCGTGTTCTGGAAGGCATTGCCTTCCTCCTGTTACTCGATCCAAGCCTGCAGCTGGAAGCTCAAGTTTCCTCTGAGGCATACGGTACTTTTCATCATCGTTTGCTGATACACACATTGTAGCTGTTCTTGGGGACATGATATCTGGCCGCAGTGATCCATGCCTCGATTGCATCCATGTTAGATTCCTGTGATGTGTTTTAATATGGGGCCGCCTTTGAAGGAAACTTCATTCCAAATTGAAGCTATTGGGAGTGGGGGTTGGATCTTAGGAACACAACACTTGGGGACTGAAAGATCTGCACTAGCTGCCTGTCTGTTTCTAGACACCAGCTGAAGAGCTGCTCTTACCTACATGGCTTAGGACTAAACTACTTATCTGTTCACCAGCTGAAATTTTCATCCCATGCCCAGCTTTGTGAGGTAAGGAGTGACCACAGACAGGGCTTTTTCAGTGGTGGCACCATGACTGGTGATCTTTGGGATACACCCCCCTTGGAAGCCCACCAGGTGCCTACTCTTTTGGCCTTATTTTGTCCAAGCATTTAATTGAGCTTGTTTCTTATGACCACCATCCAGTTCATTCGTTGGTCATTTTACAGCTGTTCTCTGACTGTTTTATAGGTTTTGGTAGTTTATATGTTGAACATTTTGTTTTTTATGAGGCTGATTGAATATTATAAATTTTTTTGCTGGCCTTTGGGACATTGAAGTGATAATTTACATGGCTGACCATTTTTTAAATCATTACTGGTCTGGATTGTTTATGACCTAGTATTGCTGTTACTTTAATTGTAACGTCTGGCTTTATGGTTTTATCTTGTTTTCAGTGTGGTTGTGTGACTGTGAACTGCCTGAGGCTGGCCACAAAGATATATTCTCACATGGTGTTCATGGGTGTTGTGGCACTTGCCAACACCTTTCTTGGTGCACACCAAGTGTTTTTAGAAAGTGGGTATGGCCAGGTGAGGCTCCTTCTCAGAAGGGCTTCTGATTGGCCATTAGAGATATGATTGGTTGTGCAGATTAAAATACTGTTTCATCAGCATTTCCCACCCCAGTGTTTTATTCTCTCTTCTCTTGTCCTAGTGTATTTTTAAAAATTACATTTCAGCTTCCTCTGTGTGTGTATATAACAACAACAACTATAATGATTTATATACCACGATCCAGGACAACTTAACGCCCACTCAGAGTGGTTTACAAAATGTGTTATTATTATCCCCACAGCAATCACCCTGTGAGGTGGGCAGGCTGAGAGAGCTCTGAGAGAGCTGTGACTAACCCAGGGTCACTCAGCTGGCTTCAAGAAGAGGGGTGGGGAATAGAGAGGGGCACAAAATGGGAAACAACCTGAACCCTGAGTTTTGTGGTTTGGCGCGTTCTACGAACCATGAACTTTCATGAAATTGTCCCATTTCGCAAAATGATTTGTTAGGTTCATGATTCATCAGATCCCGGGGCCTTACAATGGTCCCATTCATACCCAGAGATGTCAAACTTGCAGGGAGACATCAAAGGCACCCTCACCCAACAACCTTCCCAGCAAGGACAAAATAAGAAAGAGGCTTTTCAGTCTCTCTTGAAGCAGCAGCAAATCCAGCCCAGAGCTCCCAAATCCACTCTCTCTAACTCCAAATCCCTCTCCCTCTGTTTACTGGAACTGAAAGCACAAGGCAGAGAGCTGTGCCTTATATAAGAAATGCTCACAGAGCAGAACAGAAGCTCTCTGGTTGGTAGACAGATCTGCCTAACAGGGTTTGGAGGGATGAGATTAGTGTTCCCCTGGCTACAGAAGACCCACCTCCCACCCCTGCTCATTGCTCTCATAGAACAGAATGGGAGCTCTCAAGTTGGCAGGGAGAGCTGCCTATCAAGGTTATGTGGGCTAAGATTGGGGTTTCCACAACAACGAAAGGTCTGCAGACATTCTGGGCCTATGTTGCCTAGGGAATCAGTGGATCTGCGCCAGCCTGTCTGGTATCAAAGCATTCACGAATTGAACAAATCAGTCCAAAAAGTTGTGGATTTCATAAAAAACGCAGCCCCATGAAATGCATTTTTGTGATACACGAATCGGCCCGATTCGTCACGAAATTTGATTCATATTTTGATTCGTGCCCATGTCTAATGGGGAATTTAACTTAGCTCTCTAGATTAGAGTCCTGCCGCTCTTAACCACTACACCAAACTCTGTAGCGTGTGCGTGTGTGTGTGTCCCTTCTTCTACAGTAGTGACCATTTTGTAGCTACACCCACCAGCCTGTGTAAGAATTCCAAAGTTGTTCACAGGCTCAAAAAAGATGGGGACCCCTGCGGTAAATAAACATACTGTTTGATCATTCCTCCATTGAGGAATGAATAACATATCATATAACAATATGAATAACATTTGAGATGCAAAAGTTGGGATTTTCATGTTTCAGACTTTTTGTTTATTTTTTAGCCAGTCACCTGCCACCTAAATGAACACCTGTCTGCACTATAAAAGTAGGACTTTTGCAGATCAGAATCTTCATGTATATTTGTGGCCTCCTAAACAAATGCTGACTTGTGAAAAGAAATTATGGGCTTCTTTTCAGCTATATTTCAGATGTCAGGAATCTATAATAAAAAGATGAACCTTGCTGATAAGACAGGGTGATTCATTTGCAAGCTAGCGAGAAGTCAGGCTATTCTAACCATTATTGTATTTGATGGATTAAAGTCACATGAGGATATCAGTTGCCTTGGGAGTTTATTTACCATTCCTGATCTGCTGAGGACAATGAATCCATGTCACGACGCTTTCTGTAAAATGCCCTGCTAAACTTATCACATTAAAATATAATTCATAAAATAAAATATAAAATATAATTTGCCTGCCTTTCTGGCCTTTCTTGTACTTAATTTCAGTCAGGGTCCATGGGGCTAAATTATCTTTGGATGCAATACTTTCAAAGATCTCTTTTCATAAACTTAAATGTAGCTTTCGATTTGAACAAACCTCTGTACTTTCCCCGTATCATATGTTCCTTATATGTTGTTTCCCTGTATCATATGTTAAAATATTTTGGATGGAGAAAACGTTTTAAGCAACTTTTTTCAATATGGCTTACAGGGGAATGCTTATACTGTTTCTAGCAGTCAGAAAGAGAAAACAGAAAGGTTCTTGGTCAGTTTAGCAATGTGCAGATTTATATCTGAGGCATGAGCTTCATAAGTGCCTGTGTATTTTATTTATATGCAAAGTGAAGGGGGAAGATGGCATATTCACACATACAACACACTCACATGCATATCACAATATAACAAGGTCAGACTGTTACAGAATTGCATAAACAAATCTTGGCATCTGTGGTTCATCACGAGACTCGCAAAAAGAACGGGATTTCAGTGTGTGGCTGCAGAAAGTGTTTTGACAACTTGCGTCTTTAAAGCTAAAATTGACTCAGACCTCTTATGTGTTATTTTATAGAATGGTACACTTCAGTATTACATATCTTTACCACCACCACAATATTCAATTTATATACCATCCTTCAGGACAACTTAATGCCCACTCTGAGTGGTTTACAAAATGTGTTGGGTTCAACTCTTTCCTTTTAGCCGCATGCAGCCTCATCACCATTATATATAAATGTGGCACTCTTTGAGCCAACAAATAACATTGCCCCCATGGCATATAGACAGAAATTAGTGGAAGGCATGCTTGGAATAGCTTCATGCTATGCTACGCTATGCTATGCGATGTGATATATACAGAAAGGAGAACCACAGAAACAAGCACTGGTAAGAAGGGGGAAAAAATTCCGCTGCGATTGTCTAACTACAAGCAATAAGAAACTTGATCACACAATATCTTATACACAAATCACAGTTCAAAGACAAACATTAATGTTTATCTAAGAGCTCAAAAGTTTCCGTAGTTGTCCTCCTCATAAATACTCCTAAAGTGCCAATTTAAAGCGCTCAGTGAATAAATATATTAATACATCCATAAATACAAAAATAGGGAATAAGAGGTTAAATACATATAAAGGACATTATTCACATTAGAGAACCAGGAAAATACTGAACCTTGCGGTTCGTGGTTTGTTGTGATTCACGTACCATGAACTTTCACAAACTTGCTCCGGTCCGACTGGTTCATTTTGTTTGTGAAAACATCATTTCCGGGGCAGCAGAAGGGCAGTTTATCAGAAATGGGCTCTGATGAACCACTGGTTCACGAACCACGAACCAGCCCGGTTCATGACAAACTTTGTTTCGTATTTCGGTTCATGCCCATCTCTAATTCACATGGACGTGATATGGCTCATTCAAACCACCAAAAGGTAAGACCATTAATCAGTTGACATAGTTCATTGAACACATCATAGGTAAGTCCTTCATTTCAAGCCCTTTATCAAGAGCGTACTGCAGATCTCATCAAAATTCCCACAGGGGTATTCCTTAGCATTGATACTTCATGCACTTGTTCCTTGTCACAACCATTAGTAATCAATTACTAATGGCAATAATGAGGAACCAGTGTATGGAGAATCAATGCTAAGCAATACCCCTATGGGTATTGATTACTAATGGTCTTACCTTTTGGTGGTTTGAATGAGCCATATAAGGGTCCATGTGAATAATGTCTTTTATAGGTATTTAACCTCTTATTATCTATTAATGGGTGTATTAATATATTTATTCATTGAGCACTTTAAATTGGCACTTTAGGAGTGTTTATGGGGGTGGACTACTATGGAAACTTTTGAGCTGTTAGATAAACATTAATGATTGCCTTTGGACTGTGATTTGTGTATATTGTGTGATCAAGTTTCTTATATTACATGCAATGTGATATAGCATGCTACTGCCTTGACCTGGATGGCCTAGGATAGCCTGATCTCATCAGATTTCAGAAGCTAAGCAGGATTTGTCGTGGTTAGTCCTTGGATGGGAGACCACCAAGGAAGCCCAGGGTTGCCATGCAGGTAGGCAATGGCAAACCATCTCGATTGGTCTTTTGCCCTGGGATTGCCATAAATCAACTACAACTGAATGGTGCTTTCCCCTACCACCATTAAATATGCATCTTACTATTATTACTCCTATTAGTATTATAGTACTGGTGCTGCTTCTGTTACTGCTACAATATTGGGGCTCTAAAAGCCAGGAGGGCCGAGAAGATGCAGCAGAGAAAAGATCCTGCAGTCCACCCCCCCTTCCGCAGGTTATCTCTGTAAAGCAATTATCTGGTCTGGCCATATTTTCATTAAAAAAAAACCCTGAACATTAAAAAGGGCTTGATACCAAACCAAAGCTTTACTTGGACTGGTTAGAAAACTTGTCAAATAAATTTCCCGTATGCACTTCACCGTGGATAAATGTGAGCTAACAAATCTGTTTATAAATTTGGCAGTGAAATATTGCCCGTGTTATTCCTGGTGCACAAGCCAGATATGCGGAGATATGGCAGGATTCAACTTTAAAATCTCAGAAGTGTGCATTAAAAAAAAATAAACAAACCCTGAGGCTGATAGTGCCATGTGTGGAGTATAGCTACTGCGAGAAAAAGCGTTCAGCAGAGCACAGCAAGGCAGTCGGCTAGGATCTGTTTTTAAAATCCATGAATAGTCCATTCGAGCGCCTGTTTTCTGGGCTTTCATTGCTCATTATTTTGGCTCCCCAGCTTCTCCTAGGATGCAGGACAGAATGTACATGCTTTCTCTTTATGTACAAACACTGGCTGCTGCTGGGGGGGGGGGGCGGGCGGGGGGAGAAGTGAAAGTGGGAAAGTTCATATCTTTTACGGATTACAAAAAAGAGCCAAGGCATTATGCACTGGGCTGAAGCGTGATGCAACGTTTCACATGTGCCAGCTCCCTTAAATGCTCAGCCACTGATTCTGTCTATATTTATATCAGCAGTCTTGCTCATTGCAGTTGGCTCTGCACCACCTGAGTCCTGGTAGGGCTGGGGAAGAAAAAGAGAGGCAGGAGGAGGAAATCCCCGACTGTCTGGCTTAAATTAGCTCTCTGCCTCCCATCCAGCTGGAACAAAGAGCCTGTTCGTGCCTCTTGTTGCTGATCATCTTGGGAAGTCAATTTTGCTGTTGTCTTCAGTAAAAGCCGGGTCAAAACTTTCATGAGCAATTCTACACTGCATATATATATATATATATATATATATATATATATATATATATATATATATATATATATATATATATATATATATATATTTTAAAAAAGCGGCAGCCGCAGCATCACCAACGACCTCTTGCAAAACAGGTTGGTAGCGGAGAAGTTGGTGAGTGTATGTGCAAGCTTTCTGGCTTCACAGAGCCTTTCTGTAAGCAGAAGTGTCGCCTGTTATTTATCCAATATCTTAGAGTTAATTAGAGGCTGGGCTTTTTATATGTAGTAGCCTTTATAGGGCTGTGTCGAAAGTTTGCAGCTGAAAATCTGGTTTTGTAACAACATCATTGAAGGCAAGCAAAACAAATTCCTAGTCAGGAAGTGTTGCCCTCACTCTCCGTAGGTGGGATTACAGCTGGTGACACATCACCACATAGCCCAGTCTGACAGCAGGATGTCCAGGACTTCTAGCCAACAGCTAGGAACTCAGAGAGTCTCTCTACACGAGGTCTTTGACACGTGAAGGACACGTGTCGGGAGATGCAGTGGTAGATGGGAAGGGTAGTTTAAAAAGACAGAGCTGGTGGCAGGGCAAAGGCTTTGCTATACACTGGAGCTGTGTAAAGGGGCTGTGAAGTGCCTGAAGGGAAACTTCAACCCATTATAACCTCTCGAGGTCCAAGCCCTGCTCTGGAAGGCAGCTGCATCCTGTTTCTAGTCTTTGCTGTCCTCTGGTTGCGATCCCACACACCTGGAGAGGTGAAATTGACAGAGCCCTTGGGGAGGCAAAGATGAAATTAACAAACCTGCTGAGGAGCGATCTCTGCCAGCTCTGTCTTTTTAAATTACGCTTCCCGGCTAACATTGTGTCTCCCTGCACTTGATCAAGATGCTCCGAGGTGTCTCATGTAGAGAGACTCTGAGAAGGTGGAATGAGAAAGGAGGCCCCTTTCTGCCCATGGCCAATGGAGAGTGCAACATACTGCACAAGTGAACCTTCACTTGTCCACAATAACAACAGAAAGTGCGAGAAAGAGGGAGGAGCTGTAGTGGGCATGGCTGCAAGTAGAGGCCCAACCTTGTAAGAAAGTGTTATTCAGTGTTCAAGAAAGATAATGCTGGTGTATACTGGAGGCATGTACAATATTTTTGGTGTTCATAGTTTACATGGGGCTAATTTTGTTCACAGTTAATAGGCTACATTGTGTATAATGATAATATGCTCATGCTTTGAATGTTATAATGTTGAACTCAAGATTCAAAACCTTTCATGAAGATGGTTTCAGGTGGGTAGCTGTGTTGGTCTGCAGTAGATGCACAAGGTTTGAGTCCAGTTGCTCCTTAAAGGCAAGCAAGAGTTTCCAGGAATATAACCAGGAAATTTTTGTTGGTCTTTAAGGGGCTCCTGGACTTAAACCTTGCTCAAGATTTAGATATGCTTCCATTCCAGTTATGACTATATGAAAATGCTTTTGTCCAAATAACTGCTTTCCTTTTGTATAGTACAAAATTTGTGTTTTCTGTGTCCAGTGCTTAGTTTTTCCTACGTATCAGAGAGCAAAAACTAAGATACATTTGCTAAGGTATCTCAGGCTACAGAAGTTTGTAGTACTGAGGGTGTGTGTATAGTTTTCCTTGGAGAAAGATCAACATTATAAACAATGTTGTTGATGCAGTAAACTAAGTTCAGGCTTGATATAAAAGTGTTGCATATAATTCAGTGCATCTCAAAATTTACATTAAAAACAGCTCCCTCTGCCATGGAGTGACCTTTTGGGAAATTGTACATATCTACCCTTAGCCCTGCAAAGACAGGGCTGAAGTCCTTCCGCCTGTGAAAAACACTCCATGTACCCCCTCCCCATCATCTTGGGTGAATCACAGGAAAGTAGGTGTGAGTGAATTTACCCCATTCCATTTGGGATTCCTTTTGCCCTGCTTTCCAGCCCTCCGGAATTCCAGTTTAGTTAGGAGAATTTCAGAGTTTAATTTCAGAAAGGGCAAATGGGCAGTTGGTCACAGTTTTCATTTCTTTCCATCCCTTTGCCTTAATCTCTTTCTGTGTACCCAAGCGCATGGATAAAATGCTGCAAGGAAGCAATCTTGATGTGCCTGCATGTTTGCATCAAGATTCTTTTTTACTTATGCACTTCTGTGCTCCTATGCAATGGTATAACATCCATTGCATGAAAAGAATCTTGATACGACTGTGCATGCAACCAGATCAATATTGCTTTCTTATGGTGTTTTTTCAGTACACATAAGCACATATTCATATTGATAAAATGTACTATCAAAAGAATACTCATCCTATGTACAGATCCGTGGAGACTGCCTTTTGCAGGGTTTCATGTAATGCGAACGAGGGAAATCACATGCATAAACTAAAGGAACTAAAACCTGTAGCATCCTGCTCGTGCATAATGGCCTGTACAAAATTCAGGGGGGGGGGGGGAAGAGTGGAAGAAAGGCTGAATGCTAATTCATTAGTTTTACTTGAGAAATAAATCCAGTCATTTGGAGTTCTAAAATCTTGGGTGAGATTTAGATAAGGAAGTCTGAAATCATATCTGCGGGAAAGGAAGGATGAAAACAAATCAGTGCTCTTACCCCGCAGCCTGCCAGTATTATATCAGATCAGAAGGAGTAGAAAAGAGCAAGAGTCCAGTAGCCCCTATTAGACTAACAAAATTTGTGATAGGGCATGAGCTTTTGTGAGCCGCAGCTCACTTCTTCAAGTATCTTCAGGTATTTGCTGCTACAGACAAATACGGCTGCCCATCTTGACATATCAGAAGGGCATGGCATTTTCAGTAGTGATTGGAACATCACCTCTTCCCAGCAAGCACCAGGGAGTGGCCCGTGTGCATCATTTTCCTTAATTTTGCACCTTATAGCTGGATTTTTCATATGTTGCAAACTGAATTACTAGCACTTGGGTTCTCCAAATGAGAGGCGGTCATTTATATAGACATTGGGTGACACAACTCCCTTTAGGATGGTCCACACCAGCTCAGAAACTCCCTATATAAACCTGCTGGAGCCCAGTATGGGATTGACTTGTCTGCAGTCCTGCTGATGAGGCTTGAACCTAGTAACTTTGGACTTTTGGCCTGATTGCTGAACTCGGCCTGCCAAGTACTGCTACTGCGCAAAGCTGTGGTTGTCCAGGGTTTTGCTTGGTGAGCAGAACAATGCAATTCATTAATTAGAAACAAGACCTTCCATTAAAAAAACCACTCCCATCTTCAATTTGGGAAGACGTTTTCAAAGGTGTAAGTGGAGCTCTCATTTGCCCATCCATCCATCCATCCATCCATCCATCCATCCATCCATCCATCCATCCATCCATCCATCCATCCATCCATCCATCCATCCATCCATCCATCCATCCATCCATCCATCCATCCATCTGTGTTTCTCACTGAGACTTTAGTTGAATTACACAGTGTAAGTCAATACGATCAGTGGTTGGCACATTCAATAAATGATAAAAGAGGGTATGGATTGCAGAAATTTGCAAACAGACAGAAATCCAGCACACAGCTGAATCAATGCTGGTACAAAACAATTTAATATAAGACATTATAAAACAGTAGGAACATATTTGCAGCCAGACAGTGCACTGTTGTATAGTCTGCTGTCCCTATCCCTTTACCTAAAGCTTCTCCCTGAAACAGTTTCCTACAGCATTGTCTTATTACCTCCCAGGGATTGGAGCTGTTGCCCATTGATGCTCAGCTGATCAGTGGGTGGAAACAAGGTGGCCAAATAGGGAGGGGATTGTTGTCCCTGCGTGATGATGCAATTTCCGGTGCAATCCAGAAGCAACGGTATCACTTTAGCATTGAGAGATGATTGCCTTTCCACCTCCCACTGATTGCCAGGCCGTGACTGGCAACCCTAGGAGTAAGAGATGTCACCGAAGCGGTAGTGATGCCGTGCCGAATCACATGATGCAAATGATCAGGTGTCCCTTTTACGCAATGGAATCAAAGCTGCGTAACACGGGTAGACAATTCTGTTCTGTTGAGTTCACCGAGGCTGCCTGGAGTTCATCACGGCTATTCCCGCACTGCAGCCCGACTGCGAATCACTCCAAAATGAGTAAGGGGAAGCTAGCTGTTAAAATGAATCATCTCTTGGCGAGCCAGACGCACGCAGTCTAGAAGTGGGTCTCCTGGAGGTCATCCTTTTAGAGAAAAACATATTGACCATCTCTGCTTTCATGGGTGTTTAATGAACTCGGAAGCACAGCAGGAAAATAGAGCTCAATAATGTGTCATCATGATGGCTTCTTTTAAAGAAAAAAAAAGCCCCTTTAATTGTATTCTTATCAGGTAATCTCTCAATGAGCCAGCGTAGCTGCTAATTACTGTTACTAGTGACATCTGAATGTATTGAAGTCTAACACTTCCTTTGGGTTAAAAAAAATATGATGATTTACCCCCAAAAAGGAAGCAGAAAAGTAAGTTATTTAACACTCAACAGGGTGCTGTCAGATAGAATTGCAGCGTACCTATTAAATTTTTAGTGCCAGATTATGATTCACAGTCAGAGCAGGGGAGCAGGAAGATCCAAGCTGCAATTACTAATTAATCAAGGGCTAAAGGTGCACACAAAAAAAACCCTACTGTGAAGCCAAACAATAGGAGCCTTTCTGGACAAAGTCTGTTTTGGATTGCCGTGTTTAAACCAGACAATTTTGTAACAGTGTGGTGCTTCGATCGCATGCTGCCAATTGGTGCTTAAATCTCCCTTTCTAATGCATAGTTTATTTTATCATCCCTAGGAGAGCAGGAATGGGCAGGCCTTTCTGGGCGGTTTCACCTCCCTGCGCCGCCCAAGTTGTGTTGTTAGCACTGCCGCTTTCATCTGGAAGAACTTTCCAACCATTCATGCCGTTCAGCAATGGAACCCGCATCCTTGAAAATTTGTACGGTCTTTGCAGCGATCACGGCACTTGAGTTCAGTGTGGGGACAGCTTTGGAGAATTTCAGATGGGACTAAAACAGAATTAAAAACAGATTGTGCAAACTTCCAAACAGCTTTGGCATTGAAGCTTGAACATGCAAAGTTACAGCTTCCACTATTTGATGATGCATATAAAATCAGGCTAGCCCAATCTCGTCAGATCTTGGAAGTTCAGCCGGGTTGGTTGGCTCCAGGAGACCACCAAGGAAGTCCTGGGTTGCTACACAGAGGCAGGCAATGGCAAACCACCTCTGAATGTCTCTTGCCTTGAAAACCCCAGCAGGGGTCGCCATAAGTTGGCTGTGACTTGATGGCAAAAAAAGAGTAAAAGGTACCAGGGAAATACAAAAGATGAATAATCCGTGACTGATGTGATCTAAACACTTTCCTTTCAATTTAATGTGGAGTCTTGTGGGGGGGGGGTTACATTTTATCTCTGCCCCCTCTTGTTTATAGGCAAAAATCCGTTCTAGCATTTTGAAGCAAGAAGATAAAATTTCAGTAGATACGAATATGCATGCAAAATTGGGTGCTTTCCCCTTAAAAGTTTGCATTCGTTCAGGTCAAGTTAAATGAGGCATTACACAGAAGAGGCATTTCTTCTTTAAAAAAATAAATGGGAGCAGCAAGGCAGTATGAGTGGATGGGTGGCCAGAACGGAGACAGTGCCGAACATTCTCCCTTCCACCTATTTGTGAAATCGAATCCATTTTCCTTAACTTGCTTTTCTCCCACACTGGAAAAGTTCCCATATCTTTCCCAGTGGGTAAGCAAACAGCTTTGGAGCAGTTTTGAGCTTCCCCTAAATATGGCAGGAAGGAAGAGGGTTCATCAGCCTTTCTTACCTCTCCTCCCTCCACCTCCATCACTCTCTTCCACTCAGTCTCCGGTAGGCATGCTGGGAGCTTGAGCACAAATGCCGTTGTGGGGCACGTTTGCCCTGCTTCAATGTTCTTGATTACACTCAAGCTGAGCTCCTGTTTGGAGCGGTTTGATTTTTTTTTTTGGGGTGTCCATTTGGCTTGAGCATTGTGCTAAATAGCTTTAAGACTCCACAGCAGCAGCTTGTGTGACAGGGCCAGATAGTAACAAATAAGTTATAACTAACTAGTTACTGGAGAAAAGGTAAATACCCCTGTTGTCATGGTCAGGTTATTAAAGTGACCTACTTGTCAGGCGTGGAATCACTTCATTCCTTTGTGCATTGCATATGGATACACCCTTTAAACAACTGATAGAGGACCCGTTGCATTTCCTGTTTTTGTACCTATGCAGTGAGTTTCTACTCATGCAATGTTACAAGAACTGATTGCAAGATCAGCTAGGTTCGTGGGCAGACAGCAAAGGCATGCAGAAACATGTAAGTAGTAAGCCTGTACTCAAAACATCTCAAAGGAATGTTTTTTCCTGTTAACCACATGTCTTTTTACAACTGGTGGCAGTGTGTGAAGGAACAGCAGCTGTGAGAAAGCATTTTAATCACACAAGGAAGTAGTCTGATAATACAAATCGGCACATCCAAATTCATGTAGTTGCATCTGAGCAGTTTGGCAAATAATAGCCTCTCTGACTGTGACCAAAAAGTGGAACATGAAGTGAATTTGTGGTGGGTGTTTGGGCATAACCAGGGCTTTTTTTCTGGGAAAAGAGGTGGTGGAACTCAGTGGGTTGCCCTTGGAAAAAAATGGCCACATGGCAGGTGGCCCCGCCCTCTGATCTCCAGACAGAGGGGAGTTTAGATCGCCCTCCACGCCGCATGGTGCGGAGGGCAATCTAAACTCCCCTCTGTCTGGAGATCAGGGGGTGGGGCCAACAGCTATGTGACCATTTTCAAGAGGTTCCGGAACTCTGTTCCACCACGTTCCAGCTGAAAAAAAGCCCTGGGCATAACTATTCTCCAAGGCTGCTTTTTCATTAGAAATGCCCATGTAATGTCTAGTTTGGTCTTAAAGCAAACACAAGCAGTGGACAAGCAATTACTAGTTTATCCTGTTCTGGGATAGAGGGAATTAGGAATTAGGGAATTCCAACACACATACTAGCAGCAGAGCCCTTGTCCAGTGGAAACAGACCATAGGATCAAATCCTATAATTGCTAGATAAATAATAACATTATAATAACATTCAATTTATATACCGCCCTTCAGGACAACTTAATGCCCACTCAGAACAGTTTACAAAGTATGTCATTATTATCCCCACAACAAAATACCCTGTGAGGTGGGTGGGGCTGAGAGAGCTCCAGAGAGCCATGACCAGCCCAAGGTCACCCAGCTGGTTTCAAGTGGAGGAGTGGGGAATCAAACCCAGCTCTCCAGATTAGAGTTTCTCGCTCTTAACCACTACACCAAACTGGCTCTTAATCCCCTTAATCATGATTCAATCCTTAAATCATGTAGATAGATCAAGACAGGTAGCCATGTTAGTTTGTATGTAGCAGTAGAAAAGAGCAAGAGTCTAGTAGTACTGATAAGACTAACAAAATTAGTGGTAGGATATGAGCTTTCCTGAGTCACAGCTCACTCCTATCATGGATCAGAGGAATTTCAAAGGGAGATTAGAAAGAGGCTGATTCCAGATGACTAACCTTAAGGCGTTTCATGCCGCCCTCTTCCGGATCGCGACGGGAAAAATGCGAAATATCGCGCAAAACTCGCGCGAGGAAACGCGATATTTCACATTTTCCCCATCGCGATCCGGAAGAGGGTGGCATGAAACGCCTTAAGGTTAGTCATCTGGAATCGGCCAGAGACTGCTGACTGGCAACTGATAATAAAGTTCAAGACAATGCATCCACCTGGATTGAATCAAGATCTAGGCTTCCTGTCTCATTACCATTGCTGATTTCTCCACACCCGGCCGCTACCCCTCTGCATACCCCACCCTATGCAATCATGCCTGCTATTGTCATTCACCATCTATTGTCATTCGGCATCTGAAATCACTCCACTCTCCAAGATATAAGGACAGATGGACACACATTCTAGCTGTAACTGAAAAAGTGAGCTCAGACTCATGAAAGCTCATGCTCTACCACAAATTCTGTTAGTCTTATAGGTGCTACTGGACTCTTGGCCTTAATCATGTAGTTTAGTTTCAGATGCTGGAACTGTTCACAGCCTCAGTGGGACCTATGGAGGACTTTGCTGATTGGAGGATAGCATTAGAATGCATGGCGTACATTTGGTCAATGTGGTTTTCTCCCACTGGAGAAGCTGCCTCTGCTTCCCCGCTTCTAGCTCCTGCACCTGTTCTCGCATCTTCATCTTTTTAATCAAACTCTCTTTTTTTTCATGCCACTGTAACATACAGCAAAACAAGAGCTAGAATGAATCATTCATTGCAGAAAACAATGCGGCAAGTTTTGTGCATGCATTTTTTATCGAAAACATGGTTGCTGATACGTGTTTACACTTGTTTCTGATTAAATAAAACATTAGTTTTATTCCTACTCTTGAACAGAGTGCTATAAGTACACAAGTATCCATTATGTTGCTATAAATAAAACCAACACATATACTTGAAGGTAAATGGGGCAGTTTCCGATGCCATGACACATTGTTCAGCTCGTTTGACTTAATCTGGTTGGTGTGTTCAGGTAGTGGTTATGGTGTAAGATGAGAAAGAAAGACGGGTATGGTGGTATCATTAATATGGCTGGCATCTGCGGCCAGAGAGGAACGAGACAAGCATTTGAGCATCATAAAATAAGTCAGCTCAGAAGATGCGCGAGTAGGTAGCATTTTCTTACTTGTCTCTGTCCAAGCACTTTCTTTGTTTATGCTTTTTGCAACCTTAGGAGTGTCTATTGAAATGTTGCCTAGTCTAACCTGGAATACAAGTTTTAAATCTCTCAGTAAGACCCAAGCTCTCCCAGAATGCTTAATGTTAAACAGTCCAGTAGCACCTTTGAAACTAACCAACTTTTTTGTAGCTTAAGCTTTCGAGAACCACAGCTCTCTTCGTCAGATGCATGATGCATCTGACGAAGAGAACTGTGGTTCTCGAAAGTTTATGCTACAAAAAAAGTTGGTTAGTCTCAAAGGTGCTACTGGACGCTTTACTATTTTGCAGCTACAGACTAACACGGCTAACTCCTCTGGATCTATGACCAGAATGCTTAAAATCTTCTGTCCCATCTGGGTGGCTGTCCAGTGTGCAAATGCGTATGGGAGTGAGATCACAGTTCGCCGCATTGGTCTTTCTCCACCATCACCCTCAGCTGCATTCTCTATCCTGTTTGCATGGGTCTCCAAAATACCCCTAAATTAAAGGGAAGGCAACCTTTTGGATTAAGTGATAACAAACCTCACATGGCCTACCTTTGAGGATACTGATGTGCCAACAAATGAAAAAAGGGGGGCATAGATTAGAGTTTAAGTTGACCAGATGCACAGGGAATAAGCCCCAGCAGCTTTTTGTTATCTGCTCAGGGGCTCACCACAGGGAGAAACAGCTGTGGAGGCTGCACAAAATGGTCTGCTGTGCAGCTGTTCAGTGTGCATGTTGGACATCATCAACTGCTGCCCTAAACTCTCTGAATTCTGTTCCATGGCTGGAAGTTCCATGATGTATTATGGTCATAGATCCAGAGGAGTTAGCCGTGTTAGTCTGTAGTAGCAAAATCGAAAAGAGTCCTGTAGCACCTTTAAGACTAACCAACTTTACTGCAGCATAAGCTTTCGAGAATCACAGTTCTCTTCGTCAGGTGCTACTGGACTCTTTTCGATGTATTATGGGGTTCATTGAACATTGGGGTGGATCTTACCCCATCCTACCTCTCCACTGAGTAAAGTTTATTTATTCATTAAAGTATTTATTCCCCACTTTTCTTTCTGTTGAAGGGAGAGCCACTTAAAATTGGAGGATGATTTGCTTCCTTTCCGGCAAGGATTTTTGTCAGGGAGTTAAAGGGAATGCCTCCCCATTGCCAGGGCATGAGAAAATTACTCTTCGATTCGTGCAGAGTGAGCTAGAGCCTGCCTGGCCCAGTGAAGCATGGATTAAATGTGTGCGCGCAATTAGCACACATGTAGTCTGCAGCAGCGATTCGGACCTGCATTATGAAATCTGTTCTCCCACATATTGCCACTGCAGAGGAAGGCAGAAATATCTTCGAAAAGAAAAGAGCTGGGGATGACCCATAGCCTGCTGTGCAGCCGTCTTATCTCACCAGCAATTGTCCTCCTCACCGTGGAGTGGATATTTGGAATCCTTTCATGCCGTTGTATTGTCTGTGGCACCCCCTTTCTTGTCAATGATGCATTAAAATACTAGTGGTGCAGCTAGCAATTGAGGCAGGGCAGGCGGTTGTATCATTGCACACTGCCGTATATCATCCCCGTGACTTTATGGCTGTCTCCTCTTATCTCCCACACACCCTATCATTTAAGCTTTGAACAAGTGGCAGGTAGAGAAGAAACAGACACTCGGCAAAGGTAAATGGCATCGCAACCCCATTATTTCACACTCGGTTCACTTGGTTAGAGAGACAGTCCAACGTAGCTCCTTTCGGTTTTTTTTTTTAAAGGCTTTAGTAAGTTTTCTGCATCGCTTATTTATTGGTGCAGTGGTCCAAGATATCTTAGTCAACTGATCAAGCGCAAAGGAGATCAATCAGTTTCATCCAGGTTAATGGCTTCGGTTAAAAGGAAAAACAGCAAACCATAAAGACGAGAGAATCTTGACATATATGAGATGGCTGGTGGATCATCTTCATGTACTTCAAGTCAGAAATGCTCTTCTTTGGGGGGTGCTAATGGGCTAGTTTTCACTTCTGTGAGTGCAGAACCTGAAAGGAGGGATGGATGGGCAGGTGTGGGGAGGAAAATAAAGCTCTGTCCTCTAACGATCCCATCACATGTGGATGCTGAGCCCACGCTCAGGTGGTCTGTGCCTTAGTATTCGAAGGTTGTTGTGGAACCCTCCTTTCTAATGGCTAACCACTGTCATAAACACAATTATGCATTATGCCTGTGTGTTATATGCTGTCGAGTTGCTTCTGACCTACGGTGACCCTATGAACGAAAGACCTCCAAAACGTCCTATCTTTAACAGACTTGCTCAGATCTTGCAAACTGGAGGACGGGGCGTCTTTTATTGAGTCAAGCCATCTCGTTTGAGGTCTTCCTCTTTTCTTACTACCTTCTGCTTTCCCTAGCATTAATGACTTTTCCAGAGAGAGTATGGATTCTTATGATGTGACCAAAGTACGATAGCCCCAGTTTTGTCATTTCTTCTAGGGACAATTCAGGCTTGATTAGATCTGGTACCCACTTATTTGTCTTTTTGGTTGTCCGTGGTTGTCCACAAAACTCTCCTCCAGCACCACATTTCAAATGAATCAATTTTCTTCACCATCCACCTTTCACATCCGTAGATAGTAATGGGGAATACCATAGTTTGGATTACCTTGATCATGGTCCCCAGAGAGAGGTCTTTATCTTTAAGGATCTTTTCTAGTTATACAAGAATGAAAATATATTCAAGACAACCATGTGCTTGCCATTATTCTCTGGAAAGCAGTATAAAGAGAATAAAATTTAGAGCAAGTGATGTTTCGTTGTGGGGTTGGGGCTGTTAATATCTTATGGAAACTCTGCATGGAAGGAGATTTGAAACGAAAACAGTCACCGCTCCTCCTCCCAAGACGAAAACCTCATATTGATCTGAATGAAATGACGATATGCTGGAAACCAAAGGTCCATGGTGGGTGGCTGGGGTTAATAAGCAGAAACTTTGCCCAGCTTAGCAATGGGGAGAATGGGGCAAAGTTTGAAGCCACTGAGCAAAGCCTGAAGCCCTCCTCCAACTGAATTGGCTCTTCCTCCAAGGATGGCTAGTTGGAGGATGTTTGGATTTGCCCAAGTAGTTATAAATTCATGAGCTATGTCCTCTAAGCATGTGGCCACGCAGCCTCCTTGAAGGTTCTGTTGGCCCTTCCTGCCCTCTAATGCTTTCCAGCATCTTCATTACAGCTGCAGTCATATTGATGAAAGTCCCATTCTTGGCAGGGCCCGTCAGTTTCCTCTTCCCTCTTCTTCCTGTTGGCAAAAGTTCCAGAGGGGTTGTGTGAAGGTGGGTGAGTGGATAGGCAGCTCTTTCTGCAGCACGACGAGTAGACTTTGAGACAACCATGCCACCCTGGTTCCATTCCATCTGTGACTGTTTTGTTACCATTTCTTCTCTTGGGGAAAAAACAGGGAGGTACTGCTTAGCTTTGGGGCAAGATAACCTTTATATCTCCAATACATGAGCTCCCAGTCCCATCTACAGTCTTTTGTGTCTCAGAAAATGTCCCCCTGTGACATTATCTTGTAAGCATTACACAAGTTTCTTAATTTGGCTGCTAGAGCACAAACAATGCTCTGTGGGTTTCCCCGCCTCCTGTAGGCTTATTTTCCCTCCATGGGAAGAAAATCTCTGATAAAATCTTATCAGGACTGCAGCAAGCATGATTTGAGCAAAAGAAACGGAAGCAAATCCAGCTTATCGTTTAGCAGTTCAGAGTCAGAGAAGCTGGGAATGCCCAAGTCTGGATTTTTATCTCCGGCATTGAAAATGACTTGCAGATGCCACAAGGAACCTACTTTCCCGAGTCATCAGTTAATATCCATATTTATTTCTATGGGGGATGACAGGAGGTTGTCTGGTATGATTTTCTTACTGATCTGGCAGATCCCCCTTCCCTCCCCTGAGAGTTAAGCAAAGGCAGAACATTTTGGCCAGTTGGCAGGCAAACCTACGCAACAGGTATGGTCTCCAGCGTTGTACAATGAGAGTGAGGGTCAACAGCACCTTAAAAATTACCCAGATTTCTTCTGGTTTAGGGATGCCATGAATTGCTCTGTGAACTCATTCAGCAGTTGAATTGACGTGGTTCAATGACTGCCGTCATGATGAGCCAATCCCCAGATTTGTTTGGTTTGAGAGCCAGTGGCTCAAACAACTTGGAAACTAGTTCGCAGTTGTGTGTTAGCTGTGCTTGGTGGCGTTTAGATGCTTATGCGTGTGAAGGCAGCCAATCAGAACAGTAGCTGCTCATGATGCAGTTGGTTGCCTAGCAGAAGTTAGAAAGTACAAGGAACGTTTTTTCCAGAACTTTCCTCTGTTACAAGCAGGTACAAAAAAAAAAAATCTGTGAGCCAAGCTACAAGTGACGAATGACACTTGAAGGGCGAGTGGATCGAGTGGAGCGCAAGTGGAGGGCAAGCGAACAGGGAGAAATGCACTTGCCGTTCAAGTGTCATTCGTCACTTGTAGCTTGGCCCTGAGTCAGATTTTTTACCCTGCACAATCAGGGTGCAATTGCTTTCAAAGTGTCATTTTCTTTTTGGGGTACATCTCACTGTGGTGTTCTTTTTTTAAAAAATTTACTTAATTTTTTAAAGATATGAAAGACATGAGAGGGGATGGTACAATGCTTCAGTAATGCTTTGCATTAAAGCTGATGGCACTATATTGTGCTGTATGGAACAAAGCACAGTAACGCTTTGATCATCTGTGAACTGGTAATGAGCAGTCCAACTGATCATCAAAAAATTGGCTGACTGATCGCAGCTGGCAGTCAGGACACGATCTGAATCAGCTGCTGAGCATCCCTAATTCCATCAGAAGCTTTTGTGAGTCAGAACTCCATCCAATGCGGGTCCAAAAGCACCTTAAAGATCCTGGTATCTGATGAAGGGAATTCTGACTCTTGAAAGCTAATACTAGTTGGTCTTTAAGATGCTATTGCACTGGGATTTTGCTCTCCAACTGCAAACGAACATGGCTACCCACCTAAAACTATCTTGCTGTGGCTTTGACTTTCAAAAGCTGATTCCTCGGAAATGTAGTTGGTCTTTAAGGTGTTATTGGACCTGCATCTTGCTGTTTGACTGCAGACCAACATGGCTATTCACCTGAAACTGTTCATCAGATGCACGTCTGACTCACGAAAAGTTCTGTTGGAATGAGTTTTGTTAGTCTTTAAGGTTCCACTGGACTTCTGCATGATTTGTGTTGCTGCAGAGTAACAGACCTGCCCCATCTGTGGAATTATGGTCTTGGAAGGCATCGGGCAATGGAAATGCATCTTGTTCTTTCATTGCCTCCAAGGAATTTAAATGGGGAGATTTCTACAAGCTCTTTTTAAACTTCACAGGCATCCTAACACTCAGCATTCTCTTAGTACGCTGACGTTTGTAAAGGTGTTTTCGGAAGAGCCAATTTGGAGGCATCTAAAGAATTCTGACGGAACGTAGAGGCACTTCAATAAAACCAGTGGAATCCCTCTGGGATTTTTTTAATGCCTCCCTTGGTGCAAAGTAAATATGACTTTAATCTGATAAAAATCTATGTTCAGTCTGTACAGTCCTCAAAAAAGTTTCCTTGTTTGCTCTAATAAATGTTCGGGGGTGGTTGGGGGTTATGCATTTTGTGAGAAAAGGCGATTCTGGCACATCCTGCTTTGAAACAGGCCATTGGAATTCAGACACTGGGGTGAGACAGAGCACCCCTTAAATTGAAGTAGAAATAGATTTATTGTCATTAGCCAGAGGCCATCACAAGGTAAGAAAAAACAAGCTTCATCTAAAAACAGTTACGTCCAGCTTCATAGTTAGAAAAATTAAACTGTACAAGGAATCATGTTGGTCATAAGGACACCCCATTTGGAGAAGCCTTGGATCTGATCTTCGTGGCTGCTAGTACAGACTGTGAAACTATAGGATACATGACTGTCGCTGTCTGCTTACAGGAAAAATGGTTTTCTCCGTTTCTGAGTATGTGGCTTTGGCAGGAAGAATGACAGCCAGAAATTTAATTCTGGGTGCATTATATAGTGGTAGGGATGCCAGACCCCTAGTGTGGGGGGGATCCCCTGCCTTTACTCCCCACACCCTGCCCCCACTTACCTAACCAGCGGGGGGGGGCATGCACCTTCCATGCGCACTCCCCCGTGGTGCTGCGCGCTCCTGTGTGCAGCAGCCGCCAGGATCGGGCCCATTTTGACCCGGATCGGGGCTGCTGCGGAGCACGGGAGCGCTCCTGCACTCTGCAGCACCTCTAAACGGTCACGTTTCGGCACGGATCCCCCGCAGAGCCTGGTTCGCTCCCAGGGGCCATGTGATGACATCACTCCCAAAGTGATATCATTGTGCTTGTGTGTGTGTGTGTGGGGGGGGGTGCGCGCAGGCACTTCGTGCATGCTTGCCCCCCTCTCCCCCAAGGTAAGTGCCAGGCCCCTATCCCCCGCCGGGAGGTTGAGGGAGCCTGGCAACCCTATATAGTGGGCAGTATAATAAATAATGAGGAAGGTTCTCCACTGCAGATAATCCACAAATACAAGCACAGTTTTCCTTGGCTGTCTGAAAGTAGTGGCCAGCCAACAAGGCTGATTGCATACTTCCCCTTTAAATTATGTCAAACTAAGTTGATGAGAAAATGCAAACGTCTCCGGACATTCGTCCCTTTCCACCTTTGCAACAGCATATCCTCCCAGAAAGGGAACTGGTCGTTTCTATCCAAGGATGGAGTGAGCGGGCCAAGAACCGGAGCCTGGACTTTTATTTTTGCCTGCCCACCTCCGCCCTTTCTCCTTCAGTGCATTCATTTCAATGTGACGGAGAAAGAGAAATGCGTTGGCAGATGGCGTCCTGGGCTGGGGCTGGCGGGGTGTAAAGCGAAAGGGCTGCTGCAGCCAATTTTTTGATGATGGGTGCTTTGATGGCCCCCTGTCAATGGGACAAACGTGGGCACATTCTGGATGCTTGTTTGGGGCTCTGGCAGCTGTGAGCCAGTGGGAAGAGACACAAAGAAGGATCTTCTACCTACTGATATGTGCGAAAAGGGCTTTATGTGTTTATGCTGAGTTTGGAACAAAGGCCTAAACAGATTCTGTGTTGATCTTGGGGAGGGGAGACTTTATGCAGATGTGCTCAGGGTCCCACTTTTAGGCCTCCTGCAGGGTTTCTTTGTAACTGATGTTTGTAGTTGGGGTTTAGAGAAAATGTAAAGGAAGTCAATGATTTCTTTGTGTCTGTAAGTGACACATTAGGGCTGTAGCTGGTTTGACAGATTTGTGTAAAGGATAAATCACGGTGGCCAGGAGATTCTAGTCTTGCTATTTCAAAACCCATCTAAAATCATATTGTTTTGGTTCGTTTTTAAAACTGTCAGTGATCTCAGCAGAAGTGAAGAGCCCCATGGTCCGTTTAGTCCGGCATTCTGTTCCAACACTGGCCATCCAGATGCCCCACAAAGTGGACTATCCCCACTGACTGCTTTGCAGCAAGTGATTTTCAGAGATAGACTGCTTTTAAACCTGGAGGCTCTCAATGACAAGGAGTTTTTCAATAAACTCCCCGGAAGCCCACGCCAGGTGCCACTGTATTACAGGACCCAATTACAATTACAATTACAGGACCCAATGGCATCAACTACAGTGTCTCTGGCTCTTACAGCTGCTCATCCTCCAATTTGATATATTCCCTCATGTGCCAACAATGTCCTTCTGCTCTGTACATTGGACAAACCAGCCAACCTCTACGCAAAAGAATAAATGGACACAAATCTGACATTAGAAATGGAAACATCCAGAAACCAGTGGGAGAACACTTCAATCTACCAGGACATTCCATCAAAGACTTAGAGGTCGCTGTAGTTTAACAGAAACCTTTCAAAAACAAAATCCAACGGGAGGCTGCTGAATTGGAATTCATATGCAAATTTGACTCTGTCAAGCTGGGACTGAATAGGGACTATGAATGGTTATCACATTACCACAGGTAACAGATTTCCTTTACAGAGGCGGGGTCTGGGGGAGCTCAGTGGCACCTGGTGTGGGCTTTCGGGGACCACGGTTCTCTTTGTCAGATGCATCTGGGAGGGAGAGCTGTGGTTATCGAAGGCTTGTGCTGCATTGGAATTGGATGGTCTGGTTGTTTTGCTGCCACAAACCAACACGGCCAACTCCTTTGAAGCCTCACACAAGCCAATTAATCTCCATTCCAAGAGGAGATGTTTACATTTACTAGCAAAGGAATGTTTTGGTTGCACCCTCCCTTCCCCCCCCCCCAACTGCATCTTCTCTCTCCTCCCCTCCTCTTCTATATTTGACCAGTTTCTGTACTATGCATCTGACGAAGAGAACTTGATTCTCGAAAGCTTATGCTACAATAAAATTGGTTAGTCTTAAAGGTGCTACTGGACTCTTTTTGATTTTGCTACCACAGACTAACACGGCTAACTCCTCTGCATCTATGACTCATAAAACAAAAAGCCCTAATATGCATTTTTCATCTGGGATATGGTTCCTACGCAGAACGAAGTAGCATGAGCATAAATGATGTTCCACACACTGAGCCTTTTAGATGAATTATTTATGAACATACATGTATGTACACACGTGCACGCATATACACATCTCCCCTACCCTCTGGCCAGTGCAGCCGAAAGCCAGTTTGCTCACAAATTGGTTGATGAGCAACCAAAGGGATTCCAGTCCACTTGCAACCAACCCATGGTGGTGTAGAGGATGTGCAAATGTTAAATTCCCCGAAATGCTCTCTTGCTTAAATTTGCACAATGATCAGCAAACAGCAGGGCCGTTTCCACACGGCTTACCTTATTCTGAAAAATAGCAAAATCTCACGCGAAATCTCGCGAGAAGATGCTGTTATCACATCTTCTCGCGCGATAACAGCGTCTTCTTGTGTGATAACAGCGTCTTCTCGTGAGATTTTGCGCGAGATTTCGCTATTTTGCAGAATAAGGTAAGCCGTGTGGAAACGGCCCAGGTTGGGAATCTACAGTCCATGGGAATGTTTTTTAATGACAGCTGATCTCTGCCATGGGCCTCAAGGGTTAGGAAGTGGCTCTCTCCAAGCACTGGTCAGGGCTTGGAAGAGGTGACAATCCCTTCTTGTTGCATGCAGAGGCTGATACTACTGGGAGTGGGTTGAAGCACCTGGGGGGGGGGGAGTCAGCACCTTGCTCTCAAGGGAGCTGATGTGGGGTACCAGCTGTAGGAGTGTCTCTCTGCAGCTACCTGTGCGGTTGCAAACCAAAGTTCATGCTTCAGAAAAGTGTCCACGTCAGGCCCTTTCCCCTCCCAAGGGAACCAGCCTGGGCAAGTGCAGTCCTGGAGAAAAGGACAGAGCACAACAAGCCAACATTGCCTGTGGCTCTTCACTGCAGCCCTCTGCAACATTGGCCCAGGGGCCCTTTGGGAATGACTGCCTCTTACCCGGCCGGCCACTTTTGCCTTGGAGTTCCTTCCCACCTACTCAGTTTTCTGGCATTGCAGCCTGGCTCAAGTTGCATGTTGCTGGACTGTAAGGTGCTGCTTGGACCTTAGACAGAGCCGTATCGCAGATCTCTGTAGTAGAATCCTTTCTCCTCTTAACTAGCAGCAGGTTTCCCAGTGCTGCGATTGGAAATCCTCTTCCCAGCAAGTGCCGATGACTGAGCCATCTGTTCAGTGCAATTCTGGGACCTTGCCACTGAGTTATGTCACCTCCTTGTTTTAGAAAAGAGCAAGAGTCCAGTAGCTCTGTGACTCATGAAAGCTCATACCCTACTACAGATTTTGTTACTCTTATAGGTGCTATTGGACTCCTGCTCTTTTCTGCTGCTACAGGCAGACTAACAACACAGCTATCCTTCTTGATCTAGCCCTCTTTTAGAATGTGGCTTCTCTGTCTGTTTCTATTAAAATTCTTTTTTTATTGAACACCTTGTGATAACACTCCTGTGGCAATCTTGTGGTGTAGAGGCAATCAGGAGGAATAGTCGCTGTTTTTTTCTAGGTTTCTTTTGAGAGTTTGGTGGGGCATGACCAGCCAGGAAAAGTTAATGCCAGAGTCACTTCTGTATCTGCCTGCCCGGTCAAACTTCAGAGTGTGAATTGGGGGCATAAGGATTTGACCTTTAGCCAGGTATGTACCCAAAGTTGAACACTGGAGCTCCAGTGGATCTGAGAGCCAAGCTACAAGTGATGCCTTACACAGGTTGGACACTTGTCAGCTTCTCTCATGTTTTGATGGGAAATGTAGGCGTCCTGGTTTTACAGCTTGGCTTTCCATTAAAGCTGCAAGACCAGGATGCCTACATTTCCCATCAAAACTTGAGGGAAGCTGACAAGTGTCCAACCTGTGTCAGGCATCACTTGTAGCTTGGCTCTGAGAAATATCTACATGCCAAGGACTTGTAAATTCTACTTATATATGGGATACCAAGATACTATCCTTGCTGCCTAAAGATATTATTTTCTACAGAAGATCAACATTGCAGATTTCTGCTGCTTCATACAATATTACCTTTTGCAGAAACTTCGCAATGTGTTATTAATGCTACCAGCTGTCTTGTGATACAACTCTCCTCAAAATGTACCTTCAAAGCTTAATTTAGATTTTATTTTAAAAATCCTGTAGCCTTTCTGGAATCTGAGTCAATGGCATTTTGTGGCCTTTGTTTCAAAATATTCAGGTCATCAGTAGATAATGCCATCAGATATTTGTTACCTGAGAATATCATTTAAAAAAATCTATTTCCTGTAATCCAGAGGGAAACATTTTTCTGAAATAAAGGTCTGATTGGAATGGAATAAAGCTTCTATTAAAAAACAAAACAAACCTGAACAGTATTTTGAGCTTAAAATGATCTTTGGACCATTTCCCTAAAGTCAAATGCTGAAGCAGATGAAGATCTATATCATGACTAGAGATGGGCATCAACAGCAGTATGAACAAAAAAAAGCCACAAACAGCCCAATCTGCTGTCCGCGAACAAGCTGTTCATGAGGCCCCATTCTAAACGAACAGGTGGTCATTGCAAGCCTCGTTCATTGCTGTTCCTTGCTGTTCGTCAAGCCAGACAGTCTGGCACCTGCAATCAATTCCCTTGGCAACTTAGGTAGGGATTGTCTGAACTCTGTCTGAACTCCTGCCGTTGCCCTGGAAACCCCAATCAAAGCCCAATTTAGCTTGATAGGCAGGTCTTCCGTTCAAGTGTGGAGCTCCAAACTTGTTACAACAAGGGAGCAAAGAGCAGGGGGGAGGTGGGCTCCCAGCTCTGACTTTGCAGACAGTGGAGAGGGATAGAGACAGTTGCTGTTGGCATTTTGATAGAGAGAGTGCATTGGAGCTTGAATTTTCTTTGTGTGTGGTGGGATAGGGATCTACCCCTTCAAGTTCCAGGGCTGCTGCCAGGCTCTGGGCCAAACTATTATTTATTATTGGTATCTTATCTGCTGCCTGCTCAGGTCAGGTTTCTGGGAGTGGTGCAGTAGGGATCGACCCCTTCAAGTTCCAGGGCTGCTGCCACGCTCTGAGCCAAGCTATTATTTATTATTGGTACCTTTCCTGGTGCCTGCTCAGGTCAGGTTTCTGGAAGTGGTGCAGTAGGGATCTTGACCAAACTAAGATGATGGCTGGAGGAGAGCCTGCTGGCCCCCACAAACAACCAACGACAAACATGTTCATGAACAGGGCCATGTTCGTAGTTGTTCGAGTCCCTATTCGTGGATGGCAATGAACAACGAACATCATGTTCGTTTTTTTTTCTTTTCATGCTCATCTCTAATCATGACGGCCCAGCAGCTTCTGCACAGGTGATCTGTGCAACATTGTTAATGCCCCATTGCATGGGCAACCTGCTCTCGTTTCCAAGTCATTTTGAGATCAGTCTATGAGGCTTGCTACACATTTATAAGGACAACAAGTGCATGTTTCCATAATCATGGATAGCAAGAGGAGAAGGATGAGGCAAGGAATGCACATGCATTTTAGTAATGATCAACGTGCAGAAGCTGATTTGGTTATGAACACAAGTCCTCAGTCTCAGGCACTGGTGCGTCAATGATACCAACATGACATTGGTGTAATGAGTCGATACCTATCCTCCGGGCAAGGCCAGGCTCTCTCCCATGTAAAGTCTCAGTTCCCAGCGGAGAGAGGGGACGATCTGTGCTTGAGGAACAGTTTTTATGCAAGGCAAGGGAGACACACAGACACTATGACAGCAACAAGAGAACTCGCAACTGCATATTCACAGAATGCATTCCTGCCAATTCTCTGATATATAAACCAGCCACACATACCAGGACAGAAAATTCTGCCAAGAGAGTCTTAGTAGACTTTGCATGTACAAGGGCCCTCAGTTCAATCCAGCACCCCTCTTCCAACCATGTTCATTCTACCCCTTCAGAATTCCTGCTCCAATGGGCAGCAATATTGCCTGGCACAGGTACCAGCTCATAGCATCAGCCTGTTTTGCTTTGATTTATACTAAGGTTAAAATTAAGAATTGTGGTGTACTGATTAGAAAGTTGCACAAGGCTCTGGATGACCCAGGTTCGAATCTGCCATGGAAGCTTGCTGAGCGACCATGGTCACGCACACTCAGCCTAACCTACCTCACAGGGTTGTTGTGAGGATAAAATGGAGAAGAGGGGGACCACATAAGCTGCTTTGAGTCCTCATTACTAAACAAATAAAACAAGAACGCTCATGAAGGTGGGGAGTGAAGGAGTTGTCTTGATGTATTCCATTTCTACTGTTCTCGTCCCTCTTTTGCATAGTTTTCTCTTTGAGGGACTGGGTGTCCTGTCTTTTTGAAGAAAATTCTAAAAGAGGGAGTTTTACAAAAACTCGACTTCCAACAACATCCTCTTGTTTCGCACACAGCTTGTGCTTATTCTCATTGCTGTTCGTTCCTGGAACACTGAATTTAGAATTAGCCCACACATTTAAACTCTCCCCCCTCCCTTTTTTAAAAGAAACTTATTAATGTTATATTCTGCTCAGGACTTTCCTCCTCACGAAATGCGGTTTCATTCTGTTCTACAGAAAAAGAACAGTGTGTGTTCAATTTAACAGAAGTCTAATATCCCAGGGCAATGGCTTTTGGATCCTAGCGAGAGCCTGAAGATTGGCATGAAACAAATTGTCGTTCTTTTATATGTAAAGTGTCCTCCAAGCCCTGAGAGAACATGTGGTACCTTCTGCTCCTTCATAATATGCAGAGGAGTAACTGTAGGGGAGCCATTAGCCTGGATCTCATTGTGGCTCTGGGCTGTTAAAGATGTGCTGCAGTCTTGCCACTAGTTGTGCAGGAGTGGTTGCTGTGTGACGTGTGCAGGAGAAACGAAGGGCAGGATTGTAACCCATCTGGAGGTTGGAGTGGGAGCAACTCTTGAGGAGCAAATTCTCCTGAGCTGAGGTTGCAGTCAACTTCCCTTTCCTTTCCCTCTCTCAAGTTTGCTTTCCCCCCCCCCCCCAAAAAAAACTTGATAACTGTAAAGACCCATGGCCGTTACCGTCCCTCCTACTGTGGTGCTTGTTCACATCATTCATTACTGAAATAGCATGTTTGTTATAATATCACAGTTCTGTATTGACTCATTTATTTCCCACTTCAGTGACTTCCTCCGCCCCCACCCCAAAAGTAATTATTGGCCTTCTTTATTCTTCTTTGTTATCTCCTAACCTTAACTTTTTTGGAGAGTGTTCAGTCAGGAGCTTATCTGTGCAAATGTGCAACAGAATTGCCCCCTGGACATTGTAGTTCAGTTTCACAGGCCCTGAGCTCTTTTTATCTCACTGACCACAGAGAGAGAGAGCATCATAGAAATCCAAAGGCCACCAACATCCTTTTAACACACACCTAGGAAAAAGAGTGGGCTTTAAATATGGATGGGGGCAATGATTCCTTACGTTTCCAAGAAGCAAAAGAAGTGACCCATACAGGGAAAGATGCAAACAAAAAACTGTGCCAAAGAGAATAAGAAACTTTGCTGAACGTGACATCGCCCGGGCGGAATATCAGTCAACATTCAAAGCTGGAGAACTTCTGGGGAAAACGGCACTCAGTTTCTACAGGAATTGAGCATTACCAGCCGATAGGATTTGTAGACCGTTCTAGATCATTATGTACTTCAGCAACCACACTAGAATTGACCAGTGTGTTGTTGCATCCTTCTGTTCTTATAGTCACCTGAATCCTTATGCCCCCTTCCCCCCAAGGCTACCTTAGGAGGCATCTAAGGGACAGGATGAGATTTTCTGCTCTCCAGGTTGACTTGTATATGACAAAAGGAGTTTTGACTCGTGAAAGCTTATACCATGGAAATCTTGTTGGTCTTAAGGTGCCACTGGACTCGGATCTTGCTCTCCTGATAGGTGCTGGCAGGGAAGGAGATACCAAATAGACACACTGCACCCTCCTGCCACCACCACATCCTGTGTAAAAAGAAAGTTATTTGGCATTGGATCTCAAGGCGAAGTATTCAAGGTCCTGTGGTTCTGACCCGCGGATGCAGTAAAGAGGCTGGGAGCTCAGGTGTGACCCCTGAACCCTCCAGGGCAGAGCTGGATCGATGGGGTGGCAGGAGGGGTAGTCTGCCTCCGACGCCACCAAAGACAGGGCACTGGGTGCAGCTGCCAGCCGCTGGGAGTGCGCCGGCGGCAGTGCAGACAGCTGAGTGTGGGGGGGGGAGGCAGCTCACACCATTCGCCTGCCCCACAGGACAGGGAGCACGTGGCAAGCTGGCCACCCCCTCAGCAGGGCAGGCGAATGGCACGGGTGGCCTTCCAGCCACCTGTGCTGGCGCCACCAGCTCCGCAGTGCGCTGGGGCAGCTGGTTTGCCGTGCTGGCGGCACACTCTGTCCCTGTGTGATGACATCACAGAAATAACATCATCACGTAGCGCTGGGGCGTGCATGCGCTGCGCATGCACGGGGGGGGGGCAGACTTGGGTTGCCCTGGGCGTCGGCAACCCTAGATCCGGCCCTGCTCCAGGGATGAAGTCTAATGATGCTTAGAGAAGAGCAGGGTAGCACCTGCTGGATCAGGGACAGAGCATGGGTGTTCCTGAAGACTCAGAAATGAAAGCTGGTTGACCAGAACCTGCCTGCTTGGTTCTGGACCCCCACATTGAGATTTCCCCCCCTTGGAGACCCAAAGATGAAGGCAAAAACCTTGAAACTTTTAGGTTTCAATGGCAGCTGGCTGATATTGGAAATCAGAAACGAGGAAGATTTGTTCTGCTTTGCATGGCTCATAGCATGGGGATGATATGGTTAACAATTCACTAGCAGGTGAAAAATAACAAGGCTGACATATACTGTTGAATACATTTGGCTTTACAGGGTAGTTCTCATATATAGGGAAGACCCGGTTACAGAAAAACAGGTAGCTGCGTTTCCGGCGGGTGGACGAAGCATCTGTTCTCCTGAAGCTGAAGTTATAAAGCCTAATGCAGCCGCTAAACCCTGGATGTGTTTGTAGCTTGAACTCATCTTTCATACCTTAACAGATTTCTGAACGAATAAAGCCACATGGCATGCTCTTCGGAGAACCGTCGAAAACCAGTGGACTATTTTTTCAAGACGCGCTCACCATCATGCGAGCGCTTTGAAAAGGTCTGGGCGGGAGCAAACTTTCACTTCACCTGAGCTATCAGTTCAGAACACAAAAGGTTTCCCACTTTTCAAGTGCCAGCCTTGAAAAATAATCCCGTTGCTTGCCGCTTAGTAGAACTCGCTGCAAGGAAAGTGCCGCACGCTCCCCTTGAGGGAACTTTGAAGCCGCACTTTCAATTTCAGGAAGTTGTGTGCACAGCTGTGTTTATGTGCGTGTGTATCTAAATGAGAGAACTGGCTTTAGTCCTGCTTAATTGGTAAAAAGGAAAAGCAGTGACACCTGTACCTGCCACAAGGAGTTCAAGGATGCTGCCTCAGTGCAGATGATGAACACTGCTGTAGTTAGATCAAGTTTGTAGCAGTAGAAAAGAGCAAGAGTCCAGTAGCCCCTATAAGACTAACAAAATTTGTGGTAGGGTATGAGCTTTCGTGAGCCACAGCTCACTTCTTCAGATCTGTCCTTGTATGTTGGAGAGTGGAGCGATTTCAGATGTTGAATGACAATAGCCAGTGACTTACAATAGCAGGTGTGATTGAATAGGGTGGGGTATGCAGAGGGGTGGTGGGTGTGGAGAAATCAGTATTGGTAATGAGACAGGAAGCCTAGGTCTTGATTCAGTCCAGGTGGGGGCATTGTCTTGAGCTTTGTTACAACTGTTGTAGTTGTCCCTGGTGGTAGAGCCTGGGCTGTGCCCTGTGCCGAATGTTGCCTCAACCTGCTTCTGACCAGGCTGTGCCAGAGCAGGGTCAGCTGCATTCAGAAGATGGTCAGCAAGTCTTCTGGGCTGCCTCTGGAAAGAGGCGCCCTGAAGCGAGGGGGGCAGCCACTGCCAGCCCCCTGCACGTTGTCACCTGATGACGCCCCACCCCCAGATCCATAGCAGGTAATATGGACCTCTTTTTTTTAAAAAAAATATTTTTTATTTTCATATGGACCTCTTTTTAAAAAAGCACGGTGAACTGCACATTCCACTCTCCAAACCCCAGCCAGATCCCTTCTTCTCTTGGCAGTTCAGGAAGGCTGTGCTATTTTTAAAGCGTGATGGGGCAGGGAAAACAGTATGTGTACAGCCTGGCCTTATCAGAGTCTCTAGAGATGCTCAAGTGAACCTCATTTCACATGCCCCCTCTCCAACTTTCCAGCACAGTCACACTTCAATTTGTTCCATATCATGTGTTTGATCAGTTCCTCCCCAACTGCTAAAAGGACCCCAGTTTTCCCCATATCCATTCATTGAAATGCAGATCTTGACACTCTCTCACACCTTAAAGAAATGCAAATTGGCAGTTCAAAGGAGCCTACAGTACTTATTCTCACAGGGAAAACAGAACTGAATTGGGGCTTTGCCCTCTGGAATCACTTGCAGATGCAGCCACACAAACGAAGTTCCCATGAAATCGGCATTCACGTGCATTGAGCAAGAACAGCCTGCACATGAATTGAGGACTAGACATACAATCCTGCACTTGAATGTCCCAAGGTACTTAATAACATATAGAGAGAGACTCTTAAGAGCCAAGCTACAAGGGACTTTTTTCACGTGGAGAACACTTGATTGTTTTCGCAAGCTGAACTGAAGTTCGAGTGTCCTTCCCCTCTCTGTTAGAATCGCTGCCTGAAGAGCCAGAGAAAGCTGGCGGCAGCAGCAGCTTTTGCAAATCGTTCCTCCAGTCACAATCCTGCTGGACAAGAGGGCTCTCAACGATCATTTGGGGGTGGGCAGCTGCTACTTTCTCCCTGGGTGTCCTGCTCCCAGGGAGCTGCTCTGGAGAAAGCCGCCGTGTCGGTGAAGCTCCAGCCACAGAGACAGCGGAAGAATCAGCCCCTTGTAGTTTGGCTCTAAGAAGGGTCAGTACTTGGATGGGGGACCACCAAGGCAGACTCTGCAGAGAAAGGCCATGGCAAACCGCCTCTGCTTCTCACTTGCCTAGAAAGCCACTTGCTGGGGTCACCATAAGTCAGTTGCAACTTCATGGCACATTCGTACATACGAGGCAGGGAAGATGCATGAAAGATGATTTACCTGAAGTAGAAGAGAGGCAGTGGGCAGATGGAAGCAGCAGCAAAGCAACTGCGAAAGGTCTTGAGCTGCCTCTGAATAGCTGGGAATGTCTTCTCCCCAGCAGTCCAGTGCAGACCCTGGTTTCAGTCTCTTTTCTCCCTTGTTTGAATCAAAATGATGATTCTTTACTTCTGCCATCTTCTGGGCATGGAGTTAGGGTCATTGAATGTGTGTGTGTGTGTGGGGGGGAATTTGTGAATTTCCTGCATTATTCAGTGGGCTGGATTAGATGACCCTAGAGGCCCCTTCCAACCCAATGATTTTATGGTTCTGTTTCCTTGCACAATCCCCACTCCTGTAAAATGTATGGATTCATGCATCAATAAAATTAGGAATTATGTAGTATTTGTATATTTTATATGATGTACTTCATGCGTATACAAAGAAAGACCCTGGCCACGTGCATACAAAATACATACAAATCAACATAACTCATAGCAAAGAACGGAGACAATGAGAATCCAAAAAGAATCAAATACTGGGCACATTCACTCTTCCCTCAACAACGGCACCATGAGGTCAGATGCAGCTGTTGTGTTAAGTGTGTGTGTGAACACATGGCACATTGTGTTGTGATCCTGGGCTCTGGTCAGGGCAGGGGTTCACAGCAAGCTTGGACTAGAGGCAGCTCTTTGTACTCATAGCTGCTCAATATTTCTTATTTATTTTTCTTTAAAACATTTATTTAGTTACCTTTCTACCTTGAAGGAACTCAAAGCAGTTTACAATATATACCCAACTCTCACCATGGCATATCAAAAGCCAACTAGTACCGACTTCAATACACAGCATTGGGATTTGCATGGCCTAAAAACCGTAGGTCCCAAAGGCACAAAGTTTTGTGAAGTGGCAGAGAGATCATCATCATCATCATCATCATCATCATCATCATCATCATCATCAACAACAACAACAACAACAACAACAACAACAACAACAACAACAACAACAACAACAAAATTTATAGTCTGCCCTCCCTGCGAACGGGCTCAGAGCGGATTACAACATACAGATAAAATACATTGATAAAACAGTAACATCGAATAATCATAAAAATCAGATTCAGGGGCATAAAAACAAGCTCTACTTTAAGTTCCTAGTATCCCAGGACGGGATTCCCTTCACCCTTCCCTGCAGTCCATAAGGAGAAGGGAGGGGTGGAGACGTGAGTTGGTATGCAATTAGTCACCATTCCTACATGGGGCACATGACCCATATTGCCCCCCACTAGTAGGAGACAGGCAGGGAGGACAATTGGTGGATCTGAATACTCGCCTCAACCAAATGCCTGGCAGAACATCTCTGTCTTACAGGTCTGCCGAAAGGACGCAAGGTCTTGGCGTGGGGTGGCTGGTGAAGGCTCATACCCATCTGGATTATTCTCTAAACATTTCCTTGTAAATTAGAAAAAGGAGATGCTTGCTTAAATGACTAACGTAAATACATTAAATTAAGTACATTAAGAAGTGAAGATGTTTCCTTAAATCTCTCTAGCTCATAACAGGGTATGTTTTTCTACAGCAATGTTTGAGAAATATAATACTTCAAGGCTTCCAGCCCCTGGGTGGCTACATCTCCCCCCGTCCCCAAGCATAATAATGGTAATTAAGTTTGACTCTGAGTAAATCAGACAATAAAGCGTATCAGCGGCAGCATCTGAATAAATATCTGAGCCTCCAGTCTTTCCTCTCAACTTTCCAAACTTGACCTCTAATAAAGGCTACCCTGAGCACTCTCACTCCATGAGGAGGGGCGGGTCTTTTTGTTTTGCTTTCTGTGGCCTGTTGCATTCAGGGTGAAGCCCAGCTTGCCTCAAGCTGTTTTGAGTCCTGGAACGTAATCATGTTAAAAGACATATTGCAAAAAAACCCCCAAAACTTAATATGAGCATGGATTCCAGGATCTAAACTTTACTTTAAAGTCTTGTGAATTTATACAACTTTATTATTACGGCATAAGCTTTTTGTGGGCAAAAGCAGTGACCATTAATCTTTTTAGATCCAGGATACACTTTTAACATGCCCTTGTGTGACTGTGTAGGGTATCAGAAACCAAGGGAAACAGGCATGGAAGGAGGGAATTTGGGAAGATGCGGCTTTTCCTACAAGAGTGAGGTTGTTCCACCAGAAATTCTCTCTTCAACGCTGTTCTTAGGGGTACAGGAGGCCTGCTCTTTTCACATCAGGTCTCATTGCCTCACTTGGTAGTAATAGTGCTTCAAAGATGACGGGAAGATCCAGTCATAGAATGTGAGGTCTAAACATACAGAGAATGCTTTTCTTTCCCCCAGAGATTAGCCCCAAGCAGCCTCCCCACATTCCAGACTACAGGGTAATCCCCTGGACATTCCTCTCTGTAAAATTAACCACCGAGAGAGCAGCTCATCTTGACACACGAACAGTGCCAAAATTATCGGCAGCAAAACTTGTCCTGTCAATTGTTAATCAGGAAATCTGGGTCAAGTAATGCCTTTACTTATACCTATGCCAGACCTTTGCAATCAGCAGGTATCTGACTGTGAAAACTCGTTCTGATGAATATTGTAATCTCTTTTACAATTTAGGAGACGGTAGCCTGAAATTTGTGCTTGGAAGAGAATTAGCATCTTGCCACTTTAAGGATTTTGTAGAATCCTGGAGACACCTACCCCCAATGAAACTGGAATGGGAACATGCAAATAGTTTTGCAAGTTATATACGCTTTGAATATATTTTTCTATTTTCTGAACATTGTATTAAAGAAGCACCAAAGAGGCTAATGTTTGTGTTCCTAGTAGAAACATAAAAATTGTTTTATGTTGACATCCAGCGGTCTCCAAATAATAAAATGTTTTGAATGAGAACACTGTGTCAAACAGACAGCCTCTGTGACAAACAAAAACTTGCCTTCTCAGTCCCTCAACTGAAGAAAATGGCGTCTCCATTTTGTTCCTCTCACAACCTATTTAGAGCAGATCTTCTGTTTTTCCAGTCCTCTTTTTTACATGCTTCAAGGCCTGGCTCTTTGGGACAGCTGTCTGACTAGACAGCTGCCCGCCCCCCATTCCACTCTCCCCTTCTGTCTGTGGGTTGGTGTGTGAATATATGGGCTTGATGCCTGTGCATTTTCTCATGAGACAATCCTTCCTATCCTCCTCCTTATTAAAAATAGTTATATTTTGTACCAGAGCTGCTTAGTCAGAAGCATTTCCCCCCAACGTGCAGCAATTAATCCTCCGACAATCAAATTGTAGGAAAGATGGAACTTAACAGTTTATTGAGGTAGATTCAATTAATGGCAATATATTGGAGTAGAAAGAAAGAGTCCTAGTCTAAAGAGTCACTTTCCCTATAAATACCATGGCCAGATAGTCCAGCAGCAAAGCTGCAAGTGGGTCTGTGCATGAGACCTTCAGGGCAAGAGCTCTGAGAAATACATCCTTCCCTTTTGGAAGGCCATGAGGAAAGAAGAACTCTCCCACGAGTCACAGAGACAGAGGAGGAGTCAGGACTCAGGAGGCGTTTTGACCTTAGACAAAGAGAGTTACACATACACATAGAGAGACATGCAGCACACCCCAGTTTCTAAGGCATGCTGAGTCACCTATTCCATCACTTCTCCTCCTCCAGCATGAGAAGACCGAGGCAGAAATGTGTGGACTAGTGCAGCGAAGAGACACGGATGCGCATTTTCTCCTTTCTTTTATCAAATTGGGGAGAGGGAAAGAAAAACATGAGGGATGGTCTCTTATTAGAGGGGTCGATTTGGTACAGATTAGCTGCCACTATTGTTTTACAAAGGGTGATAGCGACAATACTATCAGAGAGAAAATAGAATCAGGTGGGTAGCCGTGTTGGTCTGCAGTGGAAGAGCATGATTTGAGACTCCAATTTTTACCAGGGCACTGTGTTTTATAAAGCTATTATTTTGCTCTTTTAAGATGAATTCTCTCTATGTTATAATCCTGATTTCATTTGACTGTATGTCAGGTACTAACCCCCCGCATTCAATAGACAGAGTGTGGAGTTCTGCCTGTGGCCAAACATGACTTTGAACCCACAGAGTAGCTTTGATGCTCTTCGGTGGAATATCTGATTTCCACGAAGCTGTGAATGGAGGGAAGGATTCTGAGATGCTGATCAGCAGGGGTCATTTCGTAGAAAAAGAGCTGCAGGATCTCATTAGCATAACTCATTAGCATATGCCATGCCCCTTGACATCACTGGCCGTGTGTCAATGACATAACTGATTTGCATATGCCACACCCCCTGACCTCACCTATCCTGGCTGTTTTGGACCCAATCCTGGCCATTCAGGGCTGAAATTGGGCCCAAAAAGAGGCTGAAAATGGGCCCAAAATGGTCAGAACTGGGCCGCTGCTGAGCGGGAGAGTGATACGCCACCTGTAAGAGGCCTGATCCTGGCCATTTTGGGACCAATCCTGTCTGTTTTAGGCCCAATCCTGGCCATTTTGGGCCCTCTCCAGGCCAAAACGGGCCCAAAGTGGCCAAAAATCAGGTAGACGGGGCCCCCTGACATGTGACCTCTTTGGAGAACTTCCAGAACTGCATTCTTGCACGTTTCCCCTCAAAATGAGCCCTGCTGATCAGTCAGCCTTAGGTTACCAAAATAGAATGCTGTGGGTTGCAAATATGCATGGAGAATTGTAGGATATATCAAGAAGTATGCATTTTTTCATGAATTATTTCTTAAACTATTGTTCAAAGGATAAACTGAAAATATTTTGTCTTTGAACAAACAGTAACAGCATTCCATGGAAAGGGGCAATTTATTCGGATGTTGGATTTGGCATCCTCCTGTGTAGCAGCCAGTGCAGCCATGAATGAGTGGGTTTCATTTCATGAGAATTATTTCCTCCTGCTACACGTCTCCTGTTTTATGAAATGCTGTCATCAGTGGGTGAATTTGGCATTCCTTATAAGCTTAGCCTGTAAGATGGACAATAGATAGAGTGATGTTTGATTTGATTGTGATTTCTGTAAGAAGGCTAATTTGTGGGTTGCCACCTATGGGCTACGGGGTCCTGTCGAATGATATGCAGGCACTTCTCATTTGGTTGAAATGGCCACAACTTGATTGATTACGGCCCTTTGGAGCATTGGCAAGGCATAGGGCAGCAGATCCCCAGCATCGAAAGGCCCTTCGCTGTTCGATGCATAGTTCCCCAGCCATGATGCTGGCAACCGCGGGATGGCAAGTGATGTTCTGCCACCAACAGCTGCTGGACGACCCTTGCCACCCCTTTTGACCGTAGGAGTGAGCCACCCGTTATCTACTGCTTATCCCCCTAGGATCCAGCCCAATGCTTCAAACCCTCCAAACCACCTAAAGTTGTGACTGGCTGCACCACCTGCCCCAAAACAAGGAGTGGGCAGGCGGGGAAGTGTCCTGTTCCTGCCGTCGATTGTTGGGAATGGCAGCGACCATGCTTAAGCATACGGAAGAGGGTCTCCTGGTGGGCTCCACCTCTTCCGCAGCTGAGTTTTGCCTTGCCCCCCCCCCAAGCCTAGCCCTAGGTTGCAACACAGCCTGCGGTAAGTCTGCGAGTTGGCACCTTACTCGGATTTCAATCTAGGATTTGTAGCTGGTTGGTGAACTACATTTTATACTAACTGTACTAATTCACAAACCGCAGGTTGAATGGGAGAGGCTGGGAGGGAGATAGGAAACAAGAAGCAATCACACAGATTTACACACACACCAACTGGAACTTGTTACTTAGGTCTAGTGAACTAACCAGACTTCAAAATAGAAAAGAGTCCAGTAGCACCTTTAAGACTAACCAACTTTACTGTAGCATAAGCTTTCGAGAACTACAGTTCTCTTCGTCAGATGCATCTGATGAAGAGAACTGTGGTTCTTGAAAGCTTATGCTACAGTAAAGTTGGTTAGTCTTAAAGGTGCTACTGGACTCTTTTCTGTTTTGCTACTACAGACTAACACGGCTGACTCCTCTGGATCTATAACCAGACTTCAGTTGCACACAACAGAATGCAAGCAGAGCACAGTTGTTCAAATTGTTGAAATACTTGTGAAGTTTCTGGGAATATATGAAAGAAAAAGAGGGAGGAAACTTCACCAGAATAAAAGGGAAGGTTTTATGCATCCTTTGTTTTGGCAATGTGAGGTGTGTGTTTGTGCATTTAACTAGCACTTTCTCCTCTGTGTGCATGAGAGAGAGAACATACAAGAATAGCTAGAGCACATCTGAGTTTGCTGAAGAGCATGAGCGATCCTCGTTGTCAGGAGAACTATTTATGCTTGTTATGTGTTGATGATAGTTTATTTTAAGTGCAAAGCTGTTATGGAGTCTGCTTGGCACTTGCAAGACGATGCTAATTTCTCTCTCTTTCTCTCAGCTGTTAGACAAAAAGACCTTGCTGGGATGATAATGGAATTTTCCAAATAGTGTTTCCACAAGTAATTGTAGTAAAGCTTGCAGTTGTATAGCTCCCCCTCTCTCACACATACATACTGCCAAATCAAAAAAAAATATACTAAATTCATCACAGCTATCATTTACACTTTGGGAATTAAGTGTCACAGTTTTCATGCAGGGATTTGTTTTCTAGGCAAAATGTAGTATTTGTGTGTGTGTGTTTGTGTGTGTGTGTGTGTGTGTCACTCCTACGCACACATTTTGCAAATAACTCCATCTTATAAAGATTCAATGCCAGCATGTGAACTGGCTGCAGTCATAGAGAAAGTTTGAGAATTTGTGATACTGGGGAGAACAAAGGAATCACTTGGGCTCCCAACTTTACCTCGGCAAATGCTGAAAGATTTTGGATGCCACTTCTAGGTGAGGCTGTAGGAGGCGATCTGCTCCATTGCCTGCCAGCATCTCAAAGGCCAGCTGGAGAAAAATGGGGGGAAATTGGAACAGCAGGATTTGAGTCCAGTCGCACCTTAGAGACCAGCAAGATTTTCAGAGTGTGGGCTTTCGAGAGTCAGAGCCAAGCTATAAGTGATGCCTTACACAGGTTGGACACTTGTCAGCTTCCCTCAAGTTTTGATGGGAAATGTAGGTGTTCTGGTTTTACAGCTCGGCTCTCCATTACAGCTGCAAGACCAGGATGCCTACATTTCCCATCAAAACTTGAGGGAAGCTGACAAGTGTCCAACCTGTGTCAGGCGTCGCTTGTAGCTTGGCTCCTAGAGCTCCCTTCTTCAGACACAAGTAGGAAAGTGCCAATGGACTCAAATCCTGCTGTCCTACTGCAGACCAAAATGGCTACCGATCTAAACTATCCTGGGGGAAATTGGGTGGGTGTCCCAGCATCATGCTGGAATTCAACATACCTGCCAGCAAACACCAGAAGTGATGTCATGATGTCAAGGGCAATGCTCTAGGATGTGCAAAAAACCCTCCATGGTTTGTGTAGTGTACTGGGAGCTTCAAGCAAAAGGCTTTATTAGCAAGGTTCCATACAGCTGCATTCCGATTGGCCGGGTTGTTGAGCCGGCTAATCAGGATTTCCCTACAGACTAATGAATAGCGAATAGGGTTTCTGGAGACCGGGTGTTTGCTATTGGTTGATTTTTATTGTGGGCGTGATTTTTATTGTGGGCGTGGGTGGGGAGTTGAGTGTTCCATAACTGCTGTTTTGATGTTTGTGCTTTGAGTGGTGATGTTCCTGTTAATAAAGTTATTGGAAATCACTTGAACTGTTGTACCCACTACATAAGAGTTTAACTACAGAGTTTTGATGAACCCTAGAGTATCACCCGCCTATCATTTCCTCACTTCTAGTATTCACCTGAAGTTATGTCATGTTATGGTGTGATCCCCACCTCACCCCATATCCTCTCAAGGATGTCTGGTGGCAGCCTGACATCTCTATACTCTAGGCTGCCTCCCTTATTTTCTATGGTTTTTATCTACAGCATCACCATGTGTGGGCCATTTTTTCTCTTGCTTCTCAGTTCCTCAAGGGTCGGAAATTGGAGCTGAAGACTGGTAATTCCCCACCCAGTAAAGGCCAACTTGAGGCCTAGCAATGACTAAAAGGCAGGCTCTGTGTGTCTTAATCTGAAGTTCCCGGAGTTTTTGTTCTTGTAAGTATCCAAGTATTTGCCTGCTACAGTCGGTGTCAGTTACAAAACTGGCATATATTCAATGTCAGAGCATTGTTTTGAGGGAGGTGGCAGAAGGAAGAAAGAAAATGTCTGCCTGGCAACAAAGAGGCTCCATGCCAGAGTTGCTTGAAACAACTGTTGCCTGGGTCCTTGCAATAGCTTGGCCCAAGGCAGGAACTGGTCCTACATAAGGCAAGTTCCTGCCTGGTCCATCCAAGCTACCTCTTCCACACGGCACAGGCTCATATGTTTGCTTGCCATGTTCTTTCATGAACACTGTGGCCTGTATAATCCTATTGACCACATACATTTTACACAACACATTTAGATCCATGCTTCCCCAAAGATTGATAGGCCTACATGACTGTTACCCAATGTTATCCTCCTGATAGCCTTGCAAAGATGCAGTACAAAACATCCTGAAGAGGACAAGTCGTGGAGGGAAGGGTTGATGATAGGGTAGTCAGCATTGCCTCAGAAAACACTTTAGAGATTTTGAGGGTGGAGCCTGGGGAGGGTTGAGTTTGGGGAGGATGTGATGTCACTTCCAGGTGACTCTCTAGGAATTTCCCCTAATCTCCATAGTAAAGACAATACAGATGTGGAAAAGTCCTAGAGCATCACAACGGAGGCCATTGTCCAACCATTTTTTCTCCCACTCCTGGATTTCTTGAGGGCAGAAGATTTGGGCCAAGGCAAAGGGTCTACCCACTGTGGTTGGGCAAGCCTAGTTGTTGAAAAGAAGTGACACCAAACGGACATGACAAGGCTGTGATGTCAGAGTCACTGGACAAGCAAGTTCTCATTAGACGCTTCTGAACAAACATTGCAAAAATCACTGCAACACAGCTTTGTAGTTTAAAGTGTTGGCAAAGTGCAAAGGTTTTTGTAACCATGGATTAGTGGTGGCAGAGCAGCTGCCATGTGGCTTCATTGGGGAGTGGCCACAGTTCGGAGCTCCTGCTATATATGCTGACCTTTGGCTGGCTCTGCCAGTAGAATAGATGACTACCAAGAGTGGGGGAGACAAACCCGGATAGTAGATAGCACTGAATACAAAAAGCTGGGAATCCACCAGTTAACCAAATCTTATTATTAAATATAAGTGCAAAGTGCAGGTGCAAACAGTGTAAACAGTGTACAATAGCAATAAATGAATATTAATATGAATGCAATTTCAGTTCATCAAAGGCCGTATACAAAATCCATAAATAATCCAAATAAATAAATAAGATTTGGTTAACTGGTGGATTCCCGGCTTTTTGTATTCAGTAGAATAGATGAGCCAATGATCTGATTCATAGTGCAATTCTAAGAAGAGTTACTCCTTCTAAGTTCATTGAAATCAATGGGGTTAGACTGGAGTAACTCTGCTTTGGATTGCACTGACAGTCAAAGGCCACTCATAAGATCCCAAGTTCAAATGTTTGTTTGGAAAGGCCATAAGAAAGACAAGAAGAGCAGCTTCCTCCATCACTGTATAGTTGGCTACAGAACATGAGAACCACAGAAAAGTGGAATGTTTTGTAGCCCTCCAGAAGTCAGCATTTCAGTGTGGTTCTTTGCAGTCAGCCTTCTCTGGCTGTAAAAATACATGAATGGCTTTTTATTTGGGAAAAATATGTCTTGCATTCTGTGAAAGGGACTTTGCCTTGGTTCCATTTCTTAACTCTGCATCCCAGCGGTAGGACTTGGCTAAGAGGAATTAATCAAACAGCTAGGTAAATATTTGGGAAAGCAACTTCTTATGCAGCGGTCATTTTGCTGCTTCAGGATTAATTTGTAAATTTGTTCTTGGAGACTCATTTGTCAAGAAACTATAGCACAAAAAAGATTCAAGGTCGTGAAGCAGTAGCAGTTTAAACAAAAGGGGGTTGCACGGTTTAAAAGGAAACAGCAATTTAAAGTTCAGAGTCTTAAACTTTACTCTTATTTCTATATTAATGAAGGGGGGGATCTATTCCAATCTTCTTAGTGCTAATTAAGCTGTAACACAAACGTGTGGTTCTCATTCTTGTGGCATTTTCATAACAGATGCTGATGATAATTTTTCAGTATGCAAAATGTCCTGACCTGGATGATCCGTGTAGCCTGATCTCATTAAATCTCAGAAACTAAGCATAGTCAGCCCTGGTAATTATTGAATCCCTCCTCAGAACGGACTCGCGAAACATCCTTTTTAACTTTTTTATTTTTCTCTGGTTTACTGTGATATCGAAATTACGGTGAATCAAACATTCGAATTTAAGAAAACACAGAGCAGGACCTCCATCACGCCTCCAACACCAACCATACCCACCATCCACTAACACCCACAAAGAAATCGCCACAAAATGCTTGCCTTTTTATAGTTATTTCAAATCCCCCGCCAGAAAACGTGAACCATTTGCTTTCACGGTCACGTGTTACATCGCTTCATTGATGTTTCTTTATAAGGCGAGATCGAAATAAAGGAAAAGTCAGTTCAAAAAAAGCGGATATTCCAGTCGCTGTGTGACCGTAGGAGCGTGCGAGAACAACGCATTTGAGGATGGAATGTGAACGGAGGGGAGAAATTTGCGGATTGAAGACAAACGCAAAAATACCAGGGAAAAATGCGGGTGAGAGGTGAATGTGGATTCGGCCCAGGGTTGCTACGCAGAGACAAGCAATGGCAAACCATTTCTGTTAATCTTTTGTCTAGGGGATCATCATAAATCAGCTGTGACTTGATGGCGCACACATGCAAAAATGTGCTCTGGACAATTTGAGAGGGAGGTCTTGCAAGATCTGAGCTGTGCTTCCTGGGTGGCTCTTCCCAAGATGGAAAGCCAGGTGTTTAACTTGAGCAGTGAGGGATGAAAGCAGTTGGCGCAGACAAGAAGGGAGAGAGGGGAAAGTGAGGGGCAAGGAGAGATCGCAAAGCTTAAAGAGGAGATGCTCCGTTGCCTTTTCCAGACACAAAACCTATAGTCTGGGCTTTTCATAGATATAGTGGACCTGGTTGTTGTCAAGAATGATTGGCATGCCTATGTCAGTGGCTTTGGTCTAGGTTTAGAAACAGGAGCTATTCCATGGCTTTGTGGCTTTGTGTGATACATTCCTTGTGGCTTTATGTGATACATCCCCTGCATTCTTCTCAGTTCACTCACAGTCACTTGTAAGCAGATTTGTGGGTTCTACAGAAGCTGCCAAGCTAAGCCTTCAAGTTCTTCTTGCAAGGTGATACCTGCGCTGCTCTCTCCTGAGGTGAGCTACCAGAATCTCATTCCTGGTGACAGTTTTATTGGTTCAGGGGATGATTCATGGCCACACATGAAACACTCATCTAGTTGAGTCTGTTTCAAGCATAGGGCAGCCTCATCTTCTGCTCTAGTGGGAGACCTACTGCCCCTGGCCCTCCTACTCCGGCTGATGCTCGGTAGAATGACTTGGGAGGGGGAGTGGGATTTGGCATGGACAGGATTTCCCATGCACATTTTGGGTGAATCATAGAGTGTTGTCCCAATGCTGTGACATCACAGGTTCACGCTGGAAGTGAAGTCGTGATATCAGGACAATGCTGATCATGAAGACTCCATGCCTCCGTATCTGCTAGGGGTTGCCATCACTACAAGTTGGCTGCCTGGAGAGGGTTGCTAGGCATAGTGCTGGCAACCCTGTTGGCAGCCATCTTGTAGTGATGTTAACGCATTCACTGTCCCTGGATCTCAGAGCCAAGCTAGAAGTGACTTATTACACAGGGAGAACATCTGATTGGTCCCGCAAGTTTACCTGGGAAGTGAAGTTGGAGACTCCTTCCCCTGTCTGTGAGGCTTGCTGGCTGAAGAACCAGAGAGAAAGCCGGCAGCAGCAGCTATTGCAAATCATTCCTCCAGGCACAAGCCTGCTGGACGCAAGGGCCCCCAAGCTCTGGAGGAGCCGTTGCGTCGGTGAAACTCCAGCCACAACGACAGCAGAGGGATCTGCTGCGGCTGCTCTAACATGCCCTCACTCCAGTTTTTCTCCGGGAGCTCAGGAGCAGGGGAAGGGCATGTTAGAGCAGCAGCAGATTCTTCCGCTGTCGCTGACACTGGAGCTTCACCGACGTGGCAGCTTCCTCCAGAGCAGCTCCCCGGGAGCAGGCAGTCCACAGGGCGCCCTGGGAGAGAGAAGCAGCTGCCCGCCCCCAAATGGTCTTTGGGGGACCTCGCATCCAGCAGGCTTGTGACTGGAGGAACAATTTGTAATAGCTGCTGCTGCTGCCGACTTTCTCCGGCTCTTCAGGCAGCGATTCTAACAGAGAGGGGAAGGACACTCAGACTTCACTTCCCAGGCAAACTTGTGGGACCAATCAAGTGTTCTCCACGTGTAATAAGTCACTTCTAACTTGGCTGTCAGTTTGGTGTAGTGGTTAAGAGCGGCAGGACTCTAATCTGGAGAGCTGGGTGTGATTCCCCACTCCTCCACTTAAAGCCAGCTGGATGACCTTGGGTCAGTCACAGCTCTCTCAGAGCTCTCTCAGCTCCACCCGTGTCACAAGGTGATTGTTGTGAGGATAACAATAACACACTTTATAAACTGTTCTGAGTGGGTGTTAAGTTGTTCCAAAGGGCAGTATATAAAATAGAATGTTATTGTTGTTATTGTTATTATCAAGAAGTGCACAGCCTGCTTTTCCTCTGAGATTAGTCTTCATCCGCATGCTAATCTAAACGAATTACTCTGTTTTTCATAGGACTTCAGTAGCAAACTACTTTACAGACAATTGGCAGAGTGTTTCATAAGATGGGAGAAGTAACTATCCTCAGTCTGTACTTCAGGGGGTGATAGGGACATATGGACACATCAGGCAATTAGCAGGATTTGATGGGTAGGAGTAGATTAGAGCTTCATATAGTTTCAGCCGCCTTCTCAGGTTTTCATGTCTATGAGTCAAAATGCTGCAAAATAATGGTAAGATGTCTTTGTCATTGAATTTCAGTATAATGCATTATTTCTCAAGGCTGGAGTTGCTGGGAAAGGCTGCCATGGTTTGAACCTTCCATGCTACTGTGTCCTGGGACATTTCCCTTGGAAGTACTTTTTGATTAGGCCTTAACATAAATACTTAAAGGCTTACATTTCAAATGTTGACTTTCATATAACCTTTATGAATATAAATATGTACTCATAAATTCAACACAGAAGGGGGAAAATTGAAAGTGAAAGGTCTGCTGTATGTCTTAATGAGAAAAGGAAAATGGAAGGTGAGTAAATGACCTAGTTTTCCTTTAGTGAGAAGTCTCACAATTTTGCCTTCCCTTGGCTAGATGTATCTTGAAGTTCTATGGTAAATTGCAAGACGGTCTTTAATTCTGAACTTATAATGAGGCTAGAGTTGTCAAATGTCCACTTATTCGGGTTGCTGGCTCCAGGCTGGTGAATTCCTGGCTATTTTGGTTGTGGAGTCTGGAGAGGGCAGGGTTTGGGGAGGGGATGGACATCATCATGGTATAATGCCATAGAGTTCACTCTCCAAAACTGTCATTTTCTCCAGGGGAACTGATTTCTGTGGCCTGGGGATCAGTTGTAATTCCAGGGGATCTCCAGCCACCACCTGGAGGTTGGCAACCCCACCACTTATGGTAGAAGGCCTCCTGGCAATTGAGGAGGGGGAAGGGACCCAGTCACTGGCATTGCGCCGCCGTGCTAGTATCACTTCCAGTTTACTGGAAGCAGCAAGAGACGCTCTGGCATTTCTCAAAAACTTTATGGTAAAAAACAGAAATAACAGAGCATCCTTGGCACTGATGTCACTTCCAGGTGCACAGGGAGTGATGCCAGCATGTCACCAACGATGTCGTGACATTGATGGCAAGCTCCCTCCTCCAAAGGTAAGTCTCCTGCTGGCTGCCAAGGGATACCTGGGAATCTTGAATGAAGCCTATAGGCAGCACAGTTGTAGAATCCTGTGTGGACAAGGAGTAGTTTGCCTGGGTTCCTGCATTCAGACATTTTAGCAAATTGTAGTTTGCCTCCCAGTTGGAATTCAGCTCACCGTTCTTGGAATCCAAGTCAGGGTCTGTCATGTTTTCCCCTCTTACATTTAGAACAACAAAATTCCAGGTAATTCCTCCTTGTTACAAATATTTGCTTTAAAACTTTCAGGGGTATGCAAAATATTAGACAGAAACAGATTTCTACTCTTAAACTTGGGATTTGTTCTGGCAGTATTTATTTATTCGATTTATAGTCTGCTCTCCTCGCTAGCGGGCTCTTCTTGCAAATGGGGTCTCCATGCATTTGTGGGAGGCTTCATTGTGACAGTACAGGTGGGACAAGGTGGACAGCCAATGCCAGATGATAGCTGCTCATCCCCCCTCCCTCTGTTTCACTTGGGCGTCATCTGGTGTAAGGATCTGCCAAGTGACTTCCCAAAAGACTCTACTGTGTTAGTAAAGCTTTATTGAAAAGTTGCTAGTAACATGATTTTACTGGATTCATTGTCAGGAATGAAGCACAAACAGGTATCAAGAACATATATCATTCACAGGCTAGCATTCTCCCCCCTCGATCTGATCGAGTGGAGTGCAAGTGGAGCACAAGTGAACAGGGAGGAATACATGTGAGTCTGTTCACTTGCCATTCAAGTGTAATTCGTCACTTCTAGCTTGGCCCTAAGAGAGATAATTCCAGGAACAACTAGATTCACATTCCGTGAGAGTGAAGAAACACAGCTGTAGCAGGTAATCATAATTAGACATGAGCACGAACCAAAAAAATTTAATGAACCAGCAGTTCATGGTTCGGTGCCAACGACAATCCCGAGGTCACGAACCGCAACGAACATTTTCTGTTGCCGAACCGGTTTGCGGTTCGTGGGGCATGGAATGGCCCCCTTGGCACTTAAGAGAGCCCATATTCCTGGGGAGTGTTTTGCAAGCTCTCCTACAACCATCACCCAAGTGTGGACAAGATTGCAAAAGGGATCTTGGAGTTATACCCTTTCGAATCCAAGGCCCCCAGGAAACTACAAAAATCCAAGCTGAATTATACTCTCAGTGTCTCTCCCCAAAGGCTAGAAAGTGGCAAGCAAGAGCTCTGTCCCACTCCACTGCTCGCTGAAAGTGAAACCCAGCCTGGGAGCCCACGGCTCTTTATAAGCACAGGTCCCATTGAGCAATGCAGGAGGTCTGTGTTTGACCGTCAGAGCTGCCTATCAGAGTTTGCAGGGATGATATTGGAGTGCCAATGGCTACAGAACACCCCCTCCCCCCTCCCTCCCCTGGGTGTCTTCTCTAAACTTGTAACCGTATTGCAGCTCCGTGGTTGGAAGGAAGACCTGCTGATCAAGGTAAGCTGGGCTTCCATTCAGGTTTCCAGGGCGACAGAAGGAGCGCAGAGTTCAGGCATTCCCCTGGCTCTATTGCCAGGGGAATTTATTGCTGGCACGTGACTGTCTGGCTTCCTGAACCACGGCTGAACGCACCGAACTAGGCCTCTCCCGAACGCTGGTTCGTTGGCCGTGGACAATCACGAACCACCGGATCGCAATCGCACGATCGCCAATTTCGTGGATTTTTGAAATTCATAATGCGGTTCGTGCCCATCTCTAATCATAACATCCAGCCCCAGCCTTCAGATATGGGTATGACAGATGCTACCAGCATCCTGACACCTGGGAAGCAACTGGGGCCCTCTGCATTGGACCTGGAGATGTGGCTTTCCTTAAGTCTATCCTGGCTGGATGCAGGCCCGTCCCTGCCTCCCCTTCATGGCTCCTGGACACTTGCTGAGTTCTCTAACTGGACTGCTGAATTCTGTGTGGCTTGGATCATGTCTAGTGACAATCCCAGGAGCTGAAGTTCAGTGGGCAATTGGTTTGCACCTGAGCATCAAAAAGACATGTGATGGCTTGCTTACAGTGCCTACCGCCACTTCTGGCAATGCTAGTGTTGCAAATCCAGGTTGGGAAATTCTGGGAAATTTGGGTGTGGAGCCTGGGGAGAGTTGTCAAACTCCATTCAGGGCATGAAGTTCTTCTAAAATTGTAACTGTTCTCCAGATGAAAAGGATCAGTTTCCCTGGAGAAATTTTTTTCAGGTGGGTAGCCGTGTTGGTATGCAGTTGAAGAGAAAGATCTGGATCCTGTAGCACCTTAAAGACCAACTAGATTTCCAAGGTATGGACTTTTGAGAGTCAAAAGTCTCTTTGTCAGACTCTCAAAACTCATACCTTGGAAATCTAGTTGGTCTTTAAGGTGAGATTGGAGCTGGATATTGGAGCTGGATAAAATGGCAGTTTCGGAGGGTAGAATCTATGACATCTCGCCCCTGCTGAGATCCCTCTTGTCCCTAGACTCCACCCTCCCTTGACTCCTTCCCCAAATTTCCAGAAATTTGGCAAAAATACCTCCCAGTCCACCCCTGCTCCCCTCTTTCCTGCCTTCAAAGAAGGAATCATTGGGGCGAAGCCCAGAAGAAGCCAGTGGACAGGTTGCTACCATGCAGTTTGCACAGATCACACAGGTGTGGTGGTGGCCACTAGACAGCTTGATACCACACAACTCACATGAGTCCAGCAACAGCCTCCATGCAACTTGCATACCTCAGCTAGGACTGGCAGCGGCTACCACACAACTAACCTGGGCGATTTGTTACCATATGATTTTTGCAACTTGGCTGGATGTTTCCCAGGGGGAAGGAGGGAAAGCTGAAAGAGAACCAGTGTGGTATAATATTAGAATATCAGACTAAGATGTGGGAGACCATTCAGCCTTATCTACCTTATGGGATTGGAGAACCAGTTTGGTGTAGTGTTTAAGAGCGTGGGACTGTAATCTGGAGAGCTGGGTTTGATTCCTCGCTCCTCCACTTGAAGCCGGCTGGGTGACCTTGGGCTAGTCACAGTTCTCTGGAGCTCCCTCAGCCCCACCCACCTCACAGGGTGTTTTGTTGTGGGGATAATAATGACATACTTTGTAAACCACTCTGAGTTGTCCTGAAGGGTGGTATATAAATTGAATATTGTTGTTGTTATTCTTGTTGTTGTTGTGGAGACAAAATGGAGGAGGGAAGAACAATGTTGCAACCTCATTGAGGAGAAGCATGGTGTATAAATATCTAAATAAATAAATGAAGTGCAATTCAGTGCCCACTAAGCACTTATGGAATCAGTGGGCTTTAAGCATGCCTGACTCTGCTGGATTATGGTTGTAATTGGTCATGCAAGTCGTTATTCGCTACTTTCCCATTTGTAGCAGCCTTGAAGTAATGCAAGGGGTGTAGTCGAAGCTGATTTCAAATTGCCCAGTTTGCCTAGAACTTGCATAGGCTAAACTTCTGTAATTTGCCAATTTACCTCAATTGCTTTCTCTTTCATGTGATAATAATTCCCGATATTACATTATAGCATTATATATTTTATTTGACAGACGCATAAACTTCAAAAAGTTTGCCTTACAGATTTTAATGTCATTCCTAACAGGGACAGCAATACCAATTAATAATCCAATTTTCTGCTCCATATCTATCAGAACTGCATCCAGTCAGTAAATGAGTATGAATTTATGTTTAATGATCCACAAATAGTTATTAGTTTTGATTTCTCTTCAGTTTTTTTTTGGTAAGGCACTATAACCCTAATCACATAGGCAAATCCTTAATTATGGCTTCTTTAATAGCATAGTTAACATTTGCTAAACTTTTTTGCTACAAGGACATCAGCAATCATCTATTTTATTTGTGTGCCTATTGATCTGCATTGATGGCTTCTAATAGTACCTTAGCACATACGTCTGTTGAAAGAGGATTTTTTTAAAACAAATCGAAATATAGGTGAAAATAAAAAGGATTCTGAGACACCTTATAATGTGGCATAAACTTTCATGGATGAGTCCACTTCCTCCCCTCCCCAGGTTTAAAAACATTTTATTTGCATATTATAACACATCATGCACTTCCTCAGGTGCATGATGTGTTTGGTTGGCAGATTTAAACACCCACACATGTGGGCATAGAGAAAAAGAGTGGCATCACAATGCGATGAAATGCAAGTAGGGTTGCCAGGTCCCTTCACCCTCTGGGTGGGAGGTGGGAGACCTGGCACTCACCTTTGTTGATGTTTTTCACACACGCAAAGCGTGAGCTCCTAGCTGTGCAATGATGTCAGTCCCAGGAAGTGATGTTATTGCATAGGGCCTCATGCTGCTCTTGGGAGCACTTCCGTGCTGTGCAGTGGTCAATTTCAGCCCGTTTGGGGCCAAATCGGGTCTCTTTGGGACCTAAATTGGCCAGCTGTGAAGCACAGGAGTTCTCCAGGGCCTTCTTGGCAGAACTCTTGGGCTCCACAGTGGGCCGAATTGGGCCCAAAGGGGTCAAAATTGACCCGTGCATAGCATGATCGTGCTGCTGGGGCAGCACAACAGACCCTGGAGTGCTCCTGCTCTTCACTGATTTGGCCCATTTGGGGCCCACTGCAGAGCACGGGAGTACACCGCAACGCCTGAGAGTATGTCCTGGGAGGCATGTTCCCCTGCCTTTCCCCCCGCTGCCAAGGATCCCCCACTACCATTGGAGGACTGGCAACCCTAAGTGCAAGAGATTCACCTCTATGTGAAGTGCAGTCACCAGAAGTAAAAGAAGCTGTTGTTGGAAGCACGCCGTTGGTAGAATTCGGATTTTTGCTTATATTGGTTTTTTTTTAAATGTCTGCAAGTCTTCTCAAGCAGGGCTCAATTCAAGGGGGGATGCACAGGAATGCAGTTCCAGCAGTTCCCCAAAGAGGTCACATGTCAGGGGGCCCCGCCCACCTGATTCTCGGCCATTTTGGGCCCATTTCGGCCTGGATTGGGGCAGAAACGGCCCAGATAGGGCCTCTGATGGGTGCTGGATCACTCTCCCGCTCAGCAGCGGCTCGATCCTGACCATTTTTGGCCCCTTTTAGGCCATTTTCAGCCCCCTTTTGCCATTTTGGGCCCAATTTTGGCCCTGAATGCCCAGGATTGGGTCCAAAACAGCCAGGATAAGTGATGTCAGGAAGTGTAGCATATGCAAATCAGTTATGCTAATGACACCCTTCTGATGATGTTAAGGGGCATTGCATATGCTAATGAGTTGTGCTAATGAGTTATGCTAATGAGTTCCTCCAGCTCTTTTTCTATGAAATGACCCCTGGTCTCAAGCTACTTTAGTGGAAAGAACAGAAAATAAAATAAAATAAAATAAAATAAAATAAAATAAAATACATATAAATACTTAGGTTTCTTTTCTTCGCCCTTGAGTAAAAAGAATTATTTATCATTTAGGTCATCCCTCCACTGAGGTAAATTATTTACTGAGTTGCGCATCATCAGCAATAAGTAATTTCTAGCTATGCTTCTTTATTTAGCAAAATGCAACCAAAACTATGGGAGGGGGAAGTTTTACCCTTTCAAAAGTAGGCGATACCTATTTGCATTTTCTTTAGGCATTGACAATTGTTGACAAAGAAAGTTGCATATTGTGTTGAAATGGAGATGACGGTTCTTTTACTGGAAAACTGTGGTAGAAAATGTCTTTGGAATGGGGCCTGCAGCCAGTGTGACACACTTTTTAATTTAAGTGACTGTTAAAACAAGGAAACCTATCTATAGCTTTATGAATAAATAATCATATATTCATAGGACAATATCATTATCCTTTAGGACTAATTGGAATTATTCATGTTTGTCGCTTACATATATACCAGCTGTGCAACCCAATCACAAACATTTAATGTAGTAGGAAAGAGCAAGAGTCCAGTAGCACCTGTAAGACTAGCAAAACTTGTGGTAGGGTATGAGCTTTTGTGAGCCACAGCTCACTTCTTCAAATACTGTGACTCATGGAAGCTCATCCCTTACCACAAATTTTGATAGTCTTATAGGTGCTACTGGACTCTTGCTCTTTTCTGCTGCTACAGACACACTAACACAGCTACCCATCTTGATCTAAACATTTAATACTGAAACAGGTACACATTTTTATTGATATGTCTCTCTAGTTCATATATTGTCTAGTGTTTAATGCTAAAAGGTCATGAGGATGAGAAGAATTCCCTTCTCATTTCCTGCTCCCAGGGCTTTTTTTTTCTGGGAAAAGAGGTGGTGGAGCTCAGTGGGTTGCCAATACAGGGGGCAATTACTGGCTGGAGTTGGTGCTGGAACAAGGAGGGGGGAGTTTTAAAGTTTAAATCACCCTCGGCAAAAATGGTCACATGGCCGGTGGCCCTGCCCCCTGATCTCCAGACAGAAGGCAGTTTAGATCGCCCTCTGCGCCTTTGGAGTGTGCAGAGGGCAAGCTAAACTCCCCCCTGTTTGGAGATCAGGGGGCAGGGCCACTGGCCATGTGATCCCATGTGACCATTTTCAAGTGGTGCAGGAACTCCGTTCCACCACGTTCCAGCTGAAAAAAAGCCCTGCCTGCTCCCTTCATTTAGTCATTTCAGGCACTTTTCTCTCTTTTTGATTCACTTCCAGTATCTGAGTCAGGCTGGGCAAAACGTGCCTGGGGTGATGGAGTGTGAGGAGGTTAGAAGCTCCCCTTGACCAGATATCCATTTTCATGTTAAATTAAGACCCCTGCTTTTCACTGGAGCAGGGCAAATAAAAGGGACTTCCCATCATGTCCAGTTTGGCCATTGGTTCTCATGGGCTGAGAAGATCTTTGCATCTTTAGGTCTTTAAATATGCAGCCTAAACTTTTGGGATGCAAAAGAATCTATTTTTTCCAAAGAAACCATCATCAATCTCCTCCAGTTGTGAAAAAGAACATCTCAGTAGCCCACCTAATTATATAAATGGTTCTTGCCCTTGTTTCAATATTCAGATATAATATAGGACTTAAAGAAACAATATAAATCTTGTCAACAATAGAGAGGTTTGGGGGCATGTCCATCTAGGCAACTTGTGGAAAGGCTTGTGTGAAAAAGTCAGGAAGGCTTCCAATCTCCTGGCTTTCTGCACACTACACAAAATTGAATTATTCAGGAGGGCTTTTTTACATAGTGTTGAGGGCTGTACTATAAGGAAATGGTTCAGAAAGATGCTTTGGTAAAGTGATAGGGACTGTAGACTATACTACTGTGTACTGTCTATTGCTGTAAATATGCTCCTACTAGATAATTTCTGCGTCATTTAAGATACCGTGTTTAAATGTTTAGGCTTTGTTTCAGCATTGTTTCAGCTGTTTCAGATTTATAAAAATAATAATTGTTGTGCTTATGTACTGTTCTTCCTGACAGATTAGTGCCTCGCTCAGAGCAGTGGAAAAAGTCAGTGTTGTTATTATTCCTGCAACAGAGCTGGGAAGCTGGGGCTGAGACAAGTGGCTTATCCAAAGCCACCTCCTAAACTCATGGCAGAAGTGGGATTAGAACCAGCAGACTGCTGATTTGCAGTCCAACCACTTAACCACTTTGCTACTGCAAATTTCTGCAATCAAAACCCTATTCTGTTTATTGGATGTCCCAGCCATTGATCATATTGACTTACACCATGAGTCCACCATGAGTCTCAATGAGAAAGGCAGACTATAAATACCATAAATAAGCAAGTAAATAAATAAATATCCCTATGTAATATTACATATCTAATACTATTAACAGCACTGTAACTGTCCTGTCCATTGTTAACAATTTCTTTTGCTTAATCTCACATCTGAGCTATTCTGTTTTGCCCAGAAAACAAACTGTAGCCTGTTTTGGGGGATGGGGGGTGTTGCTGTTTGGAAAACTTTAGATTTATGGACCAAAGCGTAATGGTTTTCGTTCATATAATGCAAACTCAGATGGAACCATCCCACAGTCTCACTATGGAACATCCAGGCATAAGCGTGCCAATTAGAGATGGGCATGAACCAAAAAACCACAAACCACATGATTTGTGGTTCGTAGCATTCCACGGAACCTCGAACCACGAACTTCCGACCTTTTCCCAGATTGTGGTTCGTTGTTCTGTAGCACTTCAACCGCCCTGCACTGGCTGCTGAAGCCGTTGTGGGGCATTTGAAACAGACAGGCCCTTTCTTCTGCTGCCTGGGCAGCAGGAGAACGGGGCTATCAGTTTCACAGACCCCGTGCCGGTTTCAGCTGATGGGCTGAGCCCAGTGTGGGGTCTGTGAAACTAACAGCCTCCTTCTCCTGCTGCCAGAGTGGCAGGAGAAAGGGGCTATCAGTTTCACAGACCCTGCACTGGGTTCAGCTGCGGGGTCTGTGAAACTGACAGCCTCTTTTTCTGCTGCCAGGGTTGTCAGTGTCACAGACCCTGTGCCAGTTCCAGTGCGGGGTCTGTAAAACTGACAGCCTGGGCAGCAGGAAAAGAGGTTATCATTTCACAGTCCCCACGCTGGAACCGATGCGGGGGATGTGGAATGACAGCTTCTTTCTCCTGCTGCCAGAGGGTCTGTCCTGCTGCTTTTCTCCTGCGCAGGGGCTGTCAGTTTCACAGACCTGTGCTGGGTTCAGCTGATGAGCTGAAACTGGCATGGGGTCTGTGAAACTCTGAACCTGGCCATGGAACGGCTGGAAAAATTTGTTTGTTCCGTAAACACACGTTCCCACGGAACACGTCTTTTGGTGCAAAGGAACCAGCCGTTCTGTACGGAATTTTGTTCCGTGGTTTGTTTCGTGTCCATCTCTAGTGCCAATACAATAGACCACTCTACCATAAGCCATCTAGCATAACCGCTGCTCTTCTTTGACAAGCTATGTATTTACTTTGACAACTGGAAATATACTGTAGTATCGGTGTCTATTGGCTCCCAACAGCCTGAAGCAAAATCACTTTATTTGCCAACAGTGAATTCAGCATAATCACATAGTGTGTATGGACCCTTTATCGCAGCAAGTGAAAATTTTCACCTTGCGAGGAAAGGTCTGCATTAAATCAACAGTAGCGACTTCTCCTGTTCCTGAAATATATTTTTACCTGTGGGAGCTTTTTCCTTCATTAAACATAGGTCTTTGGGTGCAGGTTTTTCGCAGAATACAAAGGTCCTATTATAAGTTTTCACATCACATTGTCAGCTGGGATAGGTGACACAGGCAGATTATAAACATGAAAATTATCAGAGGAGAGCATGAGAGCTTTTAGATTTTTATAGATTCTAGGCTATTTACTCCAGAACTGTTTCACCTCTCATTTCCGGATAGCAGTACCATGTGGGAAGAGGAGGAGAATCACTCAACTGCTTAGGTAGACAGGGCTGCTTGCCCTGACTTCTTGCAGGGCAATGCAGGCTAAAAGGCAGGGAAAGTAGCTAGGCTTGCCAGGTGCCTGGTTATGGCAGGCAATCTCCTGGCAATTTTATGCTTCTGCCCACCAACTTCCAGCTGATCAGTGGCAGGAGGCAGACTGGTGAAACGGGGAGGGGAGGGGTGAGTGCCTGTCATTCCCAGCCGATGATGTCATTTCCATCGCAGCCTGGAAGCAACACCATTGTACTAGGGTTAATTCTTTTACTGACAAAAAATACTATGTTTTTGGCCAATTGTTAAAGAATTTGCCCCAGCACAATTTCATCATTTCTGGGTAAGGCGTGGCAATGAGGAATGTGCATCCCACTGGTACTCCACCATCCCCCCCTCTGGCTGATTGCTGGGGGAACTGGCAGCCCTAGAAGTATGGAACCCAAAGGTCGAGCAACAAGAGAATAGAATAAAATAAATATAGCAATTTATTGCACCTTGCACGGATTCATGAGATTAAAAACACAGTGCATGAAATACCTTTAAAAACTCTAAACATGGTATACACCAATCACAACAAATCACAATATGTAAACATCCTTTGTCTGCAGCAAGATTTTACTGCTTTTAAGGGCCAGCCACTTTACTGATAGCAGAGTAGCACAAATTAGAAATTCATGACAAATCAAGGAGGGAGGGAGGGAGGGAGTGTGTGTGTGTGTAAATTCTATCTCTCTAATATCCCTCCTTTACTGTTTTTAAAGGACTTGAGTGGGATGGTTTCTTTTTCTTTTAACTGACATCCAGCTGCTCTTAACATTCTGTCTCTTCTGGAGCATGCACAATCCTCATCAGACCATTTTAAAAAGTCCCCCCCCCCCATTTTCTTTGGGTTCCTTGACAAAGTCCTATTTGTTCCCTGCTTTATCTGGGGATAGGGTTGCCAAGTGCCTGTCACTGGTGGGCAAACTCCTGGCAGTTTGCCCCTTTGCAATCGGTTGGAGGAGGCAAGCTGCCTAGTGATCACCCACCATCGCCAGGCAGCCTGGGCAAATGGACATGCATGCCTCTGTACCCACCCCAATAACATCACTACTAGAGATGGGCATGAACCAGAAAAAAACCGAACCATGTGATTTGTGGTTCATCAAATTTCCCGAACCACGAACTTTCACGAACCTACCCCTGGTTCGTGAACCAGTTCATTTGGTTCATGAAAACATCATATCCGGGTCAGAAAATCATCACTTCCGGGCCAGCAGAAGGTCACTTCCAGGCCAGCAGAAGTTCACTTCTGGGTCAGAAGAAGGTCTGCAGGAAGTCCATCCCCTGTTGCCTAGGAAACTGATTGATTGGCACCAGGCTGTCTGCAGTGACGAACCAAAAAAATGAACCAAATGAACCAGCCTAAAGTTCGTGACGGTTCGTCAGAAGTGGGATCTGACGAGCCGTGGTTTGTGAACCACGAACCGGCCTGGTTCATCATGTATTTTGGTTCGTATTTCGGTTTGTGCCCATCTCTAGTCACTACTCCAAAACATAGTGTTTGGGGCCAGTTCATAAGGAATTGGCCGTGGCATGAAGTGTGTGCATGCCTTCCCCCACACAACAACCTCACTTGTGGAATACGGCACACACACACACACACACGCATTCCCTGCCCTCCCGATCTCCTGCTGATAGCTAGGGAGACCTAGTGACTCCTATTTGGGGATGGCCTGGTTTTGCAGCTTTCATCTTCCATACGAGAGGCCACCAGATATCAGGATATGCAAAACAATCTTGAGAAATAACATTCGCTTGCTGAAACTCTGAAATATTTTAGATGTTTCACCCAAGATGGAGCCTCCTAATTTGCTCTGATTTTGCATAAAGTTGAAATCTAGTGACAATTTTTATTTACTTATTTTTTAATGTATTTTTCTCCCCAGCAGGGAGAAATTCTTGCAATGTTCTTCCCTCCTCCATTTTATCCTCCTGAGAATCCTGCGAAGCAGGTCAGGCCAAGAAAGCATGACTAGCTCATGGTCAGCCGGCGAGCTTTCATAGCAGAGTGGGGGCTCCCAGATCTCAGTCTGACGTTCTAACCCCTACGACATGACGGATCTCCAGACAAACCTGGAATATTTTAGGTTTCCCTCAAAATGCTTTTTTGCCTGCGGAGGAGACCCCACAACCTTCTGGAGTATTCTTGATGTGAAATTTCAGAGATAACTTTTAATCACAAGCAATTTACCAGTGGAGTGATCTGCAAGCCCCTCTTTATTCAACAGGCCCTGTTCCCAAGAAACTATTCACTGGTTTGCAGCCTGCCTTCCTTTCGAAGAGTTAATCCTGAAACTGTTTTTCCTTGATGCAAAAGTGCCTAAACTTCAAGCATTCAGTGTCTGGCTGAATCTACTTCCCCAGATTTGGAATGGCCATATTCTCTTGGAGTTGTAGCAATCTCCTTAATTCAGACTGTCCGGATGTTTCACTTTCAACCCAAACGTGTTTCTGTCCCCTACTTAAAATTGACTGCAGGTGGAAATGAATATTTTAATTATAATTATGCCTGCGTAAGTGACTGTCGTTTTGCTCTTAAATACCTTTTTATCTGCCTGATCCTCTGGAGGAATGGGGATTGTCAAAGTATAATACACTCTATACATGACATCATAGTGAAAGTGGAAAGATGGGAAATAGTGGCAGGAAGAAGAAAAATGGACGGAGAGGTTTCTTTGGCCCTTATGCATTTACCTTCAGTAGTTAAGCGTCACAGAAGAGTCTGAACTTGAAGAAACATTCCCTGTTCACTTGCAAAAGGAGAGAACAGGGCAAGCGTTCCAACCTTTTGGCCACTTGGCAATTAAGTGCTGGAGATGCTCTGTTCTGTGTAACTCCTGCAGCTCCACAGTGAAGAGAGAGAAATAAAAGAGGTTAAGTGAAAAGGGTAACTTGATGCCTTGGGTGGATTCCCCTGAAAAGGATTCAAGCCTCATCCAGGGCAGTCCGCTTGTCTGAAGTCACCGTGGTGAACACTGGAGAAGAATTTTGATGAGGTGTTACAATGAGACTGGAGCTCACCCTGTCTGCAAATCATGCTCCTAAACTGCCTAGAGAGGGTTGCTGGCTCTGTCACTTCCTTTTTATGATATTTTGCTTTAGGAAAAGAAAAAGCAGCTTCTCTCTTCATTAAGTAGATTGTGGCCATTTAAACTGAACAGGTCTGTTTGCTGTACAGTTAGAAAGATCTGATGTGAGTCTCCCTCTCCTCCAAGCAGCAAGTGGCAAATGTTTCAAATACAGCTTAAATAAAGCTACATTGAACTTTTCTAAGAGTGTCCATGGAAAATCTTGAAGCATACACCATCCAACGGTGGCTTGAGAAGAGCCCCCCCCTGCCCCTAGCTGGAGTTGTGAGAGCCTGAGAGACCCTGTTGGACTCCTCAACTGAGGAGTGAAGAATTAGTCTATCTGCTGTTTAGGGAGGTTTGTATTTTGCTTTTCATTTTATTGAGGCATTAAGCCCCGTGGATCAGTGTAAGAACATGTGCTTCATACGTAAAATTGGGGACATAGTGGAGATGGGCGGCATCACAAGCACGATATCATTTCTGGGGGAAAGTTGGAGTGACAGCTGTAGTGGTAGCTCTAGGAATTGCCAGGAATTCTATGGCAAAACATAAAATGTAGTCATCTCGCATCAGATACCAGTGAGGGTTTTTTTTTTAATTCTCAGGAGATGCAACACCAAGCCAACAACTAATTTTCTTTTTTTAAAATTTAATATTTTTATTTTTAAACAATGAGAGAAATGCTTAAAAAAACAAACAGCATACACATAAAATACAAGCAAAAAAATCAGAATAATGAAATGATAATGTTTCCCTCTCTGACCCCATACATACTTAAGATACTTTAACATTTTTATATCCAACATTATATTCAATCTTATTACATTTAGCATAGTAGCATGCAACTTAACTATGTAGCTTAGCGACTGGTCTATTTTAATATTACTTATATTTAATTTTCTGTAGTTTACAGCTGCATCTTTTTTTAAAAAAAAAAAAAACCCTTTCCGTTTTTCCTGAAATTCTTTGTTTGGTCTGTTATGCATATAAGAACAACTAATTTTCTATAAATAACTATAACTATAAATAAATTAATTTATAAATATAAATAAATAATAACTATAACTGTAAATAAATAATAACTATAAGTAAACTATAAATAAATTCTGTAACTAAATTTTTCTATGAATAAATTAATAATAATGAAAACAATTGTACATGCTGCCTTCCAAGTAATTCTAATGAAAGCGCAGCATCAGTTGTAGCAGATTTGGCAGAGATTTCCTCCTGTAACTTAAAGAAGGATGCCAACTACACCTGGCAACAGAATTGTGGAGTTGTGCAGATATATAGAACCACAAGAGCCTTGACACGGAGGCTGAAAATTTCACCTCGTAAGATCTGGTCGTTTTTGGTCTTTAGCCTTGCACAAATTTGTACAAAACTCATGGAACGAGGGCATCTAAATAGTGCGATTTCTGACACCATCGCACCACATGATGGAATCATGACGAGGTGATGTCAGAAATCGTGCCATGACGACGCCCTCGTTCCGTGAGTTTTGCGCAAGGGTAAAGATGTGTGAAAATGACCCCAGACACAGGGAAAGACAAAATCCCAGTCCCAGAATCTGTAGATCTGAAACATGAGAAACAATCACACCACTTGGGGGGGTTCAGGGCTAGGCAGACAGTTTTTCTGCCACCACTGAGTCTCTAGAACGCTTCTACCTACCAAGGCTTCTGGATCGGTGGCTGAAGTACTCTCCATTGAGAAATTAAGGACTAGTTAGGACTACTTCAAGTCAGGAAATCTGACGGCTGAGAGGGGAGTTTGTCATGAAAGGGGACTGTAAGGGAGCACCTTAGTGCAAAACCAAGATAGGGTCACAGTAAGCTGCTCTAGAATGTGACAGTTTGAAAAGAGCACTTCCTCATCTACCGCGTCACTTTGATGCCACTGCCGCTGACACTTGCAGAACGGACACGGCAGTGCAAAGCACCGACTGTCATGTTCCTGTTCACCGAATCCGTCCTTAGCAGCCATCATGAGGTGTGCATGCATGGACTGGGTGGCTTTAAAAACATGCAGCAGGCACAGCTTTAAGGAACAAGCGCTTGGGGATGTGTTTATTCTATATAATCTTGGCTCTGCTTCAATATCATGGAGCAGCAGCATCATTTGATGCACTCTGTCCCCAAAAGTTGGCTTATTGGTATAATACGACATGTCAGTTCTTGAAATAAGGAGATCCAGCAAGCAGCTTTGATCCTTGACAAATAACAGCCTATTTTGCTGCAGAGAGGTTCACATAGATTAACTTGATCATCTGAAATGTTGAATGGCAATTGAACGTGGGTCTTTTGAGTGCAGGCAGTATGTATAATGAAAAATGCAAGCAGTGGCTTGAAATATTTAAAAAAATAGGCGACGTAATAGGGGAGATGGATTGCGAGAGTCAAAATGTTGCAATATTTAAGAACTCTATACATATTCAAAGCGTTTGCTTGCATAACTATGTAGAATGTCTACTTTTGAGAGTCTTTTAAACATTTAGTAATTTTTAAGACAAATAATGCCATTATTGATCAGCGTAATTTTTAAAAAGATACAGGCTGCTGTTAATGACTAGCGATTGCTTAGGTACAGGAAGGAATTTATATTTTAATCCCCGACTTGGGTCTTGTCTGGTATATTTCTTTGGTTTACCTCAAAGCAAAATGCAATTGCTAGTTAATGGAGTTAAGCTGATTGGTATGCTTAGAAGCAGAGTGGCGTACTGCCTGCCATGACCACTGCAGGCCCCGTTAAGCTGGCATTCAGCACCCAGCAAGATCAGGGGGAATGTGCCAACTCTTGCCTCCAGGCTAGCTTCTACAAAGGCTGGTGTTGGTGGGCAGGGTTTTGTATTGCAGGGAATTACTGTAAACCTCAGATGCTGAAAGTGTCTGCTTGTCAGAATCCAGCTTTGAGACATATGATCTGGAGCACTGGCTTGCCTGCCTGCCAGCTTTCCTTCTGTTCCTCTGCCCTAGCTCCTGGAAGCTTGATGCTGGAGGGTAACATTAAAGGAAAGGAAGAGCAGGACTCACTCACTACCAGTGCCAATCCTCTGGTACTGATTGGCTGAGCAGATTTGATGGACGTTCAGATAACAAATCCATTTCTAATTCAGCACCTATGAGGAAAGGAAAAGTTGTCATTATGGCTGGGATTAAGAGTGCAATCCTAAACAGAGTTACTCCAGTCTAAGCCCATTGATTTCAATGGACTTAGACTGGTGTAACTCTGCTTAGGATTGCACTGTATATCTCACACAATGGCAGACTGGGGTCCCGGTGTCTGGGCAAGAGACCTATCTCAGTGGCAAACAGGCTGATGGAAGAGTGCAGAGTACAGAGTGGAGGGTGGATTTAAAAGGGGGAACATGAAGTAGGAGAACAGAGCAGGGGAGACTGGGAATCGAAATAAGAATCATATACTCAATTAAGCATCCGGTGCTCAAGGTCAGTGTGATGGAGCGTGAGAATGGGAGACAAAAGCTAGTGGAAAGACAGGAAGGTGAGAGGGAGTGGTACAGGCTCCCACTACTAAAGCTTTGCTGGTTTAATCAGATGGAGGGCATTAGGACTGTGCACAGATTTTGATTCTGAATCCAATCGGCTCCCTTACGATTGCTAAAAATTTTACTTGGATTTGAGTACCTTTATAGCTTAAAATTGGTAACCAACATATCACTATAGTTTAATGTCACAACGATATGACAGATACTGATCTTTTTTTATTGCCTGGAAAAGCCATCCAGTAGTACAGAAAACGGGGCAAGGCAAGTGTGGGGGAGACTTCTGTGTGGGGGCTCTGATGCTACCGCGTTTGCAGCAACGATGAAAGGAAATTGGAAAATTGTCCCCTTGCAGAGGCAGCCAGGATTCAGATTACCCTTCCTTATTGAACGAATGGAGGAATCGGGATTAGATGTGTTCTAAATTTGCATTCCTGGTGCTTAAATATAAAAGAGGAGAGCCGCGTAACTGGTTAAATGGCATTTTTCCCCTTCATGAACATCTACTGATTGGGTGTATTAACAAACACAAACTAAAGTTTCAGGCTTCCACACCATACAACCTGCCTGATGAAGAGTTCTGCGCAATTCCAAAGCTTTCCTATTCTTATCATAACACAGTTTAATCCAAAGAGGCTGTCACCTTGCCTTAACTACTTTGTACTATTTTGTGCACGGACCAACTGTGTGTAGCATCTGACACTCAGCCGCTTAATTATTATGCCATAAAGATCATTATTGCAAAACATTTGCATACATTAAAGAGACAGATGGCTGTTCTCTAGTAGCCAAGTTGCAAGTTTGCTGTTTGAAATAACTAATCGGTACAGAGCGGGGTCTGTGGTGATCCATATGCACAATGACAATATTATAGAGTGTGAAGCATTGATGGCCAGAGGATGGAACTGGAGCCAATCACAACAGACTCACTGGTGGAAAGGAACTGGATTGAGGATCTGGCTTCTCAATCTCTCTCTACCATAAGTTTCTGATTAATGCTGGTCTGAGCATTTAGGTTCATGGAAGTCTGAATGCATATATAGTAGCATGAAAGTTGATAGCTTATGTCCTCCTACAGCTTTTTTTTTTTAAAAAAAGAAACAATAATTACAATAATTTGGATTGTATATATACACACACCAAAATATACCTTGTGTCCAGCTCAGAAGTTGGCCAATAGAAACAGCACAGAGACTGTTGTAATTTTGGTAATACCCACTTGGACATAATTGTGTTTATAGCATAATCGCTAACCAGTCAATATCAGTCTCTTTATATGGTCACTTATACATTTAACAGTGGGTTTAAAATCCTTTATTTATTTTTAATTATTTTTATTTCAATTATTAACTAAACTGTTTACAATATGAAATACGACATGGGCAAATTGTTAAAAACTATATAACAGAGAAAGGTAAAACATGGAAAGACAAATTCAAGTTGAATGATCTGATATATTTTGGATTATAGATTCAGGATTGTTTGGTATATTTTATTGGGAAGATATAGATTTTCTTTAGAAATGTATTCAAAAAAGGGGAACCATTTTTCTATAAAATTTGTTGTTTTGGGGAAATTTTCAGCTTGATAGATTTCATCATTGATTTTTTCAAATAAAAAATGGTCCTATATTTTAGAATACCAGCTGGTAATTGTCGGTACAGTATGTGATTTCCATTTTAGAGCAATTATATTTTTTGCTGCCATTAAGAAGATATAGATGAGGTCTCGTCGAATTGGTGGGATCCCTATATCATCCCATTGATTCAGAAATAATCAGCTCAGGTTTCTTTGGTATTTTGTAGCCAGTTAACAAAAAGATTTGGTGCAAGATTGTATTTCAGAATTCTTCTATGTAATGACATTTCCACCAACAATGTATATATGATCCTGTATCCCCACATCCTTTCCAACATAAAGATGAACTGTGAGAGTAAATTTAAAATCCTGTATAACAACAATAACATCTTCAGTGGCATCAGATTTTCCTTTGTGATCCATTTGTTGTAGGTGAAAGTTTCCTTGAGATGATTTGGTCTGCTGTAAAATTGTTGCCTCTGCTTGACATTCTTGATTATATTACAATTTAACAAGCAGCAATAAATGGCTGAAGAAATTCACATCAGAGAGGCACAGCCAAGCTTAGAATTATCCTTTTTGATTGACTTGAAGCGTATAATGGCATGGGGTTTTCCTTGGTTGTTTTAAGGATGAACAAGAAAAAGAAGTTGATAAATGACTAATTTTGGCTCTTCATTGTCTCTGCACAATGCTGCTTTGATATTGCCAATGGAGTAAACAAATAGGATTCCAGTTTTTTCAGCTCTTTGCCCTTTTTAAAAGAATAAGTATTACACTATCTCAATGAGAGAAGTATATTTAGCTTTGGGTAAGAGCCAAGCTGGAAACCTGAAGTCCAAACAATTCCGTATTCTTTGTGAGAATTGTAAACCACTGTGAGCATTTCTGTTGTGCAGGACAGAAATGAAATGCTGCCACTACTGTTGGCAGAGCGCCTGTGCAGCAGTCAGGAAACTGAACGGATCAAGAGTAACAAAAGCTTTATTTCTGGAACTAACAAACTGGATGGAAAAGAGAAGAAAATAAAGAGAGCTGCCTTGCTAGTTGAGAGAGTTCTTCCAAAGAAGCCTTAGAATAGCATTCTGCAGTCAGAGAAGGAAAAGCCCCTTTAGAAAGAAGGTACTCCTCCTACAGTCCTGTCTAGCTAAGGCTCGTTGCCTCCTGCAGGATCTGTTTCTCTTCTTTGTACGCAAGACACTGCTATACTCCAGCAACTGCTACAGCTGCTATTGATGCTGATGTTATCATGTTAATAGCTAAAGTGCACAAAAGAGGCCACTGTACTACAACTAGAGCTAAAACTAAACTTCTCCCAGATTAATTTGTGCCTAGGAAGCAAAGATTTAAGAGGGTTTTCCTATGGGAAAAAACCTCCTCTTTTCTTTTTGTGGGTGTTGGTGACAACTGCTGTTCCACCATTTTTTTCATTTTTTGCAGCTTTCTCAGTTGAGCAGACAGAGGCTACCCTCCGTTCACCCATTAGCATTAATGCTGGGTCTGTTCACACATGTAGTTAGATGCAGATGGGTTGAGCTCAGGCTTTGCCGCTGCGCTGCCTTTTCGTTAGAATGTCGGATCGCTCACCTGGGAATCATTGAACAACAACAAACCTCAGAACTATGAACTATCAGCAACCTGATCAACATCATGAACTTTGTTTATCCTTTCATAAGCAGAGTGAATTATATATATTACAATATTCATCAGAGCATGAAAACATTTTTGTTTAACCCCAAACAAAACTCTCTTCCAGAGCAGAACATCCTTGAAGACATTTTTTTACAAGCAAGAGACAACATTTGAAGCGTATCAGATGTTAAAACAGCAGATGGGAGGGGAGTTTCGTACTCCGCAACTCCTGCAACTTTGCTCACATGGAACTCCATCTAGTGAAAGAATCCATGTGCCTGCTAGAAGGAGACAAAGGGCAAAGACTGATAGCCGAGCAAGCAGCCATTCAGTATGGGAAACTGTTTAATGAGGTGCTTAAACGAGTAAGAAAGGAAAAGCCCATAAGAAATCAGCTCTTTGCAGGTCAGCTGATAACCGCACCACCTTTGTCCTTTCTATGCTTTGATCTCAGAGAGGGAGGGTGGGTTGACACCCTTCTGGATCAGTGACACAGGAGTAGGAATTAAACACTTAGTGCTACCTTGACCTAAGAGCCAGCTTGTCTTTTAGAATGAGCATGCCCAATAGCACAGGGAAGAGCCTTGCGCTGCTGTGGCAGCTGTTACGGAAGCAACGTTTTTTTAATAATCTGCCCAACCAAACAGATTTCCAATGGCCAATCAGAAGCTGGACAAAAGCTCCACCTGGCCCTGCCCACTTTCTAAAAACACTTGGTGGGTACCAAGAAAGGTGTTGGTGAGAACCGTGGTGGGATTCATGGTGCCCACAGGCACTATGTTGGGGACTGCTGCCACTGAGGGACAGCCTAGGGCGGCTGGGAGTTTGCAGCTGGAGCTTCTGGCTTAGTTTTACACCCAGCTTGAGATGACGACACTCACAACTAGTAATGAAGGGACCGTTTGAATAAAGAATGAAGCTCCTAGCTAAGTTGGAAAGGAGAATTGCAATGCGGGATAGAGAGAAGTCAAAAGTGGCCTTGTTTAGCGGAGTAATAATACATTCCAGCCATCCCAATAATGTCAGGTGCTCAGGAATGATGGTGTTGCTGGAAGTGGGGAGGAGTGAAGCATTTCTCAAGAAGGAGAGATGTTTATTCACTGTGAGTAGAGATAACTAGTAACTGTGTTTTCCAGTGTTCTGTGTTCTTTTTTCATCAGTTTATAGATTTATCCCATGTTTAGTACATATGCTTAGTAGGGATGGGCACGAACCGGAAAAAAAACGAACCGTGCACTTCGTGGTTCATTGCATTTCACGAACCATGAACTTTCACGAACCTACCCCTGGTTCACAAACCAGTTTGTTTGGTTTGTGAAAACATCACATCCAGGTCAGCAAATCGTCACTTCTGGGCCAGCAGAAGGTCTGCAGGAAGTCCATCCCCTGTTGCCTAGGAAACTGATTGATCGGCACCCGGGTGTCTGCAGTGATGAACTAAAAAACGAACCAAATGAACCAGTTTAAAGTTCATGGTGGTTCATCACAAATGGGCTTCGATGAAGCGCCAGTTCGTGAACCATGAACCGGCCTGGTTTGTCACGAACTTTGGTTCGTATTTCAGTTTGTGCCCATCTGTAATGCTCAGTAATAATTGTTATACATGATCTGGAAGAGAATTCCTGGAGTAACTTAACAGTGATCTGACTGCTCAGCACTCTGCCTTTGAAGTTCTAAAGAAAAGAGGAGGGATAGCAAGCCTTGTTCCTCCCACACATGCACACACAATGACAGATGTCTCATAGTGAATACATCGGCTGGGCTTGAAGCAATCTGTCTAAAATTGAGGCTTGTCCAATAATAACATTTAAAATATTCATAACTCCAAGTAGTGGCATTAGAAAAGTAACATGGTCCCTAGGTTTGGGGAGGAATTAATGACCTTGGGGTGCAGTGCTGGGATCCATTTCGGGGCAGGGGTGGGGCATTGTCACACTGGCCAGTGATAAGAATTCATAACAATTAGAAATTAGCAATCATTGTCTGCATTTAAATGCGAGCATTCAAAATGCTCATACTGGCTGTGCAACATGTATCCCTCAAGAAAGGGAGGCAGATGCTAAAGAGGTAGAGCAAGGGCAGGAAGGCAGAGACTTGTAGATACCAATCAGCCCAGGTTCCCAAGTGGAGACCCACATCTTCAGGCATGGGATCCAAAAGTCTGGGCAGCCAGTAATCTCAAAACAGAACCTTCACCAGCTAGAGGGGTAGTTGCCAGTGTATGGGATATTGGCTAATGCCAATCTACACAAAAGAGCAGGAAGAAGAAGACGGGAAAGGCTGTGAGGTCTTCCAAGAAAAGGAAACCTTGTGAAACCAGCAGAAGCATATACCCTTGAAAAGGGCTTTTTTGCAGCTGGAAAATGGTGGAATGGAGTTCCAGAACCTCTTGAAAATGGTCACATGGCTGGTGGCCCCGCCCCCTGATCTCCAGACAGAGGGGAGTTTAGATTGCCCTCCATGCCGCAGCACGGAGGGCAATCTAAACTCCCTTCTGTCTGGAGATCAGGGGGCGGGGCCACCAGCCATGTGACCATTTTCTCTGAGGGCAACTCACTGAGTTTCACCAACTCTTTTCCAAGATAAAAAGCCCTGCCCTTGGATAAGTTCATTATTGAATGAATGTTACCACAACAGGAACATACTACATCGAAAGGCTCTTAATTAAAGAGAAGTCCCACAATGCTCAGAACACCACGTGTCTGGATTCCTTCAAGTCTGTGTTGTTTTTTCCCAGTGAGGGCTTCTGAGCTGAGTAGGGACAGAGTGGGTGGTGTGTCTTCTCTGGGTCACATGTAACTGATAGAGAAACTCTTAAGGACAAAAGTATGGGTGGAACCCTGCTGGATTAGACCAGTGGTCCATCTAGTACAGCATCCTGTTTCACATCCCCTGGAAAATCAACAAACAGCATAGAAGCCTAGCTCTTTCCCCAATGGCTGATTCCGCACACGTTGGATAATGCACTTTCAATGCACTTTATCAATCGTTTGAGGTGGATTTTTTGTTCCGCACACAAAAAAATCCGTTCCAAATGATCTATAAAGAGGATTGGATGTTCATTATCCAATGTGTGCGGAATCACTCGTTGTTTCCTTCTGGCATTGGTATCACCTCTGTGTAGGGAGGTTCCCTTTCCTCACCATGACTCGTATCCATTGATGGACCTCTCTCCTGTGAATCTGTCTAACCCCCTTTGAGCTTGTTGAGGCCTGATGGCTATAAGTGAGTATAGGGATCCCATTCACTTAACTGGCCAGCGGGAGAAAGGTGCAGAAACAGGCCTCCTGGGCGCCCTCCAGGGGTGGCGTGACACTCCCAGGAGTGATGCCATCGTGCTGCCCCAAGAGCGCTCCCACACTTCATGGGCTGATTTTGGCCCCAAATGGGCCTGTTTTGGCCTGTTTGAGGCCAAAATCAGCCTGTGGCGAAGCATGCGCGAGCCCCCATGCCTGTGTAATAACGTCACTTCCTGGAAATGATGTCATCACACAAGTCCAGGAGGGCACGTGCAAGAAGGATAATGGGAGCAGCAGTAATGGGATAATGAAGTATAATGGGAGCAGCAGGTCCCCCGCCTCCTGCTGGGAGGCCTAGGTGGGATAGGCAGCCAGACATCTCTTCCTTTCCCGCCATGTGAATGGATTCAAGCGGCTTTCAAATAATCCCATGTGCCCCCTCTCCCGCTTAAAGTGCTGAGTTGCTTTTTGGGGATTTGCGGCTTTCTGAGTTTGGATATGACTAAGCAGATCTTACAAAAAGGCCACGGGCTTCCATTGCTCATTCATAACTTCTCCCTGCTTGGGGGAACTGGCAGCATAAAATAATAAAATGCCCAAACTAAAGTGAAATGGCAAAGACCTAAATGTCGTCTATCAGTTGAAAAGGAGGAAAATAAATAGGATATTATGCAAAAAACAGGATGAATTCCAGTTATTGTATTCCTTAATGATAATATTTTTAAATGACGTTAATGTTTTAAATGATGCTGTGATTTAAATGTTTCTCATTATGATTATTTAATGGAGCAACTTGACCGTATTAAATTATCTCATTAAGCAATTACATGAGTCATTCATATAAGGGGTTTCTGGAAGGGAAGGGGTTGAGTCTCTCTGTCACACTGCTTCATTGTATCTGTAGGTTAGGAGTAGAATTCAAACGGTATGTGATATTAGAAGCAAACCAGTCCTGTAATAGAAAACTACAGATTAACAGCTCAAAATACCTTGATGAGGTTATTATTTAAATTTTTTTCCTCCCAAAGGGGACCCAAAGCAGCTCAGCACAGCAAAAATACACACACACTCAACAGAAACCAACCATGTGAAACAACTATAGATCTTGGCTTGCTCAGACTTCCACAGCTGGTTCTTCCAAAGGCATCTGTCCTGGAGCCAAAGGGCTTACACCTCTGGCCGCAGCCAGGTTTTATTCTTGCGGGCAGGAAGAAGACAAAAGCACAGTTGAGCTAGTGTGTAGCTTGGCAAGCTGTTCCCCTCCCCTACACTATATATTTGGCATCTGTGTACCAGATTTGGTGCTCTCTCTATTTTTTTTTTCTTTTATGTGGAATTTAATTTTTTAAAATAAATTATTTAGGAAGACTTTCTCTGGAGCCAGAAGAACAAGACATTCCTTTATGAAAGATGAAATTTCTCATGTATTCTCCTGATTCCTAAAGAGAGAACTTTACAGACAGATAGGTAAGAACTGTGACAAATCTCAGACCGAGGGAAAAATGAAATTGTACTGCCTTCAGTAGGGGGATAAAAAAAATCCCAGCTTCTTTAGTCAAAGATACTCTTCTTAATGTCTGATATTTTTTCTTTACAGAACTCATTTGGCCATTTCACAGTTGTGCCTATGTATTGTGCTTTTTAAACATTACAAAAAGTGTGGAGGTTCCTTTGGCAAACCTTTCCAGAATATCAAAGAGAGAGCTGTGTACCTGGAAGACCATTATTATTAATGGACTGTTGCACTTTTACTGCTCACCAATCCAGCTACCCGCCTGAAACTAGGGTTGCCAGCCTCCAGGTAGTGGCTGGAGATCTCCCGGAATTACAACTGGTCTCCAGGCCACAGAGATCAGTTCCCCTGGAGAAAATGGCTACTTTCGGGGGTAGACACTATGGAATTATACCATGCCAAGGTCCTTTCCCTCCTGAAATCCTGCTTTCTCCAGGTTTCTCCAGGTTTCACCTCCCAGATCTCCAGGAATTTCCCAACTTGGAGCTGGCAAGCCTACCTGAAACTGTTACTGTTATTGTCATCCTTGATATTCTGCCTGCATTCTGGCAAGAATCCAGGTGTATGTTGCAGTTTCTGAGCATGGTTGTTTCCCCACATCTGAAAAACAGCGCACCACTCACTTCCAAAATGGATGCAGGCAGTTATGATTCCATTTTCGTGGTGCCATGAAAACGGAATCCAAACTGCCTGCATCCGGTTTGGAAACGGTGACATCAGAAATCGCGTGGAAAAGCCACCAGCATTCAGTGAGTGGGACACTAATTTTAAGACATGGGAAAATGGCTCCTGTATAAAGAGTAGCTTGGCTGATTCCGCACACGTTGGATAATGCACTTCCAATCCTCTTTATAGATCATTTGGAACGGATTTTTTCATGTGCGGAACAAAAAATCCACCTCAAACGATAAATAAATTGCATTGAAAGTGCATTATCCAACGTGTGCGGAATAAATAGTGAACAGGAAAACATCCATGGCACATTGGGCTTTAATCTGAGTACCAGTTTAAAAACTCATCTATGACCCCTTAAAGTGGGGCTTTGTAGGGTTGTATTAAAAGGCAAAATGAGTCAGAGCCTTTCTGTTTGATAGTTTGTCCTTCCTGTCTTCCATTGAAGAAAGGGATGGTGAATGGAAAGTTGGCTGGCATGCCCCAACTGTGAAGCAGACATGTAAGTCCGGGCAGTCTGCAGGCTGAGCTGGCAGTGGTGATCGGGAGCCTGGGCCTAGCTCAGCCGCAGCTCCAGCCCGCTTTCTCATTTCGCCTGTGGAGAAAGGCGTCTGGCATATGTTGCCCTCCACAAAACAAGTACACATTTAATTTCCTGTAATAAACTGAAATGATATGCCGTGGATTCAATTCCCCCTTTTAATAATATTTTAAGGGAAATAAATACGAAAGAGGGGGTTGAACTTATGTAATTTTTCTCTCCATTTTTTTTTTGAAGGTTTTTTTTGAAGCTCACTGACTGAGACCGTTTCTGTTGTTCTCATTTTGAAAGAAATAATACATCACTCTATTTTCAAAATTACTTTTTTGATACTCCACTTGGAAGCTTGCTGGGTAACCATGAGTCGGTCACCTGCTCTTGGCCTAACCTACCTCACAGGGTTGCTGTGAGGGTAAAGTGGAGGAGATGAGAGTTACATAAGCCGCTTTGGGACCCCACCGGGGAGAAAAGAGGGGTATGAATGAAGTAAATAAATATGAACGTGTGGAGGAGAATACTCCACTCTGCTGAAGGGAGGACAGTGGCTGCCAGACTGCATAGTGTATTCGTTAGGGTATAGTGTATTGGTTGTGACATCTATGACCCCATTGATCTCCAGGGTTGCTTTGACTGATCTGGCTGGCTAGGTGGCTGTCCCGTTCCTCCCTCACTGCTCCATGTGCAGTCCTCCCAAAGCTGCGAGCTCAATGGAAGAGGATGACCATCCCAGATAGAGAGCTCCGTTCTTCAGTCAAGGGATAGAGTTTTGGACTATGGCCTGGGAGACCCAGGTTGGAATCTCAACTCTGCCATGGAAGCTCAGTGGATGACTTTGGACGAGATGTACTGTCTCAGTTTGACCTACCTCTGGGGCTTTTTTTGTGTGTGAGGATAAAATGGAGGAGGGGAGAACGATGAGAGCCAGTTTGGTGTAGTGGAGTGGCAGGACTATAATCTGGAGAGCCGGGTTTGATTCCTCTCTCCTCCACCTGAAGCCAGCTGGGTGACCTTGGATCAATTACAGCTTCTCGGAGCTCTCTCAGCCCCACCCACCTCACAGGATGATTGTTGTGAGGTAAATAATAGCACTGTTTGTAAACCATTCTGTGTGTGGCATTATCCTGAAGAGCATTATATAAGCATAAGGTGGTGGTGGTGGTGGTGATGTTACAAGCTACCTTAGGTCCCCATTGGGACCTAAATAACTAAATAATGTAAATAGGGTCCCAGAAAACTGTGCTGCTAGGCACAAGTACGCAGAAGGCAGCCTTGTTATAAATGTGATGGGAATACTTGGATACTTTCCCCAAAAAGTTACGGCTGCTTGTTAATAAGGAAAGAAAAGGAAAACAGGCTGTATGCATGGCTTGGGAGATTCTTTTAAAAAGTCAGGAAGGTTGGCAAGCTGAGGAGGAGTCCCAACAAACAATGTCAAGGTCATGTGTGAATGGAGAACATGCCCAGCACTAGTCCCCTGCAGGTGTTAGATATGGGCAAGCAAACTTTGAGGAAAGCTCGTCCACCATTAGTGATCTCTTCATGGCAGAACTCACAACAAACTTTTTAGGAACCTCCAAATCCCCTGGAACATAGTTTAAAATAAACTGAATAAAGAAAACTACTGTGTTGAAAATTACCCTTTAGGTAGGACCGTGTCCCTTCTGTATTTTCTGCAGAACCTAAACTTCTGGCTGTATCCTGCTGTATCTCAAATGATGAAGAGTGCCCAAAAGTCATAGCTGACTTATGGCGACCCCTGGTGGGGTTTTCATGGCAAGAGATTAACGGGGTGTGTGGGTGGGTGGGGGGTGTACCATTGCCTGCCTCTACAATCCTGGTCTTCATTGGAGGTCTCCCATCCAATTACTAACCAAGGCCAACCCTGCTTAGCTTCTGAGATTTGATGAGATCAGGCTTACCTGGGCTACCCAGGTCAGGACAGTCCCATATGAGGACTTTGGAATTTGGAAATATAGTGAAAGCCTCATTTGGGTACAGATTGGAAAGAGTGTTGTAGCCATCTATGCTTTGGGGTGCCAGTTGCTGCCTTTGCATGATACTGACGATGCCAAATGAATAATTGGTTGCTTTTTGCAAGAATTGACCACTGCGGGACTTGGCTTTTGCATGATTTGATTTGTCTCAGTCTGCCCAAATCTTACTTTTGCTGATCAGTTTGCAAAGGCTTGAAATAGTTTGAAAGCTATCGAGATTTCTTCTGCAGTTGCAGTTTCAATAAAAACAAAGACTTTAAGTGGCTTTATGATGTCCTATGCATCACACTGGGATTTCTTTTTTCCCTACCTTCATTATCAACTTATAGCTACCTATCCCACGCATGTGATATCTGGGGAACAAATACTGCCCCTTCTTGTATTTCTGGAAATTGTCTAGTGCTTTTCTGGCGCTGCCAAACAAATGATTAATGATGATAATTTTGATGTTGAATGGGTTCATTTATCTATCTAAATGTTGCACACAGCAGTTGCCTTATACAGCAGGCAGAGCGTCAGTTTCTGTGCTCTATTTGATCTACACACAGTTTTCTATTATTTTAAAACTACTCGATTTTCAAAGGCTGAATTCCATCTGTGCGTAGCCTCATCTCTGTGAAGATGGTTTATCTGGTACAAAATTCTATCCTTGCCTTGAATTATAGTGTGGATTTACATGATCTTTCTAAACTAATAATATGTTGGGGGAAAGTAAAATGAACAAGCGAGGAAGAAGCACATAAAAGCTTAAGAGGTTGTTTATTAAATAGAATGGTTCTTACTTCCTTCGGTAATCAAATCTGCAATAAATGTCTGGTTAAAATGAAACTATTTAACAGTTGGGGAGGGGGCTCACATACCACAAGTAGAAATGCTATAAGTATGCTTTAAGCTAATGGATGATCTTCACATACATTTCAGGAAGATATGTAACTCCTCAAAAGCTTACAGCTGTGATTTCCGGCATGGTACCCATACTGGGCTTCCTGGTGCCCACTTGCTTCTCCTCCAAAGAAGATAGCCAGTCCGGGCTTTCTTCCATCTTGCTAGGGCAGAATGTGGTTCAGAAGAACCCAGGAGGCATGGTCTTTAGATCTGTAGTAGGACCACCTGTTCAGAAACAACTGCTACCTTCATAGGATGATGAAGATTGGCCCCAGCTCCCCATGCTAGTTGAGGGCTGGCAACCCTCAAGAGCTTCTGGGGACATGCTGGACACCATGCAGCATCACACAGTGCTATGACATCACTTCTGGTTGTGTAACCATAGAGTTTTGGGAGACTGCTAGAGTGTTCCAGTGATGCATAATGTAATTTCCACAACATTTCTTTTTTGCTCAAATTCCCCCCCCCTTCCACATTGGGCAGCAGTGGGGAACAAGGCCCACTCTCCCAGTGCCACAGTTTTGTGCATGCCCCCCCCAATGGTGGCCATTTTGTGATGGCTCCTAATCCTGTACTCTATGTTCCAAATGTGCCCAGAAGCTCAGCAAGATTTGGGGACTCCTTTTTTGCAGCATAGGGGCCCAACTGAGCATGATGCTGAGATGTATTTCTGGAATTTCAGATGAATAATTTGGCTCTAAAGCTGGGGGGGGTGGGATAATCTGGATCAAGGTCATGGTTTTTGTTTCATTCGTAAAGTTGGCATCCAAAAAGAAAAAGGCAGAAAAGGTTGCTGTGAACATCTTGGGCTCCTCTGTGTCTGAGGGTTCATGCTGGCTTAGAATCAGATGGAGTATGAAAACAAACAGGGAAACAAGGAGTGGTTAAACTGTCTCCGGAAAAGTTAGATCCTGCCCTTTAGGAAACGGGACCCTCCCCTCAGGCATCTGTTGGCTTCACCTGATTCAAATACTAGGTGATGAATAGATGGAATGTTTGTTTTCCTGGGTGAACATGTGGAGATCTTTTCTGTAGCTTCCAAAAAAAGCTTCTTCTTGCATTTCAATAATTTATCCACATTTAGCAATATTTAAATTAATTTTTTTCCAGTTTTAAGTAGTCCATTTAATTTTGCAAACATGGTTTTCAGCTTTCTCTCTGATGTGCTCTCTTTTTATCTACATTTGTTGGCTTGCTACTGTGGGTATTTTCAAAATATGCATGTTTACTCCCACGTCCTCATATCTCACATGTTCTATCTCTGTCTTGTTTTGGAGAACTGATACAGATTTTACTCTAATTCTGTGCCAGCACTTTCCGAACACTGTTGGAAATCAGAATGGATGGTAATTGCATGATCTTTTCAGTGCTGATCATCCATTTTTTGGTAAAAGCCCTGGGAACATGTTTGCTAGCCAGGAACATTTAGGAGGCATAGACTACAGGAAATGGTGGCATGCAATACTGTGACATCACTTCCAGTTGAGAACCGATGAAATGGCATCACTCAATGCTCAAAAGATCTGTAACTAACCCCAATCTTGACCCAGTTCAATTTCCCACTGATTTTAGTATTTCTTTGTGAGCTTTATTTCCCACATGGGCACCAAAGGTGTAAGCACTAACAACGTGACCTGATTTCAATAGGAAGTTACTGCTGTTGTGATTTCCCTTTATTTTGCTTAAAGAAATTGGGGGGGGGGGTAAAAAATGTCTAAAATGATAAAAGGAGTGCTTGTATCTTTAAGAAACAGATCTCCTCGGTGGCTGATGGTAGCAGACACAAAAGTTTTGCCAGCATGCCAGGCTTGGGTTTTGTCAGTAAAAAACAGGGCCCTTTCCGAGGCTGTTTTGGCCTTTGAGGAAGGACTCATTGGGGTCATACCCAGTAGCAACCAGCGAGCAACATGCTACCTCTTGACTTGTCTGGCTCACCTAGGCCTGGCTGCTTGCTACCGTTCAACAGCAGCTGCCCCAGAAAAGCCAGTGTGGTGTAATGGTTAGAGTTTCCGAACAACATCTCCAATCCCCATTCTGCTGTGAAAACTCACTGGGTTACTTTGGGCCTGTTACACATTCTCAGACTAATTTACCTCACAGACAGGGACGGATTGGCTGAAAAGATCACCGGGATGTGTCTCATTGGGCTGACGGCTCCCCCTACCTGAGCCAGGATAGCCAAGGAGGCTGGGCCAGACCTCCATCTTGCATTCCGAGAATGGAGTGAGCGATAGAGGAGCTAGGGTAAAATGGGACTCCCTTCTCCCCTAATGACTCTGGCTTTGTCTGCAGCCTGCTGCTCAAGGGCACTGGAGGGTGTGGTAAGCCTGGAAAATAGTAACAGCTGCATTTGCAAACAAAAGATATCGGAAATCCACATCCAGCTGTTAGGCAGATCTGTTTTGCCAGGTTTCTTGCTGATTTGCCCATCTTGCTAGCTGCTGATAACACACTGATTGAAACTGTTGGGTTAAAAAGCAGAGCTTTTTTTTTTTGTTTTGACAATGAGAGTCTTTTGGGGGCCAGGGATGCACACTAGAAAAAAATAAAATTAACATTTTTCTATTTTAGGAGAGATGCTGACACTTAAAGCAAGGCTTGCAGCATAGTCTGTAGCCAAGAGAAATGAATTTGTTTTCTGTTGGGGGAGGGAGAGTTATTGGTCTGGGTGTGGCAATGAAATGCAAATTTCCCAGGATCTAGCCAGGAAAACAGATGCAGAGATCATGGCCAATAATCACTGCTACAGCAGAGGGACTTCTGTGAAATTGTGCTGTAAATGATGAGGCTGTTACACAAGGTCCCTTAGCCTCTGAAATCGCACACAAGTCTCCTGGGAAGTTATTCTAGCAAACTAGATGGAGAGAACTGCAGGAGGCATTTCTCTCCCCGCCACTTCCTGTTCAGGAGCATTATCAATTTGCAGTTGCCTTGTAGATGGCTAAGGAAGGGTAATGATAATGGCCTAGGAGAGGCAAGGAATGATGGAGGATTGAGGAGGCCTGGGGAGAAGGTTCAGACTGGAGGTCGTGGAAGACTATCTGTGGACAAAAGGATCGGTGAGGATTCAAAACTGTGATGGGGAAACCTGAGGATGGGTGAGGGAAATAGCTATTCATTTGTACTTTAAGAGTACACTCCCAAAAAGGCTTTCCTGGGAGTAAGCTCCACTGAAGAAACCTGAGTAGGATTCTGAGTAGACCGAGTTGCTCTGTACATTACTAAAATGGGAGAATCCTAAATTTACACCTGCCTACAAATTACCCCTTCCCAGACTTGAAATTATCCCCTGATACCAGATGTGGAGATGTATACGGTTGCTTGTATATCTCTCTCTTTACACCAGAAGTATGAAAAGAGGAATAAAATAATCTGAGGGCCAAGCTACACATGACGAATGACGCTTGAACGGCAAGTGGATTGAGTGGAGGGCAAGTGAACAGGGAGAAATACACTTGCCGTTCAAGTGTCATTCGTCATGTGTATCTTGGCCCTGAGTCACTACTCTTTTTTTTGGCCAAGTTAACCAAATACTTTGGTGTCTGGAGCCATCAGGTTCACTTTATTAGGTCACCTCTTTTGTGACAGGCAGAGTATGACAATGTTCCCCAGCAGCACATAAGAGTAGCCAGTAGTCACTGTAAAGATTTGACAGGGAGGTTTCACCCATTCATTTTTAAGGGTTGAAGGTAGGAGGTGGGGAGTTGTGAGGGGAAAAGGTTAGTTGAACAGGAATAGGAACTACAATTCTGTGGAAGAAAATAGTAAAGAGTCCAGTAGCATCTTTAAGACTAACCAACTTTACTGTAGCATAAGCTTTCGAGAACCACAGTTCTCTGGATCTACAGTTCTGTGGAGGTATCGAATTTACCCTGTTTTGATAAGTGAAGTGTGGACAGTAAGCCAGCCGGGTTTCCTGGGTCTGGTGTGTCACTGAGTTGCAGAACAGTGCAATTTCTATGAATCTGACTGCGAGTGTTTTCCCTTGGGTGTATTCTCCAGACTGAATTGTGTGTTTCTTGATGAATAAACGTTCTTGTTCCTGTCAGTTTACTTCAGTTAAAACTGGGTAGGGTTGCCAGTAGACATGGGCACGAACAGCATTACGAACAGAAAAAACCCATGAACAGCCTAATCTGCTGTTCTTGAACATGCTGTTTGTGAGGCCCCATCCTAAACGGACAGGTGGTCGTTGCAAGCCTTGTTCGTTGCCTTCGCAGCCGTTTGTCAAGCCAGTCAGTCTGGCACCTGCAATCAATCCCCTTGGCAACCAGAGGCAGGGAGGGACTGAACTCTGTCTGAACTCCTTCTGGCTTTCCTTCTGGCTTTAACCCTTCAAAGTACTTCCAGCAGAGAGTCCCGTTTTTGCCACTGTGAAGACAAAATGACAGCCAACGGGGAGACCCATGGATCATGCCTTTCCTGGGGTGCAATCTCTCTGAAGCTTGGGAGGTCTTCAGAGGACAGTGAGGACCATGTCCCCTGCAAATTTGGTGGGTATTGGACATTGGGAAGGTCACTTTTGTAACCCCCTCAAACTAGCTGCTAGCAGACACTGCTGTTTTTGCCAGGACAGGGCCCTTTAAGCTATCAGCTGGCAGGCGGGAGGGGAGAATCCCTCCTTGCTGCCTGCCAGCTGATAGTTTAAAGGGATCTTTAAAGGGCCAGGTAAGTGGGTTTGAGGGGAGGGGGGGCTAAACGTGGGGGGTTGGGGTTGGGGGGGTTCTGGCTCCCACAAACAACGAACATGTCTGGGAACAGTTCATGTTTGTCCATGTTAGTTGTTCATTGTTTGTGGATGGCAACGAACGATGCACAGGGTGTTCGGGGTTTTTTTTTCTGTTCGTGCCCATGTCTAGTTGCCAGTACTGTCTCAGCAAACACTGAGAGATTTTGAAGCATGGGGAGGGCGGAGGCTGGGGCGGATGTGATGGTTTTTCTGAGTATCACTATAGAAGCCCTTTCCCTTCCTCCATCCCCAGCCGCAGCCATCCCCTGCTCCCCACTGGGATTTTTTTCATTTTAAAAAATACATAAACAGAAACTGAGTGCTGATATATTGATATAATAGTATAACAATTGGGGCTGCCAACCTCTCGGTGGGGCTAACTTATCTCCATACTGCAGAGGCCAGTTCCCCTGGAGAAAATGGCTGCTTTGGAGGGTGAGTTCTATGGCATTAAACCTTGCTGATCTCCCTTCCTTCCTCAAACCTTGCCCCCATCAGGCTTCACCCTTCCCCCCAATCTCCAATGATCTCCTAATCCAGACTTGACAACCCTAATAACAATCTATGTATCAGGTCCTCTGATTCCCCAGTTTTTGTCTTTTTAAAAGTCTCTAGCCCCCTTCGATGTGCAGATATACCTTTCCACTTATATCTGTGCAACGAAAGTAGCTAGAGACTTGCTTTTAAAAAAAATGAAACATTCAGAATTCAGAGAAGCTGATACACAGATTTTTATGATAATGTATCACTATAGCAATTTTAAAAAAAATTAAAACCCCTGGCCACCACAGGATCAGGTAAACTGGCTGCCATGTGAGTTGGAAAATCCAGAGTTTCTTACCCATGTGGCAGCCATCTAGGTGTTACTGTTATCTTTCCCAGAACTTCTTATCAAAGCAGTTTTGAGAAAGATCAGAGAAAACCCCAGGAAGTGCATAAAGCTACCACAGTGCTATGGGGACATTCGGGTTGGGGTGGAAATATACCCCAAAGGCAATATGTACATGGAGGTTTTTTTACAGGTTGGTTTGAGGACTGAAGCTATTTCTTTGCAAAGGGAAGATTCAGACTTAGGGTTTTCTGATTTGGAGCTCCAGCTGTTGTTTATGCATTAAATTTCTGTGCCACCTCTCCAGAGAAGCGTTGTTTGTCACTTTGCTGCTCCAACTCTCTGAGTTTTCTTCTTTGGAGAATCTGACTCCCTCACCACTTGTTTCATTACATGTCATTTTATATAGGGAACTTCATCACTTTCAAAACTCCTCATCTGCCTAACGTTAAGTAAACATGACACAGGCGCCAAGTCTCTCCATAAGGTTTGTCCTGATCCCAGCAGGAGTATTTTGGTGGACATTTCCTAGTAACTCGGCTATGAAATGACACGCCTGCTTTCTCAACCTTAACCATCGGTTTTGACATAACTATATTTAACTTGAAATGCATGTCAAGTTTCATGCCGTTTTCAAATTTTTTAGCTATTAGCTGAATAAGAGTTATTTCTCCAAGGACATTTTCCTTACATGGCAAGAGTTTGTTTTGCCACAGGTGCATATGCACAGGAGTGCACACAGGTACTGCTGCCCTAATCTGTATGGTTGTAAGAAAAGAACACACCATCTGACAGCAATATATACATTGCTCCTTGTTCGGAGATAGTAAACCTCTGAATCCCAGCATGGGGGAGAGCAAAAACAGGGGGGAGGCTTTAGATTAAGCCTGCTCTCTATGCAAAGGGTATGTGCGTTTGCAAAGGACATGCGAATACATGATTCTCAGGGAGTAAGGGGCTATTTAGTAATATCAGATGTCCCCCGGGGAGACTCTACACAAGACATCTTACACTGGGATGCTTAAGTGACTTAATTTTTGAAGAAGCAGTGAGAGTAGTATATGCAACAAAATGGAAGGCAGGCTCTTGTCCAGATGTGACTGAATGGATGAATAAATTGTATGATTTGTATGAATATGCGTCAATGGCTAAATTAATTTCTTCTATGCATAATAGCTCAATCCTAGAATTCCCAAAAAATTGAAAGCCTTCTTTGATTATGTAGCTGAAAATTAAGAAAAACTAAGAGTAACTAATAGTAAAATAGACCAATTATTAAATTAGTAATTTACAGTGTTGAATATAATGTAATTTTATAGAGTCTAGTAGTACCTTTAAGACTAACTGTATGGTAGCATAAGCTTTTGTGAACCACAGTTCTCTTCGTCAGATGCATGGAGGGTATGAAGAAACTGGCCAAAGATCTGTAGGTGGTGAGGGGAGGGGGGAGTAGATGCAAATCAGTTGCAAAAGTCATGGAAGAGATGAAGGGCACAATTCAGGCTGGGTATGACCCCCTCCCCTCCATAGTTGAATTTGAATGGAATACCTGAAAGGCAGTTACAGTTTCTTCTGATAATGAGATAACCATCCAGAGTCTCTATTCAATCCAAGTCTGATTGAATCAAATTTACATATGAATTCCAATTCAGCCAGAGATTATCTCTGGCGCTTACAGCTGCTCATCCTCCAATGTGATATATGCCCTTATGTGCCAACAATGCCCCTCTGCTCTGTACATAGGACAAACTAGCCAACCGCTGTGCAAAAGAATAAATGGACACAAATCTGACATCAAAAATGGCAACATCCATAAACCAGTAGGAGAACACTTCCATCTACCAGGACACTCCATCAAGGACTTAAAGGTCACCATAGTTCATTTCAACATTTCAAAAGATAATATTTATATCCACCAATTGAGAAATGTTATTGTATATGGAATAGTGTTTTAATGTTTGTTTATAATGTTTTTATTGTTTTTAAACTGCATGTTACAAATAGTATACTGTTACACCACCCTGAGCCCATCTGATGTGGAGGGTGGTCTAGAAATGCAATAAATAAATAAATAAATAAATAAGCAAGCATAATCCAACAGGAAGCTCCTGATTTGCATCTACTCCCCCCGTCCCCTCCCCACCTATAGATCTCTGGCCAATTTCTTCATACCCTCCCTGCATCTGACGAAGAGAGCTGTGGTTCTCGAAAGCTTATGCTACAATAAAGTTGGCTTATCTTAAAAGTTCTACTGGACTCTTTACTATTTTGAGACTACAGACTAACACAGCTAACTCCTCTGGATCAATGTAATTTTATATAAGTAAATACAGGGATATAGGGGGGAAATATCTTGTAGCTTATATTATTTTTGCTCTATATTTTGTTATATATAATTATTCCTTGTTCTTTTATGTACTGCCTACTGGCATCCTTGATTTCATGTCTTATTTATAACAACAACAACAGTTTAGGACCTCTGATTATTAGTGGCCATTTAAAATTTTTTTTTACCGTACCACACATTGGAGGGCTAGTGCTCTGGGGCCTCTTGGCATAGTTTGGGAGGATCACCAGCCCCTTGCTGGGGGATGCCCTGGCCCCAGCTGTCCCCCCCCCCACTGCCTCTCAGATGACCAGAGGGGAAAGAAATGGCAGGAAAGAGGTGGAACATACCAGATGTGCAGGCCCTTGTTGGTGTCGCAATCACATCACCGGCAATATGCAGACATCACTTTCTGTATGCCTGGAAGTGATGTCATTGCCTCATTAGGTGACCAAATCCAAAGTGACATCAGTACATCACCGGCGGACAGTCCCCCTGCCTCCTGTAGTCCCATGTTTCCTGCTGGTTGCTGGGGGACTGGGCAATCCTAAATTTAGCTCCTCAACAGGTCTTAACGCAGACCTGTATTCAATCAATGAACCAGCCTCCCAACCCTAAATCAGAGTGTAAGAAATTCTGGAAATTGAGTTTGAGCTGTTTTTAATGGTCGGGGTTGAGTTAGCATGGGATAAATAATAGGTTGTCTGATGTTTTAAGCTGTCTGTAAGCAAGCAAGCAAGCAAGCCTTTATTGGCATATATAAAATATAAAATTTTAAATACAGAAACTCCATACAAAATTAGGTTAAAATTACAGATAGGAACAGGGCAACAGTGCAGCAAAACCACTACAGAATATTACTTGTCAGGGCGTATAGCCATGGCACTGTAGAGAAACTTTGCTACTATTTCAGTTATTTCCCCATCTGGGTTGTCAAGCAGAAACTGAACCTTAAAATCATCAGAAAACTCTGAAAGCTGAGCTAATATAGGATGTAGAAGATCCCGGCATGGCGCCAGATAAAAAGAGCACTGGAGAAGAACATGGGAAACAGTTTCAACACAGTCCATCAAACAAGGAAAACACCTGCTATAATAAGGAATCCCATGAAATCTGCCAGATAAAATGGCTGAAGGAAGAACTGTAGTCTGTAGTCTGGTTTTATGGTCTGTGATTTTATGCTGGACTGAGGATTTTCAGATGCTGAATATTAATTCATACCTTTTGTGGTTTTGTTTTTATTGTTTGTATTTTGTAAGCCGTCTTAGGAACGTTCCTGGACTTGCAGCATAAAAATGTTCCAGACAAATAAATAAGAAATAAATAAACTTGAATACTACCCAATACATTTCTCAAGTAATTTAGTTCCAAAATTATAATCAGAACAACTTTTCCAGTTTTCTGGGAAAGACTGAAGTTTGCAGACCTGTTCTGAAATGTAGTCATGGTAACTTGGCTCAAATATCTCAGGAGAAGTTTGCTCCTAACCCAGTCAGCAGGTAGGGAAAGATAAGGTCTATTCATCTCATCGAGTGGCTTTGAAACCTGCAAGAAATAAGAGTTGTCGAAGAGGATGCTATTAATAAATATGCTCAGCCATAAATAGCCAGCATTCGAGCTAAATATATGTGTGTGCTATAAATTACATTGCTTCTCTCAACATGAAGATCATTTCCTTCATAAAACATGGCTTGGTCAGGCCTGTCGAAAGACTCGAAATGAGCAGGCCCTTAATTCCAAGGGAAAAATATTTTTAAAGTTAGGCATTCCTCTCACTCAGGGCCAAGCTACACATGACGAATGACACTTGAACGGCAAGTGGATTGAGTGGAGGGCAAGTGAACAGGGAGAAATACACTTGCTGTTCAAGTGTCATTCATCATGTGTAGCTTGGCCCTTAGTTAAGGCTGGTAGTTTCTCGAAAAACAGATCTGAAGCTGTTCCTAGCGTTGTTTATCCAGCGGGAAGATGGGGGGAAAGTAGAGACCAGTTTGAGGGCTGGCCATCCAATCAGCATAAGCCCCGCTTAAGGATCCTATTCCCCTGGTGGGGGCAAGGTATCCCCTGATCCCAACTTTCACCCCCCCCCTTTCACTGCTTACCTGGCTGGCGGGGGAAAGGGCAGGGAACAGGCCTCCTGGCGCACTCCCGGGGCCAGTGCGATGACGTTACTGATATTGTTGCAGCACCCCATGAGCACTCCAGTGCTTCGTTGCGGACTGATTTGGGCCCCAGACGGCTCATAACGCACATGCTCCCCAGCCTTGCATGATGACGACACTTCCCAACAGTGATGTCATCATGCCAGCACAAGAAAAAAGTCCACAAGCACTGGGAAATTAAGTGCTGGGTCCCCCTCTCCCGCCGGATGGGTAAGGGGACCTGGCAACCGTAGCCTCACCCTCTCAACTCCTCAAATCCTCTATTTCATTTTTTTAAAAATTATATTTTTGTCGCCAGTTCCAGTTCTCCACTTTTCTCTTTCTGATTTGTTTTTGTTGTATGGAGTTTATACATGTAAGTTTAGTATGTTTTTTGTATATCACGCATGTAACGGTGTAGTGCTACCAGGGATGCCAACCTCCAGGTGGTGGGTTAGGATTGCCAGGTCCCTTCACTCTCCCGGTGGGAGATTGAGATGCTGGCTCTTACCTCCTCTCCTTCCCTTCCTCTTCTTCTCACATGCGCACAGCACGCACGCTCCTGGCTGATGTGATGACATCACTTCTGCGAAGTGACATCATCACATGGGTCAAAGGACAGCCCAGGAGCACTCTTGCGCTCACCAGAGGGCTGAATCGCCTCCCTGCAGTAAGTGGGTGCAGGGGGAGGTGGGAGCAGGGGATCCCCTGCCCTGGGTGGGGGAATGGCAAGCCTATAGTGGCTAGAGATCTCCCAGAATTCCAACTGATCTCCAGGCAGCAGACATTACTTCCCCTGGAAGAAATCAGGATTTGAGTCCAGTTGCACCTTTTAGACAGAATTCTGATTTCTAGAATTCTGTTTGTATTAGAGGAAAACTGAAATGTTTGGATGGTGGTGCCTGCAAAATTGGAATCTGTGACTGATTCATACTGGAGCAGCAAAAGTGCAAAATCACTTTGTTAGGGTAACCCCTGTGAGCTAGTTGGTTTAGCCCAGTAGGACAGAGTCAGTGTCTGGGGTGGAGCAGCTGAGAAGGCTGGTGAGAGATGAGCTTGATACAATTTTAAGTACTCTTATCACTTTGAATAAGGTAATTGGAAACACATTGTATGTGAGTAAAAGTGGTGTATGTGTGTTATATTTAGATAGTTCTTATTACTGGAATCCTATTATTATCACAGGGCTGTAATTTCCAAGCTAAGGACAGAAGCCTGGATTTCTGTCTGTTCCATAATCAAGAGGATTGTAGCAAAGGACTCCGGCATTTGGTGCGACCTGAAAAGTTGGACTTTACTTACCCTGAAGTGGGTTCAAAAGATAAATTGCTTGGCTGAACTTAAAGAAATTATCAGCTGCAAGATTCTGTTCTTTGTTGCACCTATGAGTTCGGTTAAAAAAAATAGTTGTATTGTTCTGATGGTTGAAAGGTTTAGTTTAAAGAAATTTTCTTAACTTATATTTGTGTCGTAAATTTGGTTCCTAAACTAGCCCCATAGAACCCAAACGAAAAAGAGATTATATTTGCATGGGGGGAAAGGGGTGCAAAGGAATTAGGGGGAAATATCAGGTTAATTGTTGCTTGCGAATTCAGGATTCATATGCGAGAGTTCTGCATGTGAGATGGGTGAAAAGGGAGAGTTATGTGGATAAAATGCCACCAGTTTATGCAGCTGTCTGCTCTAAGTGGTCTGCCGAGAGCCACAGAAGCGTTTTTTCCCCCCTGCTACAGTCCCTATTTGAAATCACATCTGCCAGGAAAGTGATGCCAAAAAGCTAACACAAAATGAGAATGATCACTACTTGATTGTGTCACGAGGCACCAGAGGGCACAAAAGGGAATGAGGAATCGGGAAGCATAACTCCACTTTAAGAATAATGGGCCCGATAACAGAATGCCCCAGTTAAGTGGGGCTGGAGTTCATTCATTGCCTGACTGTTCCTGACGATTATGTGAAGCCAGAGGTCAAGCTCAATTGCTTGCTTTGCCGTTTGCTGAGAAGCTTTTCCCCCAAGGGGGCTTAGGGAAGTGGAATGGCTAGCTCAAGACCCTTCACCCTCCCTTTGGAGCAGTCCGTATCTCAAAGGAAAAGGACTAAACTGTTCTGAATATCTCTCAAGGTACTTTTTTTAGCCTTCAAAAGCAGGTGTGCAGGGAACTATTTGGACTGAGGTTGTGATGCTGGTCTGAGGTGGGGTAAGGGCCGGGGTAACCCTTTCTCACCGTACCGTTTTCTCTTCTGAGCGCTTTCTAGCACTGGCAGAGAGAAGTAGCAGGTCAGCTAGAGAAGCCTGTCTCCTTTTCCACTGCTTATGCTAACAACAGCTAAGGAGAAGGAGCATTGCCACAATGGAGACAGCACAGGGGATAGGATTTATTCTGCTCCCGCCCCTCTGCCCCTCGCCACACTGTATACCCTGATCCAAACCCTCCAACCTGCTGGTGCTTTGTAAGATCCAGTGTAATATGCAGTGTAGCAACCAGATGCCTTTAGGGATGCACGAATTTCCTTTGCAAGAGTCTGTTATGGTTCTATTTTTTAATTATGATTATTTACTTCCTTTGTAGTCCACCTTTCTCACTGAGGCTCAAGGAGGATTACACTGTTCTGCTTGTTCAGCTTTCTGTCCCACCTGGTCTCTCTTCTGCTTCAGCTTGGAGGATTTCTAAAATTAATTTTCAAATTTTGGCATGCATTGTACAGTCTGCCTTGTCCACGTGTTCTTTATTTTGATTGAATCAGCGTGCATGTGTGCATACTTTCTAAAGAAGAAAATAAAATAAAAAGGAGAGCCTGACCACAGCAAGGTTCCTTTCTGGGCTGTAATTTGATCAGGGTGCTAATGCGCATTGTTGACTTCTGAGAAAAGATGGGAAATTATAATGGTGGCAAACTGTACCCATACAGTGGTCTTCACAGAGTCCGTACATCAAGAATGAAAGAATGGCAGGTCACTAAGGGTCAGGATATTAATGCTGTTGAGGAAATGAGATCAGGCAATTCAGAACACCAGAAGTTGGGTCAGGGAAACTGTGTAAGTCTTCACAGGTTACTGGGACTCAGTTTTAATTATATTTACTTGGAGCAAAGGAGTACATTTGGGGTAGTGAATAAGAGCGGCAGAACTCTAATCTGGGGAAGCGGGTTTGATTCCCCACACCTCCACTTGAAGCTAGCTGGGAGACCTTGGGTCAGCCACAGCTCTCTCAGAGCTCTCTCAGTCCCACCTACCTCACAGGGTGATTGTTTTGGGGATAATAATAACATACTTTGTAAACCACTCTGAGTGGGCAGTAAGTTGTCCTGAAGGGCAATATATAAATCAAATGTTGTTGTTATTATTACATTATACAATCCTTAACATGATGCAAAACCATAATTGGTTAAAGCTTTTGGGAGGATTCTATCACTTTAGGCTACATTGAGAAATTCCTTGCTCACAGAAATGTAGCACATCAGGGTACAGCTGAGTGGAGGGGCCCAGGCCTGACCTACCTAGCATCTGGAGGAGGCAAACCTGGAATTTCTGGCAGGTTGGGAGTAGACATGGGCATGAACCCATGTGGGTTTGCATGAACCAGGAACCACAAACTTGCATGAACTGGGGCAAGTTCACAAACCAGTTCATGGTTCGTGGTTTGTGGGTTTTAAATGCCCCTTTCTGGCCGCATAGCAGTGGCAGGAAAAGGGGCATTTGACAGTTTAAAGGTCCCTTTCCTGCCTTTCAAGGGGCAGGTCCCTTTAAACTATCAGCTGGCAGGTCGGAGGAATCCCCCGCCACCGCCTGCCAGCTGATAGTATAAAGGGACCTGTCACTTGCAACTGGCAGGGCCCTTTAAACAGCCAAAACCCCAGCCCCAGCCCCACACTTACCTTGCCCAGCCGCCATGCGGTCCCGTGGTGTCCTCACCCTCCTCCTGCAAGGGGCGGGAAGGCCATTTTAGGCCTCTTCCGCAGCTGCATGGGCCTGCACAGCCATTTAAAGGGCCCTACCGCTTGCAAGCGGCAGGTCCCTTTAAACTATCAGCTGGCAAGCAGCAAGGGGGTATCCCCCCTGCCATATATGTTTAAAGTTTAAACTGCTACTTTAATACGAACCAAACAAACCAGTAGACCAGTTCATGGAAGTTCGTGGAAATGAGCTTCCACGAACCACTGGTTTGCAAACCACGAACCGGGCTGGTTCATGGTTTTTTTCGGTTCATATTTGGGTTCATGCCCATCTCTAGTTGGGAGCAGTCCAAGGCCGAACTGTTGAGACTGGGAGAGCTGCAACCATGGTAACAACTGAGGCAATCTGCCTGCCTTGGAGGAAATTGCTTCCCACAGGCCAGGGATTGAAGGAGAGGAATGAAAAGAGGGGATGGGGCTGAGCCACCGGGGACTCACAAACGGGGTACAAAGAGGGTGGCACTTCCCAGGCAGGTGAGACAATGGCTGATAGGAGTGAATAAGTGGCAGTTGCCTAAGAAAGCTCATCAATTAGTTAATTAGAAAGTTTGAACACTTAGAAAGCTCAGTCATAAAGTTTATTAGGTGACCTCAGACAAAGGCCTCCATTTAATCTCCTTTTTAGGATTACAACTGCCTCCTGAGTCCTGAGAAAAGAATTGTGAAGCCTCTATGGACGCTAACAAGTGCTATAGAAAGAGAGACGGCTAAACAGAATTATTCCTGTTTTACAGTTGAGGGGAATTAAGAGCTTTCTAGGAAGTCTCCTTGCTGATCGGTGACCAATTTTTGACTCAATAATTAATCCCTTATACATAATAAAAGTATCATTTTTAAATTAGTTTTACATAACATGTTCAAGGCGGTAAAATAATATCTTTATGTTGTCAACCGGACTTCACAATTAGACATGGGCATGAACCAAAAAAAATTAATGAATCTGTGGTTCATGGTTCGGTGCCGATGACAATCCCGAAGTCGCAAACCGCAACGGACATTTCCCGTTGCCGAACTGATTCGCGATTCGTGGTTCGTGGTGCTCAGAATGGCCCTCGTTGCACTTAGAGAGCCCATATTCACAGGGAGGGTGTAGCAGGCTCTCCTCCAGCTAGCATTTAAGTTTGGTCAAGATTGCAATAGGGATCGTTATACCCTCTCCAATCCGAGGCCCCCAGGAAACTCCCACAAAACCCCAGCTCAATTATATTCTCTCTGTCTCTCCCCAAAGGCTAGCAAGTAGCAAACAACAGCTCTCACATTCCACTGATCGCTGAAAGTGAAAGCCAGCCTAGGAGCGCAGTGCTTTTTATAAGCTGAGGTCCCATAGAGCAACGCAGGAGGTCTGTGTTTGGCCGTCAGAGCTGCCTATCAGGGTTTGCAGGGATGAGATTGGAGTGCCCGTGGCTACAGAACACCCCCTTCCCCCTCCCTCCCCCGAGTGTCTTCTCCCAACTTGTAACCACTTTGCAGCTCCATGGTTGGAAGGAAGACCTGCCGATCAAGGTAAGCTGGGCTTCGATTTGGGTTTCCAGGGCGACAGAAGGAGCGCAGACAGAGTTCATGCATTCCCCTGGCTCTGTTTCCAGGGGAATTGATTGATGGTGCCTGACTGTCTGGCTTCCCGAACCGCGGCCAAACACACCGAACCAGGCTTCTTCCGAATGCTGGTTCATTTGCCATTTGCGATTGCGCGATCGCCAATTTCGTGGGTTTTTGAAGTTCATAATGCGGTTCATGCCCATGTCTATTCACAATGCAACCGGCAAGCTTTCAAGTTGCAAAGAGCTGTTTCTCAGGCTTACTGTTAGAGAAGATGGGAAGAGGAGCCCAAAGGCGTTTTGGGCAAAGGGAATGGTGTAAAGTTCTGGTTTCAGTTTCTTTTAAGTTTAGTAATAATAATATTTGATTTATATACCACCCTTCAGGACAACTTAATGCCCACTCAGAGCGGTTTACAAAGTTTGCCATTATTATCCCCACAACAAAACACCCTGTGAGGTGGGTGGGGCTGAGAGAGCTCCAGAGAGCCATGGCTAGCCCAAGGTCACCCAGCTGGCTTCAAGTGGAGGAGTGGGGAATCAAACCCAGCTCTCCAGATTAGAGCCCTGCTGCTCTTAACCACTACACCAAACTGGCTCTCAAGATGCATATCCCAGTTTTCAAACTATCTTAGATGCTGGAGATGCAGCAGTCCTCATTTATCTCACCTAGACCCTTGCTCACTAACCAAACTGGGAGGGGGGGAGGCTGAAGGGGAGGGGTCCAGAATGAGGTAGCAGGAGTCAGAGGCAGTAGTTTTAAAGTATCATATAAACTTTCAGAAGCAAGCAGGTTGGAATTTAACCTTAGACTTGGCCATCTCTAATGTAAGGATGATTGGACTGTCCCTGTGTTTTGTTTAAGTGCGCAGATGTAACTGCCTGTCTGTATGGTATTTATTAGTGAGTAGCATGCATTATCTTCAGCCCATGGATATTTTCCACAAGCTTTAAAAAAAAAACAGTTGTTGAGTCAATTAAAAACCCAAATGCATCTAATGACCTTCACCCGTTTTAAAAGGATTTTGTAAGAGAAGTTAAGTAGTGGGTGTGAATTTCTGTGCGAGGTATTTGGTATGTTTCGTTCAGCCCCATGGAGCAATAAAGCGATGCTCAGGTTTGACTTTCTCCTCACACCATCTCAGGTTAATTAATAAAATGTAGAGCTCTGGAGGTACCCTTGGTAGTATATGATTGACTAACTGCAAAGCCATATTTCAAAAGCCCTTTGAAAAAGTTCACAGCTTTCACAGAAGGGTTTTTTTTTCCATCTTGTTGTAATGCAAGTCACTTTCTCGAACATTTATGCCACCCCATAATTACCCAAAATTTAATGCCAACAACTCCAGATAAAATAAACCTGGACAGTGCTGAGAGAGCGAAAGCTTCTAGGAGCTCTTTCAGCCCCACCCACCTCACAGGCTGTTTGTTGTTGTGAGGAGAATAATGACATACTTTGTAAACCGCTCTGAGTGGGTGTTAAGTCATCCTGAATGGCGGTATATAAATCGAATGTTGTTGTTGTTATTTAGGACAGTTTTAATAATTCAAGAATGAGCCTGCTACTACATTTAGAGGAATCCACTGAATTTTGCAGTGAGGCAGCTGGGCTAGAGAGGTCTAGTGCTAGAAAGATGTCTAGTGCTAGAAAGATGTCACATATGCCTTTGTAGTCTCTGTGCCAGAAGGAAACCACTTCTGTCCAGCTGTATGATTTCTAAACAGTCAGGTAGTAGATTGACTAGATTTCCTTGAAGGTTTGATTCAGGATGCGAAAAAAGAGGCATTTAAACATTTGTCTCTATCATGAAGTAGCTAACTTCAGTTAGAGTCTCTCTACAAGAGACATCTGACACATGAAAAACACGTGTCAGGAGATGCAACGTTAGCCAGGAAGGGTAGTTTAAAAAGACAGAGCCAGTGGCAGGGCAAAGGTTTTGCTATACACTGGAGCTGTGTGAATGGGCTGTGAAATGCCAGAAGGGAAATTTCAGCCCATTATAACCTCTCCAGGTCCAAGCCTGGCTCTGGAAGGCAGTTCCAGCCTGTTTCCATTGCTTGTTGTCCTCCGGTTGTGATCCCACACAGTTTTAGACTGGAGAGGTAAAATTGACAGAGCCTTCCAGGAGGCAAAGATGAAATAACAAACCCTCTGAGGAGCAATCGCTGCTGGCTCTGTCTTTTTAAACTAAGTTCCCAGATGACATTGAGTCTCCCTACACTTGACGAACACGTGCCGAGGCATCTCATGTAGAGAGACTCTTATTCAGCCAATCCAAGAAGGGATAGATTTTGGCACTGTACTTAACAGAAGACATCATAATTTTATTTCCCCTTTAACTGAATGCATATGTGTTGTTGTGTCACATTTGAAACTAACAGATCACTGAATCTGGGTTGTCAGTGAAGTGTTCTCATTGTGTATTCTCACATTCCTAGGTTGCTGCCACTTTTCATACAAAACAAAATTCAAAACGAATTCTCTTGAAATTTCCCAGACATTTGTATACCGTTAAAGATCTACTTTCATGTTAACTTATACAAACAGATGAATGTGGGAGGTATCATATATTAACCTCACATTCCCATTTTCCTCTGCATACTAAATGCACTGCAAACATGTGATTTTGCAGAATCAGTAAGTAATAATTTGTGACCACTCACAATCCTATAATATAGAAAACTAGGAGAGGCCAGGAGAACTAGGAGAGGCTAGGAGAGGAAAGTCTTTTCTGATAGTAATATTATGGGAAGGGGGATTTATTTTTCTAAAATTCACTTTTTAGATATTCCTCTTATTCTCTTTTTTTTCTGTTTTAAACAAGTGTGTTCTTTCATTTTTCTTTAACTTCTCTTTTGTAGAGAAATCAATGCACTCTTTTGTAACTTCAGCCCTTGCAGTTGTTTTATGTTTCAACCACAGGGAGGTGCTCAAGCAGAGGGTTTGGGAAGACGTTGCAGGCCTCTGAGCATCTACAGAGAGAAATCCTGAAATTTTGCAGAATGTCCCTTCCTGCCCCTCCTCACTTGGAATTTCTCGTTAATCAAAACGGAATTGATTAGAAACAGACTCCACATTCCTAAAAAACAGGAAATGGATTGTTGAATTTCACTGAGAAATTGGCAAAACAGGAATGAAGAGAATTTCTCCTAAGGATTCCAGTGGTAGAGTTTCTGCTCAGCATGCAGCGGGTTCCATGTTTAAGGGCTACCATCTGTGGGTCGCACTACAAGTGACGAATGACACTTGCCTGGCAAGTGAACAGACTCACGTGTATTCCTCCCTGTTTACTTGCCATTCATTTGCTCTCCACTTTATCAAGTGGAGCACAAGTGAATGGCAAGTGAACAGGGAGGAATACACGTGAGTCTGTTCACTTGCCAGGCAAGTGTCATTCGTCACTTGTAGTGCGACCCTGAGTCACAGAACTCAGAAAGCCCCTTCCCTAGGAGACCTGCTGCACTCGCAGTGGACGTGCTCACTGGGGCAGCCCTTTGACATAATGTGAGGCAGCTGCATATGCCCTGTGAGAAGTTGCTTGAAAGGGTTTGTAGCAAAGGAGGTCTTTGCACCAGCTTTCAAATGCCAATGAACTAGTTCAACATACAGTCGCGCATGGATATGACGCAAGTGTCATAAAGGAAAGGTTGATGTCCTGAGGTGTCTTTTGCTTACCAGCTCTTGTCTGATCATTTTAGAACCAACACCTACAGCTTCCATTATTCCTGGCACTCTAAAAGTTGATAAATCACAGAAGGTGCATCTCACAGTGCTTTGGGGTTTCTTGTCGTGCTTGGGATGGCTGCTGCAACTGTTTAGCATGTGTGCCTCTCTAATAAACCATGGGTGAAAACTGAGAAGGAATGCATGGTTAATGTGTAACTGTTTTATTATGTTAATGTTGTTTACGTTATATTTATTGCATTATCTTGGCACACGGCATGTGATAAGGGTGCAGAACTGGCAGAGGAAAACTGACTGAAAAGCCCCACTCTAAATACTGTTTGCAATATAATTTTGCACAATATTTGCATGCTGTTGTGGCACTGCTACAATGAATGGGGCCAGGGCGAGTGGGTGGTTCTTCTTACCTTTCCCATCACCACATTGTTGTTTCAGTGGCCATTTTGCCCTCTCTTTTCATTCCTTCTCAGAGCAGGACCACAAGTGACGCCTGACACAGGTTGGACACTAGTCAGCTTCCCTCAAGTTTTGATGGGAAATGTAGGCATCCTGGTCTTGCAGCTTGACTCTCTGACTGCTGTCCAATGGACTTTTCAACTGTCACTTGTCCAACATTCTGCCAAGCTGCCTACATTTCCCATCAAAACTTGAGGGAAGCTGACAAGTGCACAACCTGTGTCAGGCGTCACTTGTGGTCCCACTCTCAGTTCATTTCACCAATGGGCCATCAGTTCTAGATATGACTCACAACACTGTAAAGGCAATCACATCCCGCCGTGTCTAGATGAAGCCCATTAGAGGGAAGGCCACACCTTTTAAAGAGCTTGCTCTGAAATCAAGCAGTTTCTCAGCTTTTTTCATAAGGATTCCTGAAAAATTCCAAAGACCTCCAGTTCTGGTAAAGCTTTTCATGAAGCTCACCCCCCCCCTTTCAGCTACACCATCATTAGGAAAATGAGCTTTGCACACTTAAATAATGACTTGTAGTCACAGACACAACCACTGTATTTAAGAGAACTGGCCAACACTTAATGTAATCCTAAGAAGAGCTATTCCAATCTAAGCTCATTGACTTCAAAGGGCTTAGACTGGAGGAACTCTTCTTAGGATTTCACTGTTTAATGGGCCTCAAGAATGTGGATGTGTACATAATCAAGCATCCATTTGTATTTCCATGTCACTGCAATAAAAGTTGCCTGTTAGATGTTCCCATTATATCCATGGGCACACATATGAGCCCAACACAAGTTTGATGTTCAAGGGCTACTGTTGAGAATCAGAACTACTTATTGATTGCATACAGGGGATGAGTTGAAGAACTTTGGATACAATATACAACTTGAACAATGGGAGAATATGTGGTTGAAGGACCTTAACTGTACATTAAATTCAGGTTTGAAAGAAAACTTGTATAAAATGATATATCGATGGTATATGTCACTGGAGAAACTAGCAAAAACGTATAAGAATGTTTCAGATAGATGTTGGAAATGTGAACAACAGGAGGGGACATTTTATCATGTGTGGTGGACATGCAATAGAGCTAACAATGTTTGGATACAAATACACTTAATTATCCAGAAGACTCTAAAGAATAATATATAAATGAAACCTGAGGCTATTTTGTTGCGACTAATGGACAAACAGTTGGAAGTTACTCATAGTGCACTTTTTTTGTATATGGCAACAGCAGCGAGACTGTTATATGTTCAAAAATGGAAAGCTACACTATTACCTAGAATGGGGAAATGGCTGGAGAAGATGCTTAGACGGCCAAACTTACGTCTTTGATTAGGGAAAAGTCCCTGGATAAATATATTGTTGTCTGGAAGCCTCTTACAGAGTTTTTGTGGGAAACAGAGAAAAATGAATTGGTGGTTTGTGCATTTGAAGATTAGGAGACGGAGAAATATGTTTTAGAGGGGAAGAAGATGCAGTCATTGGGAGTTACGGTATAATATGTAATACTTATATATCTTTTCACAGAGAATTATTCCTAATTTCTTTTCTTTCTTTCTTTTTTGGTAGATACACGTTTTTTTCTTTTTTCTTTTGCTGTCTTTTTATTAACTTGGGAAAAATTTTTTTTTAATGAAAAGGCTATTAAAAAAAGATGAGTTGAAGTTCCCTTGTTTAGGGTGACCAAATTCAAAGAAGGAAGATTTCTCAAAACGGGTCAGAGAGAGAGAGAGAGAGAGAGAGAGAGAGAGAGAGAGAGAGAGAGAGAGAGAGAGAGAGAGAATGTTGTCCTGTGCAAACAATAGCATGTGCCAAAGAGGTTCTTGAGATTGCTGTCCCAAGGACCAAACATTGAGAACAGTGGCAGAACTTCTGTGATTTTGCAGATTTTCTTTTAAAAACTGTGGTTCTGCAAAGGACTATGGGGCATTTTTACTGTATTGAAGAATGTGTGTGTGTGTGTGTGTGATAGAGAGGAGAAATGGAGAATTAACATGCAGTCTGGAATAAATTCAACCTGTGGTCCGAAAGACCTTTGAGTGCAGAATTAGATGCATATTTTTTGGGGTTGTGGGGTAGAAGATAATTGACAGTGTACTCCTACTTTACCCCTTGCTGGACTTGGAGGGCCTCTGTGGAGGATAACTGTCACTACTGTGTGAAATTCTGGTTGTGTGTTTTTCCTAGATGAGCCATCACTAGATAGAGATTTCTTATCACGGGAAAGCAATAATACACAATGCTAGGCAAATTTATCAAGCAATCATATATTCACTTGATAACTTTCACTATTATGCAAACTGGTCCTGAGATAGAAACCTGTCTCAAGCCTGCTGTCAGACAGTCTCGCTGCATACCTTGCTGAAATATCCCAAGACAATGCTTTCTGCTTGGAAAAGGGCAGCATTTTGACTGTCTAAACGACAACAACAGATAAGGGAAGAGCCTGTTCAGTCTACTGAATAGTTCTCCTGTTTTAAGGAAAAGCTGAACAAGTTTTACAAAGTGGATTTGTTCTCACATCAGGAGAGCCATTAACTTAAAGCCTTTTTTTTGTTTTTAGAACAAGACATACATTCATTATCTGAAAAAAAATGTATTGGCAGACATATAAAATGTTCCTTACACTTCTAATGCGGGAGTACTGAAAATAAACAAACAAGGAGTGGAATGAAAAGGCAAACATTTCACCGTTCTCTGTAAGCCCTCTTTGGACAGAGTCTGCTTTAAAAAATTTGATACTATAGTGGCTGGCAACCCTAAAACAAAAATTTCCATTAATGCTTTTAGAAATAGTGAAATAGTGTGATTTTTTTCATGGATTTTCCCTGCAGTCAAGGATACAGGCTGTGCCATCCTATGCCCCGGTTGCCAGTTCATGTAGCACTGGCATAGCTAGTATCTTCTGCTTCTACAGCAGATATTTTCAAAAAAGACCCAATGTCCTCAGTGCCACCTGCCTCCTATACTGATGCTACACAGTAAACAAGCCAACCTCCGTTAAAGCAGCAAACCAACAGTGGAAACCACACCGGAGGGTCCAAATAAATAATTACAACAATAAAGTAAATATTTGATCTTACATTCTGTGCTCAGTGAACCTCAATATAAATATAAAACAATCCAATCCAAAACGCAGAACAATAATTTACATTCCATACAGTGAATAATACATATTTTAGTGATTTTCACAAAGACAATTCTTACACAGCTATAAGCAACAGCTCCAAAATTAAATATTTTTAACAGCTCAAACCCCCCTTTCGATGTACAAAAGTCTCATCAATGGGGTATAGGTCCTAAGAGAATGCAGCATAATATTTGCTAGTGCGCACAAGGCTAATAATTTTTGCTAGTGTACACAAGGCAATTCATAAAGTCCTGTTGTATGTTTCAGGTGGCTGAGACGGTATCAAAGCCCGTGTCTGGCGTGGACTCAATGTATCTCTAAGTGGGCCTGGGGTTGACTATCCGAAGCAGTTCTTAGGCTGGCTTTAAGGACTGCAGTCTCAATCCGATATTTGGATTGGGTTCTAAAAGAGGGAGCGAATAATCATATTTGGGAACTAAAAAATTGTGGCTCCCCAACAGCCTCAATTTATTCCCCCTAAACAATAGGACAAAGAGGAGAAACAAACTTTACAAGAAATTGTCAATTTTTACTGTGTTTATACCATAAGAGTTCCAAACAGCCTAGCTGTCATATCTCATGCAATTATTTAAATTGCTAAAGCATTGCATTTATTAACATGAGCTCTTCAGTAAGGCAAATTTAATATCTTCAGTTTCTGCTGAACTACTGGAATGTGCTACAGAAAAAAAACTAAAATAGTTTCTAGTTAATATGATTAATGTTGTTAATAACTCAAAAGGAATGGTAAATTTACTTCTAACTCTCCATAGAATTAGATAATTCTTTGAAAACTGGTGCTCTATCAACTGCTGGCATTTGCAGAATATCTTCTGACCTGGCTCGTTCATAGAAGAATGCAAATGGTGACTCTTAAGCAGATGAACAGAAGTTTATTCAGTGCAATTTACTGCCTGTGACGATGGAGAATGGAGGATTCCGTTGCATTATATGCAGGCTGAACATTATGCAGAAATGTTATTATAGTAAGATGTTCTAATGCTGTCACCTTAAACAGGTGTGAGTAAATGGATGTTATCAATAGATCTAATTCTCAACGTAAGCAAACTAGAGATGGGCACGAACAGCAATACGAACGAAAAAAAGTCACGAACAGCCAAATCTGCTGTTCGCAAACAAGCTGTTCGTGAGGCCCTATTTTAAACGAACAAGCGGTCGCTGCAAGCCTCATTCGTTGCTGTTGGTCTTGCTGTTCATCAAGCCAGACAGTCTGGCACCTGCAATCAATTCCCTTGGCAACTTAGACAGGGATTCTCTGAACTCTGTCTAATCTCCTGCTGTTGCCCTGGAAACCCCAATCTAAGCCCAATTTAGCTTGATAGGCAGATCTTCCTTCCAAGTGTGGAGCTCCAAATTTGTTACAAGAGAGCAAATACCATTGGGACGGGGGGGCGCGGCCTCCCAGCTCTGGCTAGTCTTTGCAGACAGTGGAGAGGGAGAGACAGCTGCTGTTGGCATTTTGATAGAGAGACAGGGAGAGTGCATTGGAGCTTGAATTTTCTTTGTGTGTGGTGGAATATGGATCTACCCCTTCAGGTTCCAGGGCTGCTGCCATGCTTTAGGGCCAAGCTTTTATTGACTATTGGTACCTTTCCTGCTGCCTGCTCAGGTAGGATTTCTGGGAGTGGTGCAGTAGGGATCTACCCCTTCAAGTTCCAGAGCTGCTGCCAGGCTCTGGGGCCAAGTTATTATTTATTATTGGTAACTTTCCTGGTGCCTGCTCAGGTCAAGTTTCTTGGAGTGGTGCAGTAGGGATCTTGACCAAACTTGGATGATGGCTGGAGGAGAGCCTGCTCGCCCCAACGAACAGCCAACCATGAACATGTTCGTGGTTGTTCAAGAGTCCCTGTTCGTGGATGGCAATGAACAATGTACATCATGTTCATTTTTTTTCTGTTCGTGCTCATCTCTAAAGCAAACCTGTGGGTACTTATATCTGGAGACCAGAGCCATGAACAGACAAGACAGCTCTTTTTATAAACCTGAAAAATGTCCAAGGTTTGAAGACAAATCTGATTTTTTTTAAAAAAAAATGGAAGGGTGAGCCCCTCTGCAATAATATAAGCAGTGTACTCTACTTTAAGAAAAGAGATCTCAGTGGCCATTTTGGAGATTGCTAGACAATCACAATATTGCTTGCCTTCCAATGTTGGCTTCTGTTAGTAAAAGGCAAGAGGGAGGGCCCTTCCCAAGGCTATTTTGGCCTTCCAGTCCAACCCTGCTCCTGCCCTGCCTCATTGGGGCCAGGCCCAACAGCAATTCCTAGGCAACTTGCTACGATGCAATTTGTGCAGCTCACCCATGTGACTACAAGATGACTTGATGCCACACAACTCACTTGGAGGTGCAGTGGCAGTCTTACCACAATTTGTGCAGCTTGGCTAGGCTTTGCAGTGGCTCCCAACTCATCTGAGCATCTTTCTACCACATGAGTTTTGCAAGATGTCCAGGGAGATACTAGGGGGGGGGATGAAAGTTAAGAGCTAGTTTGGTGTAGCAGATAAGAGTGTCAGACTAGGAAGACACTGGTTCAAATCCCCACTCTGCTGTGGAAGCTGGCTGGACAACCTTGGGCCAGTCTGCCAAATCTCCCTTACAGAGTTGTTGTTATAAGGTCAAAATGGAGAAGAAGAAAATTGTTAGCTGCTTTGGTTGGGTTACCAACATGAGGTTGAGAAATTCTTGGAGATTTGGGGGTGGTAACCGGAGGGTAGGGTTTAGGGAGGGACCTTATCAGAGTAGAGTGCCATATAGTCCACCCTCCAAATCAGCCATTTCCTCCAATGTAACTTTCTGTGTTATCTGGTGATTAGATGTAATTCCAGGAGTTCGCCCAGCTCCTCCAGGAGGTTGGCAACTTTATGCCTTTATTTATGTCATCTATACCCCTATATGCGGGGTATAGATGACATAAATACATAATAAAACTGAAGACGACAGAGAGGTTGGGGACTGGGAAGGAGAGAAGGAAACAAGGAAAGGGTGTGAGGACTGCTCGAAGGAGAGGAAGAGAAGATAGTGGGGGGAAGGAGATACAAGGGAAAATTAAGTGACTCCCCATAAGTCCCTGTAGGTTTTCTCTTTGTTCAGGTCTAGATGTATTTTCTTTCTATTCAGAATCTTGGCTCTTCATATCAAATAGTTGCTGGCTTCGGGCATAGAGGGAATATGACTGGCTTATACTCCTTCTGTTGCCATGTTTGAATCTTATTTGGAGAGGGGAGAGAGGCACATGACTTTCACAAGATGTACATTCTCCCTAGGCAAGGGCCACATGTCTTGATTCTGGAAAAAGCACAACTCCCACTTCCTCCCCAAGAGACAAATCAAGACCCTGTATCATATGGTAACTCAAGCTTTCTCTGCTACCACTTCAGTGAACCCCACAAAACCCAGAGCAGAGCTTCTCGTTTTCAGTCGTTTATGGAGTGCTGTTTGTTTTTCATCAGTGGCTGGCTTTCCAGAAATTGTGTTAAACCATTTCACTTAGCAAGTGCATGAGTGATGGCACCTTACAGTTCTGAGCTGTTTGAAAGGACAAATACCGCTGCTGATTTAATGTAAAGAAAGGGGAGGGAGAAGTACCATATGCTGAAAATATGTTGATTTAAATATATATGCTTACCTCAGGCATAAACCATGGCACCCTGGCATCGCTGAACAATCTAAAATATTAAGAAAATAATATTGCATCCATTGTGGTGTGGTGTGAGGCTTTGGGGGCTGCCATTTGGTATTCCATATATTTATTGTCAGCCAAGAAAACGTCATGATGCGACATCCCCCCGTGAGTCGGTAATGACTCGGTGCTTGCACAGGGGACTACCCTTACCTTTACCTTTAATGCAGCACTAAGAGTTTACAAAGGGTATGTATAAGCATGTGAGAGCCAACAAGCATTGAGAGAGGCAGCATGGTGTAGTGGTTACATTGCCAGACTAGGATCTGAGAGATTCCAGGTTCAAATCCCTGCTCTGCCTCACTGGGTGACCTTGGGCTAGTCATGGATTCTCAGCCTCTCCTACCTGGCAGGCTTGTCATGAGGATAAAACCAAGGATAGGAGAACTAGGTAAGCCGCTTTGGGTCCTCGTTGGGAGAAAGGTGGTGTAAAAATGAAGTAAATAAATAAATAAACAAACATATGGTATAATGTGAGAACCTAGTGAGTTTATGATGCGTGGGTGGGGAAGGGTTATAGGGTTCTTTTATTGTCAACCAATGTTTTGCTCAGTTTCCTGTCTGCCCTGCCCTACAAATTTAAAAAAAAAGCTGAACTCTAAAAAAAAAAGTAAATTTTCATTATTCAGATGTACAGTTTTACTGTTGTAGAAAAGAGCAAGAGTCCAGTAGCACCTATAAGACTACAAGCAAACAGGAAAGTCTTCCTCCCAAAGACACGCAGAAAACAGAGAGCCACCAGGCTCAAGGAAGAACACCAAGAGGCACCAATATGAAAACTTCCGTTGTTAATCCCAAAATACCATACAATAATGCCATACAATAATTCAATTCAATATGAATGCAATTGAATGCAATTGGATACAATACAAAATACAAAATGACAGTGATACAAAAGGCCAATATAAGGCAAGAACAATACATCCGTAACAAGGCTAACATAAGCCCATATGCCGGCAGTCCGTAAATAAGTCCAACCGGCTAAACCGGGGAAAGACAGTCAGCACAATGCATCTGCCAAACTGAATTGCAGAAAAGAAGGGTGAAGGCGACGAGTTGGGTCGACCTGTTCACTGCTCGTTTCAGAAGTACATTCTTCTTTCTTCAGGCCAAAATTGACAAGAAACCGCTCTGCATCTTCCAGTTCAAGTCCTTAGAGTAAGTCTAACGAATCGTTTCAAACGAGTTTGGCAGATGCATTGTGCTGACTGTCTTTCCCCGGTTTAGCCGGTTGGACTTATTTACGGACTGCCGGCATATGGGCTTATGTTAGCCTTGTTACGGATGTATTGTTCTTGCCTTATATTGGCCTTTTGTATCACTGTCATTTTGTATTTTGTATTGTATCCAATTGCATTCAATTGCATTCATATTGAATTGAATTATTGTATGGCATTATTGTATGGTATTTTGGGATTAACAACGGAAGTTTTCATATTGGTGCCTCTTGGTGTTCTTCCTTGAGCCTGGTGGCTCTCTGTTTTCTGCGCACTTATAAGACTAACAAAATTTGTGGTAGGTTATGAGCTTTCAAGAGTTTTATTGTTGTTGTTGCTATGGCTGTTCTTAAATGGATTGTTAAGTTGCAGGTGATTTATCAGATTTTAACTGGTGCCAATAGGGGTGGGGAAACACCACTTTTTTTTTTACCCCTACCTTTGTCGTTTGCTATATGGATGATCTTCTTTCCAGTTCTACCATAAAATCACTGCTGTTGGTAACACTTATTCACTATTCCAGGGATAAGCAACCTCTGGCACATATGCCAACAACAGTACTTGAAATGCCCAATCCTGATCTCTGTCTAACCAACCAAGATGCTGGCAGTGGCATTTAGATTGTAAAACAGAATTTACACCAGAACAATGGAGAGAAATCTGGACTTCAAACTTATTAAACTCAAAAGTAATCGCGTCTTGGATCCAATCCTACAAAATACTCCATAGGTGGTATATAACGCCAAAAAACCTCTCATTGATAACTAAAACAAACTCACCACTTTGTTGGAAAGATTGCAGTAATATAGGGACATTCGCACATTGTTGGTTTGGGTGTCCTCGAATAGAAACTTTTTGGATTGATATATTGGATCTCATAAAAGAAATAACAGGTTACATAATCCCTTTTGACCCCAAAATTTTATTTTTAAATCAATGGAACAATATTGAAATTCCACAAATTAGAAGAGAATTAATCAGTAACCTCTTAGTGGTAGCTAAGAATCTGATAGCCTTAAACTGGAAATCAAAGAAGGTACCCTCAACAGACAAATGGCTAGAGAAAGTATGGGGTCATTACATTCTAGATCTAGATCTAGATCTCTGTCTTTTGGTGCTACACCTCTGAAGATGCCAGCCACAGCTGCTGGTGAAATGTCAGGAACTACAATGCCAAGACCACAGCAATACAGCCCAGAAAACCCACAACAACCATCGTTCTCCGGCCGTGAAAGCCTTTGACAATACATTTATTCTTTGTTGCACAAGACTGAAGAAATGGTTACTAAGTTTATAAAGCTTTAGTTTTCTTTGAATTAGCAAATTGGTTTATCATTCACCATCTCTCTTCTTTCTTTTAGTACAAAACTATGTATAGAATCAATAGAAATGACAAGTATATATCTATATATATGAATATGGTTGTTTGTTCATTTGCAGTTGTTTGTTAACTTTGTTTATTGAATTTGGACATTTAAAATAAAATATTTTAAAAAAAGATGCTGGCAGTGCTGCTGGGGCCTGCAGTAGGGTTTCCAGGCCAAGCCTGGAGACCAGCGGGAGGGTTGGGGTGGGGACATGGGGCATATGTTGTTGGCACCGACATCACTACATCACTTCCAGGTACAACTCAGAAGTTACAGTTAGTAGCTCTAGGAATCACTGGAAACTCTATGGTTTTACCATATGGTTTCCAGAGATTCCTGGAAGTACCCACTGTCACTTCTGGATTGTACTAGGAGGGGATGTGCCAGCATAGAGGATGCCAGTGATTTTTATCTTATTTTTTTCCTGCTCCCTCTCAGAGTGGTGGTGGGCAATGGAGGTAATCAGTGGGAGACTTCCTGCCATAGCAAGAGACCTGAGTAATCTAACCTGCAGTGTTGGAGAAGGCAACAGGCGTAGCTTATGCCCATCCTCCCAGACCAACACAGCCACAAGCCAAGCCCAAGCAGAATCCTTGAATGCTGGCAGACTCACTGGGACTTGGCTAGCTCCAAACATGTTTCCAAATACAACCAGTCTAGCCCTGCCCCCTTTTGTGTGCCAGCACACCAACATCTTCACAGCTAGACACTTAATTTTTTTAGTCACTTGGAGCCCAAATGGTTGCCTACTTCTGCTCTATGCCGGTTTTGAGTCTCTAGGCATAACTGCTGCAGTAGCTTCTGGAAACTTTTTTACTATGTATGTACTGTTCTGTCCATTAAAGACTTCCTCACATCTTCCAAAACACTTTTCAATGTTAGTATAGCACCAGTGCCTACAAAATGCACATATGCATTCCTCCATAAAATCCGAGCTGAAGATGACCATCTGTATTAGATTTATAACCTGCTTTTTGACCATATGGTCCTCATACACCACTTTGTCTAACTTGTTTGTTGTAAATAGCACAATGGATTGTTGCACTTGTTTAGTGTCAGTTGTTGAAATGTTCATCATAACAGAAGGTATCACTGCAACAAGAAGAGTTTGTGTGGGTTTGATCACAAGTTAACTTCGTGCTGTATCCATCGCATTCTAGTGTGGGCCTTCAAGATAGACTGCACAAAAGCAAACTCCCAAGTCTGTTGTTTTGTAGTGGAAATGTCTTCCAAGTGTAGTGTTTAGTATATTGAGAGAACAGAAGGAAGCATATCCTCCCACAGTAGTATATGGGATTGTCCAATGGAGCTATCATACTGCTTGAAATACATGAGGTGACTAAGGGGTCATGTAATCAGAAATATTTTTAAAGGGACTAGTTCCTCATGTTTTCTGCAGCTTATTTTATTTATTTATTTAAAATATGTTTATGCTGCCTTTCCATCAGCATAACAATAAAAAACAAACAATAAAAACATACAATAAAATAAACAATAAAAATATACATACAACAAAACATGCAATATTCATACAATAAAACATACAATAAAAATATTAAAACAAGCTTTTAAAATGCGTAGTATAAAACAATTAAAACAACATTTAAACAAAAACACGCACCATTAAAATGCACACACAGGAAAGAGGGTCAGTGAGGGAAAGCCAAATCAAATGGATAAATCTTTATCCACTGCTGGAAGACAATCATAGAGGGGGACAGACAAATATTCCTGGGGGAGGAAATACTATAATTTTGGTGCCACGATTGAGCTTGATGGTATGCCCTCACTCCACATTTTCTCCATAAAGGTTTCTGTAGCAGATGTCTTACAACAAGACAAGTACCTCTGAAATGTGACAGATTTGCAAGCAGAAAATTAAGATTCCAAGAGGTGCTAGACATTTTCGAACAAGACTGGTGATGATATTGCCAATCAGGACATCTGTATTGAAGCGTAATCGTTCCCTGTGCCAAGTAGAAGAACTATTGCTGGACTTGCATTGTCTTCTATTGGGTGCCTATCAGATTTCCATTTATATTCATTCCTGACAGGACACCTTTTCATGGATTCCTATGATCTTTGCAGCCTTCATAATGAATACCTGATCATTACCTTCATCTGTTACTCAGCGAAGCATGCTGTCAGCCATTTTTAAATCAAGAAGAGATTAGCCATTCCCCTAAATATCAAAATGAGAAGTTGATTTCCAAATAACCTGGTAATTTCTGCACTAGTGTTCTTTGGGGGGAAACAAACGGTTCCTCCAGTTATGATGTACATCTGCTAAACATTTATTGAAGTACACAAGAGTGATGTATTGGCTTTCATTTCATTCTTGGTATTTTCAAATACCTGATGTGATTCCATTAGCGAAACTGTTCCTCTTGTCACTTGGTATAGCGTGGAGTCATAAATTTTCGCCAGCAGCCATCGTTATATCCTGTTCCAAGATCTCTCACTTCAACTCCTCTGGCTACATAATCAACACAAGACTCAACAACCACTGAAATTAGGGTGTTTTTTTTTTAAAAAAAGGCTTTTGTTACAGGAACTATGATATTCAGTTCCAAAAAGTTTAAGTTTCTTCCATCCATTTGGATTCTTAAGATCAGGATGAATGATGCTGCATACCTCCACAAAAAAAGCCAGTGCTCCAAAAATTTAACAATATCACCTTGACTGATTTTCCTGTACTTCCTGTTTCTTCAAGTTTTGTTCAAAATGGGATGCTAATGTGTGTGTAGAGACAAATAAAAAAACAAACAAACCAGAAAAGTACTAGTAGCAAGCAAAAACATTAACACCGTCCGTAACCAAGGATGTGCTTAACATTTGCTAGTTTTCTTAGGCTTCTTTTGTTTTGAGAGCTAGGCAGACAATCACATAATAAATACCTAAGTAGACAGTCTGACAGAATGGGAAAACGAATGGAGGAAAGCCCAAACTACCTCTGTGTTTTGCTTCTTACTTTAGGTTTTTTTTCCTCAGCCAAAGTTACCGAGCTGATGTGCAGGATGCAGGTTGGAACAGGGAAAAGGGCAGGGCCGGGAGGCAAGAGGCTGCTGAACTGCATTTTCATCAAGGAGGGAAAACCTCTCCCCCAATCTTTCCTCCAGCAAGTGAAAAATCAGCTTGGAAAAGAGAGGTTTGAACTGGAAAGTTACTGGAGGCAAATAGTTAAGTCACCTCTTCTCAGCTTATCTTTATCTTTTTTAAAAAAATAATTATTTTTTTTAAAGTTTTATTTATAAAAAAGTTTTATTTTTATTTAAACAGACAATAACAAAACTTAACATAAAATAAATGGAACATAGAAAAATAGAAGGGAAAACAGGGAAAGAAAGAAAAGAGAGGAAAAAAGAAATGAAGAGAAAGACAGAAAAGTGTAATTTCAAGTCAGATAAACCCAGTCCTCCACTTTCTTTTGCATCTTGGAGAACCTTGTATTTAACTTGTGGTTTCTTACCTTGCCGTAAAATGTAGATATATCTTTCTGCCATTGTTTAAATGGTGCCTCAGTTGTCAAAACAGGTATTGTCCACAAAAGGGAAAAAAATCACCAGAACTCTGTTTAATATGTAGATTTAACTTGACAATAAAGAACATCGCTGGAACTCTACGAACAGCACTTTGAAGACAATTATATATTTTTTCAATGACTCTGCTTGTTTTTAAAAAAATGCTCAGTGATGCCAAGGTTACATTGCTCGTATTTGTGATAAGCCTTTTGGTGTTGGAGCCGGGCAGCAGCATTTTGCCAGGGTTCTGGTCCTACCTGAAAGGAACGTTCCAGAAGGCAGTGCTAAAGGACTGCAGGTGGTAATGCTAAGGGAAAGACTCCATCTTGTCCTCCATGCTGTCCAACACCTACACTGAACCAAGGGAAGATTTGGGCGGGGTTGTCAACAATATGTGGACGACATTGAGCTCTATGCTGTGCCTCTAACTGATCTCAGGGAGGCAGTTTGGAGTGGATGTGGGCTAATAAACTGAAGCTTAATCCCAACGAGATGGAAGTGCTGCTAGTGAACAGGTCTGTCCTGGGTGTTACAGGTGCCACCTGTTCTAAATGTGGTTGCTCTCCCCAGGAACAAACAAGTCCGTAGCTTGAGGGTGCTCCTGGACCCCAGCCTTCTTCTGGGCAAGCATAGGGCAGCTATGTCTAGAAGTGCCTTTCACCAGCTTCGACTGGTTAGCCAGTTGTGGTCTTTCCTGGGCAGAAAAGATCGGGCCACTGTAGTGTACCCTCTGGTTACATCTGAATTGCAGTAGGCTGTATGTGGGGTTGCCCTTGAACAGTGCTCAGAAACTTTAGTGAATACAGAATGCTGCAGCCAGGATGTCGACTGGAGTGGGTTTGGGGACCATATCACTCCATTCTTGGCCCATCTAAACTGGCTACTAATTTGTTTCTGGGCCCAGTTCCAGATGCTGGTGATAAACTTAAAGCCCTGTGTTGCGTGGGACCAGCATCCCTGAAGGACGGCTTACTCTCTTACAAATCTTCCTGAAAGCTAAGGCTATCTTCCGAGGCCCTGCTTCAGGTACCACCAAGTGAGTTTCACATGGGTTTTCCAGCTGAGGGCTGACAATCTCTAAGAGCTTCTTGAGGCAGAACTGGGTGTCATATGTGAGTTGTGCTGTCACTTATGGTCACATTACTGGAAGTGGCCTAACACATTTCCAGGACACTTTAAAAAACCCCTCCCCTCCCAAAAAAAACCTCTGTGGTTTTACCATATAATTTGGGGGGTTTGGTAGAGCATACCTACGACACATGACAGGAAGTGATGCCACAGCATCACTTTGTCACTCACATCTCTCCCACTGCTGCACCAGCTGGAAGTAGGGGATGGGGCTGTGTCCTGGTATAGTGGGAGACCTCGTGCTCCGAGCTTCACAGTTAAGCAGAAAGTTCAAGCCAGGTCTCCCCAGAGCAACTCAGTATTCCATCTGCACATCACTCTCGTTTCGCTCACTTGCCACCTCAGTACAGGGTTACAGCTATCAGAAGTGCCTTAATTTTAGACTCTTTCACCAGAATACATGGCTCTGTACGTTTAATTTTTAAACATTTATAAATGCGCTCTTGTTTAGACAGAGCTTCAGGGAATGCAAAGAAATTTACTGGCAATAAAACACCATCTGTTTCTCTGTTGCCAACTTCTCCACCGAGCGCAAACATTCTTATATAATTTATACCATCGAGGTGATAAATCTCCATAAATAGTCATATGCCATGTTCTGGGCCATGACTCCTGACATAGTTTAAAAACACGCAGGGTGACTCTTCAGCATTACCCCCGTGTCTGCAAATGCTGCAAATGTATGAAGGGCAATGTAAACAATCTGCTCAGAGGAAAGAAAAGGGGTGTGCCATCCAGATTCTGGATTCAGGAAAAAGCCAGATTTTTTCTGATCTGGCTAAACTCAGCTTTCCCAAATCAAATCAGAGAATCCAGGAGCCAATCCAGGAATCCTGACCTAGACCCCTGGGTAAATCCAGGTAAATCCCGGAAACCTGCCTTCAGCCTCTGGCTGGCTCCTTCATGGACTTCTCCTGCTTTTTTTCCAAAAGGGGAGGGGAAAGTGAAGCAGGGAGAGGTGGAATGAGTGGCCAATCCATGCAAGAGCTCTCCTTGTCCGCCTGGCTTCTGTGAGTGAAGCTGGTTCGGTTGGGCTAAGCTGCAACAGTGTTCTTTGTTTCGGTTTGGTTTGGGTAGAATTCTCTGTTTTGACAAGCTTCCTGGGTTTGATGCTCGTCCCCTTGATTCATTTTGGTTCCAGATTCCATCCGTCTCTTGCTTCAGTTTGGTTATATTGGGCTTCCTCCTGCACTTGAGAGTGGGCCTTGGCCCCTGGCAGCCTTTCCCTAGTGTGTTCCTGCCTGAGAGCCTGCTTGAAAATGTTTCCCTCTAGGAAACGATGGAGAGTGGCTGATGGCACCTTCTTTAGGGGCCCATAGAATTGGATCCCGGGATCCAATGTTCAGGAGACTTCAGTGGTCTTTAGAGGACAGTCAGGAGTAGGTTCTCTGCAAATTTAGTGGCATTTTATTGAAAAACGCCACCCCCAGCCCCCCAGAAACCCCCCCAGATAGTTTTCCCCATAGGAAATAAAGGAGAATATCTGAGAGCCTCGCTACAAGTGACATCTTTCACGCGAAGGGCACTTGATCATTTTCGCAAGTCTTTCTGGGTACTGAAGTTCCTCTCCCACAACCCTTTTCCTTCTGTTCCTTCCCCTCTCTGTTAGCACAGCTGCCTGAAGAGACGGAGAAAGCCTACGACAGCAGCTTTTGCAAATCTTCTTGCTGGGGGGGTGGGGAATGCTCTAGAGAAAGCTGACATGTCGGTGAAGTCCTCCCCTCTCTGTTAGAACTGTTAGGATCGCTGCCTTAAAAGTCAGAGAAAGCCTGCGTATGCAAATCGTTTCTCCAGTCGCAAGCCTGCTCTCAATGATCTTTGGGGGCAGGCAGCTGCAATTTTCTTAGCTTTCTCCAGAGCATCCCCCCCCCTCCCCGAGCAAGACGATTTGCAAAGTTGCAGCTGCCCGCCCCCAAAGATCATTGAGTGCAGGCTTGTGACTAGAGAAACGATTTGCAAACACAAAGTCGTAGGCTTTCTCCGTCTCTTCAGGCAGCCATGCTAACAGAGAGGGGAAGGAACAGAAGGAAAAGGTTTGTGGGAGAGGAACTTCAGTACCCAGAAAGACTTACAAAAATGATCAAGTGCCCTTCGCATGAAAGATGTCACTTGTAGCGAGGCTCTGAGGGTACCTTCTTCAAGGACCCATAGAATTGGACTACGGATCCAATCTTTTTGAAACTTGGGGGATCTTTAGAGGACTGTCAGGAGTAGGTGGAGTTTGTGGTGGAGGTTGTTTGAAAGATCCCCCCCCCCACCCCGTGGACAGCCCCCAGATGGTTTTCCTCCTAGGAAATAATAGACAAATCTGGGATTCTCTGTCTTAAACAGACCAGAGAATCTTTCCTCAGGAATCCTGAATTTTTTGGTCATCCCTGAAAACCATGCCTGGATTCCCCAGAAATGGGGGGGGGTGCACACCCCTAGGGAAGAACTCTGGCAGTGCTCCTCCTGCAAAGTGACTTGTCCTAGTTCTATGCTCAGAGAAATTGTCATTCTCATTTCCCATCTTTATCCCCTCACTATAAGAGGGTGCTGCACTGGCCCCCGCATGGCTCAGCCCTGCACACAGCCACAGCCCAGCTTCACCTAGGCTCACTTCTTCAGAAGTTTATCACCTTGTTCTTTTCTGAAGCTATAGGAAAGCTCATACCCTACCAGAAATTTTGTCAGTCTTATAGGTGCTACTTAAGAAGTGAGTTGTAACTCACAGAAGTTCATACCCAACCACAAATTTTGTTAGTCTTATAGGTGCTACTGGACTCTTGACCTTTTTTTACTGCAAAATAATTTAAGGGATGCTTTTAGTCTAAGTTAACTAAAGATTGTTGTCATGTTTTAATAGCTGTAGCTTGTTTCATTGTTGATATTGAGAAGTTTGTATCATTAAGAAGCTTGCAGTCTTGGTACTGAAAAGAAGAGGCATAGTAGAAAGGAGAAGAAAAGATGAAGGGAAATGTAGAGTAGTGCTTCTAAGGAGGACAGAGGAATAAAACCTTGTATTAAGAATCGTGCCTTGTGTTGTCTCCTTGCCTGCACCAAACCTCCCAACAATGCTACATGTCAGACACCATCTTTTCCCAAATGACTTGGCTGTAGAAGAGGGACACAGGCTCACATCTCATGGATGTGCTCCCTGCACATAGCAAAAGCGGTTCCCCTGCTCTGTATCTGAGCTTTTGTTTCCGAGCGTCTCTCTGTAACACCAATAATAATCTACGAGTCACAATTAGACGTAGTTCCAATTCCTCAAATGCCTGAGTGATCATTTTCTTTGGTAATTGAGTTTCGTGTAGAATTCCTCTGCTCTGATCACCCACTCAGAAAACTAAGCATATTAATTTGAAAACCTGCAGGAGCGTTTGGCCATATAATGGCAGTGGAGTAATTGCGAGGATATCTTTTACAACAGACTTATTTTCATCTAATAAAGCCTTCTCCGATGGTTCTGTAGCAAGCTGTGAATATGATACAAGATTTGAATGTCGAGCTGTATGTGCGTGTTTGTGGCTGGATATGTTGATACTAATGAAACCAAAACATCCCGTGGTGTGTTGCATATCATATTTGTATCCTGATATTTGATCACTAATCTTTCCATGTTTCTTTGAGTGATAAATTTAGTGAGTGATAGCTCAGATCAAGCTGAGAAGCTAAATCTGCAGTAATCTTTTACACTGGCTCTGTGCAGATATCTACAAAATGGCACAAAATGGAAGTGAGGGGGGAACAATGGAAATTACTCCATTGAGGAGAATGGCAGGGTTTAAATGAAATAAATTAATAAATATGAACTATAAATGTCCCATGCTGGATCCCTTTATTATCAAGTTGCTTCCCACCAGGGCTCATTTTGAGGGGGAACACACAGGAACGCAGTTCCGGTAGTTCTCCAAAAAGGTCACATGTCAGGTGGATTTTCTGCCATTTTGGGCCCATTTCGTCCTGGATCAGGGCCGAAACAGCCCAATTCAGGCCCAAAATGGCCAGGAACAGGCCCCAAACAGCCAGGATTGGTCCCAAAACAGCCAGGATTGGGCCTCTGATGCATGATGGATCACTTCCCCGCTCAGCAGCAGCCCAATCCTGACCATTTTGGGCCCCTTTTCAGCCATTTTCAGCCCCTTTTTGCCATTTTGGGCCCAATTTTGGCTCTGAATGGCCAGGACTGGGTCCAAAACAGCCAGGATAGGTGATGTCAGGGGGTGTGGCATATGCAAATCAGTCATGCTAATGACATACTTCTGGTGCTGGCAAGGGGTGTGGCATACGCAAATGAGTTATGCTAATGAGTTCCTGCAGCTCTTTTTCTACGAAATGGCCCCTGCTTCCCACTGATCTGAGTGGTTTTCTTGCCATCCATATTCTTTTTTTAATGGCTCTTTATGAATAATCATTCTTAGACATGACAAATATTATTCCGAGTTTTTCACATACATGATCTTGTTAACAGTCCTTTCAACAAGGTAGACCAATTTTGCTTCCCCATATTGTGCTTATTTATTTATTAAATTTATAGTCCGCTCTCCCCACAAACGACCTCAGAGCGGAAAACATCAGTAAATACACAAAAACTTAACATTCGTAGCATAAAAATAAATTTCAGGTTGTTAAACAGCCTTAGAGCAGTGTACATATTGCACAACCCAGTTACCAGCCAATAGGGCTCATGGGGCAAGGTCCCATACCTACAGGAAGACTCATACCTACAGGAACACCTCCCTCCCTATACTCCTCCATGGCAGCTTCGCTGTTCTGAACAGGGTCTCTTGCAGGTGCCACTCTGCGTACTGGTGAAATCAACAGCAGCCCATACGCGGGCTTTCTCTGTGGTGGCCCCCACTCAGTGGAATGGCCTGCCTGATGAGGTCAGGAGAGCCCCTACTCTCCTGGCTTTCCACAAATGATGCAAAACTGAATTATTCAAAAAGACTTTTTACTCAAATAGGAGGGCTGTATTGTAGAGAGGGGATCTCAGATGATCCACTAATGAGTTAGGGACCACAGACCTCACCACTATGTTGTATTGGATTCCTACTAATGCTGTGTCTTTGTGAACTTGTATCTATTTACCCTATGGTGTTGTTTATGGAAATGTTCCTGATATTGACTGTACTAATCTCACACTATGTAATCCACCTAGAGTCTCAGTGAGAAAGATGGACTATAAGTGACATACATACATACATACATACATACATAAAATGTCTAATGCATAAATATAGATGTACAGGCGGATATGTGACCACAAAAAGAATGTTTTTATACAAAAGATATTCCTTCCAAAATATCACGAAGTCCAGTCTTCAGTTCTTGTGTGGATGAAATCACACACACATCTAGTATTCCATGCATTTCAGTCCCTTCATCAGAGTCACATTTCACAAGTTGCTGTGTGACTAAACATCATTGTTTTTGTGGTCACATATCTGCTTGTACATCTGTATATATCTATTAGACATTTAAGCATTATTATAAGTAAAAATGTTGTAATCCATTGCACGGTGTTATTTTGTACTTCTGTCTGGAGTTTGGCAATACTACTGTGGAGTATTCTATGTTTCTGAGCCACTGTTGATTGGGCAGTATCCATCTCATCAAGCCTGCATGCTGGTATGAGAAAACCCAGCTCAAGCAAAAGAGCGGCAAGATTATGACACCTACTAAGGATGTGCGCTTTGGGATTCTGATTTGGGTTTAATAACTGAATCGGGCCTGATTCAGGAAGATTCGGTATTCCTAAATGGGGGCCAGCATGCTGGCCCCGATTTGGAAATACCGAAGAGGAGCAACCCAAAGCGATTAAGGTTACTTCGGATTGCTTCGGGTTTACCAGGAGTACTTTGCTGGCCTGTTTGCATTTGCAAACAGCTAGCAAAGTTCTGCAAAATGCGAGGTTCCTGCTCTCTCTTAGCAGAGGGGAGGGGGAGAAAGAGTGAGTGACTCACTACAACCTCCTTCTTCCCCCTCCCATCTGGTTAAAAAAGGCAGGAAGCTTGAAAACAGCACTTTCCTAGCTGTTTGCAAATTTGCTTGCAAACAGCAAGAAAAGTGCTGCTGTCAGAGGTTCCTGCCTTCTTTTCTGAATGGCAGGGTAGTTAAGGAGGGATAGTAGTACAAGGGGGAGGAGGGAGGGAGATAAGAGAAGGGAGAGGGAGTTAGGAGTGTCCAATCCTACTGTTTCATCCTCCTTCTAGCCAATGGATTCTCTGGAAGGAGATGCTGCGGGGGATATACATTGGAGGCTTGCCTTTTAGCCAGCCTGCATTTTTGCATGAGAGACTTCCCTTGCTGGATAGACTCTCTGTCTCCATGCTGTACATAGAGGTTTCCTCAGGTTCCCCTAGAGTGTCTCACAGTTTCAGCCTGAAGCCAGCATTTGGGGGGGGGGGGTAGTCCCTCTTTTAATAATTTAATATTGATGTAATAAATATTAATGTAACATTAATGGCTGCTGTAACCATATATCTAATAAATTCAATTTATTTAAATTGAATTTTTGTTGGTGTGATTCTCTGATGTGAAGGTTGGTCCTCTTAGGGAACAATGAAAAGTGGCACTGGCTGGCCAGACTGCTCTGGGAGTTTCTGGAACATTTGGTTCTGTTTGGCTGTCCCAGGGATGTGTGCATAAGTGCCCCTGAGAAAATAATTTTTAAAAGTTCCCGTAATAGAGAATAATGGGGACTGGTTGGCCAGTCAGTTCTGAGGGTGCTGGGGTTTGGGGCGGCTTTGGTTTGGTTCTGTTGGGCTGCCTGGGCTGTGGATGGTATGTGAAAGTGCATTGCTTCCACAATCCATGTGTTTACTGTATGGGAATCTGGATTTTCCCACAATAGAAACAGACAAGTGGGGTGGCTGGGATGGTCAACCTTCTTTGGGGGACCATTACATGACCCCTCGAAGTCCAATCTCCCTGATGATAGGGTGATCTTCAGAGGGCAGGTAAGAGTAGGTCCCCTGCAAGTTTGGTGCACTTTGTTTCCAAAATGCCACCCCCAGCCTCCTAGAACGGCCCACTAGTTTTTGCCACATGGTTTGGGTTGAATTCAATGGATGATTTTTTGGAGTGAAGTTGTTCTCCTTTCATCAGTTTGGTTGTATTGAGAGGGTTGTCCAGTAGTTTACTTCTAGTTGCTCACTCGCTTGCTTCATGTGGTTTTGTGTATTTTAAATCAAACTTTTCTTATTGAGATTCTCTGGAGTGAAGTTAGTCCTCATACGGAATAATGCGGCAGAGGGGACCTTTAGGAGAGGCTATAACATGTCCCCTGAAGTCCAATCTCCCTGAAACTTGGGAGGTCATGAGAGGAGGGTTGGGAGAGGGTTCCCTGCAGGTTTGGTGTAATTAGGGAAGAAAAGGGCCTCCCCAAGCCCCCAGATAGCCGGGAGCAGTGTTTCCCATTGGAAACAATGGCCGAATCTTCCCAAATAATCCCTAATTGGCTTAAATACCCGAACCCAAAGCAGTTTGCTGCTTCAGGTTTTGGATTTACCCAATTTTTTTTCTTGCTCTGGGTAAACCAGAAGCAGGAAACTCGAATCTGTTGAAGGTGCACACCCCTGGCACCTACCGCAGCAGCCAGTGTTCTAGGCAGTGGTTCCCAGCTTATTCAGTATAGTGTGTCTTTGGTAGAAATTTATTTCTGGGCTCCAAACCAAAACATAGTGGAGAAGATCTTCCACCAAACTTTCACAGATACAAATGTGTTGTTCCTGGGGTATTTTTAAATGTCATCCAGTAAGTAGCTCTGTTGGCATAGTTTGAAAGCACAGCAATGTAAACACTGTTCTGAGGTTGTATGCTGTTATAGCTACCAAGTATCTCTGAGATGATCTTTTTAATAGTTTTATACCAAGGTGGGGAACACAATGCCAGAACAAGAGCTCCTGGCACTGTCAGCCAGGCAGAAGCTGCAACCTGTTAGTAACCAAGGGCGTTCCCCTCTCCTGAAATACCCTGGACTGTGTCTCAGGCAGCAAGCTTCAGGAGGGAATAAATAAATAACTACATGGAAATACATTCTGGGCATCTAGACATAACCTTGGTGTTACATTTACGCCTGAGAGGTTGGCTTAATGCGATGTTGTAATGAAAGGCTAAGTTCTTGAAGCGTTTTTTCCCTTCTGCGCCTACCTGTGGTTTTAGTTGCCACACAAAACAGAGGGGATGGGGGGAGGACAGCTCCATCAGTGAAAATTGCCTTTCGGGGGCAGGGAATCAAATTTGTTATTGTTTTTAAAATACCATTTCACCTTCTGGCCTTGTTCAACCTGTGAATTGTGGGAACAAACCAGGGACCAAAAGAACTGACTCTTTGCTAGGGGTGCCGCCTCAGTTCTTATGCATCTGATCTGTTTCGATGTAATCAGAAAATGTCTTTAAAACTGTCTGATCACAGAAGATGGGAAGTACAGTTCCCTCCTCCTTCACCATATCACAAAACCCAGGCTGTTTTCACACGTCTTACCTGCCTCCGGAAGATCACGCAAAACACCTGGAAAATGCCATCTTCTTGTGCAAAATCACTCCAGGAAGACGTGATTTTGCGCAAAACTCCCAGATGACAGAGTCTTCCTGGTACGATTTCGCGCAAGAAGATGCTGTCTTCTGGGAGTTTTGTGCGATGTTCTGGCGGCAGGAAAAACGTGTGAAAATGGCCCGTCTCTCATCACTGTGCTCTTTATGCTCTGTTGAAGTTAGTTTGAACTTGAAAATCTTCTGAAGAGTTAACTGGGGGAGGAGGGGAAGAATTAAGCTCTACTTTTTCATATTTTAGTGCATGCTTATTGCATTTGTCATATTGACCAATTTGTGCTCAGTCTAATGGTGGCTTCCAGTGACATTGTGTGGAAGGAATAGGGCCAATCTCCAAGTGAGGCCTGGAATTCTCTCAATATTGCAACTGATCTTCAGACTACAAAGGCTTCCATGGAGGAAATGGCAGCAGGAAATGGAGGAACTCTGTGGCATCACATCTTTGTTGAGCTTCTTCACTTCCCCAAATGCCACCCTCCAGAGGTTCCACTCCCAAATCCCCAGAAATTTCCCAACCTAAAGCTGGAAACCCTGAATAGCACTGCCAAAATAGTCTATCGCTTAAACCATTTGAAGGACACTAAAACCGTATGCCACAGAGGACATCCACTGTGAACATACAATGTCATGCCACAGGCTGTACTAAGTATAACGGAAGATGATTGCGGTAAGACTGGAGGCTTTTGTTTGAAATGGAGGAGAGAAGGGGCAGCTGCAGATTTCACAAAGCAGGTGCAAGCACTCACATTTTCCCAATTAAAGTTGTCGCTCCCAAGCGGAGGTGTGACCATTGTCTCTGTGTAACCCTTTTTCGTTTTCATCTTTTGCTTTGACAACTTTCCTTTCCAAACCTCACACTGTTCTAAATTTCTGGGGACATGCGGTACCATGGACTTTTCTTACACAGACAGAGGAATCCTAGACAGATCTACTCTGAATCACTCAGAATCTATTTATTGGGCTTATCCCAGGAAAGACATGCTTAGGACTGTACTGAGAGACAGTTAGGGCTACTTTGGCAGTGGTAGATTTATTCTTAGGACTCTCAGAGCCAAGCTACAAGTGACACCTGACACAGGTTGGACACTTGTCAGCTTCCCTCAAGTTTTGATGGGAAATGTAGGCGTCCTGGTCTTGCAGCTTGGCTCTCTGACTGCTGTCCAATGGACTTTTCAACTGTCACTTGTCCAACATTCCGCCAAGCTGCCTACATTTCCCGCCAAAACTTGAGGGAAGCTGACAAGTGTCCAACCTGTGTCAGGTGTCACTTGTAGTTTGGCTTTCAGTGGCTCCCCTGGTTTCAGGTAAAGATCTTTCAAATTACCAGTTACCTGATCTTTTTAGTGGGAGATGCCAGATATTGAACCTGGGACCTTCTGCAAGCAGAATAGATGCTCTGCCACTGAACCACGGCCCTTCCCCTTCAGTCTGTGTCCTTTCTTAGCCCTGCCCCTTTGGGTTGCCGGGGAATCTGGGAGTTTCTCATACAAAAAATACGCTCCAGCAACAATCCATATCTGTCTTGGAGACCAAAACAAGCCTTAAAATAAAAAAATACAGATTTTGTTTCCTCTGCTTATTTTAATTGATAACTCAAAAATGTACAATATAAGATACTATCATACAATCATCCAGATCATATCTTTACCATCATCCATAACGACAATCAACACCAATCATTTAGGTCCTACACAAAACCTAATTACATCATCCAAATCATGTATATAAAAGAAACATAACAGGTAATGTATATCACATATCTGTGAGAAACCTGATTATATATGTTCGTAATTTTTTCACTTCTTTTCAAATATCTTGCTCTTATTTATTCTTAATTTTCAGCTGTATAATCAAAAAATACTTTCAGTTTTTCTTGACATTCCGAATGTATATAAGATGTTAATTTTGCCATTGTTGCATATTCATATGGCTCAAAAAATGCAGATGTACAAAATTCTGAACCTTCTAACACCGCCGATTGCAGATGGTTTGTTTTTGTAGGTTGTGGCATTGACTTTCAATGATGTCCTTAAAAGAGTAAAAAAAAATGTATTTCATTAAAGGTTATGATTTGCTTAGCACACATGTGCTAGATACCACTAAAATCAGTAGGTGATGAAATGAAGTTTGTCACTGAATGAATGAGCCAGTTGAAAGTGAATTTGTGGCTGGTGTCCAGTAATGTTAGTCTTTTGTTCTGTACGTGACTATTGAGCAACTTTATTCTCTCTTGCTGGTGTGGTGCTGATTTGTACATTCATCATTCAAGATACTGGGCTTCTTTGAAAATAGTAGATGTTATTAATATTCCCTAAGGTCCTGGGTCAGAAGTTGAATATCTATTTTTCCACTCCACTGAAATTCAAGAAGAAATGTCAAGGCATGGGAGGAGCCAAGCCTGCTTTCCAGCCTATGTCATCCAAAGGCTATTATGCGTGTTGACACAAAGGTTGATCTAAGAGGCCTTTTGTATTTTTAACACTGAAAAAAAACATGCAAGTTGACAAATCACATGATGTCTCTGCTGTTTGAAGTTTAGTTGTCTTCTAGTGAGAACGACAAGCCACAAATATTCTTCTAAAAGGTTGGGGGCAGATTAAAAGAGACCTCCCACACCAAACGTTTCCAAAGACCTTGTTCTGTCCCCTGTGGTGTGTGCCACCATGGGGAAAGACGGCCCATTATGTTCCAAAGAGAGAGTTCATTTTCTGCAACAATTGATTGGGGACAGTACTAATCTTATAGCAACAATTTCTTCCTTAAGATACCAACTGGGGAAAAAAATGGGCCCCATTACTAATATATTTTTTTCAATTAATAGTTTACATTGACAAAATATTCCTTCTGAAGGCATTACGTTTTGAACTGTGTGGTGTGAGTGAAGTGCAAGTGTGTCTTAAAAAACCATTTATTTATTTGTAATTAAAGGCTACCATAAATGCATCATTGAGGCTGTTATCTGTCTCTGAATTATTCACTGCTCTGGTATTGTGTCCTTCAAATCACTTGCACTGGAACCAGAGAATGTTCCATGTTTCGATCCTGGGTGCTACTAGATTATTCAAGTACTCCCAATTTATTGACTTACTCTATTTATACCTCACATTTCCTCCCAATGGGAACCTAAAGCTGCTTCCTTCATTCTTCTTGCTTCCATTTTATGGTTGATCCTTTATTTGGGTGCAGCAGGGCACTCAAACTTGGCTTTCCGCCAGTCCAGTACCATCCTTACTAGTATGAATTCCCCCTGCAGAATACGGTCGAGGTCAGAGTCAGTGCCAGAGTTTCTAGTGCCTGAGGCTGGGGGCAGCTTCAGGGCTGTTGCTGCCCACTCGCGTGTACCCGGACTGTGTGATGACATCACTGCATGTGATAATATCATGCAGCATGCCCCGTGTTGCCCCGGCTGCCTGCTGCGTATGGCCTGCAGCTGTGTGCAGGTGGAGCCGGTGGCAGCACGGGGCAACTGAGCGGGAGGGCTGGGAGGCTGCAGCAGCCCTCCCGTTCAGCTGGCAGCGCTGCAGCCACCAGCTCCACAGCATGCACCCCCACCCCCGGTGCCCCCTCTGGTGCCTCAGCACTTGAGGTGGCTGCCGGACCTGCCTCAATGGATGCGCCGGATGTGGTTCTGGTGCCTTCTCTGAGGATAATTTTAGGTGGATAGCTGTCTTGGTCTGCCATAGAAAATCATGATATGAGTCTAGTGGCACTTTAGAGACCAAGGTTTTCAGAATGGAAGCTTTCAAGAGTCAGAGCTCCCTTCAGAAGAAGGAAGGTCTGAGTCTTGAAAGCTTACACTCTGAAAATCCTTTTGGTGCCACTGTACTCAAATCCAGCAGGGTGTACATAGAGCCTGTATCTGTCAATGCTTAACAGCAAAGAAGAAATATGGCTTTCCTCTCACAAGACTTGTAAGACCAACAAATACAACTCTGAATGGTGGCAGTGAAACCGTTGGCAAGTTTTCAAATTGTAGGCAGGCAGCAGAATTGTACATATCTTAAGATCTAGCCCATTGGTTGTTGTGGGTTTTCCGGGCTGTATTGCCGTGGTCTTGGCATTGTAGTTCCTGACGCTTCGCCAGCAGCTGTGGCTGGCATCTTCAGAGGTGTAGCACCAAAAGACAGTCTCTGTCTTTTGGTGCTACACCTCTGAAGATGCCAGCCACAGCTGCTGGCGAAGCGTCAGGAACTACAATGCCAAGACCACGGCAATACAGCCCGGAAAACCCACAACAACCATCGTTCTCCGGCCGTGAAAGCCTTCGACAATACATCTAGCCCATTCCTTCTCTTTCCTTTAATTTCCCTCCTTTTATAACAGCTTACATTGGGTTGGAACTAGATTTGCCAATTCTAGGTTGGGAAATTCTTGGAGGTTTGGGGGATGAGCCTGGGAAAGGTGGCATTTGGGGAAGGGAGTGACCTCAGAGGGATATAATGCCATAGAGTCCACCCTCCAAAGCAGCCACGTAGAAGGAGGGATAACTTTTGACCACCAAAAAGGTTGAGCTCGGGAAAAGTGGATTAAAAGCCATGCAGGAAGAGGGCTTCAATGAGAAGGGGCAATGCCATTATTAGCAGTATGCAGGGCTTTTTTTTTCTGGGAAAAGAGGTGGTGGAACTCAGTGGGTTGCCCTCAGAGAAAATGGTCACATGGCTGGTGGCCCCGCCCCTGATCTCCAGACAGAGGGAGTTTAGATTGCCCTCCGCACTGCTGAGTGGTGCAGAGGGCAATCTAAACTCCCCTCTGTCTGGAGATCAGGGGGCGGGGCCACCAGCCATGTGACCCTTTTCCAGAGGTTCCGGAACTCCGTTCCACTGTGTTCCTGCTGAAAAAAAGCCCTGGCAGTATGTATAGTAATCAGTGCTACATACTTGTTAGTTGTTGGACAGAATCTCCTTGTGCCAAGAAAGGCTAGAGATGTAGAGTTTTGAAACTGGGGAGAGGTGGGTAGTAAGGGTGATGGAAACTTTGAGGAAAAAGTCAATATATACATTGATAACTTATCAATCCTGAATTAATTAATTTACTAATTTAATAACATTAGATATGAAATATGTACTGCTTGGGATGTTTACAAAATTTAAAAGTGAAAATACTTTTCTAAGAGAGACAGAGTTGCAAATGGCTTCACCGTATGGTACCTTAGCACATGTATATTAGTTTTTTGCCATCTGAGAGGAAGGGGGAAAAATAAAAATTGAAAACAGAAAACACTTTTATAGATAAGTTTATTTTTTGCTCAGGAACAATCTCTTCCAGTCATAGTAAGAGTAGCAGCGTAGACTGCAGTAGGGGACTATCAACATACAAATCACGCCATTTTAATTGTGGACCAAATTAGCCACAATTTAAAAAAAATACATGTCCTTAAATTGAATTGTATACATTTATAATGTACAGAGCAGTGATTCTCTAATGTTGTAGAATGTACTGCACATTTTGAATGTATAACATTCAACGAAAAGAATTTGTTGTATTTTTTTCCCAGTGCTCCCCAGAATCTCCATTTTTTTTCCATTTGATAATTGACAAAGTCCTCTGGAAATAGTGAAACAAATACATTTCCCCCTTGATTGTTTCCAGCCTCCCCCCCCCACACCTTCACATCTTTGTGTTTTCACATCTCCTTGGCTTCCAGCTTCAGAAAACCAGCTTGCATTCACAATTGCCGGGAGAGGCAGACTGGAGAGTTCTTATTGCCCCTGAAACTTTTTCACCTTTGCAATTGATGTGTGGTGTTTTGTTTTCTGGAAAGTGTTTATTTGGGGTTTCCTGGATTTGGAAACGATAACTATGGAAAGTAGGAAAGCAGTAGAACTTAACTTTCTGCATTGAGAATATATCACATACATTAACCCATTAGTTCTGAATTCTGCTTGCTTGGTTTGCTTTTTGTCACAGCTGTTAGCTATCAGGAAGAAAGTGACGGGTAACTGAGAAGTGCTCAGAGCTTCCTAGCACAGCCACCTTCCAGGAAGGCCATGCAGGCAGCCACGCAAGGCAGAGAAGTCTGCATCCCTTGAGCCTTTTGTGGGCCTTCCTTGTGCATTTCCAGTCACAGAAAACTTGCTGCGTTCTCTGAAAACGGAATCAGTTCAGCACACCAATTCTTGGGTGGCTTCCAGGTTCCCTGACCAGTGACTTATGCATCTGGGACCAGGAGCTTAAAAGGCAGTTGCTTTCTTATGCTGCCACTGGGGGAAGAGTGCATATTTTTGTGGTGCCAAGTTAAAAATCCATGTCAAGCAGAATCTAAGATGGGCTGCTTAAATTATTTTCCTAATGCAGCACCCTTAATTATTTTTCTGTAAAAAAAAAAGAAGAAAAGATCCTGGGACATGTTTCTTAATTGCTTTCAGGGCTAAGTTCTATGATTAATCTGGAAGAAGTCTGCAGAATCTCCCACCGTAAGTAATTGTATATCTTCTTTTAAAGCAAGAAAACAAATCAGCTTAGATTTCCCAGCTAACTTGGATACGTTAATTAGTGTATCTGCCACCCCAGCCTTCGCCACCATTATGCAATTAGAGATATTGCCGGTGTCCAAACTCATGGTTTTTACATCTGTTAGGGAAAGAAAAGGAACAAAAGAATGAATGTTGATGATAATTTCGGTTGGCATTCCCGAGGAAGGGGGAGGAGAGGAGGGGGATCCCTTGGCAACAGAGACGTTGCCAGAGATCACGGCAGAGCAGGACTGGAACAACGCAAGGACCTGGACCCTCCTGCCCTTCTGCCTGGTTTGTTCGTTACGTTTCTGCCATGACCTGATGAGATATGCTAATTAGTACTTTGATTCCCCCCCCCCAGTGTGTATTCTGCACAGTGGGTTTTCTAAAGAAGTTGCTCGCTCATATCCCACTTCTCATAGTAGGGGAATATAGCGACAATTTCCCATGTGCAGACTTTATTTTGCATTAATGCATCCATATTATATTTTTTCAAATAATTGGCGTAAAATAAGCTTTTTCCCCAGAAAGGAGGTGGGAAACATTGCATAAAAACATCAGTGGAGGGTGCCATGAGCAGACAAACAGTGAGGTCATTTCCAATAACCTCGGGCGCATTTTGTCTCCAGAATTCCATGGAACGTTCAAGAGAAATGCCGAGCTTAGTTGAAAAGAGAGAATGAATGGATGTACATGATGTCATCACAAAGAAGATTCAGAACAGATGGGGTCTGCATTTTCCAGCGTCTGGTCCCATTTTCCTTCCAACCCACATACAATTCCAAACCCTTTGGGGGGGGCGGGGGGGGAGGTAGCAGAGGAGCAAGGATTTCAACTCTTCCTCACCTTGCTTCATCCCTCAGTTGCTCTGTAGAGTAGGAGATACTCTAACCCCCAGGCAGAATTTTTGCAGGGTTCTTCTGCGAATGACTAAGAGATTCCTACCCTAAGCTGCCCACCCTCCCAGAGCTTCCTATCCAAGTCAGATGTCACACCCTCCAGCCCCGAATTTTGTAGAAGTGCAAAGAAAAGTTTCTACTTCTAATTAATTGCAATTGAGCCCAAATTCTGCAAGATCAATACTGCTGTGTAGGACTACCCAGTCCTTGTAACAGACCTGTAGAGATCTAATCCATGTAGAGCGCTCACATTATTTTCTCCTGTTAACGACAGCCTATTGCCTTCTTTTTAATTAACAGGGGAGAAAGCTCTGAAAAGTCTGGGGCCCTCTGTACAATTGAAAGAGCTTCTAGCATTTCCCCTCTGGCTGCTCTCTGCTCTGTTAGGCTGCTTTTGCAGACAGAATTAATCACCGATTTGGAATACACAATCATGACGGCCATATTTGTATTGGCAGGACTTTAATATTTAAAAACCTTCTGTCGACTTGCGGAATCTTTGTGGGGAACAGACCCAGCGTGAGCAGAGGGCTCGGCTGCTAACTTGCATGTTTCTGTATTTTTATCTCTCTGTCATCCTTCATTATTTAATGATATATACATACAAAAACATCTCTCTTGCTTTAAAATTGTAGCTGTTTTCGGAAGAAAGTGTACGAAGCCCGGCTCAGCAGCTTTTCATGTTCTGCATGCCAATGATTCCATATCCATTAAACGCTCAGCTCCCAAGTCAAGGGAAGTCTTGCCTGACTTCTGCTAGCTTGGCAGGCTCACTATAAATCCTGAAAATAAAGCTCATTTCCTTCTGTCTCATACACCACTGCTTTTAAAACAAAAGTTTAGGTGAAAGTTCACCCTTATTTATACCTTCCCAACTTCGCTCAAAGCATACGATGAAGTCCGCACATCCATCTTGAGCATTTCAATGGGCCTGATTCACACAGACACTTTGTGACTTCTTTTCTTCCATCCTGGAACGAATGTGGGGGTGGAGAAGGAACTGTCTGAGCGCTCCATTCTAGGCACAGAGATTCAGCCTGCTGTTGTGGGGGCTTCAGAAAGACGATTTGTGCTGGTGTGCCGGCTAAATTAGCATCTCAGACTATGAGGGAAACACTGGGTGTGCTGAGCATCCAAGTGGGGCTGACAAGCCAAAGAATCATCCCACGGGGGGTGGAAAACGAGGCCAAGAAGTAGATCAGCTTTGCTAGTACGTGCTTCAAATGAAATGCAAACAACTTAAATATTGCTAAAGCAGGTCTTATGGGCATATATGTGTGTGTTTTAACCTTGATGTTTTTCTCAGTATGCAAAGTACAAAGCAATAATACTACAACTCTGCACTGGATGCCAAGCAAAGAAGCACTGAGAAATGTAATCAAATAGCTCTGAGTGCTTACCTCTCTGCCTTGCTGTTTGGGGAGATACTGCATTTCCATCCTGGGCTGACTTGTTCCTACCTTCTCTGCTCCCTTCCCACCTGGTAGACTAATAATAATAACCACTGTGCTTATATACCACTCTTTTAGACAGATAAGTGACTCATTCAGAGTGGCAAAATTAAGAACACCTGGGTACAAGTCCAGTAGCACTTTTAAGACTAACCAACTTTATTGTAGCATAAGCTTTCGAGAACCACAGATCTCTTCGTCTAACTCCTCTGGATCTACGACCATTCAGAGTGGTGAACAAAGTCAGTGTTGTTATCCCTCCAATACAGTTGGGGAGAGCTGGGGCTGAGAGCTCCAGCTCTCCCACAACAACCACATTCAGGTGGTTAAGGACAACTTAACAACCACTCAGAGCAGTTTACAAAGTGCATTATTATTATCCTCATGGCAATCACCCTGTGAAATGAGTGGGGCTGAGAGAGCTGTGACTGACCCAAGGTCACCCACCTGGCTTCAAGCGAAGGAGTGGGGCATCAAACCCGGTACTCCAGAACAGAGTCCTGCCACTTTAACTATTACACCAAACCGGCTCTTGGGTTTACCCAAGACCACTTGCCAACCTCATGGCAGTAATGGGTTTCAAACCAGAAGAGTGCTGATTTGCAGCCCAACCACTTAACCACTGTGCTACAGCATCTGGGTGTTGTGGCTGCCAGATATTTTTGTTTTCACTGTACATTTTTTGGAGATCTGATGATTTTCTCACGTTGTTTTTCAAAGAAGAACAACAGGATTCCAACGTGTTGGAATCCACACTGAGTGGAGAAAAACAGATTAGAAAAACGTAAATAAATAAAATACATGGAGAAACATAGCTGGCATTAAAAATACTTAATTACAAAGGCTAAATTGGAGATAAGTTTTACTGCCAAGGTACATGATCCAACTTCCTTTTCTCTTGCCCGCTACCCCCTCCCCTTGTTTCCTTAAAGATTTTTTTTTTTTAGATAGAGATATTTCTTAGCCTCACAAGTAGAGAACTGGACACGCTAGGGAGTGAATGCATGCAGACCACATACTTTGCAGATGAGTTGTGACATCGGCAAGGTTCCCTATGGACCCAGGTTGCAGGCGTTATTCTCTTTAACGAACAGTTTATTTGCAGAATCTGTATTCACACGCTTGCTGGGTACAGTGTGCAGAAGAGCTCGAGAAGGAAGATCTGATTTGAGAATGTATACTCCTAGCAGCACTTCCTTTCCAGGAAAATAAATTCAAACACACTAAAAAGACTAGGGCTAAGAAAGTCCTCTTAAAAAGGACTTTTTCTTCTTCTAAAGTCTGCTTAGTGGAGCTGTAGTTTCTTTTTTAGTATACAAAATTCAATGTGAATCCAAAGACAAAGTGCAAAGTTCATATGAGGTAAATACCAAAGTTCATATGAGGTCAATAAATACAAATTACAAAATAGTAAATGGTATAGCAAGATCATACAAAATCATACAAAAACCTCCTCTTATAAACAGGTGCAGACACTCCACATGATTAAGTGGAATTAGGCTAAATTCTGCATAGCTTCTTAAACACGGTGTGGAGAAATGTTCATATTATGAGTACTTTCACACAGGTGACCCTCCACCTGTGGATATTGGACACCAACATTGGCCCGTGTGCTTTCTGGCCCATGTGCCCCTTTGTCTTCTTCCTGAAGCGTGGAGGGTCACCTGTGTGAACTTTGCACTTTGTCTTTGGATTCACATTAAATTTTGTATACTAATTTGGGTATTTTCCCTGGAGACCCGTGGGGTCCTATTGTTATGCGGTTCACTTTTCCAGGGTTGCTCCTTTCTAGCTAGTAGTTTCTTTTTTGGCAGGGTGGAGCAAAGAGAGGTGGAATAGAGGGGTGTGGTCGTCAGGCCTTTTTAATTGTGACAGATACCTCTTGTCAGCATCTCTGCAGATGCCAGTCTGGAAGTGGCATCCGGGACAATGCCATGTAATTAACATGGGGCCAAGCTACACATGACGAATGACACTTGAACGGCAAGTGTATTTCTCCCTGTTCACTTGCCCTCCACTCAATCCACTTGCCATTCAAGTGTCATTCGTCATGTGTAGCTTGGCCCATGGTTCTTCGGCAGGCTGCCTTTTTCATGCGGGTAAATGCAGCCCAGCAAGCTAGGCTCACAACGACGTCACGACGATGAAGCATTCTCTTCATTGCAGGATGCCTTGGGGTGGGTCGTCCGTGGCAGTAACAAACCGAGGTGCTTGTTTTTTTGATATCAACTATTTGTTTAACTAGTTTGCATTCCTTTCAATATTCAGTAACTGGCCATCTTTGTTTTATGTGTCCTGTGTGCATGTGTGTGTGTGTGATGGAGAAAGTTCTGTTATCCCCAGCTCCTCCTTTTCCAGTGCTTCTGGCCACCTGCTGTCATGGCCTTCAGTGCGGATGTGTGCAAATGGTGTAAAGCTAGCTCTGTCCTCCAGTGCAGCAGAATCTGTGCTCCTAGTTCGCCTCCTTCCCCCTTTTCTAATAAGCTTATTTCAGTTTGCAGCCTAGAAGGGGAAAGAATCCCACTGATTAAAGATGCAGCTGGGTTGGCGTGTTTTGTATTTCTCATTTCTCCTTATCAATAACTCCCCAAAAGGTTGGGGTCGTATGTCCTCCCAATGAAAAATTAATAGCCACAGGCTCCTCGTTACTGGGAGAGCCTTATGATGCCTTGACAAGGGAGTTGCATGCAAACGGTTTTGCATTAAAATCGCAGGGCACTCTTGCTGTGGTTGGCTGTTGATCAAGGAAGCAGGGAACTCTGGTGTTTGCATCCACTAGCTAAGGATGTCCTGAGGTTTTTTTATCAAAAAGAAAACTCCGGGTGCCACATGCCCAGAAAGTGGTTGGTGGGGTGTGGGCATGTTTTCTCCTGAGACATGGAGCATGGAAACAGGGCTAACAAATCTTTATCAATTTTTGTCGATTTTTCAGCTCTGAAAAATTATCATAAACAGTGCAACATCCACTATGTGTAAGAAAATCAGCGTAGGAAAACATTATAAAGATATATCAAGCATAGACAGATAAAAAGTAGTGTTTCTGAAGAGTTTGTGACTAAGTCTGAGAAGTTCTTTAAAAAAAAAGTTCTAATGCTAAGTTCTAGTGTCATAGAAGGCAAACACTGTAACATTCGATTTATATACCGCCCTTGAGGACATCTTAATGCCCACTAAGGTTGGTTTACAAAGTGTTTTATTATTATCCCCACGACAATCACCCTGTGAAGTGGGTGGGACTGAGAGAGCTCCGAGAAGCTGTGACTGACCCAAGGTCACCCAGCTGACTTCAAGTGGACTGGGGAATCAAATCCATTTCTCCAGATTAGAGTTCTGCCACTCTAAAACTGCCTTATACATAAAACCCATAACACTGCCTCATGCTAGTCCACCTAGATCAGTATGATTTATTCTGATGAGGGTTGCCATGAATTCTGTGTCACTTGTGTTCAACAGGCAAACTTACCATGTTTGAATGAGTGTTTCATGTGGGTAGCCATGTTGGTCTGTAGTAGAAAATCAATAATCAAGTCCAGTCGCACCTTTAGGACCAACAAGATTTCCAGGGTATAAGCTTTCAAGATTCAGAGCTCTGACAAAGGAAGCTTAATGCTTGAAAGCTTATATCCTGGAAAACTTGTCCTGGACTTGTATAGGACTTGTATTGGACTTGTATAGAGGCAGGCATGAAGCAAAATATGAACCAAAGTTCATAATGAACTGGGCTGGTTTGTGGTTCATGAATCGGCGGTTCGTCAGAGACCATTTCTGATGAACCACCACAAACTTTAGGCTGGTTCGTTTGGTTCGTTTTTTGGTTTGTCATTGCAGACAGCCTGACTCTGCTCAATCAGTTTCCTAGGCAATAGGGGGGAGGGGCTTTCTGCAGATCTTCTGCTGCCCCAGAAGTGACGTTTTCGTGAACCAAACGAACTGGTTTGCGATCTAGGGCAAGTTTGTGAAAATTCATGGCTCGTGAAATGTGACATACCTCGAACTGCACGGTTCAGTATTTTCCCGGTTCATGCCCACCTCTAGACTTGTATCTTGCTCATGTTTGAATGTAACAATCAAATGTGAACTAATTTGGTATTAAGAACTAAAAATTATATAAAGTTATTGCCATGATCACTTAACTAACAGCTATCATTTAAAAAAAAGTTTCCAGTCCCTTCCATTTCAGAGTTATGGGGAGAAATTTGTTTTCTTCAGCTTTACCCTTTTAACTCTGTAGGGGAAGGGACTAGAGACTGACTGATCTTTTGAAAAATGAAAGCTGAGACTTCAGTGATTGTAACAACATATTAGTAGAAAGTTAGTTTGCAGTAGCAAAATAGCTTTTACTGATATACAAGAACTCCAAAAGACTTCTGGTGGCATGGCAGAGTCTGTGGGCACCTTTGATATTCTGCCAAAGGGTGGTGGACGCAGCTACAAAATGGCTGACAGAGGAGTTGGATCCATCTCCAAAATGGCTACTGCAGGAGGCAGAGCCTCACCCAGAGGAATCCCAAGTACAATGGAGAAGGAGGGTAATTTTAAAAAACTACATTGAGAAAGAAGAATGAAGGAGACTAAAACCAACACTGTGGTGCCAGCTGCCTCTGAAATAATGTTATTTTCATCTGCTTTGCCAATGAGATCTCCAGTGGCTAGTCTGGTGTTTTTCTGGGCAGTTGCCATACCTGGCCCCATCCGCTTTCTGAAAATACTTGGTGGATGCCAGGAAAAGTGTCAGCAGGTGCCATGGCACTCAAACGCACCATGTTGGGAACCCCTGCACTACAGTCCACTGTTCGGTCATTGTAGGTTACCAGCTGCTACCTTGGATTCTATGTTGTACCTTTAATCTCTTCAGTGCAATGGGAGACAACACAGTGGCAGATTCCGCAATCTATTCTCCCCTATGGAGCACACATGTGAATAAGGAGCAGGGATTAATGCACCAGCTGCTTTAAATAACTGATAATACGGGTGTCACCCACACCTCTTCTTTTGGGGGTGGTTTAGAAACAGAAGTCGTCCAGCTTCTTGCCGATTTGGAGTCAACAGAAACTCTGTTTATAGTCGGAGGCTGCATTTATTCCTGGTAAATTTTTTATGAGGCACACTCAGTAATGCGCATGGCAGCCTGGAGCATTTAATGTATGCTTCTGACCTGCTGCAGCTTCAGGAGAATATGTGCCATTTTATTGGTACTGTCACCATATAATGTTTTGCACCATAACTTCTTTAAAATCATTTTATGATGTTAGTACTGTATATACAAACACACCAAGGCTGTCTGGCGAGTGAAGCCTTCTAAAATTGACTGCCACGTCCAACTTGTTAGGGAGAGAGGAAGGTAGCACCATATTTAAGGCTGTGACAGAACTCGAGCGACCTCTCCGCCTCACACTGAATAATGGACTGAGAACCTTCTCGCCAAGCCATTAAATAGCAAATAGCATTCTGTGGAGCTACAAGTGTCAATAGACAAGATGCTTTCAACAGATCCCGTCTGGCTGCTTGGCAGTGCATGAACATTAAACAAAGGCAGTTTCAGGCACCATCTGCAAGCCACCCCCCCCCCCCCACCCATGGACGTAGGAACCAAGAAGGAGGCCAGAAGCTTGCTAGTTTGGGAAACTTGGGTGTCTCCATGCCCTCTGGTCTCAGATGGAATAATGGACTGCTCTGGAATACCAAAAAAAATCCCAGCACATGAAAAGCAAAGGTTGCCAGCTCAACTCTATACAGCAGCAAGAGCATTGGTAGGGGATGGAAACTGGCAAAAGAGCATCACATGATACTGTGAAATCACTTCTGGCTAGGAACCTGGAAATGATGTCATGTCACATGATGTTCTAAGGTTTCCCCCAATTGCTATGTTAAAAAAACCATAGAGATCTGATACATTCTTAGAGTGTCACATAACAACAACAACAACAACAACAAAATAATAATAATATGACATGGTGATGTCACTTCCAGGTTCCAGCAGGAAGTCCTCCCATTTTTACTCCAGCTGCTGTATGAAGCAGCAGGACAGGAGGAGGAGGATTATGTCAAACTCTTTGGTCAAGCCCAGAACCCTTTTGCCTGATGTGCTGTTTTTCTCTGTGGTGGCTTTTTTTTTTCAAAGGGAACATTCAGTTATGTGAGCTCCCAGTTGCAATCTGAAGGCAGATTCAGGCTGAACACAGATTAATATAACCTCCATGAGAACTAGTCTCCTAAGTAGTGACAAAGGGCAGAAAATCTGAGGGGCAAGGAACTGAGCATGGGAAAGTGGGTGGGCACACACAAACCCATGGCTGAGATAGTATTTGCCACCCCAGTCGGAATGAAGAGGCAGACACAGGAGTTGGAACTAAAGGGCCACTTTATTAATATAACATCAACCATTAAATACGGCAAGGGCAAACTAGCGGTACAGGTCAAGCCACGGGGTCACCCCTGGACCACCGCCTTGACCTGTCTGGGCGAGCCCCACAGCCCCGGGTAGGAGCGATCCATGCAATGGCTTTTCCCCGGCCAGCCAGGCAAAATGGTTCCCCCCTTCAAGCTCCTAAAGCCTCAGCCGTACAGCATGAGGGAAGGACTTACACATGGGGTTCACTGCAGGCAGTCTCCAGGTGGTGGTAGCCGTCACAAGCATACCATCCGCTCCTGGTAGACCCCATTTCCCCACCAATGGGGAATTGCCAAGGGGTGCTCACCGGCCCGCTCCCTATCCCCAAACTCTCTCCTGCCAGTGACTTACAACGATGCACCACCACTGCCAATTACCTCAAACCTCTGCCTGCAGTGCAAGGTAGGCGAAAAACCACCTCTCCCACCTTGCCAATATGGGGAGAGGAGAAAAAATTCCTACCTGGCTCTGGGAACAGCAGCCGGCTAATCCTGCACTACTACAGGGTGAGGTGGGTGGGCCGAGCACGCAGAGCAACTGCCAGCAGGGAGGGCGGAGCCGTCTTCTGAAGGCTTTGTCTCCGCCCCCCCCAGCTATATCCCCATATGCCTGGGAGATGTCTCTGCCTGCTTCTCCTTCCGAAGTGGCAAAGTACGGTCCCCAGCTCAAGCCACTGTGTGGCAGCCGGGAGTACCGCATTCTCCGTATGTGAAGAATCTGAAAAAATATAAATTTAATAAGGTTCAGACAGTGTGTTTAAATACACATTGGCCAAATCCACATTCACCTCTCACCCGCATTTCCCCCAGTATTTTTGCGTTTGTCTTCAATCCGCAAATTTCTCCCCTCCACATTCCATGCTCAAATGCGTTGTTCTTGCGCGCTCCTACGGTCACACAGCAACTGGAATATCCGCTCCAGCGACTGGAATATCAATTTTTTAAAAAATGTTTTGAACTGACTTTTCCATTATTTCAATCTCGCCTTATAAGGAAACATCAATGAAGCGATATAACACGTGACTGTGAAAGCAAATGGTTCATGTTTTCTGGTGGGGGATTTGAAATAACTATAAAAAGGCAAGCATTTTGTGGAGATTTCTTTGTGGGTGTTAGTGGATGGTGGGTTTGGTTGGTGTTGGAGGCGTGATGGAGGTCCTGCTCTGTGTTTTCTTAAATTCGAATGATTGAATCAACATAATTTCGATATCACAGTAATCCAGAGAAAAATAAAAAACAGTTAAAAAGGATGTTTCGCGAGTCCGTTCTGAGGAGGGATTCACCCCAAAATGATTTTTCAAACAATCAGATTTGATTTAGAAACAACATGATCAATAAATCCAATGCTATGAAGTCAAAAACAGTCTTTTGCAGACTACGGAGCACTTGAAAGTTGAATCAGCCAATAGGAACTCTCGGAATGGCTGGAGAGACAGGAAGGGGGGTGGTTTTTTAAAAAACCGAGTAAATTGCGCATTTGCCCGTTCACGTCCACCGTGAAACTCCCGTTGAAAACCTGTTACCACATATTCGGGAGAAATGCGAATGAAATGCATCTGTTTAATGAGGTATTGCGTGGAGAATGTGGGGAACATGCGACTTAGACTGAGTAATGTGGAATCGACCATTGTTAAAGGGATATCATTAAAAAGAGATTTCTAAGATGGAGAACTCTGTTTAATTGAGCCTTTTGTCATATGAATCCTCCTGTGATCTTTTGTGATCACAGAAGATGGCTGTGAGTGCCACCTTAATTCCTTACAGAGACAAAAGTAGCATGCTGAGAATAAGGCTAAGACTTAGGGTTGCCAACTCCAGGTTGGAAAATACCTGGAGATTTGGGGAGGGTGGGATTTGTGGAGGGGAGGGGCTTCAGCAAGACATAGAATCTATCTTGCAAAGCAGCTATTTTCTCCATAGGAACTCATCTCTGTAGTCTGGAGATAAGCTGTAATTCCAGGAGATCTCCCTTGGAGGGTGGCAACCTAATAAGACGGCTGGCTTTTGGGGTGGATGAGATGAATCTTGGGTAACATTAAACTATATAACTACCCACCTGCAGACTGCAAGAGTACAGCCGAGACCCAAGTTTATCCCATGTCTGAGGGCTTAAATAAATGAGGTGAAGATGAGAGATTTTAGACCAACCATAAAACAAAACCTGCAGGCGTATGCAGCCTCAATTAGCCTCAGGGAAGAAGAAAAGGTCCAGTTTCCACTCAGTTTCACGATAAGAAAAAAACTACTTTCCCCCTTTGATCCACAAGAACCAGCCCAAAATGTTGGCATGTTGTTTATATAGAACATTTTAAGCATGGGTGGGCTGGGGGGGGAGGTTGTGGCAAATTCTAGGATGAAGGAGTTTGTTAATCAAGCCCCCCCCCCACCCCCTTGTAAGCCTCCATCCACTGCAGTCGCCCAGTAAAGCAGATCAGGATTGATCGTCGGTGCCAGTGTAATATCTGATGCAAAGCAGATTTCGTAAAACAGTTTTCTTTTGTTCAAATTTAGCGATTAACTGGCACAGGGATCTGGATTTTGCAATATAAATTAAAATTCAAGGAATGGGGTAAGCAAGGCACTGAATATTATATTGTAATTTTGTTCAGGTACTGGGTTGTTTATACTGTCCGTGCTAGTTGTGATATGGGTGTTTAATAAATATTGAATAAAATGAGGAAGAAATGTGAATTTGATGAAGTTTGCAAGCAATTAGAGCAATTTATTTCACTATTAACATGACAGGCTCTAAGTGGAAATCAGCTATGGATGAAAATGCAGCTTTATTGCCCTGCATTCAGGCTGCTGGGGAATGAAATAATGAAAGAGGGGGCATCCGTGACTAACTTTTCCAGGCAGGCAACCATCCATCATATCATCTTCTGCCTTCTGCATGTGTGTGCTGAGAGAACCTTGATCACTTCACAATTATTTTCTGTGTGTATTGAAAGGCAGGCATCTGCTGTGCGGGAAATGCTTCCAAGCGGAATCCGGGTTTTGCTTTGCATTCTTTAGGCATTGGCATTTTAGGACATGGACGTTCCAGACATGCACGTTCCTTCATGGGGCATCTCCAGGTACACCCTGCGGCATTCCCAACTGCTGAAAATGGAAACTGCTCCCCAACAAAGTCTGGGGCTTGTTTGAGAAGGGGGAGGGAAGAGTGATCCCTGGTGGGACACAAGAAGAAAAAATGGAGGAATGTGAACTGTATAAGATTTGTCACTAAGATGATGAGATCAGGGAGTTGAAGCGGCATGGAAACTGGAGTTGTACAAAAGGAAGAAGAACGGGTAGCTGACAGGGAAATTGAGATCCATCAGCAGAACTTCAACCTTTTTTACTTACTTATTTATTTTATTTATTTATGTCATTTATAGTCCACCTTTCTCACTGAGACTTAAGGTGGATTACACAGTGTGAGATTAGTACAGACAATATCAGGAACATTTCCATAAACAACACCATAGGGTAAATAGGTACAAGTTCACAAAGTCATAGCATTAGTAGGAATCCAATGCAACATAGTGGTGAAGTCTGTGGTCCCTAACTCGTTAGCGGATCATCTGAGATCCCCCTCCCTGCGATACAGCCCTCCTATTTGAGTAAAAAGCCTTTTTGAATAATTCAGTTTTGCATCATTTGTGGAAAGCCAGGAGAGTGGCATTTTAGGACATGGACGTTCCAGACATGCACGTTCCTTCATGGGGCATCTCCAGGTACACCCTGCGGCATTCCCAACTGCTGAAAATGGAAACTGCTCCCCAACAAAGTCTGGGGCTTGTTTGAGAAGGGGGAGGGAAGAGTGATCCCTGGTGGGACACAAGAAGAAAAAATGGAGGAATGTGAACTGTATAAGATTTGTCACTAAGATGATGAGATCAGGGAGTTGAAGCGGCATGGAAACTGGAGTTGTACAAAAGGAAGAAGAACGGGTAGCTGACAGGGAAATTGAGATCCATCAGCAGAACTTCAACCTTTTTTACTTACTTATTTATTTTATTTATTTATGTCATTTATAGTCCACCTTTCTCACTGAGACTTAAGGTGGATTACACAGTGTGAGATTAGTACAGACAATATCAGGAACATTTCCATAAACAACACCATAGGGTAAATAGGTACAAGTTCACAAAGTCATAGCATTAGTAGGAATCCAATGCAACATAGTGGTGAAGTCTGTGGTCCCTAACTCGTTAGCGGATCATCTGAGATCCCCCTCCCTGCGATACAGCCCTCCTATTTGAGTAAAAAGCCTTTTTGAATAATTCAGTTTTGCATCATTTGTGGAAAGCCAGGAGAGTGGGGGCTCTCCTGACCTCCTCAGGCAGTCCATTCCACGGAGTGGGGGCCACCACAGAGAAAGCCCGTGTATGGGCTGCTGTTGATTTCACCAATGTGCAGAGTGGCACCTGCAAGAGACCCTGTTCGGAACAGCGAAGCTGCCGTGGAGGAGCATAAGGGAGGGAGGCGGTCCTGTAGGTATGCCAGACCAAGGTCATGAAGAGCTTTGTAAATGATAACCAATATCTTGAACTGAGCACAGTAACTAATGGATAGCCAATGGAGTGACTGCAGGATGGGAGTGATGTTCATGCTCCTGCTCACTCCTGATAACAGTCAAGCCACAACATTTTGCATCAATTGGTCTCTCCTAATAAGTTTAGATGGGAGACAAGGGCCGTTTCCAGACGGCTTACCTGCAGCCGCTCCATGCCGCAACGTCGCGGATCTTGCCGGGGAAAACGCGAAATATCGCGTTTTCTCGCGCGAGTTTAGCGCGACGTCGCGCAAAACTCGCGCGAGAAAACGCGATATTTCGCGTTTTCCCCGGCAAGATCCGCGACGTTGCGGCATGGAGCGGCTGCAGGTAAGCCGTCTGGAAACGGCCCTATGTGTAGTGCATTACAATGGTCATAGTTTTATTCCTTCAGCAGGGCTTTTGACACCCCTCCCCCTTATGGCTGCGCTCAGAACATGAGCCCCCATTGCTCACCTCTAGATGAACTCTCCATTTGTCAAGAATAATTGGTTTGGGTTGAATGGCTTGATAAAATAAGGATACTGGGTTACTCGAAGAAGAGCAGAACCCACCAACCATTCTGTTCAAACGGTAGTCCTAGTCTGCTGGGTTCCGTTTGGTTAGGTACCCACTTGTGATCCTTATTTTGCTGATTGTTGTTGATGAGCTGTATAATTTCTCTACTGCTAGATCTAGGACCATTAATGCTGAAACGGGAGCAGACACAGTTGATACAGTTTTCATTTCTGTCTGTTTGTTCTCATCTCTCTCCCCCTCTTCCCCGTAAGGAACATTTAGCGCAGGCTGATGACCGCAGAGTAGACAGTGATAATAATATAATAGAAATATGATCAGCTAAGCACACCATCAGTCCCATGATCAAAGAAGCACACTTGAGTATCAAGATTTCTTTTTATCAACGGGCAAGAGAGTTTGTGGATATCAGTAAGCAAGGGAGGAAAGAGGGGATGGGTGGAAAGAAATCAAAGCAGCCGCCAAAATCTAGTAAGCAGAATAAAAGAATGGCAGGCTCCAAATGCATTGGTCTTGCTCTTCAAAGAGGACCGAATAATTGGAAACTTCTTCCCACAGCACTCGGCTGACCTAAATCCACAGGTCTTGGAACTCCCAGAAGTCTAGTTGTGGGGGTTCAGAAGGGAATTCTTGGTGGAGGGCAGGGAACACAGCAAAGATCTGTATTTCTACCCCTTGCAGTTCTTAGGATCCGACCTGCAGTGTTTAGTGCTAGCATATTCAAACCTGATCGCTCATTGCACCATTCTAGGAATCCTAATGCCTTCCGGATTCATTAAAGATTCTCCATGAGCATGTGTATTAGTGCTAACAGCCCGAGTTAATATTAGACAAATGGGACAGAGATTATTTTTTGTTTTCTTTTCAATCCCTTAAAGAGAAGCAGTTATTAGATTTCCTGGACTCTTATAATACCTTAATACACTACATGCTATCTGCAGCCAGTTTTATAATTTCTGTTTCTTCAACTGAGCTGAAGGGTTTCCTGATTTTCTTTTTAAAAAGTAAGGTATTATTTATTACCTGTTCATATTCTGATTGGGGGGAAAATTAATATGGAAGTGACTTCCATGTTTATTCATCAGTGAGCTAGAAGCACATTTTATCCTTGCAGTGATTACAGTGATGTTTACTAGCTATCAGAATCAGAACTATTTCATTGGGGCTCGGCATTCATATTCGGATTCGTTGCGCTTTTCACTGCCAGCGTTAATTACCATCCGCTGCAGATTTGCAATTCCCAGCTTGAAAAGTTACGGCCACTTGAGTGCGGCTCCGGTCATCCAGGTTTAAGGGCGAGTGGTTTCTATTATTGATGCTCATGCTGCTGATGTTTGTGAAAGAAAAAGACACGGTGGCATTATGAATAGAGAAGTTCATATCCATCAGATCACAGGTGCTGCATTTCATTTTTTCATTTTTTCTCATGCCTATACTTGAAACACATGTACATGGAAAGCACAATCAAAACAAGGAAATGCATCGTGCATAGATCTAGCTCAGTTGAAAGTTTTTGATACCTGTACTTGGAGGGGAACTTTTCCTGAATGGGGGAAAAATGTGATATTTAACGTGAAATGAAGGGTCTTGGGTTAAGGGTGGAGTCATGTTTTATTTGGATGTGTTCCGGATTTCCATGTCTCCCGGGGTATACAGGGACTTAGGTTTGCCATGTCTCTAAGAGCCAAGCTACAAGTGACGCCTGACACAAGTTGGACACTTGTCAGCTTCCCTCAAGTTTTGATGGGAAATGTAGGCAGCTTGGCGGAATGTTGGACAAGCGACAGTTGAAAAGTCCATTGGACAGCAGTCGGAGAGCCAAGCTACAAGACCAGGATGCCTACATTTCCCATCAAAACTTGAGGGAAGCTGACAAGTGTCCAACCTGTGTCAGGCATCACTTGTAGCTTGGCTCTATATCTCCCAGGGGATTTAGGTTTGCCAGTCTCCAGGTAGGGCCTGGAGTTTTCCTGGAATCACAACTGATCTCTAGACTACAGAGATCAGTCCCTCTGGAGGAAAAAAGGCAGATTCCGAAGGCAGACTGTAAGGCAACACAGCCCTGCTGGACTCTCTCCACTCTCTCCACACCCTCTTCAGGCACCGCCCACAAATTCCCAGGCATTTCCCAAATCAAAGTTGGCAACCCTATTCTGATTTGGATAGGGACTATGGCATGTGCAGAGAAGCTGCTTAAGCCACCACCCTGTGCCATTTTCTCAACCTGAAATAGACTGGAGGGAGCTGCTATTGCCATGTTAGAGAATCTCTATGTGATAGTTTCCCCAGTGGGGCAAATATGTTGATTGATTGATTGATTGATTGATTGATCGATCGATTGATCGATCGATCGATCGATCGATCGATCGATCGATCGATCGATTGATTGATTGATAATCTGCTCTCCCCATGAACAAGCTCAGAGCGGATAACATCATATTAAAATTTACAATAACATTTGCTTTAAAATCATAAATGAACACACAGTTCAGAAAATTAAACAGCTCTAGATGGTGGCTCATATTTACTTCCCAACTAGACATTCTATGGGGTGGGAGATGGAGGGGCAGGAATGGTCCAGCCAGTGGGGAAAGTCAAGGTGGGGATTGCACTATCCCCTTCCCCCAACAGGAGACTGGTAGGAAGGCTCATCCATATCCCAGCCTCAGCCATATGCCTCGTGGAACATCTCTATCTTACAAGCCTGACCAAAAGACAATCAATTTCGTTGGGCCCAGTTTTCAGCAGACAGAGTTCCACCAGTCTGGTGCCAGGACTGAGAAGGCCCTGGCTCTGGTCAAGGCCAAGCAAGCCTCCCTGGGGCCAGGGACCACCAGCAGGTTTTTATCAGCTGACTGGAGCACCCTCCGGGGCACATATGGCAAGAGGGACTCTCCAGGGAGTCATTCCAAGTCAGGAAAATGACACTGGGAAGGGGAAGGCTTCTTCACCCATGTGTGCCACAGCCTCAATCTGAATTGGACCCCTGCATACCTGGGAGGCACAGAACTCATTTGTGTAGCAAATGAATCAGTTTTATCGCCACAGTCCTATGGCCAGTCTGCCAACTGCTTAGGAGAGCAACTAAACCTTATACTGGCATAGAGTGGCGCATATCAAGCCTGTGGATCACACAGGGCCATATCAGGCCTATCTCACAGGGATATGAAATGAGTCAGATTTGTGCCTCGCAGTGTTAAGTGTTGCCCTTACTCATGTGCCTTGGGACATTTCTTACCTTGTGTTCTACCTAGTGTCCTCTGCTCATATATCTTAAGCCAGAATGGGTGCTGGACAAGCCTTTTGAGCATAGGAAAAGGGCATTAGGGGAGCAATCCTAAGCATGTCTCCTTGGAAGTAAGTCCCATTTTAGTCAACTGGATTTAATCCTAGGAAAGTCTCTTTAGGATGGTACTAGGAGTAGACAGTCATTCAAATTCTGTTGAGTTCACATACAGGCACGGGTCTGCGTGCTCAGAATTGTGTGGGACTTTGACAATACTTCTTTGCATCTGTAAAATGTTTTGGGTCTTCTAGTTTAGTCAATACAAAATTCCTGTTGCAGATAAGGATTTGCTTCTGTGGAGCAAGGGACAGAGTTTTGAGAGAGAGAATTTTAAGCATTTACAAATTTTTTAAGCTGTGATTTGTGTGTCTACCATGTTTACTACTACTACTACTACAAATGTCTTTTGTGTTGCTACAATGCACTATGAGGAACTTAAATGATTATATATGAACATGAATTTAAAGGCATGTGTGATGAAACTCAGATGCCATTTTAAAGCGATGTTTTCAGTAATGTGAGTTACTGTGCTTTGTTTGTATTCCGTTTGTATTCAAATGCTTAGATGTTACGATGAGTAAGAACACATCAACTAATTCCTCCTGTGTTTTTTGGGATCCTCAGCTACTGAAAAATTTCTTTCCATTGGGTCTTCTTTTCTGTCTTTCTGTTGTTAAGGTCTATTTTTCCCAAAGTGGTCTCCTCCTGTCAGGGGCAGCACCAGGGTTTCTGGTGCCCATGGCTGCCCCTACGTGCGCGTGCCCCAGACTGCATAATGATGTCACTGTGTGATTATGTCATCATGCATCAAGCCGGCCCCATTGGCCGGCAGGTGGCTGGGATGGCGCGCGGAGGCTGCCCTCGCTCCCATTCGGGCGCGGCAGGTGGCTGGGGAGGTTCCGCACGCTGCCACGGACGCCTGCCGTGCCTGGCCCATGGCTGCTGCACCCGGCCAGGGGCATGTGTTGATGGCAGCGGCGGTGGCGGTGGCAGTGCAGGGCTGGCTGGGTGCAGCAGCTGCAGGCTGGGCACGCCAGCTCTGTGGCATGCGCCTCCATCCCCGGTACCCCCTCCGGTGGCCTCTTCAGCACCACAGTGCCCGCGGCACCCACCTCACCACCTTAATGGTGGCACCAGCCCTGCCTTCCCTTCTTCCTAGTCATGACTGTCACGCTGTCCTTTGTCCTCTCCCTTCATCCAATCTGTCACTTCTCCACTCTTTGCTCCCCCCAGCAGTCTCTCCCATTCCCAGAGACTCTCCAAGTTGCCATTCTTGAGGAACTCCCAACTGACCCTTGCAGTATTTGGGGCATGTATTGTTCCAGCAGCAAGCTGAATATGTTGTTCGGATAATTAGTATGTACTAGGACTAGAATGTATGCCTGTAGTTTTAAGAGAAGTGTATCCTGGGAGTTGTAGTGCCTTCCCCCACCCGTTTCAGCACCTGGGGCATTCAGAGCCCGCCAAAAACTTGTTAGGGCCATTTCCTCCTTTGTTCAGTCACACCTTGGCAGAAAGAGGAGCAAGTCATCTCTCTTTTTTTGCCACATTCACTGGGTCTACAAAGCTCCATCATGCGCCTTTATGCATGAAAGATGCACTCTCTCCTTTCTTATTTAGTAGAACTGTGAGTAGAGATTCCTTGTATGGCATGAAGTTGAATAAAAACCATTTAAGTTTATAACCTGTGCATGTGCATTGACACTTGACAACAAAGGGTAGGGACTCCCTCCTTGCGTCGGAATAGGGCACACACAAACACACAGAGGCAAAACTTCCCCAATCCTGTCATCCTTCAGAGCCCACAAAGAAGCTGCCAGCTCTGATGCCTCTTGCAGATCAAGGGCAGAAACCGCACAACAGCTGGTGTTGTGTTGCCTCTTGCCTGTGGCAGGGAGAAGATCACTCATTTATAGAAGCGTCCCTGGATAGGTTTACAAATCAGATTTCCCCTCAGCTGTGTGCATTTATGCACCGTTGATCAGTTTTATTTCTTGGATGTCAGAAGTGCATGTAAAACAAACCAATATTCAAATGAGAATATTTTATTTTGCTTCTTTTTATTTGAATGTTGTTTTTCAAATACTGAATGTTTTGAATCAGTGGAGTTAGCCATGTTAGTCTGTAGTAGCAAAATCAAAAAGAGTCCAGTAGCTGAATGTTTTGAAAACAGCTTTCAAAATGGACAATGGCACAATTCTTTGTCCCCAACCCTTTTGAGCCTGCGGGCACATTTGAGCAGAGATTGCCAACCCTTTTGCACCTGTGGGCACATTTGGAATTCTAATGCAGTGGGGTGAGCAGAGGAACAAAATGGCTGCCACAAAATGGCTGCTGCAGGAGGTGGAGCCAGCCACAAAATGGCTGCCACAGCTTATCTTCAGTCATACAGTGAAGATGCTCGTGCTGTGAGTAATATTTCAAATAATCTCAACAACAATCAAAATACAAATTAATAATCAGTTGATATAAACACAATCCTCCCTTCCAGTAATTAGTATAAAAATTCTCATACCTAAAATATTGTAGAATATTCATAGAAAAGTGTGCTTTTTCCTGCAGCTTCAGGCCCTCCAATCGCTCAAGGAAAACTGCCGCTTTTTTTCCTTATAAGTCTTTCCCTCTAGTAGACTAAGGGTTACATGTGGAAGCTGCCAAAACAATATTTTTTAAAAATCTCCAGACAGCCAATCACATTTCTAATAGCCTGTCTGAAGCCCTGCCTGGCAAAAGCCCCACCTGGCCCCACTCACTTTCTAAAAACTCTTGGTGGGCACCAGGAAAGGTGTTGGTGGGTGCAGTGGTGCCCATGGGTACCACATTGGGGACTCTCTGGTCTAAATATAAGATTTGTGTCCTCTAGATAGACATATTGTTAACTTGTTCAGCTTGCAGGTCTTCAGTTGAAGTTTCTCACTCTAGAAAACATGGGGCAAGAGTTAGGTTGCCAACGTCCAGGTGGTGGCTGGAGATCTCCCAGCATTCCAACTCATCTCCAGGCCATAGAGATCAGTTCCCCTGGAGAAGATGGGTGCTTTGGAGGGTGGACACTGAGGTTTTATACCCCACTGAGTACCCTCCCTTCCCCAAACTCTGCCCTCTCCAGGCTCCACTCCTAAACCTCCAGGAATTCCCAACCTGGAGCTGGCAAGCCTAGGCAAGATTGACCTAAACTTACAGGTGTCAGGACTAATTCTGAGCCACGTCTTCTTCATTGTCAGTGTTCTCCTCAAAAGCTGAGTATAGAGAACCTCCCCACCTCCACTCTGTGGATTGTTTCTTTGGGACTGCAGCTAGGGTTCCCAGGTGCTCGCTGGTGGCAGACAAATTCCCAGGGTTTTTCACCCTTGACCAGCATTCTGCCAGTGATTGGTGGAAGATGCCAAGCCCCCAGAGGTTGTCTACCACCAACAGGCACCTCAGGAGCATGTGAGGTGTGTATGCTCCCAAGGGATGCACCTACATTATTGTGCCATCTGCAGGAGTGCTCTCGTGTGTTGTTTGGGGCCAATTTTGGGGGCGCTCCCATGGCTGGCACTATGATGTCACTTCTGGGAAGACAACCACGCTGCTAGCATGAGGTAAGTGCTAGGTCCCCCCTCTCCCACCGGGAGGGTATAGGGACCTGGCAACCCTAGCTGCAGCCCCATTCTTTGTGTTGCTGTTTTAGTAGCCATTTCTTCTGTGTTTGGTTTCTCCTTGAATCATCTCAGAGAATTAAAAAAGATCAAATAACTAGGCATAGTCAGAGAATATGCTTAAGTGACATGTCCTGTAAACTACAGTGACAGCAATTAGACATTATACTTACTCCTTTACTGAAAAGGCACTGTGGTATTCGGTATACCCGAATACAACAGTATACCAAATTAAACATAATTATAATTCGGTATACCGAATTAAACGTAATTTTTTTGCTGAATAACTTGCAGATTAAGATCCATAGAAGTGGCAGGTATAGCGTTTAAGGCCTTATCCCATTGTTTTGGCAAACCTGACTAATCTTATTGCATCCATTCCTAAGATTCTGCTTCTCATATTTATTAACCAACATCAAATATATATTCTGGACATCAAATATGTTCAGGATGTGATGATGTCACAACTGTAAGTGACTTGTTTAGTGTAGCAGGACCTGACAGAGCCAGTGGAAATTGCTCCTCAGAGGGTTTGTTAATTTCATCTTTGCCTCCCCAAAGGCTCTGTCAAATTAACAAACCCTCTGAGGAGGGTTTGTTAATTTGACTGTGTTTTTAAACTACATTTCCTGGCTAATATTGCATCTCCCTACACTTGAACATCCCCATGTAAGATACTTTGTGTAGAGACACTCTTAGTCTCTGTTTGGTTGTTCATTCCTGCCTGTATCTTAAAGGAACCTCACACACCCACCTTCTCTTGTGCAATGACCAACAGCAAGTCATTCTGCTAAAGTCTGGGTGGAGCCTCACAGCAATAGCAGTGTTGCATAGCAGGTGAAGATGGAGCCAACTCAGTCCCAGCCCATATGCCCCAGGAAAACCAGTCTCTGTGCTGAAGATTGGCACAGAGCACTCTTAGCAGCACAGATTCAGAAGTCGGCGTCATACACGACTGACCCGCAAGTTAGGAAACCGTGCTTCTTTAATTCACTTGGCGTCCCTTAGATTTGATTTCTGCTAGAAGAATGGCTAATAAAAGAAGTGATGATAGTTACAAGAATATCGCCATTCAGCTCTCCAGCCATTTTGGAGGTGAGGTAATTGAAATGGGAAACGTAAAGAGAACTAGCGTTTGAGAAAGCGTAATGCATATTTGTTCGTCAGCACAATGAATAACAAATAAGATATATTCACAAGAGAACAGTTCAGCACAAGGGCCGAATGTTAGATGTAATTTGTTTATTGACAAACTATCCAGCAGTGGAGCAGCAGCCCAGCAAACATGACAAAAGTAATGAATCTTTTCCTGCGTAAAGTGATTATATTTGAATGGTTCAGATTAACCTGGGATTTGAGCCTAGTGCTCGAGTGAACTAATTTGCTGGTGTAATGACTCCTCTCAACTGGTCAGCCGATCAGCTAGATGAATCCTGCATTGCGCTTGCCTAAGTCAAACATGAGCAACACTTCTGGCAGGATCTGTCCACGCAGCCAATAAACACAGGATGCAGTGTCATGAGTTGTGACGCATTTAGCCTCAAAGAAATGCTTCTCTTCCTTGGTTCCTCTTTCAAGAACCCACGGGTGCTATTTCCCCCAGGCTACCTGTTGTGTATTGGACTGAGCTAGGCCAAACAAGGCCTCTAAGGTATTGAATGTATTTACTGTTACACACTGAGCTTCAGGTTATGCCAGGGTTCCATATGCCTGCAATTCCCATTGGTTACATTTGCCTGCACTTCACTATCATTGGTTACATTTGTCTGCACATTCATTGGGTACTTTCTGGGGGCAGCAGCCAATCAGTCCTCTCTAGTAAAGACCAATCAGAGGCCTGCCTATCTTATACATTGTATATAATTCATGCAAATGATGGTATTGTAAAGTACACGTTCTTATTGGTTACTGGCTATTTTCAGGGCGGGGTTTATCTGTGCATATTGAGGGCTTCTGTTCAGCTTTGTTTTCGTATGTAGTGTCATCTAGTGAGTAATGTCTGCTGTCATCTGTCTGTTCTGGCTTGCAATAAAGAGCATTGTTTTGGCTGAAATCACTCTGGGCTGCAATCATTCTGAGCTCAGGGCTCAGTACACAATACTACCCATGTTTACAATGAGGAGGACTGAACAAGAGGAGCATGTCCTATTCCGTTCCCCTGCTGCTTTGGGGGAAGAGATTCTTTTGTGCGGGAAACGTTCTTTGAGTATGGAAAACCACGCGAAACGCGTGAAAAAGGGTAGGTACAGCCTAGACGAAGTTTTCACTGTATCAGTAAAGATTGGCCATATACCAGATAAGGCATTGCCAATCTTTTCTTTAATAGCTATCTCTGAGTAGAGAAAATGTCCTGAGGTACTCACCTTTCCCAGCACGTTACCAAGTTTTGTTCTGTCTCAGAAACAGAACATAGATTACAAAGGGCAGAAGAAATTAAGCTATCAGCTAAGCAGCACAGAGAAAAATCTTATGAAATAAAAGCTTTGCTAAAAGGAGCAGGCCTGTTTGTGATCTTTCCTTGGCTTTTCTAGGGGCTGCGTGGGTTACTTTGCAGCAGCCTGCAGCTCAGGTTGCCAATCTCCAGGTAGTGGCTGGTGATCTCCCGGAATTACAACTAATCTCCAGGCCAAAGAGATCTATTCCCCTGGGGGGAAATGGCTGCTTTGGAGGGTGGATTCTATGGCATTATGCCCTGCTGAGCTTCTTTCCCTCTCCAAGCCCTGTCCTCGCCAGGCTTTGCCCCCCAAATCTCCAGGTATTTCCCAACCCGAAGTTGGCAACCGTTTTTGCAAGCTGCTGGGAGCTCCTGAAGCTATTTGTTGGAAACGCTGTGCACCAGATACTGCTCCAGTTTCATTTTGCAGCCTTCTAACTAGCCTTCAATGGACTTAGAAAGGGGTAACTATTTAGGATGGCACCGCTGGTCACTCCCTGGGTCCCAAAAGCCAAGAAAAAAATTAATTGTGCCACGCAATAAAATGCCTTCTATAAAATGGTAAAGAATGTATGTATGACATAATTATTAGACAAACTTTTCAAAAGAAAAAAAAATCCAGTGCGCATGTTACCACAGACCAATGGCCCAGATTTTGAAGAATATTTTATTTTAATCAATTTCCTGTAGACCGGAAGCAGCTGTTGAGCTGGTGCAGTCAATTTCAGAAGTCAGTTGTATGGGTTTAAGCTTGGGAAATGGCTGCAATTCCAAATTGGAGGGAATGGTTTCATTCCCATGAGGGCTGGTTCACTTCTTGGAGTATTTTCAAACAACCAATTTTAAACAGACTGGGTTCAAATGGTGCCTCTCTCCCTATACTATTTTGAACTCCAGAAAACACTTCATGCCGCAAAACCGTTTAAAAAAAAAGATGTACATTTTACTACTCTTATTGGATTCAATTTGAGATTTCAGTTTATACTCAAGATGGCATCAGCTGTAGAGATTCAACATTGAGTAGCAATTTCTTTTCCAAACATATGATCCTAGTCTTTTTTTTTAAAGGCCATTGCCATTCTAAAATTCTGTCAATGCGCATCCTCGATCACTGCAGCAATTTAAAACATGAGCAAAAGTTGCCCATAAACAAACACAAAGGGCCTGAAATAGCTTGTGTTTCTTAGAAACTGGAAAAGAAGCCAATCATGTTTTCCCCATCATTGTTAAGTTAGTGAGGGAAAACAGTAAACCAAAAAAGCTGGATGCTGAGAGAAAAGACCCCAAAAGAAAGAGGTAAAAAACAGAAACGTCTTGTATTCACTCATAGGGTTGCCTGGAGAATGTGGGGTTTGGGAAGGGACCTCAGTGAGACATAATGCCATAGAGCTTACCCTTTGAATCTGCCAGCTTCTCCAGGGGAACTGACCTCTGTAGTCTGGAGTGATAATCCCAGGAGACCTCCAGACAGTTGGCAACCCTAGATAGGAGACTTATTTTGAACCTTTGCATGCATCACCTTGAGTTCCATAATCAAAGAAAGCTGTGATTCAAATATATAATATTTTCTTACACTCAGGTCTTAGGATAGATAGTAACAGTTAAGAGGAGAGTATTTTAAAAGTTGCCCTGACCTGGGTAGCCCATGCAAGCCTGATCTCGTCAGATCTCAGAAGCTAAGCAGGGTTGGCCATGGTTAGTAATTGGATGGGAGACCTCCAACAAAGACCAGGGTTGCAGAGGCAGGCAATGGCAAATCACCTCTGTTTGTCTCTTGCCATGAAAACTCCACCAGGGGTCACCATAAGTCAACTATAGTGATTCCGCACACGTTGGATAATGCACTTCCAATCTTTATAGATAATTTGGAACGGAATTTTTTGTGTGCGGAACAAAAAATCCACCTCAAACGATCGATAAAGTGCATTGAAAGTGCATTATTCAGCGTGTGCGGAATCAGCCCATGACGTGATGGCACTCTCTGCCAGACATTTTAGAAGTCATTCCAAAGCACTTCCTGCAAATAGTGTTGTGCCAGTTACTATCCAAAATCAGTAACCACATTTGATAATAAATCACAGAATCTAAAGAGAAATCCCATTTAGTTCTGTAATCGGTATCTCTTCAGATTTGGAATTAACGTGCATAGTATTTGGAACTTTTAATTGCGGTTCTACTGAAATCATTCGGCATCGGAGGCAAGGCTTACTATTACAGTGCCCCAGATACCTTTTATGGATTGGGCCTTATGCTGGCTTTTGTAAATAAAGAGAGTTTTGCATTTATATGTCTCAGTTTAATAGGTACATACTGCCCACTTAATGGGATTTACATTCACTCAAACAAAATTAGCCTGGTAAAAGACAATGCAACATGCTGTAATGTAAATAGGACTGACGGCAAAATTAAATGTTTGTGGAAAGAGGGTAGCAGATCTATCAAGAGCTAATTAGACTGCACGTTCCGAGACGAGCTTGGGAGCAAGCAAAATGAACAAAGAAAGGAGGAGACCAAGAAAGGAAGAGAAAAAGGGGTTCTTTGTGTAGGGATGAAAAGCAGTAGTAAAGAAGGATATTTAGACTGGAGCAGCTGATGGGCCGTCCCATGAGACAGCCCCATAATCTTATCTGAACCTCTTGATTAAAGAAAGTTGAGAGGCAACTTTGATAACCCCCTTTTAAGTGTAAATAGTCTCTTTGTGACAGTTTGCTAGTTGGCAGTTATCTTTCTTTGATAGGCATTGTAACATTCTTAATGTACTTTTCATCTTTTCATTTAAAACCTACTTTTCCAAAAGGAGGATAATAGTTCCTAAAACAAAGAGATGCGTTTAAGAGAATCGTAGTGCGGGTAGGAATGGTTCTGGGGCAGCTAGTTGGTACTTGGAAGAGATCAAGGATGTCTGTCATAATCAAAATGGTTTGCTTCTGTATTTGTCAGAGGCTTACAATAGGATGGATCTGACTGCACTCACTGCAGCTTCTGAACACTCTTCAAGGGTAGCCCCAAGTAGAGTGCATTGTAGTAGTCCAGTCATAGATCCCTGTGGCTAGATCTGACTGAACCAGGAACAGAGCTGAGGCACCAGTCAAAGCTGCAGATGCATTCTGAACCACTGCAGCCCACTGGCTTTCAAAGATGGCTGCTGTGTCAAGTAATACTCCCAAAGCTATGGACCTGACTTTTTAGGGGGAGTGTAACCCCATCCAGGACAGGCGAGATCTCACATTGCTAGTCAGCCTTTCTACTAATCCAGAAAACCTCTTTCTTGTCAGATTGTGTTTCAGCTTGTTCACCCTCATCCAGCCCATTACAGACTCCAAACACCAGTTCAGAACATTAACAGCATCCTCGGAATTAGATGGGAAAGAAAAATGGAGCAGGGTATCATCTGCATATTGGTAACACCGCAGCCCAAACCTCCTGATGACCTCTCCCAGTGGCTTCAAGTAAATATTTAAAAGCATGGGAGATAAAAGGACTCCATTAGCTAATGGCCATGGAGCAGAGTAGGAGTCTCCCAGTACCATATTCTGCAGCTGACCACGCAGATAGGACTCGAACCACCACCGTGCCTCTTAGTCCTAGTGCTGAGAGGCAACTCAGTAAGGTACCGTGGTCAATTGGATATGATAGATAATACTGACCTCGAGGGACTTGATTTAGTGTAAGGCAGATTCATGTGTTCATGTGGAATGTCTCCCTGCTGTTTCCTGTTTCCCGGGTTATTCTGCCTTCCCTCCTCTTTCAGCTAGATCTGTTATCCAGTAAGGGCAGCAGGGCTCAATCACGAAGCAGTAGGCAATGAGGCCTGCGCAATTACTTAGGGCTGCCTTTCACAGCCTAGAAAAAGGCAACAGCCATCCGAAGGTTGGGTTTCTCTGTTTGGATCTATTGTTAGGCTATTTGTTTTCTGTGATTCACAGTGAATTCCGTAACAGGTGCTGAGTTTGCCATACTCTTTTTCTACTAATTTCAGTGGGAAAGTGATGTGTGTTCTCAAGTCACTCTAGGGTTACCACTCTTCCGGTAGTAACCCCCCTCCACCCCTCACCTGGCTGGCAGGGGGGAAGTGCAGGAACAGGGTTCCCGGGCATGCTCCCAGGGCAGCGCGACAGCATCACCTCCCAGGAGTGACATCATCGCACCACCCCTAGGGTGCTCCTGTGCTTCGCAGCGGGCCAATTTGGGCCCCAAACTGACTGAATTGGGTCCATTTGAGGCCCAAATCAGCTCATTGCAAAGTGCATGTGTACTCCTGCACCTGTGCGATGACATCTCCCGAAGGTGATGTCATTGCACAGATATGGGAGTATACGCTTTGAGCATGCACAAGGGACACAGAGAAGGTGAGTATTGGTTACTTGTTCTCCTACTGGGAGTTTAACAGGTCCTGGCAACTCTAAGTCACCCCCCCTTTAAATCAATGGAACTTAAAACAATTGACCTTTGCTTTGGATTACTACTTGCCATTTATTTAAACTCAAGATTGTGTCGGTTCTACAGGTTAAGTAGGTTCTGTTGAAATAACACCATAGTAAGAAAAAAGATGATAGAAGAAATAACTTCTGCGGGTAATGACATTGCATCAGAAATCAATGGGCTTTCCTCCTACAATTAAGCATCATCAAAAAGGGACTCCTAAAGTGTTAATTCATATAATGCATTGAAATCCAGGTAGGGTCATTTTACTGAAGTTGCCTGTTGAGAAAATATTGACCTGTGTTCCTTTAATCTCAGTTTCACCGAGGACTTGAAAAAGCTCTGCGGTACCAACAATAAAAATGCAAAGGCACCACCTTGACTCAATGAGATGTGGAGGTAAACTGGCATTTTTTTCCCCAAGAAAGCTTGATGGGGAAAGCATTCCAAAGGTCAAAACTGCCTTTAATCAGGACGATAGAAATGACTGGCATGCAAGAGAACGGTAAGATACGAAGTTTTAAAACAGAAAGAAAGCCAACGTCTCTTTTGTGGATAGGCATCCTCTTTGCCAGCCTCAAAATATTATGGGCAAGTGACTTGCAATGTAAGAATAAACTGAGATCTCCACATCAGCAATTTTTCTTTTAATCCTTGGTCTATAGATTGCTTTCGGTTGTGTGCCTCTGTGTGTGTGTGTGTGGGTTGAACTTTGTGACTTTGGGTAGAATGAAGACATGAAGCTGCCTCGTACTGAATCAGACCCTTTGTCCATCAAGGTCAGTGTTGTCTACTCAGACTGGCAGTGGCTCTCCAGGGTCTCTGGCTGAGGTTTTTCACATCACCTGCTACCTGTGAAATCAACGAAACAACACAAACCCCATGTTAAAAAAACTCACTAACTATTGAGTTACACGATCGCTCAAATAAATATGAATTTTATAATGTGGTATCTATGACAATTTCCACAATATTCAACCATTCGATACATAAACTGCAGCCAAATATTGTCTGACACAGATAATTAATATCTAACACAGATCACTAACAACAGTAGGGTTGCTAGGTCCCTTCTGTCTCCTAGCAGGAGATCGGGATGCTGGCTCTTGCCTCCCCTCCTTTCCCTCGTCTTCGCACACACGCTGCTGGCTGGCGCAATGACATCACTTCCGGGAAGTGATGTCATCATGCAGGTCAAAGGGTGACCCAGGGAGCACTCCTGTGATCACCAAATGGCTGAATCACCCCACCAGGGCCTGATTCAGCTTGAAACGGGCCCGCTGAGGGGCATGGGAGTGCACCATACCACCCAGGGATGTGCCACTCCGCCCCTCCACCTGGTAAGTGGGGGTGGGGGTGGGAGGTGGGAGCAGGGGATCCCCCACCCTGGGTGGAGGAATGGCAAGCCTAAACAATGGGCTTCTGGTATTATTCCCATTTCAGCAATCCAATTCCTTCATCAGGTTAACTGTGTAGAAATCTTTAGCATAAAACATAGCCTTCCACTTGTATAGTCATCTTCAATCAGTAATTATTACAAAAGTGTGAGAGTACTCAAAATAGGAAAGAAATATGCAGGCACTCCATACCTATTGCACTTTTACAATAATTACTGATTGAAGATAGTCAGGTTGCCGACTTCCAGGTGCGGCCTAGAGATCTCTTGAAAATGCAGTTGGTCCCAGACTACAGAGATTAGTTGTCCTGGAAAAAATGGCTACTTTGGAGGGTGGACCCTATGGTATTATACTCTCCAGAGCTCCACCCACAAATCTCCAGGAATTTTCCAACCCAGAAGTGGCAACCCTACTTGATAGACCGATAGTCTGATTCGGTGTAAAGTAGCTTCATATGTTCAAAGTGTACAGTAATGCAGCAGCTTCTATTTTACTGAGAAAGACCGGCTGTTCTTGAAAGGGAGCGTAACTTCTGGGCACAGACTTCAGCATACATTATTCTTTCCCCAAGTTTGCCTCAAAGAACTTGAGTGACTGCCAGAATTTTAAAATCACCACCTTTACCCTACTTCACTATTTTTCTGAGCTCTGTACAAATTAGTTTTTATTGAAGCTGTTCCATTCAGGCTTGCCTCCAGGGCGTAAGCAGATATCTCAATATGTATTAAGGCACTTCAGTACAAATACATTATTGGCAATACGTCATGTTATCTGTGGGAAAGACTGCAAGTAAAATAGTTGTTAATATTTTTGGAGGAAACCAACAATGTTTCAAATAAATGAGGCCTGGTTTTAAAAATCCTATTCTATGAGAGATCAGGTCTGATGCCCAGGTAGCTGTTTGCTAGTCATAATTAACCAGTCCCCCCCCCCTCCCCAACTTCTGGGACATTATACAGAAAGTATAAAGTACAAATATTTGTTAGAAATGAAAAGCCTGTTAGGTTTGTAAGAGGGCATCATGAAGCTATAATAACAAATACTTTTCAAAAGAATGTAGCTGGAACTTAAAGATTTTGAAGGCAACCTGCTGTATTTGGCTTCTGGGAATGAATTGCTTTTTGTTTGCACACATTATCTATGAATATGTTGACACCAACAAAACAGCACCTCTCAAAACATTCGTAGATACTGTGTGCAAATGGAAAGGCCCTTTTCACACTACTTGCCTGCTCCCGGAACGTTGCGAAACGTCACGCAAAAACTGCAGAAGATAGCATCTTCTCGCGAGAGTTTTGTGCGATGTCGCAGAAAACGCAGTCGTGCAAAAACGATGTCACGCAAAACTCTCGCGAGAAGAAGCTATCTTTTGCGGGTTTTGTGCGATTTTTCGCAACTTTCCGGGAGCAGGCAAGTAGTGTGAAAAGGGCCAAAACCTAAACATTCCCTTGCACGGAGACAATCATCGATGAATGCATTTGTGGACTCCAGTTGCCATGTTGAGCAAAAATTTAGATAGATGGATAGATGGATAGAAAACACGAAATTTAAAATAAAGAAAATACTAAGATGAACTTTTATTTGGATGAAAGAAAAAGCAAAAATGACCTCCTCTTAGATGATATTGCATGATTTATGAAAAGCAATGTTTATATTTACTAGTGGGTGACCTGCAAGGACGTACAGTGCGTGTCTCATTTTCCCTCCCACATTATTTCCTCTTGTCCTTCCCTGGTGGCCCCCATAGCTTTTCCCACTTTCCTGCTCCCTTCCTGTCTTAGTGACCAAGGCAGTTTTTGTGCCAAAACCAGACACGAACGGGTCCAGATCACCAGTTTCACTTCGGAGGTCCTGGAATTGAATGGCTGCCACCCTCTCTAATACCTTTACCCCCAAAGGAAGGATCAGAACAGGTTGATAATTTGGATCCAGAGATTTTTAAAGAAGTGGTCTACCCATTATCTCCTCAGGGCCACCGGCTCCACTCTCTCTCTTAATGAGGAGTTCACAATGTTTTGGATCTAATTTATCACCTTCCTGGGGCTTGTTGTAATCCATCTGTAGGGTAGATTTCTCCAAGCACCATATGAACATCCTTGAGTTGCAACTAGAGATGGGAACGAACAGAAAAAAAAAATGATGTTTGTTGTTCATTGCCATCCACAAACAGGGACTCATGAACAACCACCAACATGGCCCTGTTTACGAACATGTTTGTGGTTGGCTGTTTGTGGGGGCCAGCAGGCTCTCCTCCAACCATCATCCAAGTCAAGATCCCTACTGCACCAGTCCCAGAAACCTGACCTTAGGAGGCACCAGGAAAAGTACCAATAATAAATAATAGCTTGGCCCAGAGCCTGGCAGCAGTCCTGGAACTTGAAGGGGTAGATCCCTATCCCACCACACACAAAGAAAATTCAAGTTCCAATGCACTCACCCTGTCTCTCTAACAGCAGCTGTCTCTCCCTGAAAGCCAGAGCTGGGAACCTTCCTCCCCCCTGGTCTTTTCCTGTTGTAACAAATTTGGAGCTCTAGTCCACACTTGGAAGGAAGACCTGCCTATCAAGCTAAATTGGGCTTAGATTGGTGTTTCCAGGGCAACAACAGGAGTTCAGACAGAGTTTAGACAATCCTTGCCTACGTTGCCAAGGGAATTGATTGCAGGTGCCAGATTGTCTGGCTTGATGAACAGCAACGAACAGGGCTTGCAACAACCAGCTGTTCGTTTAGAATGGGGCCTCACGAACTGCTTGTTCTCGAACAGCAGATTGGGCTGTTCTTGGCTTTTTTTTTTGTTCGTATTGCTGTTTGTGCCCATCTCTAGTTGCAACTACTGAAACTGATCCAAGCAACCACATAAATCTGGTGTCTTAGTAACAATAGATATTTAAGGTGGGTAAGTGTTTGGGTCTACAGTAGAACAGCAGGATTTGAGTCCAATGGCATCTTAGAAACCTAACAAGATTTTCAGAGTGCAAGCTTTCGCGAGTCAGAGTTCCCTTCTTCAGACAACCCTGAAGAAGCGAGCTCTGACTCTTGAATGCTTACACCCTAAAGAAAGGAGCGCTGATTCTCAAAAGTTTACACTCTGAACATCTCGTTGGTCTCTAAGATGCCACTGGGCTCAAATCAGACATTCAAATATGTTAACTGGTATCAAGGAAATTAGGAATTGTCAGTAACAACACAGTGGTCTTGAGTACTTGAGCTGAAGATCAGAACTGTACCATAATGAAACCTTTGGATATCCTTTCTTCATAAACAAAGGTTATTGTTTTAAGGAAACACCCCCGGATCAGTCCATGAAGCAACCTGGTGTGTCCCTGATCTTGTAAACAAGTCCTTGGTCCAGTGGCCCCTCAACAATTCCCATGCTCATTTCTCATCTTTCCACATCTCAGGCAACATTTTTGCCTCTTCTCCCCACGTGATAGATCATGCTGTCTTATCAAGGTCAGTCAGAAAGGGCCTTTTTACATATCTCATAAATTTTCGCCAGGTGCCATGGATGTGAGATTAATGTAATGGCAGTACAGTGAGCACTCAGGCTTGCCTTAATTATGCTAAGGTTGCCGGTTCACCGTTTCTCTTCATCTGTCTCTCGCTTTAGGGAACACTAAACACTCTGTCATTAGATTGTCGGTTCCACAACATTGGCCGCTTGCATTTACAAAGTCATCAGCTGGCTTATGATCTAGCTTTTCTAAGAAATTAAGTAAATAGTAAAAATAAAAACCAAACCCATAACAGGGCCTGGTGAAAAAGGGAGACATTCAAAATATTGCAAACTGCTGCATTTTGCTTTTCCTACAAGCTTGCTGGAAAGCAAACTCAGACTAACTAAATCTCTTGATCTCATGCTCCAGTTCTGGAATATTATAGAAGGAGGGTTACAATTCAGTTTTGGCACAAAGTTCTTCCACTGGGAATGACCTGGCTTTGTGAGCAATTCATTCAGGATGCCTTGGCTCTATAAGAAATCCATTTTGGTTTCACAATATATGTATGAAGAAAGAAAGCCAGATCAGGGTAAAGATGGTGTGAGGGATTGCATATTTTTAAAAGCCTGGAAGGGCTGGACACACTGCTGCAGGACTGTTAAGGGTTAATTCCTCACAGAATCAGAGAGCTTTGAGTGACAGGCTATTTTAAGGGATCTAATTGAGTAGCCAGAGCTGGAAAGAGGAGGGTCTGTTTTAAGTCCCAGCAGAGTGAGATGGAGTGTGAAGAGTGGGGAGACAGAGTCCTAATGGAGAGCAGTTTCAACATCAGCAGGAGAACTGGGGAAAGCTGGCAAGGAGGTTTGGGAAGTAGGTGCAGACTCTGAAAAGGGCCACAGAAAGGGGATAAGGAGAGGAGATTTTCCCTACCCAGTCAAACAGGGAGGTAGCTCTGGAGAGAGGAGAAATCTCTGGTCTGGTGTGGTTGGAAACTGCTTGTGGAGATCTTTAGATTCAGTTAACAACTGAAGGAAAGCACTGGTGTGTGGAGATAAGGGGACTGGGATAGTAGAAAGTGGGTACCAGCATTCCTAAATCCAGAAGAGAAAAAGCAATACTAAAAGAAAGTACTAACTAGAGTCCTTGGGAAAAAACAAGTGGGGGGGAAGCCTCAAAACATAAGCCTTTAAGTATCTGTGAAGAGCATAAGAAGTCTGCATGTTCTAATTTTTCCTCATATATATATATGTTGAATTACCTCAGAAATTTTCAACCTCTGATTTCACCTGCCCTTTCCCCTCTAAAGTAAATAAACTAGTTAGTTATTTTTGGAATTTTAAAAACATCTCTGATGCCATTTCTTCTGTTTAAGGATGAGGGAATATGATAGATGGACATAACATTTTAAGAGTGGTGTGAACAATGAGGGATGTACATTTCCTCTCCAAGGTCAAGTTGGAGTTTCTCTTTTATCTTGGATCTTGGATCAGTTTCAAAGATAATGTCTCAAATCTTCAAAAATAGCTTAGAGACTGGCAGCATGACAATACGGGCCTTAACTCCTCCCTGTGCCTTGCAGTGGTTTGCTGTAATCATTCTCTACCATTAATTCTGCACTTGGACTATGTCACCCCTAATGGAGGGAAGGACACATCCTACTCTTGCTTCATACACAGTCAGTGGCAAAATCAACTGGCGGAATGCAGATGGTTTTATTAGAGGATCCTTACAGGTAGCCCTGCAGCTTATATCACCCTCAGACCATGCATGGTGGGCTCCCCCATTCTTGCTTCACTTCCTTTTGAGCAGAGTTGTGCTACTTATTGAGAGTTTCCAGCTCCCAGCCAGGAAGACAGTTTAAGTTAAGTAGCTGCCTCAGTCTGCAGTAGAACAGCCACATTTGAGTCTAGTGGCACCTTAGAGACAAAGAATATTTTTAGAGTATAAGCTAAACCTTGTTGGTCTCTAAGGTGCAACTGGTCTCAAATCCAGCTGTTTGGCCAGGAGGATTTCCCCCAGAACCTATCCTTGGTCCAACCTTTGCATACAGCTTTGCACCAGTGATTGATGTTCTGCTTTCTCCACCTCTCCAGCACCTTCAGTCTGCTTGCTCTGCCCTTATAGCAGCTGCCACTTCTGCTCTGCTGCCAACCCCTCCTTTCCTCTCTTCCTAATCTCAGAACCTGTCACACCTGCCTCTTGGCCAAGGGGTTGGCCCCTTGTCATTGACTGGCCAGGCATATTTCTAGTACTGTTGCCCGTGCAAATGTGTTTGCTTTTGCAGGCACTGCCACTTCTGGAGCATCTGGCCCTGTTGGCGACCATGTCTACACACAATGTGGCAGCATTTTTGGCCTCCTTCAGCTTCAGCAGAATAAAGGGCAGCATTGTTGCGCATAGCAGCCCAGCTGATACTTACACTGTGGTTAGAACTCAGACTGGTTTGCATATCTGCTTCAAACCATTGTGCACATAATCCACAATGTGCTCGCTAGCCAGGTATTATTATACCTAATTCTGAACAATGACCTCAGAGTGTGGATCAAAAAATCTGCACAATGGGGCCATGTACAGATAGGTGCATTTCCCCACAAACTTGAGGGAAACATCTGGTTTGCAGGAAATTTGAAATGTAAAAAACAGACCATATAGGGTTAAAAACCCTCTCAAATCATAAAAGCGATGTTTGCTTCTTTAAGAAAAGAATGCCATGAGATCTCACCAGACTATATTATGACATCTTGGTGGCCATTTTGGTAGGCAACCCTCAACCAATGTTGCACAGAATTTTGAGCTTTGGTTAGTAACAGTGTGGGGAAGGACAGGCTAAAAAAGGTAAAAGGAAGTGAGAAGAGAGGGTAAAGCTGGAGGAGGGAGGAGCTAAAAAGGAAAAGCTGAAGATGGAGGAAGGAACAGAAAAATGTGAGTGGGTGAGTAGAGGCTGCCAGGGGAGCAAAGAGAAAAGGTAGATAGGTGGGTGGGTGGTAGAGAAGGAAAGGCCCTGCAGGCAAAGGGGAAGGCAAAGAGAAGAAATGGGAAAATGAGATCCTCCCCTACAAGTCTTTGTGGGTCTCTCACTTGTTTCATCTGTATTTCATTCACCTTGCATTGACCACAACATACACAGCATTGTCATCCCGGCCTTTCTGTTTGGACCTTGTGTGATCCATCTTTACTTCCTGAGAGCTGTGAAAAGATGTTTCTGATATAGCAGCTACTTCTCCATCTCAGTAATGTCTAGAGGTAAGAACGATCCTGCCGAGAAGCTACTTCAGCTCTCCTCTAGCACATATAGGAATTCCCTGCTTGCCTGGGGACAGTTTTAGTTGAGTTATTGTGTTAGGCTGCAGCAGAACAGCAGGATTTGAATCCAGTGGCACCAGGGCTGGCGCGCCCATTGAGGCCAGGTAGGCGGTGGCCTCAGGGTGTAGGGTGTGGGAGGGGGCGCCGGAGGAGGCGCAGGGGGTGGGAGCACACGCCATGGAGCTGCAGCCTCCAACCCTCCCACCCTGCGCCACTGCCGCTGCCAGCACACGCCCCCAGCCGGGTGCACCAGCTGCAGGCAGGCGTCTGCGGCGGCGCAGGGCAACCAAGCAGGAGAGCTCGGAGGGCACCCGCACGGCGTCCCAGCCGTCCGCTGCAGTGATCAGACTGGCGGCGTGCGCGCTCCCATGATGACATCACATGCGATGTCATCACGCAGAGCGGTGCGTGTGTACGTGTGCACGTGCGGGGGCACCTGGCCCAGCGGCCGGCTGCGAGCGCCAAAAACCCTGGGTGCCACTGCTGGGTGGCACCTTAGAGACCAGCAAGATTTTCTGGGTGTGAGCTTTCGAGAATCAGGGTGCCCTTCTTCTGTATTCCCTTCTTCTGTCTGAAGAAGTGAGCTCTCACTTGGAGGCTTATTACTTGAAAATCTTGTTGGTCTTTAAGGTGCTTCTGGATTCAAATTCTGCTGCCTGGGGACTGTTGCCATCAAGCTCAGAGCTGCTACCACCTGTTCTTCTCCTTCCAGTGCATTAACTTGTCAGTGGCTGTTTTATTGTTGGCTTGGTTTTAAATATTTATTGTTATTCTAGTGTGTGTATGTGCAAAAGTAGGGATGATAGTTTAATCTGCTTTGAGTCCACAATTAAGTGGAGAAAGTGTCTTAAAAATACCTAATTATATAAATACATAATATATTTCTATTTCTGGCTGCTTTCGGGATGGAAGTGGGGCATACAATCATCTTACCTGTGCCAAATTTTATTTATTTGTTATATTTCTATGCTGCCTTCTCCTAAAAATAGGGTCTTCAAGAGAGTGAAGGTCAAAATATTAGCATATTTCAACATTTCAACATCAAGACGTTCCCAATATGGTTTCGTAAAACATACTCAGTGCAATCCTAAACAGAGTTATTCCAGCCTAAGCCCAGTGAAATCAGCAGGCTTAGACTGGAGTAACTCTGCTTAGGACTGCACTGATAAACACTCAAACACAATTAACAAAACGAGGGAGAAGGTCCAATAAAGTTACGGGGAAAACATAAAACAAAAAACAAACAAATGGCAGAAGACAATGGCAGAGGGAGACACACACATTTTCCTGGGGAGGGAGGTTCAAAGTTTGGGTGCCACAACTGAAAAGGCCCTTGGTGGGGCCATCCAAAACAGGACCTCTGAACATGACTGTCGTGGATGAGTTGGTTTATATGGGAGTAGGCAGTCCTTCAAGTCTTATATGGCCCTAATCCATATAGGACTTTAAAGGGTATCTTGAATACTGTATTTTGAATACCAGTATCTTGAATACTGAAAGCAAATTGGGATCCAGTGCAAATGGAACAAGACTTGAATGATCTGGTCCCTACGACTAGACATGGGCGCAAACAGCATTATGAACAGAAAAAACCCACGAACAGCCCAATCTGCTGTTCTCGAACAAGGTGTTCGTGAGGCCCCATCCTAAACGAACAGGTGGTCGTTGCAAGCCTCGTTCGTTGCCTTCGGCAATCCCCCCCTGCCACCTGCCAGCTGATAGTTTAAAAGGATCTTTAAAGGGCCAGGTAAGTGGGCTTGAGGGGAGGGGGGGCTAAGTGGGGAGGGGTTGGGGGTTCTGGCCCCCACGAACAATGAACATGTCCAGGAACACTGAGAGATCTCTGTCTTTTGGTGCTACACCTCTGAAGATGCCAGCCACAGCTGCTGGCGAAACATCAGGAACTACAATGCCAAGACCACGGCAATACAGCCCGAAAAACCCACAACAACCATGTCCAGGAACAGTTCATGTTCATCCATGTTCATTGTTCGTTGATGGCACCGAACAACGAACAAGGCGTTTGGGGTGTTTTTCCGTTCGTGCCCATGTCTACATACGACCCATTCAAGTTGACATTCCGGCCACATAACACATGTACATAAGCAGACAGGGCTTTTTGTTGACCTGAATGGAGAGGCTGTGGGGCAGCTACTGTTGCTATCGCTCTGCCCCATCTATCTGTTTGCCTGTAGGTGCTTCATGAAGAGTGGCAGAACGACCAGTCCCATCTGCAAGCCAGCCATGCCTTTGAAAAATGCAAAAGGCCCTGGTCTTTTCCAAGCCTGCTAACAAAGACAAATGACCTGATAAAGAAGTAACTAGAATAATTGAATTTGTTGTGCTGCTCTGTGCAGTGCTGATTTGTTACAATATTCATGTGCTTGTGATCCCAGCCAAAATTCCTCCCTCCACTTAGACAAAATTGGGGGGGGGGGCTGTTAATGTCTTAGTTTCAGAAGCAGAGGAAGGTGTACACATGAGGGTTTTAAAGCATAGAACCTTTGAGGATTGAGGGATGAGGAGGTAGCTTGTGTCAGGTGCATGCTTGTTAGATAAAATTCAGTGCCACTTCGACCAAAGAAATAAATGTCAAGGAAATAAATGAAATAGATGGCTACAGCTGTGCAGAGGCCCACAATTGATACTGCAGAACTGGAGAGAAGTAGAGAGACTCACTGGTCCCAAGTTTGAAAAGCAAGCAGTGGTGTCAAGGTACACATCATTTGCTTGCCAGACCTGGAAGCCAGCCACAGATGTATTTGTGTGCTGTTGCTTGGCATCTGGAGATTTTCACTAGATCCCTGCAACTTTTTGCTCTGACGAGCCTGGTAAAATGGAGCAGAATGGCATAGCCAGGCACTGCAATTGCACACAGCTCTAAGGCTTCAGTGATTGAAAGCCATACCAAAGCTGCTCCTAGTTTATGTGGATCAGGCCTTTGCTACATGGTTGCCAGCCCTTGGCTGAGTGCGCTGGAAATTGGCATCACACAATTCTCTAGCAATTTCCCAAATCTCTGTCATAAAAATCATAGAGAGTTGGGGAATTCCTAGAGCATAGTGTCATGCCAGTTCCCCCTTCATTTTGCTTGCCTGAGCAGCAGGGGGAGCCCAGGCCAGGAGCAGAAGTTTGCCTGTCATAGTGCAGACTGGGACTAGCATATCTACGGGACTACATCTCACCATATGTTTCCCGGAGGATACTTAGGTCAGCTGGTAAACAACTGTTGGTGGTCCCTGGCCCCAAGGACGCATGCCGGGCCTCGACCAGGGCCAGGGCCTTTTTGGTCCTGGCACCTACCTGGTGGAATTCTCTGTCTGTGGAAGCTGGAGCTCAGCAGGATCTTTCTGCCAGGCTTGTAAAACAGAGATGTTCTGCCAGGCGTATGGCTGAGCTCCTCTGTTGCTGGGTGAACTCCTCAGCGCTAGGTGAGCTCCTCTGCTGGTTTTCTGTTGAGGGGGGGGGAATGTAACCCCTCCCCCGATGGTCTGCCAACTCTCTCATATGTATATCATCTCCTGCCTCATGGATGTATTGGGTTGGATTTGACTTCTTGTACTGAATTTTATGTGTTAAAGATGTTTTAAAGATGTTTTAATGTGATTTTTATTTCTTGTTACCTGCTCTGAGCCCGCTTGGGGGGAGAGTGGCCTATAAGTCCAATGAAATAAATCAATAAATAATAAGTGCTCAATCTGGGCTCCGTACTTCAATAACCGGGGGGGGGAACTGGCATGGGGAGCTGGGGGAGCTAATGTGTCACTATGACACATTAAAATGTTTCTAATGCTTTGAAGTCATTGTGCTCACAGACATTATGGACAGAGGTGGCATGTTTGCTTTCAAGGACTTTGGCATTTTAATGTTCAGAGTAGCAGAATTTCCTTTGTTTGCTCTACACAACTAATTTGTTTTTACTATGCAGTAATAACCTGATAAGAGCGGGCGGGTGGGGGGGGGAAATCAACTGATATCCATTTAAATTAAAATTTTGTCTGGATTTTGGAGCAAACTGAGGCCGTGGCTCTCTGACTGTTCACTTCCTCATTTGCTCCCAGGCATATCAGGAAACAGTTGTTTTTCTATTCCTATCCAGGCTTCTCTCTCTGCCGCCCAAGAGCACCTGAGATAATGTTGCCCACTGTCACATTTGGTGCCTCTCCCCTTCACCTTATGAAAGGCAAGGTGGAGAAGAAATAAGTAGGTATTTCCAGAAAAAAACACACACCTGCCTTCTCTGCCTGCCTTTCAAGTAAAAGGAATGCCACGCTTAAGTGTTTAAAGGCAAAAAGAGACGGGGGGTTGAAAAACAGCATCTGAGTCACTCTGAAGGGGAGAAGCTATTTGTCAGGAAGAAGATAGCATTTGAAAAATGAAACTTGCTGTCGCAGCAGAAGTGCACAGAGAAATCTGCTGGGACTGATTAGCTCCATGACTCTTTCTGTCCTGCATAATATTTGCTCCTTCGGGGATTACTATAAACATGGGACACAAAAGAGGCTGGGTGGGTCTCGTTCCCCTTTGTTGACAGTCATTGCGTTAATTTTTTGCATTTGAATTTATAACCCGCTTGTGAAAAAGTAAGAAGTGTAGGAATAATATGGGAATCATATTATGGGGATGATGATGATGACGAAGCCTCACGTATATTATCTTGGTCTAATCCTGACTGCAATCCTGTAATGATAAGTCAGCCTTGTTATTATTCCACAAGGGTAGAGGTGTGGAGGGAATAGGGAATGATGATCCCCCGCCCCACACACACACAACCCAAATCTCCGGAGTAGTATTTTCCCATCACTCTCTATTTTCCTCCCTTTAACTGATTCTCACCTGCTCAAGACATTCTGAGGTCACACCCCTTGCCATCACCAAAAGTGTGCCATTAGTATAACTGATTTCCATATGCCACCCCCCCCCCCCCAACATCACTATCCTGGCTGTTTTGGACCCAATCCTGGCCATTCAGGGCTGAAATTGGGCCCAATATGGCAAAAGGGGGCTGGAAATGGCTGAAAAGGAGTCCCAAATGGTCAGAATCGGGCTGCTGATGAGTGGGAGAGTGATCCACCACCCGTCAGAGGCCCGATCCGGGCCGTTTTGATCCCAATCCAGGCTGAAACGGGCCCAAAATGTCCGAGAGTCAGGTGGGTGGGGCCTCATGACATGTGACCTCTTTGAGGAACTGCCAGAACTGCATTCCTGCATGTTCCCCCTCGAAATGAGCCCTGTATACGTATATGATCAATGTTTTTAGTATAGATATATAATAAACAACTCTTAAACAACAGAATAAATTGTGTTGACTCCCTTTGCAGAAAATCACTGGGGCAAATCTGCCATGGGTAGGCATACTCCTGAATGCAAGCTGAACTCATCCCAGAAAAAGCCCACACTGACAAAACTGAAGGACAGGGATACAATCCCCCCACAACCAAAGTGAAGGAAGGGACAAACATCTAATCAGAGAATCACATCTATTCCTACCAAACCAAATGTAGGGAAGAGACACGTCTGGCACGTAGGCCAGCAGAACCAGTATCATTCACAGCAGCCAGGCACTGGGTTCAGCCAGTGGGGAAACACCACAGAACAGAACCAAGTAGTATCCAACCAGAAGCACAAGGCATTCCCTTGCTTCAGTCTGCTTCTGTTGGGTTACATTGCAGCTGTCTGCCTTGCTTCAGTTTGGTTTGGGAGGAAAGGATGTGATTCTTTTATGTGGTGTTGGTCTTCTTCCTTCACTTTGGCTTCGGGGGTGGATTCCATTCCTGTGCTTCAGTTAGGTTATGTTGGGCTTTCTCTGATACGAGCTCAGCTTGGGGTTTCCAATGACAACAAAAGGTCTGCAGACATTCTGGGCCTATGTTGCCTAGGGAATCAATGGATCGGCACCAGCCTGTCTGGCATCACGAATCATTCATGAATCAAACGAATTGGCCCCGACAGTTGTGAATTTCGTGAAAACTGCGGACCCATGAAACACATTTCATGAAACATGAATTGGCCCAATTCGTCATGAAATTTGATTCATATTTCGATTCGTGCCCATGTCTACATTGTACCTTCCACCACTTTTCTTATTGCCTGCCAAGTGTTCTTAGAAAGTGGGTTGAACCAGGTAGGGCTTTTGCCCAGCAGAGCTTCTGATTGTCCATTGGAGATCTTATTGCCTGGGCAGATATTTTAAAAGGTTCTGCAGCAGCAGCTGTTACCACAGCACAAAGATTATCACTGCATGGCTGAAGGAAATCTGTACGTATGCAAGAAAACCGTTTTAAACAATATGTCCATTTTAATAGATACCCTATTAAACAGAGCTTCTGTAGGAAATATTGAAGAGTTACTACTAGAATTATGCATGACCTCACTCCCTGCCATTTTGTGGTTGGCTCTGCATCTTGTAGCAGCCATTTTGAGGTTAGCTCCACCTCCTGCAGCAGCCATTTTGTAGTTGTACCCACCACCCCAAGTCAGAATTCCAAAGGTGCCCAGGTGCTCAAAAAGGTTGAGGACCCCTGGACTAAGCAATTAATGCATTTGTATGGGAAGGCTATCCAGCTAATACTCAACAAGTTGGCTTCAACAAAGCAAACCTGATAAATGGAATGGATGTATCCGGTTAGTGTAGCTGGTCTGCAAAATTGTTTGTGTCATTATGAATTCATAGCAGCAGAATCGTCATCCTCGGAAAGTGTCAGGCTATGGATGACAGGCTATGGCAGATAGACCCCTGTACCATTACAGCAAGAATCCATGCTCTTGGTTAAATGGTTTTATTCAGGAATCAGATCATTTCCACAGATATGACCATAGAATTACTCATAAGCAAGGTAAGCAACTAAGCAGTGAAAACAGATTGACAGGAATGGCAACATGTGGGGAAACCATTCCTCTTAAAGAACACAATTACTCCTCCCCCCCCCCTTCCATCAGTAAAACATAACTTTTGTTGCAAACCCATCCTAAGAGCTTCTCACATATTTTAACTATCAAGTCTAGGCACTGAGAAAGCAGGAGATTAAAGTTGGAACACTTTAATTCATGGGAGCGAGTAGTGTACAAGGTCAGAAGCACTGAGAACTCCCAAAGCCATTAGATAAGACATGTGCAGCTTCAGTAAGCCTGTGAAATCAAAGCAATTATGGCATTGGCAATATGACATCAAGGTTCAACATTAAACACTGGTTCAGAATAACAGGTCAGCATCAAATAATGGCATGGATGGGGCACAGACATGACATTTCTGCCTCCCCAAAGATGGCCCCTCCTCTCCTCTCCCACCCACTTGACTCCCTATGACCCCAGATAGACAGATAATCGTTTTGTGTTTCCGGAGTTGGGAAATGAAGAGCTTAGAAACTTAAGAGTTAAATTTCTGCTGTAATCCCCTATGAGAGGGGATGCTCTAAATTGCCCTACAAATTTCATGCAGAGATGACCCTGGCAGACTGAAACTGGCTTTTATATAATATTATTTACTTCTCGGTAAGGTTACATATCTCAATTATCAGTGAGACAAGCAGAATATAAACAAATCAAACTATATATCTTACATAAATTTTTCTGTTAATATGATTGTATATAACAATAAATTGCATTTAAAGATTCAGTGAGATAAGCTGACTGTAAATGTATGTCAGATAATAATTCAAACAATATACATACTCTCAAATGGATTACCCGTAAAAAGGGTACTGGATATAGTACTGTGAATTAATCTAAAAGAAGATATAGACAACATCACCATTATGGTAATTCGTAAAATGCAACAGGCAAAGTTTTATCTTGAATTTTATTATTCCAAAACATAATAGTGTCCAACATTTAATAAATATGTGAATTCTGCCAGTTATTCCTTATAGATCTCTGATAATACGTTGATTTTGTCATCAATACGATCTGCCATACACAATTAAGACAAGTTCCTAGCCCTCATGGTCATTGAATCTTTTTTTAAACGTGCATCAGCAGTATCTGATAAAGGATTAGCTGCCCGCAGGGAATTTGGATTAAAAGATCCAACAGTCAGAACAAAGTGCCTATGCTTTGTAATATACCTTGTCTTGTGCTTGGTTAAATATTTACGATCTCAAGAATTCTCATTTTCATGCCAATCTTTGAAAAATTTATTAACTGTTTCTTGGTTTTGTTTCATTTCAACTGCCAGATGATTTGGTCCCCCTGGGAGAAGCCCTATTGAGTAGAGTGTTGTTTGCTTCTAAGTAAACATGTTTCAAGGATTTGATGGCACTGAATACTGAAGCTGGAAAAGTCCATATTTATCACCCGTTCCACCTCTCAAAAGGGAGCAGTCAATTTTTTTACAGAGAGCAGACAAATAATTTTGTTCCCCTCTCCATACAGTCGTCTTAAGAATAAGAAACCTGTACTCTGAGTTACATTCATAGTAATAAAGCAACTCCTTTTTAGTCCTTAATGTTCCTTCCATATATAGTGAGAAGGGTAAGCTGTGTTTTTAGGTGCACACATCGACTATAAATTCAGTTGAGCAGGAACGAAGCATAAGCCAGCCTGAAACACTGATTCCCAAGTTTGCTGTGGAACAGGGCATTTAAGCAGCTTGAATATTTTATAAAGGTTTTTATATTTTATGGAGATATACCAATTACAGAATAATTGTTTTAATTATCATGTAGTTTCTCAGGATAATGAATGAACCCTTGCAAGGAGAAGTCAATAGACTGATGATTGTGTTAATCCAAAGAAATTGTAAATAATTCATCTCACATCCAGAGACTCTACAGGCTAGTCCTATATGCTTACTCAGATGGTAAGACCAGTTTCAATCCCTGGGGTGTACTTCCAAGTAAATGTGCATAGGATTCTCCCAAAATGTGTGTACCAAAATGTGTGTACAAATATGTGTACAAAAGTAGCTCAGTAGTTGTAAATGTGGCTGCTTAAATATGCACCCGTCTCTGTTTTAGGGAAGATTCATGCATTCCGAGAGCCTTTCCCTTTTCAGAGGGGATTATAGAATTATGCTTCAGGATTCTCTAGGTTGCTTTTTCTTTGCCTGAAGACAGAATAACAATAAACAAGTTTTCATGTATTCTTAAAAGTTCTTTAAAACTGTTGTACTTCACCAATACAAACTGTCCAGATTTAAACATAAATATGCGGAAATGAAGTAGAGGAAAAATAGGGGAGGAGGGAGTGAGCGCAGCTACTGTAGCTGTTCAGAGAGAGCTGCGACCGAGATGCGGGGGGGGGGGGGGGGAGAAGACCTGATCCTGACTGTAGTTCGTACTTTATAAGATCTACCAATCTAATAGCATATTAGAAAGTTTAACTTTAAATAATTGTATTATGAAGGGAATGCAATTCTTGTAGATGTAGTGTGTGTGTTTTTTTATGTTGTTTCTTCCCTTTCCCCCTGTTCCCTTTTCCCCTTCTTTGTAGTTTTTGTGGCTAGTAATTAAAAATAAAAAGATATATATAAAAAGAAGTAGAGGAAAAATAACTAGTGTTTTTCTCTTCATCACGTTAGCTTTGACATCTAAATGTTTGCCCCCCCAGTCGGAAGAATGAGACAGACACAAGTCTTTGGAATTAAGGGCTGCTTTATTAAATACAACATAACTCTAAACTGCGGCAAGGCAAACTAGCAGTACAAGTCAAGCCACGGGGTCACTACAGGACCTCTGCCTTGACCTGTCTGGGCGAGCCCCACTGCCCCGGGTGTGAGCCATTCATGGAATGGTCTAGACCCGGCTGGCCAGGCAAAGGGTTCCCCGCCTCAAGCTCCTAAGGCCTCAGCCGTACAGCATGAGGGAAGGACTTGCACCTGGGGTTCCCAGAAGGTGGTCTGACAGGTGGTGGTAGCCGTGAAGCATACCATCCCTCCTGACAGACCCCATTTCCCCCCTATGGGGAATTGCCACGAGGGTGCTTACTGGCCCGCTCCCTATTCCCCAACTTTCTCCTGCCAGGATGGCCTAACAGGCACCACTCAACCAAATGCCTCAAACCCCTGCTGCAGTATGAGGTAGGCGAAAAACCCATCACCGCTTTGCCAATTAGGGAAATGGGAAAAAATTCCTACCTGGCTGGAAAACAGCAGCCGGCTAATCCCGCACTGAAACAGGGTGAGGAGGGTGGGCCGATTGCATAAAGCAACTGAAGCCAGTGGGGGTGGAGACGCCTGATACAGCATCTGTCTCCACCCCCTCAGCAGATCCCAGATGCCTGGGAAGGAGGGAGGTCTGTCTCTTCCTCCTTCCGCGGGGGGCAAACTTCAGCCCCCAGCCGAGCCTCTACGAGGCGGCTGGAAAGGGGCCACATTTCTTCCTAATAAATAGCAGAGAATGGTGCCTGAAGACATATTTAAACTAAATTTCAAGTGGTTTTTTAAAAAAATGCTCTCTGTATGTAGAATGGTGAGCATTCTCACGATTTCTGTCAAAATTCAGAGATTTTGTGTAATGATTAAAAAAAAACCATATTTTTGGTCTAGCTAAATGAAACCAAAGGATTTTAAATCCAGTATAAACTTTTCAAGGCTTTTCAAGGAACTATATTTAATTTGTTTTACATAGCCTGGACAGAAGGTATTAACGTTAATAACAGAATATGAAGAACACTAACTTTACTGTTTTAAAATTATTCCTCCCCCCCCCCAAAATTGCACAAGCTCACCCCTTGCACCCCCCTCTACCCTCCATTTCTTCTGTTCCCATCACAGATTCGAGAATCGGACTAGCGGCCCAGCATCCCATTCTAGACCATCCCTCATAAGCTTCTTTTCATTAGGAAATAAATATTGGGAGTTGGTTGAACACATCTGCCCCATGACATCTAGTTTGGTGCTAATATGGAATCTCTCCTCTTAGTGGAGTGAGCCCCGTGGCACAGAGTGGTAAGCTGCAGTACTGCAGCCCAAGCTCTGCTCACGACCTGAGTTCAATCCTGGCGGAAGCCGGGTTCAGGTAGCCGGCTCAAGGTTGACTCAGCCTTCCATCCTTCCGAGGTCAGTAAAATGAGTACCCAGCTTCCTGGGGGTAAAGTGTAGATGACTGGGGAAGGCAATGGCAAACCACCCCGTTAAAATGTCTGCCAAGAAAACGTCATGATGTGATGTCCTCCCATGGGTCAGTAATGACTCAGTGCTTGCACAGGGGACTACCTTTACCTTTACCTCTTAGTGGATGTGATAAACATTCCTTCTTTGCCCTGCATCCTGTCTTTTGGAACTTTTTGTGGGGGGTGGGGAAACAACTGGCAAATTTGCAACTTCTCAGAAGTGAAACTGAAAACAATTGTTCAACTTGAGCTGAGTAGTAATTTGCACTTTTGTTAATGTTCCAGGTTTTTTTTTTAAAGTGGCTAGTTTAAAGATGGCAAGGCACTAAACAATGGGTCTACCTTTGCATCGGGCATCTTTGTGAATCAAGCCATTCCGGAGAGCAGGTGCAACAAGTCTGGCAATTTGAGAAACGTTCCTATAGATACAGGTCTGTGAAATTTTAAAGCTGAATAAGATTTCTCAGGTGTACCATACAAGCATCAACTTAGGTGCATATAACCACTGCTGTGTAGTCATCTCTCAACAAGAGATCTGCAATGACTCATCATGGGCGAGTTGAAATCCCATTCGCCCCTCCGCTCTTCCCATTCGTCTCTGCCTGCTTATCCCCTCCTCCCGAAGGTGGCTACTGCTGTGACTTTTCATGCACAATTTTCAGTTGCTAAGAAAATCCAAACTACTGCCTGAACACTGGGGTTTTGTTTTTGCAATGTCTACTCATACAGGTGTAATTGATGTGGAGGGGGGAAACACAAAATTGAGAGGGTTTTTTTTTAATGCTGTGGCTGTAGACAGTTTGCCTAACTATGGAGGTCCAGCTCTTGGCTGTTAGATATACAGATGCTTTTTTTGAAAGTGAAAAGGTCATGGGAATGAATCCGCAAAAGATGGTGGCTGAAATGGCTGCTTAATCTACCCCCTCTCATTTTTATCCTGTCCTTCCTTCGAAGGGCTTGGGACGGTTTAACTCTTTCCTTCATCCCTTTTTCTACCCCAAATGACTTGTCTAGTGGCAGTTATGTGTTGTAGGGGAAAAAAAATATAAATATCCGTATCTCCACCACCTTCTCTCTCTCTCTCTCTCTCTCTCTCTCACACACACACACACACACACACACACACATGCACACACGCGCGCACGCACACACATAAAGCTTGAGTGAAAAAGTGGCCGGATGGGTAACAGTTAAATGTTTTTGAGGGATTTAGCATTAACTTTGTCTTCCGCATCCGATCTTTTGGACCCTTCATCGGAGCAATTAGAAAATGTGGCGTTTCAGTGAAGTCAGCATGAATACAGCTGCTGAACATGTAAGACGTGGTGATTCACTGCTTTATTGAAGATATTAATGCTTCTAAATTAAAAGTTGAGCTGGTGTAGAGTTTTCCCATCCATCCTCTGCAACACCACAAGAAGACAGAATGTGCTGCAGAGGATAGTCTGGCCCTCGGATTTAAAGGCAATTTATAGCTCCAGTGACTTGTAAGATAAAGTAGTGTGTTGAGTTTATTTCATTCCTATCATGGCTAGGAATGGGTGAACGGGTACAGAGAAAATATAAACCAATTCAACCTGCCCTGAAACTTGGCTCAAAATTCTACCTCAAAGCTCGTATTTGTCAAGGCCAAAGGACCTTTTGCTCACAGCCGCAGGAGGGAGATTCCGCTAATAAGAATGGGATATGGCTTCCCACAAAAAGGTGATAAGGGAGGGCCCCAGTTTTTGCCACTTTTACTAATGGAGTAAGAGCCTTTCTACATATTTAGCAGGATCATGAGGCAGGAGGACTCAGTTTCTTCCAACTGCCGCTGGATACAGTGTCCTTGGTAATAGATCAGGAAGAAATTGAGACTAGAATCTTTCTCCATGTTATGCTGACTTTCCATGTGCAGGATATTAAAAGGCAGTGTGGTAGCACAGTTCTTCCTAGGGTAGTGCTGACTGTGTAACTCTGGTGGTGCAGATTCTAAAAGATGGGCCAGACAGAAGAACAGAATTGTAGGAAGACCAAGCAATGATCTGATAATTCAATACTTTTCATCAATACCATCCCTTTGTAAATATGAATTTACTACTATGAATTTGTAGAAGTCTTGCCTCTTTTTATTTGAAATTGTGGAATAACATGTTGGCCAAGTGTTGAGCTATCAAAGAAACAGTTATCAAAGAAAAGCATCGAAGGAATGCAGGATTTCTCCACCAACTACGTAACTGATCTGTAATCTTAAATCCTTTTGGGTTCCATCAGTGTAAACAAGTTAAAGAACATGCTCTGTAGAGCCTTGTGAAATGATACAGAACTCTTCAAAAACTATTTATTGTGTGTGTGGTGTTTTTTTTTTTAAAGTCTGCGTGTTCATTCAATAGGCTCATCATCTCAAACTAACTTTGAAAGCTGCTGTTAACAAAAGCCAACAAACCCAGATTTGGGGCTGACATTCTTCATTGTGGTCACTTCATTGTACTTTCAGCAATGGAAGAACTTCCCATTCCAGCTTCTCTGTCTTATCTGTCCGGCAGCCTTGTCCGTCTGTCCTCCCTCTTTCCCTCCCTCTGGCAATTATCCTTGGCAGATAGACTTAATGGAAGAGAGTCTTTGGATCATCTCAATGTCATGGTGATGAATTAGGGTTCCCAGCCTCCAGATACTGGCTGGAGATCTCCCGGAATTACAACTTGTCTCCAGGACACAGAGATCAGTTCACCTGGAGAAAATGGCTACTTTGGGGGGTGGACTGTATGGAATTATGTCATACCAAGGTCCTTTCCCTCCCCAAACCCCACTTTCTTTGGGTTTCACCCCCCAGATCTCCAGGAATTTTCCAACTTGGACCTGGCAACCCTATGATAAGTGGAGCCGTTGCTCTTGTGTTCAAGTGTACCAGCCCTAGTTCTGTTTCTCACCACAAGTGGTGAATATGGCTGTTACATCACTGCTTCCCTGCAAACGGCCTCTCAGTGGGCCTGTAAACATTTTAAGAAGCTCATATGCAACCTGGGACTTAGTTTCACAAATTCTTGGTTTTGATAGCAATATCGAATTTCCATGATGTGACATGGAATTTGATGACTGCTGTGACACCTAGCATTGGCCATTTTCACACTCTTTAACATCATGCAAAATGAGGGCATCTTCATGGCACGATTTCTGACATCACCCCATCATGATTCCGTTTTCGTGGCTCGATGATGTCAGAAATCGTGCCATGAAGACGCCTTCGTTCCGTGAGTTTTGTGCAATGTTAAAGAGTGTGGAAACGGCCACTGATTCTTACCACTTGCTTAATATTTGTTGCATTGGCAAAGATCTTCTAGGTTTTGTTTGTTTGTTTGTTTGTTTCCAGAAAAGATCATCTACTTATCAACCTGGCTGGCACAAAATCCTGCCTTATGGAAGGACAAACATCTCTTCTTCTGTTTATCTGTCAGTAAATGGTATTGGGAGAACGATCATTTATTTTCCTTCTTGTAGAAAAGCACTAATAGGAAAGTGAGAACAATGCGTGCTGAATCCTCCTCCCTTAAAGGAAGAAAATGGATTAAACAGCTTGCCAATCAATTTTACATTACTATTTTCCAGTACAACTGCTGCTAAATAAATGGAATCGTGAATTTATGAGGACTCGGTGGCATGAGCCGTTGTGAGATGCCGCTATTTAGGCTGGAATATCGCTGCCCTGAGGGGTTCCGCTCAAATTGTTGACGCCTCAGAAGAACAGATTGAGCCAGCAAAATGTGGCAGAGGAGAACAGGTGGGGAGAAAGAGAACAGCACAGCACGAAAGAGTAAAATGTTTATTGCTGCTTAAGAAATGGCACTGAAACCTGCTCACAGACACAGCTGAGGTGGTTGTTGACTTTATGCTGTGGTCTGTGTCGGCAGAGCCGAGGTTGCTGGGTGCCTTTTGCCCTGATCGGTGCCATGTTGGTCTAGTTTATTTTACGAGAGGATCGGCATGAATTCTACCCTCCAGGCTCCTGAGCCACAACTCAGTAAATACAATAAGCAGCAGTTCTTCTAGCCTGAAGGGGTGGTTATGCATTTTTTATTGCTGATTTTCTGACAAGCCGTTCCAGCAGTTTTTTTCTTTTTTTTAAATATATATATATATATATTTTAAGCAAATGATACTCATTTTAAAGGGTTTACCGGGGCAACACAACAATATTGCTTCTATGGGGAAACCTTTCCAAGCGTTAAAGATGCACGATTACGCAAGTGAACCAGACAGACATACTTGTGAAGGAGGCCTGCTGACATTGAGTGTGACAGGCAGGCAAACACGTTTATTATAGGCGATCAGTGGGCGTCAAATCCATTTCTGCGATCTGTGGTGGAAATATCACTGCAGGGACAGAAAAACAATTTGGGGAGAAAGAGCAAAGTGCAGAAGCTCTTCACTGGAGCTCTCTTTTGCATTTCGTTTTAAAATCATGGGATGAGTAGCCCCTATTGTGCCTGGAAATGGAAATGCAAACTTAATGTCTGAATAATCAATACAATGAACTCCAATTAGTGCATTCTGCAGACACACTTGGATTGGTAGATGTTCTTCCATGGGGTGGAACTGGCAACATGAAGTTACGGTCTTGGAGCAGATGGAGGTCTAAATGGCAAACCAGGATTCTGAATATTGCCCTTCCCCCAGCTGAAATCAAAATGTTTGTTTTGATTAACTTTTTTTTGTTGCCGAAAGAGCTACGCCCTTTTCACACTACATACCTGCTTCCAGAACATCGTGAAATGCAGTGCAAAAAACGCAGAAGATAGCGTCTTCTTGTGCAAGTTTTGCGCAATGTCACGCGAGTTTTGCGCGACATCGCGCAAAACTCTCGTAAGAAGACGCTGTCTTCCGTGTTTTTTGTGCTGCGTTTCGCGATGTTCTGGAAGCAGGTACGTAGTGTGAAAAGGGCCCTAGTTTTGAAGGGATGGCTTTTTTCTTCATTTCTCTTTTAGAGGAATGCAACCACACTGTTATGTAACATTGTCATACTGGAAATTCCACTAAAAATAGCCATTTGTATGCTAAGAAACATTTTTTCTTGCCGCTAGAAGATAATATTGTATATCTCCCCTCCCCCTTTTCCCCTTTTGCTTCACAGTAATAATCTACTGTCATAAACAAACAGAACTGCTGGTTATTGGCCACTATTAAAATTGGGCAATGGACCGTTGCATACCTAAATGAGGTCTTGCAAAATTAACAATAAACAAGGCATTTGCCTTTAATTATGTCATAGGTCTAAAAAGGAGAAGGTGTGCAAAGGCAATGCAAAGAAGTCATAAAAACATAATTGAAAGGTGATATTTATTCGTATATATGTTATGTGAAAATGTGCACACACGAAACCGCAAACAACTGTAAAGCTTTGCACACTCTGTAGAGGTGAGATGAGGAGAGGGCATATATGGGAGGTTTGTTTCCTCTTCCTGTATTTCTGACTTACCGGAGAGAAAAAAAAGTATCTGGGACTTGTGCATTTGACTTGGGGCTGTGCTGGATATTCATGCATTTCAGTTCCAATTTGTACTAGAAGTAACATGAAAGAAATACTCATCTGGTTGAACACGTATACTTTTTTGACGCTGTTTAGCTTCTTCCTTTGACAGCTTCATTTTCTTGTCATCATTTTGCTTTGTCTTATGACTAGGGTTGCCAACAGGCCTGGAGAAAAATGTCATGTCCCTTTAAATAGAGGTCGAATGTTTGGAATTCCACATTCCATATTCCACAATTCCCAATTTTAGTGGTATAAAGGTTCATCGTATCCCCTGGTAAATAACATCCTATTAAGCCTCTGTATCTACAGGTCTTCCCCCCCCCCTCCAGACATTTGGCAACCCTACTCATAACTGACAGATTTTTTAAAAACACACACACACACATCACTCAAGATATTTCACCTAGCCACTTCTAACCCAGAAGGAGGCATCCATTTTCTGTTAGTAAGAGTAGTAATCCAGGCTAAGAAGATTCATACAGGTGTGTGTCTGACAATGAAATTTTTCTGCCAGAGAATGGAGAGATTTCTCTTTTAGTGTGAAGGGAAAAAAATATCCTTCAGCCCTTCCTGTGGCTCTAAGAAGGAGAAGGAGAAGGTTAAGGAAGGCAATATTAACAATAACACAGTTGCTGACCATAACAAGTACTTACAGAAGATGCCAGAGCCTCATCCCCCCAGTGTAAACTTCTTCCATGAAGTAATCCTGTGCACGCTTGCTTGAGAGTCTGGCCTGTTGAATAGTAAACATGTATTGGATTAAGCATTAATTAATGAATTAAGCATATATGGAATTAAACATGTATGAGAAGGTAGAATTAGTGGTAAATTCAAGTATCTCTGCACATGCTGTCGATCAGTTTATTGCAATCTGAAAAATGTTTAGCCCCCGAAGGCAAAAGCGCTGGGGCTGCTGAAGGTCTCTTTTCTGGAAACAGCTACCCATAATAATCTGGTTTGGGCTGGTTGGGTGTAGTTAATTGCTCAGTGGTGAGGGCTTCTACATGTGACCAAAGGCCTCTTTGCTTGGTGCTGTTTGACAACATAGAAAATGAGTTTAACATTTGGTGACTTCTGGATCAAGGTGAGTCCTTCAGTGCTTGTATCCTTCTGTGTTTTATAAACTTTATGATTTGGACTACTGTGTGGAGTACTGAGGTTTTAGAAAATGGGAAAGTATGAGAGGATTTGTCTCCTGCATTGGGTTGCCTTCTGTTGTGAAAGGAGAGGCAGTGTTATTTTAGGTTAGCGCCCGAATTGGAACTGAAGTTCTTTTTCCTACAGTTGGAGGAATTTCTAGAGTTTATCTTCTGATTACAGTGGTTGTCTTCAGAAGTGTTGCAAGTGAAGAGGATGGAGGCAAACCCAGAATTAGTTAGCTCCACCTGCCATGACCATGTCTTGCACCACCAGCTCCGGTGGATACCAGCCACCGCAGAAAACAGGCCTTCTTCTCTTCTTCTTTGAGAAGAAATAGATTTTTCACCCCACTTTTATTTATTTACTCACTTATTTACTTCATGTATATTCCACCTTTCTCCCCAATTGGGACCCAAGGCAGCTTACATCATTCTCCGCTCATCCATTTTTTCCTCACAACAACAACTCTGTGAGGTAGGTTAGCCTGCGAGTGTGTGACTAGCCCACAGTCACCCAGCAAGCTTCCATGGCAGAATGGGGATTCGAACCTAGGCTGCCCTGATCCTAGTCTGGCACTCTAACCATGGTACCACACCACTTCTGAAAGTGACATCATCACACTGGCTGTGGGAACAAAGTATAGGAGCATTCTTGTTGCCAGTGTGATGACGTAACATCAGGAAGTGACATCATCACACCCTGCTGGGAGTGCACCCGCAGCACACTTGCCAGTGGCAGATGACTGCTCAGATGCTTCTTTTTGACTCAGACCAAGAAAGAGTCTTCAGAGGGAAGAAGTCAGAGCTTGCTGTTTCCCTAGGAGCTCTGTTCCAGGAATATAACAACAACATTCAATTTATATACTGCCCTTTAGCACAACTTAACACCCACTTAGAGCTGTTTACAAATTTTGTTATTATTTTCCTCATGACAATCATCCTGTGAGGTGGGTGGGGCTGAGAGAGCTCTGAGAGAGCTGTGACTGACCCAAGGTCATCCCGCTGGCTTCAAGCAAAGGAGTGGGGAATCAAACTCGACTCTCCAGATTAGAGTCCTGCTGCTGTTAACCACTACACCAAACCTCTCCAAGCCCCTCCCCTCCCCAGACCCTGCCTTCCTCAGGTCCCACCTAAATCTTAAGAAATTCCCTAACCTAGATCTGGCATTTCTAATGAAATCTCCCAACAGCCCTTCATCCTTTAGTTAGAGACTAGGACTGGAGTCCCCCCCCCCCCGCCTTCTCTGCAAGCCATCATTCAGTGGTGCACAATTTGTTGTGGAAGGGGAGGGAAATTGGAAGGAGGCCTCCAGCAGCTCCTGGTTAGCTGCTTGCTGGCAGGAGCCTTTTGACCTCTACTCAGTACATGGCAAAAAAGTGTAGGAAATTCTGGCAAGAAAGAAGTTTGGTAGACAACTGGATATGCCTAATGATATGAAAGCTCCAGGTGAACCTCTTGCAAATTGCAACAGGACTTCTGTGGTAGCAATAAGGCTCCTTTGAATGGCTGCATCTGCTACTCATTCAGGAAAACAAACTATACTCTTGTGTAACTGGTGGAGATCAATCCTCTGTCATAACAGAGGCCGTTTCCACATGGCTTACCTTCTCTCGGAACGACCCGGAACATTGTGCACAAAATGTGGAAGATCGCATTTTCTTGTGCGAGATTTGTGCGACATCGTGCAAATCTCACACGAGAAAACGTGATCTTCCGCGTTTTGTGCGCAATGTTCCGGGTCATTCCGAGGGAAGGTAAGCCATGTGGAAACAGCCAGAGAGAGAGCAAAGAGGAGAGATGAGGCACACCTCAATGGTTTGAAAACAGGTCTTCATAGCTACCCGTTCAACTCTGGATGACAAACCCTTCTGGAGAAATGAATGCGTTTCGATTATAGTTTCCCTTTCTGCTGTATATTTTCCGGTGGGTAACCATGTTGGTCTGTAGTAGAAGAGCAAGAGTCGGGTCTAGTAGCACCTTAAAATATCTGATAAAGATAGCTTGGAACCCCTAAATGCTCATACTCAGGAAAGCTGGTTGGTCTTTAAGGTGCTACTAGGCTCCAATGGTGCTTTTCTGTTGTATGTTAATGAGGAAAGGGATTCCAGGCCATACCAGCTAAACATTTAGCTTTCCTGTTAGGCTGCTGAGTCTGGTACTGCTATCCTGCTTTTCCCTCAGCTATTTGTTTAAGCTGTTGTGGTGGGGTTTTTTTCCCCCTGAGTGCCGTGGAATGTGACACGCAGACCACCGGAGTCAAACATCATGGCATTTCTGAAAATCTTTATCAAAGATAATGTGCAGGAAAAATAAAACATGGGAAGCAGTAGGAAGTGCTGTTTCTGAATATATTGAGACTTGAAGATTTCTTAAGACGTGCTCCCAAAATTCTCCTCATGCAAGACAAGGAAATTTGTGGCTCTTACCTTTTAACTTTGTGGAGTCAGTATTATGCCCTCCTCATTTCTCCTTTTTTAAAATTCTATTTGTTTCACAGTGTTTTGACATCTGTTTTATAACTGTGTGACTTTTCCTTGACAAGTGATTTGTGATTTGCACCTTTGCCTGCTATTGTTCTTCCCAGACTGCTCTTATTGCTGAAAGCTCTGAGTCATCTTAGTTGTTAGAAGAACAGTTCCTATTTTTAAAAGTATGTTTGTTTTTGAGGCATTAAGAACATGGCTTTTGGTTCTGCTCGGAGCTCAAGAATCTGGCATTTGTTTACTATTTGCTTTATTTATAAACATACTGATATGTATGTATGTGCCATCAAGTTTCAACCGACTTATGGCGACCCCAGCAAGGGCTTTCAAGGTGAGAAGCAGAGGGGGTTTGCCAGTGCCTTCCTCTGCAGAATCTTTCTTGGTGGCCCCCATCCAAGTATTGGCCCTCCTTAGCTTCTGAGATCTAACAAGATTGGGCTACACCGTACCATTCCACGTCCCAGTTATACGAATAGATCACAATTAACAGCAGACTTTCCCTCTTTCTCTGTCTATTCCCCCAAAAACCTGGCATTTCTCCTGATCTTCTCCCTGCACTCATGCTTAACAAAGTTATTGGGGGCAGTTGTCCAACAATTAACATAGATTAAGAAATCACCAGTTGACCACTTTGAGTCACCTTCTTAACAAAGGAGTGATCAGCCAGCATCCCCAGTGTTTTTTTAAAAAGGCTAGTTTTAACCCCAAAGCCTGGGACAAGAGGCATCTTTTTTTATCTTATGTTGCTATTGGAGATCATTATTTGTTGAATTATCTAGCCACAGATAAACAAATCCTAAAGAAACCAGCATTGTCTGAAGTAGATATGGCATGAACCAAAATATGAACCAAAATTAAGCATGAACCAGGCTGGTTCGTGGTTTGTGAACTGTGGTTCATCAGATCCCATTTCTGATGAACCGCCACGAAATTTAGGCTGGTTCATTTGGTTCGTTTTTTGGTTCGTGACTGCAGACAGCCTGGTGCCAATCAATCAGCTTCCTAGGCAACAGGGGATAGACTTCCTGCAGACCTTCTGCTGACCTGGAAGTGACCTTCTGCTGGCCCAGAAGTGATGATTTTCTGACCCGGATGTGACATTTTCACGAGCCAAATGAACCGGTTCATGAACCAGGGGCAAGTTCATAAAACTCCGTGGTTCGTGAAATTTGACGAACCATGAACTGCATGGTTTGGTTTTTTTCTGGTTCATGCCCATCTCTAGTCAAGTTCAGCTGCATCCCTGGTTGGTGAGCTCAACATAACACTGTGTGGTGTGGGATATAATGGGAGTATGCATGAGCAAGAAGGGGCCAAGATTATAGACAGATAGTCCAGACCTCAGATCCGAAGAGTGCAAATAGGCACAGAAGATTACCAACACAGGAGACAGCCAGAGAATAGTCAAAAGCTGTAAATCTGGTGGGAAGTCAAAGGGAAGAGAATTCAAAGAAAACAAGGGAATGTACCTCTTTAATGCAAAGTAATTGTGTCCTAATTATTTATGCTGGAGAAGCAAACAGCAATGTAGCCTCATAGTCCAGTGCCATCTCCCACGAGGGTTGCCACGAGGGTTGCCAACCTCTAGGTCGGGTCTGGAGTTCTCTTGGAATTACAGCTGATCTCCAGAATATAGAGATCCGTTCTCCTGGAGGAAATGGCAGTTTCAGAAGGCTGACTCATTATACCATAAATTCTCAGTGAAATCCCTCTGCAATTTCTCCCCATCCACAGGCACCACCCCCAAATCTCCGGGAATTTCCCAGACCAGAGTTGGCAACTGTACATCTCAATCTTGTTAAAAATTGCCATAAGAGCCAGTTTGATATAACAGTTAAGAGTGGCAGGACTCTAATCTGGAAAACCGGGTTTGATTCCTCACTTTCCCGCTTGAAGCCGCTGGGTGACCTTGGGTCAGTCACAGCTCTCTCAGAGTTTTCTCAGCCCACCCACCTCACAGGGTGATTGTTGTGGGGATGATACACTTTGTAAACCTCTCTGAGTGGGCATTAAGTTGTCCTGAAGGGTAGTATATAAACCAAACATTATCATCATCATTATTCAGCTCCCCACTTCCCATGGATAGCAGGCCAAAGGAATGACTCCTTAAGAATCATGTAGATTATAAATAATTTTTGATAAGCCTGACATAGATTTCTGAAAGCATAACTCCAAGATCAAACTCAGTTCAAAACTTCAGTGAATTAATCCTAAGAATGAAGAAGAAACATTTGGATCTTGCCACATTGGAACGGGATAGGCACAAAGCAAAAGAAGAGAGATCATTTACCCCAACCCACTCTTTCTTTTTGTGTCTTATAGTCACAAGAAAGCCACACTTTAACTTTAGCAAAAGATGGGGTCATATGCCAATCATGATAGCGGTGCACAAGCTGCTTTTAAATGAAGAATTAATTCAATTAATTGGAGCTTTTATAACAAAGTCATTTGCAGCGATGTTCTTTGCCACGGTGATCGTATTAACATAAATTACTCCTTACTTGATTCCAACTTCTTTCACTAGAACTACTGTGTGCAGTTGCATTTCAATTGATTTATTTTGTTTACGCCTGTATCATGGACAGAATAGAAAATAAATGTCTGCCATAAATAAAACAGTAAAGCACCACTTCGGTTTTTTTAAAGCACAGAATTGAAGCCAACAGGATGAAAGTAGGTCCTTGTGGTTGTGCTTTGTGTGTTTCTCCAAAAATTAAGTGAGAAGCAATCCTCTATACGGCCCAGACTCAGGTATTCGACGACAGCCCCACTGAAATTCTTATGTAAGTATGCATAAGATTATGGCCATATAGCCTTATCTTACCTGAAAGTAAGACAGGCACATTGAAGACCAAGCTATGGTCTGGATTAGAGATGGGCACGAACCAGAAAAAAACCCAAACCATGTGGTTCGTGGTTCGTCAAATTTCATAAACCATGAACCACAGACTTTCACAAACTTGCCCCTGGTTTGTGAACTGGTTCGTTTGGTTCATAAAAATGTCACTTCCAGGTCAGAAAATCATCACTTCTGGGTCAGCAGAAGGTCACTTCCGGGCCAACAGAAGTTCACTTCCGGGTCAGAAGAAGGTCTGCAGGAAGTCCATCCCCTGTTGCCTAGGAAACTGATTGATTAGCACCAGGCTGTCTGCAGTGACGAACCAAAAAAATGAACTAAACAAACCAGCCTAAAGTTCGTGGTGGTTCGTCAGAAATGGGATCTGATGAACCATGGTTTGCGAACTACGAATCGGCCTGGTTCGTGCTTAACTTTGGTTCATATTTTGGTTTGTGCCCATCTCTAGTCTGGATCCCAAGCTATGGTCTGGATCTTGGCTGAAAGTAGGGTTGCCAGGTCCCTATAGGCTTTCAGCAGGAGGATGAGGGCCCGTGTGTGTATCAGAGGCAAGTTCTTCATTCCTGGCCTTGGTTCAATGACACTGCTTCTGAAAGTGACATCGTCACACTGGCTGTGGGAACAAAGTATGGGAGCATTCCCGTTGCCAGTGTGATGATGTAACATCAGGAAGTGATATCATCATGCCCTGCTGGGAGTGCACCCGCAGCGCACTTGTCCGGGTTGCCTGCCAGTGGCAGATGATCATTAGTGGCTTGCAGCCTCCTGCCAACTGCCAGCAATCATTGGGCACCGTGGCAAACTTCTGGGAGTTTGCCTGCCACCGGTGGGCACCTAGGAACTCTAACTGAAAGCCTATTGCTAATCTGCTGAAATGTGCTAAAACTGGGTTTCCTATAATGTGCTGTTAGCAGTTTTAAAGGGGGAAAAAAGATATGCTGTCCTGAACTGAGGCCTAAGGCTGAAGAATGAGCAGCCTAAAGGCCTCAAGGAGGCCTCTTTTCCAAAACGGCCTAATCAGGCTGCTTTTGAAGGGAGTTGATCTATTGCCCCACAGTGAGGGTGGTGGGTGAGTTTGGCTTACTGGTATCAGGTATTGATTCAGGAAGAGGAACCAAGTAAGGCAGTCATCATGTTAGACAGTGTTTTTGTTTCCCGGCCATTGTGTTGTCCAGTCATGTTAAAGTGTGTTGTTGTTTTTCCGGCAGCTGGTGGAGGGGGGACTGGTACTGACTGTGTTTTCTCTCCTTCAGATGAGCACAAAGCGGATAAGCGCTTCTGGCTGGGGCACAATTACGTCACTTCTGGGAGCTGCTGGAGAGCTCTTTTGATTAAGAATCAGCCTGTTTGGGGCCATTGGCCCGGAGCAAAGTGGAGGAGCACTTCCATGGCCACCACTTCTGGAAGTGATGTCACGCCCAGCCCAGAGCACATGCACTGCACGTTTGTCAAGCTTGCCATCTGGTGGTGAAGGATCACCAGGTTGCTTGCCATGTCCCGCCAATCGCTAGCAAGGAAGTTGTCCATCACCATCAACTACAAGGAGGTTGTCCATCACCAATGGGCACCTGGGAACCCTAGGCCATCCCCTGGCTGAAAAGGGAGCTTCCTGTGGGGGCAGGGAGGGTGCCCTGGGCTCTCTCCAGCAAACCCATAGGACCAGAATGGTGGGTGCCAGTAAAGAGCTGAAAGGAGAAGTTGGAAAGGAAGGAGAAATCCCTGAAAGGGATGTCTCATCTGTGGTAGTGTTGTGGGATCCCCCACCGTCAGCTGGTGCTTCCCAGTGCTGCTCAGCTGGCCTACGGGGGTGGGAGGATGAGGACAGGAAATAGGGGAGAATGGGCAGCATGGTGACACACTGATGTCACTCCCCGAGCACCTGAAAGTGACATCAGCACAGTGCAGGAGGACATTGGGGATGCTCTAGTATTTTGGCAAATACTGAGTGGTTGGGTCAGTGTTGGACAAAGTTTCACCCCTGGATGAGCCCCACCCCTTGCCAGATTTGTGTCTTCTAAGTACTGGCAATCCTACCAGAAGGATCTTGGTCAGCAGAAGGTATGGTGAGTTAAATTTAAGAAGGCCTCTGGTTCTAAACAGCTACTGCTAGAGATCCCAGCAGCTGAGCACTGAAAGTGTGGATGTCCATTTGATAGGGTTGCCAGGCCAGAGGGTTGGGGGGAGTGACATTGTGAGGGATGGTGAGGGATGGTGTTGCTGGCATGACAATGTAACTTATGGAAACCTGAAAGTGATGGCAGGTAGCTCTACAAATCACCAGAAACTCTGTGGTTTTACAATAAAGTTTACGGCCATTCCTAGAGCTACTTGACATCACTTTGGGTTTTCTGCAAAACCATCATTTCCCCCCCATGCTACCACTTGGAGTGATGCCTGGCAATGGGAGCTTGGGGCAGGGGATCTCCTACCAGACGCTGAGACGCAGTGGAAGAATGATGTGCTGATTAAGAAGAAGGGAACGCATGTCGGTCAAGCATGTCCATCATTCCCAGCTTTCTCTCTGTCAGCGATATCCTTCATTCTATGCTTACTCATTTCCTGACTCTGTACCCCTAGATAGCATAGACTTGTTTTTATGCTGCCATTTGCTTTGAACACAGGAATCTGCCTTATCCTGAGTCAGACCCTTTGTCTATTAAGGTCAATCTTGTCTCTTCTTCTTGCATTGTTGTGTGTGTTATATGGCGTCAAATTGCCTCCGACCTATGGCGATCCTATGGAGGAAAGACCTCCAGAACATCCTGTCATTAACAGACTTGCTCAGATCCTGCAAACTGGAGGACTGCTATGGGAGTGGAATTTCTTTTGCCGAAATTTCATTTTTTACCTACAGCCATTGTTTCTTCTTTTCTTTTCCAAATGAGGAATTTCCCATTGATTCGCCTTTGTAGTTTTCTCTTATGCCACTGTACATGCTTTTGTAACTTCAGCCTGTGCAGGTTTTTTTAAAAATGATACACAGCACAGAATGCTTTAGCAAGATGGTAGGAAACTTTGGGAAGACATTGCCTGCCTCTGAGCATCTGCAGAATGAAATTCAGAAATTTTGTAGAATCTCTCTTTCCTGCCTCACCTCTATTTGAATTTCTTTTTAGATCAAAATGGAATTGATTTGAAACAGACTCCAAAATTTTAAAAAGCTGAGAAGAAATGGATTGTTGGGTTTCAGAGAGAAATTGAGTAAGAAGGAGTTAAGAGAATTCCTCTTAACGATGCAACTTCTGACTGGCAGTAGCTCTCCGGGGTCTCAGGTGGAGCAGAGATCACTCAGTTCAGCTGCTAATTGAGATCCTGGAGATGGAACCTTTTGCACAGAAAGCAGGCACTCTATCACTTTGCACATGAGGCTAAATGAAACTGGACCCTCCGGTCACAATGCTGGGGGCTCCTTGCTGGCATGAGAACCTTGGCAGGTGCCCAGCCATGCCCACTGCTGATGCCAGGCCTTGGTAGAACAGAGCCTGAATAGTGGTATTTCCTATGACTAGGCCTAAAAGAGCTTAGAAGCACTTTTAAAGCTATTCCTATCATTGTTGATGGGGTGGTGGTTATGCATCAGTTTTGGGAGCTTTTTGGAGAATCAATATGAACATTGTTTTTCAGTGCAAGTAGGCTGACAAGCTGGCTAAGACAGCTGGTGGTCCACCCTTCATCCCTATTAAGCCATTTCCCTCTGATGATACTTTCAAGTGGGAGAATGATCTTCGCATTCCTTTGGTGATTTACCAGTTTTAATGACATCTTCAAATATCCATCTGCTTCAAACTGGGAGGGGCTGTTAACAGAAGCAGAGCTTGTCTCTTGGAGTCTGTTTTCATCCACTTGGTGTTACGTGATCCCTGCATGCTGAATGAATCACTCTTGGACAGCCGGTGGTGGTTCTTTGAAGGACAGTGGAAGCTAGGAATAAACAAGAAGAAAGTGCTTAAATATTAGCAGTCGCACATGTTGCTCCATGAGGTTGGCTGGAAGTGGCTAAATCGTTAAAATAATTCCTTATGAGCTCATTGTCCTTTCTTAATTAGGGTTTTAGGAGGTGAGTTATAGAATGATAGTTTCCTGAATGTCTCCCATTCCAAACTACAAAGTCAGCAATAATAATACAAACAGATCCAGAGGCGACATGGTGGCTCAAGACATTTTGCCTTCCCAAGCATTTCCTTCCGGGGCTGCTTTTGCCAGAAGCAGCCGATGGGCAGCCATCTTGGAACCAAGCCCATGGTGAGGTACGGGACACACACCTCCTTTGAAGTCACCCCTGCCAATTTGGTGCCCCAGATAGAATTCCGTCAATGAATTTTCAAAACAATGTACACTTAAAGAATCCACATCTTCATTCTTTTATTTCAAGTTCATGAGAAGTTCATTATTGATGTATGTTAACAGTTATAAACATGAGTTTATGTTAACAGCAGTAATAAGCACAGACAAGTTGTCATGGAAGTATAAGGTCATTTATTATGCAATTGTATTTCATAGACAGTTGGGAAAGGCTGTGAAGAAGCGTTTCCGGTGAAACCGGGGGGAAAACCGAAGCCAGTGAACTCGTTGCCAATCTCCCGCCGGGAGCTCCCTCTGGGGTAGCACAGCAGGACAGCTCCACCGCGCAATAATTTTTCGGGCTGAAAATTCACCCTTGAAATAAAAAGAATGAAGATGTGGATTCTTTAAGTATACATTGTTTTGAAATTTCTTGTCTGTGACACAAGAGGAATCGAAGAAATTGGGTCTGTTTGGACTGGTTGTCCCTCCCATTTAGAATTCCATCAATGCCAAGGGTTAGTGGTTAGCAGAGCTTTTTTCAGTAGGAATGTGGTGGAACGGAGTTCTGGCACCTCTTAAAAATGGTCACATGGCCAGTGTCCCCACCCCCTGATCTCCAGACAGAGGGGAGTTTAGATTGCCCTCTACGCCGCTGAGTGGCGTGGAGTGCAATCTAAACTCCCCTCTGTCTGGAGATCAGGGGGCGGGGACACCGGCCATGTGACCATTTTCGCCAAGGGCAATTTAAACTTTAAAAAACTCCCCTCTTGTTCCAGCTGACCCAAAGTGACATCATTGTGTGGTCTTGAGTTCCACCACCTCTTTTCCCAGAAAAAAGCCCTGGTGGTTAGAGTTTAAAACTAGTTAACCAGTGCAATCCTAAAGAGAGTTACTCCAGTTGAAGCCCATTGGGCTAAGACTGGAGTAACTCTGCTTAGGATTGCACTGAACATTAGCTCAGTTCTTTACCAATACTTAACTGCAGAAGGGGGTATTTGAAAGCAAAGAAGCTGGGGGACAGAAGGAAATCGCTGTGAACCCCATAGGTAAGGGATCAGGTGGGCTACAGCTTCATGAGGAGGAAAGTAAAGGTCACTGGTAAAGCAAAAGGGAATTCTAGATCATATAAATATCATGTCCTCCATGTAGGGAGTTAAGGCCATTGAACTCATTGTTTTTAAGCATACTAAGCTGTTTTGTACACAGTTCATGATTTTAATTAATATCCTAAGACAGGGCTTGCAAATATGCACCAATATCAAATGACTTTATATCTTTATCCTACCCTTCTTCTAAGTTTAAGGAGTTTAAGGCAGTATATATGATTCTTCTCTCTGCCATCTTATTCTCACAACAACTCTATGAAATATGTTAGGTTGACTGATGGTAACTGGCCTAAAGTCTCCTGCTGAGCTTCATTCACAACTGAGTAGGGATTTGAACTCGGCTCTCCCTGTTCCTAGTTCATCATTTGAACCACAGCGCCACATGGGCTGCTCTTGGCTTGCATAATTTTTCTTTTATCAATAATAATGTATTAATACTAATTCATTTTATTAATAATAATCCTTGATAGTAATCCTTTTATTGATCAGGTCTTTGGGCCAGAGGTCTTAAGCATTAAAAATACAAGTAAAATTGAACAAAATACATAACAGAATAAAATTTGTCAGCCTTCATATACAATATCCACAGCTAGCATCACTGAGTTCTTTTCCAGATTTGTTATCTTATTGGCTACTCAATTCATCAGGTAGAATTGTAATCACTAAGCAAGTTTTTGTGGGATTATGCTAAATAAACCCAGATCACTGCTGAAAATTTCGAAGAGGCAATAGGCAGGGTTTTTTTTCAGCAGGAACATGGTGGATCAGAGTTCCGGAACCTCTTGAAAATGGTCACATGGCTGGTGGCCCCGCCCCCTGATCTCCAGACAGAGGGGAGTTTAGATGGCCCTTCAAGCTGCAGAGCGGCATGGAGGGCAATCTAAACTCCCCTCTATATGGAGATCAGGGGGCGGGGCCACCAGCCATATGACCATTTTCTCCGAGGGCAACCCACTGAGTTCCACCACCTCCTTTCCTAGAAAAAAAGCCCTGGCAATAGGTATTCTTTTCTGTTGCTTGGACAACTGTGTGTACATTTGACAAGGAGTTAAAGCATTTCTTTAAGGCACAGACCACAACTTCCTTGCTGAGCATCAAATAGTTTCTGGTTTTTACACAATCGATATTGTGAAACGTGAACATTCCTTAAAGGTTCCATACATTCCTGATATCTGAAAAAGAAATTAGACGTTTCCTTAAAATATAGTGTATTATTTAAGTATCAAAACATTTCCTAGGCTTGCTTACATTTTGAGTTCCTAATTGCCTGTTGGTCTATGGTAAGTAAATTTTAATAACGTTTTGAGTGTAAGTGTGTTTAATCATAAATACCTGCAGAGAAAAAGAGCACGAACTGTAATAGACTCATTGGCATTGATAAATGAATCAGAGAAGAGAGACATGAAAATAATGTGTCAGATGGGGTGTGGAGTGTGAGCTTTCTAGGAACAAAGGGAGAGAGCTTTCAGCACACCATCTGGATGTGACAGGAGAGAGGTGGCGAGTTTCATAGGAGCAGAGGGAGGGGGAGGGCGGTTTTTCAGTTGTCACTTACCAGACTTGACACTTGGAGGTGTTCAGTGTATCGCCTTCCCTGTCTAAATATTTATTTTTTTGCCTGGCTTAGTCTAATGGAGTCAGACAACACTGTTGCTGCATCCTTTCGGCTTTAGGTTTGTCACCCCAAAGCAAGCTGCCCTGCCTCCGAAGACTCCTTGCCTATGAAGAGGGAGCTCAGAGAGTGAGTTCCGGTTACAGCCAGGGTTGGCAACTCGCTCCAGGCCTCCAGGGGAATGGATGGCACGCTAGAGGGTTGCAGGCGTGAATGCCGATATTTTAATTACATGCAATTAACATCATTTGCATATCATTTTCGTGGACATGGGTGATGCCAAACTATGGTTGGCAGCTGTGTTGCACTTGTTCGGCAGCGTTTCACTGTTGAAACGGTTTGCCTTCAGTGGTGGAAAGTTTCTGGAAAGCCCTCGCAGGATTTTATGAGCTTGGCTTCAAAATCATGAAAAGTTGTAAAAGTTAAGGACCCCCTCCCTTTATGTATTACAGGACATTTTAAATCTTTCTTCTATTTTATTTATTTATTTATAGTCCACCTTTCTCACTGAGAAACAAGGTGGATTATACAGCATGAGATTAGTACAGTTGATATCAAGAACAATTCCATAAACTATGCCAAAAGGTAAATAGCTATAAGTTAACAAAGCAGGATTGCCAGGTCCCTTGAGTCCCCCGGCAGGGGATTGTGAGCCTGGTACTCACCCTCTGCAGTCTTCATTGTGTCTCCTCGCATGCATGCGCTCCTGGTGTGTGTGATGATGTCACTTCCGAGAAGTGACATCATCATGCGGGTCAAAGGGTGGCCTGGTGTGCACTCCTGGACTCGCCAAAGGGCTGAATTGCCCCCCCCGGGTCTGATTCGACCCAAAATGGGCCCATTGCAGGGCACAGGAGTGCACTGTGGCAGGGCATGGGAGTGTGCTGCGCTACTGAGGGGGCGCCCCATGGGGTGTGCCCCCCTGCTGGCCAGGTAAGTGGAGTCAGGGGGAGGAGGTGGGAGAAGGGGATCACGTGCCCCAGGCAGGAGAATGGCAGTCCTCTCACAAAGACATAGCATTAGTAGAAATCCAATACAACATAGCGGTGAGGTCTGTGGTTTCTAACTCATTAGTGGAGCATTTGAGACCTCCTCCCCACAATACAATCCTCTTATCTGAGTTGATTCAGAGGAGTTAGCCGTGTTAGTCTGCAGTTGCAAAACAGTAAAGAATCCAGTAATAACTTTAAGGCTAACCAACTTTATTGTAGCATAAGCTTTCGAGAACATCTGACAAAGAGGATTGTGGCTCTCGAAAGCTTATGCTACAATAAAGTTGGTTAGTCTTAAAGGTACTACTGGACTCTATTTATCTGAGTAAAAAACCTTTTTGAATAATTCAGTTTTGCATCATTTGCGGAAAGCCAGGAGCGTGAGGGCTCTCCTGACCTCCTCAGGCAGGCCATTCCACGGAGTGGGGGCCACCACAGAGAAAGCCCGTGTACGTGCTGCTGTTGATTTTGCCAATGTGCAACCTGCAGGAGTCTCTGTTCAGAAGAGCGAAGATGCCATAGAGGAGCATAGGGAGGGAGGTGGTCCTGCAGATTTGCCGGTGCTTGTGTTGTTGTTTTTTAAGGAGTGCTGGGATTCTAAGAAGAAAACCCACAAATTGCCAGGAATCTGTAACAAAACCTATGGAGCAAGGTGTATGTTTGTATGTAGTGCTCTGTTTCTGCTGTTAATTTGACAAGTACTTGTATCTGATAAGGGGAGCTTTGACTCTCAAAAGCTTATATTCTGAAACTATGGTTGGTCTTTAAGGTACAACTGGGCTTCAATCTGGTTGTTCTGCATTGATTGTGTTGGAGTGATTCCTGATGGTGAGCCTGAATCTACCAAGGTTAGGGGTTATTTGGAGGGTGGGAGGGGGTTGCTGGGTTTTGGTATTAAAGCCTTAATTCTTTTGTGCATGCATTTGCTTAGATATATAACACTGAGTAGGTGGACAAGCCTCTTAATTAATCTATATTCATAAAATGTCAATGCAGGCTTTACATTTGATTGCTACTACTCATGAGTCATATGGTTTCTCCCCCTACAAGTCTTGCAATGTATCTCTTTCATACACACACTTCCATCCATTTTTGAAACTTATTAGATGGTATCTTCTTTGCTAACTAGGAAGATTAGAGGTATCCCCAGGTAGCAAACTACTGGATCTCAAAAGCAATGCTGAAAGTTCTATGGGTACTCCCAGCATTTTTTCCTTCATAAATCATATGGGGGGGGCAGTGCTGAATGAGACTCTGGCATGTGCAGGGGAGCTTTGACAGATATGCAGGTACTGATTCAGGTACTTGTACTCCTACCTCAACCAGGTAAATCACAGCTCCCAAGGAGCTGTTTCATAATGGTACAAGGAGGAGGCTTAATCCTTGTTCCACAGTTCTAATTCAGATTAGGCACACATGCTCCTGAGAGCCAGTTAAGAGTGGTGGGACTCTAATCTGGAGAACCAGATTTGATTCCCAAGTCCTCTGCTTGAAGCCAATTGGGTCATCTTGGGTCAGTCACAGCTCTCTCAGAGCTCTCTCCGCTCCACCCACCTCACAGGGTGATTGGTGTGAGGATAATAATTAGAGGTGGGCATGAACTGGGAATAAAATGAACCATGCGATTCGTGGTTCGTCGCATTTCACAAACCATGAACTTTCATGAACCTGCCCCGGTTTGTGAACCAGTTCATTAGGTTAATGAAATGCGACGAACCAGAGATCTAGTTTGGTGTAGAGGTAAAGAGCGCGGGACTCTAATCTGGGGTTTGATTCCCCACTCCTCCACTTGAAGCCAGCTGGGTGACCTTGGGTTAGTCACAGCTCTCCGGAGCTCTCTCAGTCCCACCCACCTCACAGGGTGGTTATTGTTGTGGGGATAATAATGGCATACTTTGTAAACCGCTCTGAGTGGGTGTTAAATCATCCTGAAGGGCAGTATGTAAATCAAATGTTGTTGTTGTTGTTGTTATTTGTGAAAACGTCACATCCAGATCAGCAAATCGTCACTTCCGGTTCAGCAGAATGTCACTTACAGGCCAGCAGAAGGCCACTTACGAGTCAGCAGAAGGTCTGCAGGAAGTCCATCCCCTGTTGCCTAGGAAATTGAATGATTGGAACCAGGTTGTCTGCAGTGATGAACCAAAAAATGGACCAAACGAACCAGCCTAAAGTTCGTGGCGGTTCATCAGAAATGGGCTGTGACGAACTGCTGGTTCGCGAACCACGAACCGGCCTGGTTCATCATGAACTTTGGTTCATATTTCGGTTCGTGCCCATCTCTAATAATAATAACACACTTTATAAACCGCTCTGAGTGGGCATTAAGTTGTCCTGAAGGGCAGTATATAACTTGAATATATTATGAGTTTTCAAACAATACTATTGTTGGGAGCTTTGCTTACAGAAGCTGAAGTGTCGCATGAAGTTGAGCCCCTTGCTAAAATCATGAATGATTATGGAGACTTTGCTTGTAGGCCTAGAACTGAGAGTGTCTCCGATCCACCCAGCCACCTGGCCAGTGTAGACTCACTTGTCTTCTGTACACAATGGTGGAGCCCTTGGCCCTAACTGTAACCTCTATGTGTTCAGTGGAATGTTTTCCGGCTCTTTGCAAGAGTCCCTCTTGTTCAGAGAAACCGACATGCATACCCACACTTGTACATCTGTGCAGGTACAGTTCTTCTGCAGAACAGGTGGAGATTGGGAACAGCAAGTGTGACCTCACTTCCCTTTGACTGCTCAGCACTGAACATCTGCATGAACTACTGTGGCGGCATGCTCATTGGCCAGCCATTCAAAAAAGTTTCTCCGTGTCAGTTGTTTCAGTGCATGCCAGGCAAATGTTTCTATGGCTGTGCATTCCATAGCACTGCAGTGCAGTGCATTGTTTTATCCTTATGATAAGTTGCTTTGTGTCCATGTAAACTCCAATTTCTGAACTGCGTTGACCAGCCCAGATCAGCACATGACTAGCTTTTAAATCCATTTTTAGAAATATTTAATGCAATACAATTAATAACAACAATACTCAATTTATATACTGCCCTTCAGGACAACTTAATGCCCACCCAGAGTGGTTTACAAAGTGTCCTATTCTTATCCTCACAACAATCACCCTGTGAGGTGGGTGACCCAAGATCACCCCGCTGGCTTCATGTGGAGGAGTGGGGAACCAAACCCGGTCCTGCCATTCTTAACCACTACACCAAACTGGCTCTAACATATGATTGTACGAAAACAGCATGATAATTAAAGCTGTAATGTTGTGCCTGAGAAGGAGCCTCTCACTGAGTACATTGGAATTTACTTTTTGGGTAAACATGCATAGGGTTGGGCTTCCTTTATTAAATTCATTGATAAAAGATGAGGTGGTGTCTGGTAGCTTAGATAGCTAACAACAACAACAACTGCTCTTATATACCATTCTTCTAGACAGATTAGTGCCCCACAGAGAGAACAAAGTCTGTGTTATTATTATCCCCACACTACAGCTGGGGAGCTGGGGCTGAGAGAAGTGGCTTACCTAAGGCCACCTAAAGAAGATGTTGACAGATTTGTGAAGGGCAGATTTTCAACAAATGTTAGCATTACTAGATGAATGGAGCCTCCATCTTCAGAGAGAATATACCTGTGTATACCAGATGCTGGGGATAGAAAAGAGGGAACGTCAGTGGACCTCTACTTTGCTACTTTGCACCTGCCTGGTCAGAGCTGGAAATGGAATGGTGGATGGATTAACAAGACAGATTTTATGTTCTTGCTGGTAGAAGGAGAGCTCTACCCTAAGCTGTTCTACTCAGAATCCTTCTTGTGTCTATTCATTTGGGCTTATGTGATTATATCTGGAGTAAATGTTAGGTACAATTCAGTCAAAGTTAAGGACTTCTAATTTACTGGATTTTGTGAGAGGTCGGACGCAAAGTTAGCATGAACAGAAAAACGGGTCACCAACGCAGCATAGTCTAATCTTTATGTAAATACATGTTTAATAGATGCAACATCATGGGAATTCTGTATTGCATGACTGCCAAACAACCTGAAGGGACCTGGTCCTGATTTCTTCAGATGAACAACCTCCAGTTATTCTTTCGTAAAGTTTTGTTTTCAGACCAAAGACGTTGGCTGTAGTCCCACAGAAGAGTTAGGCTCTTCAAAGCTATTTAAGTGAATGGGAGTTTCAGCAGTTTAACTGTATGTGGATTGCAGTGATGTAAGTGAAATTTAAGTCCCATATGTTTATTTGAAAGCAAATCTTTTCTGATAGATGCGTCAGGTTAGCTCTGTTCTAATTAATGGTGTTTATTCATTTGTTCTGCCTTAATACACACACAAGCCAAGTCAGCATTACTTAAAAGTCATGGGGGCGCCTTTAGAAGTATTTCCACCCCTGCAATGAGTTGGAAACAGTAAAAAAAGGAGCTATTGTGTGCCACATACTTAACAAACAGAGATTAGTTTTAAAAAAATAAAATGAGATCAGGCAGGGGAAGAAGGTGGGCAAAGGAACTGGCTGTACAGAGGCATTCCAGGCATATGTCGGGTTGCAGATCATTTGCCATCAGACACAAAGGGCGGACTGGTGTGTAAGCTGCTGAGATTCCAGCCACCATCTCTGTGCCCAGAAACATTTGATCATGCTGGGGGCTAATTTTGACTCTGTATCTCTTTCTTTACACAAAGGCTCGTATCCTTCATTTTCTTTCCGATTGCACAATCCTTAATCTGCTCTGTCGTAGCTTGTATTCCTCTGGTGTGAGTTTTCTGCTCTTAGCACTGGGCGATCATGCTCCGTCATGGAGGTCAGCTCTGTGCATGTGGAAAATAGGCGCATGTGTGAAGAGACTGCTCCTGCCTGCTTGTAATAACCCTCATGCGCCTCATTATTCTGCCCCCACCCCCAAGAGAGGAGTCAGGAGGCGTTCCCACCTCAGACCAAGAGAAACAGTTTACTTAGAGCCAAGCTACAAGTGATGCTTGACACAGGTTGGACACTTGTCAGCTCCCCTCAAGTTTTAATGGGAAATGTAGGCATCCTGGTCTTGCAGCTGTAATGGAGAGCCAGGCTGTAAAACCAGGACGCCTACATTTCCTTTTCTCTTTTTTTTGAATTTTTTTTATTTTTAATATCTAAGACAAAAACCTACAGAAAAAAAAAACTACAAAAGTACAAGGGAAGGGGAAAAGGGAAAGAAGAAAGAAAAGGGGAAGGAAGGCTGGAAAAGGGGGGGAGGTAACATACAAACAATAAACACTACACTACAATGTTTTCCCTTCATACTGCCATAGTTAAAAATTTAAACCTTCATAAAGTAATGATGGAGTGGTTGACCTTGCAAAATACAAAATACAACCCATATTAAATCTTCTTCTCCCCCCCCCTAGGCCTCGGACGCAGTTCTCTCTGAGCAGCTGCAGCCACTGCGCTCGTTGCCTCCCCCCTCCCTTCAGGCTTCGAATCTTCTTCATTTTGCATGGTGTCTTGCCCAAATTCTTGATTTTTGTCCACAAAATCCCTTAGCTGATCTTCTGAATTTATCTTGTAAGCTTGATCTTTATAATTAAACCAAATTCCTTCCGGAAATAGCCATTTATACTTTATCCCTCGTTCCCTCAGGAGAGCTGCGAGCTTTTTGTACTTAAATCTTCTTTTCCGAACTAGAAATGGAACGTCCTTCAGTATCTTGACTTTATTTCCCAGAAAGTCCAAGTCCGCATGAGTTAAATAGGATAGTGTCCCGGACCCTCCTAGATGAAAACTCAATAAAAATCTCGCGAGGCAGCTGCCGCTTCATTGCATATTTTGAAGAAGCCCGACAGACTTCCAAAATGGCGCTTTTTACCTCTTCCTTAGTTGCCCTCGCGGGTGACGCCAATAATTCCGAGGCAAGCTCCCTTAAATCCTCGTTTTCCTCCTCTTTAACATTCTGGAGACGCAAAATAGTCTGTGTTCGTTCCACTTGCAGCCCGATCAGCTGGTTTTCCACCAGCTTTAGCTCCTTGTTCGTTGCTCTCATGAGTGACGCATTTTCCCGAGCAGACTTCTCTGCCCCCCCACTACTTCCTTAATGGCTTTCACATCGCTCTCAATTAAGCCCACCCTTTGATCTGTTTCATTCAGCTTGTCAACAAAGGGTTTTATGGCTTCGATGACCGACATTTTCACCAAGTCCTCGAGCGACTCCGCTTTTCCCTGCAGGGCAGCCGAGATTGACTTGCCCAAAGCGGGACTCTGCTTTTTCGCTGCCATTTTAGGGAGGGGGGGACCACCAACCTTCTGAAACTCAGCGAGGGGGAAGAAATCTGAGTCTTCTTAACTTCAGATCCCACCACTCCTTCGCATACGCTTGTAATAACAGAAGGGATTCGCTTACTTACAGGCTTCCGCCTAGTCCTGTTCTTTGCCGTTTTCTGTGGCCCGGCAGCACGCAAGGTGCCGCGCACGTCTGCCGGCCTCCATGGGGACAAACGGGCAATTTACCCCCTGCATCGATTTGCCAGAGGGTTCTGGCAGAGGGTTCTCGGACCCTGACTCCCTCCCTGGGAGTCCTGGGGGCTAATCTTTGCAGATCAGCCGCCCGGTCAGGCTGCTCGGACGCTTCCTCTCGGACCTGCGAAGAGGAGCGTCTGACATGGCCGAGAAACCGAAACCGAAAAACAGGACGCCTACATTTCCCATCAAAACTTGAGGGAAGCTGACAAGTGTTCAACCTGTGTAAGGCGTCACTTGTAGCTTGGTTCTGGGTGAGAGAGTAACACGTACACCCAGGGAGATGTGCAGCACCCCCTAGTGTCCAAGGCATGCGGAGTCACCTATTCTATCAATTCCAAGGCTAGGCAGCTGGTTAGTTCGATTCAGAATTGGCTCCGTTTCCCACAGCATAAGTTGATCCCTGCAGCTATAGTAACAGATCTTTTGGAAAAGTGTGGACCACTTCACACATCTGGCTAATAGTCTTCCAATCTCCCGGGGGAACACGGAGATCTCTCAGAATCACAACTGATCTCCAGACTACAGAAATCGTTTCCCCTGGAGGAAATAGCAGATTTGGAGGATGTTATACCCAGCAGAGGTCCCTCTTTTTCCAAGAGCCACACCCTGCAGGGTCCACCCCAAATCTCCAGGAATTTCCTAACCCAGAGTTGGCAACCGCACTTCAATATGTTGAAGCAGTAGCTGTACCCCTCCCTTCAACCACTAACTTAGGTAATGTGTGAAAGGGTCACTCCAAGTATGTGCAGAGACCCTGTTGATCTGATCTTATCCTCCCGGAGGAGCAAGAGTCACCCAAACTGGGTACATTCTGAAAAAGAGGGGATGTGTCCCCTGCAAAGAGGAGTTATTGGTGGTTAAGTATGTGCCTCTCTGGCCCAGTACCTCCTCTCTTTGTCCGTTTATTTTCTGTACTGGGCAAACTGATTCTGTGGTCAGGTGGACACCAGGATTGTCCTTGAGAACTTGTTTTCATGCTGCGATTTCTCCTGTGGGGCTAAAAGTTTTTTAACCTGACCTTTTGAAGTGCAGAATAGAAGCACACTTCAACAACTCCCGCACCATGGAGGCAATATGAGAAAGAGAGCCTGAGAGACCAGACATTTCAAAGCTGTTTTGTGGCGAATCAAACTCATAACAGAGCAAACCGAAGAATGTTCCCCGATCTGTTTCGCTGATACTTTCAGTGTGACTGCTTAGTTTGTCCTTTGGTGATCCCAAAGACAAAGGGGCCGATTCAGACCAGCAGCCCATTAAAAATTTCATTAGGTCTGCTCGTTAAATGGAGTTTTCTTTCTTTTTGATTAGAGAACAATTTGGTTTTATATTGAAAGATGGAGAGAAAGAGATGAAAAAAACTGACCTTGGTGATCAGCTCTGCCAGGGGCCGAGTGGCATACTGGATGCTGTGTTCCTTTTTTTCTTCCAGATGAGATTAAGCTACCTGTTTGCATAATCTCTTAGGAATGCACTTGATTAATTATTCCAAGATTACTTGGGAGGCTTTGATTTAAAAGCAAAAATAATAAATTGTTTGATCTGTTGAGTCCGGAATCCAGATACAACTGGATAATTGCAGGGCTGATTCTTAACCCAAGCCCCTGTGGCATTGTAGTTGGACTAGGATCTGGAAGTCCCAGGTTCAAATCCCCAGTCTACCACAAAAGCTTGCCCAGTGACCTTCGGCCAGTCAGATGTTCTCAGTTGCACCTACCTCACAGGGTTGTCATTGTTAGTTCAGAGCTGGGTTTGCACTGCAGAAGGGTCTCATGCAGCTTGTCACTTTAGAAAAGACATAGACATTTCTTATTGTGAAGGAATTCAGTGCTAGGTAGGAAAGATCAAGATGGGTAGCCATGTTAGTCTGTCTGTAGCAGTAGAAAAGAGCAAGAGTCTAGTAGCACCTATAAGACCTAACAAAATTCGTGGTAGGGAATGAGCTTTCATGAGTCACAGCTCTGAAGAAGTGCGCTGTGATTCATGAAAGCTCATACCCTACCATAAATTTTGTTAGTCCTATAGGTGCTACTGAAGAAGTGAGCTATGGCTCACAAAATCTCATACCCTACCACTAGGGTTGCCAGGTCCCCTGGAGCCCAAACCGGGGGTTTGCCAGGTCCCTTTACTCCCCCAGAGGGCAATTGGGAGCCTGGCACTCACCTTGCCATTCAGGGTTTTTTTCCCCGGGGCATGGCCCCTAGACAGCTTGGCATCTCACGCCCACATGGGCAGAACTTGCTCAAGAGACCAGAATCCTTTCAAGTTATGGCTGATGGGTGAGGAGGGGCCCCAAGAGATTGGGAGGTCAGCATATAAGTATTTTAAATCAATGAATAATTACATTTTGTCATACAGGTACCGTTTATGATATTTCTGTGCACAATTTCATAGTGACCATTCATAACAGCAGGGGTCATTTCGTAGAAAAAGAGCTGGAGGAACTCATTAGCATAACTCATTAGCATATGCCATGCCTCTTGCCATCACTGGAAGTGTGTCATTAGCATAACTGATTTGCATATGCCACACCCCCTGACATCACCTATCCTGGCTGTTTTGGACCCAATCTTGGCCATTCAGGGACAAAATTGGGCCCAAAATGGCAAAAAGGGGCTGAAAATGGCTGAAAAAGTGCCCAAAATGGTCAGGATCAGGCTGCTGATGAGTGGGAAAGTGATCCACCACCCATCAGAGGCCCGATCCAGGCCGTTTCGGCTCCAATCCTGGTCGAAACAGGCCCAAAATGGCCAAGAGTCAGGTAGGTGGGGCCACCTGACATGTGGCCTCTTTGGAGAACTGCTGAAACTGTGTTCCCCCTCAAAATGAGCCCGGCATAACAGCATCTCTTTATGCCCTGGTTAAATCCTAATCCTGCAGTCATTTATGCAGCAATGGTATATGCTGCAAATCTGTTAGTCTTTGTATTGCTGCAAAGATCCTTTGCAGAGCACCTGTAACATTTATTTGCGATGCATTCTCTCATGGAGCCACAATTCCTTGCAATGCTTTGGTCAGTGGTTAAAGAAATTAAAAGTAGAACACCCCCAGAGACACTGTGATGTCCGGGAACTAAAGGGAGAGCAAAATTGTCCCTTAAACCTCCTCTGTGTAATTTGTGGCCTATGACATGATACCTAGAATTGCCGTTGCAGCAAGAAAGGTAAAGGTGTATTGATTGCTATGAAAGGTTGTGCTGAGGTTGGCCAATATCCCAGCCTTTTGGCTCTCTCTAAAGTGCCTCTTTGTGGAGCTAGGAGGCATGTGAGGCAGAGAAATATGATGACCCTTTCTGGGTATTAGCACAGAACTAGTTTCTGCTTGGGCTTGGGAAGGGATTAGGTTGTCAGCTCTAGGTACGGAAACTACTGGGCCGTTTTCACACTACTTACCTGCTCCCGGAACATTGCGAAACATCGCGCAAAAAACGCGGAAGATAGCGTCTTCTCGCGAGAGTTTTGCGCGATGTCGCGCAAAACTCTCGCAAGAAGACACTATCTTCCACGTTTTTTGCACGACTTTTTGCAACGTTCCGGGAGCAGGTAAGTAGTGTGAAAACGGCCCAGGGGGAACAGAGCCTGGGAAGGATGGGGTTTGGGGAAGGGAGGGACTTCAGTGGGATATAATGCTATAGAGTATATATAGCATTCCTTTGGTTTGTAATTTCCCTTGTAGCGGTTGTATTCTGTCTTCAGGAAAATTAAAACTGCGTCTGAAGTGAACCTACCGAAAAGCAATGTGGGCAGTAAACATAATGCTCTTTGGGCTTTTCCATTTCTTATGTGTTGAGTGCTGCTGACTGAGGAAACGGTTTAATTACCAAGGACAAAACAAACTGTCTGAAGGGTGACCGTTTTATTACAGGTCGTTTGAATCTGAAGGTCGTGTACTGCATGGGGCTTACAGCCTGGACATTCTCAGAGACTGGGGGAACAAAAGACAACCCTTGACTTCCAGAGGCAAACTCTGCAACTATGATTTTGCTCAATGCATCTGCAGTTTAAGCCGAAGATTATGCAAAAAGATTCGATCAAAAAGAATTTAATATCTCGTACACATCTACATATGCTTTTGTGTGTGGATCTGTCAGTCTCTATATAATCACACACACACATTTATTATTCTTGCCAACAAGAAGGTTCTGGGCAGAGGAATGTTTTATAATGGAATAAAAGATAAACTGGCATATAAAATAAACCTATATTTATTGATTAAAAGCCTGGCCATTTTAATGTCAGTTCTGAATGATTTCCCCCGTTTTCTCTTTTAACCTTTCAAGATCCATTTAGTGGTTTTCATTCTTTTTTAATTTCTACATTTTATTTGGGAATTTTATTTGGTTTTAGTCATTAACCTCCTAGTGGCTGCTGATTTGTATAGGCCAGCCTCTTCTTTCCATGGTAGTTTAGCATGCTAGAATGTGTGCAGAACATAGAATTGTTTCCGCTTATGGCCTGGTTTAGATGTGTGAAGTCACCAGCAGTGGGCCCTATTAGAAACCACAGAACTTAGAACGTAATAGAAGTATCTTTCTCACAGAGAGAATAAAAACAGAAACATTGGGTTGGATCCAGCTAATTGTAAATGGAGTGAAGCAAAGTTCATAGAAGCCGAATCTGCGCTGGTTAGTTTCGTCAGTTCAGTCCCTATACTGCAGCATTTCCACCAGATTTGCTGCCATGATTAATCACTCCAGCCATTATGCAGCTTTCCCCTAGTTTTCCTGGGACCACTTATATCCTGACTTTTCAAAAAAATCCACTTTGTGGTAGGCAGTTTCCTGCACATACTCCTTCTTCTGTTTTTGGTGTTCCACACTCTTCCCCCCTTTCCCGCCCCTTGCCAGCCCCCTGCATTGTGATTGGCTACGCTCATCTAACCAGCCACTCCTCTTCCCATCCTTTCCATTCTTCCCCTTACCTTCCCCCCTTTTTAATATATATATTTTTAAGCCCAGTGCGGTATCGATGAATCACTGGTTTGAAAGCATAGGGGGGAGTTCCCCCCCTTTTTTTGCTTTGGCATGGGTGGGAATATTGTATAGGAGGCTAAATGTCTGGGTATTAAAAATAAAGATTTTAATATCCAGTTTTAGAGAGGTGCTAACTGCCACATAAGAGTTGATTCCATGCCTTTCGGCTTGACTTCAGGGAAAGTAAGGAGCTATGTCCCTGGTGCAGAAGAGGCTAGAGTGGGACTTTTCTCCTCCCCTCTCACTCCCGCTGCAGCCCACTTGAGCTCCCCAAAATTCTGCTACTGTGGGGGAAGAGTCCCTAAAAAACAACAGGGCCCAAGGGGATGGGCTACGATAGGAGGGGGGAATTGACAGAAATCCCTCCTGCAAGAGGACGTGCCATTCTATCAGCAGAACAGTTTAATCAACCTATATCCGAACGGCAGGGCTGATTAGCACCACGGAGATAATGTTTGATACACTGTTAGTTTTTCTGGGCTGATCAAATTGAAGCTGTAGCTTAATTTTTTAATGTCCCTTTTTACATGGTGGAAGGAATATTGGAATCACCTGACTGCCATTGGAAGGGATATTAGAATCCCTTGTCTGCTATGGAACTAATGCAAATGGGGGCTGCAGGGGAAGATAATGGGAATGTTTATTTATTGACTTGATTTGCCCCCCCCACCTTTCTCCAAAGCAGCTTCCACCATTCTTCTCTCATCCATTTTATCATCACAACAGCCCTGTGAGGTAGGTTAGGCTGAGAGGGTATGGCTGGCCCAAAGTCACTCAGTGAGCTTCCATGGCCAGGTGGGAATTCGAACCTGTGTCTCCCAAATCCTAATCTGACAGTCTAACCACTACACTATACTGACTCTCCAGTAGATGAGTGGACAACCACAGAGCTTTTCAGATGTTGTAGTGGTGCATATTGGGAGCTTTGCAGATGTTGCAGTGGTGCATATTGAGAAACCACCAATTTTACATAACCTGAGTACATGTCCTCCCAGTAATGTGCATATTTACCATGTGTGTACAGCCTAGATATCCACAAACTGGCCACTGGATTTTCCAGGGTTCATGTTCACATGTACTGAGGCTGTGTGGTAAATACACTTCACCTCATCCAAACTTTAACCTCCCCCTCAGACATGATACTGGGGCTGAATGGAGCTCCACAAGTTTTTTAAAAGAATTAAATAATACGTGGACACAGGCCCAGATTTGGATTGAGACTGTAACATGAAGGAAGGGGTGAAGGGGTGGCACAGGGACTTCCTCCTCGTGCCGTTTTCCTGACCTGAAACAGAGTTCTGACTTGCCACATTAGGTTGAACATAAGCAGGGCTTTTTTTCAGGGGGAACGCGGGGGAACAGAGTTCCGGAACCTCCTGAAAATGGTCACATGGCTGGTGGCCCCGCCCCCTGATCTCCAGACAGAGGGGAGTTGTGATTGCCCTCCATGTCGTGGAGCGGCGTGGAGAGCAATCTCAACTCCCCTCTGTCTGGATATCAGGGGGCGGGACCACCGGCCATGTGACCATTTTCTCTGAGGGCAACCCACTGAGTTCCACCACCTCTTTTCCCAGAAAAAAAGCCCTGAACATAAGTAACCTATATATTTTCTTGGGGTGCAAATAGCAGTTTAGCAGAGCTGGTTCAATCTGGGGAAATAGTAAAAGAGGTGACTTAATTCCTTCCCGTACACTCCTGCAGTTTGATTAAAGGCCAAAAAAAGGTTGAGAGTACCATGTATGGGACTCTGGGAATAATTTCAGACAAAGAGTTCCGTTTGGGGAGCTGAGTCGTACACCACAGGAACTATTTCCGAAGGCCTCATCTCATTCTTCTCTCCCACCCTCCTTCTCCATTGGTGTCTTTCTCTTTCCATGTGAGACAAGGGGACAGCAATAAAGACATCATAACACATAATATGTATATTCTGTAATACATGGAGAAAAGAACAATACTTTTTTCACTGGAGAATAGTTAGAAGGAGATCCTTGAGAAAAAAATCTCTGCCCACTGTTCTGACTGGTGCCATTTTGGTGCTCTTCTTAAGTCTCAGGGGACCTGGCAATCTTGTGTAATGTGCCTCTTAATCTCGAAATGTCAGGGGGAAAAGCCACCGAAGCACCACTCCCAAACAATGACTTACTTGCCTTTTATTGACTGACAATGGAATTTCAAGATACAGTCTCGTCACATGAATATTTATATTGGCTTACAATGCATTGATTTTCCTTTTCAGTCAAAGTAAGTCTACCATAATGAATTTTTATTTACTGTCCAGTAACCCCTGGTCTTTGTCTTGCTGCCTTCTTACAGCTCTTTCCAATATCTGATCAAGAATGGACTCCTTTGGTTAGGCACTGCCATTTTTCTTAATATTTGTGTGAACAGACATGAGAGCATAGCATAGCTCAAAGGCCGGAACGGTTTCAGTGGACAAATATCAACTCTTAGGGCCAAGCTACAAATGACGAATGACACTTGAACGGCAAGTGTATTTCTCCCTGTTCACTTGCCCTCCACTCAATCCACTTGCCGTTCAAGTGTCATTTGTCATGTGTAGCTTGGCCCTTAGTCCAAGGAAAGCAATTGTGACTTGGTGATCGTCTCACCAAGTCTCATTGACGTCAAGGGAACTCATCAAAACAATCTGAGGGTTGCAATCAGCATACCAAAAATGGCTTGCTCCTTTTATAGAGAGTATGGTTGCCAGGTCCCCTTCCCCTCCTAGCGGGAGGGAGGGACCTAGCGCTTACCTTCCAGATGTTCATGGCACACTCCTCACGTGCACGGTCCCTCGCCCAATGTGATGATGTCACTTCTGGGCAGTGATGTCATCACGCAAGGTTGGGGGCACATGTGTGCTTCTCAGTGGGCCTAACTGGCCCCCAAATGGCCACTGCAAACCATGGGAGCACTCTCAGGGTGGTGTGATGATGTCAGTGATGTCATTGCACCTGCCCCGGGAGCATGTCCAGAAGGCCAGGTAAGCATTGGCAGGGGGCAAAAAGTGGAAGCAGGGGACCCCCTGCCCCCACTGGGGGAATGGGATCCTTAATAGAGAGATATTCCTCTCCTACAGTGCCATTAAATGAGGTGCTTGACTTCAGTAGTAGAGTATCCGCTTGACATGCTGCAAGTCCCATATTCAATCCCTCACACTCCATTAAAAAAAAATCAGGAGGTGATGTGAAAAGCTTCTGCTCCACCTCAGAGCCTAAAGAGCTGCTGCCGATTCGAGTAGACAGTACTGATCTTAACAGACCAATGGATAAAGGCAGCTTGTGTGTTCATGTATCCACTCCAGTTAGCTGCATCCCGTGTGGTAGGGCTGGGAAGGACCTCTGCTGGACATGTATTGTCACACAGACTATAGAGTGCTGAGCTAGAAGGGTCAGTGGTCTGCCTTAATATAAGGCAGCTTCGTGTGTGAAGAGTTTCATAGCAGAATCTGGACTCTGAATCATCATAGTGACCGTAATACTTTCTTAAAAAGCAAAATGCTTTCTGACTAAGGGTGAAAGATCAAGAAGATGGTGTCTACAAAGGACTCCACTGTTCAAGTAACACAGCAAAACTGCCTTATGATGCGTAGAAAAGAGCGAGAGTCCAGTAGCATCTATAAGACTAACAACATTTGTGGTAGGGTATGAGCTTTCATGAGTCATAGTATCTGAAGAAGTGAGCTGTGACTCACGAAAGCTCATATCCTACTGGACTCTAGCTCTTTTCTGCTGCTACAGACAAACTAACATGGCTACCCATCTTGATCTATCTGCCTTATGATGAATTGGTCTGCCTAGCCAACTCTTGTCTGTTCTTGATGGCGGCTGCAAGTTCACAACACTCCAGTTATTGTGGAGTTAAGCTAGTAGAGTTGATACAATGGGGGAACATTTCACCTGTTTATTGGCTGTTTTGTAGTTGGTCATTTGCGTATTCCTGAACATTCTTTTCTGTTAGAAAACAGCAGTTGTCTCTCTGCCTGTCAACTGAGAACATGAAGTCTGTTAGCTTAGTCAGTATTTCTCTCACTTTGTAATTCCTTCTTATGTTTCCCTATTACAATTAATTGTTTTTAAAGCTAAAACAACACTTTGACTGAATTTTTAAAAAGTAAATAACCGGTAGTTCTGTATGGCAGCAGGTCGCATAGACCTCAGGCTGGAGTCTGGCTAGAGTTGCAATGGGTTGACTGCGAGAGAGGAATTAAATAAGGATTGACTACAAGAGACGAATTAAATAAGGATGCACATGTGAAAAGAGTAGCCAGGAAGCTGAGTTTTAAAAGAGATGGGAAGGGTTTGTCCATTTCCCCTCTCTACAGAGCCAGCAACCATTGCTCCTCAGAGGTTTGTTAATTTCCTCTTTGCCTCTCTAAGGCTCTGTCAGTTTCGCCACCCCTTCTGCCTGGCAAAGAGGAAATAAACAACATGTGAAATGCTCTGATGTGAAGGATGTGCACTGAGAGGTCTCCTGGCCTATAATGTACCAGCCAGGTTAGAAATCCTTACTGAAGTCTGGCTTGCAGAAAAAGGTTTTCCATGTGTCTTGGAAAACCTCACCTTGGTCAGTTTTTGTGCAAGCTGCACATACCCAAGAGAACTTGACTGCTGTTACCAGGGCAGCCAAAATGCCCAAGACTCTCCCCAGAGGAAGGAAACTTGCTAGAGTTTGGGAAGTTCCACTGAGCAGGGCCATTTCCACACTACTCACTTTCAATGCTGCAAAAAAACTGCAGAAGATAGTGCTTTCTTGCACGAGTTTTGTGCGACATCATGCAAAACTCGTGCGAGAAAATGCTGTCTTCCAGGGTTTGTTCACAATGTTTTGCGGCGTTCCGATTGAAGGTGAGTAGTATGGAAATGGCCCAGGTGCAGCTTTCTGCATTGCTATTGTTGCGGTCATTGTTGTTTTTGTTGTGATAATGGAGACCTGGGTGACTGGGGACAAGAAAATGAGGAAGAGGAAGATTTGGAGGGAGCAAGTATGCGCTTACTGGTGATTTTCTGCATTATTTAATATGTCATGTTAAATTGCTTATGTTTTGTTTCAACATTATTTCAGCTCTGTATCGGATTTCTGCTTGTTTTCACATTTCGAGCCTCCGATCTATGGCGACCCTATGAATGAAAGAACTCCAAAACGTCCTATTATAAACAGACTTGCTCCTGCAAACTGGAGGATGTGGCTTCTCTTACTGAGTCAAGCCATCTCATTTTAGGTCTTCCTCTTTCCCTACTGCCTTCCCCTTTTCCTAGCATTATTGACTTTTCCAGAGAATCTTGTTTTCTCATGATATAACCAAAGTACAATAGCTTCAGTTTTGTCTCTCTGTTTTCCCTCTATCCTTCTATTTTCTCGTATTCACATGCTCAAGAAGGGGGCTTCAAAACAGAAAGAAGAAATTGTTATTTATTGATTAGAATAATTTACTCAACTGTTTCACCCGTGTGTAAAAACGTCTGTTCCTTTGTGGTACTTTTTGTAGTTCCTTGGTTTCGGGTTTTATTGTGCCTTTCCACCTCTCCTTGATTTTGGCTGAAGCAGAGAAACACAACATAATTACGAAGGATGTGTTGCAGGCTCCACAGTATGTCTGAAATTCCAGCATACAGACGTCGCTCTCAGACATAAGTATTAAAACTGAAACATGTTCAGAAAGGATTATTTCCCATTTTTCATTAGGAAACATAATCTCCATTTAAAAGGTAGTAACTAATGTGCCCCATGACCTCACATTCATCTATCCACATAATAATGTGGTTTATCATTAATGTCCAAGACTCCCACTTACATTATAATCCAATCAGTAACAAATCTCCCTCCTGAAATGCAAGGGATTGAGCAGACTTTAGTAGCACACATACTGTCTATTGCTGTTTTTATCACTGAGACAGGTCAGCTGAGTCTTGGAAATCTTAATAGTTGGGAGCTCTAGAGCTTCACCTGATGACTGAACAGAAATTACCTGTGGCGAGGATTAAACTTTTTTGTTCTCCTCAACTGTAAGAACAGTTATAGGGAAGGCAGTTTGCTGAGACATGAGTTGCTCCAACTGTTGAACAGTGTACTGCCCCCAAGGGAGGATCTAGCCTCAACCCTGATATAATAAAGTTCTTGTTCCTCTTCTACAATGTCTGCCTAACTCTCTTAGAATGCTGATAGGCAGACACTGCACAAGCTTGACTTATGCAGGTGAAGAAGTAGCTATACACAGAGGAAATTATTTTCTCCACCACTGAATATGAATTTAGGCAAGCCAAGATGACCACAAGAAATTTGGATCTGTTTTCCTGATAGATGTAGACAAGACACAATGGGGAAGGGCCTCCAGTTAGGGTTGCCAGCCTCCAGGTAGTGGCTGGAGATCTCCCAGAATTACAACTGGTCTCCAGGCCACATAGATCAGTTCACCTGGAGAAAATGGCTACTTTGGGGGGTGGACTCTGTGGAATTATGCTATGCCAAGGTCCTTTCCCTCCCCAAATTCCACTTTATCCAGGTTTTACCCCTCAGATCTCCAGGAATTTCCCAACTTGGAGCAGGCAACCCTACCTCCTGTTCTGGGACTCCTCAAATACATTGACACTGGGCAACAGGGAATTTACATATATCATGCATTGTTTTAAAAATAGATAGCTGTAAATCAACTCTGAGCATCTACAAAGTGATACTGGTCAAATAGGAAGCTCTGATATGATCCCTTCTTAATCAGTCTGAGGGCCAAGCTACACATGACGAATAACACTTGAACGGCAAGTGGATTGAGTGGAGGGCAAGTGAACAGGGAGAAATACACTTGCCGTTCAAGTGTCATTCGTCATGTGTAGCTTGGCCCTGAGAGTCTCTCTACACAAGACATCTTACATGGGGACGCTGAAGTGACTTACTTTCCGTGCGGTCTTCTATTCAAGTGTACTCTGTCTCCCTAGCAGTGCTTGTGTATCCACACTGGGAGAAGAAATGTAAGACCTTTCACTCCAGTGTCCCTGTGTAAGATGTCTTGTGAAGAGAGACTAAATCACAGAGAGAGAGAGTAAGGAGCTGGCTATGATTTGCCTGTATAATTTAATTTATTAGATTTATACTCTGCCCTCCCCACATCAGCGGGCTCAGGGTGGATAACAACACAATTTAAAACATATTCAGCTATCATTAAAAATTATAAAATTACTACATATTATCATTAAAATTACATCTATATAAATATAAAAATATATACATATAGAGAAGAGAACAAGGCAGCACATAATTTAATTTAGATGTTCCATACAGCAGTTCTTTCCCGAACAAAATATTATAAGATGGACAACAACATTACATGGGAAGGCATATGATTTAAACCGCCCCCCCTGCCTAGGGGGGGGCACTACCTGGCATCAGCCATATGCCTGGTGGAACAACTACGTCTTACAGGCCTGGCGAAATGTTAACAAGTCTTGCTGGGCCCTGGGCCGATTCCAGATGACTAACCTTAAGTTGCTTCATGCCGCCCTCTTCCGGATCGCAACGGGGAAAATGCGAAATATCGCGTTTCCTCGCGCGAGTTTTGCGCGTCATTGCGCAAAACTCGCGCGAGGAAACGCGATATTTCGCATTTTCCCCGTCGAGATCCGGAAGAGGGCGGCATGAAGCAACTTAAGGTTAGTCATCTGGAATCGGCCCTGGTCTCATGAGACAGAGCATTCCACCAGGCTGGGGCCAGGACTGAAAAGGCCCTGGCCCTGGTCGATGCCAGGCAGGCCTTCCTAGGGCCAGGGACCTTTAATAAACGTTTATCACATGAATGAAGAGAATAAGATTTTTAAAAATTATTATTATTATTTATTCAATTTCTAGTCCACCCTTCCCGCGAGCGGGCTCAGGGCAGATTACAATAATATATAAGATACAAAAAGATAAAACATTTTTAGCACAGTAAAATCAGAAATCTCAGTCACATAAGTTTCAAATCCCAAGGCGTAACATCATATGACACACCTTTCTAAATCAGGGAGATGAATAAACTTAATAGAAATGTTTTAGTAAAGTAGTTTAGCAAATAGTTAGGCATGGAGCAGGGGGCATCTCCTCTTGTATCTGACAAAGGGAGCTTTGACTTTGGAAAGCTCATACCCTGGAAATCTAGTTGGTCTTTAAGGTGCTACTAGACCTGAATCTTGCTCTTCTACTGCAGACCAACATGGCTACCCACCTGAAACTCTTGCCCGCAAAGTTGACCTTAAATTCTCAAGCCCCCAAACACAGAAGAGCTCCTTACTTGCTGGAATCAATAATCTTTCCCACAACTGTCCAACTTCTGAATGGGGAAAGGGTGACCCCTTGTTCTGGATTTGCATCCCATTCAAGCGACACACAGACCCGCTATTCATCAATGCCACCTTTCATTACACTTCTTTCAAGAGCGGCGTGCCTGCTTCTTACTCCGTTCAGCTTTAGGGTTTAATTGTTCCCTTAGAGCCCACTGCCAATGCCTTAGCAGGACAGCAAGATTTAATATCCTAATTCCCTTTTTCTTTTCTTTTCTAACAGCTTAATGTTGTGGTCTTCCCCCTTTTGTGCACATTTCTGCAGTGCTAACAATGCAAGGATAATTGTTTCATTTTTATTTATATCCGCAGGCTCGGCTTTATTGTTCTCACTGCTGGGAAGAAACACTGCTGTGACCTTGTTTCCTTCCATGCCAGTCTCTTGACCCAAGCGAACGTGTGGTTGCTTCATTATTACAAGACTCTGAGTTAGTATCAGCAGAGCAAGAGCCAACTGCTTGTCACATATTTCAGACTCTAAAATGGCCTCTAATGATGGCCGTCTGAAGAGACATGTCAGAGAAAAACAGCAGTGTGCCTCTTGGAGAATCTTGATCAGCATGTCTCCCTTGTAGGACTGCCAACTTCAGAATGGACTTGGAGATGTCCCTAAATTACAGCTGATTTCCAGGCTATGGAGATCAGGTCCCGTGGAGAAAACGGCTGCTTTGGAAGGTGGACTTTATGGCATTATATCTCACTGAAGTTCCTCTCCTGCTATGGTTGCCAGGTCCCTCTCCTCTCCTGCATGTACCTCATGCTGGTTGCAAGGTGGCCCTCCAGACACATGATGTCACTTCCAGAGGTGATGTCATCATCACGCCGGACACACAAGTGCTCCCTCGCTCTGTGTGGGACCAATTCGACCCGTTTGGTGCCAAAATTGGCCTCAAATGAAGTGCTGGAGGGTTTGCATGGCTGGTGCAATGACATTACTCCCGGATGTGATGTTGTTAAGCCCTCGCATGTTCCTGGGGTGCCTACCAGTGGTGGGTAACCTCCGGGGGATTGCCACCTCCCACCAATCACTGGTGAGTCTGCAGACAAGGAGGCAAACCCCCGGAAGTTTGCCCACCATAGGTGGGCACCTGGGAATCCTGCTCCCCTCCCCAAACTCCACCCTCACCTGGCTCCATCCCTAAATCTCCAGGAATCTGTCAACCAAGGGTTGGCAGCTTTATACCCCACAGGTGCCATTTAGGGTTTTTGTCTGTGTGAGGATGCATGAGGCTAATGTGAGTTTTTACGTTAATAGCTTAAAAGCACTCCGATGCTAAGCTAGAAGCCTCCCGATTGAAAGTTTCCAAATATTAGATGAACATTATTTGAAGGCAAAAAAGAATAAACTGGACACTGTCTAGAGAATTTCCACCAATGAGTGGAATAGTTAAGGTTAACATGTGTGTATTGCTATATCTTTCCTGTTGCATCTGAGAAAATCCATTCACATATTAGAAGGGTTCTTGACTCCTTTTCATCAGGTGCTTTAAAAAGTCTACCACTGATTATTTGGATGGCAATAACCCATCTCAGAGTTTCACTCCACTGCAGGCATCGGCTGAAGTATTTATTTATTTATTTATTTATTTATTCAATTTATATACCGCCCATCCCAGGGGCTCTGGGCGGTGAACAGTTAAAATTGATAAAAACAAAACTAAAATCAATATACAAATAATAAAACAAATTAACAAGGTGCAGTGGTGGGGAGAACCTTCCCCACCCCAAAGGTGGGAGGCCGACATGGCACCGCCCCCTTCAATCACCAAACGCCTGGCGGAACAGCTCTGTCTTACAGGCCCGGCGGAACGATAATATGTCCCGCTGGGCCCGGGTTTCCATTGACAGAGCGTTCCACCAGGCTGGGGCCAGGACTGAAAAAGCCCTGGCCCTGGTTGAAGCGAGGCGGGCTTCCTTAGGGCCGGGGACCACAAGTAAATATTTATTCGCTGATCGGAGCGATCTCCGGGGAACGTACAGGGAGAGGCGGTCCCGAAGATATGCCGGTCCCAACCCACTCAGGGCTTTAAAGGTAAGAACCAACACTTTGAACCTGATTCGGAATTCAACTGGAAGCCAGTGCAGCTGGCGCAGGACAGGTGTGATGTGTGACTGGTAAGGTATACCAGTCAGGACCCGTGCCGCCGCATTCTGGACCAGTTGTAGTTTCCGGATCAGGCCCAGGGGTAGCCCAGCGTAGAGTGAGTTACAGTAATCTAGCCTGGAGGTGACCGTTGCATGGATCACTGTAGCCAGGTCCTGGGGCGTCAGGTAGGGGGCAAGTTGCCTGATCTGATGAAGATGGAAAAATGCAGACTTGGCAACCGCCGTGACCTGGGCCTCCATCGATAGGGAGGCATCCAGGAGCACACCCAGACTCTTTACCACTGGCAAAGTTGCCAGTGGTGTCCCATCCAGGGCAGGGAGCTGGATCCCAACATCTGGCAGCCCCCGTCCCAGCTGCAGGACCTCCGTCTTCACTGGGTTCAATTTCAGCCTGCTCTGTTTCAACCATGCCGTCACAGCCTCCAAAGCTCTGGCCAGATTGTCTGGGGCCGTGTCTGGCCGGCCGTCCATCAACAGAAAAAGTTGGGTGTCATCCGCGTATTGATGACAACCCAGCCCAAACCTCCGCACCAACTGGGCGAGGGGGCGCATATAGATGTTAAATAACATTGGGGAGAGTATCGCCCCTTGGGGAACCCCGCACACCAAAGGGTGACGGGCCGATAGATCTCCCCCGAGCGCCACCCTCTGTCCCCGACCCTGGAGAAAGGAGACCAGCCACTGTAAGACTGTCCCCCTAATCCCCACGTCGGCAAGGCGGCTGGCCAACAAATCATAGTCAACCGTGTCAAACGCTGCTGTGAGATCAAGTAACACAAGCAGCGCTGACCCGCCTCGATCCAGATGCCTGCGAAGGTCGTCTGTGAGGTTCAATTTCAGCCTGCTCTGTTTCAACCATGCCGTCACAGCCTCCAAAGGCTTTTGCTCATTTAAAAGCATAACCTTTCCTACAAATTAAATTTGTGAGAGAAAAGAAATGCAACTTGCAAAATTGGGAGGGGGGACAGTATTTTTGCTATTATGCAGAATGAAAAAGCAAGGGAGTGTTGTTCTTGCATTTTTCCTAACTAAAAAGGCAGCTTTCAAAAGAAAAAAAATGTCATTTTGCTATGAAAAGCTGTTTTCACTGACACAATTGGTAGTTTAGAACAGTTCTAATTTTCCATTCTAAATATGTTGTAAGATTATAGGGTATGTTCTGAAATCTGTGCAGCAATTTTCCTTTATGTGCCGCTTGAAGTTTAGAGAATTATCTGGATGGTGGCATGTATCTATGTATAGTTCTCAGTGTACATGAGCAAAATGAGGAATATTTTTCCCCGACGTTCAAAATATGCTAGATTGCATTCACATTTTTCCTGTGATTGCATTAACAATTTAAGGTATTTCTGGTATCTGGAAAAAAACCCCCCAAAGCTAGCAACTAGGTTCATTTCAAATATGGTTCAAAATGAAATCACAAAAATTGTGGTTTAATTAGGGTTGCCAGTTCAACGCTGGGGGCATGTGATCCCCTGCTCCCATCCTCCACCCCCACCCCCACTTACCTGGCTTGTGTGGGGGGGGACGTGCCTCCCAAGGGGCACTCCTGGGCTGCACAGTGCACTCCTGCATGCCACAGCGGCCTAATCTGTGCCCGAATTGGGGGCACATCAGCCTGGATCTGGCCCGAATTGGCCCAGATTGGGCCTTTGTGGAGCACAGCAGTGCTCCCGTGCTCTGTAGTGGCCCAATCTAGGCTGAATCGGCATGAATTTGGGCCAAATTGGCTCAGATCAGCCTTGATTGGGCTGCTGCAGAGCGCAGCAGTACTCCCATGCTCTGCAGCGGCCTGATTCGGGCCCCTGTGGAGCACAGGAGAACTCCCAGGATGGCTTGTGGCCCGTGTGATGATGTCACTTTCTGGAAGTGACATCATCACAAAGGCCAGGAGCCACTGAAGAGAAGGAAAGTGCTGGGCCTCCCACCTCCCTCCCGGGGGGTACGGGGACCTGACAACCCTAGGTTTAATGTGTCATTCATTTATTTATGATCATTTGACCAATCATATAACACCATTGCACTAAAAATAAAATTCAAAGCATAGAATAGATCAAATAAAGCAATTGGGAGTTAAATCAAGATGGGTAGCCGTGTTAGTCTGTCTGTAACAGTAGAAAAGAGCAAGAGTCCAGTAGCACCTATAAGACTAACAAAATTCGGTAGAGTGTGAGCTTTTGTGAGCCACAGCTCACGTCTTCAAATACACTGAAGAATTTGGAGTCAAGATCCAGTTACAGTACAATATGATTTCTGAGACCTGAATATCACCAAACAATATCTAGCTACTTGATAGGTAATCTTGGTATTCTTATCAGACAGAAGGTAATCAAATCTAGCTTTTCTTCTTTTCCTTACCTTGTATTTTGGTGCCCATCCTATGCAAAGTGTCCAAAGAACTTCTAGGTGTGCAAGTTAGTGTTGCTATCCCCCTGGGGGGATCCCATGCCCCCAGCCCCTTCCCCTGCCCCACTCACCTGGCCAGCAAGGGGGAGGCACTGGGCGGAAGCCACACTTGCAAAGTGTGTGCATTCTTCCTTGTCGTGCTGGAAAATGACTTCATTTTCCAGTGAGACATGGAAGATACAGGTCACCTTGGGGGGGGGGGAGGCGTAATACACTAAAAATCATTTCTAAACATTAAGTGTGACACACGGGTTCTACATTGTGCCGGAAAATGACAGGTGGAAATGAGGGTAAATACCCTGTTGCCTCCCAACCCCCTGCCCTTTTTATGATCCCATGGGGAGCAGGAACCCCTAGTGGAAATGCTTGTTGCATTTAGTCATGTGATATTTTCTAAAGTGCTTTTTGTTCACCTGGTTTCTTGAAAGGACAGACGGTGCAGGGGAGGGGGTAATATGGACAGCCCTAAGTTTTCCCTGGCTTGAAACTGGCTTGAAAGTGGCATTTTTTTTCCAGAAGGGAAATGTTTGGAAAGAAAAGGGTTACAGAGTCCATCTCCCCCATGCTGTACCCCTTCTGGAAAAAAGCAACATTGGTGGCTGCATTTGGAAAAGGAAGACAAATCTTCCCGCCACAAACTGCATCTCAAACTATGTGTTACTTTTTTCACAAGTTCTCTTTGGGGACTTACAGCTGTATTGCAGGGCAAGTCACTATGGCAACTCATGTGTAAAAAGTACAAATGGCTCTTTTTCTGGCTGAGCCAGCAACAAGGGAGCACGAGGGGCTGTTGCCTTCCCTTGCACTGTTTTTAGCAACCAACTTGACGCTGTGTGGCTGTGGAGGGGGGGGGACTATCCAGGAGGCTGCAAGTGCAAGCATTCAGTTTCCATGCAGCTTCCGGAAGCAGCAAATAACACCTGCCCCGCAGCCCCTGGGTCATTTTGTCTGCCAAAAATGGCACAGGGGGAAGGCAGATGCACACGCTTTTCTCCCCAATGGGTACCCAAAGCATCATTCACCTGTGCTCCACTTGATGCTCACGACAACTATTGTGTACTGAGCCTGGAGCTCAGAATGATTGCAGCCCAGAGTGATTTCAGCTAAAACAAAGTTCTTTATTGCAAGCCAGAACAGACAACAGCAGACACTACTCACTATACGCTACAACTCGCTGGGTGGGCACACCTAAACAGAAGCCCTCAATACATATACATAAGCTCCGCCCCAAGAATAACTGATAGCCAATGAGAACACATACTTTACAATACCATCATTTGCATAAACTATATACAATGTATGAAGTAGGCAGGCCACTGATTGGTCTTTATTATAGAGGACCAATTGGCTGCTGCCTTGAGAAAGTAACCAGTGATATTGCAGGGATTATGGACCAATGAGAATGCAGGCATTGGGAGCCTTGACTGAACCTTAAGCTCAACACAGTATAGCGCATTACAATCAATACAGTAAATACCTTAGAGGCCTTGCTTGGCCAACTCAGCCCAGTACATAACAACAACCACGCTGTGAGGTAAGATAGATTGAGAGAATAGAACTGGCCTGTGGTCAACCCACAAATTTCAGTGGCAGAGTAGGGACTCATACCTGGGTTTTCCAGATCCTAGTCTAGTGTGACACTCTAACCACTACACAAAGCTGCCTCAAGGTTTTCCTTGGCCCTATTGTGATGTTTCCCAAACGTGCTTTAATACAATCTTTTCTGGACAATCATTCTTTGAAAGCAGGTTTGGGAAAGTGTGGGAAGGAAGGGCCATATATCCCTATTTCCTGTCCACATCTGATGCTACGTCCCATTCCATTTCCCCCTCTGTACAATGGACATTAAGTCTGCACAGCATAATTCATTGTGATTTTGTACATGTGGGTGACTGATGTGCTCAACAGCCTCAGACCTTGCCTAAAATTACCACCTTTCTGTGACAGAAAGTCAGTTGTACAAATCACTTTCGTGTTCAACTCATTGGGAATAAACACTGGCAGAGAAATGCAGAATGGGATACGAGACATACAATATAGCCGGGACACATTGTGATTAACGTACATAGGGAAATGGATGTGTAAATCCATATACAATGGAATCATAACAGCCTTTCCTAAAAATAATGACGTGAAAACTTAACAACACGCAGCACGAGAGCAAGTCTTTTTTATTAACTGAGTTGAACTTTAAAAATTATGTTATGACCAAAAATCAATAAAGAGAAACTGATTTAAGTTCATCCAAGTGTGAAGGGGTTTATTACCAGTGCTACATCACTCTAATGATGTACTCTTAAAAATTTGTTTTTGTGATATATTACATCCATTATTGCTAAAAGGATAAAACCGCAAAGCAATACTGGACATTAATAAATCAATTTAAAGAAGGGGAGGGGAAAGGGGCAGATGGCCAAGACAGAACCAAGTTCCATTTGTGGATTTTAAATGTTGTGCAATTGTTTAATGGAATGCAAACGGAGCCCTCCGCCAGGCTGTAGACTGCTAATAAGGTTTTCGCTCAGTAAGATGTTTGTTGTGACTGTGACAACGGCACAGTGAGGTGCTAAGTAATATCGCTAAAGTGAATTTCCTCACACAACTTGGTACATAGTTATGCATCTGAAAAACAATAATAGGAAGCCAACAGACCAACAGACATCCAACTGAATCTCAAGCAGTGTGGAGTACGGTTAACACACACTTGGAACCTGATTGTGAGAGGCTCAGCTTGTCAGGATGGGAGGAAGATGTTGAACAGCATAGCAGCTGTCGGGAAAAGGGTTAACACAACACCTCAGCTCAAGTCACGGCCTCTCGAGGTGGCTTACAAAAATAACCCATCACTCGCTTGTGCTGCCTTTGCAGACTAAAGAATTGCAAACTGTTGCACCTTATGCTACTGTAGCATGTGTATCCTAATTTTTGCCATCTGAGAGGTAGGAAAAAAGGCAGAAGGTAGAAAACAAATTTTGTAGCAAACAAAAGCAAGTATATTATTTGGACAGAAACTCTCATACAGCTACAATAGATAAGACTACCAACATAGCTGGATATAAAGTTAATCTTTAGCACATTGAAAATGCTGAACTTTGTTTCAGGTGGGTAGTTGTGTTGGTCTGCAGTAGAAGAGCAAGATTCCTGTCCAGTATCATATTATCAATAAACACATTGTAGCATATTACATTTTGCTGAAGTTATTTATACTTAAGCCCAAAAAATCTTGAAAATATTGTATTTGTCTACAGTATACAATGGAATTATTAATCTGTCTAATTCTCAACATGAACAAATCTGAGGATACTTTAATCCAGAGATCGGAGCCATGAACAGACAAGACAGGTATTTCTACCAGCTTGATAAGAGCCCCAAGTTTGCAGAAAAATATGTCAACTAAAAAACTCCAAATTGTTGTGAATGAAATTGTGGATGAAGTTGTTTGCGCTTCAGATGGTGGTGGATGAAAATCTAGCAGATCCCTACTAAACAGTAATCCCAGCAAGAGATCTTGAAATGCTCCGTTTTTTGGGGAGGAGGGGCTATTTGTTCTTTAACATGTTTTGAAAGAGTTTTAATCTTTTCCAATACTCTTGTCACCCTATAATTGAAGTCTGCAATAGTTCCTGTGGCAGAATAAAACTGAGCCCCCTCTAACACCTCTGCCTATGGGAAGAGAAAATGCGGAGTGACATCTGTGTATGAACTTAGACCAGATAAAAATCCCACCAGAAGCTTTGATTTGGGGTCAGAATATAAAAGGGCAAAAAAGAATAAAATGAGATATTAGATCTACTGTATTAGATCACAGATACAGACCCTTTGGCTATAAGAGTTTGAGAATAACGTCCATACAATATTGCTGAGGGCATGGATTGAAATCATAATAGGGTAAAGGATGCTCTAAGATTATGATTAGAGATGTTAGCAAGATAAGGAGAGCGGATGTGGTCAAATTTAAAGACCCAATCCCTAAGTTGTGGGTAAGTAGACAGAGGCCCTATAAGATCATCAGGAATAGAGTACCTTAAGAATATCTCATTAAGGTAAACAGAGTGCTGTGAGTTATTGGCCATCAAAAAATTAAAAGATTGTTGACTGAGTGAAACTTGGCTAGGATTTTTATTCTTTTACACAGTATTTTATAATGGCCAGATGTGCTCGGCTCTAAGGGAGGGGAGAACTGATTCCGCTCTCATCAAAGTAGCTGGAGACCCGCTGGGGAGGGCTAGAATATGTCTTAAGAAATGATTCTGGACTACTTCTATACTAGCTGGGTTTCCTTCTCTCCATCCCAAAACTACAACTCCATGGCCTTGCTCTGAAATAATTTCAAAAGTGGATCTATAAGATGTCCACCCTTCGAGTAGTAGAAACACAGAATAGACCCTGCCATTATTAGCACTGAAAATTTTACTGTTTCCAGATGAGTGTTCCAGTTTAAGTTCTCTCTAAAAGTAATGCCAAGATATTTAAAAGACCTGCATTGACTGATAGGGTTACCAAGGATGTTCCAGGAGGACAGTTTTGCCGTTTTCCTAAAGACCATTACTTTCGTCTTTTCAAAATTGATATTAAGAGCTTCTTTCTTGCAATAATGCCTAAGTTGATGTAGTAACCTATTCAGACTGATTTTGGTCTGGGAAATTCACAGAATCACAGAGTTGGAAGGGGCCATACAGACCTTCTAGTCCAACCAGGGCCGACGCACCCATTGAGGGCAGGTAGGCGGTTGCCTCAGGGCACGGGGTGCCAGAGGGGGTGCTGGAGGAGGCGCTGGAGGTGGGAGCACATGCCGCAGAGCTGCAGGCTCCCAGCCCTCCTGCCCCGTGCTGCCACCACCAGCACATGCCCCTGGCTGGGCGCAGCAGCCATGGGCATGCATCTGGGGCGGCGCGGGGCAACCAAGCGGGAGAGCTGGGAGGCCACCTGTGCGCTGTCCCAGCCGCCTGCTGCAGCAATCAGGCTGGCTTGTGTGCACGCCCATGATGATGTCACACATGATATCATCCCGCAGGCTGGTGTGTGTGAGCACGTGTATGCATGCGTGCGTCTGGCCGGCCAGCTGCAACCACCAGAAATCCTGGCACCGCTCCTGAGTCCAACCCCCTAAAACCATATTGTCTGCATTAAGCAAAACAGAAATTTTTTGTTGACCCAAAGAAGGGGGAACAAAGCAGGGGCCAGATAAATTCTTAACTATAACAACGAATGTTTTAAAAAATGTACAACATGGAAGAAATTTGGAGAGGAGACACCTACACTCACTGCTGGTGGCAATGTAAGCATAAAAAAGAATTTTGGAATGAGGTTCTTTCACAAATAACTCTTATAACAGGATATACAATTCCCTTACTACCTGAGGTTTTTTTTCTGAATTACTGGTAAGATATATTGATTCCCAAAATCAGATATAACTTAATAATTAGTCTCTTAGAAGTCACAATCAATCCTCTCTATATCTAATTTGTCTGGGACCACTCTGAGCCCCGTGGCGCAGTGTGGTAAGTGGCAGTACTGCAGCCCAATCTCTGCTCACCACCTGAATTTGATCCTGAGGGAAGCTGGGTTCAGGTAGCCGGCTCAAGGTTGACTCAGCCTTCCATCCTTCCGAGGTCAGTAAAATGAGTACCCAGTTTCCTGGGGGTAAAGTGTAGATGACTAGGGAAGGCAATGGCAAACCACCCCATAAAAAGTCTGCCAAGAAAACGTTGTGATGCGGCATCCCCCCATGGGTCGGTAATAACTCGGTGCTTGCACAGGCAACTACCTTTACCTGATAATAGAAAAGATCTCAGGTGGCCTACATCAAACAGAAGTTTACCCCAAACTACTGGGTTCATAAAGAAATGGATCCCATTTCTTAAACACATATCTAAAAATAATATATAACCCCAGGCCCCGATGTATCCGAAATTACTATACCTATAAATCTTACACTATCAAGTGTAAGATCACTATCACTACATAACAACCCTACAATTTTCTCTTTTCTATTGAGTGTATTGTTCAGCCGTGAAGTATCTAATGACTAAATTGAGAGATCTGAATGCTTGTTCTTCATACATTTGCAATGTACTGTGTTGCTAAAGAAAAACTTGTTTACCTTGTTCTGACATTAAAACTTGATGTCTATATTCTTTCCCCAGTAATATTGTAAACCATATGAAACAATATGATACGTTGTAAATTATTTGAAACTTTAATAAAAAAGATAAAAATAGAACATTAAAATAACATTTAAAATGTATACACACAAAAAAATATAAATCGGGGAGGAGGCTGGTAGGAGTCCACTGAGGGTATGCCAAACTAAACAAAAAAGTCTTCATCTGCTGGTGGAAGACAATGACAGAGTAAGACAAGTGATTCTCCCCTGGGGAGGGAGTTCCAAAGTTTTGGTTCCACAACTGAGAAGGCCCTTTGCCATCCATCTCGTCTCAGATGATGGGGCACCAGAAGCAAGGCCTCCAACGATGAGCAGAGTGATTGGGTAGGTTCATATGGGAGAAGGTGGTCTTTAAGGTATTCTGGTCCCAAGCTGTATAGGGCTTTAAAGGTGGAAAGAGGAGTGGTAGAAGTCTCAGAGAGCAGCACTGTAGGCCAAGATGAGGAGATGCAGTGGAACAAGGCCCTGGGGCTTGTTTGTTGCTGAAGTTCCCCAGGAACTGAAAGGATGTGATATACCGCATCGTATAATTGTATTGTCTTTGGTTGCTTTTATTAAAACAACCCTTATATTTGACAGTATTTTGCCTTTATGAATGTATTGACCTCTTAAAACAACCCCCTGCCTTAGAATATCTGCTTTGATCTGAGCGAGGATAAATTTAACTCCAGTCGTTTGACACTCCATCGCTAATTCTCTGATGTCTTTCCCAAAATAGTGAAAATAATAATAATTAGCAAAAATCCCACAGAGGAAAGAGAGTGGCAATTTTGTCTAGCACACATCTTGGATGCTCCCTTCATTTGTAATGCAAATCTGCTAATCCTGCAGATTTGATTGCTGTCACCTGAATGGCGGGACCATATTAGTTTAATTGTGGCAAGGAAGGTTTCTTCCCAGTATTACTAGGGGAGGGTGTCGGTGGTGTTTATGGCTCTTTCACTAAGTCTCAAGAAATCCTTTGTCTAAAGAATGCCTCGGGTTTAAAAAAAAAAGAAATTTATTTGATATAAATTGCTTATCCTACCCTCTTTGGTCTTTGGGTTCTGGGAAGAGCATTAAAAATGTTTGCATGGCTTGGGCTGTGTAATAATCATGAAATCTTTTATCTGAAGTACTGGATATTGTTGTTGGTGCTTCCATTTTTGAGGAGGGGAAATGCCTGTGTCTCACTTCAGCCTTGAATGAGGTTTTCTGCTGTCCAAGACAATTCCGACTGTCTCTTTGCTTTCTACAGCGATTGCCTTGTAAACATATATTTAATTCCTAAGTTGTTCTCCCTCCTTCCTCCACGCTGCCCATTGTGTTCCAAAACTGTGTCCAACAGAGCCCTTGTTGTGCTAGGATAGATGTTTCTACAAATCTGGGGGAACTTCCAGTTTGCAGGAAAAATTGAAAACACCCCAAAAACAGAACATTGACATCTATATATGAAATAAATAAATATTCAGGGGTAAATTTTGCCCTGCAGTTTGGATAATGCCAGGTGGTGCTCCAAAACAGGGGTAAGTAGAGGAGAGGAACAGACTTTCCAGGGATGTAAAGGGGAAGGATAGCAGGCAAACAAAGGGAAGAGAAGATGCCGCAAGCTGGTTGGTTGGATTAGGGGACTGGAAGGGGGAAAATGCTGAGACTTTTCTCAGCGTTTCTCCCCTTCCCATTCTCCTGAGAATGGTTGCAAAGGTGGGAAGTGCCTATCTTGGGCCCTCAGAGGTTAGAAAACATTGAACATCCTTAGCAGTGCTTTCTAACCTCTGAGGATGGCTGCAAAGAATGTACCAGCAGCCACTTTCATTCCCCAAGTGTGGCTGTAGAAATGGGACAAGTCCGGATTTTTATAGCTCTCTGTGCAGCCAGGGGCAGAGTAGGAGGTAAAAATGACCTTGAAAAAGGCCCAGTCTCACCCCAGCCACCCCCAAGGAAGGAGGGAGAGAGTGTGTGTCATAACCCACAACTGGTCTAAGCACGTCCTTTCCTGCCCTGACGGTGGGGGGCAGCCCCCCAGGCCATCAGCCCCCCCTGGAATTTTCTAGGTGCCCTTAATGGCCAGTCTTTGTTCACAAGCACATGCTTTTTCAGCATAAAGTATTCTTCCCACCATTACAACCATCTTTAGGGCAAAAAGAATAGGTGCTGGGCATGTGTCGTATGTGGAATGAGATGTTGGGAAAGTCTCTCTCTTAGACGTTCATATTTTCATTGACAGTGGTAGTAGTGCATGATTTCCACCATTTTGGAAAGAGCGAGAAGAAGATGCATTGGCTTTGGAAAGGAGCTGAGGTCTTGCAAGGAGCTCTGCTCAGTTAATATCTGTTTCGATTCTTTCCAGTTGAATTTAATGAGGTTGACTGAGAGCTGTCTTGCAACACCTTTCATTTGATGGAGCTAGCTGAGGTTCTGGAAAACTTACCTTAATTGTCACTACTGTACATTTAGGAAATTTCAGAGCATAAAATATATTTAACTGCAACCGACTAGAGAAAAAGTACAGCCGATACATCAGGTTTCTGAAATGCCAAGGACAGTGTCTGTAGTCTAGCAATCCTAGCAAGAAAATAGTGTGTCATTTGCTATCATGTTAATTGTTTTCCCTTTTTGTAGGCTTTATTTTCACGTGCAGTGAAATGTTGTTGCTAATTAATATTTACGTAACAAAGCACTGACAATATTGTTTTTTTTTTTTTAAAGCAAGGCCTTGATACTTTTTTCCTGCCACTTTTAGCCATCTGTTTTAAAAACCCTTCAGGTTGTGATGTGGTTTTCAGCTTTGTTTTTCTCTTGGATTCTTCTGAGCAGGGCATATTTTTCTTATAAAAGCTCATTAAATTGAACATCGCTACCTTCCAACTCATTTTAATGGGAGGTACTGCCACTAGACTCCCGTTAAAGTGAGTTGTGGCATTTTCCCATTCATTCAGTTAAATTAGTTAAAATACGAGAGTTAGCATAAGATAAATTGACCGTAACAAATTTTCTTATCTGAAAACAAAGTTTATAGTTCTTCCATTGCTTTGCCGTGCAAACATAATGATAATGCAGTGTGGTGTGTGCTATGCAGACAATTTCCAGATGTAAATATCTTCAAGATTTTTTTCTCTGTGCACCCAAAAAGGCTTCCAGGACCTAGGTATATATAGGTGTATATATATGTACACACACAAACACACACATCTAAGTTCATACATGAAATATATCTACTGGTAGAGTATTTTGAAGCCTGACGTACAAACTGGAGAGCCAGTTTGGTGTAGTGGTTAAAGAGCACGTGACTCTAATCTGGAGAGCCGGGTTTGATTCTTCACTCCTCCATTTGAAGCCAGATGGGTTACCTTGGGCTACTCACAGCTCTCCGGAGCTCTCTCAGCCCCACCCACCTCACAAAGTGATTGTTGTGGGGAAAACAATAACGTACTTTGTAAACTGTTCTGAGTGGGCATTAAGTTGTCCTGAAGGGCGGTATATAAATTGAATGTTGTTGATGTTGTTATTGTTATTATTGTTGTTATTATATTATTGTAGGTGACATCCCTGCAGTTAGAGAAGTGGCATGAAGATAGAAAATAAGATCCTTCAGCTTGGCTTGCTAGTATTTATAACAACAACAACAACATTTGATTTATATACCGCCCTTCAGGACAACTTAATGCCCACTCCGGGTTTTTTTTTTTTATAGACAAGTAGTATATAACCCATCACATTTGGGTCCTTAATTAGGCTATGCCCTCTAGTCTCCTAACCATCCCAAAGTTAGGACACCAGCTTCATCTATACTAAAAAAATTCAGAATGCTGCTTCCTTCTCCCACTTCTAAGTCAAAGGTTCTTGTTCACTTCTATTAATCTCAAAGATACTTTCTTCCATATCTTCATTTGCGTCCAAAATTTCCCTGTTTCACCAATACAAAGTCCTCTTGCTTGAATTTTCATTAGCCCACTGGCTTTTCACAAGGTGCATATCAATGATCGCCACAGATCTCTACTCTAAGGGCTTCTTGATGTTTCCTGATATAGATGACTGGCTGATAGTTGCTGGATCCTGACCATCTCTTCTTCAACATGGGAGGACCATGCTGCATCTGTTTGCAGACATGGGGCTTCAAGTCAATGCAGCCAAGTCCCATCCTGACCCACCGAAAGAATACAGTTTGTAGAAGCTTTCTCTCCTTTTGACAGGGCGGACGTCGGCTTGGCCAATAACAACAACAATAACAAACAACATTCAATTTATATACCACCCTTCAGGATGACTTAACCCACTCAGAGCGGTTTACAAAGTATGCCATTATTATCCCCACAACAAAACACCCTGTGAGGTGGATGGGGCTGAGAGAGCTAGAAGCTGTGACTGAGCCAAGGTCGCCCAGCTGGCTTCAAGTGGAGGAGTGAGGAATCAAACCCGGTTCTCCAGATTAGAGTCCCGCGCTCTTAACCACTACACCAAACTGGCCACCAAGTTCATCTCCCATCTCTGATAGCCTGCCCTTCAACCCCAGTGCTACCTGGGTCGTATGGCCAGTGCCTCTTTCACAGAGATCAGAAATGTCAGATCGAGTGTAAAGCAGCTCAAATGGCATCCTGATCACTCTTGTGTCAGTCTTGCTTCTCAAGGCAACCTCTGCGTTTCTATCCCTCAGTTGAAGAACTGGATGGGGAGGGGTGCAATATGTGAACTTCCTTTCACTGAGACAAACAGCTTGGTGGATCCTTCCTCCCAGATACTCTCCAGGAAGATTTCTGAAAGCTAGAAAACCTTCCACAGGCTGTCCTGGGCCTCTAAATGTGGAAACATCTGAGTGTTTGTCAGATTCAAACTGTGGAAGCCCTCAGTCTGTTCTATTTCCTCACTTTTGCAGTATTTTCCTATCCGCATTGGGAAGGCCTCAGCCTCTCTTCCCTCAGGGTCCATCTGACAGCTGTCTCTGTGTCCCGCTGTGCTCTGCAGGGCCATCTTTCTCATCAAGCATGTCCCTCTACACATGCATAGAAACAAGATGACAGAATCCTGAGGTGATATCATGGATTGTATCATCACTTCAGGCGGCTAGTGGCACATGTCATTTTTTGAATGTTCCCCATGAAAACAATCCTGGCATGTAAAAAATGGCCACACCAAAGAGAAAGATTCTGGTCTAGCTCACTCCTTGCTGTGCTACTTTTCAAGGAGTGCCTTACTTACGGAAGCATTTGTCAGGTGTGATTGCTACCTGCCGTTAGGGGTGCCAGATGGACTCACCCCCTCCCCCCAAAATTGGACAGGGGCCTGCCACTCACATTATAGTACTCTTTGTCCGTGCGTTGTTTATGTGGACTTCTGACCCCAGTTTGATGACATCACTTCCGGCCACTTCCCTGGCATACAGGAAGTTGGACGGGTTGGAAGCAGCAGGGAGGAGGAGGAAGTTGAGGTTGTGCAGGAAGGCCTGCTGGTGCTGCCACCAGCTCTTGTACGCCAGCAGCCAGCCAATCCTCCCCCATGCACAAAAATACCAGACAGTTAAATGTATGGTATTTTAACCGCATTTCCTCCGGACAGTCCAAGAAGAAAACCGACTGGCTGAGGAAAAACCGGACATCTGGCAACCCTACCTGCCACCTCAGGATATCTCTGCCTTATTTTCTCCTCATTCTGCTACAGGAGAATGCCAGGCCTGAATAAGATTTAGATGTACCTAATGTAATGTCCCAGATTTGCAAATGGTGGTGAAGAATGATAGGTTATTTTCATGTTTCTGAAACTGATAGTGAAGCATTTGGAATTGGAAGCAAAGTGTATGATCAGTTCTGGCACTCTAAATCCTCTTAAGGATCTTTTAATGTCCTTCTTGCTGAAGCTTTCATGTAGTGTCAAAGATAAAACAATACAGCCCATTGGTTTTTATGGATTTTAAGGTGATATGACACAAATGGCATTTTGATTAATTTCCCCCTTTATTATCAGCTAATCAACAGAAATTAGGTAATTAAACATTATGACAAGTGAAGAGAGAAATGTCAGATGACCTTTTCTTTTTGGAAAAAAGTCCGTCTTTCAACAAGATTAGGGTTGTCTTTCAGTTGTACCGAGCCTATAGATAAAATCCTTTTCCTTAACACCTGCCTTTTTTGTGACCAGAGTGGTGTCATTTGGGTTTTGTTTCTGTTAGAGCGACAAACTACCATCTAAAAGATAATTTCAGGTGGGTAGCCAAATTGGTCCGCAGTAGAAGAGTAAGATTTGAGTCTAGGGAGTTTTGATTCTTGGAAGGCTTATACCCTGGACAGGTTGGTGGTCTTTAAGGCTGGATTTGAATCTTGTTCCCCTAAAACTGAGTATTACATAGGGTTGCCGGGTTGCCTTACCCTCCTGGAAGAAAGAGGGGGCCTGGCACTCACCTCTTTTGACACCTTTGTGCGCGCGCAAAGTGTGCACATGCTCGTGGGGGGGCTGATTATGTCACTTCCGGGAAGTGACATCATTGTACAGGAGTTGGGAGCACTCCTGTGCTTTCAGAGGGCTAGATCTCAATTGAAGACTTACATAGGGAACTGATTAATGACTCATCCCTTCCTTGGGCCAGAGTAGGGTTTTGGATCTTGCATTGCTCTTGAGAGTGGCACTCTTTAGCTGTATGAGACTGGAATGCTGGAAGCCTCAAGCTGCCAGGCACTCACTCATTTTTCTGGTCCAGGCATTGGTGCTTAGTCTTGGGGGAGACTCTGGGGATGCTGAAGGTGGACAGGCTCCGTTGGGGGTGTGTGTCTTGGTGTCCTTGTTCCTCTGGCTGTTCTAGGGAAACCTGCTAGGGTAGGGAAGACAGAAGCTCAGGTACAGTGGGGACCATAAGGGCTCCTCAGCCCTTGAAGAGATTTCCTCTTCCTCTTCAGAGTCATCCTCTTCAGAACCACTTTGGTGTAGTGGTTAAGAGTGGCGGGACTCTAATCTGGCGAACCGGGTTTGATTCCCCACTCCTCCACCTGATGCCAACTAGGTGACCTTGGGTCAGTCACAGCTCTCTCAGAGCTCTCTCAGCCCCACCCACTTCACAGGGTGATTGTTGGGAGGATAATAATAACACACTTTGTAAACCGCTCTGAGTGGGTGGTTGTCCTGAAGGGAGGTATATAGATCATCATCATCATCATCATTCCTCCAAAGTCGAGCCGGAGCAGGTCCTGACAAATCCTTTTTTTGAGGAAGAGAGCCGTAACTCTCAAAAGCTTACCCTGTGAAAATCTTTTTTTTTTTTTTTTATAAACACTACACAGCACTACACAAGACTATCACAAGGAAAGGGGAGAGGGAAGGGACAAAGGGGGGTGGAAAAAGAAAAAAAGAAAAAAAGAAAAAGGGGAGGGGAATGAACTACAAACACTAAACACTACACTTCAATGTTTCCCTTCATACTGTCATAATACAAAAATAGCTCCATAGGATAATGATGGAGTGGTTAATCATACAGAGAATAAACATTTCAAATTCTGATTAAACTTTCCTCCCCCTTCTAGGTCCCGGACGCAGTTCTCTCTGTGCAACCGCTGTTGCGGTGCTCTCCTCCTCCTCCTCCCCCTCCGGCTCCTCCTTTTCTTCGTTCTCGGTGCAGCAGAGTTCTGGGTTTTTATTCTCAAAATCCTTTAGTTGATCTTCTGATAATATCTTATAGGCCTGATCTTTATATCTGAACCATATTCCTTCCGGGAATAACCATTTGTACTTTATTCCATGGTCCCTCAGAAGAGCTGCAAACTTTTTATATTTAAAACGCCGTTTCCGGACTAGAAATGGAACGTCCTTCAAAATCTTGACTTTCAAACCCATAAAGTCCAAATCCGCATTGTATGAGTTATATAGGATGGTGTCCCGAATCTTTTTAGATGAAAAGTCAATAATGATCTCACGAGGCAACTGTCGCTTTGTTGCATATTTTGAAGAAGCCCGACGGACCTCCAAAATGGCGCTTTTAACCTCTTCTTTAGTCGTCCTCGCTGGTATCGCCAATAGTTCCGAGACCACCTCCCACAGATCCTCTTTTTCCTCCTCTTTCACGTTTTGGAGACGCAAAATTGTCTGCGTTCGTTCCATCTGTAGCCCGATCAGCTGGTTCTCAACCAGCTTCAGCTCCTTTTTTGTAGCCTTCACAAGTGACGCACTTTCCAGAGCAGACTTTTCTGCCCCCCCCCCGCTGCTGCCTTAATGGTTTTCACTTCGCTTTCAATTAAGCCCACCCTTTGATCAGTTTCGTTCAGCTTGTCAACAAAGGGTTTTATGGCTTCCACCACCGCCCTGCGCACCAACTCTTCGAGCGACTCCCCCTTCAAGGTAGCCGAGATTGACTTACCGAGAGCGGGACTTTGCTTCTTTGCTGCCATTTTGGGGGGGGGGGCGCCAACAAAATTCTGGAACTCAACGAAGGGGAAGAACAAGTCTTCTTCAGATCAACCTCTCCTTCACAAACGCTTGTAGAACAGAAGGGATTCGCTTGTTTACGGGCTTCCGCCTGTTTCTTTTATTTGCCGTTTCTCGTTGCCCGGCGGCACTCGAGGCGCCGCGCACGTCTGCCGGCCTCCATAGGGACAAACGGGCAATTCCCCCCCGCATTGATTTCGGGGAGTTCTTCCCGCCGCGTCCCGGACCCTGGCTCCCTCCCTGGGAGTCCTGGGGGCTAATCCTTGCGGATCAGCCGCCCGGTCAGGGTGCCCGGTCATTTCCTCCCGGACCAGCCGAGAGGAGCGTCCGGCATGGCTGAGAAAACGAAACCGAATCACCCCGTGAAAATCTTGTTGGTCTCTAAGGTGCCACTGGACTAAAATCTTGCTGTTTTACTGCGGTGATGAAGGAGAGGTATGAAACTGACCCATCGAATCACATTGAAGTCTCCACTTCATGCTCGAATCAGATTTGGAAAACTTAAATCTGTTCAAGTGGATGGAAAGCCTCCCATGGATTTCTTTTTGGCTTGTGCTCATCTGGAATTATATATAGTCTGTTTGTTTTAGTCTGTTTGTTGGTCTGATTCAAGGGAGAAAGAATTCAGTGGTGGAATGACTTCTCCTGCACTAGAAATGAGTGTTTGGTCCTTCAAAAGCAGAGGTTCAAAAGTAACTGAATAGAGAGTACAGTAGAAGCACACACAGTACCGGAATTTTTTATTTCCCTAAACTCCACCTTAGGCTAGTTGTAAGGGAAGCGATTTAAGTTCAGTTGCATCTTCCAGCTGATAAGATCTGGAATTTATTATCAAGTTACACTGGCTTAGTGAAATTGTTTAATTTATGGACTACTCAAAATGGTTTCCATTCGAAGCAAATTATTCTGAGAAGCACATCTTCTGCCTACTGTTGAAAGCACTAACATCTTTATCTAATTCCTGGTACCTACCAACTGTAGTGTTTTAAAAGCCTGTATTGTGATTAATGAAAGGCTTTGCAAATTTCATGGTTGAGGCAAAAGTGCCGTCAATTTTCATGGATGAGGTTTGCAGTTGGCTTGTTCCTTGAATTAAGCACTTTTGGAAAAGTTATACAGCGTGTTCTTTCTTTGCCCCTCCAACCCCTACAAAAGATATCAGCAGGTCTAGAAACTCATGTGTCCAGACTCATAATAACAGCAAAGATTTTCCTCTAGAGTTGAAGGAATGCAGTGAAATGGAGGGACTTTTGATGTGGCCAGTTTTTAATTCACTTTTGTCAGGGTTATTTCCTCGGTAATTTGCATTATGCGGCTTCAACATAGCTTCTTTTGATAAAAAGCTGTATATACGCATGGTCTGAAAAGAAATACATGCAATTATATACAGGTCATAAAAAGCTGAATTAATTATTATAATGTCCACACAAGCCAATCTGGTCCACATTAGGTACTATTGGGAATCACCGCCCCCCCCCTTGCAATTTCATGGTGTACCATGTACCTAATTCCATATGGAAGTAGTTGCTATATGGTCAGGCCAGATCTTTTCCAGTCCCACCCACATCAACACCATTTCTCCTGCTCCAGCTATTTAATCAGCAACTGCTTGATTTGCTATATCAGTGTAGCATTATAATGATCTATCTACTAGCTTTCATTTTCTGGTAAAGTGTGTCCCATTGAATTGCATGATCTGGCTCTATAGGGTTTAGCCAAGCTAATTCATCATCACAAATATGGAGTGCAGAGTTATAAGGGGAAAAACCTATCTGTGCAATGAAAAGGCTAGAAACTTTTAAAGGATGAACACTAGCAATTCAGAGGTCCGCACAAATGGTTATAATTAGAGATGGGCACGAACTGGGAAAATGCCAAACTGTGCGGTTCGTGGTTTGTTGCATTTCACAAACCACAAACTTTCACGAACTTGCAATAAATTTATTCATTTATTCACGAACTTGCCCTGGTTCACGAACCAGTTTGTTCGGTTCATGAAAATGTCACTTCGAGGGCAGCAGAAGGTCTGCAGAAAGCCCATCCAGCAGTTGTCTAGGAAACTGATTGATCGGCGCCAGGCTGTATGAAGTGATGAACCAAAAAACGAACCAAACGAACCGATCTAAAGTTACTGGCGGTTCATTAGAAATGGGCTCTGACGAACTAATGGTTCGCAAACCGCAAAACAGCCCAGTTCGTGATGAACTTTGGTTTGTATTTCAATTTATGTCCATCTCTAGTTATAACAATATACTGATCTAGCAATTGCTCTTTTTAAAAAAGTCCTCAAAGGCCACTGTCGCTACCCAACCACCCCCATTGACAGTAGGAAATCATCTTATGCAACATTATTCTTATTCATTTTAATTGAATGCTTGCTAGTTGAAGGGATCGAGGGCGAGGAATTATATTTGTTGGTCATTTGGGAGAAGGGAAAATGGCATTCATATGGGAACTGGGTCTGGGAAAGATTCATACGTTTCTGTTCTTACTGCATCTACTCCATCTTGGTCATCTTCATATGACTACTGAGGTTATATACGTAGTATAACCTCTGGGGCTGTAACTTTGAAAGCAAAATTAAAATTAAGAGATCCTGTGCTCTGCAGTATGCACTTTTGTGTTTTTCTGGAGACCCAACAGAGTGTTAGACTAGGTTCTGACACTCTAGGCTCAGTTTCGTATCCCCACTCTGCCGTGGAAGCTCACTGAGTGACTTTCGGCCAGTCATACACTCTCACTCTAACCTACCTCACAGGGTTGTTGTAAGGATAAAAAAGAGTGGAGAACAATGTGAACCACTGTTGGAGAGAAAGGCGGGGTATAAATAAAGTAAATAATTTTTTCCCTTGCAACAGTGGAAGAAAGGCTCGAAGTATTGTGTATGGCACTTACCAAAACTGTCAGAAAGTATTGTGTTTAACTTTTGTGCTTATAGTCAGGAGGATCTTGATCTATAACAAGTGCAGTCTGGCATATGACTTTACACCTGCTAAAAATTTGGAGTTGGAGTGCTAAACTTCACTGTCAAACTGTAGACAAGGTGGATGAGGCCTAAGTGGGCGCGATTATTTTTGAAAAATAGAAAGATAACATCTTCCATTTTTGCTATTATTGTCATGAGAGTAATTAAGAATAATTTTCAGATGAGATGCTGTGTAAAGCATCAACTTCTTCTCAGAAGTAAAATATTTAATAATTGGTGTTAGTTCATAACAGTGAAATATTTTCAATTCAATATAATAAAATTAATTTGGAAAGAATTTTAGCTGACTGAAAGGGTTATCGATTTGATATCCTCTCTGTCTGTAACTATTACATGGGCACTTTTTAAAGCTTGAATCATTATATTAGGTAACAACAAAAAAGTTATGTGATCCTACTGAGCAAGATTTGCTATTGCTGATATGAAATGATTGTAAAATAAACAGTACATATTTAAAGTATTGCCTTAGAGTGGAATTGGTAGAGAAAATGCTTCAATCATCATTTAAGGGACTGAAAAATATTTTTCCCGACCCCTCTTTGTGCTGAACATCAATCCCAGTCCACCTTGAAACTGGTATATCATTTTTTTCTTCCAAGCAAGAATGATGAAAAATCCCAGCTGTAAATATCTTTATTTCTGTCGTGCTCTTGTGCCTTTCTGGTGTGTCATATGTGGCTTTTTAAAACACCTTTTAAAAATCTTGATCACTTGGTAAGGCTATTAAAAGTTAATAGTGGATTTATAATTTTATTAGCATTTATGCTGCAGATACAAGAGCCATCCCAAACCCAAATTTAATGCACCCTTAAAGTCATTTTTATTAGCGCGATCATTCTGTGCAACATGAGCTTATTGGGAAATGTACATTTTCTCTGAGGGGGAAAATCCAGAATGTGAGAACTTAAAAGATTTGAGTTTCCTCTCAGCTGTCATGCAATGTATGCCTATGCATACAAAGTACATATCTCCTATTCATTTTAAGCATATACAAATTAATAGGAAGAATTTAGCCTGGGCATTAAGGCTCAGTTCTTAGAAATGACATGGAATCTGCAATTATCACATGCTAAAGAGAATATTTGGAAACTGCCAATACCTAATAGGGTGTTGCCTGATGTGATTGGAGTCGCTACACTTACGTTAGTTATTATTGCAATTCATTTAAGAAAGTGTAATAATGCCTCCTCTGAACTTGTACTGTCTTCTATACCTGTCAGGACTCCAAACCTCTGCATTAAGGTTGCCAGCCACTGCCTGGGAAACTGGGGGGGGGGGGGAGGTGGGAACATGGTGGGCACCGTGATGTAAACAGTATAACATCATTTTCAGGCTGAACGTGAAAGTAACATCATGCTGCTCTAGATTCAGCAGAAACTCTATGATAAAACCATAGAGTTTCTGCTGAATCCTAGAGAAGCTTTCTGGATTGTCCCAGAAATTACTTCATACTGCTGCGTCAAGGGCATATTTTTCTTCATTTTTCTCCCACTGGCCTACTGAGCAATGGCAGGAGTCAGGGGAGTTGCCAGCTAGAGGCTTCCCACTATACCAGGAGACCTAGCAACCCTAGGCTGCATTTGGGTGGGTATCTTTGGGTTCTATCAGCTGTTCACTTCCTAGGCTGCCTTGTCCACATAGGAAAATCCAGCCACAAATGACTGCTATAGCACAATATCCAGTCATCTATGGTTGCTTCCTAAGTCTTGAACTTGTCACCTGAGGGGTGTCACACCAGGGCCTCCTTCTTTGCTTCTTTACCACCTCCAACAAAAGGGGGAAATGGCAAGGAGATGAGCCAGACCAGCAAAAACTGTCTGCAGGCAGCTTGGGATTTTTATAGATGCTTGTGTGATTTTTTTTTTTTTGCATCAATGGTTTACTTTAATTCTAATTTCAGACAAAGCAGGCGTTAAATGGTTTGAGTTACTTACTGGTGGCTATGCCATTGCACGTGCCATTTATTCATTTATTCTTCTAAATCTGTATCCAGTGTTGCAGGCTGCAGTTAATGTCTTGTGAGGTAAAGGAAGGAGAGGGCAAGCGCATGAGGATTGCACATCATGATTGATTGATTTATTATTTAATTTAATTTCTATTCTGCTCTCCCTGCAAGCGGGCTCAGAGCGAGTCACAACATTTTATAATGTACAATAAATAGAGTAAAATTTTGCAGCAATATAAACTATAATAACACATAGATTATAAAACAGCCATGCACATTTGGCCCCACCCCCTCAGCCTAATAACCCACAGGGCAAGGTGGCCAGTTACAGATGGTTACAGAACCCAGTGGGCATATACTCCCCCCCAGGGGTCATTTTGTAGAAAAAGAGCTGGAAGAACTCATTGGCATAACTCATTAGCATAGCTCATTAGCATATGCCACACCCCTTGCCATCACCAGAAGTGTCTCATTAGCATAACTGATTTGCATATGCCACACACCCCGGACATCAATTATCCTGGCTGTTTCGGACCCAATCCTGGCCATTCAGGGCTCAAATTGGGCCCAAAATGGCAAAAGGGGCTGAAAATGGCTGAAAAGGGGCCCAAAATGGTCAGGATCGGGCCGCTGCTGAGTGGGAGAGTGATCCACCACCCGTCAGAGGCCCGACCCAAGCCGTTTCGGCCCCAATCCAGGCTGAAACGGGCCCAAAATGGCCGAGAGTCAGGTGAGTGGGGCCACCTGACATGTGATTTCTTTGGGGAACTGCTGGAACTGCGTTCCTGTGCATTTCCCCTCAAAATGAGCCCTGCTCCACCCCCACCCCCCATGACAGGAGGCCGGTACAATATCTTAGGTGGCTCGCCTGCCCCAACCACCGTATGCCTGGCAGAACATCTCTGTCTTTCAGGCCTGAAGGAAGGATAACAAATCCGAATGGGCCTGCATTGACACAGACAGAGAGTTCCACCAGGTTGGGGCCGAGGCCAAGGATACACTTCTGGAGTCATTTGCAGTATGTTAGAGGGCATATGGTGGATGAGAAGGTTTAACACTGAAAAAAATGGGAGTGGAAATGAAATCCTGTGAATCTCTCCTGTGCCCTCCCTGATGCAGAGTAGCTGGATCACCATTCTGAAAGGCTTTTTCAAAATCATAGCATTTATCCCGGCTTGAACAATTCCAGTGCTATTTGAATGCTACTTGGTTCGCTACCAGGGGTGGCAAACATTTCTTTTAGTGGGCTGTGCAAACCTTTTCTTTGCCTGCTCGCATTTGTGATAGCATCACATCCCAGGGTGTAATTCACTGAGTCTCAGTGGTATGCATTGTAACAACTTCAATTCTTGTCCATGGAGACAAAATACTGCCTGAGATGCTGTCTGGCAGGGACTAAGGCAAACATTGGTGATTACAGTTTGATCTCCCTGTAGTCATCATGTACTATCATTAGTTATGAACTGCTGAGGCTATCCCTTGCTGCTGTTGAAGGGAAGTCAAGAACAATGAACTCTAGTTGCGTCATCAAAGGTGGATACTGAATATTTGGCAAATCTAACAGCACTTGAGAGCGGAACAAGCATTTAGCTGTCTCTGCTTTGTCTCTGGAAGCTCTTTTGTTCATCTAAATGGTCTCAGAAAAGCATTTTAGTCATCCATTTTAGATATCCAGCTAACATGGATTCTGTTGCCAAATTGGGGGGGGGGGAGGCATTGTGCATAGTGTATTGTCACTTCTAGGGAAAACCCAGAACTGATGTCCTGTAGCTCTAGAAATCACTGGAAACTGCATGGTTTTACCATAGAGTTTCTGGCAATGCCTAGAGCAACATGACATCACTTCAAGTTTCCCCTGAAAGTGAAATCATGCAATGCCATGCCCCATCCCATGTCCCTGATCTCAAGTTTTTGCTGGTTGCCAGGCGTGGCCTGGTAACCCTGTTTCTGATATAGCTTTATAAGTCTTTATTCTAAGGGCTGATGTTTTTTTCTGAGGCAACCCTATCTGCTTCTTGCAACCACGACTGTCTTAAAAAGAGAATTAGTAATTCACTTATTTTTAAAATGAGGGTTCTCCTGACATGCCACACAAGGTTGTTGCAAAGATAGCCTGAATTTCTGTGCTATAAATCTTAATATGAGCACCAGGTTCGGAAGTTTGTGAAGTTTCAAGGAGAGACAGCTGAAAGAAGGTCCTCCGGTAAAATAACAGGAGACAGCATACTTAGAAGAACTGGCTTTAGTTTGCCTCTGTTCCTTTTTATTCTCCCAATAGTAGAAGACTATATCATTTAGCTAGAATATAGACTTGGGTACCTGGGGGGGACTTGCAAGAACCGTCTACAGAGCCAAATGGTAACGTGGCTCTATTTATATTCCCAGCAAGTCTACCTGCTTTCTGCAAATCTTGCACAGTTGGTCTGTAGACGGATCAATGCTAAGATTTGCCATCCACAAAAGGAGGGGGACACCTCCTGGTACTTCCTGTCTTTAAACAACTAGAGTTGTTTTGTATTTCCTAAACGATATTGATCTATGAGGCTAATGATAGGTTGTGTAAGCTCTTCCTTTGTGCTTTCTTTCAGACAGGATGCCTTGGAAAATGACAATTAGAAGTGTAGAAAATGTCTGAAATCTATTGCACTTTGCAAGCCTGGAGCTGCCAGAACAAAGTGACAGAAACACATTCTCTTACCCCCGGGCAGAGGGCTGCATGGACTAATGAAGTAACTATGAGGCAGACAAGTAGGGGATGTTGCATGTGTCCCTCTGGGATGTGATACCCACTGCTCAGCTCCTTTTGCCTATTTTCTTAATCGATTTGTGAGTTTGGTCTAATTTTTTTTTAAAAAAATTGAAGGTAAAATGGCAGAGGGGGGGATGGCAGCGGAAAGCTGCTATTCGAGTGTTAGGGATATAGTTCTGTTTTAAAACAAAAATGAGTTGTCTGTGTCAATAAATACCCCTGTGCATGGAGAAACAGAGGGAAAAACTCTCAAACTTCTGCTCCGTCGACTTTGGGATTGCCACCCCATTTGGAGCACTCTCTTTCAGCAGCATGCCTACTTCTGGCCTGTGGAAATGTTTTCTGGCTCTCAAGAGCAAACCAGGCTAGGCAATCCCATGAGACACTCCTGTGGGTGCAAAGAGATTTCTTACACAGGAGCAGGCCGTTACCTGCTCTGACTGGCAGCCACCAACACAAGTTGTTTCAAAATTTCATAAGCCTAAAATTCAGGAGAGCAACGTTTTTATGTTTTTCTGCTATCAAAGAGTATTTTAATAATGTTCAATAATAATATTTGATTTATATACCGGCCTTCAGGACAACTCAACGCCCACTCAGAGTGGTTTACAAAGTTTGTTATTATTATCCGCACAACAATCACCCTGTGAGGTGGGTGGGGCTGAGAGAGCTCCGAGAGAGCTGTGACTGACCCAAGGTCACACAGCTGACTTCAAGTGGAAGAGTGGGGAATCAAGCCCAGTTCTCCAGATTAGGGTCCCACAGCTCTTAACCACTACACCAAACGTTGCATATGATATTTTTATCCCTAAAAGAGTAATGGTGGGTAGCCATGTGAGGAGTAGAGTGCACACGTGTGCATTCTTGTCACAGGTATATGCACCAAGATGCCTTCTACCTGATTCTTTTAACTGGAGATGATGAGGATTGAACCTGGGACCTTCAGCAAGCCAAGCAGAAGTTCTACCACTGAATCGCAGCTCTATCCCAAATGATGCCTTAAGTATGATGATAGTTCCAGGTGGGTAGCCTTGTTGGCCTATAGTAGAATAGCAAGGTTCATGTCCAGTAGCACCTTGAAGACCCACTAGATTTCCAGGGTATGAGCTTTTGAGAGTCAGAGTTCCCTTCACTCTTGAAAGTTCATACCCTGAGAATGTAGTTGGTCTTTAAGGTGCTGCTGGACCCAAATCTTGCTCTTAAGTATGATGTAAATTGTAGCTGACATGACATGACTTCACCTTATACTGAATTAGACCACGGTCAGCCTTGTCTATTAATACTGGCAAAGGCTCACTGGACCCTCAGGTAGAAGTCTTGCACATCACCTGCTATCTGATCTTTTTAACTAGAAAAGATGGGGTCCAGGCTGCGACATTCTGCATTATTTAAGGAAAACCTGACTTGAAGGGACAGAACAAGGTCAAGGGACTATTTCCTGGTAGGAAAGTGCCTTCCATCTTGAATTTCAATTGTAGTTGATGGGTAGCTTCAGGATTAAATTTATAATTTAAGGCTATCTGTTATCAACAACATCACATTTGTATTTCATTGTGTTTGGCTATTGTAAGGTTGGATGAAAGAGTATCTGTATTTAATTGTAGCTATTTTGTAAATGTGTTTATAAAAAAATTAGGTTGTGTTGTTCATAAAAGATACATTATATAAACCATTTTGTTTACATGTTGGTTTAAATCAGTCTGTTTTCACAGTGGTGGTTTCTATTGCCTCTCATCCATGAACCGATGAAAGAGCTCATCCAGAGCTTCATCAATATGAAGATGACACCTGTAAAAGTGACTTGTAAATCATCTTGAGCTACAGGGAAATCAGGATATAAATCTTTTAATTAATAAACAGAAGTGTTGGTTGTTGTGGATTTTCTGGGCTGTATTGCCATGGTCTTGGCATTGTAGTTCCTGACGTTTCGCCAGCAGCTGTGGCTGGCATCTTCAGAGGTGTAGCACCAGAAGACAGAGATCTCTCGGTGTCACTGAGAGATCACAGTCTCTCAGTGAGAGATCTGAGTGTCACTCAGTGTCACAGTGACACTGAGAGATCTCTGTCTTTTGGTGGTACACCTCTGAAGATGCCAGCCACAGCTGCTGGCGAAACGTCAGGAACTACAATGCCAAGACCATGGCTGTACAGCCCAGAAAATCCACAACAACCATCACTCTCCGGCTGTGAAAGCCTCGATAATAAACAGAAGTGTTGTCACCCACTCTTTGATCCTGACCCACAATTGAGAACCACTGTTCTAACCAGTGGCTTCGTTCGTTCGTTCCTTCGTTCGTTCCTTCGTCCATTCATTCATTCATTCTGGTCTCTACCTTTGTGGCAGAAAAGGAAGGGCACATCCAGGTAGTAAGAAAAGTATGTTTCATTAGGAACTTGCTGGAACCCTGGCCATCTCACCGGGACTCAAGGGAACAATCCTGCCTCCTAAGAGTAGTGTGGAGTATAGGAAGCTGCTCCACCCTTCACCGCTCTTCCTGCATTTCATTTGCCATACATGTGAATGGCTTGAAGGGGATTTCAAAAGCCTTTAAAGACTAATGTGCCTTCCATTCTATCATGCAGTGTATTATAAGCGAGAGTGACCTGCTCAGCAATACCTAGTGGTACATTGCCTTGCACAGAAACCCATTTCTACAATGAGTTTGGGACTGGCTCCTTGAACCGACTGACATTAGCTACAGCTGAAAGAGCTCCTCTGTGAGTGCCATTTTTTCCTCTTTGGGGACAATAAGCAGTTTGCATCTTTTGTTCCCTGAGGATCTGCAGTTTCCAATTGCATTAAGCATAAATCTCTGGAGCAAAACCCGAACAGTTTCATCACACAGGTCTGCACAATGAAGAGAGCAAGGGGCGGAGAAAGTGACTCGCTTGCCTCAGGGTACCATGACATTTTTTCCCCCTACCTAGCTGAGAGTCACCGCCTTTAGAAGCAAAGGCACCTTGGCATATTTCTATTTCCCTTGAAAAGCTGAGACATTCAGAATTGTATCAAATAACTCAGAAAGAGAGAGCTCCGAAGAGGCCAGAAATAAAACCATTGTTTGGTCTCATGCTAAGGTTGTTTGATATAAAAGTTATCCTGTAATGTAGTGTCGCCACAGCAGGGAGAAGAATATGGAAACCAATCCTATTTATTGTAATGGAATTTTCTATTAAATATGTATTTTGCCATTTTTACAACATTATTGTGCATGATCAGGAAGATCCCTTTCATCCCACCTATTTTCTTTGGCAAGAAAATTACGTATCATTCTCGAACTGTGACTGCAGTTTGTTCTTGCTTTTGTCTCAGTTATACACAGCTGCCATTCCAAGAACACAAATACAATGCAAGTTTGAATTGTTGTTGTAAAGCAATTGGACCATGTTTTGTAACTGAGTTGTCACTTGTAACTGTTGCTTCTTTGCAAGTCTTTTCTGTAGCTGCCTTGCCATTTGCCAGGCAGCAGGCAGCAGGGCTCTGAGAGGGAATTACATAACAGTGCCCTATACGAAGTCTTTCACATCCCACCCCAGCCCTCTGGGGAAGGGCACCAACATGTCAGATGGGCCTGAGCTGTAGGGGGCTAGGGATGGCAGGCAAAAGACAAAGCACACCCCAAGTGGCAGCAAAACATGAGGCAGAGGCTAGGCTCAAATCCACGCCTCCCCCCCATCCACGGCTAGTGCACTAATTGCTAGGCCAAGGAGGCATATGCAAAGGAGAAATGCCGCTGGGCATTAGGCAGTCAACGGCAGCTGTGACATTGCAATCAGCCGTATGGGGCCAGGGAAAGAACACTGCGCAGACAGGCATGACCCAGTGGAAATGCACTGTGATAGGATGGCCAGGGTTCCTGGATCGATCCCCACATGGGGAACTGCTAGAAGTAGCCCAGTGGTGCACTGCTGATATTTTATCACCACAAAAGTGGGAGCAGGCCAGGCCAGCTGATGGGCCGCCCCTGACAGCCATCATTTCGGCTTACATGCCCCCGCTGTGCTGAACTCAGATGTCCTGTCACTGCCATCAGTTCTGTTGTACCCCTGTGCCCCCCCTACCCTGAGCCCCCTAGCTGGCTTGTTAGATGCCATCTTATAGACAGCTTCAAGAGGGGATTGGATAAACATATGGAGCAGAGGTCCATCAGTGGCTATTAGCCACAAGGTATAGATGGAACTCTCTGTCTAGGGCAGTGATGCTCTGTATTCTTGGTGTTTTGGGGGGCAATCAGTGGGAGGGCTTCTAGTGTCTCTTCCCCACTGGCAGACCTCCAGAGGACACCTGGTTTTTGACCACTGTGTGACACAGAGTGTTGGACTGGATGGGCCATTGGCCTGATCCAACATGGCTTCTCTTACGTTCTTATAGTGTCATGGCAGAGAGTGAGACCCAGAGACCTGCCCCTTCTTTCCAGTGCATATATTCCCCCCCTCAGCAGCCAGCAAAGGATGTGAGTGGGAAGGGGCTGGGGACTGCTGAGGGTGTGTGTGTCATGTCAGTTTGTTGCAGACATCGGCAAACTCTCTAAAGAGGCAAGCAGTGACTCATAAAAGCTCATATCAAAATGCGTATCTTTGGTCTATAAGGTGAGACTGGACCTCTTTGATATTTTCCAGCTAAACCCAACAGAGGCACAGTGGCACTGTGGACACCACCCATTTTCAATCCCACATGAGCTTCCCTGAGTCTGAGCTCATTCCTTTGTTTGTGTGAAGGGGAGTTCATTCTGGAAAGCTCTATGGGTATATGACAGACGGGAGGGAGGAGTTGGGCAGAGAGTGGTATGGTATGAAGGGAGATGGGCAAGGAGCAAGTTTTATCTGCCCAGTAACCAGCACATAGGAACCCAATTGTAAATAAATCCAGGATATGCCAGTGTAACTCTGAGGTAATGTTGGTGTAATGCCTGGTAAGGTCTCTAAGCAATTTCTGCCCCCTCCACTCCCCAGGGTTGCAATGTAAATGTTGCTTTTGCTTTGGGGTAAGAATGTGTGGATATTCTTGGCATCCATAGCTACAGGTCTGGTCTATGTCTTCATGCTTTTAATGTCTTCCTCAAAAATCAAAAGTACCTTGTCAGACTAGAGGGAACAAGGCTCTTCTGTACTTGGATCTTTATTCATTAGCAAGAGATTTGGCCCATGAGCTTTTTCTCCCCCATCATGTACCTGCCCTAGAACTAAAAATGGGTGCAGAACTGTGTGTATGTCCCATCAAGATGCCTCTGACCTATGGCGACCCTATGAATGAAAGACCTCCAAAATGTCCTATCATTAACAAACTTGGTCAGATCCTGCAAATTGGAGGACGTGGCTTCTTTAATTGAGTCAAGCCATCTTGTTTTAGTTCTTCCTCTTTTCCTGCTGCCTTCCACTTTTCCTGGCATTACTGACTTTTCCAGAGAATCTTGTCTTCTATGACCGAAGTATGATAGCCTCAGTCTTGTCATTTTAGCTTCTAGGGAGAATTCAGGCTTGATTTGATCTAGTACCCACTTATTTGTCTTTTTGGCCATCCATGGTATCTGCAAAACTAAAGTTAATTCTTGCTACCAAGATCCTTCAAAGCATGTATTTTCAAGCACAGAGATTTCAAGCTTATCCCCTCTTGGGCTATAGGTCTATTGCAGCAGAAAAAAGTTCCGTGATCTTTCGTTACAGATATATGAAAGCCATGGGGGGAAATCCATTAGTAGCAGCCACAACTTTTGGTTTGTTCTCAAGATTTGCCTGAGGGAAGAACCTCCAAATTTGATTCAAATTGTATTAGGTGGGTAGCTGGTGATACGTTATGCATTATGTATGTATTCTGGTTTTGTTGTTTTGGAATTGCTGTTTTGGACTTTTAAACATTAGAAGTTTGCCCAGCGCGTTTTAAAGAGAAAGGCAGGAGCTAAATAGGTTTTTTATAGAAAGCTCTTCCAAAAATGTTGCCAGTCTTATTCAAACAAATTTGGCATGCCTTAAAATTCATCAGATATTTTGCCAGAGGACGAACCCACCAAATTTGTTTCAAATTTTATTGTAGGCAAAATGTTGCTGGTAGGGCATCCGCAGAAATAATTGAAAGAGAGGCCGTTAGCTGTAGCTGTAGATCATCCAACTGCTTCTCTTGCACCCCACCACACCACACCACACCCGACCCAACACAGACAATGTTTTTACCTTCTTTTCACATTGTTCTATATTCCAAGAAGCTTCAGTATTAGGTTGTCTATATAATGTGCACAAGCTGCGTCATTATAGTTCAACAAGCAGGATTCATCTGAGCTGCCTCCAAAACAGCAGAAAAGAGCAAGAGTCTAGTTGCATCTATAAGACTAACAAAATTTGTGGTAGGGTATGAGTTTTCGAGGGTCACAGCTCACTTCTTCAGATACCAAAACAGTGCAGGTAGTCCCAGTCTGGCAGACGGTGATTCTCTCACTCGGAGTAATTTGCTGTCTTGGAGCTCATGCTAGACATCTGGCTGACTTCTTAGAAGTGTGGTTGCATCAGGGTACATTTAAAAAATCAGTAAAGTTAGAATTCCCAGGGAGGGGGGATGCCCCCTTGTCCCATGTAGACACCCATGGCTGGTAATTCTGTTTTAATTTCTCTGAGTTATAGAGGGCCACAACTATACCTCAGAGCACTTGGTATCTCTGAAAGATCTTAGAAGTAAAGAGATCTCTAACTAAATAATGTGTATTTGGTTTGTAGGACCCTGTAGTAAACCCTTCTTTCTCTGACTTCCAGCTAGGGTCACCAGCTCCGGGTTGGGAAATTTGGGGAGATTTGGGGGGTGGACCTTGGGGACGGTGGGGTTTGGGGAGGAAGGGACCTCAGTTGGGTATTATGCCATATAGTCCACCTTCCAATGCACCCATTTTCTTTGGAGAACTGATCTCTGTCTCCTGGAGATAAGTTGTAATTCCAGGGGATCTCCATCTACCACCTGGAGCCTGGCAGCCCTAATTCCACTTCCTCCGCCATCCTGTTTTTCCTTTGGGATTTTGTTACTGATCTGCTTCTCATGGCCTTCTGCCTAGGTCCCATTTATGATAAACTTACAATTTTTTCAAACGTTTTGAAGGTGAAGATGATATGCAGTTATCAAAGGTCCCAGACTCTTGCCCATAGCTAAGATTGCCCGTCTGCAAGCTCATCCACTACATGGACTCTGTATCAAGTTGCCTTTTATCTGTCTGTCCAGCCCAGAGTTGGTTTGCTTGTAAGGGCTCTTCTTTGTTAAGGAGCTGCAAGAGATAATTAGTGTGTGGCATCCAGAGCATAAAATAATATCAAGCATAAAACAAATCCTCTAGAAGTTCCAAGATGGATGAAAGGGTGGGTAATCTTATTGGCATTTTTTGATCATCGTACTGGAGCAGTGAAGGAGACAGACTGCTGTAATACTATCAATTACAGCAAAGGTATTGTCTAAAATATTCAGAGTGTCTCTGCTGTGTGCTTTGCCAGTGCAATATGGATTGTGTCACCTTAGATAAATTTCTCCTGACTTTCTTACCGAACATTACAGGCAACTGTAGCCTTGCTCAACTCTAGCCTCAGGGCACAGGCTGCGTGTTTCACCTGAGAAAGAGATATGATTGCAATTTTTGATAGGAAGACTAATGCCGGTTTTATTGTTGTATATTTAGATTTGATTTGGGAAAAGCTAAGGGAGCTTTTTATTTTAAAAAAAAGAAAAAGGAAAGAATTTCCCCCTCCCCCACCCAAATGTTATGATGGTGCTCCTATAGGGCAGCTCCTATAGGAATGTGATTGTTTTTTTATCAGCTTCCCAGAAATTTTGAATATGGTTGGGGGGGGGCGAGAATGGTTCAGCATGTGCTTAAAGTGCAGAGGTGTTTTTTCTAAATGATTATCATGAGATGTGCTGGAAAATAGCCGTAGCATGAATAGGAAGTACTTCTGCTTGTACCCAAAGGGACGGGATCATATTTCCATGGATCTTCTCTTCAAGCTACAAACCACTTGCATTGCTTCCCTTGAAGCCCCCCCCCCAACCTCAACTTTATAGGTGATGCAGGAGATGTGGGATCCATTCCATGAGTAGGAATTTACTCATAGTTCTCCAGTTGCAAGTCCAAGTAATTTCTTCTGGAGGACATACGAGGCAATGTTTCTACTGCTACAGGAGGACTTCCATAACTTGCTTTCACACCTGAAAGTAGGTCCCAATAGCACTAAATTCTAAGATGAGAGATGCCAGAGCTTATCTTCCACTTACAATCTTTAGCTCTTTAAAGTATAGAATGGAATGTGTGGGCAGATGATCCAGAGGAGTTAGCCGTGTTAGTCTGTAGTAGCAAAATCGAAAAGAGTCCGGTAGCACCTTTAAGACTAACCAACTTTACTGTAGCATAAGCTTTTGAGAATCACAGTTCTCTTCGTCAGATGCGTGGAGGGTGAGAAGAAACTGGTCAGATATATATAGGTGGGGAGGGGAGGGGGGAGTAGATGCCTGCCAGCTCCTGGTTTGAGTAGAGGGATTATTTTTCATGGAAGAGTCTAGTTCAGAGATCTCTTGCTTGATCCTTTGTTGCTAGCTGTACATCAGTCCGATGAGGTGAATCAAGAGTTTCCTGGATAAGGTGTTGCATAGTTTCTCACTGAGGTCTGTGTAGTAAGTGGATTTAAGCGGGTTCTTCCCACACAGTCCCTTGGGTAGAATGTCCAGTTGTTTGCATTTAGAAAGGAAGATGATGTCTGTTTGTATTTGTGCCAGTTTCTTCATGAGGTTGATGGATTTCTTCTCCAGATGGCCAAGTAAAAGAAACTCTTCTGGATGGGCTTTAAGTGTGATGACTCTGGGACTAATCTACTGATGCTGAAAGATTAGCAGTGATGGAGGGTCATTCTGACTCAGAGTGATTCCGCGCACGTTGGATAGTGCACTTCCAGTCCTCTTTATAGATCATTTGGAATGGATATTTTTGTGTGTGGAACAAAAAATCCACCTCAAATGATTGATAAAGTGCATTGAAAGTGCATTATCCAACGTGTGCGGAATCAGCCTCATTTTGAACCGAGGAGCTTGTAACATGATTCCCACCCATTCAAAGAGGCTCACCTCATTTCAAGTAAGAGCCAGATCCCTTCGAATTTGGGCCTGATTCAAAACATCATTTGCTTCAGCCATCCTGCCCCTGAGCTAAGCTACGAGTTGGACACTTGTCATCTTCCCTCAAGTTTTGATGGGAAATGTAGACGTCCTGGTCTTGCAGTTTGGCTCTCCATTTAATTGAAGTTTACAGAGCGGCAGTCTATGGGAGGGAGAACATGCAGTCAGGAGGAGAGTTCAGGTGTTGGGCTCTCACCGGGCACCCCCCTTCCCCTCTGCTGGGTGTGTGTGTGTTTCTATAAACTTCAATTAAATGGAGAGCCAAGCTGTAAGACCAGGACACCTACATTTCCCATCAGAACTCGAGGGAAGCTGACAAGTGTCCAACCTGTGTCAGGCGTCACTTGTAGTTTGGCTCTTTGAATACAAAATTCCATGGTCTATAAACAATGGAGGGGGTATATAAATAGGAAGTTCAGTAAGATGATGGGGAACACTAGCAGAATATCTAATCAACCATATTCTGAATGTCGTTCTTCTGAATGTGACCTGAGGAGATCTTTGTCTGGAGGCATTATCATCATGTGTGGCTGGGAAGACGAGCATGCTCTGGACATGTATCCATGTGAATGAGGGCCACTTTCCAAGCTGGTCCAATTTCCTCTGGAGAAGCCTATATGTAAGGGGGGGAAGCTCCATACAGCCACCAGTCATTCCTATGTTAAAGGAGTTCTTATCATAAGTTTCCCACCCAGTTTGAGGGGACGACACACACTAAGAATAATTAAAGGATTGCTTGGCAAAGTAATGATGTTCCTAAGCGTATTTCAAAGAAACACTGAAATCTGTGGCAGCTTGGCTAAGACGAATGATTAAGCAATCATGATAATGGCAGATTCCGCACACATTGGATAATGCACTTTCAATGCACTTTATCAATCGTTTGAGGTGGATATTTTGTTCCGCACACAAAAAAATCCGTTCCACATGATCTATAAAGAGGATTGGAAGTGCATTATCCAACGTGTGTGGAATCAGCCAATATCAAGCATAGACTAGTGAACCAAATACTAGAATGCCCACCTTAATTTACCACTGCTCCAAATGCCCCTCCATACACATGTGCACACAGTGCAATGTGTAAGACTCAAGAAGGGAAACCAAGAGATCCCAGACAATTGTGCAGCCAGTAGTCTAAGCTGTATCCTTCACAGCTGTAAAAACTGGTATGGTACCTGAGTCAGCAGCAGAGAACCATGGATTAGTTCACATGATGCCTAAGGGGAACTTCCCCATGAAGAAGTAAACCTTTGAATACCAGTGCTAGGAGGTAAAATCAGGGAAGGGTCCTGGTCCCTCTGCTCTGTTTTCTGGTCGTTCAAGGCAATTGATTGGCCAGTCCAAGAAACAGGATGCTGCACTATGTGGTGCACTGGTCTGATCCAGCAGAGCTCTTCTTATGTTTATACTGATCCAAAAGGAAAGAGAAACAAGGAGGTACTACCCAAAGGAAAACATGTATAGCTAGAGGTAGAGATAAACAAGCAGCATCTCATATGTTGGAGTAGACTTTGGCTCCAGTTATAGGGTGAGAAGCTTGAATAGAAAATAAGATTCCGTGTTCTCTCAGGGCCAAGCTACACATGACGAATGACACTTGAACGGCAAGTGGATTGAGTGGAGGGCAAGTGAACAGGGAGAAATACACTTGCTGTTCAAGTGTCATTCGTCATGTGTAGCTTGGCCCTCAGTGAGCTAACTAGTAGGCTCTCTGAGTGAATGTGAGAAGGAGGGAATCCCAACATCCTTGGGACATTTCCTAATAAGGAAAATAGGGGCAGAGAAGTGGTGTTTTGGTGTGCAGGTGAACTCAATGAGCTGTGGTTGCCAGAGGTAGTTCTCGGCTGTCCTGTATAGGGGTCACGTGAGGAGAAAATCTCTCAAGTAGTGTGTGGTGACAGATGCCCAACAGAGCTGGCCACTGTAGTGTGTGAATTATCTGTGTATGCCAGTACATACTGTGGAAAACCTTCTGCAGTGTGCAAGGGTTTTTATGACAGATCGTCAATTGTGTTCATCTTTCAGAAAGTGAAGGAAGGGTTTTCTTGGAGTAGAAAGTTTAGAAAACTGCCTTTTTCTGTGGGGGAAGGAATTGCTAATTACCTGTCCTTCAGACCATTACCTGTTCTCATTCTCTCCCCTCATACCCAGCACCTCAGAACCTGCCCCCTCAGGGACCAGATCAACAACATCAGTGCCTTGGTTTTTGTGGATTTTCCGGGCTGAACGGCCATGGTCTTGGCATTGTAGTTCCTGACGTTTCACCGGCAGTTGTGACTGGCATCTTCAGAGGTGTAGCACCAAAAGACAGAGATCTCTCGGTGTCACCACATCAGTGCCTGTTTCATCCAGCCTCACTTCCTCCCTCTCTAGCCAGATCCTGCGAGCCTTACCCAGCCTGGTTCATGGCTCTTGGTTGACTCTGCTGAAAGAATAATATATTGTTTTATTTAATATAATAAGTCCACCACTTTCTTCCCACAGATCTCCAAACAGTTCTGGAGTGTTCATCAGCTCCCATCAAGGTTAAAGGTAGAGACCTCTTGATTGGAAGATTAATACCTTTTTTTTTAAATTTCACTGAGCACGCATACACAGAAACACGCTCTTTCCCTCACAGTTTTCATTTGGAGATGTTTCCTGTGACTGTTTAGCACCAGATCCCTCTCCTCCCTTTCAAAACCTGCTATCTGCCAATGAAACCCCCAAACTCTGTATGCTTCCTATAGATATTTTCACATTTACCCGTAGTCGATATATAAGCACGTTTCTTTCGAGATTACATTCAGATATCACCTGTTCTTCTCTGAATGCATCCTCTTCAATTTGCATTCTGGGATTGCTGTGATGGTGCCATTGTTCTTTTGGTGTTACAATAATGAAGAGAATTTAGTTGCTTCAGCTCTTTGACACATCCTTGAGCTTGCATAGCTCGATGTTTTGTCTTGAATAAAAGATTGGCTTGTTTCGTTTTAAACAGACGCTTCTATCGCGCATCACTTCTGTTTTCACATTGGTTGGCTCTCTCAGGTTTCCATTAAACCTGATCTTTCCACCACTGTCCAGGAGTAGCAAGTGGTAAAACGAGGTGCAAGTGATTTTGAGTTTAAGTAATGCCAATAGGTTTTAAGGGCACTATGTGAGATTAAGATACTCAAATGAGCCAGAAATTGGATGATCTGATTGTGCCTCTGTTGTGAAAAGTTAAGAACAAGACCATTAGCATGTATGCATGCAAGAGAGTGGAATCACAGCCTTTCCCAACATTTCGATCTTCACCAGGGGTCATTTCATAGAAAAAGAGCTGGAGGAACTCATTAGCATAACTCCTTAGCATATACCATGTCCCTTGCCATCACTGGAAGTGTGTCATTAGCATAACTGATTTTCATATGCCATACCCCCTGACATCACCTAGCCTGGCTGTTTTGGACCCAGTCCTGGCCATTCAGGACTGAAATTGGGCCCAAAATGGCAAAAAGGGGCTGAAAATGGCCGAAAAGGGGCCCAAAATGGTCAGGATCGGGCTGCTAGTGAGTGGGAGAGTGATCCACCACCTGTTAGAGGCCTGATCTGGGCCGTTTTGGCCCCAATTCAGCCTGAAACAAGGCCAAAATGGCCGAGAGTCAGATGGGCGGGGCCACCTGACATGTGACCTCTTTGGGGAACTGCTGGAACTGTGTTCCTGTGCGTTTCCCCCTCGAAATGAGCCCTAATCTTCACATATAATTTCATTATGTTTTCTGGACAGCAATGGCACAGAAGCTGTTTTAAATGTACTCTCCTTGCAGCTAATGCTCTGTCTATGGGCTTCCCAGAAGCCTTTTTTAAACTGTTCTGGGAAACAGGATGATGGACCCTTTAGTCTGATAAGGAAGGGAACTAGGGCTGTATCTTCTATTTTAGGATATGTGGTTGTGGAAAATGCAGTCAAGTCATAGCTTATTTATGGTTACCCCTGGTGGGATTTTCAAGGCAAGAGACTAAGGCTTTGCCATTTCCTGCCTCTGCAACCCTGGTCTTTGTTGGAGGTCTCCCATCCAATTGCTAACCAAGGCCAACCCTCCTTAGCATCCAAGATCTGATGAGATTGGCCTAGCCTGGACTATCCCGGTCAGGGCTTTAGGATATGTAGCCCTACAGAATTACTGCACAAGAGAAGTCGCAAGGAACGCAAGGCTGGAGTTACTCTCAAGGAGTAAGAGTTTTCCACCTTCCCTCCCCACTTGCTCTCCCTGAAAAGTATTAGGATTTTTCTATAGTTTTGGTATTTGGTTTATGCTAGCAGAGTTACTTAGTCAGAAGCGTTTAACCCCAATGTGCATTAATTAATCTTCAGACAAACTGTAGAAACAGAGAACTTACAGTTTTATTGAAGTAGATTCTATCCATAGCAATATCTTGGAGAAGAGGGAAGAAGTCTTAATCTAAAGAGTCACTTTCCTTATTTCTAAGCCACGGCCTGAGATTGGCAGCAAGGCTGAGGTGAGGGTCTGTGGATAAGACCTTCATGGCAGGAGCTCAGAGAATTGCATCCTCCTCCATGAGGCAAGAGAGAGAGAAATCTCACAAATGGCACAGAGACAGAGGAGGAGTCAGGAGGCATTCCCACCTTAGACAAAAGAGAATCACCTTACTTAGCAAGAGTTACACATAAACACAGAGAGACATGCAGCACCCCCCAGTGTCCAAGGCATGCTGAGTCACCCATTCCAGCAAAAAGGACGGCTGACAGGGTAGGGGACCTTTGGGAATGGTGTGACAAAGGGGGAAGGATAAATCAGGAAACAAATCACCCTGCCCATCTGAGCGGAAGTGCCCTTCCAGTCATCGGAGAGGGACTTTGGATCTAACCCAACACAAAGAAATTGTAGATTAGTTTATGGTGTTTTGTGGAGAATACTTGTGTTGAAAGGCATTATATAAATATAATCAATGATAAAACGTTGTTATCTTCCATGGACATACTCACAGTTTGTTAGTAGAGGCTAAATGAGAGTGTCTTTTTTTTTGTCAAGATGTTAGAGGATGCAGAGTTGGACCTCTGATAGAGTTTGACTTCTAATCTCCTAGGAAGGGATGATAGTTTTTTTTAGCATAGTAGAAAATTTTGGTCTTGGCTAACGTTTAACACTGTCCAGTGCCCTTTACCGTTACTTTGTGTGTGTGTTGCCTCATCTGGGTGGCTTTAATATATTAGTTCTGTACCTCCAGGCATCGACAGTGTTCTTAGGCTTTGCTCCTGTCCTCTCTTTCATGCATCACTCATTCACTGTGGATGTGGGGAGGTTCTAGTCCAGTGGGATAAGCTGGACTAGATGGCCTTTGGGTGCATTCCTTCCCTATGGTTTATGCTGGAAGGTGAGAATGGAATACGGAGATTTGCAGATCAACACAGTAGTGCTGTATTAATCTCCACATCAGCAGGACTCTTCATGCCGAGCAGCTTACTCGTGAGAACTCCTATAAAAACAAAGGGAGTTTTCAGTTTTTTTTTTTAAGATTCCCATGCTGTTTGTCTTTCAAAATATCTCCTACTGGCAAACAATAATTAAAAGGGAAGTCAACACTATTGAAATGGCTCTCACTCTAGGATGATGGCTTTTGGAGCTCAGCAGTTAAAATGTGAGGAGAACAACAGGATTTTGGACGTTGTGTAAACTATTTTGAAAGGTGTTAGACTTTCAAAAGGGATTAGTTGTGGTAAACACACAATGAAAGACGGTCTTCTTTCATGCCACCTCTGTGTATGTGTTGTCTTGATTTCCATTATTAGTCCTAGGTGTGAAAACAGCACAGCCCAATATAAGCTGCTACATAGAAGTGAATGGATAGATAATCCCACTCAGTTGAATTGTATGGAGGGAAACAGAGGAAGGGACCCTCTTGGCCCCATACATCAGATATTGCTGTCTACAAGTTACGAGCTTTTTTGTTCTCCCCGTAGGGATTTTCCAATTAACCTGGAAGACTTTGGAATTTTGCTGCACTCAGAAAAACTGATTCTGTCTTTATTCATTCTGTTTTGGTTCTCGGCTATCATCACAACAACTGTTATGTTATATTGTCGAAGGCTTTTACAGCCGGAGAACGATGGTTGTTGTGGATTTTCCGAGCTGTATTGCCGTGGTCTTGGCATTGCAGTTCCTGACGTTTCGCCAGCATCTTCAGAGGTGTAGCACCGAAAGACAGAGATCTCTTAGTGTCAAACTGTGGAGAAGATGTTAGCAGGTAATGTATATCTACTCAGGAAGGTGGGTTTGGGTTGCGTCATCTTGTAAGAGTTTCCCAGGGTGTGGAATGCTAATGCTTCACTGTATCCTGAGGAGTTTCTTTTGCATATGGATTGGTGCTTGATATGCTAATCTTCTCTGCAGGGCTATTGTAAGATGTAGAGTATTTTGTTAGCCTGGTGTTTTTCAGGACTGGAAACCATGCTCTATTCATTCTTAAAGTCTCTTCTTTCCTGTTGAAGTTGTGCTTATGCTTGTGAATTTCAATGGCTTCCCTGTGCACTCTGAAAAAGTAGTTGGAAGTGTTGTCCAGTATTTTAATGTCCTGGAATAAGATACTGTGTCCTGTTTGAGTTAGGCTATGTTCAGCCACTGCTGATTTTTCAGGTTGTCCAAGTCTGCAGTGTCTTTCATGTTCTTTTTTTCTTGTCTGGATGCTACGCTGTGTGGTCCCAATGTAAACTTGTCCACAGCTGCAGGGTATGCACTATACTCCTGCAGAGGTGAGGGGGTCTCTACTATCTTTTGCTGATCATAGCTTCTGTTGTATTTTTCTGGTGGGTCTGAATACTGTTTGTAGGTTGTGCTTTTTCATAAGCTTTCCCATCTGATCAGTGATTCCTTTGATATATGGCAAAAACACTTTTCCTGTAGGAGACTGTTTTTCCTTAGTTGTTTGATTTATCCTTGGTTTAATCGCTCTTCTGATTTCATTTCTGGAGTACCCATTTGCTTGAAGTGCATGGTTTAGATGATTAATTTCCTCATTGAGAAAGTGTGGTTCACATATCCATCTTGCACAGTCTACTAATGTTTTTATTATGCCTCTTTTCTGTCGAGGGTGGTGATTGGAGTTTTTGTGTAAGTACCAATCCGTGTGAGTTGGTTTCCTGTAGACCTTGTGACCTAACTGAAAGTTTGCTTTGCGGATAACCAAGGTATCTAGAAATGGGAGTTTACCCTCGATTTCTTTCTCCATGGTGAATTGTATGTTCAGGTGGATATTGTTGAGGTGGTTTAAAAACTCCATCAATTCTTCCTCACCATGGCTCCTAATGATAAAGGTATCATCCACGAACTGGAACCAGACTGTAGGTTTGTGGGGTGCTGATTCTAGAGCTGTTTTTTCAAAATGTTCCATGTAGAAGTTTGCTATAACTGGGCTGAGAGGGCTTCCCATGGCCACCCTATCCATCTGTTCATAGAATTCATTATCCCATTGGAAGTAACTGGTTGTCAGACAATGGTGGAATAAGGTTGTTACATCCTCTGGAAAAATCTGATTAATAAGTGCAATTGTGTCTTTTACCCGAACCTTAGTAAACAGGGATACATCAAAACTGACGAGTATGTCCTGTGGATTGAGTTTCAGAGAACTGATTTTGTTGATGAAATGTGCTGAATCTTTGATGTAAGACGTGATTTTTCCGATGTGGTCCTGTAGAAGATTGGCCAGATGTTTAGCTAATTCATATGTCTGTGAACCAATGGCACTCACGATGGGTCAGAGTGGGACTGAATCCTTATGAATTTTAGGGAGTCCATATAGTCGTGGTGGCTGTGCTTCTGTCTTGCATAGTTTTCTGTGTGTGTCGGGATGAAGTGAGGAATTCTTGATCAGTGCATTTGTTAGCCTGGTGATTTTGCGGGTTGGATCTCGTTTTAGTTTTTTGTAGGTGGAAGGGTCCAGGAGTTCCTTAATCTTCCTTTTGTATTCTTCTGTTTTCATGATCACTGTGGCATTGCCGGAAACTGTTATGTTTCTTTTAACACTAGAGCCAGCTGTGTGCTTGGCACTGCAGGGGGAACACAGTCTGTGAGTTGCTAAGTTTTAGGGTTTGACCTACAGTGATAGGGCTATAACTACGTTCTTCTTCTCTGGGCCTCCAGGAGAAGGTTAAAATCTCAGGCCAAGGGGACGGAATGCAGAGGGAAAGCTATTGTTTGTTTTCCAGACTGAGGTGAAAGTCTAGGGTTGTTACGGGGTGGGGGAAGGAAGAATGTGGAATTTCTTTTTCCGGTTTTTTTTTGTTTAAGATCTAGCAGTTGGCTCCTCTAATTCTCTTTTCCTTTTTCAAAAGAGGAATTCTCTTTGTTTTCTCATTTATTTATTTTGGGTGATTTTTGCTTTTCTACTGTGTGATAGTATGGTTTCTGTTTATACCAAAGTATAGTGCTCTATGCAGCCTTTTGTAACTTTGGCCCTTTCAGTCTTACCTACTGCACAGGGTTGTTGTGAGGATAAAAACTGAGATGTAGTGGCGGGGATGTCAAACTGGGTTGACCCTTACCTCTGCCACAGAAGGTTCCTGGGTGAACTTGGGCCAGTCACACACTCTGACCTCACAGGGCTGTTGTGAGGATGAAACGGTGGAGAAGAACCATGTATATCACATCCTTTACATAACCATGGGGGTGGGATTAAGAACTGCCCTGAGCTATCAGAGGTATTGTAGTGTAGTGGTTAGAATATCATACTTCTCTGAGATCTAGTCAAATCATCCTGTTCAGAAAAGAGGCACTGATTTGAAACGGACTCAGATTCCTAAAAAGAGGAATAGAAATGGATTGCTGGATTTCAGGAAGAAATTCAGCTAAGAGGAATTACAAGAATTCCACTTAACAACCCTACATGAAACCTAGTTTCCACAAATACGGTAAAATGTTGTCTGGGCTGTAGGTGGTGGTGGGATTGTCACACAACAACAACAACTACAATGACAACGACAATGATAACAACAACAACAGTATGCTTATATACCACTCTTCTAGACAGATTAGTGCCGAGCAGTGAACAAGGTCAGCATTATTATTACACAATAACACAATACAGCTAAAAAGCTGGGTTTGAGAGGAGTAGATTATCCGAGGCCATCTGCAGTCATGGGATCCAAACTAGCAGACTGTTGGTTCACAGTCCAGCCACTTAACCACTATGCTACAGCAGCATATGACTAGATATATCTATGTATAAAAGGATCATTCAGCATAAAAATGGAACCTGGATGTCTGGAACAAGATTTCTAGCCAAGCCTTTGCCCACCATGGTCAAATCCACATTACTCATTCTAAGTCGCATGTTCCCCGCATTCCCCACGCAATCCCGAGTGCCGGTCACATTACCTCATTAAACAGACGCATTTCATTCGCATTTCTCCCAAATATGTGGTCACAGGTTTTCAACGGGAGTTTCATGGTGGCCGTGAACGAGCCAATGCGCAATTTACGTGGTTTTTTTAAAAACCACCCCCCTTCCTGTCTCTCCGGCCGTTCCGAGAGTTCCTATTGGCTGATTCAACTTGCAAGTGCTCCGTAGTCTGCAAAAGACTGTTTTTGACTTCATAGCATTGGATTTATTGATTATGCTGTTTCTGAATCAAATCTGGTAGTTTGAAAAATCATTTTGGGGTGAATCCATCCTCAGAACGGACTCGCAAAACTTCCTTTTTAACTGTTTTTTATTTTTTTTATTTTATATTACTGTAATATCGAAATTATGAAATATCGAAATAATGACACTCCAAGGAAGTGAAACTTCAGTAAAATTCAGGCACTGAATTGTCCTGCGTAGGAAATGCCCACGAAAGCTTCCCACATGCTTCCAAATTCCCCAAAAAGAAACGGGAGAGAGCCATCAGTGCTGTCAGTGGGGGGAAGAGAGGCATCATTATCTTCAATGATGTTTCTTTATAAGGCAAGATCGAAATAACGGAAAAGTGTGCTCAAAAAAAAAATGGGTGGGGAAAAAAAGGTCCCGCCCAAAAAAGCGGTTTTCGAGCGGCCGTGTGACTGGAGGGACGCACGAGAAAGACGGATTGGAAGCAGGAATGTGAACAAAGAGGAAAAAATCGCGGATTGGAGGCAAACGGAAGATATCCGATAAACATGCGGGTAATGGGTGAATGTGGATTCGACCCATGCTGCTTTCCAATGTGTAGGAATTCCTTCATTTGAGCATCCAACTGTAGCCCAAAGTGGGACAGTCTCAGCAGAAGTTTCCTCCCTCAGAATGAAAATGAATTTGAAGTGTTTCTTTTAAAAAGTAGATAGGGGTAAGCTTCTGAAGAAGTTCTCGTCCCTGTTTTTGGAGCCTGGAAGAAAATTAAAGAAAGATTTTAAGTTCTAATTGGAAATTGAATCCCTTTGCTCTTAACATTTCTTTCCCCCATAACACTCTCCCCTAGTTCATTAAATCATTAAATGAATTTAGCAGGTATTAGTTTTGAGCTTTATTAATTGTGACTTGTTTTTCATTATGAGATAATTGTCAGTCATGAAACATAAATGCTGCGTATCTGACTGGTGGCAAAATTTTCCAAGAGGAAGGCAAAGGGAAAAAGCCAAAAGGTCAGTTCCATCACAAACTTCACTTCGCAGTCCTGCGATACATATTTCAACCTTCTGAGACGGGAAGTCTGTTCATGTATCTGTCTGAAACACTCTACAGAGGAGGTGGAGAGAAAAAGGCAGGAAACAATTGGAAAAATATATTGTCTTCATTCCATGGTGCATCACACTGTCGTCTTGGAATAATGTGGTTTAGACTGTGACGGATAGGGTGATAGAAAAGGTTTCTGTGTAGTGGAGATGATTTCTAACTGGCTTCAAAATCAATTTAGCTAAACCAGTGTTAAAAAATACTTAATACAATGGGACTTGCAAGCAGCAGATGGTGAAGAGCTTGTGGGTAGAACTGGAGTTTGGAGAGGAGGGCGCCCTGCCTGGGCTGTAGTGTGTAGCCATGGCAAGTCAAGGCAAGTATTCAGATATGGAATGACAGAAAGATAGGGGGCAAAACCACACATGGGTACTGCATCGTTCTGTTTTTCAAAACCAAAAAGAGCTGTGTGAGTTTTACTGGAGGAACTTTAGGTGGGGTAAGTCTTACCCCTCTTTGCCCTTGCCATTCTTTCCTGTTCCAAAATAGTAAAGAGCCCAGTAGCACCTTTAAGACTAATCAACTTTATTGTAGCATAAGCTTTCGAGAACCATAGCTCTCTTCGTTAGATGCATCTGACAATAAAGATGGTTAGTCTTAAAGGTGCTACTGGACTCTTTTCTATTTTGCAACTACAGACTAACATGGATAACTCCTCTGGATCTATTTCCTGCTCCAAATCATTCTCTCCAGTTGTTCCCCTTCTTGAAGTGGAAAAAAAAATGACTTCTTTTTCCCCTCTCAAGATCACATCACTGTTGTGATTTCAGTTGTCTGATGTTTTATCTGTTGTTTAATGGGCTAAAGGAATAAAATATCACCTTACAGTGATTCTTGACTGTGTTGGTTTTTATTGCATCTCATAGACACAAACTTCAATTTCACCCTGAAGAAGTTCCTAATATAAATGGGTAATAGATCAGTAAATCAGATGGAACTGCGAGTGGAGGGCTGGACTAAGAGAGGATGGGCTGTAGCCATTCAGAAATGATAATTCCAGCACCTGCCGAGCATTCAAAGCCTGCAGTCAAATAGGATGGGCAGAAATGAATTCAGCACACATGGCTACGTCTTGCAGTGTGAGCTACAACTTTTATTTCTGGAGTTCAGCTGAATGCGTTCTGTTTCTTTCCAGTACATTTTTTATTTATCTTGACCTTGCAAATTTAAGCTAGGTAGATGAATGCTTGCAGGAATCCAAGGTAGCTTCAGGGGGAAACATAAATGTGTAACTGGCTGGATTTGGTACCCAGCGAAGCAATAGCCCTAGGAAATACTTCAAACTCCCATTTTTCATATTACCTGTAAGGTTCATATGGGAAAGCCAAAGAGAAGATATTGTTTCCTTGGCTTCCTTTTCTTTCTCATTAAACAAGGTTCGAGAATTAGAAAAAATCTGATCTGCAAAATATGGGGATTTATTTATTTTAAAATGTATTTATTTTTTTAAAAAAATATATGTCACCTTTCTACCCGAATACGATCTCCAAATCAGGATTTAAGCCCTATTCTATTATTGCTATGTTGTGGAATCTCCACTATAAACATCCACTACAAAATGAGGGTTGCTGGCACCTGAAATCAAAGAACATGGAACCTGCCTGGAGATGGAGCCCAGAGGATTTGAGGATAATAAGAATTAGGGGAGCATCCATCAGTTTTTGGCTCATTTGATGCAGCGCCTCGCCTAAATCATGCCTCTTCATCTGATTATACAGCCCAAAACAAACCTGACCAGGGCAAGGGAGGCTTTCCTTTCCTTACAAAAGTAATAGGCCAGGCCAGTTATTCTTGTGTTCTGTTGGCAAGGTGGTAAATAAGTGTAGGCCATCCTGTTTTAGCTCCCCTGCATGCTTTTGTTGCTTACTACAAGTTAGTTGACTTTATTTATACACTGCTTTTCAAGTAAAATTCCCAAGAGGATTCCTAAGAATTTCTGAAATGAGTTAGAAGGGACTTGACGGGAAGAATTGTGGTCCCATGTTTGCTATCCTCGGTTAAAAGAAATCAATAGTCATGTTTCCTTTTATCTGAGCCTCAGTTAAGCTGTAAATCATATTCAGTTTTGTTTTATCAAATGTTATTGGGAAAGAGTAGGGTTCATTTTTCGACCAGCTAAACAAGGGCTGATTTCAAATGCCCTAACCCTCCAGAAAATAGTGCAAAACTCACAGCATGAAGCATCTTCCTAGCATGATTTCCCAGCACGATCCCATTTAATGGCACATTTTCTGATGTCATCGCACCATTAAAGGAGATTGTACTGGGAAATCGTGCTAGGAAGAAGCTTCATGCTGTGAGCTTTACATGATTTTCTGGAGAGTTACACACATGTGTGAAAACAGCCAAGATTTACAATGAAATCCTAAACAGAGTTACTCCAGTCTAGAATAAATGGGCTGAGACTGGAGTAACTCTACTTAGTATTTCACTGCTTGTGAAGTACAATATGATCAAGTGTGTTTAAAGCATTAACTTTTTACCACCACCCTACTTCAAATCATTATACTAATTCCCAGGGCTTTTTTTCTGGGAAAAGAGGTGGTGGAACTCAGTAGGTTGCCCTCAGAGAAAATGGTCACATGGCTGGTGGCCCCACCCCCTGATCTCCAGACAGAGGGGAGTTGAGATTCCCCTCGGTGCGGAGGTCAATCTAAACTCCCCTCTGTCTGGAGATCAGGGGGCGGGGCCACCAGCCATGTGACCATTTTCAAGAGGTTCCAGAACTCCGTTCCCCCACGTTCCCCCTGAAAAAAACCCCTGCTAATTCCAAAAATAAATTTGTTAACTCCTATAGTAAAACAACAAGGTGAATAATTCCCTTGAACATTTTATCCTGGCTTAACCCAAAGTTTCAAAATGAAAGAACAGATGAAATTAAAAATAGATGAAAGCAAGATAACTGCACATGTTTTTAAAAGAAAAGTCAATATTAAAGGCAGTTGTGTTTAGGGTTGTCACCTCCAAATTAGGAGATTGCTGGAGATTTGGGAGTGTATTTTAGGGGAGGGAGGGACTAGTGTTGCTAGGTCCTCTTACCCTCCTGGGGGGAGGGGGTACTCAGCACTCATTTTTTCTTGGCATGTTCATGTGTGTGCAAAGTGCACACATGCTTCCAGGCCAGTGTGATGACATCACTTCTGGGAAGTGATGGGAAGTGATGTTATTGCTCAGGGCCTGGGAGCACTTCTGCATTTTGCAGCAGGCTGATCAGGCTCCCAAATGGCCCCAATTTGGCCTGTCTGGGCCCAAATTGTCCTGTTGCAAAGTGCAGGAGCACTCCTGGGGCAGCACAATGATGTCACTTCCCTGAAGTGATGTCATTGTACCAGCCCAGGAGCTCACCCTGGAGGCCTATTCCATCATTTCCCCCTGCCGGCCAGGTGAGTGGTCTCGGGGAGCAGAGGGTAGGAACAGACAATCCCACCCCCCGAGACCTAGCAGCCCTAGGAGGGACCTCAATGGGGGTAATACCATACAGTTCACCCTCCAAAACAGCCATAGTCTCCAGGGAGATGGAGATCTGTTGTGGTTCTGGGAGATCTGCAGGCCCTGCCTGGAGGCTGGCCACTCAAGTTGTGTTTGTTTGATTCAGCAAGCCATTTTTTAATAAATTGTTTGGAGACACCATCCATGATAGCAGGAGGCCAGCAGAAATTTTACATTGTGGTGAGGTTTGTCTTTGAGCACTGCTGCATGGTTAAGGTGTAGGCCTTTGCAAGCTTCCACCCACATGATGACATTCATTGTCTCCATGGAATAATTGTTGGTATTACACCCGTCAAAAAATAAGGGGATAATTCAGTAGACAACTGACAATATTTGATTTCTAAATGAGCCAGCGTGCCCACCTTAGGAAAAGATGAGGGTTGCAGAGTCTATAGTATTTCTGTGCCTCCAAAGGCCTCTCCCAGGGCCAGCAGTGTGGCTCCTGTAGTGTTGCTAACCTCCAGGTGGTGGCTAGAGCTCTACTGGAATTACAACTGATCTCCAGGCCACGAAGATCAATTTTCCTGGAGAAAGTGGCTGCTTTGGAGGGTGAACCCTATGGCATCATACCCTACTAGGCTCCACCTCCGGCCTCTCTAGGAATTTCCCAACCTGAAGCTAGGCTGCTTCCTCAGAAAAAGCAATGTGTAAGGTGAGATTTGTTTTTCCAAATCAGCGCCAACATTACAAAGGAAGTGGCAGAGAGGATAGCAGTATATATATGGAGGATCTGGCTTTTCATCAGTTGTAATCTTGGGTTTGTGAATGCCAAGGTTTGGGGGTATTTTCTTTAAAGGAGAATCTGTGTATTTGTTGTGGTTTATCCCTGTATTGTTAGCCCCCTTATCTTTGGATTATTTTGTGCTAGTTGTAACGAAGAGAATGAGAATGCTAAGTCTTCTCCATCCCCCTTTCATAAGAGCCAAAGCCAAAGAAGGGCAAAAAAAAAAAAATCTTGTAAAGCGTTTGCAAAAAAGTGTTATGGAAATTCGGAATCAAAGAGGTTCCGTTGATGTTGACAGCATTTTACATGGTCTGACAAACAGTTTTGCTTCAAGGAAGGTCACAAACAGAAACGTTACATGAAAAAATTACGTCCTTTTTCTTGGCCTGCCTGTGTCTCTTTTAGATCTTACTTTGTTTCGGGAGCTTATTCAATTCGTGGGGATCATTTTCACAAAGCCTTTGTTGGTATGCCTTTATAAGTAGCTATAATTATAAAGCTCAAGGGAGCTCATATTTTTTTCCCCTTAGAAAATACAAGGAATAAAAACTACATTTTTTTTTTCAGTTCACAGTACTGGCTTTTGAAGGTTTCTGCCAGGGCTGAGCACAGTTTTCATTTATCTGCACCTAGTGAAGCCTCTAAATACACAAAGTGAAATTGCCCTGGTATGAAGTCCATATAATGGTTAATATAGCCGAGGAGTGCTATCTCGGCCCTTTCTGATCCTACATGTCATTTCCCTCCTTATTTACGAGCTATGCCTGTACCCATCAGCTCACTGAGAAGTTAAAATTGAACAAGAACAGTCTCTGACCAGTCATGTATTCTGACATCTAGGCCAATAATCACACGTGACAAAGAATTGGGGGCTGAGAAATGCTTCTTTGAATAGATGTGGTATATCAATCCCATCCCCTCCAAATGCACTGCCTTTTGACGCTGGTCCTCTTAAACATCCAGCAGTGTTTTCCAACCATTTATTTCCATGGATAAAACCCTAAATTAATTTCCATGGAGGAACCCCTAAATTAATTGTTCAAATCCCAAGGATTCCCTACCTATGGAAACATTTACAGGTCCGAAAAAGTTTTATATATAAATATATAATGGTGGTGGTGGTGGGGAGGGCCCTCAAGTCATAGGTGACTTATGGCAAACCCTGGTGGGGTTTTCATGGCAAGAGACTATCGGAGGTGTTTTGCTATTGCCTGCCTCTGCAACCCTGGTCTTCCTTGGAGGTCTCCCATCCAATTACTAACCAAGGCCGACCCTGCTTAGCTTCTGAGATCTGACGAGATTGGGCTTTCCCATACACATTAAGAAAAAAAGTGAAGTGTTTTTCCTGTCTTTTTTTAGAGTATCTTTTTTTTTCAAATATCAAATTAAAATAAAGTTCATATCCTACGTCAGTACAAGCTTTACTTTCAGTGCGATATTTGGGCTTGTTTTGATTTGGCACCAATGTTGAATTCTTAGCCTATTTCTCACAGATGTCCTGTGGAACCCTGGCTGGGAAACACAGACCTTTAGTCTTAAGTTTGTGATGGCCCTGAACTGAAGACCCTTCTGCATCGGATGGGGAGTCCAGGCAGGTTGGGAAACAGAGAATGCAGGTGAATTTGGGTTACCAACTCTGGGTGGGGAAATTCCTGGAAATCTGGAGGAGTAGCCTGGGAAGGACAGCATTTGGAGAGAGACTTCGGAAGGGTATAATGCCATAGAGTCCAGCCTCAAAAGCAGCAATTTTCTCCTGGAGAACTGATCTCTGTAGTCTGGCAATCGGTTGTAATTCTGGGAGATCTACAGGCTCCATAGCAACATACACAGATTGGCAAGCATTGTGTATGTTGCTAAACTCCAGGTAGAGGCTGGAGATCTCCCAGAATTACAACTGATCTCCAGACTATACAGATCAGTTCCCTGCTATTGAGAATGGACTCTATGCCTTATACCAAGCTGAGGCCCCTCTCCTCCCCTAACTCCACCTACCCCGGGCTCCACCTCCAAATCTCCTGGAATTTCCCAATCAATTGCTAGCAACCCTATCCCGTCTGTGGCTAAGACACTGGGAGGGATGTAAATGAATTTCTCATGTTTGCTGGCTTGAATGGAACTTTAACAGTTCAACTAAGTTCGTTTAAACCAACAGACAAAATTGGCAACTGCAGAACATGTTTTTGAGGTAACAGCACAATCCTAAAGCTTGCTAAACCCACAATCTTTATTGGATTTAGAAGATGTAAATTGGTGTTTGGATTGTGTTTAGGAGGACTGGAAGGTAAGTATCTTTTCCCTAAACACACCTCTGCTGAATGGTCACTCTTTTGTTGCTGATGAGTAGAGATGGGCACAAACAGACACCCCCCCCCCCGAACATGACGTTTGTTGTTCATTGCCACCCATGAACAGGGATTCACGAACAACCACGAACATGGCCCTGTTCACGAACATATTCATGGTTGTCTGCTCATGGGGGCCAGCAGGCTCTCCTCCAGCCATCATCCAAGTTTGGTCAAGATCCCTACTGCACCACTCCCAGAAACCTGACCTGAGCAGGCAGCAGGAAAGATACCAATAATAAATAATAGCTTGGCCCCCGAGCCTGGCAGCAGCGCTAGAACTTGAAGGGGTAGATCCCTACCGCACCACTCCCAGAAACCTTACCTGAGCAGGCAGCAGGAGAGGTACCAATAATAAATAATAGCTTGGCCCAGAGCCTGGCAGCAGCCCTGGAACTTGAAGAGGTAGATCCCTATCCCACCACACACAAAGAAAATTGAAGCTGCAATGTACTCTATCAAAATGCCAAGAGCAACTGTCTCTCCCTCTGCACTGTCTGCAAAACCAGAGCCTCCCTTGTAACAAATTTGGAGCTCCACACTTGAAAGGAAGACCTGCCTATCAAGCTAAATTGGGCTTAGATTGGGGTTTCCAGAGCAACAGCAGGAGTTCAGACAGAGTTCAGACAATCCCTGCATAAGTTGCCAAGGAAAATGATTGCGGGGGCCAGACTGTCTGGCTTGATGAACAGCAACGAACAAGGCTTGCAATGACCACCTGTTCGTTTAGAATGGGGCCTCACGAACAGCTTGTTCACGAACAGCAGATTGGGTTGTTTGTGGCTTTTTTTGTTCATATTACTGTTCGTGCCCTTCTCTACTGATGACTGGACCATATTTATTGAATAGTTGGAAACAAGTGGGGGACCCGCAAGGACTTTTGGGTGATATCTCATTTTCCCCTTCCCCAGCATGTACACTTTCCCTTCTCTGCCCCCCCATAGCTTCTCCCTCTTTTTCTGCTTCCCACTTGCCTTTGTTTGCCCCTGTTTTTACCCCCCCCCACAGCCCCTCCCCACGACCCAGTTGCACGGCAGGGAAAGTGCAAGGACTTGCGGGAGTACTTCATTTCCCCCTGTATCCCCTTCCCCACACTATTTCTTCTTTCCCTCCTCATGGCAGCTTCCATATGCTCACCTTTCCCTGCATGTTTCTCTCATTCAAAACCACCAAACAAGTTATTGTTTGCCTGTTCCCATCTTCATCTATATTTATTAATTTGCTTCATTTACATACTGTCTTTCTCCACAATGGGGACCCAAAGCAGCTTACATCATTCTCCTTGCCTCCCTATTATCCGCACTGCAACCCTGAGAGGTAGGTTAGGCTGGAAGTATGTGTCTGGAAGAAAGTCACCCAGTGAGCTTCCACAGCAGAGCAGTGATTCCAACCTATGTCTCCCAGATCCTACTCTGAAACTCTAACCACTACACTACATTAGCTGAGGAACTGGGCTGTTGAACAGTAGCAAGCAGCTGACCCTGGATGAGTCATGTGAGTCGTGTGGGATTAGGTTGCCTCATGGTTGCTGCTGGGCCTGGCCCCGATAAGTCCTCCCTCAAAGGCCTAAACAGCCCTGGAAAGGTCCCTGCCCCTTCTCCATCTTTTCCTGACAAAAACTAAGCCTGGAATACTGGCTGAGCTTTTATGGTTGCCTAGTAACAGACACTGGGGACATCTGCTTAAAGCTACAGGTGCTCCTTTTAAAATTGGGGCTTTTTTTAAACGCCAAGGTTTTTTTTAGATTTCAGATATTTCTGCGAACCAGGGGCATTTTTCAGGAGCATAGGAAGAGCTGCCTTGTCCGTTCATGGCTCCAGTCTCCAGATTTAAGTATTTTCAGATCCAAGGCCATTTTGCTCTTAGTATATAAGATTTGAAGAAAGGCTACATGGAAACGCTTGGTTTGAAGGAAAGTTCTTTGTAGTTAGCCTGACATTTTCTACCTCTAAATAAGCTGTTTTTTAGCCACTCTATGCTCATTTTAAAATCACTATTATGGGAGAGTTTGAATGAGTGGCTTAATTATTATCAAAGATGTTTCACTACCATGTTATATCTTCCTTAGAGGAACAAAAATTAGCAAACAGGTTCATGGAAAATCTTGTTTGCAGTTTTTTTTGAAATTTAGGTTTTGGACCAACATGACTTGATTTGCTTTTAATCTAAAATATCAGATGAACTTAAATGTGTTAGTTGATATTGTGTATTATAATGCCATTCCTTGAATAAGTACACCAAAGTAACTGTAAAAACAATTAGAAATCTTGTGGCACTTTAGAAGTAACAATAGTAGTTTTTTGGGGGGGGGCAAGAGGTGATTTCATGAACCCCAACCTGAATGGTCCAGGCTAGCCCAATCTTATCAGATATTAGAAGCTAAGCAGGGCCAGCTCTGGTTAGAACTTGAATGGCAGACCGCTAAGAAATTCCAGAGTTGCTAGGCAGTCAATTGTAAATAATCTCTTTTCATATCTCGACTCTATGGGGTTCCCATAAGTCAGCTGCAACTTCATAGCACTTTACCTACAGAGCGTATTTCATGAGATGCTGCAGTCATCTGGACTGAAGAAATGGTAGTTCAACCAAAGCCTGTGTGACTGTGCGTTGGCCCCATTTTACATCTAGGACCAGCTAATGAGGCACAGATTAATAAAGTGTGGCGAAGGCCTGTTACTATCCAGGCTCTAGTATGTCCTTCTGCCAACATTTCTTCTATATTTTACTACATCTTTTAGAAAATACACTTCCCTTTAAACAAGAGGCATTAAAAACAGACAGGGAAATTACATTGTTCAAAACCTTCCCATCCATTCCATAAAGCAAACTGCCTCTCGGTCCCCAAGGAAAGGCAGCTCTATGTAATAACACCAATATCCCTCCAGTAATTTTCCTTGTTCTTTATAGTCCTAACGATATAAGGTCCCTGGGACAAACATCCTGCAGTGTTTTAGCTATTTTATAAACTCGTTAGCACAATTTGGCATTCATATTCATTTTCTGCCTCTTTTCATCAGGGCAAAGAGCAGTTTTAAGCGTGCATAGAAATGCAATTAACATGTCAGCATCACACACAAAGAAATTCCAGCAAAACAAAACAACCTGAAGAATATCCTACATTTCCTATAAAAGGCAATGGTCTCATCGATTTCAGTGTCTCGTTTCTTTTCTATCCTGTACTTCCCTCATGATACTTTAATTAAATCGCATGTTAATAGGAGAGTTTTTATGTAGCCTGAGCTTTTTTACCCTTTTCTCTATTAGTGTCAAACAGTAGGTTGCACTACCTAGGAAGCAAAAACTCTCCAAAGATCACCAGGCAGACACTATCAAAAAAATTAACATATAACTTGATCTATGGGCACATGATATGTGCTCCCATTTGGGTGGAGCAGGTGATTGGACTATTTTTAAATGAAGTTAATGGCATTGTACTGAGTTCAGTTGATGCATGAGCTCAACATCTTTAGAAATGTATACTACGCTTTCTAAGTGGATGGAATTCCATAAGTACTGATTTTAGTGAAGTTTGTTTATCTTCACAGTTGGCTAAGGATAAATAAAGCAGTCTTACAGTCCCCAAGAGGATACACTCTATGCTTCAATAATCGGTGTAATGTTTCAATGGCAGATGCTGCATTTCTTCATCTAAAAGAGAGGAAGATCTCTGAACAGTAAACCCATTTTTTTTTTTGCTTATACTGAGTAATTATCACCCTACTTTGATTTCAAAGGCATCTGTTTGACATATTCTAATTGTAAAGCTTCTTTGTAGTGAAATTTGCATTGCGTCATGTTCCTCAAAATAGCAAAATGGGGAAGGAGTATTTTGTTTGGGGTTCACATGACAGTTTCTATTCACCCTGTCATGTCATCTGTCAATCGAAGCTTTGCAGAATTATTCAGCTTTCAGGGATTTTTAGAAAGCTTGAGCATTTCCAGGTGCTTTGCAAAAACCAATCAGAACCCACTTCTGTTGAAACTTCTGCCATTCCTTCAGTCGGTAATGAAACAAACTCCTCTTGGTAGATGTTGGTCCTTCAGAAAAGACAACCTCAACATCACAGATGAAGCTGTACTGTGAACACACAACGTAGAAAGTAGGAAGCCAGAAGTGCAATCTTATGAAAGTCCTTTACCATCAATCGGCTTTAGAGATGGGCACAAACTGAAAAAAACCTGAACTGAGTGGTTTGTGGTTCATCGCATTTCATGAACCATGAACTTTCATGAACCTGCCCCAGTTCACGAACCTGTTCATTTTGGTTTGTGGTTCATGAAAACGTCACATCCAGGTCAGCAAAACATCACTTCCGGGTCAGCAGAAGTTCACTTCTGGGCCAGCAGAAGGCCACTTCTGGGCCAGCAGAAGGTCAGCAGGAAGTCCATGTTGCCTAGGAAAGTGATTGATCAGCGCCAGGCTGTCTGCAGTGACGGACCAAAAAATGAACCAAACAAACCATCCTAAAGTTTGTGGCGGTTCATCAGAAACGGGCTCTGACGAACCACTGGTTCGCGAACTACGAACCAGCCTATTTCGTGATAAATTTTGGTTCATATTTCGGTTCATGCCCATCTCTAATCGGCGTAGACTGGATTAACTTTGTAGGATTGTACTGCAAGTTTGGCAGTTTTCACACATCTTTAAAATAGCATAATACTCACGGAAGACTGCTGGCTACCTTGCATGATTTTTGATGCCACCCATTTACAAAACACCACGAAAGTGCCATCATCACTGCCTGCCTCTGTTTTGTAAATGGATGGCATCAAAAATAATGGGAGGAAGTGGGTAGCTGGCCTTCTGTGAGTCTCGTGCTAATTTAAAGAGGCGTGAAAACGGCCATTGTTTAAAAGAAAAATGTTTCCCCAGGGCTTGCTTAATGGAAATAGAAACTAGTAGATTCAGCCTCAAGCTATAGATAATGTTCAGACCTATGAATGTCCTCCCCAGCCTTCCCGAATCAAAGCATCTGCAAGAAGTTACACTCTGGAGTGGAAGATCATTGGACGGGGTGGGCTTTTTCTTATCAAAAGGTCTATGAAGTTTACAATGTCGTACAGAGTGAAATTAAATGAAAAGGGTATCGAACATTAACTTATCCCTATTGCTGATATACAAAATGTATGTTAGTTGTTAAGGTGCATCTTAGCATCTTTGCTGAAAAGAAACTAATATAGTTACCTCTTGAGAATACAGGGGTTCTTTTAGAGGGCTTTAGTGCATCTCAGTAAAAAGTCCTGAGAAATCCAGCTGAAGCTGGCCTGGAAAATATTGACACTGTGTATCATTGGGAAGGTCACATGACCTCTCTGTATCGCCTCCTGGGCTGGCTGATCTAAAAACAACTGAGCATGGGGGATAATGGAATCACATGCTCAAGGAATCACTATGCAAATAGCTCTCCTTGCATGCCAATGTAGACGACTTCACTGTGTGCGAAGAGGTGGGATTTCTAAGAGATTCAGTTAACCATCCATTAGAGATCTGCACCTATTAAATAAACAACAAAGCATATTAAATGAAGTATAAAATAAAGGTAAGCCTCTTTGAACCACTTTGGAAGAAAGGCAGCTTTCAATAAATAAATGCATAAAACAACTTGTTCTCATTATATTTTTGGAGAGTCCAAAGAGGTTGCATGGAGACCGTCTCTTAGTATAGGCGCCAGCTTATAAGCTCAATTGCATGTCTGTTTTGGACTTTCCAGTACTCCGCAGAACATCCTCTTTTAAAAACCAGAACGGTCCAGACCCACCTTTGTACTGAAGCAGCAGAATTCTGCCCGTACAAGTTTCTATCATCTGCAGTCCTATGGGATGGTTTTTCATCCTCTGCCTTTTTAAAGTGATTTTTTTTCACTTCTGGGAGATCCCCCCCCCCAGGAGTTCAGCTATTGCTTAACTGAAGAAAAATACCTCCATATAGACCAGCATGTTTCATGTGTCATGTGATCTTTTTGTCTGCATGGGAAAAAGTGACAGGAGGGTTTAGTGAGACACTTGCCAGCTTTGCCTCATGGCTCTAAACAAAACCGCCACTAAGACGACATCCTTTCCCCCCTCCCCCAAGTCTCTCCGGAGCAGTCTTTTCAGACATGCTTCACTTTAAATCCCTGCCCTGCCTGCCGTGTTCAATCGGTAGGAATGCAGCGGGAGTCTCTCTAATAGCAGGCTTTACCGAGACAGGCCGTTAATGGGAACAGTAGCAAGCCCTGAGGTATGTTGATACAGTCCCCCTCGCTTCCTCTGCTCCTGTGATATATTAACTACTTCAGAAGTTTCCCAGCTGTTTCAGGGGATAAATAATGGCAACGGGATCCCATATTTAACCTTCACTGTACAGCCGGCATCCTTTGACTTCTCTCTGGCTTCTCTGAAAAAGGGCTTCAAGCTGACTTGCTCCTGGCCTCCTTGTTTTCCTTTCTTCAGTTGGCTCATGAATGTCTTTGTAGGCACCACATCACAGTCATTTGCACTTACACATGTCAAATGAAATTTGTTTTCAGTTCTATGTCAAGGGAAACTGGAGATCTAAAGGAAAATGAAAAAAAAAGATATCTCCATTTGAGCGCAGCAGGTGGCCTTGGGTACGCAACTCCTCTCAGCCCCAACTCCCTATTGTGGGGATAATGGCTGATTCCGCACACATTGGATAATGCACTTCCAATCCTCTTTATAGATCATTTGGAATGGATTTTTTCATGTGCGGAACAAAAAATCCACCTCAAACGATAAAGTGCATTGAAAGTGCATTATCCAATGTGTGCGGAATCAGCCAATAATAACACCAACTTTCACTGCTCTGAATAGGGAACTAATCTATCCGGAAAGGTGGTATATAAGTGCAGTTGTTGTCATTATTGTTATTAAACAAGTTGCCTACAAGATATTTAGAGATTTTCCAGAGCATATCAGCCCAGAGAGGGGGACTGTACAGGTGCATGCAAGGACATTTCTAAAGAAGAGAGAACATTATCCATGTTTGGCTTCTGTTTTGAAAGTGCAGTTCCAGAAAAGGTGTTGGAAAAACAACATCCAGGCCATTTCCACACAGCCAGTCATTCCCACCCTTTGCCTGTTTTTTGTGTGTATTTAGCTGGGTCGCTCCAAAAACGCAGCCCCCACACAAACTCCCCAAAAGCGCTTACCTTGCAGTTTTGGAGGGGAATTCGGGCACTTTTGTCACCATTGCTCCCGTCCCTTTCAAATGTTTCTTTTGCTTTGCACGTGTGATGCATGCTGAGAGCTTCGGGGGAGGAGCTCAGCTGTGATTGGACAATTCCTCAAAGTGCTATAACCATTCACATGCTCAAGAACGCAGAAGAGGTGCTCTGTCAGCCCACGGCCAGGGAAAGTCTGGTCCCAGAAAATTCATATGTAAATTTGACTCAGTTAGGCTGGGACTGAATAGGGACTATGAATGGTTATCTCATTATCAGAAATAACTGATTTCCTTAACAGAAGCAAACTGATCTCCATATCAGAACCAGCTGTTTGCATCTATTCCTCCCTCTCCTCTCGTCCTCTATATCTGACCAGTTTCTTCTTGCCCTCCATGCATCTGACAAAGAGAACTGTGATTCTCGAAAGCTTATGCTACAGTAAAGTTGGTTAGTCTTAAAGGTGCTACTGGACTCTTTTTGATCTTGGTCCCAGAAAAGGCGCTGAAAAAACGGAAGCCAAACAGCCTGCAACCATTTTGAAAATGGAGACATCGGAGTCAAGGGGAAAAGCCGCAAGTGTTCAGTGAATGGGCCGTCGCTTTAAGGAAGTGTGGAAAAGACCTAGATATGGTCTTTAAAACATTGCGTTTGACTGTGAGGCAATATAAAAAATCATTTAAATCGATAAATAAGAAATGAATTGCTCAACTAATTCAAAACAAAGGAGGGGAAAAGACTGGTTTTCTTCCTCCTTTCCTTTTTAATAAAGAAAATATTTTCCCGTTTCTGGGATTCACTGGAGTTGCAGAAATAAAACAATTTGACTCTTGATACATTTGCTAATTAGCTGTAAATTGCACGGCGCTGCTCCCTGCAGAAACTTCAAAATCGTGTTTCCTTTGACCCAGACGAAGGAATGCTACTTAAGACCCTTCAAAGGGAAACGGGACACCAGGGATCAGCTGCTGGTGTGCAAAAAGGCCACGTTCAGACAAGGTTTTTTGACAGGCACAAGTCACCAAGTTCACTTTCTCCCCAGCCATCCCCCCTCAGTCGCTCTGCTTCTGAAGAGGACCCCGTTTGGTTAGATTTATATCTTACTGTGTTTTCAAGCAACATCTGTTTTTGACTATGTAGCTTCAAATGTGATGAAATATGACTCTGAACATTTGTGGGTGGGGGGGCAGCTTCACAAGAAAGCTTATCCAGGAGAGAGCTATTGGGCAGGCAGAAGCCTCTTCCTGCCACGTATAGCTGTAAGCAGGGCTTTTTTTCAGCAGGAACGTGGGGGAACGGAGTTCCGGAACCTCTTGAAAATGGTCACATGGCTGGTGGCCCCGCCCCCTGATCTCCAGACAGAGGGGCGTTGAGATTGCTTGGCGGTGCGGAGGGCGATCTCAACTCCCCTCTGTCTGGAGATCAGGGGGTGGGGCCACCAGCCATGTGACCATTTTCTCTGAGGGCAAACCCACTGAGTTCCACCACCTCTTTTCCCAGAAAAAAAGCCCTGGCTGTAAGACTGCGGATTGGGACTCTGCCGCCTATATTATTTTATACAGATGAAGATGGGTAGCTGTGTTAGTCTGACTGTAGCACTAGAAAAGAGCAAGAGTCCAGTAGCACCTATAAGACTGACAAAATTTGTGGTAGGGCATGAGCTTTTGTGAGTCACAACTTACTTCTTTAGATACAACTAGAATGTGGATCCATCTGTCCTTATATCTCAGAGAGGGAGTGATTTCAGCTGGCGAATGACAATAGCAGGTGTGATTGGATAGGGTGGGGTATGCAAAGGCGTGGAGAATGTGGAGAAACCAGCCTTGGTAATGAGTCAGGAAGCCTAGGTCTCGATTCAGTCCAGGTGGATGCATTGTCTTCAGCTTCATTATCAATTGCAATTCAGCAGTCTCTCTTTCTAATCTCCTTATAAAATTCCTCTGCCGGATATCTGCCATACCATCTCAGGTTCATACTCCTGCTCATCCTCTAATGTGATTTATGCCATCACGTGTCAGCTATGCCCTTCTGCCCTCTACATTGGACAAACTGGCCAGTCCCTTTGACAAAGAAATGGACATAAGTCTGACATCAGAAATCACAACGTTCCCAAACCAGTGGGGGAACACTTTAACCTTCCAGGACATTCAGTTGCTGACCTAAAAGTAGCAGTTATTCTGCAGAGAATCACTCCGCTGTCCAAGATATAAGGACGGATAGACTCACATTCTAGCTGTATCTAAAGAAGTGAGCTGTGTGACTCACAAAAGCTCATACCCTACCACATATTTTGTTAATCTTATAAGTGCTACTGGACTCTTGTTCTTTTCTATTATTTTATGCAATGCATAGAAGGCTTCCTGCTACCTGGAAAAAGAAAAACATGAGGGGCTTGTGCTACCTCTCACCCCCAACTCCCAAATCTATCAGCAGCTGAGGGATAAACATACATTTCTCCCTCCACAGGCTGGACTCCAAGTGGAAACAAGCCCGCTGCTTCTTGCTTCCCTTCGGCCTGGTGCCTATCAGGGAATGTTGAGGGATGGCGGCCATTTTCAGAGCTTCATTCCCCACCCACCACAGTAGCCTTTTGGCAGTGAGGGAGCTTCTCCTACTCTAAAAGGACCTGTGGGTGGATGTGCAAAACATGGACACCACAAGTTGTGTTGGACACCACAACTTGAATCCTCTCCCTTCAAATGTTCAGTGACCAGGAGAATGACTCATTTGCTTTGGAGGGGGGAGAAATTGGGCTTGGAGGACATTAACAGTATAAGCATTCCATTGACCCCCTGAGAAAGGGCTTAACCCCCCACCCACCACACCAATTATTTGAGTACCTGTTGCCATCTATGATGGGAAGTTGGATATTAACTTAGCTGTGGCAAGGTTGACTGAGATACGTACAGTTGCCAACCTCCAGGTGGGATCTGGAGACCTTCCAAATTGTGATAACTGCTCTCCAGGCTACAGGGATCAGTTCCCCTGGAGAAAATGACTGCTTTGGAAAGTTGGCTCTGTGACATTATGTCCCACTGAAGTCCTTGCCCTCTCCAAACTCTTCTCTCCCCATACTCTGCCCCCAAATCTCCAGGAATTTCCCAAAATGGAACTGGCAACCATAGGGACAGGACACGTGTGAACAAGGAATTAGAGGGGAACGTGAAAAGCCTAAAGGCTGAAGAAGAGGCAAATGGAAGATTTATAGAGGACTGGAAGGCAGGGAGAGAGGCTGAAACCTGTAACAAACTCAAGACTCTGGAATGGTGACCTTTAGCTTTACTGTGTTGCTGCATATATAATGCAAAGTTGTTTGCAAAGATTCTCTGTCGAGCTGGCACAAAAGTGTTACACAAGGTCCTCTGATGCCCTCAGAATAATGCCACTTTTATTCCCATAACATTCTTTTCTAGCCCCCTTGTGAAGAGGTTTGGAATCCTGTGGGCAACAATGAAAAAAAAAAAAAGGGAAGGGAGAGCAGTCCCTGTAAAGGGTGCACAGACGATGCCGACCGTAGAAGCGAACCGTTCAGGTGACAGAGAAAGAGAGAAAGATTTGATTTATCTGATATAATTGGGAAGCAATTCAAGTTTTATTCTTACCTGACACTTTGCATACTGATAATGGCCCCCACTGGAACTGTAGCTGCTGCTGGGTGATCCAAAAGTATGTGACAATTTTACTATAGTCATTAAATGAGAGAAAGATAGAAAGATCTGACGCTACTCCATTTGTCTAGAAAGCCCGCACTCAGAGGGAGGCACAGTTCCTCTATTATGTACCGGCTGGGCATTGGGGAAGGAGGGTGCCCCATATAAATATAATAAATATAATTGATGATGATGATGATAGAAGAAAGAGCCAAAGAGTAGCAACAATTTGCTTGTCCCACTGTCATGTCTCCACTGCCTCCACTCACTTTTGTACACAGGGCTGCCAAATTGCCTTCACCTCAGCAATAATAATAATAATAATAATAATAATAATAATAATAATAATAATAATATTTGAGTTATATGCCAACTTTCAGGACAACTTAATGCCCACTCAGAGCAGGTTACAAAGTATATTATTGTTATCCCCACAACAAAACACCCGATGAGGTGGTGGGGCTGAGAGAGCTCCAAGAAGCTGTGACTGACTCAAGAACACCCAGCTGGCTTCAAGTGGAGGAGTGAGGAATCAAACCCGGCTCTCCAGATTAGAGTCCCGCGCTCTTAACCACTACACCAAACTGGGTCTCGCATTGTTGGTTTTATGAGGAAGAAGAGAGTGAGGATAAGTCTGTGTGGCGTTGATTCAGACAGCCACAAACAGTCTTTTTTTCTCTTTCCCCTAATACCAATTAAGTAACTGGTTATGTCTAAAGCCTATTTGGTGTAGCTAATTTTTATGTCACCCTTGTGCTTCACAAGGCACAAGGCGGCACACATGGTTCTTTCTTCCTTGTTGTACACCAATAACAATCCTGTGCGGTAGAATAGGCTGAGAGAAGGTAACTGTTCCAAGGTTACCCAGTGATCTTCAGCACGGTCAGGTCTCAGGAGATTTGAACTTGCATCCTCCTAATTCTAGTCTGGCAGCACTGCCCTTATAAAGTAGAGGTGCAGTTTAGACAGTTATTCGGTGGTGATCCAGCTCCCAAAGTGAAATTTCCTGTGACGGCCTCCATGATTTCCAATTCTTCTCTTCTCTTTGCACACCAAGCAATTTATTGATTTATGATTGCTACTGGATTTAGTGTTCAGTTACTCCATCAATATGGTCACCAACAGTGCCTGGTGTATGACCGTTACATGAAAGATTACACAGTATCTTTTATATTCAGCTCTGTTCTTCAAAATCTATGCCATAGTTTCAGAAAGATACAGACTGGAGTGAATAGCTCATGGGCAATTTGACACCTCATGCCCCCTCATTCCCTTTGTTGGGGTTGTACCCAGTAAATTCATAAGCAACCACCAACATGGACCGTAATATTCATAGAATATATCTGGGAATTTACAGAAGCCATGGTAATAAGGTAGCCAACCTCCAGGTGAGGCCAGAAGATCTCCTGGAATGAGAACTAATCTCCAGATAACAGATACCAGTTCCACTGAAGAAAATAGCTGCTCTAAAGGATGAACTTTATGGCATTATATTTCACAGAGGTCTCTCCTTTTCTGAAACCCCACCCTCTCCAGGGTACACCCCTAAATCTCCAGAATTTCCCAACTTGGAGCTGGCAACCCTATTTAGCATTAGGGTTGCCAGCTCCAAGTTGGGAAGTTCCTGGAGATCTGAGGGGTGAAACCTGGAGAAACTTGGAGAAAGTGGGGTTTGGGGAGAGAAAGGACCTTGGCATGGCATAATTCCATAGTCCACCCCCAAAAGTAGCCATTTTCTCCAGGTGAACTGATCTCTGTGGCCTGGAGACCAGTTGTAATTCTGGGAGATCTCCAGCCACTACCTGGAGGCTGGCAACCCTATTTAGCATCTTAGCAGTTTCAGTTTCCACAGAGGATATTGTACTCCTACTTGGGGTGGACAGTTGTGCCAAATTACATTTGGTCAAGATTTACTTTTCATTAGGAGGGGGAAAATAGCAGCAGCTGAATACACACATTCTTGTGCAAGTTGACTCAGGTTTAAGAAAGGAGAAGTGCATCTCATTAAAAGAAATAGCATCTGCACTTGGATACACATCAGATTTAGAGCCGCAGCCCCTAAAAGCAGGAATATCAGACACCAGACAGAGTTTCCAAGGATATTCTAGATCTTCCAAGAAAAAGAAAAACATCATGCTAATAAGGGAGAGATTTCACACGTTTCTCAGAATTACTCATCAATGGGAAAGTCCTGGTCTGGGAGGAAGGACCTGCTTTGTGGTTTCTTTCAATCTAAATATGACAATTATGTAGCTCTCATGTTTCCATACAGCATCCTCAGAACTGAGAATAACATCTTGGTGGCTTTAAGAAAAATAATTATCCCACGCTTCTGTTTTCCAGGAAAAGTTTGAAATTGCATTTCATAGCAGAACGCAAATGCACCTATATTAAGGAATATTTCATAAATATTTGATCTCATTTTGTCAAGTCCTGATCGTAAAATAATTGAGTCTGGCAAATCAGGCTGTTGGTAATATGATTTAGCATTCTTTTGCTAAAACTCTTCTGCTTTAAATTAGGGATTTACTTCTGGGAAGCCAGGTATTGGAGAAACTGAAGATTTAAGCAAAGGTTGCATCAATTTTCTTTTCGGCGGCTACAGATTCTAATATGTTTTATGTCTCTTTAGTTTTAAAAAATTAAGTAAGAATTCAGATACTTTTCCCAGACATTTTTTTTCTGTGTATTTTGGTAAAATATTCATTCAATACAAGAAAATTATTCACTTTCAGGCATACAGATTTAATAAGTCATAGGAGTCCGGCGCCTCTGTATTTTCAAGGGCCAACCACAGAGAGGCTTGGCTGCATTCCAAGATTGTTGAGGCTCTAATAAAAACTCTGGTAAAAGGTGAAAAGCAGAGCAAAGGTTCTTGTGTTTTACAAATATCACCAGCTGATGCAAAGTTACCAAATATTCAAGAAAATTGGTTACTAAAAGAGAGCTGATTGTATCACTAACGGATCTCCAGTTATGCAAGGCAGGCGGAGTGTGTGAAAAATAGTGACATTTCTCATCTTTGTGACAGTGACAAATTATAATCCAGCAAATTCGGAGTGGGATTGATTTTTATGAAAGTTAATGACTTGGTTAGAAGGAGAAATGAAGTTTCTTCAGAGGGACATGCAAATAAAGACAGGATCGCTAAAAATGTCACTTGGTGTAAAGTGGGATACTGTAAAGAAGAAAGATGGGTAGGATGCTGTAAAATAGGGGGAAATGATGCGCTGTTAATCACGTGCTGTCAGCAAGCATCAACGTGAGATGGAGAGGATTTGGCTGTGAATGTGTTGGATTTATAAAGAGTTTAGATAAGGTAAAGAGTTCAGACGACCATGAATTGTCTCACACACGTTCAGCATTGGGGCACAAGTCTTGGTATTTTGGATTGTGCTATATTGCTGCCGTTTGAACATCTGTCCTACAGTGTCAGAATTCTTGGGCTGGCAACTGGCTATGTATATTGGGCATCGGCTTTGCTGCAGAGACCATACAACTGTGCTGCCTCTACAGGGATGGTGTTGCAGTCGGGTGTGTCAATCAACATGTCTCTGTGGGTGCCTAAGAGGAATGAAGATGGTTTCTTTCCAGAAACTGCCCTTAGCTGCAAGCACTCGGCAGAGAGAGATGACTTTTAGTGGCTCAGTTCTCATTGAGCTGGTCAACCTGTACATGAGTTGGACCAGCTCAGATTGTGCGCTTTTCATATAAAAACTGTTATTTGCAGCAGAAACCTAGCCTATATGGCAGAAAGGCACAGCATTGCCCTGGCACCTCATTTAATATGTCAGTGTTTTTTCCTCCCTTTATAACAGAAGGGAATTTCATCATATAAGCCTACACTTACCTATTAATGTTTCCATCACAGAGGAATTCTTTGAGATCCCTTAAATCCTTGGTACTTATTTTGCAGTCCAATGACATACAGAGTTACTCCAGTCTAAGGCTGAATCCGCACACGTTGGATAATGCACTTTATCAATCGTTTGAGGTGGTTTTTTTGTTCCGCATACAAAAAAATCCATTCCAAATGATCTATAAAGAGGATTGGAAGTGCATTATCCAACGTGTGTGGAATCACAGTCCATTGAAACTGCTGGATGTAGACTGGAGTTGTTCCGCACAGGATTGCACAGTTAGTGCTTTTTCCTTCTGTCAATTGAGATTCTAGCATTTGTATGATGTGGGCACCTTATTTTTATTCTGGGGCTGTTGAGGTCCTGGCGGGTGTAAGTACACTGTGCTGTCAAGTATATCTTTAAACTGCCCGTCTACTTCTACCTTTCCTGCTGGACCCGCATATCTAACTTGATCATGGTCGAGAAAACAGATGGGCTGCAGCTCTATCACAGTCTGTCTCTACACGAGACATCTGACACATGAAGAGCACGTCAAGAGAGGCAATGTTAGCCGGGAAGGGTAGTTTAAAAAGATAGAGCCAGCAGTAGGGCAAAGGTTTTGCTATACACTAGAGATGTGCAAAGGGGCTGTGAAATGCCAGAAGGGAAACTTCAGCCCATTATAAACTCTCCGGGTCCAAGCCCAGGTCTGCAAGGCAGCCCAAGCCTATTTCCATTCCTGGCTGCAATCCCACACAGTTTTAGACTGGGAAGGTGAAATTAACAGAGACTTTGGGGAGGTGAAGATGAAATTAACAAATCCTCTGAGGATCAGTAGCGGAGCAGGCAATGCCCACCTACCCCGTCACCCAGCCTGGATCAGGCACATAGCAAGAGGTAATGCCCATCCCCAATTGCACCCAGCAGGGATCAAGAGAGAAGCAGGTGGCAATGCCCACCCCCCTTCACCCAGCCAAGATCAGGCAAGGATAATGTGGCAATGCCTGCCCCCTTCACCTGACACAGATCAGGCGTGGAGTAGGAAGCAATGCCTTCCCCCGTTCAACCTGCTAGAATCAGGCATGGTGCAGGCAGCAATGCCCCCCCCCTACTTCACCCGGCTGGAATCGGGTACAGAGTAGGAGGCAATGCCCATCCTTCTTCACCCAGCTGGGATCAGTAGTGGAGCAGGTGGCAATGCCCACCTCTTCTTCACACAGCCAAGATCAGGTGTGGAGCAAGTGGCAAGGCATGCCCCTTCACCTGGCTAGGTTCAGGAGTGGAGCTGGTGGCAATGCCCATCCCCCATTCACCAGGCCAGGATCAGGTGCAGAGGAGGTGGCCATGCCTGCCCTCCTTCACCCAGCTGGGATCAGGAGCAAATTAGGTGGCAATGCCCAGCCCCCACATTCACCCAGCTGGGATCAGGAGTGGAGTAGGTGGCAATGCTCCTTTGCCCTTCACCCGGCTGGGGACAGGTGAGGAGAATGTGAAAACACCTGCCTCCTTCATCTGGCCCAGATAAGGAGTGGAACATGAGGCAATGCCCACCCCCCCTTCACCCAGTGTGGATCAGGTGCGGAGGAGGAAGCAATACCCACCCTAGTTCAACCTGCCGGAATCAGGCATGGAGCAGGCAGCAGTGCCCCTCCCCCACTTCACGCAGCCGGAATCAGGTGCAGAGTAGGAGGCAATGCCCATTTATTCTTCAACCAGCTGGGATCAGTAGGGATCAGTAATGGAGCAGGTGGCAATGCCCACCCCTGCTTCAGCTGGCTGGGATCAGTTGCAGAGCAGGCAGCAAGGGTTCAGGAGTGGAGCAGGTGTCCGCCTCCCCTTCACCTAGCCAGTATCAGTTGCGGTGCACAAGGTAATGCCCCCCCATTCACCAGGCTGGGATTAGGTGCAGAGGAGGTGGCCATGCCCAACCCCCTTCACCCAGCTGGGATCAGGAGCATAGTAGGTGGCAATGCCCACCCCCTGCCTTCACCCAGCTGGGATGAGGAGCAAAACAGATGGCAATGCCCATTCCCCTGCCTCACCCAGCTTGGATCAGGAGCAGAGCAGGTAGCAATACCCACCCCCACCCTGGCATTCACATAGCTGGGATCAGGAACAGAGCAGGTGGCAATGCCCACCTACCACTCTCACCCAGCTTGGATCAGGCATAAAGGAGGTTTCAGTGCCTTCCCATCCTTTACCCAGCTGGGATCAGGAGTGGAGTAGGTGGCAATGCCTGCCACCTGCCATCACCCAGCTGGGATCAGGAGTGAAGCAGGTGGAAATGCCCATCCCCTCTTCATCCAGCTTGGATCAGGAGCAAAGAAGGCGACAATGCTTGCTTCCCCCTTCACCCGGACAAGATCAGGAGCGGAGCAGGTGGCAATCCCCCCCTTCACCCAGCTGGAATCAGGTGCAGAGTAGGAAGGCATTGCCCATTCCTTCTTCAACCAGCCAGGATCAATAGTGGAACAGGTGGCAATGCCATCCTCCTCCTCAGCCAGCCAAGATCAGACGCAGAGCAAGTGGCAATGCCCACCTGTTCTGTGAATGCTCCATTCACACGGCCGGGATCAGGCGCACAGGAGGTGGCCATTCCCACCCTCCCTGCTTTCATTCAGCCAGGTTCAGTGACGAAGGAGAAGGGAATGCCTGCTTGCCTGACCTCTCCTTTCTAGAGCGCGTTGTATTTTCCCCCCACAATGGGCTTTGTTGCTAGTGCTGCAATAAAATTGGTTAGTCTTAAAGGTGCTACTGGACTCTTTACTATTTTGCAACTACAAACTAACACAGCTAACTCCTCTGGACCTGGACGTGAATGTTGCTCAGAATGGATGAAGACACTGACACACTTTTCTCACTAACGTGGTTACATGGTGTCATGGTGAGAGTGCCTCACTAGAATCTGAGGGACTCAGCTTCAGCTCCTCAATCTGCTCCCTGGTGACCTTTGGCACTCTTGGCCTAGCCTACCTCACAGGGTTGTTGAGAGGATAAATGGAGAAGAGGCTTTGGGTTCCTCCAACGGGTGGAAAGTTGATTAAATCCTGAACCGTGTAGAAAGAAATGGATAGGGAGAACTTATGTCTCCTTCTTCCATTATTCTAGAACTCAGGACCAGCTAAAGACCTTATTTTGTAGACAAAGCAAAGTATTTCTTTACAAAATGTGTAAATAACATACAGAATGCATTGCTGGAAGATGTGATGATGGTCCTTGGCTCAGGTGGATTTTCAAGTTATTGACGTCACAGATTTGTAGAGGAGAGGTCTATTATCAGCTATGAGCCATGAAGGCTAAATGGAGCATCAGTGTTCAAAGGCAGTCTGAATACCCATTGCTGGAGGAGAGAGACAAACCCACAGGAGAGAGCTCTTGGCCTTGAAGCCCTGCTTGTGAACATCCTGTGGGTTTTTGAAGGTTTCTGAAGAAGTGGGCTGTGGCTCACGAAAGCTCATACCCTACCACGAATTTTGTTAGTCTTATAGGTGGTACTGGACTCTTGCTCTTTTCAACTGTTACTGACAGACTAACACAGCTACCTGTCTTGATCTATCATATGGGTTAGCACAGGATACTAGCTAAGTTGGACCAGATGGACTTCTGGTCTGATCCTGCACTGCTGTATATGTATCATGCTGAGGTGTCTGCAGAGCCCCAGGAGAACTGATGGCTTATTGCTTTAATATTTCCCACTCCTGCTGTTGAATATACGGACTGTAATGTTCGGTAATATTGCTAATTTTCTCAGCAGATGCAGTGTGAAAGACTGATCTACCTAACATGTTAGGTATGTTGAACTACAGAACCATTCAGCTTGATCTTGTATCTGTTTATCAGAAATCCTACTTTGTTTAGTGGGACTTACTGCAAAGTCCTACTGGAAGGGGGGGGTCCTGTGGAGGGGGGTGTTAATCCGTTGCCCCTATGCGAATTCAGATGCTGTTGCCCACACCTACTCCGCACTACTACATGTATTTGCTCTGGAAGAACCGCTGTGTGGAATATCAAATTTATATTATGTGTTGCTTTTAATTATTTATATGTAAATATATGATATTTTTATATTTGCGTAGTTGTAAGTTAATTGATTAGATGTAGTGTTTTTAAATGTTTTAAATGGTATGCGATGTTTGTATTTCTGTTATCCGCCCTGAGCCTGCGAAAGTGGGGAGGGCGGAATACAAATGTAATAAATTAAATTAAATTAAAGAGAGAGCATATGGCAGAGATACTTTGGAATGATAACATCTTTGGGCATGGCTGAGCTTTTTAGAAAGTCTATCTTTACTGGACAAACCTGGTTTCTCAACCTCCCCTCCCTTTACAAAAGTTCTAGAGTTATAGAATCAAAGATGTTGCATGGATGCATTGAGAATGAAATTCAAAGCTTGCAGTTCTGAGAGAAAGAAACACATGGAGCCATCAAGAAAGAAGCTCAATTAAAAGTGAGTGCATATTTGGTGGGGGAGGGGGAAGCTAATTTTTCCGTCTTCAGAAGAGACTGGAAGCCTGAACATTTGTGTTCATTTTTTTTAATTTATGGAAGTGTCAGCTGGACTATTAGCATGCCCTCTACCTTTATTTTAAGAAGACAAATTGCATTTGACTGCTATGACACTAATTATGGTAGAGGGGTTCCAGCTGAGACCCCCTGCTGGTGAACTCAGCCAATAAACCATCTGTGACTGACAGGAGTTGCTACTGTTTGAGACAATTGGAATTTCATAAAACTGTGCTTCTCTTCTCCCTCTTCCCCCCCATATGCTGAGAAGAGAAAATGACAATATCGGGCTCGATCCCGAATCATCCACTGACAGCCAGATCCGTGCATTACTGAGGGCTGTAGAACATAAAGCTCTCCCTTGGCTTGCAAAACGCTTTAGCAACTCACAGAGGCTCAACTGTAGCAATCGGCAGGTAGCTAGATACACACACTGATATCGAAGGAAGAAAATGGTTCCGTGAAATGTAAACAAACAAAAAATCCTGGGATAGGCCTTGGAGGTATTTGGCCAAACGTTGTTAAACCCAGCCAAAGGTTAATAATAATCAGAGAATTCGTGCCAAGTGCGATCCTGTGATGTTGCCCGAATTTCGATAATTTTACAGGACCTTTGAATCACGGTGGCTTTATCTGCTCGTTTTCCATCAATGTGCTCCAGAAATTGTCCGCTTCTGTTTTGCACAGAAGCAAAGTCTCAAGCTTCTCCTTCAAGCTCAGGATATTGTCTGAATCAGAGTGATGTTCCAGGTAATTGGCTGTAATTTAACTGCTCCTATTCAGCCTTGTTTGTGGCTATAACAAACTGCAAGCCAATGCAGTCAGTCTCTCTGTCTTTTCCGTTAAGCCAGAGACCAAAGGCATGAGCCCGGTTCCTTGAAAGCTCGACGGAGCCTCCTGGGATTTCCTTTGTTTCACTGAGTAGTCAGCCCTTTATGACACTGTTCTAATTGTTATTGTTATTATTTTAAAAGAAGGAAAGCCGGAGGTTGGCACACTGCTGCACAGACTCCTGGCTGTCACATTAAATGCAGTGACCTTCACTGCCATTTAGCAAGAGCGGAGCAGAGGAGTCACTTCAAGGACCTTCTGCAATGGCAACTTTCACATGCAGCATCACTTGCGTTGCCACATGCTTTGACAGCTCTTTAATATGCAGGAATGCTCAGCTGCTAGTCCTGCTTTAACAAAACAGGGCTTTAAATGGGTCACACTCTGTACAGAGTGTACCAGCGATAATGCCTCCTTCAACCCCTGAACAACGCTCTCAAAGTCAGATAAAAAATGCCCCCTTTGCACCTCCCAGGCTAAGTGAAGAGGGGAGAACCAGGTGAGGCTCTGGGATTCCATAGCAGCAACCAAGGGCATTCAAGGAGGACGGTGTGTGGCTTCTCGGAGCTTTCCCTGGGAATGTAAAATGTAACTCCTCCACAGTCATTCTAGAGGGTTAGAGATCATTCACCGGATCAATGAGAATGGATCAATAGACAGTAGTTTCCTCCCGGTAGCATTGAAAGGGATACCAATGAGACCAGCACATGGCTTGGCTATGGTTGAGGGTGCAATGGTATGAGGCATCAGCAGTCCATAATCAGTCCTCCTGATAGCTTTAATTTTATTCGAGGTCAGCTACAGGAAGTCCCAGATCAGACAGACTGGCCTCTCTTTGTAACACCACCCCCTCACACATGCACAACCTGTATATAAAATATTTATTTATTTAATTAATTAAATTTATATCCACTCTCCCCAAGAGCAGGCTCAGAGCAGATCACAATAATATAATAAATACAATAAAAACATGGTAGCATAAATTAAAACATCAACCAGTAAAACAATCCATTAAAACGGCCACACACATATTGCACAATTCGTCAGACATTAACAAATCCGTGGGGCAGGGTGGCCAGTAGAGATGAGCACGAACCGAAATGCAAACCAAAGTTCGTCATGAACTGAGCTGTTTTTTGGTTCGCAAACCAGCGATTCATTGGAGCTCATTTTCTGACGAACCACGATGAACTGTTATGATTTTAGAGCTATGATTTTGGTTCATTTTTCAGTTTGTCACTGCAGACAGCCTAGCACTGATCAATCAGTTTCCTAGGCAAAAGGGGGAGGGGCTTTCTTCAAACATCCTGTTGCCCCGGAAGTGGTATTTTCAAAAACCAAATGAACTAGTTTGTGAGCTGAGCAATTTAATACTGGTGTGTGGTTCATGGTTTGTGAAACGTGACAAACCGCAGTGAACTGCCATTTTTCCAGTTCATGCCGATCTCTAGTGGCCAGCTACTAGATGAATACAGAATCTGGGGGGACTATTTATTTAATAGTCGATCTTTCTCACTGAGAGACAAGGTGAATTACATACTGCAAGTGAAATACAATATAATAATCAACAGCTAGGACATTCACTGAACAAAATACAGTACTGAATTACAGTCAGGACATTCAGTGAGCAGGCATGGTAGCAGAAAATTTGAAAACAAGCATAAAGCAAAGTACAGTGATGAAATGTTTCTGAAACAAAGCAAAACTAATTAACATGCCCTTTTTAGCAATGTGAAAACTCCCTAGTAGGTGCCTACCTACATCAGTAGACAGTACCCAATAACGTAGCATATAGTCCCTGTCCCTACTAAGGCATCTCTCTGAGCTATTTCTTATGACACAGTCCTATAATCTGGGTAGAAAGCCCACATCACACATCTGAAGAAGTGAGCCCTGACTTATAAAATTGTAGGCTAAAATACATTTTAAGTCAAGTCTTTAAGGTGCTGCTGGACTCTTGTGTAATGTTACTTTGGCTGGAAAAGGAACAAATCTCTGTTGTGCAGGCTTTTAGCAACCTCCTTGTCAAGAAATAAGAGACAATGGATAGAACAGCAGAAATAATCTGACAATATTTTATTAATAACATTAGCCCCAAAGTCTCAGCAGACATAATTTGGAATGCTTTGGAGTTAGTGGAAAGGCAAAACTGACTTGGCTGGAGTAACTCTTCTCAAAGGCTTGGACTGTCTACGCAAGCAAAACAGGAGGTCCCAGGATTGTGATGCAGTTGCAGCGCAAAAAGGAAAGAGCTAGAAGAACATGAAATCAGTAAAATACAGAAGTCTCTTTGAGATACACATAATTTGAACTGGGCATTTTTTTCCCAAATTCTTAGCCAGGTATCTGCAAAACAAAATCAGAAATGTAGAATTAAAGGTAGAAATCAACAATGACATTGCAAATAAATAAATATGCAATATATTTGTCAGATCTCAGAAGCTAAGCAGGGTTAGCCCTGATTTGTACTTGGATGGGAGATGACCAAGTAAGTCCAGGGCTGGTATGCAGAGGCAGGCAATGGCAAACCACCTCTGAACATCTCTTGCCCTGAAAACTCCAGCAGGGGTCACCATAAATCAGCTTTGACCTGACAGCACTTTACACACACACACACACACACACACACACACACAATTATTACAAGACTTCTATATAGTCCTTAGAAAATCTAGACAACACACATAGAAACACTTAACCGGAAAGAGTTGGCATATCTAAATTTTGATCTAAACATCTATTAACTTTGGAAGGTAGATAGAAGTGAATATTATTTTAAACATCTTAAAAATCAAAAACCTTCTACCTTTACTGGACAATTTGATAAGCAGTTTCAGAATATCCTGATGTCCTAACTAACTACTGTATTCAGTAACATCTTGGAAAGAAGCAAAATTCCCCATCTTGGACCAAGTAGCATAGCCCTCTCCTAGCCAAACAGGGATCTCTGTCAAATGGACTTCATACCGTTACTAAAGCAACCTACAAAAATATTTCCAGCGGTTTTAGCAGCCAGATTAGGCATGGCAATACATTGCCTAAGATCAGATGGACTTCATACCTGGAAGACGGCTTATACAAACTATAGGGTAGCCAGGTCCCCCGGGCATGAAAGTAGGGTACAGGGGGGTCATGGGGAGACTTTTATCAAATTGACCTCATGCTCAATATGGAAGTGTTCCAGAGTGTGTGGGAGAGCCCTGTGGAGTTCCTAGGCACATTCCTGCCCCCCCCCGGTGGTCCAGGTGAGAGGTGGCAGGGGGCAGAGGCCAGGAGCAGGGATTCCATCGCCCCACCAGGTAACCCTAGCTTATCATTATTAATCACAGTTATCCTTCCAAAATGGCAAAATGGAATAAGATGTTTGATAGATAGGAATGACTTTAGAGTGCACAAAATGCATGAGAGCACAGTTCCTCCATGCATGGGGTTGCCAGCTTACCTGAAATACCGTGAAAACTCCCACTGCTGCCCCCCTTCCCCAACTTGAATGAGCAGGAAGAGAAAATGGAAGGAGGGACTGAGGTTGAGGGGCACTGCAACATCACTTTCGGGTTTTCACCTGGAAGTGATATCACAGTGCTCTGGGAAGTCTCCCAAACTCTATGGTTTTACCTAGAGTTGCCATTCCCTTGGTGGGGGCAGGGGATCCCCTGCTCCCACCCTCCACCCCCTCCACCACTCACCTGTGGGGTAAGACCTCCAGGGTGCCCTCCCAGGTGGCACAACATCACGAGAGTAACATCATCATGCCACACCGGGAGCATTCTCATGTTTTGCATGGGCCTGATTGGCCTAAGTGGTTACATGCAAATAAGTTTACTAACTAAGGAACACAAACAGTTTAGCTCTTTCGTTACTGAACATAAACACTTGCTAATTCCCAACAGGAGTTCCTTCAAGGCGGTATTGGACTTGCAATTTCCGGCTCTGTTGAGAGTCCCTGCAGGGATCTGCCCTATTTCCCTTGCCTTCTTGGTAGAGCCACTGGTGAGGGCCATTCATTTCAACACACAATGTAGTGTGGTGGGTAGAGTATCAGACTAGATGCTGGTAGGCCCCAGGTTTGAATCTCCGTTCTGCCAGGGACACATGCTGGATGACCTCGGGCCTGTCACAGACTCATCCTAGCCTACCTGACAGGATTGTTGTAAGGATAAAATGGAGGAGAGGAGAACAATGTAAGCTGCTTTGGGTCCCCATTGAGCAGTATTAGTGAGGTACATACTAAGTAAAATAAATAAAAAAAAACTATAATTATGCACTGAGGATGCACCAGTTTTCACCAATAAGCACTTTTTACCAGAACTGTGATCAGAAAATCTAAATTTCAGAGAAGTAGATAAGTAAAATGTCATCATAAATATCTGGGTTGTCTTTGTCTGCACATACTCTATGAGAAGCAAATATTCTCGGAGAGACGAGGTGAATTCAGCATGGCTAAACGTGAAACCCATCCCATTTACTGTCATAATTCAAGTTAAACTTCAGAGATTTCACAGTGCCATCCTAAACAGAGTTACACTCTTCTAAATCTGTTTAAGTCAATGGTCTTAGAAGGGTGTAATGGTTTAGGATTGCACTGGTAATTATCCAAATTAAGCAGGATATGTAATGCTGTGATTTTGCTACAGCTAGATTTAACTTAGGCTAATGTGATTGATCAACTACTCAGAAAAACCACTAGATGAGACTGTATGAACTCAGCAGTGGCAGAAGATCTTGGCTACCATCACAGCCATGGAAGAGGCGTTCTAATCCATGTTGAGCCAGATTTATCATGAAGTCTTCCCTTTGCTTTGCTCTATCATTAGAGTTTGCCCTGTTGCCCGCTGGTCCACCAGTGATCAGCAGGAGGTGACAAGTCGCCCCCTCCCGGAGTTTGCCTGCCATCAGCAGGCACCCCAGGAACACGCGCAGCATGCATGAACCTGGGTGTGTGTGATGACATCACTTCCTGAAGTGTCATGCCAGCCGCGGGTGTGCTCCCGCACTTCCCTGGGGCCAATTTTATCCCTAAAGGGGCCAGAATTAGCCCCTCGCAAAGCGTAGGAGCACGATTGCAGCTGGCATGATGACATCACTTCCTGGAAGTGACATCACCATGCATGTGCTGGGGAAATGGACATGGAGACATCACAAGGTAAGCCCTAGGTCCCCTCTCCCAGCAGGAGGGTAAGGGGACCTGATAACCCTATCTGTCATCCCTGCCTTCTCGTTGTCCACAATTCTCCAGTTAATTAGGGGCATATTTAACCACCAGCAAGATGGAAAGGTGGCCCAGGAACTATGTGTTAACTTTGAGCTCACTATTCCAAGAATCTACCAGGGCTCTGCCAGAATAGCTGGCGGTTCCCTAAATACTCTCTGAAGGCCAGTCTCGGAACCATGCCAAACTCTCCTTAATCAGGTAGTAATCAGTCCATGACAAAGGAGTACTCCCCTACTGCTTGAATCACCCCAGTTTTGTCCAGTATAGAAAATGAGCTCCACTGTGCCGCTTGCCACCTTTACTGTATCACTTGCCAATGCCACCCAGTACAAACTGTAATAGCGTGGCTGCAACATGGCCGGCAGAATCTTAAGCCACACTCAAGATTAATTATGTTCTGGATCAGGTTACTCCTGCAACCTATTCATGGCCTATTTCTCATTTACATATGACTCTTTATAAAAATAGTAATAAATGTTATGGTCATATGCAAAGCACCTTTTCAAGGTGCTTTCAAGGTGCTTGCTTTTTGATGCATAACTATGCACTTTGTTTGTACACGTGTTCATGTCTAGAAAGCAAGTAAATATGAAATAAGCCTAATTGCATGTCTCTTTTTAGGAAATTAATGTTATAATATGTCATTGTTAACAGTGGCATGAATTTCAGTTTTTAGGACTGTGAAATTGCCCTTTTTATTAGTAATATGTTAAAGTTCATAGGCTTGTATCTTAAATATATCAGAACTGACCTACGGCAAGGTTGTTTGATAGTCCCGCTTGGCTACATTCCAATACTTCTTAATATTGTCCTTGACTTTACTATACTGTTGCCCTTGACTAATTTATAAGGTATATTTTGTCAAGTTTTCTAGTATAGGAGGGTCACAAGATGGACCATCAAAAGCCACCTAGTTAAAAAAGAAATCAGGTTTCTCTTGCTTTTGAAGATTTTTCGCATTGTCCTTAAAATGTTCCCCCCGAAGATTTGCTGATATTGATCAGTAAAGGCCAAAGAATATATTTCCTATTGACTGTAGCTTCCTACAGTCAAAATTCTGTTTTTTCGTGTGCCAGTTTTCTAGTTTTTGTAAGTTGTGACTGCCTACTGACTCTTTATCCTGTTTGTTACATGAACCTAGTGATGCAGATGGTGGTTTGATGGTTGTCTGGCAGCGCAGCAAGAGCAGGCAGCAGATGGGATGCGCTGATGCTCTTTTAGGATGGGAAGACAACTTGCTTCCCGAGAAATGGTTTGGGCAGGAATCCACCATGGCTGCGACCCCAATCTCACTGGGGAAAGAGAAATCTCCCACGTTATGAGACTCAAAGCTGTTGCAGCAGAACTTGCTGGGGCCCTGTGCCCTTTTCAAAGAAAGCAATGGAAAGGACAAACAAAGAAGAATGCAAGCATCCTCCTCATCCGTTACGATTACAACTTCCTGATTGTTAAAACGAAAGTCAGATTCATCCAGTCCTAGGCTATTTCCATATGTCCTTAGGCACAAGCCACCTATGGAACTCTTTTCCTCAGGCTTCTTCATGTCTGTGTTTACAGAACGTATGCATACTGTTTCATTACTGCCATTTCCGTGTGTTTGCTGGGAACGCAGTTTCTCCAGTATTTTCTTCTGCTGTGGGTTGACAGAGAAGCTTTTTTCCGTTCTTTGGCATATGAACGCTTAAAGCGCTCTGAAGAATCTGCCTATCTCTGCCCAGTTCCTCCACCAAAGCTCTTTCCCTTTCATTTCAGCCATGGAAGCCTCCTTGAAAATGAGCTGAATGCAATCACATACGAGCCAAGTTAAAAAAAAAATGAAAGGGAGATGGGCGATTTCAGGCTACGATGACGAAAGTGCCCAACCTCCCCTCCAAAACCTTTTGTTAGGGACTGTTTGGAGGCTGTCCTGCAACCTCACAGTGCTAGGTAAGCACTTGTGAGGAGTGTGTGTGCAGGATGAGTTGTTGGAGTGACACAACGAAACACACACCGAAAGCGGAAAAAGGGCGGGAACGAAGGCCTGTGTGGAAATGGCCCTACTTTACAATATCAATGGAAATTGCATATTATTCCCGCCATCTTACTTTCCTAAATAAAATTCTGCTGAGATACTGAGGTCAAAAGGGGAAGTAACTTTTTAAAATATTTTTTAAAAATTGTTATTTTAAAAATTAAAACAAACATCATACCAAATAGAAATAGAAATACAGCAACCATAGTGGCAGGCATCTATTAAGCATCTATTAAAGGTTTTCAGATATCTAAAAATGTCTATGTGCAATTGTCTATATGCCATACGTTCAAATATTTAATTAGGGAAGGTGGCCATTTATCTCTCCAGTGTTAGAATATAAGTTGTTTTGGCTACAGTAAGGGCATGGAAGGTCCATTTTCATTGACCATTGGTTAGCCTCCAAGAAACAGGCAAGTAACTTAGAAGTACATAAGCATCCTCAAAAATCGATGAAAATTCTAACACAATGTTGATATAAGTAAGGAAGATGGAAATAACTTGTAGAAGTGAGCACTGAAAAAATTCCATTTCAGTTTCGGATCTACGGTTTCTGAAGGAAATATATACCACTATTGGTTTTCTTTGGATGGGGCAGGGCTTTTTTTCAGCTGGAACGTGGGGGAACGGAGTTCCAGAACCTCTTGAAAATTGTCACATGGCTGGTGGCCCTGCCCCCTGATCTCCAGACAGAGGGGAGTTTAGAATGCCCTCGCGGAGGGCAATCTAAACTCCTCTCTGTCTGGAGATCAGGGGGCGGGGCCGCCAGCCATGTGACCACTTTCTCTGCAACCCACTGAGTTCCACCACCTCTTTTTCCAGAAAAAAAGCCCTGGGATGGGGTATTGCCAGTTCAGATCTAATCCATTTGGTTTTTTTTCGTTAACTAACTTTCGTTTTGCACATCCATAGTAACTGGACATTTTTACTGCTGCTGCCTCCTTGCTGGGGTGGTGGTGCTCAAAGCAAAAAAGAGGAGGAACTACTTCCGCTACTTTCTTACCAGTACACTGCAGCAGGCCTTACTGGCTTACATTCACCCTGACTAAGGTAGTAAGCCAAACTACCTTTTTGTGAAAATTGAGCTAAATGCATATAGTGACAGAGTTTATAATTTAGAAACACTCCTTTGTGTGGACAGTAGATGGGATTGTTTTGGAAATATATTTTCTGAGCATCCCCTGAAGTCACAGAAGACCCCTGAAGTCAGCTGAAGAGAGCGACGAGAAAGAGCAGGGGTCTGGAGACTGAGCCCTGCGAGGAAAGACTGTGGGCCTTGGGAATGTTTAGTTTGGGAAGAGGAGATTGAGGGTGGGGGGACATGATTGCTCTCTTTAAGTACTTGAAAGGCTGTCATTTGGAGGAGGGCAAGGAGCTGTTCCAGTTGGCAGCAGAGGATAGGACTCGAAGCAAGGGGCTTAAATGACATGCAGAAAGGTACCGGCTGAATATTAGGAAAAACTTTTTCATGATCAGAGTAGTTCAAAGGTGGAATCAGCTGCCTAGGGAGGTGGTGAGCTCCCCTTCACTGGCAGTTTTCAAGAAGAGGCTGGATGAATATTGATCAGGGATGCTTTAGGCTCATCCTGCATTGGACAGGAGGTTGGACTAGAAGGTCTATATGGCCCCTTCCAACTCTGTGATTCTGTGAATAGCTGACAAGCTTGAAAATTATATGACCCTGGGAATTAAAAGTTGTGTCCTACGACAGTAGCCATCGCCCACACCATTTTTGCAGCCATTTCATGGTGTCAGAAGCAGTGAACTAGACGGGCACTGGGATGTTCAGAACGCCATTTCCAGGATAGAGAACTTGTAGCAGAGAATGAAGGTGCTGCAAAAGACACACCACAAGTTGGAAAGAGGTCTGTATGATTCACAGAGATACACAGGCCTGTACATTTTCAATTCTTGGGGATTTCTTTAATGTTCGAGGGGCCCTGCTTCGTCTCTCCCTGTGTTACTTTTTCCCACCATCCCAAATTCAGATAATTCTTTCAGGCTAGTATGATTGTTTTAATCATCGTATTTTCAGTTGTTTGCTTTGACTGTTTCTTTCACCTACTAAAACACATTCCTTAATTTGATAATTCCTGCCCTTTCCCATAACTGAGCAACAGAACGGATTGGGTTCTATTTCTCATGTATGGGAAGGGGCAGGCATTATTACTATTCTTTCGGTTTCCCTTTCGGCAAACTAAGGAAAGAATGTCCGTCTCCACTTTTTCAGTCCGTAGGGCTTAAAACAAGGCTTCCTGAATGTAGGCATAATTGTCGTTTTTAAAACAGATCATCATGAGCAGAGGCCATAAGATGAACGTTTCTGGGAGCACTACCAGATTGGGGAGGCATCCTTCACCATTCACTTTTTAAAATATTAGTATTTAATGTCTGAACAAGCTTCCTCCTTCAGAAGTAATAGACTTCCTCCTGGAAATAATGCCACATTTTCCAGTTCTTGCTTGGGGCAAGCAATGGTCTTGGTTGGCTGGTGTACCTGCATATACTATGGCTCTGCTCAGGTAGGACCTGGTATGAATTTTGATTGAAGCTGGAGCTATTCAGAAGAAAATAGTGAGCTTGTGTGCGCACTGATAGGCAACGAATTATAACTGTTTAATGTACTCATAGTTAAACCTATAGGGATTGGCAAGAATGCCATCTTTCACTGAGTCTCCCAGTACGCTGGAGGGGGTTTAGGGAAACATTAGTGTCAGGTAATTTTAATTTCATTTTTGCTCAGTTGAATAGAAGATTTTTAAGCCCTAAAGGGGACATGTTCTGCTTAAGCACTTGTTTCGTTTGCTCCATGGAGGGAATTTGCTGCCTGGCTTTCATTTCCCAAATGTTCGTCAAGAGTTTCTCTCTCTTCCTTCTCCCCCTTCTCGTCTAGCTCAGCATTCCAGTGTGGGCAGAATATTAGGGCGCGGTTCTCTTTAATTAGGCCTTTGCTCAGACTAATTACCCACAACAGATATTTGTACCTTTTCATTATGTGACCTATGGATTATGTGGCAATTACCGACCAACTCTGGGAGAAGATTATTGTGTAATTTGTGGATCTCAGGGTAACGCTTTAATTTTACGGCACAAGTAACCACAGAGTTACTCTGTAACTACATAGTAATTGCACTGCAATCAGATGGTGAATAATTACACATAATTATATTGATCTGTGCCTGATAAAATTAAACAGTGATCACTACCACCCCACACCACCGCCACTGCCTGGGGTGCTCGTGCACAAGGCTCTAATGGTGAGAAAAAGAAAAAAAATTGGCAGTCTTTATCCAAAGATAGCTTTAACATCTCAATGAGCACGCGCGCGCGAGAGAGATTGGTGCTACCATTGGCCCGAACTGGATCACCTAATAGGACATGAATGAACGGACACAAATTTCAGTATGTTTGTATGCTGTTAATTAAGAAGTTGCGTTTAAGCCAAGGAACTGCTTGCAGCCCTCAGGCACCCCTCTGGACAATGCTCTCCTCCGCTGTTTGCCGGCAAATAAAAGCCGAATCCCAAAGGCGTTTCTGTGTAGTTGCTATGGCATTCTTTGCTCCTGGACTAAAGCTATGTGCTGTGCACACTAAGCAGGCGCTTGTCCCTCTAGGAGAGTGCCAGAGTTTCAAAGGAGAGAGGGAAGGGAAAAAATCCATCATGCTTTGAAGCTGGGAAGCATAATTCAGGCAGGGCAGCAAGTGGTTGGTCCCAGCGTTGCAGCAGATGTTAGGGAAGCTCCTTGGTGAATTAATGCGTCCTTTATGCGCTCACCCACATGCATGCAAAAGGACCTCTCTGTTCTGTTTGTGGGTATTCATCTAGCAGTCTGTTTTTCCTTTCTCACCCCCATCAGAAAACAGAGTTGAACAATTCCATTACAAAACAGAGAAAGGTCTTCTGTTGAGGGCCGTGCCCAGGGTTTGGGGTGGGGGGAGTAGAGGCAAAGGGCCAGAAAGCAAGACTTAGCCTAGCATGACCAGATGAATGCTCTGATACCTTTAAAAGTTTTGCAGAAGAATAACATGGTTGTGCAGCGAGGAGAGAAATGGGCGCTTCAGAAATTCTCTTTGCTCTGCCACTTTGCCAGGTGCATAGTCTTATGCGCCTTAGGGTCAGTTGGTCTGTTCCATGCTTCACTCTGTTATCGTCAGCGATGATGGCTTATTTAATGATCTGTTTTGTTGGCTCCTAGGAATACAGTAGAGAAACGATGCTCATGGAATGGCTTTCAGGCGCTTTGGAGCTGATGTGGAAATACTTGTAAATCGCCTCCCGTAATTACCTAGCAACCACAAAATATCTTCATTCTTCCTCTTGCCATGAAGAGAGATGCGACTGGCCAAAGGAAACATAAGCTGCTTCAAAGCCTGGTGTTGGACGGCATTTAGGTCTAATTGTGCTCCTGAAACGGCAGCTGATGCTTCCTAGAGTTAAGTGCAACAGGCAGGCTGAGCTGCATTTCCAGTTCCAGGTTAGGTATCCGATTAGGATGCTGGAGAATACTACAGCCAGTTTGGTGTAGCGGTTAAGAGCGGCAGGACTCTGATCTGGAGAGCTGGGTTTGATTCCCCACTTCTCTGCCTGAGGCCAGCTGGGTGGCCTTGGCTTAGTCACAGCTCTCTCAGAGCTCTCTCAGCCCCACTCACCAGACAGGGTGATTGTTGTGGGGATAATAATACTTTGTAAATCGCTCTGAGTGGGTATTAAGTTGTCCTGAAGGGTGGTATATAAATTGAATGTTGTTGTTGTTGTTCCCTCACAGCATATTTGCACATGGCACATGGCATTGCTTAGAATCCTCCAGAATTCTCCCAGAATTACAGCAGATCTCCAGAGCTTCTCTAAAGACTAGTTCTTTTAGAGAAAATGGCCGCTTTAGAGGATGGAATCTATGGTATTACATCTCTGCTGAAGTCTCTCCCTCCTCAAATTCCACCTTCCTCAGGCACCACCTGAAATCTTCTGGGATTTCCCAACCTGGAGTTGGCAACCATATTCCAGGATGTAGAGATTCTTAAGCTACTTCTTGGGGAGCACTTCATACTAAACTCTGTTGATATTTAAAGGTTTGAAAAATGGACAACCTGCTTTCCTGAAAACGAATCCTGAGCAGGCCCTCATCCATCAGCAATAAATAATGGTGCCAGGTCCCCTGGGGCGGGGGGTTAGAGTGAGGGGTGCTCACTTGTATGCATGCACCCATTTCCCCCTGCCTGCTTCCTCCTGCCGATCAGCTGGCGATTGGCAGGAGGAGACCCAAATTACCCGGAGATGGCCTGCTATCAATGGGCACCTCCTGCTAGATAGACTGGAAGGAATTGCAAGGGTGGAATGCGATGGACTGTTACTTGGTCTATATCTTGCCTATGAAGAAGCCTTTGGGGCGAAACGGGACTGGACTTTTTGCATGCCGGCGAACCCCGTAGGCAGCGTATATTACTCAAGAGAAGACTTCTATAACCTGGATGCTACATTCTTGTGGAAATCCTGGCTTTATATTCGACTATTAGGGCTTCCAAGCACCTTATGTATTGTTTACATGTACTGCTTGTAGAAATTTTGTGACTTGTATACCACCGTAGATGTCTAAAGGAAGTTTGTGATTTCATACCATCGCTGATATTTGTTATATGACAATTTGTATGATGGAAAAATTCATATGATGGACTTATTTGCACTGAGCACTTTCAGCACCTTAAATATATGAATTTGGGATAATTGTTGATTGCATTTTCCTAAGGGCTCTTTGTATTTTCATCAATGGGCATCTGGCAAGGCTAGCCATAAGACTGGTAAGTACCAGAATTGCAGATTAAATATAAACCGTCAAAAATCAAGCAAGCGAAGCCTAGATGTTTCACTTAACATCTTCGTAATAGAACAGGACAGAGGCGGACTGAGAGTTTTTGGGATCAGGAATCATTTTATAAGGCTCTGGCATGTTGCGAGTCAGGAAGACAAACCCGCCAACAGCATGGCCATTTGGCGACTTCTTTGGCTTTGGGACCAGTTACTAGAGAAGCATTGGACGAGGATATGTGTTCCCCAGTACACAGAATTACAGATACGGGAGTTGTGTTCAGATCTGCACTTGGCTGCCCTAAGTGCATGCTGTAATGGAGATCAGAATCCAAATCTCTACAACTTCCTTCCTTCCTTCCTTCCTTCCTTCCTTCCTTCCTTCCTTCCTTCCTTCCTTCCTTCCTTCCTTCCTTCCTTCCTTCCTTCCTTCCTTCCTTCCTTCCTTCCTTCCTATCACATTTCTGTCTTGCCTAATCTCCCTAGACTCAAGAGAGATGAGGCAGGATAGAAATTGCTCCTGTTATGCAGGCGCTTTTCATTTCTGAGCAACTATTTGTCCCCAACGAACAGTTTGTTGGGGCAAGATCTACTGTGGCTTCCTTGCAGTGCAGATTCTTACGCCTTCTAAAGCAGTGTGTGACAAGTAGAGGCATTTATCCCAGGCCTATAGAAAAAGAAGTTTGATATTGGCCAAAAATTATCCAGTTCTCTTGCACCCAAAGATTTTTTTTAATGGTGCAACTTAAGCACTGCGTCTGTTGAATCCTCTCAATTAACCATCCACTGGGGCAGTCCACTCTGGGTCGATTTAATTCTTAATATGGGCATAGAACTAGTACGCAAGTGGCAAGACTCCAATCTCCAAGGCTTTGATCCCCATCCTGTAGCTGGATGCCCTGGAAAGCTTCCTCACGTCCCTTCCAGTTGTCTGAACGTTGTATTCAGACAACTTATGCCGAAATCCTCCGTACAGATCCACATGAATAACCCTTGTATCAGCATCCTCCATTGCATCGCATTCACCCCACCAGTAGGATGGCTTGAACCATTTCTTTGATCTTATGCAAGTTGTTCCAGACTCACAGCCAGGCCACGCAGAGAGCCAGATGATAGCGCAGATGGCAGATGACAAAATCTGGCACAGTTTGACGAGTGGAAATTGCTTGCTCTAATTGCTTGTCAAGTCCAGTACCTATGTTAGAGTTAAGGACTTAAGCTCAAGGCGAAACAACAGAAGAACACGACGAGGAAAGGACTGGTTCAGAAGGGGAGGGCAGCTCATTTATCCCTTGCCTAAGGTAGAAAGATGGTTTCTGCAGAGGCTAAAGAGCATGTGACTACTTGCACAGATGATATGGATGCTGACATATTTTTACAGATCTGGCAATCCCTGAACGGTGGCCAATAACGCAGCAAAGGATTTGGGGACCAAGAAGAAGTAGGATAGACAGGCCTTCGTAATTGCTCAGTGCCTAATGGGTGCTCTTTGATGAAGAGCTTCTCTTCTGGACTGTGCCTGGCCAGGTCCATAAAAGTCTAGGTGATTTCTGAGGCTGCCAAGGCCAAACTGGCCATGATCTCAAAGCCAAGGACTTCGGAATTATATATCACTGCTGAGCCTATTTAACTATCTGGTGCATCTTCGAGTAATAGAGTTGGAAATCCTTGTAGGCTACCATCCTCTTGTTCAGTGCAGGAAATTAAAGGCTGAAAACTTTGAAAATCTCCAACAGAGGAAAGTATGCCAGTCTTCTAAGTAATTGGTTCCATTGCCCGATTAATTGCACTGTCAGAAAGCTTCTCCTAATATTCATCCGGAATCAATCATCCTTTAACTTGAACACAAGTGAAACTGCCTTATATTGAATCAGACTACCGGTCCATCAAATTTAGTATTGTCTACTCAGACTGGCAGCAGCTCACATCACCTACTGCCTGGTCCTTTTTTTAACCTGGAGATGCCAGGATTTGAACCTGGGACTTTCTTCATGCAAAGCAGATGCTCTTCCACTGAGCCACAGCCCCTCCAAACTCGGATGGGAGACCACCAAGGAAGACTCTGAAGAGGAAGGCTACAGCAAACTGCTTCTTGAAAGACCCTTCATGCTGTTTTTTCCAACCTGAAACAGCATGGGAGGTGTTATTTGCTTGTATGCCGCCCTGCCCCAGACCCATCTCAGGTTTTCTCCAGCCACACAGCAGCTGTGGGGAATGGCTGTTAAGAAACAGAGGCGAGCCCAAACAGCCTCAGAACACCACCGTGGAGGGAGGTGGAGCTCCTGCCTCCCCCCCAAGCCATTTTCCAAAAAAAGATGAGTGTGCGGGCGTTGGGTGGGTGTCTATCTTTTTGTTGCTCCCCATGGAGTATTCTGTGTATGTAGAGCTGTAAAAATAGGGGTCCAGAGTGCGGTCTGAGGAACCCGGACCTAACTCCTTGAAAACCTGCATATCTAGCTTGTTTAAGTTCTTGTGACTCATTTGTGTCAGATGAGCCTCCAACATATCTGCCGGGCCTTTGGTATATTGTGGTCGTGAATGTATTGGTTTTTTTTTATAGTATTGATGTCTTTATTTACATAGCCATACATAGTCACTTCCATTACATTAACATAATCCTACATCAATACAACCTTTTCCCCTTTATGTTACCCTCCCCCCATTCCCGTGAGCAACCAATTGGAAAAGAATACTTTATACTTGCAACCATAAGCACACCCTTTGGATTTTGTCAAATGTATCTTTCTCGTGAACGTATTGTGTCTCTGAGTACATGCAGAGTAAAATCAGTATTCTGTTACTTTGATGCTAACTGCTTATCTTCCGGGCAAGGTGTTTTGGTTACCAAGGCAAGGTGTTTTGGTTGCCAGTTCCTGCTGAAGCCTGAGGACCCGTCCTTGGACTTAATCCAAGGATGGGTCTGAGCAGAACTCCTTCCCCACCCACCCCTTCCCTTCTTCCCAGGAAATGCACACCAAAACCTCCAATGTCCTCTCCTTCCCACTGGCGGGTGGGGGGAGTGTCTTATGATTGAACCTGCTTTACTACCTTTAGGCATTCTGGTCAATTCCTTTGTTACAGCTTCTTAACTGATATATTTCCTAATAAAATCATACTTAACTCATACACAAGAGTGATGCAGTGAAGTGATTGGGGAAGTATCTGGCAGGACCTGGCAATTTGACTCTACTTACTTTGAGCTTTCCATAAGGTTAGGATTTTCAGCATCATGCGGTCAGTTCCCCCCAAGTTTCCCACTGCTTTAACTTCATCAACTTAGCCTTCCGTATTAGCTAGGATCAAATCAAGGACAGCCAATCCTCTTGTTCTTCCTTTCACTTTCGGAAAGAGGAAGTTGTAGACATGTCAGGAATTTATAGGACATTCTGTGCTCAGTGGAGTTTATCTCTGGCTAGAAATCAGTATAGATGAAATCTTCCATATTTACTCATTCTTGCTTCTCCCAAATATCTGTAAGTGGTTTTGAAAAAGAATTATCCAGAGTATCTCTTTGGTTTGGTTGTAGAGTTGCCAGCCTCCAGGTAGTGGCTGGAGATCTCCCAGAATTACAACTGGTCTCCAGGCCACAGAGATCAGTTCACCGGGAAAAAATGGCTACATTGGGGGGTGGACTCTATGGAATTATGCCATGCCAAGGACTTTTCCGTCTCCAAACCCCACTTTCTCCAGGTTTCACCCCTTAGATCTCCAGGAATTTCCAAACTTGGAGCTGGCAACCCTATTTGGTTGTCTGTGGTAGGTTCCAACCTCTATATTGTTTTTGTTTCTGTCTCCATTTATTCTTACCTAGATGCTCTCTACAAGTCTGCCAAGGTCATTCTCTTGGATTTCTGCCTTGGTGTACCCATTTTTGACACCTTGCTCGTGTTCTCACCTCTCTCTTAAATCTATTCTGTTTGAATAAGTTATATCCTTTGGTGTCTGCAGTGTCTTTAGAGAGACATCTCACCAAGTCTCAGCTATACCTCTTATTTTAGAATTTAAACTCGTCTTGTTTATTCGCCAGACTCTGATAATTAGTGAATAGACTTTAAAAGCCATGAACTGGTTCATTATAAAGCAACATCCTTTGCAACCGCCAAAATAAAAAAAACGGTTGTGACCCCTTAACTCTTGTAAAGATTGTAATTCACCTATTCTCTGGAATATTAACAAGCTTGGCATATTTTTTCTATTGACATATTAGAAGAGCTGGGAAATCATAAAGTAACTGGAAAAAAAAGAGGTTGCGGCAAACCAGAAAAAGGCTGACCTTGCAAACAATATGCCAGTACAAAAGGAGATCGCAACAGAATGTTTTTGGCTTTAAAGTCACAAATCCGATTTGGAACAAAAGAAAGATACTTGTCAGGTTTTCAGAGATTACTTTCAAAGTAACAAATGGCATACCTCACTCCGACAGAAAGATGTGAGACCTTCAGCTCAGCATTATTCCATGTAGCAAATCCATTTTACACACCTTTCGCGTCCCCCAAAACACTGGAGGTGGTCACAGTCAATTAGCCCAAATTTGTCTTTCTGTGGTGAAGGCAGGTAATCTGTTTGCTTGACTTGATGGGAGAAGACTGCTGCAGCGTTTCCTGTAATCAAGGGAGCTCCTCGCATTTTCTCTTGCGATATTATCGGTTTCTAAATTGCATGTACTACTGCTCACATCAGTAGACCATTTTTGTCAGCTGAAAGGAGGAAAATTAGCATCTGATTTGAAATACGTGAATTGGCCCCTGGTGAGATTTGAGGCAGAAGTAAGTTCGAAGCTTCAGACAGGCTCAGCCGAAGACTGGTGGCGGGGGTGGGGGGTGCTCCGGACACTGGCCAGGGCCCTGAAACAGAGGCAAAGTGGTGGCACTGTCGTTTAGACAACCTTTCTTGACTGGGGAGATCCAGGAATGGTTATAGTTGTAGCAGGGAGGGCGTGTTGCATCCAAGCTCAAAGCATCTCCTTCCTGGTAGCTGACTGGCTTCTGTTGAGAGCAAATGCCCCGTTTGTTGAATAATCAGGTATGTTTGGGCCCCTAACTACCCTGAAGAGAGTTTCTTCCTATAATGGTAATCTCATCGTCAGAACAACTCACTTACATGAAAGTACATGAGAGCCAGCATGGCATAACGGTTAGAGTTTCGGACTAGGATCTGCGAAAGCCAGGTTTGAATCTCCACTGTGTCGTGGAATTTTGTCGGATACCCTAGGGCCAGTCACATCCTCTCCACCCAATCTACCTCACAAGGTTCTTGCACGGATAAAACAGAGAAGAGGAGAACATTGTAAGCAGGCTTGGGTCCCCATTGGGACGACGTAAATAAACTGAGCCAGCACTCTGCTTCCATAAACTCTGCAGGTGGACTCAGGTAAGCCACTCCTCTCAGCCCCAGCTCCCGGGCCGAATTGTGTGGATAATAACAACACTGACTTTGTTCACTGCTCTGAGTGGGCCCTAATCTTTCCAGACGGGTGGTATATAAGCACAGTGCGCATTGCACATTGCAGATTTAGGACACTGACTAAATCCTTGATGCTGCCCAGCTCTTTGCTGGTGGCGCATATCTCTGAGAGATGCTGGCATGGAAGTTAGCCCTCATTCTCATCCCTTTCAAGGCGGCGTTGAGGGCCCAGCTGTAAAAGGATCACGTTTGGTGAGACTTCAGAATATTAAGCGTTCCGGATACCAGCGATACACTTTTTTACCTATTCCTTCAACACTGCATAGCTGTGTTTTATTTGTACAAGCCAAATGGTTTAAGTTAATAAAAGCCTATAAAGGGGTGGGGGGTGGGGGGACAACAACCTATCAACACATTAGGTTTGCGTTCAGAAGAAAGGCTGCATAATGTTAAACAGGAATAAAAGAGGGAATTTGCAGTTCTCTTTTTCATAAATGGACTTCTGCAATCAATGGGCCTGATCTGTAGCCGTTGCCTTGTGTACATACTGTCTGATTGGCAAATCGATTGCCAAATGAAAGTCGTGCTGCATTCAGCCGAGGACTCACGTAGGGAAACAGAAATTATACATCTTTCCTGGAGGCCCGATGAGCCACATTGTTTTTAAAAGGAGAACGAGAGAAAGAACGTCGCTGATTTTAAAAGTTTCCGTTGTGTTGTGTTCAGGAGAACTGACTGAGGCCAAGTGATTTTTTAAAAATCCAGGCTTGAACAAATTGCATTCCTGAACCCACCCCTGAGCAATTGCTTGGCTCTTAAAAGGGATGGCTTGAGAGAGTGCAACTGGTCCTTTCCGGGATGCAGTTCTTTTCAGTTCTTACTTCACTGCATCGGACGGGTGGTTTCAGCTGGGACCCCCCTTTCTTTCAGGGGGAAAGAGGAGGCACAACCTGTGATTGGCCTTCAGGCTCAAAACAATGGCCTGTTACTATTGGTGTTGGCACAGCATTGCCAACCTCCTGGAATCACAACTGATCTCCAGACTACACAGACCAGTCCCTGTGGAGAAAATGGCTGCTTTGAATGTTGGGCATTATCACATTGAGGTCCCTCCCCTCTCCAAACCCCACCCTCCCCAGGCTCCACCCCCAAACCTCCAGAAATTTCCTAGCTTGGAGTTGGCAACCTTAGCTGCATGTGTAGTCCAGGCCTTAGTAATACTGTCCCCATATTACCTGAGCAGCAGCGGACTAGCCAGGGCGTCAGCTTGCCCAATGGCAAGAGGGCCCTGTGGGCCCCTGATGAAGTGGGCCTCCTTAATGTGTTAAAAATCCCCCAATTTAGAAGAATCCCACAGAATCCCACAGTGGGAGGAAAATGGCGGCTGCCAGGGGATGCTCTAGTATTTCCTTCCTCCTAATCTCTATGGTAACATAGAGTGGAAGGCTAGAGCGCCCTGGCTGCTGGAGGGCTGGTGGATGCCTGCTGTTTCCCCCTCCCCCAGTGATTGGGGCAATTTTAGAGAAATTAGAGTTTTGTGATTTTTAATGTCAGATTTATGTCCATTTATTCTTTTGTGTAGAGACTAACCTGTATGTCCAGTGTAGAGAGTGGAAGGTCATTGCAGATGCTTGATATCACACTGTCAGTTATTCAAGTCCAATGTGAGAGTACATTTTCGAAGCTAAAGATCCATAAAAGAAATTCACTCTCTGAGGAGAACTTGGAATCATACATGTTGCTCTCCATTGAAAAGGAATTGTTAGTTGAATTGGATGCAGAAACAATTATTGACAGATTCACACAATCATGTAGTGAATTCAAACTCTTAATATAATTATATAATTGCTCTTAATATAGCGGACTGCATGAAATATGCTTTTGAACTATCTGTATTTTAAAAAATAATTTAAAAATTCAATTATAACAATCTGTATTTACATTTAGTATCTACTGTATACTGCCAGTAATATGTACAATATATATATACTGTAATTATTAACAAATATACATTTATTACGCAAAAAATTAATTGTACTTTTTTTCCACTTATGTATTTTTTGAAAAAATTATTTTTCATAAAAATTAAATGATGGCCTTATAGTAGTGGGTGGCCAACATTTGTCTCCTGGCAACCAATATTTTTAGACCCAGTCTGCCACTGTACCTGGGGAGGGCATTCCTAACCTTTTGGACACAACCATTCTTGGGAGGGGTTCTCACATCAGCAGGTCAGACCTTAGACACATTTTTTTAAAAAACCCTATTGCTTGTTTAGACCTCCACACACACACCTTCTCTTTAGCCATTGTCATGTAGATTGAGGGTTCAGATAGCCATAACAGAGATAATTCCCTTTCCTCCTTCTGTAAAATGCAAAGTGCAGGTTCGTTCAGGGCAGGGAGAGGGGGTTTAACCATTCAATCTCTGCTTGACTTTGATCATTGAAACCAGCTCTCTGGCTGTGCTATTAGCATTTTAAAGGGGAAAGAAACATGGCCTTTAAAAACATGCTTGCTTGGCCCTGAGGCAAATTGAGGCAGCTTGAGCCTGCCAGGTGTATGAATCCATCACATCTGTTTTGGCCATGAGGGTAGACCTCCTGCTGCAAGCATGCTTCCCTTGTATACTTTCAGTAAACCTGCATTTGCTGTGTGAAAACCATTTCCAATCCCACTCCACTCTCCATTATTGAGCCTCTGCTTGGAATTTTTGTTGTTGCTAGTTTTATATTCTCCTCTGCATGAAATACCATTATATTCCTTTAGTCAAAATCCGGGAGATCTTTGGTCTTTCCACTCAGTTCTTGAAAGAAAAGCAATAGACTTTCTTGTAGGTCCAAAAAGACATCAGAATATACTACAGGAAAATGCTTTCTAAAACGTACAATAGCAATCTTAACAGAGAACGTTAATGATTCTGACCTCCAGTAGGGACTCTGACACTGCTCTCGACTGAGCCAGAACTCCTTTGTAATTTATAAATAGGAACTGTGTTTTCCCAGCACAGCAGGGATCATTTTCACGTGGCCAGTTATGTCTTCCAGTTTTTGCAAAGGCAATAATTATGTCAGTTTTCTTTGTCTGCGGACTCTCCTATGAATAGATAAGACCTTCTTTGGTCTATCTGGAAGTTCAGATTCCACACCAGAGAAGAGAGGTTCCAAATTCTCGTATGCTTACAACTTGTTACCAGGCTTCTTCTTGGCAAAGCTGCCTGTAAAGAAAAAGAGAATTCCATCCCGATGATGTGTTCTTGAACTGGTGTTTTACTCCAGAAAGTGATGAGGTGTAGACAGAAAAGGTAGTGCACGAAGGACATCTTATTGCTGGGCATACCTCACTTTTCATGATGTGGGCTTTGGCTCAGAAAAGCTTCTGCCCCAATAAAGCTGTCATTTTTATGGTGCCACAAGTCTCTTTGTTCTTGTGGTTGCAGACCTCTGGAATTGATAGACGTGCAGATACCATCACCCCTCAAGAAACATTTTTTCTTTTAAAAAATCCTCTTAGGGAAAACCTTTTTAGTGAGTGGGATTGAGATTGTATGATATAAATATTTTAAATGAATTAAAAAATTTTTTTTACATATAGCATGTAAACAAGGTTCTGACCTCACCCTGGCTAGCCCGATCTTGTCAGATCTTAGAGTCTTCTACGTGAGACACGTCGATGTGTGTTTGGCAAATGTAGGAAGACACAGTGTTAGCCGGAAGCGAAGTTTTAAAAGACAGAGATGGTGGAGATTGCTCCTCAGAGGGTTTGTTAATTTCATCTCCATCTCCCCAAAGACTCTGTCAGTTTCATCTTTCCAGTCTAAAACTGTGTGGGATCGCAACCAGAAGGCAGTGAGGAATGGAAATGGGCTGGAGCCAGGGCTGGCGCATCCATTGAGGCAGGTCCAGCAGCCACGGAGCTGGCAGCAGCTGTGCTGGCGGCTGAGTGGGAGGGATGGGAAGCCAGCAGCATGCTGCCCTGGCCACCTGCTGCACCTGGTCCGGAGCTGCTGCAGCCTCCCAGCCCTTCCACCCCATGCTGCGGCTGCCAGCACACACACACCGCCAGGGGCAGTAGCTGTGGGCCAAGCACAGCAGGCGTTCAGGGTGGTGCACAGAGCAACAGAGTGGGAGGGCTGGGAGGACACTCGTGCGCCTCCCCAGCCACCCACCACGCCTGGCCAGAAGCGCGAACCAGTGGCGGCAGCGCGAGGCAGTCTGAGCAGGCAGCCTCCCAGCCCTCCTGCCCAGCTGCCCCACTCTGCCGTCAGTACAGAGCTGCAGGCAAGGCATGGCAGGCGGCCGGGGCGGTGTGTAGCAACCGAGCGGGAGGGCTAGGAGGCCACCCGCGCGCCATCCCAGCCACCTGCCGTGCCAATGGGGCCGGCTCCAGCGATATGCTGCATGATGATGTCACATGCAGTGATGTCATCATGCAGTCCGGGTGCGTTTGTGCTCTGTGCGTGCACGTGGGGGCAGCAAGAGACTTGAAACTGCCCCTGGCCTCAGGCACCAGAAACCCTGGTGCTGGCCCTGGCTGGAGCTGCCTTCCAGAGCCGGGCTTGGACCTGGAGAGGTTATAATGGGCTGATATTTCCCTTCTGGCATTTCACAGCCCCTTCACACAGCTCCAGTGTATAACAAAAAGCCTTTGCCCTGTCTTTTTAAACTACCCTTCCCAGCTAACATTGTGTCTCTCGACATGTGTTCTTCACGTGTCGGATGTCTTGTGAAAGACACTCTGCAGAAACAGAGTCCTTCTGTTCTGGAGACTCATTGTCAAAGTCTCGCAACTCTCCCCTCCCCAATTAGGTGCAATTGGAGTGAAGTGCAATTTTAGAGAAATTAGAGTTTTCTGATTTTTAATGTCAGATTTATGTCCATTTATTCTTTTGTGTAGGGACTAACCTGAATGTCCAGTGTAGAGAGTGGAAGGTCATTGCAGATGCTTGATAGCATATATACCATTGGAAGGTGAACAAGTAAATGAACCTGAGATGATATAACTGGTGTAGTTAGGTCCGGTGACTATGTTGTTGGAGTGAATATAGGGTCAGATTTGGCATCTAGGTTTGTAATCCATGGTCCCAAAGTCTGTTTCTGTATTAGGTAGAACACTATTGTGACTAGAGATGGGCACAATCCGCATTACGATCGAAAAAAACCCACGATAATGGCGATCGCGCGATCGTGACTCGGCGGATCATGATCATCTACGGCCAATAATCCAGCGATCGGGAGGGGCCTGGATCGGGGCGATCGGGCTCGGATCGGGGATCCAGACACTCAGGCGCCAGCAATCTATTCCCCTGGCAACGGAGCCAGGGGAATGCCTGAGCTGTGTTTGCCTTCCTTCTGTCGCCCTGGAAACCCGAATGGAAGCCCAGCTTTCCTCGATCAGCAGGGCTTCCTTCCAACCACAGAGCAGCAAAGCAGTCACCAGTTGGGAGAAGACACCCAAGGGAGAGAGGGGGAAGGGGGTGTTCTGTAGCCATGGGCACTCCAATCTCATCCCTGCAAACCCTGATAAGCAGCTCTGACGGCCAAACACAGGCCAGACCCCCCGCCCACTGAGGAGAGGCAGCTCGTCACCATCTCCCCGTGCCCGCCGGGCCTGGTGGCCGCCACCAGCACACACCTTCCGGCCTGTGCCGGGAATACCAACGCGCTCGTTTTTGGCCTGGCGGGCGGGCACATGGGGGGTGCTGCCGGCGAGTGGCCAGACCCCCCCACCCCCTGAGGGGAGGTGGCTCGTCACCGTCTCCCCGTGCCCGCCGGGCCCGGTGGCCACCACCACCACCCACCTTCCCACATAGCTGGGAATAGCAGCACGCCCCGCTTTGGCCTCCACGATCCACGATCCATGATCCACGGATCGGAAACGGGAGATGATTGGTGTGGTTTGTTAATTCAGGATTGTTGCCTGCGCCGATCCACAATCAGCTTGATCGTTAATTTTTTTTGGATCATGCCCACCTCTAATTGAGCATGAGAAATTGCTTAAGATTTAAGAGGCTGTTTGTGGGCAAGGAAGGGCTTGCCTCCCAAGGCTTCTGAGAGAAAAGTATCATTGTCCACCATAGACTGCAAGTCTTCAATGATGTATTGAACTGGTTTGAGCTGAGAGCTGTTTGTGACCACCATTGGCATTCTATAGTTGTTTTAGTTGGGCTTATCTTGTAGCAGATTATCCCTTGGTATCAGTTTGGCTTTGTTGATCTATTTCCTTACTACTTCATCTGGATAATGCAATTCCAAAAATGTCTGTTAAATTGGAACAGATGCAGCTGTATTGTAGAGCCTGGCTGTAGATGGAGGATTTTTTGGTCAGTTTAGGATCGTACCTGGAGATGTGTAGATACATTTGCCAATTAGTAGGTTTCTGGTCCAAGATGATTTTTATGCTTCCATCTGGTATTTGTACAGTAGTGTCTATAAAAGGTACTTCCTGTGTGAATTGAGTCATAGTCAGGTTGATGGTGGGGTGGAAGCTGCTGAAGGCCTGGTGAAATTCCCCCGCTGCTCCTTTCCCATGTGCCCAGATAATAAAAAATGTTGGCATATTGGCACAATATACCAACTTTTCATGGCTGACTTGGAACAGTGCTTTCTCAGCTCCTTCCTGCTAACACTCCTCCTATACTTGAGATTTATTGATGGCCTGTAACGATTTTGTTTTAAACCTGCCTTGGACCTTCATTACATTACCTTAAACTTTTACCTCAGAAGGGCCCTGGTTACAACTAACACTCCTTTTTTCCCCACACATGCAGAGCTTCAAGTGTGCTTCTCTACTTTACCCCAATTTTTTTTTTACCTCAAGAACACCTTCTCTTTGGGCTTGGAATCCCACCACTACCAGCACCAGTGGTGTCTTTTCCCTATATGTAACCTATATATTGCTGCCTCCCTGACTTCCTCAGTATTCCCAAAAGGATTTTGCTGCCACCAAACACTTTTGCCTTAGATCTCTTCAGTTTAATGTGTATTATAGGAAAGCTTGTTAGAGATAGTCGTATGATAGAGTGGTCAGTGTGTGAGAGTCACTGTAAGGTAAAAATGGGACCCTATTTTCCCAATGAAACAGGCATTTTGCTTACCCAGAAGTAGAATTTATCAAGGGCAGTTCACTTTGCTCTCTAGGTTACAGCTTACCACCATCCAATTACAGCACATTTCCCTCACTCATTCAGCTCCCCCTCCTTCTCACATCAGAAGCCTGCACTTCTAACCACTGGAACAAATAAAAAACCCACATTAACCAACAGAAACAAAACACAAACTATTTATATGGCAAAACATTACAGACACAATTCAGAAATCAGATGCAATGCAGAAAAATGGTATCACATCAGTAGAAAATAATGCAGTGACAGCAAGATGATACATACAGCAAACAGATAATATGATATGCACAGTGGTAGAGTCCAGAGTATGTATGTATGTATGTATCGATCGATTGTCCGCCTTTCTCACTGACGCTCAAGATGGATTACATAGCATGAGAGTAGTACAATCAGTATTGGGAACATTTCCATACACTATCAAGGACATTCTAAAGCACCTTCCCGAGCCATTCTATTACCATATATCCTGAATGCTGCTTTGTCAAACGTTGCATGTTGACTTCGTTCCCATGAGCCAATGATTGTGTATCAGTGGGGCTAGCACGCCCTGGCCCTTTGGTGATGCAAAGTGCCATCAAGTTGCAGCAAACCCCATAGGGTTTTCAAGGCAAGATACAAAAAGATATGGTTTGCCATTGCCTGCCTCTATGTAGCAACCCTGGACTTCCTTGCTGGTCTCCCATCCAAGTACTCCCATTTTACACACATTTATTTCAATGCACCTGATATTTTATGTCAGCTGTGGTTATCATCTGCAGATGTTCGTCATCAGGATTTGAAAATAATTTTTCAGCCACCCATCCAGAACAAACACTATATCCATCTTTTGTTCTTCTTGGAAAGCAAAATTACAACTCTAGCCAGGGTTGCTGGAGCTTATGCAGCCCCAGCTTCTGGGCTAGGCTTCCCAGTGCCCACTAGTGACAGGCAACGTCCAGGGGGTTTGTCCTGGATCGGCGGGAGGTGGCAAGCCCCCCTGGAGATCGCACCACCAGCAGGTAACCAAGAAAGCATGCACCAGGCACACTTCCGTTGGGGTGCAATGACATCACTTTCTGAAGTGACGTCATCGTGCCGGCAACAGGCATGCTCCTGCACTTTGCTGTGGCCCATTTTAGCTCTAAATGGGCCAGAATTAGCCCTGCTCAAAACAAGGGAGTGTACCCCTGGCCAGCATGATGCCATCATTTCCCTGAAGTGATATCATCACGCAAGCACTGGGAGAACATGTGCATGCTTTACACTGGTACAAAAATGAACACGCAGAAGGCACTGGGAGGGTATAGGGACTTGACAACCCTGTCCTGCACCCTTTGTGTATTTAGGGTGTGCTGTCCCCTGGATTTCTGAGTATTGTAGTGGGTTCTCTTACTGAATGACTGCTCGCTATGGAGGCCATGGATTAAAAGCAAGCTGCTTTTAATCAGTCGCAGCCGTTAAGTGCATTGGAATCCACTCTAGGTTTCTGCTGCCTACGGCACTGAGATACTTTCAGCCAGGGGTCATTTCGTAAAAAAAGAGCAGGGGGAACTCATTAGCATAACTCATTAGCATAACTCATCAGCATAAACTATTAGCATATGCCACGCCCCTTGCCATCACCTATCCTGGCTGTTTTGGATCCAGTCCTGGCCATTCAGGGCCGAAATGGCAAAAAGGGGCTGAAAATGGCTGAAAAGGGGCCCAAAATCATCAGGATCGGTCTGCTGCTGAGTGGGAGAGTGATCCACCACCCGTCAGAGGCCCAATCCGGGCCATTTCAGCCCCAATCCGGGACAAAACGGGCCCAAAATGGCCGAGAGTCAGGTGGGCGGGGCCACCTGACATGTGACCTCTTTGGGAACTGCTGGAACTGCAATCTGGCGCATTCCTCCTTGAAATGAGCCCTGCTTTCAGCAAAGTTTGTTGAGAGTTGCAGCAGCAGCTTCTTTCTTTCAAAAGTGGATAAGGAAATGGTTGAGAAAATCAACAGTGTCCACAAAAGATTTTGTGTGTGTTTAAAGGAACTTGGTGCATTATGGCTTAGATTAGTGTCTAATGGTTTCTTCTTCCTCCATTTTGATTATGGCATGATCAATATTGAGTGATGAAGTATGGTGAGTTATAGAGAATTTTATTTATATCATCAGAGAATCAAGTGCATCACATATCCAAGTTTCCTGCCCTAATGTTGCTTCTGCGTTTGATTTGTATTTTAATTCATCCCCTCCATCTTTCCCCCCCCAGTTTGTGCTGGCACGGAGAACAAGCTGAGCTCTCTCTCTGATCTCGAGCAACAATATCGTGCATTGCGCAAGTACTATGAAAACTGTGAGGTGGTCATGGGCAACCTAGAAATCACCAGCATCGAACATAACCGAGACCTCTCCTTTTTACGAGTAAGTAGCAACTTAGATTCTCTATCATCCTTCTGAGCAGATACAGCATAATGCATTGAAAAACTATGTTCAGATGATAGCTTTTCAGAGATTTTAAGATTGTTTTGTAGAACCTGGTTGGTACATGTATTTGTTTTTTGCGTCCAGCGATCACCTCGGTTTAGACTGATTGTACAGCTTTTCTTTTGCTCTAAGCTCTATCCCCAGAAAAGCCAAAATTACCCTTCAGAAGTGTGAAATAAATGTTACCAGACATTATCTGTTTTGCTGTAACTATTTCAGCCATTGCCTCTGTTCTAGAATATTCTTGTCACATCTCCCTAATTTCTTGAGCAGTTTGGGTATGATCTTTCAATCCTTTTATTTATTTCACTACATAAAAATGATATTGCATACTTGTATGTATCTCTGTAACACTTTTCCTTGTGGATAAATTGATTAGACCGGTCCAGTCAATGGTACCATTTCATTGATTTGCAGGACATTGGATTAAGAGAAGGAATTTATCTTCTGTGCTACAGCAAAACTGCTGACCCAGTCCTCATACTGTGCTTATATTGTCATGGAGCTTTCATGGAGGGATCAGGGTTAGGGTTATGCTATGGTGAAGGAGAGATCAGTGTTGTGGTATCAAAGAATGAATCACCTGCACATTTCATAAAGCCTACTGTTGGCAGCTGAGGCAGAATGCTGAGAAATTAACAGAGGAGGATCATGGTAGAGGTATGTTTCTCTTCCAGTAGGTGATGGTGCCAGATAATCAGATGAGTTCACTTTCTTATATGGATATTGTATCTCTGTTGCTGCATGTGCAATATTCCAAGCACTTTGCCTATCTGAGTATATCCAATTACGTTCCATCAGACAAAATTATTGATGGCTACAACTGTAAATTCTTGCACAAGTTAATGTTGGAGGGATGTTAGTTGGATATGGAATTCCAGTCTGAGCTGGTTGGAAATTTAATGATTCTTAGACTTCCAACCAGCTAGTGTTCCGTAGCCAACCATCACCGAAATATGCATGTAATTTTAAAACACTGTTGTGCTCAGACAGCATCTGCATTTGGTTGTGCATGCCGATGCACGTTAAGAATAACCACGTCTGATTTACAACTGCAGAAGAGCTGATGCACGTTAAGAATAACCACATCTGATTTACAACTGCAGAAGATTTTGAAACGGGCAATGGAATTTAAAAAATACTCCTAAAGCTACAAGATTGGTTCTTGAAAATAAAGGAGGTCTATACGTTCGTGAAGTTAACTGCTTATCAGAAAAACTTACAATATAGCTCTCTTACGGTCAAGAGCTATACAAAGAATGGAACTAGCAATTATGTAATTGGAAATAGTACTGATAGTGTCAGTTGAAGGTGAAGAATTTTATATGTCTCTGGAGACAGGATGTGTGGACTTTGTTTGATAATGTATTTTATAAATTTTGGTATCTTTTGTATATATCTGTATTCTGGTTATTTTAATACATTATTTAAAAAAAATGATTTTGAAAATCTTTGTGGCTATCCAAGTTCGTGGGGTGGAAAATTGGAAAGCTGTGTGGTGGGGTAATATGACAAGATTCTATTTCTAGTTCTGAAGGCGTGAATTAGAAAGCATCCTATCGGCTCAGAACTGTAATAATGACATTTGACCATTCTTCATACATTTATTTATATGTATATGCTAAGGATCAGCAGCTAGAGGATCTCGGACTGAAACTCATTCAGGGAGGGATACCTGTTGCCCTCATGCGGACATCCACAAGGTAGAAGAGATATAGGCCGAATCCACACTTCCTTTTTGTTTCCGCGCCTTCTTCGCAAGCGGTGTGCTGTTCATGCAGATACTCACACGCTTTCCCATTCCGCGTGTTCCTCGCCATCACCACGCCACAATTGCGCCTTCCTTCCAAACTACGTGATAGTGGCGGAAATCCATTTTCTCCCCGCCTTTTTTTTTTTTTTTTGCACAGTGCAGAAAGGTCGGTATACCGGTAAACCAACTGTAGTGAGCAGCGGTTTGCACGGGAAAAGAAACGGTCACCGGAGCATGCGCATGTCACACGGGGACCGTTTCCCTACTGTGTCCCACCATTTTTAAGAGTGCGAGGAAGCAAGTCGAGCAATCCTGTGTTTCCCACAACGATCGTCTCCAGTAAATGGCAGGTGCGGAAAACAAATATATTCCTGAAAGCTTAGGACGCAGGTGGGAGATTCTACAATGTGCGAAAGACAGAATGCATCATTTCGTGGTGTCGCGTGGCTGTGCTGCGAAGCATGCCAACCACAATCTGAGCCATCATCACAAATATCACACTCTGAGCATCCATGTTGTTAACTACTAAAAGCAGAAAACCACTCTGAGCAGCAGAATTTCCGGACAATGCCTTTAATGTGACAATCTAATTTCAAATTTGCCCGCCATACCAACCAGCCAATTGTTAGAAAGTGGTGTGTGACGAGCAAAAAATGAGCCAATCAAAGATGAGGGGGAGGGTACATTGCCATTTCTTAAAAGTCGGAATATTGGTATACCAGAAAATTGACCTTTTTAAAAAAAATAAAAGGGAAGTGACGTGCGCCGTCAATTCTGACGGCGGAGGATGGAACCGCCCACTGTAACGCTTTACTCAGTGGTGTGTGGAGAAATGATTGCGCCATGAAGACGCACTGGAAGGGTGAATGTGATGATGCACAACATGGTAGCGGAATGAACCCGATTGCCACGACTGCGCAAGATAAGCGGATGGTGAGTGAGTGTGGATTCGGCCATAATGCTGGTGGCAACACACTTGTATCTCAGAGCAGCCATCCAGAAAACTGTTACTATCGATATTCATCTATACCTATACAGTGGCTTCCTATCATACTTTCCATCCATATCAAGCTTCTACTCATTTTTAAATATAAGCTTCTCTGCTGTTCCTCTGGATTTAGTCTTCTAAATAAAGAACAGAGAGAAATATTGTTTGAAAGAAATTCCTAGGCTCAGAAGAAACCAGGGCAGCAGGTGGTAAATCAAGAGAATCCAGCAATGTTCTTGTTTGTGGTAATGGTTACTAAGGATTTCACATGTTCATTTTTACCTGAGCCTGCCCCCTCACAGATGTCTCAGCAAAAAATAGCAGCTCTAGTTAATGTGATAAATTGTAGCTATTAAAGTAGAAAACAAAACAGAGAAAACATGTTCTTGGAAGGAGGGGGAGGGAAAAATAAAAGGTGGCATGTTTATGCTAATAATTTGACATTCATTAGCTTGAAGATGCTGCTTATTTCATCCTTTAAAAAACATTTTAATGACCCAACCAAGGTGACAGATGGGATACAATCAATAGCCCAGTGACTTGTCAGTTTTAACTTGGGAAGCTGTGCAATCCATGCTGTTCTTTTCCTAGCCATTTCTCTTGGGGCAATCTTTGCATTCCTTTGATGGGAACTGGAATTGTGACATGGTGGTGACTGACCCCCAGGGTTCGAGGTGCTTTACAGAGTACAAATCCGTGCCCTGATGAGCTTAAAATCAGGTATTTTACACAGAGGAGGTAGTGGAGAGTGCCATCAAGTCATAGCTGACTTATGGTGCCCCCTGGTGGTGCTTTCAAGGCAAGAGACTGACAGAGGTGGTTTGCCATTGTCTGCCTCTGCAACTCACTTGGGCTATCTAGGTCAAGGGGGTTATGTTAAATTCAGTGATTTATATCCAGGTTTAGGTATGGTAGGAATGATGTAGTCAGAATAGCACCAACGTGCCATAATTAAATGCAAACTGGAGACCCATGAGGTTCAGGGGAAAGGAAATGCTGACTCCCCCCCCCCCCCGCCACCCTAGGGTTGCCAGCTCCAGGTTGGGAAATTCTTGGAGATTTGGGGAGTGGAGCCTGGAGAGGGAAGAGTTTGGGGAGGCAAGGAACGTCAGCAGGGTAAAATGCCATACAGTCCATATTCCAAAGTAGCCATTTTTTTCCAGGGGAACAGATCTGTACAACCTGGAGATCAGTTGTAATTCCAGGAGATCTCCAGTCACCACCTGGCGGCCGGCAATCCTACACTGTCCCCAAATTACTCTTTCATTTTTTCTTTCCCCGTTTTCCATTGTGTCTCTCTTCCCACTCTTTTCTTCGGTTCCTCTCCCTCTCACTGGGCCATTAGCCCCCTCCCCGTCATTGTGGTTCTCTCTGCTTTCTCCAAATGTGCCGTCACGCAGGCATTGACTAACCCAGACAGACACCATTGCTTTGGTTACCAGGCAGTCTCAGAATGCAAACTATTGTCTTGTCATATTTTGATTAGTATTCTCTGGTTTTGGAACTTTTTTTTAAGTTTGAGGGTTTTTCTGCAAACGTGAGGTTTCCCTTAAGTGTGCAGAAAAGCCTTCCCCATCTGAACATCACTTCGTTGTGTGGATTTTTTGATCCACACTCTAGGTAGAGGACATTTTTTTCTGAATTCAATTTACATTTTCATGACATGACACACAACACTTCCAGAATGTAATTTTTAAATGGTTCCTCCTACCCTTCCTTCCCTCTTTCAACCACACTTTCACTGAAGTGCAGAATCAGTCCCTGCATGAGATTTCCAGGGACTCCCCTTTCATTTCCCTCGGTACTTCCTTTTCATTTTCTCTACCTTTGTTCAAAGCCAGCTCCATTGAGGTATGGAACAATTTTCTCAGCAATGTGACAGGAGTTCCCTTTGTTGTCTATTCTTAACCAGCAATGCTATTAACAATAGAACTTCTTCTGTGCGGTGAATCTCAATATTGGTTGCCCCCTTTTGGCTGCAAATCACGCCCTTTCTCACTTAGCCCAAGTTTTCTGCAACCAGTGCCCGTTTTAATTTAAATGGGATATATTTCGGAGAGAATTCAGTTACCCTCTTATTCCTGTGACTATGGAAAAGATGGGAAGGCTCTGAAGCTGCATGTGGATTTGTGGTGGATCCTGGTGGTTGGAAGTCACCCTTGATCAGACCGCTTCATAATGAACATGGTTCCTTGATCAGATGCTCGCTGACCAAAATGGTCCAGAGAAGATGACAGACTTTCCATTGGTCATAGTGCTCCTCAGTTATTTAGCTGAAGTATTCCTTGCTCTCCATCAGAGTGTTGGGCTTTTTTTAAGGCTAGAGAGGGGACTTGGCCCCTTGGTCTTTGTTGGCTTGTGGCCAAATGAGATTTTTTTCCCCACTTGCTTCTTCTTCCAATATCCAACAGATGGTGCTAGCATATCACTCACCCCTGTTATTAGAGGGAAGAATGATAAGAGAAAGATGCTGGAAATAGAAATAGAAAGTGGAACAGAAAGCCCGTTGCCCTCCTCCACTGTTGCCCCCCAGTAAGTAGTGGGGCAGACTGCTTCTGAACATGGAGGTTCTCTTTTGCCGTCATCATAATAATATAATAATAACATTTGATTTATATACCGCCCTTCAGGATCACCCACTCAGATCGGTTTACAACGTATGTCATTATTATTCCCACAACAAAACACCCTGTAAGGTGGGGGGGGGGGCTGAGAGAGCTCTGAGAGTGCTGTGACTGACCCAAGGTCACCCAGCGGGCTTCAAGTGGAGGAGTGGGGAATCAAACCCGGTTCTCCAGATTAGAGTCCCGCGCTCTTAACCACTACACCAAACTGGCTCTCATGACTAACGTATGTCTCCTCCTTGAGGAAAGTGTCAAGTCCTCCTTTGAAACCATCTAAACTAAGGACCACCTTGCAAGTGTGAGTTCCTTAAGTTGATTGTGCATTGCAAGAAAATGTACTTGGGGTGGGGGGTTCTGTTCTGTATATACTGCTGATCAGTTTCATTTTGTGGCCTGGACCTCTACTGAAATGAGAGGATTTTCTCTTTCTCCCCCCCCCCCCCGCTTTCCTTCTCTTTCATGCATATCTATCATAAACCTCTATCATAAACCTTCCTTTATTGCTTCCTTGCTTCCTTTCTGGGCAGGCTCCCAGTGCGGCATGATGACATCACTCCCAAGGTGTGATGTCATTGTGCAGGCCACAGAAGTGCTCCCACAGGTCATTTTGTACCCCAAACAGGGTGGATTCTTTAAGAGGATATAGGGACTTTCAGAGAAGGAAAGAGGAACTAGTGGGGAAAGCCCCTGCAAGTCTTTGTGAGTCCCCTGCTTCTAGACATTATATTTGCGAATGAGTTCTGGTTTTGTGCTCTCACCTCTCTTCTTTTTTTAAAAATTGTCTTTATTCAATAACTTTGGCACCACCAGATATTTCACACTTTATCTATAGCTTGTATAATAAATTACGAAAAACAGCATTTCAGAATTTTAGCTACAACTAAATACTTTTAAAAAATCAAGTATGTGTAAATCTTGGTAAACAATGGAGGGTGAAAGACGCACGAGTAAAGCTAGCTTGAAACTCTAGGCTCTCCGTTACACTGGCTTTCGTGGGGTGGCTGCTTTTGAACAGTAGCAAGCAGCCAGGACTGGGTGAGTCCAGCAAGTCAGGTGGTAGCAAATTGCCCAGTAGTTGCTACCAAACGTGGCCCTGATGAGTCCTCCCCCAAAGGCTAAAACTGCCCTGGAAACTGCTCTGCCCCCTCTTTTTGGCTTATATCGACAGATGTCAAGGTTTGTGGCTGACAGTATTGTGGTTGCCTAGCGACGGACATGGAGGGCATCTGTTTCTTAAAGCTACATATGCCCCTTTCATTATTTTGAGGGATTCCATACTCCCATTGTGTATTTTTTTTTGGATTTCAATTTTTTCTGCAAACCCGGGGCTATTCTCAGGCTTGCAGATAGATCTGTCTTGTCTGTCCATTGACCCAATCTCTATATTTAAGTATCAATAGATGGGAACAGATGGAGACTTAGGCTGATTCTGCGCACGTTGGATAATGCACTTTCAGTGCACTTTAGCAATCGTTTGGAAGTGGATTTTTTGTTTCACACATGAAAAATTCAGTTCCAAATGACCTCTAAAGAGGATTGGAAGTGCATTATCCAACGTGTGCGGAATCAGCGTTAGATAGGTTGATCTGATGTGATTTGTGCAGCCTGAGTATGCTGAGCAGCATCTCTGCCAGCATCTATGTAGACAAACAGGAATTACCAGCAAGAGCAGATCTTTGTTTTCTGTTTCTGGTCAAAATAACTGAGTATTGTAAGATAATATTCCCCCCTCTAACTTGATGTTACTAGAGTGTCTTCATTTTTGTTGGTATTTCCCTTCTGCTCCACCCCTGCCACATCTTGAGGTTGGAATCTTCAAGGGCCAGTGGTCAAATTTTGGATGAAAGCTACCACAGAAGCAATAAATTCCCAAAGTTCTCCTGCAGGCCTGATTAGGGCCATGGTAGGGTTTGGGCCTGAGGCTCAGGCCATGTGTTTTGCTGCTACGCTTGGCTTGGTAGCGTTGTTAAGAGAAATTCTCTTGATTCCTCTCTACCCAGTTTCTCCCTGAAACCCAAGAATCTGTTTCTTTTCTTCTTGTTAGTAATTTCCATTCAATTCCATTCGATTATATAGATATTTGAAGTGAGGAGGGATAGGAAGTGAGCAATTTCAGAATTTCAGTCTGCAGATACTCAGAGGCTTGCATTGTCTTCCCAAACGAGGCTTGCCATCTTCCTGGCCCAGGACAGGGAATCCTCACCTGCCACTCCCCAGCCCTGCTCACCTGGCCAGTGGGGGGAAGGCATGGGGGGAGTGAGTGCACACACTCTCATGTTTCCCTGTCATTACTGAACTGGGCTTTAGCATGCCCCATGGCTCTTCCATTACACTGGAAAATGACATTTTCCAGCATGATGGGAGAGCACGCTTACACATTGCGCATGTGCAGGAGGTAAGTACACTTGCTGTCCCCCACATCCCCACTTTGGCCACTGGTGCCCCCAGGTAACCTTATCCCAAACTTTCTGATCCAGTACCTCCCTATGGTGTGTGATGTAAAACAACCACAAGGACTGGAGTTAGAAAAAGGTGCATTTATTTTTCACTACGAGAAATGGGAAAATAAATGAATGAGAAACCCCTGATTTAAAAGGCAAAAAATAGAATAAGAGAAGTCAATGGCTGTATCTAAAAATGTGAACCCCCTCCCCCCCCAAAAAACCGTCTTGTTAGGTCTAGTACATTCTCGAACAGTAGCTGTTCTAGTTCTAATGGAGACTTTTTCACCAGAACAGCCACCTGATTTTCCCTAGCCCAGCTATGAATCAACCTTACACAGAGATCCAGGAATTTACATTTCCCAACAGCAGAGATACTATGCCGCTGAGCCACAGGGTAGCCTTTTTGTGTTTAAACAAACCCTCAGAATAAAGAAAGATCGCAGGAAGAAAGACTGAGGTACACTTTCTGGAACATGGACCTTGTGGATAAAAAATAAAGCTGATATTAATAATGTATGATACTAATAATGTATCTAATGATACTAATAATGTATCTGTGCCTCATGGCAGAGAGTGGTAAGCTGAAGTACTGCAGCTCAAGCTCTACTCATGACCTGAGTTCAGGTAGCCGGCTCAAGGTTGACTCAGCCTTCCATCCTCCCGAGGTCGGTAAAATGAGTACCCGGTTTCCTGGGGGTAAAGTGTAGATGACTGAGGAAGGCAATGGCAAACCACCCCGTAACAAAAGTCTGCCAAAAAAAGCCGTGATGCGATGTCCCCCCATGGGTCAGTAATGACTCAGTGCTTGCACAGGGGACTACCTTTACCTTTACTAATAATGTAACCCTGTACAATAACAATTTAGCTTCTCTTGTGTATGGGTTATTTTGACCTTGTAATTTTGCATTTTCCTGAAGTTGAAAGAACACCGAGTCTGTTACGCCCACCTAAACATCAGAATGTATATATTTTCTTCCAACGGTATTCTGTAGGAACTGCTGTCTTAAGTCTTATTTTAACAAAAACAGTCTAGTATATAAAGCAACCAAAGCTCTAGTGGCAAATGCACTTAAATTGAAAATGGATTTATTAGGTTGTAAAGCCAAGTGTGTACCTTCCTAGGGGACTCGATGGGGAGGTATTAAGTTTTGCCTTCAATGATGAGTGTAATGAATTTTAAAGGCTGGTCACAACCTTAATTAGGAATCCCCAAAATAACATTTCACGCCACATATTGATGGACTTTGCTCAGGGGAATTGTGGAGATCATTAAGACTTGTTTATGCATATCCTTTTCCTTGTTATCTGTTTTTCCCTCCAGGAAATAAAGGTTATATCATCAGAGCAGGGGAAACATAGAGGAGTGCAGAGTATAAAAGGGACTGTGGGATGGAATCCGCAGCTGAATAATTTTGGACTCTTGCTTTGAATCATTTGCGCCTTTGGGTTTATTTTTAAGAATCAAGTTGTTCTCCCCTTTTGGTAGCTGAACGTGAAGCATAACAAAACTGGGGAACTGAATAATGTTACATTGCAATCCATTGATCTAGCATCTTGGATCAATGCATTTAAAAGCTGAAAGAAATAAAGGATAAAGTCTTTAATTGTGAGCCATGTTGACAGGAGGGGGGTGGGAAGGAAGCTCTGTAGACTGGTTTTTGCTAAACCAGATCAATTTTAAATGTTTCCCTGGTAGATGCCTGCAGGCACGCTTGGAAAGTTCAAAAATGCCAACATGCATGTTGATATTGCATCATTTAACCATCTTAGAAGCCACGTCCAACATCTGAGAGTAGCATTAGCTTGCAGGCTAATTAAAGACCCACTTGCAGAGGGCTGTGAAGCCTGTACTTGGAAACAGCGAGAATTCCAAAATGAGCAATCTAGTGATAAATAGAGAGACTGCCTCTTTAAAGCCCACCTTTCCACTGAAGGTAGAGTTTGAATTATTTCTGTAGCATGCCTACCTCAAAAACTCTGCTCACCCACATTCTAAAAGCACTTGGTGGGCACCAAGAAAAGTATCAGTGGGTGCCACGGATTTATTAGATTGTAAAACCTCTTTGGGAATCCATGATATAAGGGCTTGCATACAGTACTCTGCTCAGCCAAGTATGAAGCTTTCTCCCCCCCCCCCAAATCCACTTCTATGGATGGAGCCTCTTCCATCAGAAGAAGGCTTCAGACTTGCTTGAGAGAAGTGTTAGGAGTCTCTCTACACGAGACCTCTTACACGAGGACGCTCAAGTGAAGTGAGACACAATGTTAGCCAGGAAGTGTAGTTGTTCTGTCAGTTTCACCTCTCTATAGGAGCAGAGATGGCTCCTAAGAGGCTTTGTTTATTTCACTTCCTCAAAGGGGAGGTGAAATTGACAGAGCCTGTGTATCTTGCTTGAAACTGGCACAGGGCACAGAATATGGCCGGATATCTGAAAAACTCGCACCAATCCTGCTTTGGGAGAGTCATCCTGGGAACTGGCAGTTGTCACTCCATAGACTGTTTTCCAAAAGTGCTGATATCCATAATTGAGGCCCAGCTGAGACCCACCATTTTTTACAAACCATTCGCTGATTACAGCCACCCTGTCCATGAGATCTACTGCTGGATGCCAGTTTAATAGCAAATGTGCCCCGGTAGCATGTAATGGAGACATAGAATGGTATGTTGTACCCTGATCTCGCTAAATCTTGGAAGCTAAGCAGGGTCGGTATGTGGATGGGAGCCCACCAAGGAAGATTCTACAGAAGAAGGTCACGGCAAACCACCTCTGCTCCTCACTTGCCTTAAAAATCCCTTGCTGGAGTTGCCATAAGTTGGTTGTGTCTTGATGGCACATGCATACATGCATATGGCTATATCAATACCTACATCCTTGTAAGGCAGTCACCTTGACCCAGAAATAATAATCCTCTCACAAATGGCCACCTCTTTGTTTCATTAGTCCCGGGTCTTTAAAAAAAAATTATGGACAGTTTTATACCCTGTCCCAATAGGGATCCCATTCCCCCACTAGGTGTGGGGGATCCCTTGCTTTCACCTTCCACTCTCTGCCACCACTTACCTCCTGGGGCTTCCTGGGAGTGACATCATTGCTCTGCCCCAAGAGTGCTCCCACATCTCTGCACCTGTGCAATGACATCATATCTGGGAAGTGACATCATCATGCAGGGGCACACTTGTGCAAAGCATGCATGAAAAAAGCATGATGGGAGCAGCTGATAGGTAAGCTCTGAGTCCTCCCCTCCCACTGGGAGGGTAAGGGGACCTGGCAATCCTATGTCCCAATGAGTTTCCAGTGGAATTAATACTTGGCAGATTCTGTTATTAATCTTGAAAATATATTTTGATAAGCACAGAGCGGTAGTGTGAAATAAGAATTTCTACATAGCTCAATGAGGTAAAACACTTGTTTCCTGAACAGTGCTTGTGTGCTTAATGCTTAGCTTTGGTAACATCTCTTCCAAGGCAAACATTGCCAAACAAAGAGCAAGTTGTATGTTGATGGCATTTGTGACTAGCCTAAGGGATGGGGGGAACCATCAATAAAGGACAATGATTCTAAATGGAAACAGAAGCTTTGGTACCATATTTGGGCAGATTTGGCCCCCTTAAACATGCAGTGCAGCTCCAGGCCACAGCAATATGATAGCTTTTAAACTGTGCTCCAGGAAATCCCGAAGGACACCAGCAACAGCAGATCAGCCTCATTGAAGGACAGCTTTCATATGGTTACCAATTGTAGTCTGTGGTCCTCAAGGGGAGTGCTGACTGTACTTTAGCATGACTCGCTCACAGTTTTGAAGAGTTGAAGTGCCCCAGCATCCTGGATGAACTGGTCCTGTGCAACCCCCAATGGGGTAAATAACACCCCTAGGGAACTATTTGGGGTTGGGAAAATGGGGTTGGGAGACTCAAGCCCCCTCTTCCTTCACGCTGCACTCCTGATTAGAGATGGGCATGAACAAGGAAAAAAATGAACATGATGTTTGTTGTTCGTTGCCATCCATGAACAGGAATTCACAAACAACCACAAACATGGCCCTGTTCACGAACATGTTCATGGTTGGCTGTTCGTGGGGGCCAGCAGGCTCTCCTCCAATCATCATCCAAGTTTGGTCAAGATCCCTACTTCACCACTCCCAGAAGCCTGACCTGAGCAGGCAGCAGGAAAGGTACCAATAATAAATAATAGCTTGGCCCCAGAGCCTGGCAGCAGCCCTGGAGCTTGAAGTGGTAGATCCCTACCGCATCACTCCCAGACACCTTACCTGAGCAGGCAGCAGGAAAGGTACCAATAATAAATAATAGCTTGGCCCAGACCCTGGCAGCAGCACTGGAACTTGAAGGGGTAGATCCCTATCCCACCACACACAAAGAAAATTCAAGCTCCAATGCACTCTATCAAAATGCCAACAGCAGCTGTCTCTCTCTCTTCAAAGCCAGAGCTGGGAGCTCCCCTCCCCCCTGTCTTTGTTCCCTTGTAACAAATTTGGAGCTCCACACTTGGAAGGAAGATCTGCCTATCTAGCTAAATTGGTCTTAGATTGGGATTTCCAGTGCAACAGCAGGAGTTCAGACAGAGTTCAGACAATCCCTGCCTAAGTTGCCAAGGGAATTGATTGCATGTACCAGACTGTCTGGCTTGACGAACAGCAATGAACGAGGCTTGCAACAACCACCTGTTCGTTTAGAATGGAGCCTCACGAACAGCTTGTTCGCGGACAGCAGATTGGGCTGTTCGTGGCTTTTTTTTGTTCGTATTGCTGTTCGTGCCCATCTATACTCCTGATCCAAATTAAGACCCTGCAGCACTGTGGAAGTGAGTTTCCAGAGCATTTGCAGTGGCTGTCTGACTTCAAATGCCTGTGGAAACCATGAATTTAGTGGCAAACTTCATGTGGCAAACTTCAACAGGAATACTGTCACCAGGAGAAGTTGCCTTGCTCAAAGTCTGGCACTGATGCACAAGGTGAACTCCTGCCTGGATCAGATGCACATTCCTTGGCCAAGTTCATCTTGAGAATAATAGTGTGTTGATCAGGTTTGCACTTGTGCAGCAGCCAGTTGTGATACAGGGCCAGGTTATAGGGATTTCTGGCTGCTTTTCTTCAGTGCGAGAACTAAATTGCTACAGTTACTGAAGAAGGACCTGCCCTGGATGGCCCAGGCTAACTGGATCTCATCAGATCTCAGAATTTCAGCAGTATTGGTCCGGATTAGTATTTTGATGGGAGACCAGCAAAGAAGTCCAGGGTTGCTAGGCATTGGCAGGCGGTGGCAAACCACCTCTGAACATCTCTTGCCTTGAAAACCTTAAGGGGTCGTCATAAGTAGGCTGCAACTTGACTGCATTTTCCATCACCGCTGGAGAAGAGGCACATAGCCACTGGGGTCATGGCTGAGTCGCTGATTTAATCAATTTGTGTAAAGCCCAAATTATTTGTTGTTCTTCCCTGCTCTGGGCTTATGCAGTCAGATACATCCTTTAAAAGCATGAAAGCAGGGAAAATTCACAACTCTAACCTCCTTCAGCTGATGGATCACTGGGTCTAACCCAGTATCTTCTTTAAAAAAAAAATTACATTCCTTTTTAAAATTGTAGAGGAGGTGGGAGTAGATTTGTGGCAGCAGTTGTAGTAGCTGTGATAAAATACTGTAATCATGGGGGGGGGCACTGTCATTGTGTCAAATGGATGCAACCAAAACACGTGAGCTGGAACAGCAACTGTTCAATTGTGGCTAGTTCACATAACAGTTCTCTAACTTTAGCATTCTCTTCCAGAAGAAAGCCAGTATGGTATAGTGATTAGACTAAGGGCCAAGCTACAAGTGACAAATGACACTTGAACAGCAAGTGAACAGGCTTAGGGCCAAGCTACTTGAACGGCAAGTGAACAGACTCATATGTATTCCTCCCCGTTCACTTGCGCTCCACTTGATCACATGTGCCGTTCAAGTGTCATTCGTCACTTGTAGCTTGGCTCTAAGATCTGGAAGACTCAGGTTTGAATCCCCGCTCTGCCATGGAAGCTTGCTGGGTGACCTTGAGACAGTCACATGTTGTCAGCCTAATCCACCTGTTGTGAGGATAAAATGAAGGAGAGGAAAATGATGTAAGCTGCTTTGCATCCCCATTGGGGAGAAAGGCGGGGTATAAATTAAGTAAGTAAGTAAGTAAGTAAGTAAGTAAGTAAGTAAGTAAGTAAGTAAGTAAGTAAGTAAGTAAGTAAATGTGGTCAGCCACTGTTTTGGCATTTCTGCCTGCCTGTGTCTGCTGTCTTTACACAAATCAAGGGACAGCCAACCCCCTGATGTTAATAGATCGCCACGACAGCTTATTTTGTCTCCCTATGCCTGATTTTTAGCCTGCCTTGGCTCATTGGAGCCTTTCTTGACTTATTAGACTCAAACATGAATGCACATGATTGGCTATCATGCATGTTCGGTGTCTCTTACAGTCCTATGGCACTGTCAGCTTTGCTCAGCAGCCACATCACCAATGTAGATCTATCATGAGCTCTCATATGCTGGAAAATGATTGGAAAGGAGTCTTAACTGGTCTGATGATTGCCACCAGTATGTGAGGTACAGCATGGCTTTCATATGCATACATTTTTTCAAAGTAATTGTAGTTTCCCACCTTTTTAATTTTTTTGCATCTTTGGAGCCCTCTGGCACTCACAGCTGTCATTTATGGCAGTGACAATTGGGACTGGATGCCTTTAATAAACCTCATACATGTGTCTTTGGTGACATAGGTGAACATTCAATCCCTCATTCATGCCACAAAAGAACATTAAGAAATAGATGCCTAACAACAACAACCATGTGCTTATATATTGCTCTTCTGGACACATTAGTGCCACACTCAGAGCGGTTAACAGTGTTATTCCCCCAATACAGCTGGGAAACTGGGCTGAGAGGAGTGACTCACCCAAGGCCACCGGCAGAGTTCATGGCAGTAGTGGGAGTCAAATCAGCAGAGTGCTGGCTCAGAGCCCATCCACTTAACCAATATAGTGTAGAATGTGGAAACTGTCATTCACCCTGGAGGATTCTCAAGAGCAGTGTGATTTAATTTTGGGAGAGCTGCCTTCTTAGGGCCAAGCTACAAGTGACAAATGACACTGCGATCGAGCGGAGCGCAAGTGAACAGGGAGGAATACACGTGAGTCTGTTCACTTGCCATTCAAGTGTCATTCATCACTTGTAGCTTGGCCCTTAGAAACTTGGAGTTTCGGGTACGCAAATTTAAAACAAAGCTGCCAGCAATTAACCGTATAGAACTCAACACACTGAGAACATTTTTTTCCTATTTTGCCATTTCAGTCTCTCCCATTCTACCACTTCAAAATATTAAGTTTGGAATGGTTGCAGTGTTTTGTACAGAACATGCAGCGAGTGTGTAGATGTTCACATTTGGGGCCAAAAAATCATAAATAGGATCACACCCTCCTTCTGTTGAAACTCTGCACAGATGTTGGATGATCATCGCTTGCATGGCTTGCGCTTCTTGTGCCGTCTGTGCATGATCCTTGCGCAGAGGTCATTCTTGCCATTAACAGCAAGGATGACCTTAGATGTATAACCATGCCACTCATACACACATATCGCATCCCAGGAAAAACACACACCATTTTGAAATAGGCACACTCTGGCATATATCCTCCCACTCGGCTCAGCAATGTTAAAAGCCTTCCTCAAAGTCTAAGGGGCCTTCGTCCAGCATAAGCAATTCTTCCTCTGTGGAGGATGGTGTCCATCTTTGCTGAGCAAAATGGGAGGATGCAGCCCACTGCCTCCTTACTTTGCGGGCAGCTCTGAACTTTGGTATGTGGCGTTGAAATGAGATCCTGCCCTTAAGTCGTAGTTGACTTATGGGGACCCGTACTGGAGCATTCAAGGCAAAAGATTAACAGAGGTGGTTTGCCTTTGCCTTCCTCTGCAACCCTGGTCTTCATTGAAGATCTCCCATCCAATTTCTAACCAAGGCCGACCCTGCTTAGCTTCTTATACTGCTGGAGTACTGCCGTCCTAAGAGTCATCTTTGTGGACACCTGCCCTTTATTTCTATGGATAGAAGAAGCTCTTTTTTAAAGGCATTGTGTTGTCTGTTGTACCTGTACTTGACATTGTGTACTTGGCATTGTGTAAGAAGGTACTGAATCAGCAGGATATTGGCATGTCCTAAATGGGTCATTTTTCTTAAGAGTAGACAATTATTCACACCTTTCCTCTCCCCAAATAAAATCATTAGATATTTACATATATAGGATACTTGGATACTCCACCTTTCTCCTAACACAGTCAAAGACTCAAGGCTTAGCTTGCCAGCCTCCAGATGGTTCCTGGAGTTTTCTCAGAATTACTACTGACTCCAGTGAACGGAGATCTGTTCCCATAGAGAAAATGGCAACACTGGAGGCTAGACTCTGGGGAGTAATCCCCTCTTAGCAACATTTCCTCCCAAAAATCCAACCTCCAGAAGCTCCACCCCTAAAACTTCCAGAATTTTCCAACCCAGAGTTGGCCACCCTTCCCTACGCAGATCTTCTGGGAGACTGGGCTGAAAGGACCAGGGCTTTTTTCTACCTGGAACATGGTGAAACAGAGTTCTGGCACCTCTTGAAAATGGTCACATGGCCAGTGGCTCCGGCCCTTGATCTCCAGACAGAAGGGAGTTTAGATTGCTTTCCAGCAGTGTGGAGGGCAATCTAAACTCCACTCTGTCTAGAGATTGGGGGCGGGGCCACTGGCCATGTGACCATTTTTGCCGGGGGCAATTTAAACTATAAAAAGCTCGTCCCTTCTTCCAGTTGACCCAAAGTGACGTCATTGTGCGGTTCTGGGAGCATGCGCACACTTTGCGTGCACACATGTGGTACCGGGGCACCACCTCCCACCAGGAGTCGCCCCCTGTGCTGGCAACCCACTGAGTTCCACCACCTCTTTCCCCAGAAAAAAAGCCCTGGAAAGGACGGTAACACAGATTGGAAGGGGTTGCAGTTCACACCCCCTGTCTAACAACAGGAACTCCCTCCGTGTTTTTGGTTTGTGGTGTGTTGTGTCAAGAATTTCCAGCAAATGGTTGCCCAGGTTTAATTAGAAACTGTGATCACTGTGGAGGTTATGTGAACCTTTCAAACTGCTGGACTTGCCAAAATGCATCAAGTTTAACAAGCATAAGGTGCCCTCTTCACTACTTAGAATGTGATGGGGTTAAATGAATATTGGCCATTTAGGCTGATGTCCCTCCTTGGAAATCAGTGGCACTTCCCCCATAACAGTTAACCTGCACTTTAAGACAGTTTACACGTAAAAGAATGCTTTTTTTTAGAACGCTTGCAGAGAAATATGTGGCTTTCTGGTGCTGTGCTGATGTAATAAACTCAGTGCGGGTCAGGATAAAAGTATTGCACAGTTTGAACCCACTGCCTCCTTACAATGGAAGAACACTCCTTAAGCTGGAGGAATTTCCTCCAGCCCAAAGTAGGATTAGGGTTGCCAGCTCCAAGTTGGGAAATTCCTGGAGATCTAAGGGGTGAAACCTGGAGAAACCTGGAGAAAGAGGGGTTTGGGGAAGGAAAGGACCTTGGCTTGGCATAATTCCATAGAGTCCACTCCAAGTGAATTGATCTCTGTGGCCTGGAGACCAGTTGTAATTCCGGGCAATCTCCAGCCACTACCTGGAGGTTGGCAACCCTAGGTAGGATACATGCCTCTGTGTGCTTTAAACTTCTAAAAATATCTTTAGAAAAGTCTTTCAGGAAGTTTGAAAGAGAAAGAAACACAGAAAGGGATAAGGAGGTGCTTGCCTCAAAGAGGGCTTACTCTCTATCGGATGTTGGATACTAAATACTAGCCACAAAAGAGGATTTATTGGCAGAGAGTTTTCCATTGGAATGGAGGAGAGAGCAGGACTATAAAGGATGAGCCAAAACCGAGGGTTCCTTTTCGGGGGTTAATTTTTCCCCACCCCTGTGGAAATGGAAGCCGGTTGCAGTGACTTTTTGGGAGGGCAGGTAAGCCCAGACATAAATATCCAACTCTTATCAGCTGGCTAGAGCCCCTCTTAAGGTGGAAATCTGTGGCACCTCCCCCACAAGGAGACTGTTTTGACTTTGCGGTGGGATGAGGTTTTTTTTCTTAGAATATTTCATGCGCCCTCCATGGCATGTTGCCATTCCCCAATTCTTCCGCCTAAGGTGAGCTCTCCATAGGGCTTCCTCCTTCTTTCCACACCTCCATGCCCCACCGGTCATTTGGAGCACTTTTTTTTTAATGGCTTCCCAAATGTACTGGGATGTACATAATTCAGATAACATGTGGCAAAAGAAACACAACTTGATTTTCTAGTGTGCTTTGAGGCACTGAACAGTTCCTTCAGGGAATATACAGGTATACACAGTCACTTGTACGTATACGGAGAGAAAGCACAAGTGAATAATCTCTACAAACACTCTCAATCCTGTGGTTGAGAGACTGGTGAGAGCCACATGAGTGGGTTGTAATGTTTTGATAGGGTTCAGTACATAGACTGTAATCTCAGTCCTAGAGGACATAACTGATTTAAAATATATCCCAGAATTCTTCACACGTATGCCATGAATACCAACCTGTATGTGAAATCAACTTTTCTTTGCAGTTATCATTCTGAACCTCCTCATGTAGGCCATTTCGTAAAGTGGGGGCCACTACAGGGAATGCCCATAAAGTGGGGGCCACCACAGAGAATGTACAGGCAGCTGTTGATTTTGCCCATTTGAAGAGTAGTACCTGCAGAAGGCCCTGTCCAGTTGAGCCAAGTTGCCGAGGATGTTCTCACACCCTCTATTTTATGAAAATATTAAGGTCCGATAAAAGTGTGTTTGTTGGTTTGCTGAAACCAATCTGCCCATCTCATCAGTCAAGGGGCATATTAAGCTGACCAAATAAAAAAAAACCTTTTGTAGCACATTAAAGAGGCTGTTACAGTTTAGGAGTTGTTTAACTGTTGTCTAATGTGAGCTTGATTTCTATTTATGAGGCAGATACCTTTGTTTTTCTTTTTGATTGAAATGAAATCTGCCCCTTGAACTCAGGCTGTGCTTACTGCTGCAGCCTACAAATCTTCGCAAACTCTGTTATCTCATGTTGTTCAACTGGATTTCATCTCCCATATGCTCTAGTTCGGCTGGCAGCAATGCTCCTCACATGCACACGTGTGCACACGCACAGACACACACACCTTTTATTTAAACTGTAGATTCAGCAGGAGTTCTTTGCAACCGTGAACTTAAACCAACCGACAAACATGAACGTCAGAAACGTTTTTTGGCTTGTGGGAGTCCGTTACTATGACAAACCAAAAAGTGGTGGGGCGGGGAGATTATTATTAAATTGAATGAATAGAGTGGAAGGCTAATGTTAAGCCAGTAGCTGATGGGTTCAACTTTACACAGAGAAGGACGGGATGCCAAAAATAAAATACACATCACCCAATAAAATGGTGTTTATGATAATGCCGTGGACAAGCATTTCAGTTTTCTATACTGAAATGTGCTGTATTTCTTTGTGGTTGTCTTGTTCTCCCTCTTGTTTAATATTCTTCCGGGAATGCAAAATAAGTCACTGAAGGGGGATTTCATAACTCTTCAAAGCCCAAGTCCTCATAAGTGTTTTTTGTTTCTCCAAATGAGAGGCAACCGAGAGGCCAGTTTTTCCTAGTCAGTTTGTGGTAGGATTTAAAAAGTTTGCTGTTCGATAGACGCCAACGATCACATACGCAGCTGTGAGAAAACCATGCACAGGAATGGTTGCGTGTACTAACTTCCTTGCATGGCCTCATCCAGCTTCCCCTTGTTAAGCAGAGGATGGACGTGATAAAACAAGATGTTTGTGTACCACACAAATAAGCAGTCTCGCATGACCGCTCCAGTGCATCATAACGAATATTCTGCCAAGGAACGCGCCTGGTTTCTTTTTTAAGCAACCCTGGGCGTAAGCGGTGTTGTATTTTTTATTTTTGTTTTATTTTTATTTATAGCCCGCCTTTCTCACTCAGACTCAAGGTGGATTAGTCAGGGATTTGAAAACAAGCATAAGTCCAATACAGAAATAAAACATAGCAAGGGGGGGGGAAGTAAATTGACCTATTGAATGACATGAAGCATATTTGCCCTAACAGTAGTATATTCCACAGTCCCCGTCTCTCTACAAAAACATGTCTCTGTGCCTTTTCTTACAGCACAACCGTATTACCTCAGTAAAAAAAGCCCTCCTGAATAATTCCATTTTGCATAGTTTATGGAAAGCCAAAAGAGCAGGAGCTGTCAGGCTATGGGTGACAGGATATGGTAACCAGGTCTCTGTACCATTGCAACAAGAAGTCCAAGTTCTTGGTTAAATGGTTTTATTCAGAAATCCAATTATTTCCATATATATGTCCATAGAATTACTCAGAAGCAAGAAAGCATCTAAGCAGTACATGCTCCAATGACAGGAATAGAAGCTTGAAGAAAGTACATCTCTAAATACCCAATCATTTCCCCCCTCCCACCTATACCACAGATTTGTGCGGGAAATGGTCTGGGCATTTCTTCCAGGGTTTGTACATCAGCCTAAACAGGACAAAAGGCATAAGAATAAACTGTAACATTTCAGACAGTGCAAGGTCGCTTCTGGGAGCTTCAAAGGAAGGTGATAAGACAGCTGTGTTCACAGGATGCTTGGGAAACGAAAGTGATGGTTAGAGCACTTGCCAAATGACATTAAGGTACAGCTTTAGCAATACATAGAACAATGACATGGATGTAGGGGTATAGACATGGCAGGAGCCTTCCTGGCTTCCTCAGGCAGGCCATTCCACAAAGTGGGGGCCTCCACAGAGAATGAGCATGAATGGGCAGCTGTTGATTTTGCCTGTTTGCATGGTGGTGTCCACAGAAGGGCCTGTTCAGATGCGCGAAGCTGCCCCAGCGAGTGTAGGGAGAGAGGCGGCCCTGCAGATATGATGGGCCAAGGCCATGTGGGGCCCATAAAGGAAACATAGAATCCCCATTCAAAGAACCACAAAATGTGGTTGCCCATCCAACTAACTGAATGGTGGTTATATCAAATGGCCTCCTCACCTCCATCAAGGGCTTGCTTGCTGGGCCTCACAAGGACGGTTTCCTTTCTATGGAAGATGAAGAGAGGCGATCAGCATTTTACACTACCTAAAAAACAATCAAGCACCTGTGGCAAAAATACCTTTTCCTGAAACTTGGGCTTTGATTCATTGAATTGCGAATGCAGCAGAAAGCTTAGCACCCACTGAGTCCATGCGGACAATAACGTGTCAGCAGACAGTGATGTGCTCCCCTGTCAGGCAGGTGAAGAAGTTAAAGAAACACCTGAGCTCAGTGCTTGTACCCCCTCTCCCTATCGGGTGATTGGGGTTGCCGTTGATGGAAGCCCCGATCAAGTTATGGGTCAGGCATTCTGGTAGAAGAACTGAGTCAAATTTGTTCGCTGTGACTCTAGCAGATCACACTGTGGCCTTCCTGCTCTGATGCCCACCTTCCTGTTTCCAGATCCTTTACAAATGGCATTTCTGTGCCTGTTTTTGATCTGTTTTGAGTATTCTTAAAAACTGCTCCATTCTCCTTTGGAAAGCAGACGGTAAATGAATGGTAGTTTCTGTTCTTCATGTGGTCAGACCAACACTGCTTAACAGAAGGTTGAGCGTTTCCACCTGCCAGTTCCACCCCTGCCGGCTCAAAGGGACTACAACACATTGTTTCCTTTCTGCCTGGGGAGAACTGGTACGAAGGCTGAGCTTTCCCACCTGCCAGCTCCACCCCTGCCTGCTCAACCCTTGAAAAGGGACTGCAACCCATTGCTGCCTTTCTGCCTGGGGAGAACTGGTATGAAGGCTGAGCTGTTCCACCTGCCAATCCCACCCCTCCTGCTCAGTGCTTGAGAAGGGACTGCAACTCTATCTTGGGCTTGAAGAGGCAAAGCATTTTTTCTCTCAGTTGCCACCTGTAATAGAATGCTAGTACAGTTTTGTTTTATTCATGGGTAATTAAGAATTGTATTTTATAGGATGTCAATGCATCTATTTGTTAATTGCCTTGAGGGTTCCTGTGAAATGTTGTTGTAACCCGCCCTGAACCCACCCTGAATATATTCATCAAATAAATGGATGAATGAGAAGTTTTCCCGACAGCAAAATTCTCGCCATCCACATATCTTCTTGCATTTCACATTTTTGTTTCGGGCACTGCTGGGTGGTGGTGGTGATTTATCATATATCTGTTTGTAGTTTCTAGACTTTATTTGGGTGCTGTGCGTGTTCGGGATTCCACAAACGTCATTTACCTCTTTCTCTTCTTCTAGATTGGCGCTGGAAAGTGCTGTCAAGTCACAGCCAACTAATGGCGACCTTGTAGGGTTTTCAAGGCAAGAGACCAACAGAAGTGGTTTGCCATTGCCTCCCTCTGTGTAGCAGCTGTAGATTTCCTTGGTGGTCTCCCATCCAAGCACTAACCAGGGCCAACCCTGCTTAGCTTCCAAGATCTGATGAGATTGGGCTAGGCTGGGCTATCTAGATCAGGGTGCACCCCCTAGATTACCAGTGTATAAATGGAAGTGATTAAATTACAGGACAGGAATCATTCTGATGCAATCCCTGAATCCCATCACAATTCCTGTTAGCATTGATTTAGCAATCTGCATATGCGCTGGAAGCTAAGCAGGGTCAGCCCTAATTAGTATGTGGTTGGTAGACCACCAAGCAAGTCCCAGGTCACTATGCAGAGGCAGGCAATGGCAAACCCCCTCTGAATGTCTCTTGCCTTGAAAACCCTATGAGAGAGCCATAAGCTGCCTGTGACTTGATGGCACTTCACATATACATATATGTGCTGGTGTGCATAAATTACCTGAAAGAGAGACCCACATAAGAACCTGGGGAAAACAGCTCATGCCTCACTTTCAGGTTTCATTTTAGCTGAAATTCCAAGCTAAACTGGAAGGCAGGCTGCACAGAGCATGGGGCAAGAAGGAGGCCACAGAAAGAGGGAACTCCGGTGGTGTCTAATCCTATCTCTGATGTGCTTACAACTGGCCTATGTTCACCCAGTGAGCTTCCATGGCAGAGTCTTTAAGATGGTAGTCCCATACTCTAACCACTACACCACACTAGCTCTTTATCCTCAAATGTTGGGCTTTCCTTGTGCTAGGCTATTTATTCCTCTCCTGCGTTCTTGTGTTGTAACAATGTGGTTTACCGATTTGGAGTGTTCGTGTTGAAGAAATGCAATAAAAATTTAAATATCATAAATACCATTGTTAATGCTTGCTGTTTCGTTGTGTAATTATATACAATTAGCACTGATAGCATTACATTTCCTGTAGGAGTCTTATCTCTTAGATTTAAAAGAAGACACGGCAGAATGTTTTTCTCATTGCTGTCATAATGTGCTAATTGAACTGGGTATGGTTTCTTACGTTGACTAACTTGAGGTAGATAAGAAATAATTTAAGTACACATCGTTTAGTTGTTTTTAAATGTTAATAAAAAGCCATAATGGATGTGGTAGAAGATATTGTCCATTTTAGCCCCTTTCCTCGTATGTTACCATGAAGACTGTTTTGACAGACAACATGGAGATAAATCTGGGTTTGGTCACTGTAAAAATACTAACCTGAGCTGTAGCTAAACAGATGAAGTGGGGACTCTTTGTAGGAAAAGGATTCAAGAGCAAAGTACAGTCAGAGAGGGAAAGATTCTCTGCAATCAAAATCTTATTCTTCTCTTGTTTCAGACCTCTACAGTTTTGTTTTTTCCTTATTCAGTGGGCCCTGCAGCCAGCCCTGAACTGTGGGTTACTGGGTTCATGTGACATCTGTTGCTCCGAATAGCAGCAGGAGATTTTTTAAATTAAAAAAATACACACTCTGCCCTGCTGTGTCAATTTCATGGGAAACCCAGAAGTGATGGAGGGTAACTCTAGTAATCATTAGAAACTCTATGGGTTTACCAAAGAGTTCTCCAGTGATTCCTAGCGCTACCCTGTTGCGTTTGGGTTTTCCTCTAAAGTGACACCATTACACTCACAATAATCCCAACATTTCCCTGCCCCAACCCTTCTACTAGTTTCCAGGCATTGCCTGACCTCCCTAGTTGAGGTTATCTCCCTGTATCCTCATTGCAGTTCTGTGTGGTAGGCTAGGCCAAGAGATAGTGACTTGATCCAAGATCCTCTAGGGAACTGCACACCCAAAGCTGTCTTGGAAATCTGCTCAAAAATATTTGTATAGAATGGCAGGCTACATATACATACTAAAACTGTACCAAAAATGTACCAAATTAGAAAATTATTCCCTAACATGCTCTTAATTGACCCCCCCCCAAGTTCTCCAAATCAATCTGCAGTAAAGATAAAATGGCACTTTAACCTAAGAAAGTTCAGCTATATTGATGTAACACACTCCTATACATTGGAAACCAAGCCTCAGGTTGGTTTGTGATTGGGTTTGGAGAACTTGGGGGGTCAATTAAGAGCATGTTAGGGAATAATTTTCTAATTTGGTACATGTTTTCTTTAGAGTGCAATAATAAACAAAGAGCAGTGTGTGAATGCAGTCCTGGATTTACTGCAATATTTGTAGTTTATCACACAATATTACAGGTAAATTCTGATCCAGTATTTTACCTAGAATAATTCTAGCACTTAATAATGGACTATATTATATTAAAAAATTTCCTCCCCCTTCTTCTTTTGTTACAGCTCTAGATAAAACACCAGGAGCATTGCATGATTGATTTCTATATGTGTGGGTGTGTTTGATCATAAATTGTTTACAATTGACCACTGAGGAAAGGCCTTAGGGCCGAAACGCATCTGGTCGGTTTTTACTGTACCTTGGACTATTTGTGTTGGTCATTGCACTGTACCATCATCTGTATTTTGAGATGTTTTAGCAAGTTTTAGTATGTATATGTAGCCTGCCATTCAGGCCTTATGTTTTAAACTTGTTTTTAATCTATATTGGTGCCTGTGCCTCTGGTTTTCTCCTTGAGCTCTAGTTCTGTGGATCCAACACTACTTCTTACTCTGCAGCAACAGCCACAGCTACCTGTTGTTCTAGCTAGGATGAAAAGTATAGCAAAACTTATCTTACATGCCCAGGGAAAACATAACAAAAGCTCCCGCCTGAGGCCTTGGACAGCTGCTCCCAGTCAAAACAAACAATACGACATCGAACAAACTAAATATCTGACTCAAGAAGGCAGTATCAGCGATTCATAAGCAGCTGAGAGACCATCTGCGGTTTCTTTGGAGGTGGTAAACATCTATTTATTTCGCACATTCTTCTCTCACACTTCTTCCAAGGAGTTCGGGATGGAGTACCTCATTCTCTCCTCCTCCATTTTATTCCTCATCACAACCCTGAGAGGTAGATGAGGCTGAGAGAGAGTGGCCCGAGGTCACCCAGTGTGCTTCAGTGGCAGAGTGGGGATTTGGACCCAGGACTTCCAGATACTAGTCTAATACTCTAACCATGAAACTACCAAGGTTCTCTAGGATGCTTGAAGCAGTGGGTGTGTCGAGCAGTGCGCTTGTCTCATAACAGCCTGTGACCCAAACAGGGGCTGTTTCCACACATCTTACCTGCTTGCGGAACATTGCGCAAAAGACCCAGAAGACAGCGTCTTCTCGCGCGAAATCGCGCCAGGAAGACGCGATTTCGTGCAAAACTCCTGGATAACAGTGTCTTCCTGGTGTGATTTCATGTGAGAAGACACTGTCTTCCGGGTCTTTCGTGCGATGTTCCCCAGGCAAGTAAGACGTGTGGAAACGGCCAGGATCTCTGTGCCTATTCGGTAGGGCTGACTTGCTACAAAGCCTGAATACCATTTTCTGAAAAGTATCTGCAATATATGGTAGAACGTAAAGGAAGGCAGGGGAGAGATGAGGAAAAGGACAAAATTTCTGAAGTGTGAATGGGTTTAAGTACTTTTAATGTGGCTTTGAAATTGCGTATTTTATATTTGTGGTTTTGGTCTGAGAACTGGGAGAGGAAGATTAGAAGAAAAGCTACGTTGTGAAAGAGCACAGAGAAGGGAGATGAAGTAGGTGGTGGCTGTTGGAAAAAAGGAAGAAGGGCCACTAAATGGAAGCCATGGTGGGGGTTATGGAACCTGCATGGACAAAGATCCAGCGGAGTTAGCCATATTAGTCTGTAGGCACAAAATAGTAAAGAGTCCAGTCGCACCTTTAAGACTAACCAACTTTACTGTAGCTTAAGCTTCGGAGAACCACAGTTCTCTTTGTCAGATGAATCTGATGAAGAGAACTGTGGTTCTTGAAAGCTTATGCTACAGTAAAGTTGGTTAGTCTTAAAGGTGCTACTGCATGGACAAAAGCCATGTAGCTGTAGTAAGGAGGAAAATTAGGGGGGATTTGGTCTTATTTGAGTTGCCAACCTCCAGGTGGGGCCTGGCAATCTCCCACTATTACAAGCAATCTCCAGAATACGGAGATGAGTTCCCCTGGAGAAAATGACAGCTTTGGGGAGTGGTCTCTGTGGCATGACGTACCTGCTGAGGTCCCTCCCCTCCCCAGTCTCCTCCCTCCTCAGGCTCTGCCTCCAAATCTCCAGAAATTTCCCAAACCAGAGTTGGCAGCCCTAAGTCTTATTCAAAGGTCCCAATAAAATGGTAGTGATTGTTTTTAGTTTTCCTCTGTTGTCTCCTCAGGCTGTCCAAAGATTGTTCTGAGCTTGTGAGGCCTTTATTTTTATTTATTTATTTCAAATTTGTATTCCGCCCTCCCCGCGAGCGGGCTCAAGGCGGATAACAACATATTAAAAATACAATTAAAATACAATAAACAATTCATGTTCATTAAAAAACAACACATTTAAAACAGGATGGTGGATAGCCTTCACAGGGAGGGTTTTATACACCCCTTTTTCCAGGCCAGCGGAGGCCCAGCCTCAGCCATATGCTTGGCGGAACAACTCTGTCTTGCAGGCCCGGCGAAAAGATAGTAGGTCCTGCTGGGCCCTGATTTCAGCAGACAGAGCATTCCACCAGGTGGGAGCCAGGACCGAAAAGGCCCTGGCTCTAGTCGAGGCTAGGCAGGCCTCCTTAGGGCCAGGGACCACCAACAGCTGTTTGTTCCCTGATTGGAGTGTCCTCTGGGGAATATATGGGGAGAGATGGTCCCATAGACATGCTGGTCCCGGTCTTCAGAGGGCCTTATAGGTCAATACCAGACAACATGAGATGTTAGCAAAAGTGCTGAGAGCCACCCTGACCGGAGGAGATAGGGCAGGTATTACTGTCCTAAAGAAATAAAAACTGTACAAAAAATGGTACAAAGCTATCTGAGCTTCCAACACTGCTTTTGAGAAGAAAATTATGTCCTGTGAGGGAGGTGATAATAGAGGCTGGGAGATGGGACATGGAGCTAAGAAGGAAAGGAACTGAGCATGTGTGAGGTGCGTGTGTGTGTGTGTGTGGGTGCCACCACCTTTGTTGTTGCCACCATGCTTTTGAGGTGGGATCACCTCTCTTAGATTAACGAGCCTTCTCATTGCCACCAGCTTGCCATAACCAAGGTGTGTCAGGGTCTGCACTACGGAGGGGAAACCTCACTATGCCCTCACTCATGAGGGCATAGCTGTGCCCTCACGAAGTGTAGTTTGACCCGGATATACTTGGAAAATCAGAAAATCGAAAGGAATAGAAATAACTAAATAAAAGGGCTTGCCTTAGAAGGCCAGGTAGATCCTTTTCAATGTATGTACACATTTTCCTATTTCAGAGAAAAAAACGATGAGAGATTATGCAAAGATATTCTTAGTCTGGAGAATGATTTATTCTGCTATATATGTAGATATGATAAATCTAGTGTTGAATAACCTAAAGATGCCATATGATTAATGAATGTAGAATTCTGTAGAGTTTTTTACTATGGAGTGCATCTAGAAAATTTCATTGTGGTTTCTTTTACTTGTATGTACTGTATATATATATATTTTGCATGGGGTTGGTACAATATTTATACAGACAGTGTGTATAATTTATATGCATAATGCATAATGCTGGTTTATTACCCCCAAAATACTGTTGAAAATGCACACATTTTAGAGGAAAAACTCAGTATAAGAAACAGGAAATGCACGGAAATGAAGACTTCTGGCCTCACATGAGAGAGAAGTGAAATCAAGATGGAGAGTTTGCAGGACAACACAGCAGCAACTAGAAATCAATTTGATTTGCAGCTTCATGGATGAAGTAAACTAAATAAATCCAATCAGATGTTTTGTCAAACTTTCTCTAGCAGTTTCAGTTGGCAATATTGGATCTCTTAACATATTTAATTTGATTTAAATGTGGCCATTGTGTGTTTGGTATGTGGGTGTGATCTGGATCGCTGACATGGTGCCAGGTGGAGTTAACTTGGGTTAAACCTGTGCCCTTTCACTGACAGGAATCCTCCCCCTAAAGGAACTATGAATCTGTTTGGGAAAAAGACAGGATGCCTGTCTTTTTCCTGCTGGGGGCTAATAGCCACTCCAGGGAGGCAATTTCTCTTTGGAAACATGGCAGGTGATAATCTTCCACCCTAAACTAGTGTAACAGCTGTAAACCTGACTAGTGTCTTCTGCTCCATGGTTGCTTTTAAATTATATTTAAGATACGGAGATTCATCTCCTCTCCTTTCTTGGCTAGTTACATTTCCAGTGTTGACTCAGATATTAAGGGGGTTTGGCTGCTGTGCATGTGCCAGCTCAGGATGTAGATTCATGTTTTGAATATCTCTCATTGCTCGATATAGTCGATATAGTTAAAAGTATGCACTTGACTCTCAGCCTCACTGATTGAAACTGACCCCACCAAGAAATTAGCTAAAGATTCAATTGATTAATCTATTCTGAATCTCGAAAGCTCATGCCCTGGAAATCTAGTTGGTCTTTAAGGTGCTACTGGGCCCAAATCTTTTTCTTCTACTACAGACCAACACTGCTGCCCACCTGATAATGCTTAAAGATTGAAATTCTAATATACACAGGATGTGGCTTAACTGATGGTTCTCTGTTGTACTTGAAAACTGGAAGAAAAAGATACTAACCCCCTCATACCAGCAGCAACAACAACAACATTCAACTTATATACTGTCCTTCAGTGCTACTTAACATCCACTCAGAGTGGTTTACAAAGTGTATTATTTTTATCCTCACGACAATCACCCTGTGAGGTGGGTGCAGCTGAGAGAGCTCCGAGAAGCTGTGACTGACCCAAGGTCACCCAGCTGCCTTCAAGCGGAGGAGTGGGGAATCAAACCTGACCACTATACCAAATTGGCTCTCAGCCCAAATATTTGCAGAAACATATCCACTTGTAGCTCCAGTGTGTTGTTGGAACTGTGTTCTCCACAGTGCTTTCTCTTGGTTTGTTTTGGAGGGACAGAACATGATTTTATTTTATTTATTGACCCCGTTTATGTGCCACCTTTTGCCCCAATAGGAACCTGAAACAGCTTATATAATTTCCCCTCCTCCATTTTATCCACAACCCCGTGGGATAGATTAGGCTTAAACATGTGCAACTGGTCCAAGGTCACCTAGTGAACTTCCATGATCAATTGTGGATTTGAATCTGGGTCTCCCAGATCCTAGTCCAACACTCTAACTGCTAAACCACATTAAGCACATAGTGGCTGTTTTCATACAGCCATGCGCCCGGAAGATCGCACAAAACTCATGGCATAAAAGTGTCTTCCTAGCGCAATTTCCTGGCAGGATCCTGTTTAATGGCCCTTTTTCTGACATCATCGGGCCATTAAAGGGGATTGTGCCGGGAGATCATGCTAGGAAGATGCTTCATACTGTGTGTTTGTGCGATCTCCCGGGGTGCATGTGAAAACGGCCATTATGTCTTATACTGCAATCCTAAACAGAGTTACTCCAGTCTAAGCCCATTGAAATCATGACTGGAGTTACTCCAGTCTAAGCCCATTAGACTGGGGTAACTCTTCTTAGGATTGTCCTGTTTGTGATGTTTCCTTTACTAGCCCCTGCCCAGATAGCAGAAGCAGTACAACTTGTCAGATTTTGCTGGTGTGGTCATTTCTATGGCTTGTTCTTAGCCTTTGTGACTCTTACTCTAAATCTTAGAATTAGATCATCAATGAGTTAAAATCACGCTGTTAAAAAATGGGATTTACGAGTAAAAGTGATTTTGGCAAACCGTAGTGGTGGTGGGGAATCAACCTTGAAATAAATACTTTAATTCCATTCAGCACTTTCTTTGAAACTTGAACTAATTTGCTTAAACATCAGATTTAATATTTATTTTCTTTATTTTTGTCCCGTGTCTTCATTTTCCTTCCTTGTTCTGGTGTGCCTACTAATCTTTCATGCTCTCGCAGGCCTGATTTTTCTCTCTTTCAAATGAATATCGTACAAATTAATTGCTGTTTGATTACCATGTAATTACATTGTGACTCGTGACAGTTTAGACAAAGCATCATATCTACATCTTAAGAATAAGATAAATGTTCAACTCTCTTCACAAATATGTACATATATTGAGCTCCCTGACACTTCTGAAAGAGGCTCCTTTCCTTCTACAGTCAGGCAGGCGCGATTTATGTTCTGCTCCTCTGCTTCTCCCTGACTCAGGCTAAATCAAAGTGACTTGACGGGTGTCGCAGTCCTGGCCTGTTTACCCAATGCCTCTCTTTAGCACTGATCTGGCCGCTTACAGTGGATGCTAATTAATGGGGTGTTCAGTTCACATCCAATAAAAGGGCCGAAGGAGTCAAGGACATCAGAATTTGGACACTGGCTGCCAGAGATACTAAACTTGTTGTAGAAAGAAACCGTTTAGCAGTTTTCAGAATGGTGACGTTACTCTGGTGGAGTTACCAGTCCCCTGCTCCCACCTTCTGTCCCCTGCCACTGCTTACCTGGCTGGGAAGACAGGGAACACGCCTCCTGGGGCGCACTCCTGGGCAGCGGGGCACCCTCCTGTGCACCACAGTGGGCTGATTTGGGCTGATTTGGGGCAATATTGGGGCCTCTGGAGCAGGCTGAATTGGGCCCCTTCCAGGAGCACTCCCAGGGGCAGCACAATGCCCTGGGCAATGATGTCACTTCCTGGAAGTGACATCATCACACAGTCTGTGAGTGCAGATGCGCTTTGCGTGCTTGCAAAGATATCAACAAAGGATAGCACCAGATTTCCTATCTCCCACCCGGAGGGTAAGGGGATCTGGCAACCCTGTACTTTGACGATTGTTTTTTTTCCTGCGAATCTAGCACTGCAGGAATGTATGACTGTTTCTGCCTGTTCATGGTACCTGCTCACCTTGACAAATAGTACACAGAAAGGATTCACACAAAATGCATCACAAGTCTCCAGTTCTCTTCCAAACAGGAATGGACTGAATATTGAGGATACCACGGGTTGCTCATGTCAGGAGGACAGAGGTACGGTGTAATTTTCCCTTCTGGGAAGCCAAAGTGGATCTAGGGGGGGCCTCATTTTTTTCAGAAGCAGGCTGAGGGATGAATAATGTGGTTCCCCACAAGGATGAAATGCTTCCAGACACAGCTGTAACCAGGGCTTTTTTTCTGGGAAAAGAGGTGGTGGAACTCAGTGGGTTGCCCTAGGAGAAAATGGTCACATGGCTGGTGGCCCCACACCCTGATCGCCAGGCAGAGGGAAGTTTAGATTGAGCGGCACAGAGGGCAATCTAAACTCCCCTCTGTCTGGAGATCGGGGGCGGGGCCACCAGCCATGTGACCATTTTCAAGAGGTTCCGGAACTCCATTCCATGTTCCAGCTGAAAAAAAAGCCCCGGCTGTAACCATTTCCATATAACATTTAATTCAAGTCCTTGTGTTTGTCAATTTGCCACATGTACAAATTGTATTTCAGTATTGGGTACAGAATTCAGATTCCCGAGAATGTGCCGTTTTAAACTTCCTAGTTGTCGTGGCTCTGAAGATATGCTTCAGAAATGAGAACAAGTCTGGGGTGGGATTCATAGGGACTTTCGGTGTGCTGAATGCCTCTTTGCACAATTGGAATGGATTTTGGAAGTACACAAATGCACACCATTTGGTTAATGCTGGGCAAAATCTCAGAATGGAGATTGTCTGGGCAAAGAACGTCGAGTTTGCCTTGCTTTTCAAGTGGAGCAGGGCCCTATCGTGGGGTCCTTCACAGAACATGAAATTGCTATTCTACATTAGGAAGAACTTGACGACTGTCTACTTCCAGACTCTTGCTATGCTTTGTGAGCATTGTTGACCCTGCGACTGCAGACTCGTAATGGCGAACTGGCTCTCTTCCTTATTGCCGCTCTTCTGTCTCCCTTCCCTCTGGAAGTTTAGACAAATCTGCCCAATTAGACTTGAAGCACACACGGTAAGTCTACGGCGAGGCAATCGTGAGAGGAACATTGTTTTCATCTGGAGTCCTGGGGAATTTCAGTGGGAAGTCAAGTTTCAATCAATAGCTGTAATACTGTATCGAAGCACCAAACCAGGGAATGCCCAAGCTCAGGCATGAAGGTAGATGGAGGGGAACCAAAGCCCAGAGTTTAAAGCTTCACATATCAGAATTTGATATGAGCATAAGCCATGTCGGCTAACTGGATTTGCTTATATGAACAAGTTGGACATTGGAGGCCAAAAGTACTTTTTGCCATGGATAAATGCGTCCGGGATAACGAGGGGTTCCATTCCTGCTTCAGTATAATCACATATCTTGGTATGTATGGCTATATGCAAAAAAGGCTGCTGTATATCCATTATTAGTTTATAGCCAGTGATGGGTGGAAGTGAGAATTCAGTGTAAATGTATAATACCTGGGACGTGACCCAGTACGATGAACTTAGGCACGAATCAAACTGAGCAGAGGTCCGTTGGTATAAAACTTAAACAGATTATCTTTGCAAAAAAATAGCAGGAAGTTTTTTCAACCATTGCTTCCAGTTGCATTTCTCTGGTTGTTGATCACACTGTCGGAGGCTTGCCTGGAGTGAGCAAAGAAGTGTCAAATCTTGGCAGGGGCTTCCATTCCATCCTGAATTCCCCCTGCCCATCTTGTCTTTTTGGGAGCAGACATAAAGATTTTTTTTTTCCAAGCGTGGAGAGAGGGTTAGCCTGATGGCATTCTGCTTTGCTCTGGAACTGTGTGTTTTGCATCTAAACCGCCATTAACTAAATTGTGTATCAAGCTGTACAATGTGTGCATACTATAAACGGCTACAAAACCAGCACTAAAAATGGAGAGCCAAAGCAGATGGACAATATCAATTAAGAAAGAGAGGAACATTACCTCTCCCCGGACATTTTTCCAGCTTCTGGGCAGAAACAGTATTGCAACAATCAGCCACCCTGTGCCAAGCCCCGTCGTTTCTCTCCACAGCATATAACACAACTCATCCTGCACGTGGGCATCTTTCTATAGTGTATTTCCCCCCATTTCCACCAGTGGCAGCCAATGATTTGGAGCAAATTTTAGGGAAATACCAAATCACTGGGGAACTGTTTTGTAGTAGGCTTTAGAAAGGACTGACACTTGAGAGGGGCTTCTTGTCTGGGCCTGAGCCCTGTGTGTGTCTTAATGGTGAAATTCTGCCCTGCATAAGAACTTCTAAGAACCCCTTTTCTGTTGGTCTTGGGAGTCTCCAGGTTGAAAGAACAGGTGGTGCTAGAACACAATCCATCATTATGTACAAAATCAAAAAGAGTCCAGTAGCACCTTTAAGACTAACCAACTTTATTGTAGCATAAGTTTTCGAGAATCACAGTTCTCTTCGTCAGATCTGACAAAGTTCTGACGAAGAGAACTGTGATTCTTGAAAGCTTATGCTACAATAACATTGGTTAGTCTTAAAGGTGCTACTGGACTCTTTTTGATTTTGCTATTACAGACTAACACGGCTAACTCCTCTGCATCTTTCATCATTATGTACAGGAATCCAGCTGAGATGCTAGCATTTAAAACTTTAATAATAATAATAATATTTGATTTGTATACCATCCTTTAGGACAATTTAACACCCACTCAGTGGTTTACAAAGTTTGTTATTATTATCCCCACAACAATCATCCTGTGAGGTGGGTGGGGCTGAGAGAGCTCTGGAAGAGCTGTGACTGAGCCAAGGTCCCCCAGCTGGCTTCAAGTGGAGGAGTGGGAAATCAAACCTGGCTCTCCAGATTAGAGTCCTGCAGCTCTTAAACACTACACCTGATAAATAAATCATTATGTAGACCCCAGAAACCTAATTAATTGATTCCATGTTTGGGCCATTAGCAGAGTCTATCATTAGGCATAGGAAGTGTGATTATAGGTGGTTGTTAGCTTGTTCTGCTGGCTGGTGTGTGTGCAGGAATGAAAATAATAAATCATACACTTGCTTTATATTTAGAAACGAAATGAGAGTACTTTATTATAGGAACTCCATACTCTAATAGGATAGGAGGAGAGACAGATCCTAACTACCTATCTAGTCTAAGGATGGACATGGATGCCAGGACAAGGCCTACATCCGTGCTGGCAAGATGGAGAGAAGAGAAGGAGAGAGATGTTGCCTGGAACAAAGCCAGGAAGAGAAGAAGTGAGAGGGAGGAAGTTAGGAGGAGGAAATCCTGAGAATAGCAATCTACGTATCAAAGGACAGTCAAAGCAGCAAACAGTAAAAAGAGTGCCCTGACCTCTCTATCTTTCTAACTCTTTGGTTGGTCCCCCTCTGAAACCTGAGGAAAGGGGCAGAGTTAAATCCTCCTCTTCCAAAAACACCAAACTGCCACCTTTCTCAGGATCTGTTCTTGTTCAGCAACAAGTCAGGTATCCTGAGTAAATAGAGACTTTTTCTAGGCTTCTTTGGTCTCAGATAAAATCCCTCGATAGAGTGAACAAATTAATGGGGGACAAAGTGTTTATTCCAAGAGAATTGATCATCTCAACAAGCAAGTTACATTGTGATCAGGGTAAGAATACACACCTGTAAATACCTGACAATTGTTTCTTAATTGCCCCGGGCATCCGGGAAAGATGGAACTGCTGTGTCAGCTCAAACAGAGCGAACCATTCCCTACACCAGATGTTTTATTTTTTGAGAGTGCTCTGGCAGACTGGCCATTAGTTGTAACAAGTCTCTTTCCGCAAGAAGCTCTTCAGTAATCGGGGTAAGGATGTAAGCCGCTTTGTAGTACAAGAGCCTCATTGATGTCTGGCGTGCAGCATTCCTCTTTCTTCTCTTCATGGAGATGGATTACAGCTTGGGCTATTCTTCTCTTTTCCCAGACTTTTGTGTGGTCTCTCACCTGACAATGTTCCCTGCCACAAAAGCAAGGCATTCAAGATGAAGAGAAAGAAGTAACAGGATGGGCAGTTACATTAACCACATGAAAAAAAAACACTTGTCAGTGGTAAATTAAAAGGTAGACTTGTTACCTCAGGAATTAAAAGATAGAATAGGTATAGCAAGTCCTTCAGTTCATCTGCGAGAACTTGTGGTTGTGTGTAGAGAAGGGTAATGGTTGGAATTGCTAAGGCATTGTTATCCATTGCGCTGCAAACTTGGAGGAAAGAAGATTGGTTGGCCCCTCCACCCTCTCTTTGGTTCTGAGTAAAATATTAAATTACAATAAATCCTTGAGCCCTCTATTCTTAGCATTTTAAAGGGCCTTTCACACATACAAGGTATGACCCAGTTAAAGTGGAACACTTTTAAATCGAATTGATTTCAATGCGAGTTACTGCTGAGCTCTGGTAAATGAAATCAGAGCGGGACATTGACTGGTTTGTGCCTGCTGTTTTTAAAGTACACATCTATCGTCGTGTTTTAAGAGTACACAAAACCCATAATGAGATGAGACAAACAGCCGCTTGGAAATGTGTGTATAATCTGGGTGCGCTTAGTAAAGAGCAAGCAGAAGGTTTATAAAGTGCAAAGTGCCCAGTGAAATAACAAATACATTGCAATATAATACAATAAACGTAGTAAGACCATGATACAACATCAACAAGTCAGTGGTACAAATGCTGAACCGACCAACTGGTGTTCAAAACTGTCATACAAAAATGTGGACCAGGCTTCATTGGAATTGCACAATGTCCTTGCAGAGCAGCCACCGCAAATAGTCTGTGCAACGCAGCCTACGGGTCTATGCCAGCAATTTGTCAATTCTCGGTTCGTGGAGAACGCTTCCTCACAGGCATGATATTAGCTCTACAATAAAGTTAAGATAAAACATTTTTGTCCCATTCCTTCAGCATGTTACAGAGAGACACGCAATATTTTCATACTCACTAGTCCCACAGTATTCAAATGTTCTTACCCAGTTGTAAGTTAGTCAATACAGATTGACGGAACAATGCCGTCCTGCCCACTGATCAGTGCTACATTTATACAATAGCAATTTAAAGGTACACGCTCCCGACAAACTTACATTTTCAAATTACAGGAAATTACAGGAAATCAGAGTAATCTTAAAGAAAACAGGTGTAGTCAATTTCATGATTTAAACCTCCCGGAGTCATGCTGTCAAACCTGTACATTTCAAGCTGTAGCAATCTCCGGGTACAATCTACATGAGGTTTGGCATCCAACATGCAAAGCACTGACACTTTCATATCCCTTGTCCTATGTTGCTGTTGATTAAACTGAGCGACCAAAGGCGCCTCCATGACCCCATTCCTAATGCGAGACAAGTGCTCCTGCACTCTGATGCGCAGTGGTCGAGACGTACTACCACTGTAAACCAAATTGCACTTACATTGGATTATGTACACAACATTAGTTGTTTTACAGGTGGAGAAACCACGATGATTTGTTATTTCACTGGGCACTTTGCACTTTATAAATCCATTTCTACATTTGACAGAACCTGTTTTGTATTAATTCCATTGTTTATTGCCTTCCTTTATCCTTGTGGTTTGCTTGTGCATGAGGAGGCTCCCCCGTGTTGTTTGGGGTTTGAGGATATACACAACGGCAAACTTACTGTTGGTAAGAGAGCTGCCCTGTGGTAGTGTGTGCATAGCCCATTTATCAAGGATGCACGTGTTTTTCCAATCCCTAATAAAACACTGCCCCTATAAAATGGCCCAATCCCTAATAAAATGGCTCCAATCCATGGCCCCTATTTCTGTTGGGGAGTGCTGGGGATACTTTTAATTTTTTCTTAGAACATGTGCAGATGTGCTGTGTGCCAACCTCTTCTCCCAGGCTAACATGTTCAAGGGCACACTGGAAGCCATTCTCCATCCATCTTTTCTTGTCCAGGTATTAAATGTTACTGGATGTGTCTGAATAGTGACTATTCTAAGGCCGTTGTCACACTGCTTTCCAGCCACGGGACATCATGCCGATCTCCCGGAACGACAGCGTCTTCCTGGAGCAATTTCGCGTGAGAACGGCAGTTCTCACACGAAATTGCTCCAGGAAGACGCTGTCATTCCAGGAGCTCAGCACCATGTCCTGTGGCCTGTAAGCAGTGTGAAAACGGCCTAAAACTATGCGCATAGAATCTGTTTACAGTGTACCCTTGGCTTTTCTTTATGTGTGAGTTGAGTAGTTCTCGTGTTATGTTCAATGCATATAGAGTTTAACATAGAAAAGATTCCAGTAGCACCTTTAACACTAACCAATTTTACTGTAGCATAAGCTTTCGAGAATCACAGTTCTCTTCGTCAGATGCATCTGACGAATGCAGATGCATCTGACGAAGAGAACTGCGGTTCTTGAAAGCTTATGCTACAGTAAAGTTGGTTAATCTTAAAGGTGCTACTGGACTCTTTTCTATTTTGCTACTGCAGGCTAACACGGCTAACTCCTCTGGATCTATGACCAGAGTTTAACTATAATAAATGCTTCATTTATATAGGTACTGGTCCCTGGTTTCATTTGTAAAGTGAATGCTTACTGGCTCTTTCTTACAAACAGATGAACACACATACAGTGTGGTGCAGTGGTTAGAGTGTCGATACAGGAGATCCAGGTTGGAATACCTGTTCTTCCACGGAAACTCATTGGCCGTTTCCACAAGGCTTACTTTGTTCCGGAAAACAGAGAAATCTCATGAGAAGATGCTGTTATCACGTCTTCTCGCATGATAACAGCGTCTTCTCGCGCGATTTCACACAATAACAGCGTCTTCTCGTGTGATTTTGTGCGAGATTTCGCTGTTTTCCGGAACAAGGTAAGCTGTGTGGAAACAGCCATTGTGTGACCTGGGCCCAGTCACATGCTCTCAGATTAACCTACTTCATAGAGTTGCTGTGAGGATGAAATGGAGGAAAAGAGAATAACGTAAGCTGCTTTGGGTTCTCCACTGGGGAGAAAGGCAGGGTATAAATTAGGGGTTCTTAACCTGTGGACTGCGGATAGATTTCAGGGGGTCCATAAACTTGGATGGGGAAAAATGTATCTTTATTTTTCACTAATCTAACTGAAATCATGTATTTTATTTTATGTATTTTGAAAACATCCTAAGAAAAGGACACTGTGTTCTTGGAGTAAAGAGGACTACATTGTAGAACCTGCTCCTGTGATCCCCTACGGCAGCAGTTAAAAGTGTTTTCCTTTTGTTGTGTCTGCACCATTGCTGTTCCTAGGTGGCAATCCTTGGGACACTTGGGGGCTGAAGCACAACTTAGTCCAACACTCTAACCACTACACAAAAATGAATGTCTACTTGGTGGGGAATTGGAATTGTGTCAGGCTAGGTTTGCTAGGTGCATACCTGGAACCCCCAAGAGACTAGGGCAGGTGAGGCGTGGGGGAAATGACATCAACACGTTGGAATTCTAGGAATTCCTCCAATCTCTACAGTTTTTACTCAGGAGTAATGTTGCACATGGTGTGACACCCCTCCACACTCTCTTGAGCATGGGTGGGGGACCAGGGAGCAAACCTGGAAGGTTGCCCTGTTTGCCTAGGCTCCTGAATTCATAAAGCAAAATACACCTTATCCCAGGCAGGCAACACAGGCTGAAGGCCACAAAATGGCGGTGCCTAAATTGATAGCCTTGTCAGGCCTCCTGCTATGGCAAGAGGCCTTTCACCAGCAAATTGCTTGGAGCAGCAGTGGTAGGAAAAAAATAAAATAAAGTATCCTCACTGAAGTCTCCATTAGAATTGCCCGGTGTCCAGTTTCCGCCCCCGACAGTCTTTTTGTTGTTGTTTTCTTGGACTGTCTGGGGGAAATGGTGTTAAAATGCCCAGTATTTTTTGTGCACGAGGGAGGAGCGGCTGGCTGCCAGTATGCACAAGCAGGCAGCAGTGCCAGCAGGCCTTCCTGCACTGCATCCCCCCCTGCTTCCAAGCAGCCCAGACTGCTGTGTGACAGGGAAGTAGCCGACCCGCTCGCCCGTCCAGTCTCCATTGTGCTGCACTGGGGAAGAGGTCAGCCTTGGGTTCCCAGGTCTCTATGCCTGGGACTTACATTTTTTGATCTCCTTGTGCATGCGCTTCACATGCACATGCTCCCAGAGAGGAGTGATGACCTCAGTTCTAGGAAGTGATGTCATGACACCAGCCATGGGCGTGCTCCCCTGCCTCATGCAAGGCTAGTTCCGGCCTGTTTGAGGCCAAAATTGACCCCAACAAAGCGTAGGAGCACATCCACGGCTGGCATGACAATGTCACTTCAGGTAGTGATGTTGTCATGCCCTGCTGGGAGCTCGTCCAATACATGCTCTCCTGGGTTGCCTGCCGGTGGCTGGTGATCACCGGGGAGGGGGGTGTTACCACCTCCCGCTGGTTGCTGGTGATCATCAGGTGATGGGACCACCCTTGGGAGATTGTCTGCCACTGGCGGACAACTGGGACGCCTAGGCCAGCCAATCCGCCTGGCCTCCTGAGTGCCAGGTAAGTGACCAGCCAGCCTGCCTGCTCTCCTGCACGCCAGCAGTACTGTCAGCTCTGGAAGTGACATCATCACGCTGGGACTGGAAGCGCACACTCACAAAGGAGTATTCAAAGATGAGTGCTGGGGTCCCCATCCAGGTTTTTTTTTAAAGGCCATCTGACAACCCTACTCACCACATCACTTCTGGAAACAACCTGGAAGTGACAAAGGGCTGCTCTAGGAATTGCTGGAAAATCTGTAATAGAACCTCAGAGTTTCCAGCAATTCCTAGAGCTCTCCTTTGTCTCTTCCGGGCTGTATGACATCACACCCATGTCCCTGCCCCCAGCTTGACCTGACAACTTTACCAATTCAGCATGGGAGTCCTAGTGTCTCTGTGTCAACTAAGCAAACATGGAATACATGTGGAATGGCCGGGATTATCTCAGTCAGCTAACACACATATTTTTTGGTTGAGACAGAATTACACTTTCTGAATAAAAGGGAAACCGGCATTAAATAAATTATGATTGCCTGGTTGAGAAGGAAAGCAACGTTACAATGTTAGATTCAAATCTGCATTTCTTCAGCTCCTTAGTCATTGCATAGTCAGAATTTAGTAAGTCTTGTTTACACAAGAATTGTTTAAGGGTCCCCCACCTCTTGCAGTGCACACAATAACCTCCTGATCAGTTTATGTCCACAGAACAGTGTATATAGAAAGATCATTTTTTAAAATCTTTTTTTTCATGTTTTGCTTAATCTTGATCAATTACAAAATTACACATATGCATTTCCTTTTTCCAATTAAGTCAACTCTCAATTTTATTATCTAGCTTATCGCTGGGGAAGATTCAAGTCTTTTTTTATTACCCCTCTCCCAGAACCTTGAGCATTTCTAGCCCAAGTGATTTTTATTGCAAGATTTCAGGACTGCTGAATGCAAAGCTTTCCTTCTTCCCGATTGGTTCACAGGGCTTAGCAAGTTGCCATTGTGTTTAAACCAGGCGTTGCAGCAGATTTTATATAGGGATCATTGATTGTCTACCATCTCTCAAATGCGAGCCCATTAAAACTATTGCTGAACCAAATGTTTTCCAGATTTGATATTCACCTTGACAGTAGTGATTTCTTAGGGTCTACCTTTTTGTGGCTGTTCACAGGGGCAGCACCAGAGTTTCTGGTGCCCGCAGCTGCCCCTATGTGGGCGTGCACGTAGTGCGCCCTCGCGCCCCCCCGGACTGTGTGATGACATCACTGCGTGATGATGTTATCATGTAGCAAGCAAGCCCCATTGGCCGGCGGGTGGCTGGGATGCCGTGTGGAGGCTGCCCGCGCTCCCAGTCGGGCACAGCAGGTGGCTGGTTCTGCATGCCATCCTGGATGCCTGCCGTGCCTGGCCCGTAGCTGCTGCGCCTGGCTGGGGGCAAGTGTTGGTGGCGGCAGCAGCGTGGGGCTGGCTGGCTGCAGCAGCTGTGGGCCAGGCACGCCAGCTCTGTGGCACGCACCTCTGCTCCTGGCACCCCCTCTGGGGCCCGCCTCACTGCCTCAATGGTGGCACCAGCCCTGGCTGTTCACAAGTACTCACAGCCTCCACTCCTCATTCCTGATTCAGCAACAGCCATTTTTTAAACTGTTTAATTCCTCCTTGAGTTATTCCAGCCATTCAGGGACCGCTTATGGTTACCCAAATGTTTCTGGGCACAGTTCCAAGTGCTGGTTCTTACCTGTAGGACTCTAAACAGCTTTGGGCCAGGGGACCTGAAGGACCATCTCCTCCCATAGTATTCAGCCCCACCAGCTAAGATCTGCCTCTCAAGCCTTGCTTGCTCTGCACCTTCAGAAGGTGAGGCAGTTAGAGTACAGGGCATTTTCTGTAGTGGCTCCACTACTTTGGAATGTCTTCCCCCTTGAGGCTTGCCTGTCATCAGGCTAAAACATTTTTTTTTACCCAGCTTTTTATTAGGAGTTTATCTTTCAGCGTTTTAGTGATCTGCTTCTGTTTTAAGGATAGTTTTTATGCTGTTTATGACCACTGGCTTGTTTTTAATGGCTTTTTCACATTGTTTTAATCGTAAGCCATCTTAAGCAGGGCACTGAAGGGGCAGCAAAGAAATGTCCGAAATAAATAAATATGTTATGTGATGATATCATAATCTAACCAATCAGATTTAATTTCATGTAATCGCAATGGCAAATGAAACCTATTACTTCCATGAGTTATTTTAGCCAATCAAGGATCCATCTTAGAATCAAATCGGCATATTTAGAGATCCCCCAAAATTGTTTGAAGGGACTCCCTGTCACTTCTGATGAAAGTGCTTCTCATTTTGGCTTAGAGTAGTGCTTGAAAAATCAAATTAATTTGAAAATAAATTTTGGAAAGGGCAGTGGTAAACCTTTTGTCTTCCTGTAAAACTAGTCCATTTTTTAGCTATGTAGATGTGCTATTGCCTTGACTCGTCTGTTTGCCATTTCCTTGGATGTGACGAGCAGGAAAAGGGCATTTCGTTTGACTCATCATATTGCTGAGTACAGTTTGGAAGTGGAACAGAGCCAATGCATTGAGATGCCACAGTCCAGAATACAAACATGATCTTTGCATATCATCGACATGAATTTGGTGGGAGCTTTGACTCTCGAAAGCTCATGCCTTGGAAATCTAGTTGGTCTTTAAGATGCTGCTGGTCCCAGATCTTGCTCTTCAACCAACACAGCTACCCACTTGAAACTATCTTCATAGTGGGACACAGGCGACCACAGGAAGACACATACACTACCTACAAAATATGATTCTTTGGCAGTTCATATGGAACTGCCATTTGCCAGTTTGCGTGTGGGGATTATTAGTGCTGCAAGAGGTTGCCCAGATTTAGAAACAGCGGTGCTTAAAGTGCATCCTCCTGACCCTCATTGTTTCATGTCATCTGGGCCATGATGCCTATAATCCACTGGCGTCCTTTGTGCCTGCTAGATTTTCAGTTCATGCCCGCCACACTCCAGGAACACACAGACACAGTATTCCAGAGGTCTTAGTATATAATTTGTTTTCCCTATGGATTTATGAAGCTCTCATACTGAGTCAGGCCATTGGTCTTCCTAGCCTTGCGTTGGCCATGAGCACCAATGGCTGCTCCATTCACTTCACTCCAGGTTCATGATAATTCTTTTTAAAAAGAGGAGGTCTGTACTGGCACTATTCAGCCAATCACAGGCAGTGGCCAACAGCTAAGGGGAAGAGGAAAATGGCCCATGATTGGAGCAGAGAAAAAGTCTCCTATGCACCATGGAAACTGAATAGTGTGTCAGCATGCAAGCCATGCTTCTGCCTCTTAAAGAACCACATATAGATCTCCAACCACATTTTCTTCACCCTGGGCCATGATAGCTGATTCGAAACTCCAGCTGCTGAGGTAGGATTTCTCTGGCTATCAGCTGATGGAGAGAGCATAGGGGACAGCTTTCAATATACCCTTCATGTCCACCCTTGTGGGTGGCCCTGGTGGAGATGGGATTAGCCTTGGTCTGAGCTAGCAGGTTCCTCAGAGGTTCTTACCATAACAAGGCTTGTTACTTTTGCTGTTTGCACACAACAAAAAGGCAGTATTGTTCCAACTCCTAGAAATGTTATTCCTTAGACCCAATGTATTTCAGAGGGCTAGAGAGCAATGAAGGAAATAGAGGGAATATCTTCCAATTGCTTTGGGAAAACATACTGTACTAGAAAATCCGGGGTTGTTTCCAGTGGCCCACTTGTGTGAGGACTGTGGATCTTCTTTGCTTTCCCTTCTCCCAAGCAGGCATTTCTGACCTGTGTTGATTAATAGCCACGGAATTTGGTGGGCTGCCGTAAGGATGTGGAAATGAGCAAAATCACACCCTTCTACCTTTTCTGCCAGCGGCGCTCTGGTGGTGGACAAGGCAGATCTGCTGATGGAAGGAGGGAGGAGGAAGAGATTTTGCCCGATTCCCCTACCCCATTCAGGCCGTGAACTTGCATAGCCTCAGATGCATCCTACAACCCCAAGAGTCAACTTTCCCGGGATTGGAAATGGTTCCTAGAGGTAGGAGAAGCATGTGAGATCCACGACTATTAATACCAGACTGCTGGATCCAACCCAATTAATGAGTGGAAAAAAGAGAAGAGACCATTAAGGATCTGTGAAAAGTGTGAACAGTATTGCTCTTTATGCTAACTGCCTGTAAATGACAACAGCAAAATAGTAATTCTGAATTTTCCATTTGATTTTCTGGAATTCCGTCTGCATTAAATTTGGATTCTTCTTACTGCTATCTGGAACTATCTGTTAGTCTGTTGCTGATTCCGCACAAGTTGGATAATGCCAATCCTCTTTAGAGACCATTTGGAACTGAATTTTTCGTGTATGAAACAAAAAATCCACTTCTAAACGATTGCTAAAGTGCATTGAAAGTGCCTTATCCAACGTGTGCGGAATCAGCCACTGTTATGAAAGGGAGTGGTTTGTTTTGTTTGAAATCATTTTCAATTTTGCTCACAAATGAAATCCGATACACATGTCCTAATCAGGACAAAACAAGGACTTTTATCTTTCCTCTTTGCCTCACTGATGTAATCTCATTTAATCACATTAAATAAGCATTTATGATTTTTTAAAACTATTGGGCTTTAATTTTTGTACCTTTTAAATAACCCCCTTTTTGTCATGAACGATGAGAGGGGGCAAAACTCAGGTGAAATTCTTTTAAATAATCACATCCCTTTCTCCCCAAACAACCTCTGTTATTAAATATAATACTGTTTTTGAAATTAAAATAAAAATACTTAAAAAATCAAATGAGAGGCTTTTTTTTTAACTCATGGAGAGGGGGGGACCCTTGAAGCCAAATCACAGAGGAAGGAGAGATAATGGAGCTTAGAAACCAACCTCTTGGCAAAGAGGAACAAGAGCAGTGGAATAATTTAATTGCTCATCAGCTAATTATATGGTATTATAATGTTAATGTGTCTTCATCATGACAATGTAATAGGTATAGATTGAGGCATATGAAAAAAAGTGTGGGTGCCATAATTATAACTAAGAGCAGAGCTGTTAGAGTAATTATAATGCTTCATCAGGTAATTAACACATTGTTCAATGGGAGACGGGGAACAAAGAGTGAAGAAGTTAAATATTGAAGGACAAGACTTTGACACTCTCTAAGCACTCGTTCCAAACAGCAATACTCAGGATTGATGCTGTCACTTCTTTATTTCCATTGGATGTCATATGGCACAGTGTGTGGTGCTTGAGTACCTTGTGAATTAAGCACAATTAAATACACTTTGAATTCAACATAAATCCATTCACTTGTGCGGGGCGGGGGGGCACGTTCGCCTGCCCTCTGCTGAGGCAGAAGGTCCCGGGGCGAAGAGATCCTATTATCCAAGTTCCCTGTAAACTGCAGAGGCCTTGTGTATCACACTGAACTTCACAACTGGCACAAGTTCTTTCCCCTTCCCGGAAGGCTTGATGGTGAGTACAAATAATGTCTGGCTACTAAGCCAAGGCAAAATTTATGGACTCCTGAAATTCAGCTGAGGGTGAAACCATTTAACTTTCAGCATATTTAATAGTTTATCCTTTGTGGCTTCCTCTTTCATGGAAGGAAGGAAGGAAGGAAGGAAGGAAGGAAGGAAGGAAGGAAGGAAGGAAGGAAGGAAGGAAGGAAGGAAGGAAGGAACGAACGAACGAACGAACGAACGAACGAACGAATGAACGAACAAATGAAAAGACTTGAGCGTGGAGGGGGTTTTACCTGGTAATTCAGATTATCTCAAATTCATGATTGCCTGCTTTGTGCTACAGGTGTCAGCTCAAACTCAAAGGCAATTCACAGTGCAATCCTAAACAAGGAATATCAGTCCCTGCTTGCGGGGAGGGCGGGCAAAAAAATCCAATAAATTAAATTAAATTAAATCCAGTGAAGTCAATGGGGTTAGAAGGATATAACTTTGCTTAGGATTGTACAGTAAGTGTACTGATGGAATCTAGTTTCATTCACTGATCTCTTATGTACAAATTTGGGGGCAGCGGGAAGCAGCTTCCGCAGTAGAGTTGCCAACTCTGGGTCGGGAAATTTCTGGAGATTTGGGGATGGAGCCTGGAGATGGTGGGGGTTTGGGAGGGGAGGGACCTCAGCAGGGTATAATGCCATAGAGTCCACCCTCCAAAGCAGGCATTTTCTCCAGGGGAACTGATCTCTGTCATTTGGAGATCAGCTGTGATTCTGGAAGATGTCTCCCCCCACTAGAGGTTGGCCGCTTTATTCCACAGTTGACCTGCACATTGACTGCTCAACTTTAGGTCCTTAGCCTGTGGATTGCATGGTGTTTTTGTTATGAGATATTTTAAATGGTTATTCTGTATTTAAGCTTTTCTATGAAAATGTCCAGAAATTTTATTTTATTTTATATTTGATTTTACCATGTACTGTTTCTATGGCTTTCTGCTAGTGCAATAATGAATGGATGGATGGATGGATGGATAATATGGACACATTGGAAACTCAAACACTTATCATTGTGATGCAAGATGGCAAGGGCTACCAGGATGAAAGAAGGATAGGATGCTTTTCGATTTGGCTTTCAAAGTCTCTGGACAACATCTCTCAAATTATAATACATATTTTCCCATCAAAATGAAGACTTTAAATGTGCCGTTGTCAAAAAGTGTAATAGTACACACCGGACTCAATCAAATTTAAGCACCTGGTCAAATCTCTCTCATTGGAATCAATACATGAAACTTAAAAGTGTTCAACTTCCCCGGATTCTGCCTAGAGAAGCAATTACTTGGGAGGCGGTTTGGCTAGTAACTAGCTGTTAGCTCCATACAGGTATGTGGGTCCAAGGCCATTAAATGCCATGGCAAAACTATATGGACAAGGCAGAATGCCCTTCTGTACAAAAGAAAGTACATGCAATCCTAAGCAGAGTTACTCCAGTCTAAGCCGATTGCTTCCAGTGGGCTTAGACTGAAGTAACTCTGCTTAGGACTGCATTGTAAGGAGCCTTAATGTTTAAGTTTCCAAGCTGTAATGGCAATTTTCTGGAAACTATTCTCACAATCTTTAGGGAAAGCAGAAACAATTAGCAGACCATTTCTTGTTTATTGGCTCTTTTTATATTGCCTGTGGTAGTTGGGAGGTTTTTGCTTTAACATTCATATATCCTATCTTGTACATAATTTGTCTGAATGGGCTCCATTGTACTTCTGTGAATGCTTTGGTACAAAGCACAGAAATTGTATTATTTTATCAGCTCTATTCATTTAAGCGTTGACATATATTAAATTCATCTTAGAAAAATTGCTCTTTCCGAGTAAAAGAGAACCCTGCAAATAAGCTGGAGACTAATTTCAAGTAATGAAAGATGGTTATATTTTGCCATGTTATAGCCAGTTTACTCCAGAAGGCAGTTTACTTTTGCAGTTAGCTACTGGATTTTGATTTGAGTGATGCAGATTTTTTTTTAAAAAACAACACTCTGTTTATGAGGCTCCACTTGGTTTTATATGGTTCAAAATTTGGATCTCTGCCTTCCCATTTTGGCTGCATGAATGAGTTGCGTGTAACAACAACAACGACAACAACAGCATTCGATTTATATACCACACTTCAGGACAACTTAACACCCTCTCAGAGCTGTGTAACATTGCAAAACTTGACACTTAAAGAACATGTCTTTCCCTCCTTGCCCCATTTGGGTGGCATCTGCAAGGGGGGGAGAGACTGCGTAGTTCAGCAACTACGGAGTTAAGGGTGCACCCCTCCCTCCCAACTCTTTGTTTTACAAAAAGAGCAAATCCTTCTCTCTCCACAGTGATCGGGATCCAGCAGTTCTTTTATAACTATAGCTCCCAGGTAAAATTGCGAAACCTGACACTTAAAGAGCATGTGCCAGGTGTCACTGTGTGGCGAGACACTCCCCACCCACTTAGTCCCCCTCACTGCAGGGAAGCAGCCTCCATTCACATCACCCACAGAGCTAAGCTACAAGAGACAAATTACACAAAGAGGAGCACGTGAAGGAAGTTGCAACGTTAGCCAGGAAGCTGAGTTTTAAAAGAGATCCGAAGGCTTTGTCCATTTCCCCTCTCTAGGGAGCCAGGGACATCACTGCTCAGAGGGTTTGTTTATTTCCTCTTTGCCTCTTAGAAGGGGAGGTGAAACTGACAAAGCCTTCAGGAGGCAAAGAGGAAATTAACAAGCCCTCTGAGCAGCGATCTCCCTGGCTCTGTACCTTCTGGTCTCTTTTAAAACTCAGCTTCCCAGCTAACATTGCGACTCCCTTCATGTGCTCCTCCTCGTGTAATTCGTCTCTTGTTGCTTGGCTCTCAGTGGGTCCAGGATTTTGGCTTGCTGCAGTGCCATTCCTCCCAACAGGCTTGGAAGAGGAAGGGAACGAGCAGATTTGCTGTGGATCACTCACTAGGGCTGAAGGAGTATCTGGGGCTGCCAGTTGCTGCGATGGACCCCGATGTCGTGGGTGGGCAGGCAGGACAGCAACAGGGCTGCTTTTGGTGCTCTAACGCCTTCGGCATCCTAGGTCATCCTAGGGCATGCAGGAAAAGAATCACAGCTATCAACTGTTCAACAGGGCACAAGCTGAATTCCTGTTTTGGTGTCGCTTTTTCAAGAGTGTTGATAGACAGAGTTACAAATGCAACAAGAAACCTCACTTCTCTAATCCCAAATGGGAGACCCAGATACCTGCGTGTCCACTTTCTCCGTTGAGGGTTCTCTTGACCAGAGGTCGGCTCCTTGCTTGCCCGCAGATTCAAGTTCCCTTGAAGGCATCCTAAGAATAAAGAAGAGAGCTTGGGCTCCGTTTTCTATTTCTAACCACATAGACTTTGGAGAATCCGGACTATTGTCAGGGATTCCTTTGATGTTCAAACCTTTTGGTCAAGGACAGGTTTCTAGTTATTCTGGAACTTACTCATTGTAACCTTCTTGTATGAACACTTGCTGGCTAGACAAATGACTATATTTTTGCTAAATTATTAGAGGAAGCCTGTTTTCTTCCAGCTTAGTGTGCTTCTATTCTGTGGGTCTTCTAGATCCAACCATTGTAGGTTCTTGGTTTGTACATTGTTATTTACTACACGGTGCCCTTCTGTTCTGTCTTGTTCACCAGGATCTGGCATGGAGCAGGCAGCAATGCCCACTCTACCTTCACCCAGCCAGAGTCAGGCATGGAGGACGTTGCAATGCCCGCTCCACCTTCACCCTGCCAGGATCAGGTGCTGAGCAGGCGACAATGCCCACTCCCTTCACCCAGCCAGGATCAGGCCCGGAGCAAAAGGCAATGCCTGCTCTCCCTTTACTCAGATGGCTTCAGGAGCAGAGCAGTTAGCAATGTCCACCCCTCTTCACCCAGCCAGGATCAGAAGTATGAGGCAATGCCCGCCTACCCCTTTCACCCAGCCGGGATCAGATGAGGACCAGGAGTTAATGCCCTCCTCCCTTCACCCTACCAGGGTCAGGCATGGAGCAAGTGGCAATGCCCAGCCCCCACCTTCACCCAGTAGGGATCAGGAGTGGAGGAAGTGGCAATGACCGCCCCCTCCACTGGAATCAGTCACGGATGAGGAGGCAATACCCACCTTCCCACCCTTCCCTTTACAGCCCGTTGTATTATTCCCACAACAGGCTTTGTTGCTAGTACACACGCATGCGTGCGCTCATGCATGCACACACCACATACATTTTGTAATTAAAATAAAGGTAGCATTCTCTGTGTGGATATAGCACCTACTGATTTTAGTGGAATTTACTTCCATATTTAGGATCACATCCCTCCATTCTGACAGCTTAGGAAACTGTATTGTTCCCAATACTATGAAACCCATACAAGATTTGGATTCTTGTCCCTTTACTGCATGTGTGGGTAAAGTGTCATCAAGTTACAACTGACGGAGGCCTCAGCAAGGGGCTTCCTAGGCAAGTGAGAAGCAGAGGTGTCTTCCTCTGCAGAGTCTTCCTTGGTGGTCTCCCATCCAAGAACTGACCTTGCTTAGCTTCTAAGATCTGACAAGCTCGGGCTATACCATGCCACCTTTCCTTTCCCTTTGACTGTATAGTTGCTTGTTATTTTCTGTACTGTGGCTGTAATAGGAACTGTTGTTACCCACCAGGTGTGAATGGCTAGAAAATAATTCTCTGTTACTGTATTCTTTGCATGACCAACTAATTATAGAAAAACCACAATTTATCTATCTCCTATAACAACAAAGACTCTTAATGGCTATTAAAATCCTTCCCACCTCTTTTTAAAAATGCACCTGACTAGAATTGCTGCTGGAGTAAATCCATTTGTCTCTACTGATATTAAAGACTATACATCAATATAAACTTGATAGGGATCTAGGCTGAATTTCCTGTAGACAGGCGTACATAAAATTGCTGGTGGGACCACATTTTTCACTAAAAATCCAGTCTTAGCAATTTTCATCAGACAGTATGGAAATTAATTAGTCCAATTTTATGGAAATTAGCTCATTATAAGTAACTTCATCTGGCCCATTCATAAAGCTCTTTAGGGGAAAAAAAAAGCTTTATGAACTGGGTCTCAGTTCCTTCTCCCACCATCTTTTATGTAACAGGTGTGGAGGGGCTCCTTCCCAACCAAATTGTCCTTTCAGATTTAAATAGCAAAATCAATTAGTTAAGATGCATATTTTAGGTAACGATCAGTGTCGCCCTAAGAACACTTTCCTGGGAGTAAGGCTCATTGAATAGACTTGAGTTAGATTCTGAGAAGACCTCTTTATTTTTTAAATACAACCAGATATCAGGCTTTTTCATTTGTCTCTTTTAAAACTGCCTATTGATTAAAATCATGTTATCGACTGGAAAACTCAAGCCATTTCACTTGAGGGCTGGTGAGTGTGTTGTGGGTAAGGGCTTGTCAGAGATGGATGAATCATGACTGTCATCTTTCTATGTAGAGGAAGCCTCAGGACAATCTTTGACCATCCCTGTGTTTTTCAGGGAATGGTACCCACCTCCAAGCTACCATGAACCTAAAACATGTTACTTTTCCTGTTTGCACAGAAATCGATCAAGAGACAAAAATAACCCCTATGAAGTTGATTAATTACCTTCAGTGAGCTTTTCTATTCTGATTTTCGTGAATAAATGCTTACTTTCACCAACTTTAGGGACTATAATTCTATAATTCTCTTACCCTTTTTTGCCAGTTTTCCTGAATACGAAGGCATGTGCTTGAGTGTTTCTATGCATGCGGTTGAGCACCGCAGCTCTTCAAGTTTTACTGGATAGTCACTCTGGAGAGTTCTCTCAGTGCCAAACTACATGTTTAGTTTTCCGTGTGGTTGCCATGTGATTTTTATGTAGAAATGTCACAGGGGCCCAGGGCCGGATCTAGGGTTGCTGGTGCCTAGGGCAACCTTTGCCTGGTCCCCCGCATGCACGTGTGCACTCCTGGCGCTGCGTGCCGGATGCGCAGCAAGCCAGCCACCCCAGCGCCTGGTGTGCCATGGAGCTGGCGGCGGCAGCGTGAGCATGCACTGGGGCAGCTGGCTTGCCGCACAGGTGGCTGATCGCAGGGCTAGGAGGCCCTCTGAGTGACTCGCCTGCCCCACTGCCCCATGCTGCCCGTGCGGCAAGCCCGCCACCCCAGTGCCTGGTGCGCCATGAAGCTGGCAGCAGCGTCGCAAGTGTGCGCTAGGGTGGCCGGCTTGCTGCGCGGGTGGCTGAGTGCAGGGCTGGGAGGTCCTGCACATGCGGCAAGCCGGCCACCCCATTAGCAGGGCCAGTGAGGGCTTCCCAACCCTGGGCTCAGCCTCCCACACAGCAAGCTACCAGCTCTGGTGCGCTCCCGGTGGCTGTCAGCTGCGCCCAGCACCCCCTCTTTGGCGGCGCCAGAGGCAGGCTACCCCCCTGCCCCCCTCAATCCGGCCCTGCAGGGGCCTGACATTTGTTGGGACCGCAGCATAGAAGAGGAGGGAATCCTGCCTCTCCCTGTATGGCAATCTTAACTAGAGTCCCTGTTGCACTTTTACATAGAATCCCATGGGGATCATGTCATTGTAAGTCCCTGAAGCAACCACAGGGAAAATTTAATGTGCAGTTCTTGATTTCCCTGCTTTTTAGACCAGATGAGTAGCTCAAATACGACGGAAGTCCTCTGATGTAACCTGCTGTGAGGCTGGATCTTCAAAAGGGTTGTTTGAGTTCCCTCTATGGCATGGTTGGGTTGCCCCTACACTCTCTGCAAATTGTTTCACACGTATCTTCAGTCCTCCTGGTAAGGTTGCTAACTCTGGGCTGAAAAGTTCCTGGAGAATTGGGGGTAGAGCTGGGGAGGACAGGGTTTGGGAGGGAAGGGACCTCAGCAGGTACAACTCCATACAGTCCACCCTCCAAAGGGGTCATTTTCTCCAGGGGAACTGATCACTGTTGGGTGGAGATACATTATCATTCTTGGAGGTCTCTAGGCTCCAGGGTTGGTAACCATACCTACTGGCCACTCAGGTTTCTGTAGGGAATTATGATATCAGCATGTATACTCAAGAGAAACACTGTTGGCATGCACTCTATACACCCAACGTCAGGCACTTATTCCCTTTCTGTGAAGAAGGGGCATGTAATGCTTTCCTACGGGAGGGAAGGGCCATCAATAATCCTTTCAGTTTGGTACCCACCACCAGCTGAGGCAAAAGTGAACTGACTTGCGTTCACTTATATAAGATTCAGGAGGGGGACGAGATTCATGATGTAAGAAATTGTTAAGGTTTGCCTTCTCCAAAGTGTCTAAAGCGCTATTGCTTCTGAGCCACATAACGGGTTCCTTAGTGCCCAGCAATATTGCCTTTCACAGACAATTGACTCATCTGCAGCGTGAGAATAACTTGTGCGAGGTGGGAATGTGAAGCTGTAGTCACTAAAGTTTAACAAGTCCTCTTGGACAGATCGGGGTCCTCTTGTACGAAACATGTTTTGCCTGTGTTTAAAGGTAGAAGTTGCTGCCTGCTCTAAAACAGGTCTCCAGAGGCATAAAATGGAGGATAAAATGGAGACAGTGAGAACGTTTTAAGCTTCTTTGGGTCCCTGTTGGGAAGAAAAATGGGACATAAATGACATAAATAATGTTACATAACATTTTGAATGAGTCAAAAAGGCTTTTCTACACAGGAAAGGCTGTACGGTAACAAAACGGTTCAGAGTGACACCTGGGTAAAGCATGAGGGACTGTGGTCTATACTTCTGTGTGTAACTTGTACTGTTTGTTGTTGTTAAGTAGGATCCCATCATGAATTTTTTCCATCATTGATCGTATCGTATTAACACTAATGTTTTGTTTTGGTTCTGTTTATATTTCTGGTTGGTTTCAGATTCCTATAATTCCAATCTTATTGCATTGTCCATTGGATGTCCCGTCCTGTTGATTGTATTAACTTACTCTGTGTAATCCACCTTGAGTCCCAGTGAGAAAGGTGGACTAAAAATAACTTGAATCAATAAATCATCATGATCCATGGAATAGAATAGGGGGAAACGTCCTAAATTTGTATGAAGATGATGAAGGTTTGCATTACCCTAATACAAAAGGCAACGTGACATCCAAAATAAACACCTCTTACACCTCTTTCTCTCCCTTCTTGCATCTTTCCATCTGACTCAATCACTTTTAAAAGAAGAAAAAAAAAAGAGGTAGACGAAAACTCCGAAACAGGAAGTGTCTCGATGCTCAGAGATTTTGTAAGTGGTGAAACATCTCCAGACTTTCCTCCACCTTCTGCATGACCTATACACAATTAAGTTCATAATGAATAGGGAAAAGTAACTAATCTGACTTGTTTATTTTTTAATCTAGCATCTCTGATACATTGACAACTAAAATGGAATGCACAGATTGCCTAGGCATAAAGTTCTCTGAAATGTTCGGAAACATTGTTTCTCCCAAATATTTGTGAGATCAATTGAGAACCGTGATCCTGTATTTGAGATTGCAGGAAAATGAAGATGGTGTGGGAGAACTGTATGAATACAACATGTAGATATGTTGCTCAGGATCTGCTTGCTGTTTCGGCTGTGATTCAGCCAGGGTGGATTTGATTTAACAGGCCTCCCAGGCAAGCTCGTTTGGTGCCCAAATTGGCTCGCTACAAAGCGCATGTGCACTCCTTGGGTGATGATGTCACTTCCCAGAAGTGCGTGCGAGGACAATCCCAGCAGCACAGGGAAGCTAAGCACTAGGAAGGGGACCAGGCAACCCTAGTTGGAAGGAATGCCTTCTTTCACTTAGATCTAGGTTGTAAGCTAGCCCCTCACACTCTGCTGATCTGTCCATGTGGATAATTGCTACCTCTAGATTGGACTGCAGTATTGCATCGAATTTAGAGCTTCTTTGGAAGATGCCTCAGTTGGTAAAAAACATAAGAGCCAGACTCCTGTCTGGGGTCAGTTGCTTGGAATCCATAACTCCAGCGCTTTGGGGCCCAGTTCAAAATTCTGGTCGTTTGTTTCCAATGTGTTGTTTTGTTAGCTGCTATTAGTCTGAGGAGCTATAGTGGGATATAAATATTTTAAACAAACTCACTAATTAAGGAACATTAAGGGTCTTTTTTCATGGTCTCTATGGTTAGGACGGAGAAATTCGTTGCAGTATATTCCATTTTATGGTTGCCAACCTCCCTGTGGCACCTGGAGAGCTCCTGGAATTGCAACTAATTTCCAGAGATCAGTTCCTCTGAAGAAAACAGCTGCTTTGGAGGGTGGACTCTATGGCATTACACTTAAATATCATTGTATTTATAAAATCATGCAACCTCTTTCCCACACGTGCAGTTCAGACCAGTTACAGTCGTACAAAGTCAGTTTGGTCTTGTTCACTGGTCTGCTGTTACTTTTGAATAATATCTTTTAAAAAAACCTAATCCAGGCCACAGAGCTATCGCCAATGAAAGCAACATGCTGATGCGCCCAAGAAACCAGGAGTGTAAATGGTTTCACGTGGGTAGCCAGGTTGTCTGGAGTAGAAGAGCAAGATTCGGGTCCAGTAGCTCCTTAAAGACCAACTAGATTTCCAAGGCTTTCGAGAGTCAGAGCTCTCTTTGTCAGATCCGTGGAATGGAAATGATTCCACTGGATTCTGTAATGGATTCCGTTGTGGTGCCACGTGGCTGTCTTCCTTCTTAGCCTCAGCCAGTTCCATGATCCCCTGAAGATGCACCTACAACATGTCTCCATGTTTTGGTTAAGTGATTCTGAAATGCCCCCGCTGATGGAATTTGTACTTCTGATTTAAAAATCCTAGCGAAGCCAATTATCAAAGTGCTATTGCATTGGCTTAAACCAAATTGGAACTGACTGGCTGTTTGTGGGACTGTTGCTCCTAGCTGTGGGCCTTGTCATTGCTATGTACAGCATTAGACTACTGCATGATTTTTCATTAATTGATCCTCATGCTTGTTTAAATGAATTTGCATCAGGTAAGAACGACAGGGTCCCCATAGTGTAGCATACTAAGGAACTTTAGCCTGGTGCCTCTGTACAGCTTTTGCTCAGTCTCTTGATGACAGCCCTGCTTGTCAATGGATATAACTGAAAAAGATGCCACCTTGGTTGTTCAAAAGGACGCTCAATATGTAAGGTACGGTGGAGTCACTTTCCAGCACAACAGACAGGCTGGCTGAAGGTGCGTTTTAGCCTAACTGGTCCAGCAGATTATTTGAGCTTTCCCCCCATTTTATTGCACAAACGAGATTTATTATGTCTCACATATTTAGCTGCTTGCTTTACTATAGATAAAACTGGCCTTTCTTTTTTCTATTTATTATGTTTCCATTATGGAGTTTAGATTGCTCTGTAAATGTGCAATGAGCCAGTTTGGTATAGTGGTTAAGAGCGGCAGGACTCTAATCTGGAGAGCCGGGTTTGATTCCCCACTCCTCCACTTGAAGCCAGCTGGGTGACCTTGGGTCAGTCACACCTTCTCAAAGCACTTCCAACCCCACCCACCTCACAGGGTGATTGTCATGAGAATAATAACACACTTTGTAAACCACTCTGAGTGGGTGGTATATAAATTGAATGTTATTATTGTTTATATTATTATTATTTATTATGCAAGGGGATGGGGATATATTAACCTACTTTTTGAGACGTAGTGGGATTTTTTAAGTGAAATAAAAAGTGTTTAAAAAGGCAGTACTTACACAACCATTTGAATAAGGTTGTCACTTCTCTGTTAACTCTTTTGCCTCTTAAGTAAGCTGTAGTTAACATCTGAGCAAAATTTAAACGAGTTAATGATATTTGATCTAGAAAAAAATGTTTGTGTTTTAACTAATGTTGAATGATCATGCTTTGTTCATTCTGTTCCCTGCAGAGTAAGACATTTGACTGTTCTGTAAACATGCCAGAGCATTTTGTTGTCGTTGCTCATGACACGTTGTTGCATATCACAGAGGAAAATCCAGGCCGTTTCCACACGGCTTACCTTGTTCCGGAAAACAGAGAAATCTCACACAAAATTGCACGAGAAGATGCTTATTGTGCAAAATCGCATGAGAAGATGCTGTTATCGTGTGAGAAGACACAATAACAGTGTCTTCTCGCGAGATTTCACACAAGATTCCGCTGTTTTCCGGAACAAGGTAAGCCATGTGGAAACGGCCCCAGTTGCAAATTATTACTAAAATGCAATATCCAACATGCGTGAAAGCCTCCACTGAAAACAGCTTTTGAAACTCTCTCCAAAACAATAGCTTCAGGTGTTGGTCTGCAGTAAAACTGTGATCTCTGAGTCCAGTAGCACCTTAGACCAATAAGATTTTCAGAGTATAAGCTTTCAAGAGTCAAAGCTCCCTTCTTCAGATATGTACTTGAATCTTGCTGTTCTCTAGTTGCTGATAGGAGATCAAGATGTTTAGCTGGATGGCAAATCAGGCCGGTGTTTCTCATGACTTGTGTGGGTTTCCCCTAAAACAGAGTTGTAGATTATTTGCTAGATGTATAAAAATGAGGAAGAACTTACTTTGTCCAGCATCACTGATGACAATTTTAACTGTGAATGCTTCAGTTCTGGAAATGATTTTTAGAAATTAGACTCAAAGTCAGGAGAAGTGATGACATGTGTGTGTTGGTTTGATGGGTGGAATGTGTTTCACATCTATTGTCTTCTTGTAATTTTTCCAAGAATTGTAAAGAAGAGATCAGCGTTGATGCCTTCATATTGCAGATGGGGGGGGGGTGAGCCCTAATCTATAGTTTCCTAGTGCCAGCTTTGAAATGAAAACTTTCCTGATTCACAGCCCAGTCTCCGAACCATTTCATGAAGCCCAGCTCTCATGGTAGATGTGTGGCTGCTGTCCAAATCAAGAGCCCCAATTTGAATTGTCCTCTCTCCTATAATATTCAGGGATACCCAGAGCATGATATGACACCATAACGCTGCAACTTCCTGCAGAACTGGGCAGGGAGCTTGTCTGTTATCTTTCAGTTTGGCCTCTGCGCTAAAGGCCAAACCACATTTTATGGTTTTTGGTGAGATGGGTCTTGGTCCCCCCAACTTAACTCACTTTCCCTGCAGTTACACATCAGCTACTGGAAATGTCATTTTGAAGATCAGAGGGGGCCCTTTTCTGCTTGGAATTGTGTATGGGGTTCCTGCCTCCCCCCCCAGGCCATTTTGAAAAGCTGAAACCGCCCCAGCACTGTGCTTGCCAGGCCCTCCACTGTGGCTTCCTATGGCTACCAGACCTCTTGAAATTGCCCACTACCACTGCAAGCAGTGGGAAGAGAAAATAAAAACAAAAACAATGATGTTGCTGATGTTGCTACGTCACTTCCAGGTATAACCCTGAGGTGAGAACGGGGAGCGAGTTCCATGCAATTCCAGAGACTTCCCTTTGTCACTTCTGGGTTGTACCTGGAAGTGACATAGTGACGTTGCTGATGTCACATGCACACCCCCTTGTCCCCCTCAGCCCTCCTGCGAGTTACCAGGCTCCCTGTGTACGGTAGGGAGTTATTTACATAACTTTGGAGCAGCATGTGGAATATTCCTAGCATGTGTCACTCCATAACTTCCTGCTGGTTTTTTCCCTCAGCTTCTGGGAATGGCGTGTAGGGGGAGACAGAAGCACTCTTCTTCCCCCCTGCTGCACTTTTGAGCAGAAGGGGGTTCCCTCTGATCTTTAAAATGACATTCCCTGCAGCTGCTGTGAAAGCAACTTGGATTCGGGGAAACCCAGGCACAACTTAAGAAAAAAACGTTCTCGTTTGGCCCTGAACCTGCTTCTTTCAAGTTGAGAGTTGAGTTTAGCTTTATTTTCTTTTCCTTGTTTGAGCCAAAGAGTTGCCCGTGATTATAAATGACTATCCATTGTTTTTCCCCTCTCTGTTTATATAAATAATATCTCTCTCCTTTTATTTCTGTTTGCTTTTCATTAATTATTGTGTGCCATTTTCCCACTAGTTATCAATGCTGTTCTGATGCTGAACCAGTTTCTGTCTGATTATCCGAGGATCCCCCTGTTGTGATACTGATGAAAAATAAGCAGGGGGCATTTAAATTGAAAAAAAAAGAAGAACATTAAAGCTAATCAAAAATATTTGAGGATTTGATATGTGAAAAGAATATTTAGTATTGCATGTATGTTTATACTGTTGTTTCTTTATAATAATCTTGGGACAAATGAATATTATACAGATAGCTTTGCCATAATGGATGATCGTCTATAAACAACATTTTAATAACGGATTGCAACTTTTGCATGTATTTTCAGAATACCTCAAATTCCTGCACTATTCTGGAGTACCCAGTGAGCCCTTTAACAACAACAACAACAACAATAATAACAACTGCTCTTATATACCACTCTTCTAGACAGATTAGTGTCCCACCCAGAGTGGTGAACAAGTTAGTGTTCTTATCCCACAATGCAGCTGGGGCTGAGAGGAGTGGTTTACCCAAGGCTACCTACTGAGCTCATGGCAGTCGTGGGATTCGAACCAGCAGAGTGCTGATTCACAGCCAAACCACTTAACCACTGTGCTACAGCAGCGCTTAGATCCTACTACATGCATTTATAAGTATATTCTTAGGTGGCAACACCAGTAGAAAGTCTTGCATGTGTATTCAGGAGTCTGAGCTGTGGATGAATTTCCTATAAATGTCAGAGGTAGAGTGCTATAATAGTTAGAGTGTCAGACTAGGAGACCCAGCTTCGAATCTTTTCTCTGGCACGGAAGCTCGCTGGGTGACCTTGGGCCAGTTACTCTCTCAGCCTAATCTACTTCATAAGGTTGTTGTGAGATTACAGTGGAGGAGAGGAGAATGATGGAAGCTGCTTTGGGTCCCCATCTGTGAGAAATGTAGGGTGTAAATGAAATAAATAAGTCAGTCAATAAATAGGAATATTTAACTTTTCTAATGACCATTCTGATCCTTGTGATGTTGCAAGGTCCCAGGTTGAGGGTTGAAAATATTTACGGTTTGGATTCGTTGTACCATTGTATAGCTCTACTATCCATGCTGCAAAGGAAGAGGAAAAAACGAAAAATCCCTTTCCATCATTGGCGTTAAAAATAAACTATCGGCAGAAAGCTGTCTTAAACAGCTGCTCGATTAGCACACATCAGCCTGCTGGTGACTTTTTGGGCTTTACTTCCAGCTTTTGAAAAATAGCAATAGACAAAAACGTTGCAAGCTCCAAAACCACATATGCTCTTACTGGCATAATTCCAGATGTTAACTTATATTACTGCCATTCACCTGAAATGCGCTTTTCTCTTTTAGCCAGCAGTTTTTCTCTTTTCTTCTTCTCCCATTCTCTTCAGCCTTTTGTTCTCCCAAATCTATGAGTGGCAAGGAAGTAGCTTCCATTTCAGGTCAGCAACAGATCTAGCAAATTATTTGCTGAGTAGTTAACTCTAATCCTTCTGGATCATTGTAACATGCTGAAGTGTCTACTACTGTTGCAGCTGCTATAGACAATGTTCTCTTGTTAGACTCATGTCTTCTCAAATATGTTAGAGTTTCATTCAAATTTTGAATTGATCTAATTGGGGAGAAAAAGATTTCAGCTGGCACTAGGAGATGCCATTTGCCATTGAGGGTGGGGGATCCTCCGCTTCCACCCTCTGCCCCGCCACCACTTCCCTGGCCAGTGGGGGGGGGAAGTGCAGGAAGGGGCCTTCTGAGGCATGCTCCTGGGTGGCGCAGCGCACTCCTGCACACCACAATGTGCTGATTTGGGCCTGTTGTGCCATCCCAGCAGCACTCCCATGTTCCACAATGGGGCAAACTCTGCCTCAAATGGGCCTGATTCAGCCTGCTGCAGAGCGTGGGAGCTCTGGTGGGAGGGCCCTGGAGAGCTCCTGTGCTTCACAGCAGGCCAATTTAGGCCCCAAATGGGCCCAATTCAGCCCCAAACGGTTCCAATTTGGCCCCAAGACATTAACAAAGGTGAGTGCCCAGTTTCCTGCCTCACACCAGGAGGGTGAGGGAACCTGGCAACTATATTACACATGCAGGAAGTTGTAATGAGAAACAAAGCATGTAGGATTCAATCATCCAAGCCCATTAGGATATCAAACAACAGCAACAACAATAATAATAACCACGTGCTCATACACCGCTCTTCTGGACAGATTAGTGTCCCACTCAGAGCAGTGAACAAAGTCAGTGTTATTATTATCCCCACAATACATCTGGGGCAGAGCTGATACTGAGAAGCCAGTAATGAGGTGTGCTTTGTAAAGAAGCATGGATAGTCTCTTAACCACTCAGCTTTCCCAGCAACCGGGATCGGCAGTTGTTTTTAGACCTGAGTGTTGGAAAAAAATGCAACTTCTGTCTTTGAAGATGTTGGCATGTCAGCAAACAAAATTGGAGAGCGAGGTGGAATGTCAGTTGTCTTTGGAGACATGCCTTGGAGCTAGCCAAGCTCTGGCAGCGCAGCCAACATCTCAAGGATTCACTTTGGACTTGGCTAGCATGTATTTAGGTCTCTGAGGCTGATGGGTATAAGTCACGCCCATTGCTTTCTCCTGCACTTTCTTCTGCCATGCCTGGGTTGCTTAGGTAGAGGTCTGGCCCTGGTTGCTGTCAGATGGTCTGGTATGGCACTGTTGGCACATGCGCTATGGTTTGTCTAGGGGTCATTTTGTAGAAAAAGAGCTGGAGGAACTTATCAGCTTTACGCATTAGCATAACTCATTAGCATATGCCATGCCCCTTTTCACCATCGGAAGTGTGTCATTAGCATAACTGATTTGCATATGCCACACCCCCTGACATCACCTGTCCTGGCTGTTTTGGACCCAATCCTGGCCATTCAGGGCCGAAATTGGGCCCAAAATGGCAAAAAGGCGGTGAAAATGACTGAAAAGGGGCCCAAAATGGTCAGGATCGGGAGAGTGGTCCACCACCCGTCAGAGGCCCTATCCAGGCCATTTTGGCCCCAATCCAGGCTGAAACAGGTCCCAAATGGCCGAGAGTCAGGTGGGTGGGGCCACCTGACATGTGTCCTCTTTGGGAAACTGCTGGAACTGCGTTCCTGCGCGTTCCCCCTCGAAATGAGCCCTGGGTTTGTCTATCCCCACCTTGCAATACAGAGAAGAGAAAAACTGTGGGGATAGGAGGTAGGGAAGATGAAAGACATTCCAGGGATAGGGAAACCCCTGGGCTCCCTGGATTTCTCACCGCTTCTGTCACCAATCTCAAATTGGGCTGTATGTCACTATTCTAACGAGCTTGTTCTTGATCCCTCATTTGTGATGTTTTTAGAATTCCGAAAATAATGACTTTGTTAATTAAGAAGAAAAATCTGTTGTTTTATTCCGCCTCAGGTTGTCTCCCGTTTTCTTTAAATAAATAGCAATTGTGCAATAACAAAAACGAGGAGAGACTGGCATGAAATAATGACATTTTAGAATGGAAAAAAAACCACCCTCAGTATTTAGAAACCTGTTTTGGTTGTATGCTGTCTCCAATGGCTGCTCCGGTCAGGACAAAGCTAATCAAGGGAGACCTTCCAGCAAGGGCCAAGCCAAATGTCAGGTCGGGCACAGATCGAGTCCTTGGAGTCAGCGGGAGCAGCTGTTCATTTATGTGGCTGGATTGTTTGGCTGAACACACATTCCCCTGAGACTAATGTAGCTGCTCTCGTTCTTTGTGTTTTTCTAGAAATTTGAGGACTGAGATTGTGTTGCTGTGCCAGAGAAACTTGGACGATGCCTTTCATTTTAAAACTTTCGTAATATTTGTGAGAACATTAATTGCCCTTACTGGTCTTTGCCCCTCAATTGGCAGCCAGAGAATCTCTGAGGGGCCTTTATCGGTCATTTTTATGGTCCAGTTTAATAAATTACATGAACCAAAACAATGAAATTATATGCCGTTTGGATTGTAGTTACAGATGCACTGTAAACATGGAGTCTGACTGAAAAGTTGACGGAAAAATAAATCCTTATTGAACAGACTGTGTTTGGTTCATTCTCGGCTTGCTGGTGACCTTCTTGTTATGAGTAATAAAAATTGATCTTATAATATTAGCGTGTCTTTGTGCCCAGAATTTCCTACTCATAGAAAATGTGAATTGCCCCATTCTACACAGTATGCTGCCATTTCAAATAGCATTAAAGAATGTCTTATCAGAATCCAAGATGGTAGCATGTAAATATGTCAGGGGTCTCTATATCTACATTCCTTGTTTATATATTCATCAATCTTTTATCTCATGCTGCCTCCAGAGATTCAAAAGTTCCATGCTATACCCAAGAGACAAAGGGACCAGCCCCAAATTACTATTCCTTACTTAAGAGACGTTTCCTTTCCCCACCTATTCCCCACCCTTTCCCCACCTATTTAAAAGACAAACAGACCTTCAAGATGCCTTGCTTGGTGAATGTTCAGAGGATCCCTAATTACCACTGGAAGGGTAAACGAAAGGACTGCTCCCGCAGGATGCTTATTAACTTGACCTTCTTCAAGATTTTCGCAAGTTCAAGATGTCCAGCTATCATTGTCAGAAATGCTGCCTGTTTCATGCAGTGCTGTCTAAGAGGAGGGATAGCAACACGGCTAGGCCTTGGGCCTCCATGCCTTCTTGGGTGCATGTGAACAGCCGTTGTGTGTAATAGATCCTGGGCTGAGTGGACCATTGATCAGCTCCTTACATCTAAGGTAAGGGAATGCCACTACAAGCTTGGAAGGAACACTGAGAATCCCGAAAGGATGCAAATGGAAATAAAGTTTATTTCTAGTGTCTGAAGAAGGGAGCTCTGATGTTCGAACCTTACACTATGAAAATCTTGTTTGTCTTTAAGTTGCCACTGGACTCATACTTACTGCAGACCAATAGGGCTACCCTGCTAAAAGAATGGATGGGATAATTAGAAAATGTCAGTCATTCACTTTAAACAAGATTCTAGTATTGGGCATTTAAAGGACAAGACATTCCTGGCATGCAGATGTTATTGTATCAAGACCGGAGGCAATTTTATTTACTCTGTATATCATCTGAATTTTTTTGTTGAGGCTTAGGGCATATTACAGAATTATAAAGTTATGCAACAATGACCAGTAAAATACATATGTGACAGAATTTGCTTTAAAAGGAACTTTTACCTAAGTGCAGCACTCAGAGAGTGGAAGGGAAGGAGTTAATAACTGTCTGGAAGGAGAGATTGATTGACAGGCTGCTCCTTCCTCTCTCTGACTGTCTAGTAAGAATGACAGTTGGTGCTGACGGGATTTTGAGTGAAGTTGAGAGTGTGGAGTCTGACAAGGAAGGTCAGACTGGTACCTCTCTAAAGTGAGGAGAAAAAGAAAATTTGCCCTATCTATGACAATATTGCCTTAAGGAGGACTTCCAGTTAATTAGTCCAAGTATAAAAATCAGCACTAACTGAAACCTGTTTACACAGCCAAGTTAGAATTAGGGCTATATTTTTGGCAAACCAAGTTTGCCAAGTTTTTGGCAGCCAAGTGAACAGGGTTATGTCTTATGAAGCAGAGTAATTCCTGCCCAGTGACTAGAAGGGGAGGACCCCAGGTTTGTTGTAAAGGGGAAACAGTGTTGAATTAATGTCAGAACACCTAAGTTGTAAAGGGTAATCTGTGGAGAAACATTGTTGCTTTAACCTAAGTATGAAACTACAGACCTCTCATTCTTAAGGATTGTAAATGTTGAAACTAAACTGAAAACAAACTATTGTGCCTATTACTTTGCTTTAAAAGGAAAGTTTACCTAAACTATTCTGTTCTACCAACAAATTTTATCTCAGCATTTCATTCCCTGCCTACCCATATGCCATCCCTGCCTGTTCAATACAGTTGCTGTTTCTTTTGTGAGTTACTCAGCCTCTAGTGCCATTTCATATGAAGAAGAAGAACAGGGCTCCTGCTTCTCCCCAATCAAGTTTCTAGGCTGGGCCAAAAAGCGGGAAAGTCTGCCTCAGAGTGAGGGAATGAAGGGGGTTCCATCAAAACATTCAATAAGCAGTGCAGTAAAACTAGATTCGAGAGGTGTAGAAACATGAAAATAAAGGCAATACAGTGCATCCAATAAGCAATATAATATAAGGAGAAGAAATAATAAACTACAAGCCTATTTCCTGTATAATCAAAAAGAGTCCAGTAGCACCTTTAAGACTAACCATTTTTATTGTAGCATAAGCTTTCGAGAAAGCTTATGCTACAATAAATTTGGTTAGTCTTAAAGGTGCTACTGGACTCTTTTTGATTTTGCTACTACAGACTAACACGGCTAACTCCTCTGGATCTATTTCCTGTATAAGAATGCTCTCCTGAACATTGGTCCAGAGGAGTTAATCGTGTTAGTCTGTAGTAGCAAACTAATAAAGAGTCCAAGACTAACCAACTTTACTATAGCATAAGCTTTCGAGAACCACAGTTCTCTTCATCAGATGCATCTGACGAAGAGAACTGTGGTTCTCGAAAGCTTATACTACAATAAAGTTGGTTAGTCTTAAAGGTGCTACTGGACTCTTTACTATTTTGCTCCTGAACATTTGCATTGTTCCTCATAATGCATAAAACAGAAGTGTAGATGCTTTCCCAACCTCATAAGGCAGTTCATCTCACAGATGGGACCTACAACACAGAACTTGGGAATGGGCATCTATTGATCTTGATCAAGCCCATTTGTAAGGTGGTACTTTCAAAAGGTTTTGGTCAGGTGGGTGAAGCTGTCTCAGCAAAGGACAGTGAAAGAGGTGGTCCCTGGGGATATGTGAATCCTAGACCATGAGGGTTTTTGTGGGTAATAACTAGTACCGTGAATTGAACCCAGAAACTAATCGGTAACCAGTGGAGTGGCTGTAGAATAGGTGTAACATGAAATAATAACAATAACATTCAATTTATATACTGTCCTTCAGGACAACTTAACACCCACTCAGAGTGGTTTACAAAGTGTGTTATTATTATCCTCACAACAATCACCCTGTGAGGTGGGTGGGGCTGAGAGAGCTCTGAAAGAGCTGTAACTGACTCAAGGTCACGCAACTGGCTTCAAGCAGAGGGGAATCAAACCTGATTCTCCAGATTAGAGTCCTGATGCCTTAACCACTACACAGAACTGCTGCTCTTAACCACTACACCAAACTGTATAGTTTGTTTAGTGCCTGGTAGTAATTGAGCTGCAGTGTTCTGTACTAGCTGGAGTTTCTATGCTTTCTTCATAGGCAGACCTATGTAGACTGTGTTACAGTAGTCTAGCATTGGGGGTGAATGTGGCATGTATCCGTAAGGCCAGGTCAGGGTAGAGATTGGAAACCATCCTTCAGGTTAAGTGAAAATGGAAGGAAGCATTTTTTAACAACAAAATTTACTTACTTCTCCAGTAGTAATCCTGGTTTGAGAATAGCCTCTAGCAGGGTCTATGGGCATTCCAAAGGTCAGGTGCCCCCCATTTAAAAAAGCCACCTATCAGGGCAGAGACAGTAGGGCTTAAGTGGCAGGCTGGACAGTACAGGAGGAGGAGGAGGCCTGTTTCAAGCCCAAGGTGTTTCAGGCCCAAGCATCTAGGCAGTGGATATTCAAAGGGCAAGTAAAAGAGGGAATATGTCTTGTCACATTTATTTATTTATTTTAAAATGTTCATATCCAGTCTTTTCCAGTTTACAAAGTGTCTCAGCTTACATCCAGAGCGAACCTAAAATAGACACGGCACAAAAATCAAAACAAACAGCAGCCCATGTTCTAAACTCCCTAGGAGATCATGCAGCAGAAGCGTCAGCTTGCTTCGAAGGTCTTCCGGAACAATATTGCTTTGCAGCCAGAGGTGGATCTACTGTGAAACGAATGAAGCTTAAGCTCCGGGTCCCCTAATTCCAGAGGGCCCCTGAAGCAACATTTTTTTTAAGAGTCATTTTTTCAACAAAAATTAATGGAGTTTTTTTTTGATGTGTTTGTTATTAAAATAAGGCTATCTTAATGATAGAATCATAAGCCAATGGGTTGAAGTACTTGGTATTGACCTTAGAATGGAGCATGCTCAGTGTTGTGGCTTACTCTAAAATTTAATTTAATTTAATTTATTATATTTATATTCCGCCCTCCCCGCTTTCGCAGGTTCAGGGCGGATAACAAATACAAACACCATTAAAAACATTTAAAAACATTAAATAATACATTTAAAAACATTTTAAAACATTAAATATTACAGTTCATGCTGCATAGTGATTCATACATGCCTCTGTGTTTGCATAGGGGTGATGGTTTAACCCCCCCTTCATGGGGGGGGGGCACTGCCCGGCATCAGCCATATGCCTGGCGGAATAGCTCTGTCTTACAGGCCCGGCGAAATGCAAGCAAATCTTGCCGGGCCCTTGTCTCGCAAGACAGAGCATTCCACCAGGTCGGGGCCAGGACCAAAAAGGCCCTGGCCCTGGTCGACACCAGGCGGGCCTCCCTAGGGCTAGGGACACTTAAAAGACACTTAAAGTAGGCTGGTTGTCCCCTGCAGCCTAGCAGTTCAGCCTGGCCCAGGAAGAAGCAACAGCACTGTAAAGGTGGGGAAAGGCCTGCACAGATCTTGTTGTTTCAAGACCTGTTTTGGATTATTGCAGATGAACATTGATAACCTGTGCAATTATACGAAATCTTTTAAAACAAAGGTGAAATTACTTCCTGGGAAGTTATTAAATATTGGTTTGGAATTATAAAGGCTTTTAATGGGAAATTCGTATGATTGTGAAAAATATGTAATGTTATAGTTATTAATCCTTTTATTACTGTTGCAATACATCTTTCTTAGTACTCCATTTGTTAATGCTTCTGAGGAGTCCGGCCTGGCTACAGCACCAAAGGGGTGGGGAAAGGCCTGCACAGATGTTGTTTCAAGGCCTGCTTTGGCTTATTGCATGTAAATGTTGGTAACCTGTGCAATTATTAGAGACTAGCAACAGAGCCCGTTGTAAAAATAAATACAACAGGCTCTAGCAGCAGGCCCAAGGCCCCGCTGCTACCATGGAGGGGATAGGAAGGCTGCATGTAGGGGGGGAGGCTCCTCCATGCCACGGTTCTCCACTGGCTCCACAGGCAGGCCTATGAGGGGCTGCGGAGGTGGCGAGGAAGCGCAATACAGCCCCACAGCTGCTGTAGAGGCCGCAGGAAGACCCCACGGGGGGCCTCCCCTGTACTGTGCTTTCCTGCTGCTGGCACAGGCAGCCAGAGCCAGTGGGGAGGCTGTGCAGGAGGTAGGGTTGCCAGCCTCCAGGTGATGGCTGGAGATCTCCTGGAATTACAGCTGATCTCCAGCGGACAGAGATCATTTCCCCTGGAGAAAATGGCTGCGTTGGAGGGTAGATTCTATGGCATTATATCCTGCTGAGGCCCCTCCCCTCCCAAACCTCACCCACTCCAAGCTCCACCCCTCAAATCTCCAGGAATTTTCCAACCTGGAGCTGGCAACCCTAGCAGGAGGGATCCCCCACTCTTCACTTCCCTGCCATCTCTGCGGCCCCTCAGAGGCCTGCCACCGCTGTCTCACTTTTTATCCTGGTGCAGGCGCACCGCAGGGCCCTCACTGCGCCTGCGCCAGGATAAAAAGTGAGTTGTTGGGAACACGGCTCGGCTTTTATGTTTAAGGATTCTATGATGCATCATGTATGTATACAGAGGAGTTAGCCGTGTTAGTCTGTAGTAGTAAAATCAAAAAGAGTCCAGTAGCACCTGTAAGACTAACCAATTTTATTGTAGTATAAGCTTTTGAGAATCAAGTTCTCTTCGTCAGATGCATGGTACAGAAACTGGTCAAATATAGAAGAGGAGGGGAGATAGGGGAGAGAAGGAGACAGGTAACAGATTTCCTTTACAGAGGCGTGGTCTGGGGGAGCCCAGTGACGCCTGGTGTGGGCTTTCGGGGACCACAGTTCTCTTTGTCAGATGCATCTGGCAGGGAGAGCTGTGGTTATCGAAGGCTTATACTACATAGGAATTGGACGCTTTTACTGCTGCAAACTAACACGGCAAACTGACTCCACACCAAAAGGAGATGTTTACATTTACTAGCAAAGGAATGTTTTGGTTGCCTCCCCGCTAATTGCATCCTGTCCCCTTCTGATATATGTCTCCTTCTCTCCCCTATCTCCCCTCCTCTTCTGTATTTGACCAGTTTAGATCATGCATCTGACGAAGAGAACTTGATTCTTGAAAGCTTATGCTACAATAAAATTGGTTAGTCTTAAAGGTGCTACTGGACTCTTTTTGATCATGTATGTATACGTTTCCCTAATTTTCATCCCCCATAACTTGGAAACTATAAGGTATAGCCTAGGAAAATTTTATTCACATTTGACATGTGAGATAACTCAGTACAGCAATTTTAATCAAAATCGGAGATGGAGTGGTTAAACTTCTTAAAAATTCGTGATGATCTGCCATGGAACAATCCCATAGAAGATGATAACAGTGGTTACCTAGACTTGGTTGCTGGTGGGAAGGGGCTCACTGTATGGCCCATTTTCAAGGGCTCCACCCCACCAACCTGCTCTCTGTCATTTAGGCTTTGAGGTCCTTGCAAAGGCAGCAAGGCCCTTTGGACCTTCTTGGATGTCGTCCTGTTGTTGCTGGCTGTGAAGGGGCACCATAACAGTTCAAGCTTCAGGGCCCCCCAAAAGGAGATCTGCCCCTGTTTGCAACATTTCCTAAAAACTGCCTTTACCTGACCTCTAGGACCTCTAGGAGCCTATTCCACAGGCAAAGGAACCACCTCCAGATCCCTGACTAACAATCTGGTTGCCAGATCACTGGACAATGCATAATTATTCTTTCTGCTGGCTGTTGTAGACATGGAAAGAAACCTGTTCACATGGAGGAAGAAGAGCTCATCTCAGCACCAAGATGGTGAGGAGATATATACACCAAATGGGGGCTTCTTGACAATGGTTACTTAAGGTCAAGCTACAAGTGACAAATGACACAGGTTGGACACTTGTCAGCTTCCCTCAAGTTTTGATGGGAAATGTAGGCGTCCTGGTCTTGTAGCTTGGCTCTCCAACTGCTGTCCAATGGACTTTTCAACTGTCACTTGTCCAACATTCCGCCAAGCTGCCTACATTTCCCATCAAAACTTGAGGGAAGCTGACAAGTGTTCAACCTGTGTCAGGCATCACTTGTAGTTTGGCCCTTAGTGCATTGAAGTTACTGATTACTGAAAAAGTAAATGAATAGCCACTACAACTGAAACAGAGGAATGAATAAAGGACTGAAATAAATGCATCCTGTTTCCCTGAACCTTAAGCTTGCCCTGGAGGTGAAATAAGGTAGTCATCAAAAAATTGATATACAGTGCAACCCTAAGAAGAATTACTCCATATAATGTTCATGTAATTTTTCTCCACAGTGCTCCCAAAGTACTTTAAGTTAGGTAGCCTGCTGTAGGTTGACTCAGCCTTCCATCCTTCCAAGGTCGGTAAAATGAGTACCCAGTTTCCTAGGGGTTAAATGTAGATGACTGGGGAAGGCAATGGCAAAAGTCTGCCAAGAAAACGTTGTGATGTGATGTTCCCCTATGAGTCAGTAATGACTTGGTGCTTGCACAGGGGACTACCTTTACCTTACTTTAATTATCTAAAAAAAACAACAACACCTTTTGCAAGGTAGACCAGTATCACTGTCCCCATAATATAGTTAGGGGGAGGGAAAGCTGCATGGTAGAGCCAGATCTCCTCACATCTCAGAAGCTAAGCAGGGTTAGTACTTGGATGGGTGACCAGGAAGACTCTGCAGAGGACGTCACTGGCAAACCACCTGTGCTTCACATTTGCCTCGAAAGCCTCTTGCTCGGTAGCCATGTCAGTTATGGAATGGGGGGAATAGTGGTGGGGCAGGAGTTGAGGAAAACTGCTCAGGGAAAACTGCTGGGTGGACACCCTGTTGCCCTGCAGCAATGAATAATACTATAACAACAACAACATTCTATTTATATACCGCCCTTCAGAACATCTTAATGCCCACTCAGAGCAGTTTACAAAGTATGTTATTATTATCCCCACAACAATCACCCTGTGAGGTGGGTGGGGCTGAGAGAGCTCTGCGAGAGCTGTGACTGACCCAAGGTCACTCAGCTGGCTTCAAGTGGAGGAGTGGGGAATCAAAACCGATTCTCCAGATTAGAGTCCGGCACTCTTAACCACTGCACCAAACTGGCTCTCAGTTACACAGAGAATTTTTTCCACGTGTACTTTCCTTTGCACTGTACTTCCATTGCACAGGAATTTCAGAGAGAGAAAGGACAGAACCCTTTTCTAGGGTTGTGACTTGACAACACTTTACACCCACACAATAGAATCAGGGAAGCTTAGGTTGAGAGATCTAACAGACTGTACTTCCAATATCTTAGGCCTCCAGTTCTTAAACCTTCTGCTATACTTTACTGACCTTTGCAAAGGTCTTTGAAAAAACATAACTGTGATGTGTTCACTGAGGCTGGACATAGAAACTATTCTAAATGGCTCTTTGCAAAGCTCAACTTTTCATTATTTCCCGTGTTTGAGAATATGCTTCTATAATTGAAATGAGTGGAGCTGTGAAATTTTTTCTTCTGGGACTACTTTGGACATGCTTTTCTATTTTTTAAGGCAACAAGAGCTTCACACTTGAGTAGTAAATGGTTTTGTTTTTAATTGCATTAAAGCTCAGGTTGGTGGAGGTCACAGGGGAAGGATCAACAACAATTTTTCATTAGTTGAGGTTCTATACATAGGCATAGAGGGGCTGCTGACAATGACCAGTTGAATGTCTGTCTGTCTGGAATTATATGGAGTGTATATAATATGTTTATATGGTGTTGCGTTGCATGTTCAGAGATGTAGGCCCTTTTCATACTGCTTACCTGCTGCCACAATGATGCGGAACATCATGCTAAAATCACGGAACATCGTGTTTTCTTGCGCAAGATTTGCGCGACGTTGCGCAAATCTCGTGCGAGAAAACACGATGTTCTGCGTTTTTAGCGCGATGTTCCGCGTTGTTGTGGCAGCAGGTAAGCAGTGTGAAAAGGGCCATAGTATGGAATTGGGCATATGTTACTTAAGGATAATTTTTAAAACCTAGAGAATAACTACAGTAAAATTACAAAGAAGGAGCAATGCTTCAACTTTTAAAGTAAAGCAGTTGGTCCCTTTTGCTGTCCACTTGGAACGAGAGCTTATGAAACCTCGTATCAGAATGTTCTGGCCCAGATCCAAAGAATGCTGACTAATACTGGGACCCCCAAGGGGGCTTTACATTTACTTTTCTTGAACGGCAGCTCTCTGTGCCACATGGCAAACCACTTTCGAAACCAAGGAGCGTGTTCAAAAGCAGCTTTGATATAGCTTGGAAGCTGGCTGTTCAAAGTAAAAAAAAAAAAAATCAAACCTTTTCCTGGGAGAGCCGAAGCAGCTGTTTGGATTCTGAGGACGGAATGCCTGCACACTTAATGAAGCTTTCCGATGCTGAGTAAAAAGGCAGCCTCAGTATCTGCCTGTTGCCTAAGATATTGGGAACAACGTAAGACCTTGCTGCACACGTAGCATTGAGCCCAATATATAGGCTTGCCCAGGGCTTTATTTCAGGGGGAACACGGGGGAACGGAGTTCCGGAACCTCTTGAAAATGGTCACATGACTGGTGGCCCCGCCCCCTGATCTCCAGACAGAGGGGTGTTTAGATTGTCCTCCGCACTGCTGAGCGGCGTGGAGGGCAATCTAAACTCCCCTCTGTCTGGAGATCAGGGGGCGGGGCCACCAGCCATGTGACCATTTTCTCTGAGGGCAACCCACTGAGTTCCACCACCTCTTTTCCCAGAAAAAAAGCCCTGGGCTTGCCAACGTCTGGTGGAGGGGGATAGCATTCTCCTGGAATTACAAGTGATCTCTAGATTACAGAGATCAGTTCCCCTGGAGAATTGTAATTCGTGAGGGTCTTTATAACTATGGTTAATGTAGTTCTTAAAAACATAATTCATGTCCCATAGTTGTGAAATGATATTGGCCTGGGCTTGCCATAGTATGATTGGTTTTGCGGGGAGGGGGTATATTTTTGGGGACCCACCCTCACTTCAGAGAGCTGAGCTAGGGCCCTCCCAGCTCTTTTTATTCCTCTGCTGAGTGCTGGATAGCAAGTTCTTGGATATCTGTATGACCTGTGCATATTTATAACAAAATGTGACTTGTTTTAATGTCACTGTCTGGCGAATAATAAGAATTAAAAAATCCATTAGTTTCCTCTAATCCCAGTGATGGCTTCCTAAATGCATTACTTTTGCAGGAGACGTTGAATTGCTCTTGTACCTGGCATGAGGCGCCCTTAATAATTCTGGCTGAAAGCAATTTTTATTTATTTCCCTGAAGGTTTTAATAGATGTGTTCTGTTATAACTAGGAACATACCACTCGTTCATCTTGTCAAAGCTTATTCCTCTTTCCGTCAGCTTACGGGGGACGTTATTCCACTGGCTGCTGGATGCAGAAGGCCAGGAAGATCAGTTGTTTTAGAATCATAGGGTGGGAAGGGACCTCCAGGGTCATCTAGTCCAACCCCCTGCACAATGCAGGAATTTCACAACTACCCCCTCCCCACACACACCCCCAGTGACCCCCTGCTCCATACCCAGAAGATCGCAAAACACTGTCAGGATCCATAGCCAAACTGGCCTGGGGAAAATTGCTTCCTGACCCCAAAGTGGGGATGGGTTTTACCCTGGGCATGTAAGAAGGGGCCACAAGGACTAAGCACTGATGCAGCCCTTCCTGCCTTCCCTCTCATGATCTGCCTAGGTTCATAGAATCGTAGCACAATGGAGAATTTTGAGAACAGTAACCGTAACAAAAATCATGAGATACTAACAAAATTATTTAATAAAGAATTAACAAAATCGATTTTTTATATTATTTCATAAATAATGTGCAGAGTATCCACACTTCTAAAGGAGGCACACAATCTAGGCAGCAGACCTATACATAAAGTGCTAAGTGCATATAGTGTACTTGATGGAAATGCCTATGAACTATATTTGTACATTTTTCAATAAGCCATTTTATATAATAACAAAGTTCATAGGAGCAAAAGTGTAGGTCCGATGGAGCAGAGTGGAAAAAACATCTAATGGGAAGACGGGTACATTTGGAAGGTCCCGTTTCTGTGCTTTGTCAAAGATGGTTAGACCGACGTCAATTGCATCATCCCAACAACCTTTTGTAAATGCTTTATTAATTTATTTCGTTAGTATCTCATGATTTTTGTTAGGTTCATAGAATCAGCATTGCTGCCAGATGGCCATCTAGCCTCTGCTTAAAAACCTCCAAAGAAGGGGAGTTTTGTGTTTGGCACCCTATGGGCTCCCTAGACTAGTGGAGTTGCTTGCTGCAGAAGGGGCAACTGTCTCGAGCGTAAGTAGGAGGAAACAGTTAAAGGCATCTTTAAGTTCTAGCCTAGAATCATCCCTCCCTGTTTCCATGCATAACTGCCATTATTGGAGCCACCTTGGGGTGCTTTTCATTCCTCTTGCTCCTATGCAAGACCTGGGGCCACAGCCAAGCACAGCAGAGCTTCCTCGCGGGCTTTGCCAATGGAGCTCTTAGCACTGTGAAATACAAAACTGCTTTTTGAACCTGTCTCCCCTCAGCCTCTTCAGACAGCGCAAACAGTGACAATGAGATCATAACTCAAGCAGATGAATAGATTTATGTGCAGATCTGAAGTACAAGAACCCCAAGTGGGAATCCCACTTGGAGATATTTATAATGGGGCATTTCTTGATTGCTGTTATTATCTTGAAGTTTCCAGCTACTCAAGTCCAACATTAAAATAGATCATGTATTAATCTGTCTAGCATTTTTATCCCCTTTTTCCTCTCAGGGACTTGGGGTGACATATTTGTTTTCCCCTCCTCCATCTTATCTCACAACAATCCTGTGAGGTAGGCCATAAGGTTATTCAGCAAACTCTATTTCTGAATAAGGATTTGAACCTAAACTGAGATCTTTCAAGTTGACGTCTAATACTTGTATCACTACACTGTGCTGGCACCCCACGCTGGCTTTATTATGTTCAAAGTTTATTTGTCAAGAACTTAGGTGGTCCAACCCTTGTGGGGGGTTGTGGCTTTCAGTATTAAGTATCAGATTGCAAAAGAACGAGAGGTTTGTCCATATACTTGAGTAGCCAGTTTTTGTTCCTGGAAAGCAGGGATATTTGCTTCATCCTGACTCTTAACAGCTGAGCTGCCTGCTTTGCTGTCTTCGGGGCCTAGCCTCTTCTGTCTTCTGGGCCTAGCCTCCAGATCTGAACGTTGTACCCTTGGGGTCAGTTCCCTAAGCCTCTCTCTCCTGGCCGAGAACGCAGGACATTTGAAGCCCCTGCTGGCATCTCCTGCCACAGTAACAGGTGAAAAAATAAATTAAAAAAGAGGTTGGCTGATGGCATGGTATCATTTCCAGGAGAACTCAGAAGTGATGCCACACCTCTCTAGGAATTGACCAAAACTCTGTCATCTCTAGGAATCACCAAAAAACTTTTTATCACAGTTTTGGCTTATTCCTACAGATGCCGGATTCCCCCTCCTGTCTTTGTCTGCCCCAGTCTCCTGCTGGTTGCCAGGTGAAGCCTATCAACCCTACCTGGGCCTCACATTTTCTTCCGCAAAGGAGCTCGGTGCGGTGCATGTGAGGGCCAACCCACTTTATCTTCACATCCACTTTGTGATATAGGTCAGGCTCAGAGAGAGTGGCTGTGGTCCCCAGGCCTCCGTCAAACATCTTGGCAGGGTACAGATTAGAATCAGGCAAAGCCCACAGTTTTGTCATATACTCTGTTTTATTTTATTTCCCCATGTGCTCAAAATTGCCCGCAAATTCAGTCCTAAAAATGAAATACCAGTCATTAAAAAGACCCTTACATAACCATCAAAGAACAGTAATTCGTTTCACTCTTCTGAATCCACCAACTTTGGACTGAAATTTTACAAGAAAAGATCTTTGTGTCCCTTTTGAAAAGTAGACAAAAAAGAGCATCTCCCAGCAGTTTCATGGAAAGCTTAGGGGCCATAGCAAAAAAGGTCCTGCTATGTATGAATGAACGAATGAATGTATGAATGTATGAACAAATGAATGAATGTTAACATTCAGTGTTCACATGTCTGGAAGAGAAGGCACTCGACAGACTGCATTTGATACAGCTAGTAATACATGGGGAATCCTGGTTTTAATCTATTTAAATGCTTTATCTGTGTACTATTTATATTGCTGTAACCCACCCTAAGCCCACTTGCAGGAAGGGCGGGCTAAAAATTGAATCAATCAATAAGTAAAATAAATTATTCGTTACATCAGTGCACTTATTGCTTTAGCTATGCTGCCGCTGTCAGTTCTGGACTCCAAAGTCCATTTCGATATGTTTCAATATCTTAGGAAGATGGTAGCATATCATAGGAAAAGCAAAGAGAAAACTTGGAATTCATCTGGGAAGTACTGCTTGAATAAAAACAAAACAAAATTAAAAGCTCATATAATGTACATTCTACAGTGTCAGGAATTTACAATATTAGGCAGAGAGAAGGCTTATCAACAGATGGAAGTCTGTCTAAAATGTGATGAAGCAGTTCTAACTACAAAAGTTAGGATACACGAAAACAAGCAATACACATTTGCTTTTAGGGCGTGCAGGCCGTTTCTGATATTTATCTCCTCTATTTAAATTCAAGAGTATGCCCGCATTGACATTTAAAACAAACTTAGGAGTATTGTATTTGTTCACAACCTCCAGGTTGTAATTTCCTTTGTTAAAAAATCTGTTACGATAGTTGTATATCAGCTTGGAATGCAATTAAAACCATTGATGCTTTCCACTTGCTTATGGGAAGAGAAAATAGAAAAAGAGAACAAGAGCAGAAAGTGCGTAGCAGTTCTCATACAGAGTGCTTATAATCACGCTGTCACAGTGATTTAAAAGACTGGTTCATAACTTATTGCCCTTTCTTATATACATGGTGCTGTGGGCTAAAAAGCTAAGACACTTGGTACAAACAGAAGCATAAGTACTTTAAGTTATCGTTGCCAAAACTTGAAACGTCTGAAGTCTAGAAGTATCCATCACTTTCTCAGGAGCTGTTCAGACATTACTTAGCCTCCTGGGCTCTACTTGGTGTGAGATCAGAAGTGGCTGTTTATGTCCCCTGGTAAAAATCTTATGAAACACGCATTCAGCTAAAGTTGGGGTCTTATTTTCTTCCTGAAGTGTGTGAATGGGAAAAAGCTTGCAAAGTAGGTTAAACACACCTGTCAATTTTCAATGTTTTTTTTTAAAAAAATTATTTTCAAGAGCCTAAATTTCACTCCTAATATTACTTCCCCCAAAATCTAGTCTCCCAGGTTTTAGCTGAATGAAATTGCCTGCCATTTTTAGTGTTAGCAGTTTTCTAGTTGAGTGTACTGTCTCCTGATCTGCATATTGGATCAACTGTTGCATAATTAATTATTAAATAATGTACATGGAAATTCCAAACAGGCTGTAAAATGTGTCCCTTTAAAACCAACATTTCCAAACTGTGAAATGGATACCTTCCTTTCCTATGACCTGGATCATTTATTTCCTAATTTACAGTTGAGTAAACATTGACAATCATTCGGAGTCATTAGCATAACCAAAAAACCCAGGGTTTTTTTCCAGCTGGAACACGGTGGAACGGAATTCCGGAATCTCTTGTAAATGGTCACATGGCTGGTGGCCCTGCCCCCTGATCTCCAGACAGAGTGGAGTTTAGATTGCCCTCCGCGCCACTCCAGCGGCACGGAGGGCAATCTAAACTCCCCTCTGTCTGGAGATCAGGGGGTGGGGCCACCAGCCATGTGACCATTTTCACCGAGGGTGATTTAAACTTTTAAAAACTCCCCCCTTGTTCCAGCTGACCCAAAGTAATGTCATTGGCCCTGGGAGCATGCGTGCACTTTGTGCGCACATGTGGTACCAGGGGCATCACCTCCCGCCAAGAGTTGCCCCCTGTGCTGGCAAGCCACTGAGTTCCACCACCTCTTTTCCCAGAAAAACAGCCCTGAAAAAACCAATCAGAAGAACTATAGATTAGGATAAAACCTACTCTCTTATTTACTCGCTTGTTCACTATTCAAAGAATCCAGAAAAGGATAATGGATAATGAAGGCGAAATGCCCATTCCCATATCATGTGCAGAAAACTTAGCAATTGTAGAATAAGAGATAAAACAGCCAGGTGGAAAAGTTTGTAGATGACAAATTATTTAGAGGACAGAAAATCCCAGACTGCATGCTGCTCTCTGCTCTCACATACCAGGCAGTATATTTTTAAAGAAGTAAAAAATCACAATCCATAGATATAAATTGAAGAAAAATATCTTGTATCCTTAACTATAATTGAATTCTAACTAGACGCTGTTTGCTGGGGAATAGGGGAATTGCTGGATTTATGTAGACTGTGTTCATAATGATACTTTCCCCTCTTTGTATATATGTGGTTTAAAATCATGGGCTGGTGAAACTGTGTTTGTTCGTGTGCTTGTTTGTTTGTTTATATCCTTGCCATTATCCCCAGTGTGATCCAAAGTGGCATATGTTGTTCTCTTCTGCTCCATTTTATCTTTGATTGCAGATATTCTGGGATTCAGCACAGTAGTTATGCCACGTTCTCATTTCAGGATGTGACCACAAATATGAATTAATTGATAACCAACATGAGTCAGTTGCCCTCACAATGGAGATAGCAGTGTTCTCTAAAGCCTTTAGAAATGTCATATTAGATTCCTTGCGTTTGTTTAGGGAGCCAGCAAAGAGTGTGAGCTGAGAAGTATTCAGCAACATTTGATTTATATACTGCCCGTCAGGACAACTTAATGCCCACTCAGAGCCGTTTACAAAGTATGTTGTTATTATCCCCACAACAATCACCCTGTGAGGTGAGTGGGGCTGAGAGAGCTCCGAGAAGCTGTGTGACTGACTGAAGGCCACCCAGCTGGGTTCAAGCGGAGCAGCGGGGAATCAAACCTGGCTCCCCAGATTAGAGTCCTGCTGCTCATAACCACTGCACCAAACTGACTCCCAGAATTCAGCTCAGATATCACCTCAGATCTTAGTCAAGCAGGCTTGTCAGCTTCGGGTTAGGAAATCTTAGAGATTCTGGGGAGAGCGGGGTTTTGGGAGAGGAGGGACTTCTGCTGGGTTTAATGCCATACAATCCACCTTCCAAGACAGCTGTTTTCTCTAGGGGAACTGTTCTCTGTCACTTGGGAGATTATTTACAATTCCGGAAGATCTCTAGCCACCACCTGAAGGTTGGGAACTTTACAGTCAAGCCTTTCTTCCTCTGCTCCGTGAGAATAATAAGACCATTCTACTTTACAGCATTGTTTTAGCGTCTTCTAGAGTAATTTATGCCGAGCACCTGAACAGCATTTATGGTTGCTGTCTTGACCTGGAGCTGGCAACCCTGCTTGACTGAGATCTGAGGTGATATCTGAGGTGAATACTTCCCACTGGATGAATCCCCTTAGTCCCCTGAAATACTACTCTAGAGTAGAGATGGGCCCGATCTGAATTACGATTTTAAAAAAAAAACGATTTTGGCGTTTGCGCCATCGTGACACAGCTAATCGGTTCCATCCATGGCATCCGATCCAGCGGTCGGGAGTTCGCTTGTTTGGGACTTGATCGGATGGGTCAGTTTCTGTTCGGAATTGCAGACACTCTGGCACCAGTAATTTATTTCCAGGGCAACAGAGTCAGGGGAATGCGCTGCGTTTACACAAATGGAAGCCCAGCTTTCCTTGATTAGCAGGCTTCCTTCCAACCATGGAGCAGCAACCCAGGGGAGGGAGGGGTAAGGGGGTGTTCTGAAGCCATGGGCACAAAGGAAAGGCAAAAGGGAGTGTGGGAGGCCGCCCGCGCCATTTGCCTTTCCCCAGGACAAGGGGCTGCCAGCTTGCGGGAAAAGCAAAAGGCAGCGCAGGTGGCTGGGAAGCCGCCTGCGCCATTCGTCTTTCCCCAGGACAAGGGGCACATGGGCAAGCCAACCGCCCCTTGTCATGGGGAAAGGCAAAAGGCAGTACGGGTGCTGGGAGGCCACCCGCGCCATTCGTCTTTCCCCAGGACAAGGGGCGCGTGGGCAAGCCGGCCGCCCCTTGTCTTGCGGGGCAGGTGAACGGTGCGGGCAGCCTCCAAGCCACTTGTGCTGCTGCCAGCTCCGCAGCGCACCGGGACAGCCAGATTGCTGCGTGGGCGGGGGGGGCGACCCAGGAGCGCACGTGCGCGCATGCGCAAGAGCCTGACTACGGTTGCCCTGGACGCTGGCAACCGTAGATCTGGCCCTGGGAATGTTCCCTCCCTGAGGGGAGGCGGCTCGTTGCCGGGTTAAAAACTCCCACCTCTACTCTAAGTATGTGTGTGTGTGTGTGAATGTCCCCTCCCTCCCTGAGGGGAGGTGGCTCATTGCCGCCTCCCCCTCGCCCACTGGGCCTGGCGGCTGCTGCCACCAAGCACCATTCCTATATCGCTGGAAACAGAGGGGCGCCTTCCCGCTTTGGCCTCCCCGATTCCCGATTCCGGACTGGAAACGAGACTTGATCGGGTAGAATCAGGTACCTGCGTTCGGCGGCAGCCCAGATCCACGAACGGCTAGATTGGAATTTTTTTTGGGATCGTGCCCATGTCTACTCTAGAGCCCCCACCCCCCACCCCCCACACACCATAGGGCCTGCCACAGGATGGAGGGCTGGAAAAATATCCACATAATTTGAAGCAAGCTCACATTAGATTGGATTCAAGCCAGCATTATTAATGAGGAAGGCACAATCCCAGCCTTCACAAAATCAAGAAAGCCATCAGAGCTTGCTTATCCTATCACTTCTTGTTTATAAAATGCTAACTCCTTTGCACAGTTAAAGACAGAGCTGAGCTCTTAAATAAGGACATGCTACAGGGCATCAATAGTCAATTTTGGATTTTGCTGGAGCTTGTCTGAGGAAACATTCTTTAGTGGAAAAGGGCCTGGTGAAATCTAATGCTGTCATTTATAGCAGTTGATGGAATGCTTAAGATGTTATTAAGAGACTCGGTGCAAATGGTGGGAGGTGTTGCTTTTTCTGTGGATTTAATTCTGCTCATTTGCTTGTTCTGCAGCCTTCTGTTATTGAGTAATTTGGAGATAATATGCCACATTGGGAATCAATGCTTTGTGTTTTCACATAATAGTAGAGCTGTTGTGATTGTCTGGAAAGGGAAAGAAAACATTGACTACTGAGAAGAAACACAAAAATGGTGGGGAAACAGATATCTTCAGGACTAGAGACAAGAAATGGCCACCAAAGTTTTTCTGATATTTTTGCCCTCCTGTTCAAATAGGATGATTCAGGGAATTTTTTATTAAGCAGATACCTACTTAAGATAAAACTAGCACTGGTGTTAATTTACAAGCATTGCTTTCCACTTAGAATTGCAGTGGTTACAAAAGTTGTGAATTCCCATCCTGCACACAGGCATCCCATAATTTGCAATGCAATTCACATTTGCACGATTGAGAGTACAGAACTCAGGTGTGGAAACAAATTGAGTCAGAATGAACAGTCTGATCTTGCGATATAGCGTCTTATAGTGTACTGTAGCTACTCAAGGGACTAACAGTTCTACTAATCATGGCCAGACCTTTGTAAACTGCATTGGAAAAGAAACTGGCCCTCCCATTATGATACAGCAAGGTAATGTCCCCACCACTGGCTAGCAGAAACATAGATATCTCCCATAATGAGTCATGTATACTTTATTTACAGGACTTATTTTCAAATGTCTGTCCTATCCTTCTAATAGTTCATGGTGGCTTGCAATAGACAATACAAAAGAACTTGCTCAGTGACCAATAATCCAGTTGAACCATCAAGATACAAAGAGATACCCGTCTGCAAAAATTATCAGTTTAGTGTTCTGTAAAATGACCTCTCAAATAAGACATGTCTTCCTTACCACTTTTGGAAGTCCCAGAGTGCTTAAATTCTTGGGTTGCAAATCAGCATTCTGCTGATTCGAATCCCACTACAGCCATAAACTCTGCAGGTGAACTTGGGTCAGCCATTCCACTCAGCCCCATTTCCCCAGCCGTATTGTCGAGATAATAATAACCCTGACCTTGTTTACAGCTCTGAGTGAGATACTAATCTGTCAAGAAGGATGTTATATAAGCACACTGTTGTTGTTGTTATTGTTATTATTATTATCTGTTCAACACTTTTTAGATCCTGCACAAAGGGTTTGGACTCTGATACGAGTCCAGCAGGGTCAGATGGATGTTTGGTTCCTGACATTTGGTTCCTGAGATGTATGCTGTGCAACTGAGCCCAGAGTCTTCCCTGAACTTTACACCTTTACATATTCATAGTTTGCATTGCTTATTAGAAAGGGTGAGACGAGGTTCCATTCATAATGGGAGGACTGGTGCAGCCTGGGGCAAGCTTCATAAAGAGGCTTAGGGACATGTGTATCATATCCCAGGTGTTCTGTGATCATGGAAACTGTGTAGCTGCCTTGCTCTCCAGTTGCTTCCGCTTTTCCACGCATGAAAGGAAGTGTCCAAGTCCTTCCAGTCTGACCAGAAACCTCAGCTGTTCTCTGCCACTGCTTTTTTGCAATAATATGAAGTGTGGCCAGGGGTGGAGAGACAAAAGCTTCATGCAGGCCTGTAGGTTCTCATACCATAGAGCCCTTGCCAGCTAGGGTAGGAATTCCCTGCCACCATGTATCCCTCCCAAGCCCTGCTGGGAGCCAGCAGAGAACATGGCAAAATGGCGCATGTGCACTCTTGGGAGGCCCCTATGATGCACTTCTGGGGTCTTAGCACGGCTAAGTCAGCCCCAAACATAGCCAAATCAGCCTCAAGCATCACCAGGGCCCCTGGAGCATGCGCTCATGTGAGGAACATGAATCACCTCTCTGTGGCTGCCAGCAACCTCCACATCCCCTGCTTTTGAGGTAAGGGGGGGCCGGCAACCCCAGTCATATCTTACTTTTTTAAAAGGATGAATTGGGGTACCAACATTTCTTTACTTAATCAGTTTTTGAAAGACTAAAAAAAATGTATGCAAGAGAGGATGCATCATTGTATGAGATACCCTTTTCTCCACTATCTTGGGCCACCTAGTAAACTAACAGTGAAATCCTAAGCAGAGTTATTCCAGTCTAAGCCCATTCATTTCAAAGGGGTTAGACTGGAGTAACTCTGTTTAGGATTTCACGGTAAGAATGACAACTGTAAATCCTTCAGTTGTAAACTGGGTGGCACAGAACTGGTTCTGGCAAGTTCTGATGTAGAAAATGTTATGTTTGCTTATGCTGTATTTAAAAGAGCCATTCAAGCATAGACAATGAAGATGGACTTTAAACAGTTCCATATGGAAAAGGCAGTACATAAAATAACACACTTCAGAATCTTTGTCTCTTGGGTGGTCAGTAAATAAAAGCAGACTAGAGATCTGAATGTGATATTGAGTTGAACATGGTGTGATGGACAGAAGAAGATTCTGTCATCTTTTCTTCCTCATTCAGCTTATTTTTGAAATGCTGGATGGGATGTTAGAGTGAGAAATAAATGTCTGAGGTATTTATCATCCAGCGACAAACTGAAAAAAGGGAATTGGGATTTTAGAGGAAGTTAAGAGTATTGTTTACATGGGCAGGGTTTGGATGCTGTTCCTATTTTTTTTAAAAAAAGAGTTGTCAAGTTTTAACACTTGTCTGGGTATTGTTTCCAAGTCTGAGCCTCTTAGGGCCAAACAAGACATTACAGTGGCCGACCCCTAGCTGCCAATGCCATTTTAGAGGAGAATTTAACCATTTAAAATTGCCACGAGGGGCTGATCTTGGGGCCACAGCACATTCTGTGTCACAGAACGGCATACTGCCAAAATCTGACCTAGGAAAAGCCATTCAAGAGGCACCAGAAGCAGAAAATGAGGACAAACGTCGATCTTTCCTTCGATTGTATGAGTATTATTCAAAGTTCATACAACAGTTTTCCACAAAGGTGGCTCCACTGCACCACCTTCTTAAAAAAGGATGTGATATTTGAATGAGATGCACAGCGTCAAAAGAGTTTTAAGGAGGTTAAGTATTATAATAACATGATAACATCCGATTTATATAACACCCTTCAAGACAACTTAATGTCCACTCAAGAGCCGTTTACAAAGTATGTTATTATTATCCTCATGACAATCTCCCTGTGAGTTGGGTGGGGTTGAGAGAGCTCTAAGAGAGCTGTGACTGACCTAAGGTCACCCAGTTGGCTTCAAGTGGAGGAGTGGGGAATCAAATCCGGTTCTCCAGATTAGAGTCCTGCTGCTCTTAACCACTGAACGAAACTGGCTCTCAGTGAGTGGGATTGGAGTCAAGGTCACCCAGCTGGCTTCAAGAGGAGGTGGGGGGATCAAACCCAGTTCTCCAGGTTATAGTCCTGCCATTCTTAATGACTACACCAAACTGGCTATTCTATTTCCACCAGCCGGGCTCTAAGCCCTTTTGGTTGTGAGAAGCAAACAATTTTAACTACAGATGCTTGTGAATATGGACTTGGTGCTTTTTGACTCAGCCCCCCCCCCATGGGAAAGAATGTGTTTGCTTTCTGAGTCCTGATGGACTCAGAGAAATTATATTCTGTTATTGAACAGGAGGCTTTGGCATGTTTGGGGGCAGAAAGACATTTTAGAACCTACTTGTGGGATAGAAAATTTACTTTAAGGACTGACCCCAAACCTCTGTCTGCTCTATTCACTACAAAAAGTTCTGGTAGTGGCCACTCCAAGGATTGCTAAACAGGCTGCAAAGCTCATGGACTTTGACTTTGAAACTGATTTATCTTCTAGGAGCTGTGAATGTGAGTGGAGATTGTTTATCTCATTTGCCTTACCCTACGTTGAGGGCAGCACAGAATTTGATAATGATGGAGAGTTAATCATTGCATGGGTCACAGCAGGGATTCAAGGGATCATTATCGCTTCAGAATGGGCATAATCAATGAGAAAAGACCAAGTACTGGATGAGCTGAAGACATAATCAAGGGCTGGCCTTGCAAGAAGAAAATACCAGAAAACTTACAAGCCGCTTCAGGATTCAGGGGTTTAACTCACTTTGGGATGTTCTGTAAAGATTCGGGAATCTTTATGGAGCACACTGAAGCTCAAAGCAGTACTTTTCTTGCTCCTTGCAAACGGCAAGAAAAGTGTTGCTTTCAACTGGCTTCCCACCCCACTGCTTTTTTTACTCAATGGGAGGGGAGAGGATGGGGTTGTAGTGAGTTTGCAAACAGCAAGAAAAGTGCTGTGGCTGCTGCCCAAAGCTTTCCGAAACACTTTCCAAAAGTTTTGCTTCGATATTTCTGAATTGGCTCAGCAATGCTGGAGATGATTTGGAAATACCGAATCTACCCGAATCAGGCCCAATTCCAGTTAAAAACATGAATTGGAAACCCGAAGCACACACTGGTCCATAGTAGATGAGTGGATTCTGAGAAATGACCATCTAATTGTTCCTACAAATCTGCAAGAACATTTGATTCATCTTTCCCATGAGGGTCATCTGGGAATGACTCTGACCAAAAGGCAACTATGACAAAATTTTTGGTGGCCAGGATGGACAAACAAGTTGAGGACATGGTTAAGAATTGTATCGCCTGTGCCAGTAGTGATAAGTCACAGAAAACCTTTTGTACTCCTTTATAATCAGTGAACTATCCTGCCTCTCCATTGGAGAAATTAGCCTCGGATATAATGGGATCATTTGAAGATCAGCCACCAGCCCAAAGATTTACCATATTGATGGTAAACTATCATTCAAGATGGCCTGAAGTCGCAGTTGTTGCTCAAGTTACTACAAAAACAGTGATCAAATTCATGTCTTCATTTTTTTTCCAGAGAAGTATTCCCGAAAGAACTTCTGACAGATAATGGGGTTCAACTAATCTTTGCTGAACTGCAAACATACCTCCCCAGTCCACCAATGGCAATAAGCACAAACATATTTCTCTGTATCACCCAAGAGCCAATGGCCTTGTTGAACAAAATGAACAGATTGGTAAAGGAATATCTACAGCTTGCCAGGAAGCAAGGGCATTCATTGCTAGCAACTTTACAGGAAGCACTGTTTTGATTACAGTTTGCTATTCTTTTTTTATTTAATTCAGAGAAGAGAGGTGTGTTGTGTTTTAATAGCATCTTTACAAATTAACACATTGTTAAAATTTGGAAATTTGTCTCAGTAGGGAGACTGTAGTTTGTTGGCAGGCAGACTATGGTCTCTAGACCTGGGCAGGAGAGGAACGGAGAGAAGGATAAAGGAGAAATTAAAAGAGGGCCTGTAACGGAAGAATAAAACCTCTTGTAAGTATGCCTGCATTAAGCCACAAAATGTGGCTTATGACCTGAAGGTTGTGCCTCTGTGCTTCAGTTGCACTGTTTGAACTGCAGTTTACCATAGCTATCGCCTCCGCTGTCTTCCCTGTAGTTGCCATAGCGATTCAGGAGCCTCGACTGGCATCATCCATCTCCGCTGTGCTATGGTTTTCCCGGGCCTTATGCACGGAGAGTAGATAGTGCTGAATGGTAGGGAGTGAAACAGAAAAATGCCATGCATTGTACAATGGAGAAACTAAATTAACTTTTCAAATCTTGAGGAATACCTATCTATGAAAACAATTACAGGCCAGAAAAAGTTGGTGGTGGGGAGCGGAATTCAATTACTGCTAAATTATTTACAATAAATTATTGTAAAAACACAGAATGAACACAGGTATAATGTGGTCAAGCATAACGGTCATATATGCCTCCTGCATATCTGCCATGATTGTATGTTGTCTCTAACTTTGGTCTCTGAGAGTATGGGAAGTTCTTTATTGCTACAATGCCAGAAGGTTATCTTACGGATGTTTACTTTCTTTCTTGCTTCACTGAGCCAGTGTCCTTGAATGCCAGCTGAAACTGGTTCGGGATGCAACTTTAATTTAATTTAATTTAATTTAATTTATTACATTTATATTCTGCCCTCCCCGCTTTCGCAGGCTCAGGGCGGATAACAAAAATACAAATGTTAATACCATTAAAAACATTAAAAAACACTATATCTAATCATAAAAATTACAGCTATGTATATAAATGTCATATATTTACATACAAATAGATAAAAGCAGCACATAATTGAGATTTGATGTTTCATACAGCGGTTTTTCCAGAGAAACTATGTGCAGTATCGTGTTATGCTCCCACACCGGTGCTCCAGCAATGACCCGTGCCGCTGCATTCTGTACCAGCTGTAACCGCCGGATCAGGCCCATGGGAAGCCCAGCGTAGAGTGCGTTACAGTAGTCCAGCCTAGAGGTGACCATTGCTTGGACCACTGTAGCCAAGTCGCGGGGAGATAAATAGGGGGCAAGTTGTCTGGGCTGCTGAAGATAATAAAAGGAAGACCTGGCAACTGCAGTGATCTAGTCCTCCATCTTCAAGGAGGAATCCAGAATCACCCCCAGGCTCCTCACTCTCGGGGCCAGCGTAAGCACTGCCCCATCAAGTGTAGGAAGCTGGGGTCCCGCAGCCACCCCCCCACGACTCAGGTACAGGATCTCCATCTTCGTGGGATTCAATTTCAGCTGACTTTGCCTCAACCAACCAGCCACAGCTTCAAAAGCACGCTCCAGGACATCAGGGGCTGATCCAGGCCGCCCGTCCATCAACAGATAAAGGTGGGTGTCATCCGCATATTGGTGACACCCAAGACCGAAACTCCGTACCAGCTGGGTGAAGGGGTGCATATAGATATTAAATAATAATGGAGAGAGTATCACTCCCTGTGGCACACCACACACTGGTGGCCTACGAGATGATATTCTCTCTCCAAGTGCCACCCTCTGTCCCCGATCATGGAGAAAGGAGACGAGCCACTGCAGTTCTGTCCCCTGGATCCCCACATCGGCAAGGCGGTGGGTCAAGAGCTTGTAATCGACTGTATCAAACGCTGCTGACAGATCCAGTAAGATCAGCAGTGCTTTGTAAACAAAATTTATTTTTAATATCTAACATAAAAAACTACAAAAGACTACAAAAGTATAAGGGGGGAAAAAGGGAAGGGGGGACTGGGAAAAAGGGAAAAGAAACATACAAACAACAAACGCTACACTACATGTCTTGTATTCCCTTCATGCTGCAATTTTTCTTAAAAGTTAACTTTCTAATATGCTATCAGATTGGTAGATCTTATACAATACAGACTATATTCAGGATCAGGTTTTCCTCCCCCCCCCCCTACGTCTCGGTCTCAGTTCTCTCTGCGCAGCTGAAGCAGCTGCGCCCTCTCTCTCCTCCCCACCCCCACTTTCCCCTTCAGACTTTGGGCTTTCTTCTTGCTGGAACTCCTGATGGTTGAACAAAAAGTCTGTCAGCTGCGCTTCCGATGTAATCTTGTAGGTTTGATCCTTATATCTAAACCAGACGCCTTCTGGAAACAACCATTTATATTTTACATCACATTTCCTCAAGAAAGCCGCAAGTCCTTTATACTTAAATCTTCTTTTACGAGCCAAAAATGGAACATCCTTCAATATTTTAACCTTGTAGCCCAAATAATCCAAGTCCACATTGTACGAATTATGTAAGATGGTGTCCCGAGTCTTCTTAGATGAAAAGTCAATAATAATCTCGCGAGGCAGCTGACGCTTCATTACATACTTTGAAGATGTCCGCCGGACTTCCAAAATATCACTTTTTAACTCTTCTTTAGTTGCCTTTGCGAATGGTGCCAAAAGTCCAGACACCAAATCTTTTAAATTTTCACTTTGCTCCTCTTTTACATTCTGAAGACGCAATACCGTTTGGGCACGGTCCACTTGCAATCCTATTATTTGATTCTCCAAAAGCTTCACTTCCTTACTTGTTGCTTTCATGAGTACTATGTTCTCGTGTGCAGACTGCTCTGCTCTGGTCGCTGTTTCTTTAATGGTTTTCACTTTGCTTTCCACTGAATCAACCTTTTGCCCCATTTCATTCAGTTTCGCTACAAAGGGCTGCACAGCATCAAAGACTGCTCGTCTCACCATCTTTTCCAAAGTTTCCCCCTTCCCCTGTAACGTCGCCATCGCCGATTTACTCATTGCTGGGCTCTGTTTTTTCGTCGCCATCTTAGGGGGGAGGCACCAGCTAAGTTCTGAAACTCCGTGAAGGGGAAGAAATCCGCACCTTCTTAGCTTCAACACCCACCAATCCTTCGCATACGCTTAGAAATCAGAAGGGATTCGCTTACTTACAGGTTTTCACCTTAAATCTGCTTATTGCCGTTCTCCATGGCCTGGCTGCACGCGATGTGCTGTGCAAGTCTGCCGGCCTCCATTGGAGCAAACGGGCAATTTACCCCCTGCATTGCTTTCAGGGGGTTCTTCCCGCCGCGCTACGGACCCTGTCTCCCTCACTGGGAGTCCTGGGGGTTAACCCTCGCGGGTCAACTGCCCGGTCAGGCTGCTCGGACGTTTCCTCCCGGACCTGCGGAGAGGAGCGTCTGACATGGCTGGGAAAACGAAACCGAATCCCAGTAAGATCAGCAGTGCTGATCCGCCCTGATCCAGATGTCTGCGGAGATCGTCTGTGAGGGTGACCAGCAGTGTCTCGACCCCATGTCCTGGGCGGAAACCGGACTGGAAGGGATCTAGGGCCGAGGTCTCATTCAGGAAATTCTGCAGTTGCTTCTCTGCCGTCTGCTCAATCACCTTACCCAAAAATGGGAGGTTCGAAACCGGTCGGTAATTGAGCAGGTCGGCAGGATCTAATGATGATTTCTTCAGAAGAGGCCGTACCACAGCTTCCTTCAGTGCCTTAGGAAAAACCCCAGAGCTCAAGGATAGATTTATAATCGCCTCCAAGGAATCCCATAGTCCGTCAACACTGGCTTTCACCAGCCATGACAGACACGGGTCCAAGGGGCATGTGGTAGGCCGTACCACCTGCAGAATCCTGTCCACCTCTTCCCCAAAAAGAGGGCTGAAATGATCAAATATAGGTCCCAAAGACGGCCAAGGGGCCTCTAGTTCACTTACAGTATCAACTGTGGCTGGTAAGTCACGGCGGAGAAGCAGGATCTTATCAGCAAAAAAGCTTGCAAAAGCCTCACAGCTTATTTCCAAATTCAACTTTTGGTGGTCTCCACCTAAATGGGACACCAATGAATGAACCACATTAAATAATTTATCCAGGCATGAGCTAGCTGATGCAATGGAAGCTGCATAATATTCCTTTTTCGCAGCTTTCACCGCCATCTCATAGGACCTCATAAACAGCCTATAAGATGTCCTTGCTTCCTCGTTATGAGATTGCCGCCACACACGCTCAAGTCATCTTAGTTCCCGCTTCTGTTGCCGTAGCTCCTCTGTATACCAAGGAGCCCGGAGATTCCGGCAGTGAAGAGGACGACGGGGGGCGATTTCATCGATGGCCTCAGAGAGCCGGACTTGCCAGCTCTCCACTAGCTCATCTAATGAACCGCCATGGAGCATTGGTTCCCGCAGAGCATTCTGGAACCCATTTGGGTCCATAAGTCTCCGCGGGTGAGCACTTCAGAACTAAAGATAAGTTCATCTGTCTCACTGTATAGTCTAAACCAATGTCTCACCCCCACCCCAGCTTTTCCCCAAAGGCAGGAATAGTCCCTATAACTAACACTGCTGGCCCTGCCTACGTCACTTTTACCAATTCCACTGTCTAAGCACCTTGTACTGAATGGATCTCTAATAAAGTTACTTCAACTGGAACACCTGTGTGTTAACTGTGGAGAACTTGGGGACCTAACTGCCAGGGACTGACAATAACCTTAATAACTGCAAAATTTTAAGAGATATTTGGAATTTTTCATGGTGTTTCGAAATCTTTAGATCTTTATTTCACAATATCTTTGGAAACAATGGCATAACTTTTAGCCTCCTGCATACAGTTTGAAGCACAGACCTACAGAAACCATTGCCACTGCAACTGTATTCCACTGCTGATTATGCTTTCCATGGACACCTCCTCTGTCCTTCTCTCTACATTCACCTTCCATGCAAGAGAAGACTCACCTGGCTGGACTGTGCTTTATTGACATCAGTTTCTCTCAGAGGAAAATTTAGAATTATAGTGAGGGAACAAAATATCTCACTTCAACATACATTTTTAAAATAGTTTAACATACTCAGTAGAAGTTCCTCCAAACAAAACATGGTTACAGTCACTAGCAGTGCATACCTCACTCACTGCCATACTCCCATCCCACTCACTGAGAGCCAGTTTCATGCAGCGGTTAAGAGCAGCAGGACTCTAATCTGGAGAACCAGGTTTGATTCCTCACTCGTCCATTTGAAGCCAACTGGGTGACCTTGGGTCAGTCACAGCCCTCTCAGAACTCTCTCAGCCCACCCACCTCACAGGTGATTGTTGTGGGGATAACAACAACATACTTTGTAAACCGCTCTGAGTGGGTGTTAAGTTGTCCTGTATGGCGGTGTATAAATTGAATGTTATTATTATACTGCCCTCCCATGAAGAGAGCTCCCCCTTCAGGCTTCTCTTTGTTGCATCAGGAGTGAGTGACTTGCAGTGATTGTGTGTTCTTTCCTAAACTCCGGTTTTCTTTCTGAGAAAAAAAGTCAAGGAATATTGTGAAATATATAGTGAAATGGTATAATGGAAATGAGAGTTGTAAAATATTTACTCTGATCAAGGAATGCAGTGAGGTGACCGGAAACAGAGGGAGTGGATGACATTGGGCAGGAGGGAAAATGGGGTGGGGGCTGTATAAGATTTATTTTGTTTGTGAGTTGAGGTTTAAGAATTCAGTGAAGCAACCAATCAGAAATGGAGAGGGTATGGCATAATATCAAAATGCCCAGCAGTGCTATTGCACTGCCATGCTTACAGCATGCACCACGGATTCTGGCCAGCCCTACTCATGACATTGCACTATCCACTTCTGCTGCTAGAAGCAGGATTGGCCCCATCCAACAGGAAAATGTCTGTGGATTTCTCAAATCAAACCGGGAACAGAGAGTCTCTCTACATGAGACATCTTGTATGGGTATAGTCAAGTGTAGGGAGACACAATGTTAGCTGGGAAGCATAGTTTAAAAAGACAGAGCCAAAGGCTCTGTCAATTTCACCTCTCTACAAGAGGGTAGTTGAAAAAGACAGAGCCGGCGGAGATTGCTCCTCAGCGGATTTGTTAATTTCATCATTGGAGAAGTGAAAATGACAGAGCCTTTAGGGAGGCAAAAATGAAATTAACAAATCCGCTGAGCAACGATCTCTACCAGCTCTGTCTTTTGAAACTACCCTCCTGTAGAGAGGTGAAATTGACAGAGCCTTTGGCTCTGTCTTTTTAAACTAAGCTTCTGTCTTTTTAAACTAACCTTCTCAGCTAACGGTGTGTCTCCTTACAATTGAGTATCCCCGTGTAAGATGTCCAGTACAGAGAGACTCTGAGGGGAGTATGTTATTCTAGCACTTTTATCTCTACCTTCATTCCTACATTCTGCATCCGAACCATGCCCTGTAACTCAAAGCTGTCTTTAATCGGTGGCAGCTGGCAGTTGGTGCAGATACTAGGATCTCCTCATAATGCATTTCATTTTTTTTTTTTTGCTTTTGAGCCAGAATGCTGCACCACCAACTTAAGCAGTCAACCTATCCCTATGTGAGGAGTCTCCTCTGTCCCCTTCCCCTTCCTATTTATTGCAGCTAACCAATGGTAAGTGGGCTGTATCTGTAATAAGACTGTGTCAGGGCAAGGGGGAATGCCAGAGAGTATCTGGGGAATTCTGCTTCAAGGCAGGAAAGGAGGCAAGTAGCGGATTTACGAACAAATGCGGGTGCGCTCATCCGCTCTTGGGACTCCAAAGCAAGAAAAGATGCTTAATTTTGTCTGGTATTTTGCTGTCTGCGAGGAGTGAAGGCGAAGTGACCAGAATACCAAGGAATGTTAAAAAAAAAACTTGCAAAGGTGTACAGGGAGAGGAAACCACTTCCGCAGACATCTGGTCAAGGGAAGTTTTCGCTGTTTTACATCTTCTGCCGAAGGGCATGAATTAAGAGACAGCAAATGACAGCTGGAAGAAAAATTACCGGAGCGAATGGTTTTAAATATTAATTGCTATTAATTGTTTCATCATGATATCAATTAGCACAGTACTGCCAGTCACTTTAATTATGAAAGACAATAAAATCTGATAATTTGGAGAAGGGGGAAAATGTGATAACCCCCCCCCCCCAAATTTCTCAATGATAGTAATTATTTTAAATGAAAGCTAGAGTTGTTTGGCAGGAAAAGCATCGCTTAGAAACAAAGTTGGTGAGTATCAAACAGAGAACCGTTGTTTTATAGTGTTAAATTGTACTAAATTATCTAAATAGGCTAATGCAAGAAGAGCAGAACCCTCTATCAGACCCAGCTTCTGGTCTCCAGCACTGGAGGCCCCAAAAGTAGGACAGGAGGGAAAAAAAACTGCTTCCTGTGGTTCCCCCCTGCCCCGGCAAATACTTTGCTCTGAACAGCAGGTGGCATCACTAATTTTTCTAGCCTGTTTTTAAAGCCAGTGGCAGTTAACACCGTCAGTTATTTATCTTCTGGGTGAAGAAGTATTGTCTTTTCCCTGTCTTGAATCTCCTGTCAATAAAACCGTGCCTGCAGCAAAACTGGCTCAGGGCTGGATCTACAGGGGTGGGGGGTTCTCTGTAATTAAAGTGATGCTGCAAGCAATGTTATTTCTACGACTCAGGATAAATTTAGGCAGATGGTGAGAGAGAGGGCAGGAAGGGATGAGCCAGTGCTCAGATCTTGTGGCCTTGTCTGATGTGCCCAGGGTAATGCTGATTGCCACTTTGGGGTCAAAAAGAAACTTTCCTCCAGGCCAGATCGGCCAGGGATCCTGGAGGATTTTTGACCTTCCTCTGGGCATTGAGCAGGGATCCCTTGGGGAGTGTGGCTGGGGTGGTTGTGAATTTTCTGCCTTTTGCAGGAGAGTTGGACTAGATGACTATCGGAGTCATCTTTCAGTTCTATGGTTGATTCCGCACACGTTGGATAATGCACTTTCAATGCACTTCAGCAATCGTTTGGAAGTGGATTTTTTCTTTCACACACGAAAAATTCAGTTCCAAATGATCTCTAAAGAGGATTGGAAGTGCATTATCCAACGTGTGCGGAATCAACAAATGATTCTATGGTTGTAATTGTTTTTAAAGCCAGTCATAGCAAAAGGCATTTAAAGAGTCTTTTAATGTATATTAGCATTTGTATCAGCTCAAATGCCACTTTTTAAATACAAAATAGATCATCACAAAAATTTGGCTCAGCACTAATATTGTGTACACCTCAAACTGTGCAACCAGCCGTGTGTCTCATAGAGATATTTAGCTGCCAGTCTCCTGTTGAAGCAGGTTTGCCTCTGTGCAATATGTGAAATGGCTCATTCAGAATTCTTTCAGAACACAATATTGATGACACTGGAGAAGTAGACTGGAAGGAAGCGGCAAAGCATGCCAGTGAAGTTGGCAGGGCAGAACTCTTACTCTGTAAGCCTCTGTCGTATAATCAGGCTTTTTTTAAAAATGGCACCTATGCGTTCGTGTTCAGAATTGCACAGCCTATGTGATTTGACTCCTTAAGAAAAATAGCAGACTTTCCCGTGCAAGCCTGTTGGGAAATAAATCCCATTATGGACAACGGAGATTCTTCCCAGGTAAGTGCATTAGGTTGCAGCTTACATGGGCCAAACTACAAGTGACGCCTGACACTAGTTGGACACTTGTCAGCTTCCCTCAAGTTTTGATGGGAAATGTAGGCAGCTTGGCAGAATGTTGGACAAGTAACAGTTGAAGAGTCCATTGGACAGCAGTCGGAGAGCCAAGCTGCAAGACCAGGATGCCTAAATTTCCCATCAAAACTTGTGGGAAGCTGACAAGTGTCCAACTAGTGTCAGGTGTCACTTGTAGTTTGGCCCAGCCTGATATCGTGAAAATGGTATCCATAATGTCACTGGCATGGAACTTGGTAGAACTCAGAGTTTGGATTGTGTGACTGTTTAGTTCAATAAATCGTTTTCTGTGAATCTTCTTAATCAATTCCATATTGATCAGTTTGTGTCCTTCTCATTTCCAATAGACTTTTGGAAGTGTTTAGCGGCCATCAGTTAAAGAGGAAAATGTGATAGCTAAGCTGTTAGTCATTTTCTTAGAATACACTTCACTGTCTTTGAACAATGATCCAGTGTTTCTACCTTTTTACTGAAGGAATTCACAGATTTTAGATCTTGAAAGATAAATGTGCACTGTTGATTTATCACATAGGCTTAACCTTTGGGATGAATATTTAAGACTGGATTTTTTTAAAAAATGCATAATTCTTTTATTATGAGATACACAATGTTTTTGATGTGAGATGAAGGATTAGAGATGGCCCCCTTTCTGTGTTGTTGGTTCTTCTGCTATGTGTCCCGCTCTTTCTGCCTTCCAGTTTAAATGGGAGGCTATTTTATGTTAAATTTGAAATGTTTATGTTTAAAGTTAGGTGCAGTCTTGAATCCCTTTGCCTTCTGGTTTAACAAAAGCACATGTACAAGAAGAGTCCTGTGGCACAGAAGCTGCAGTACTGAAGCCCAAGCTCTGCTCATGACCTGAGTTCGATCTTGGCAGAAGCCAGGTTCCAGTCCAAAACTGTGTGGGATTGCAACCAGAGGGCAACAAGGAATGGAAATGGGCTGGAGCTGCCTTCCAGAGCTGGGCTTGGACCTGGAGAGGTTATCATGGGCTCAAGTTTCCTTTCTGGCATTTCACAGCCCCTTCACACAGCTCCAGTGTATAGCAAAGCCTTTGCCCTGCCACCAGCTCTGTCTTTTTAAACTACCCTTCCCAGCTACCACTGCATCTCCCCACACTTGTTCACATGTCAGGTGTCTTGTGTAGAGAGACTCTGAATCAACAGTGCAATACAAAGAACAAGGCAACTGGATGCAAACTGAATGACCAGAAGGGAGGGATGAGCTGGGGTCATATGCTGGAGCTCCTTCCATGTTTACTTAGCCATAACAATTTCTGGCAGAGGAAACAAGCTAAAGACAAGATGTTGGATTTTAGTGACACTTTGTCCCCCTTGCTCTTTTGGGATCTTTTTTCCTCCTCTCACCTTCAGAAAGATGCAAAGAATCCTAAACATACTGACCATAGTGGACGAGAGGTTTTCTGTCTCTTGAAGATGTGGTCCCTCCTTCCTTACATGGACTAGCCACACAAAGAGCAGTGATATTGTGTATTTTTGCTTCTGAAGCAAAAGCACGCCCGTGTTCTTTCTCCTTCCGAATATCCTCCAGCTTGGTCAGTGATGAAGCATTACTCTTTCTCACTTTCACTGGCACACACTCCCTCCCCCTCTCCCCCCCCCGTAGCCTGCAGACACCCTTTCTACCCATTAAAGGGAAGAGATCAACTCGAGGTCAATTTGAATTAGCTTTGCTTCTGCCACGGTTGTGGACAGGATACCCAGGAGCCATCCATTGCCTTCCAGATAGCCTTTTCGGAGGAAGATGTCTTCAAAGAGTTGTCAATTTGTTTTATCCTTCGGATCCTGTTGTTATCTGTGTCCGTTCCTATTATCTCAAGCAATGTGACAAGTGTTGAATAGTGGGCCTGTATAAGGGGGGGGGGATAGAAACTTTATCTATAATCTGCAGCTAGCTTCTATTGACTTTTAATTTACTTCTTTTATGCCCTGCCTTTCTCCCGAGTGGTGACCCAATTTAGCTTACATCATTCTTCTCTCCTCCAATTTATTCTCACAACAAATCTGTGAGGTTGGTTAGGCTATGCGACTGACCCATGGTCACTCAGTAAGCTCCCATAGCAGAGTGAGGATCTGAACCTGCATCACTGAGACCCTCTAACCACTACACCACACTGGCCTTTATGGGACAGTCATATTTTATACAATTTTTAAGGCAGTGGTGGCTTCCCCGCTAAGCAAAGGCATGCTTGCTGCTGATTCCCTGAAGGACATGCACTACCACCTGCCTGTTGCACAAGCATCGCAAAAACCAAAGTGCTGGAGTTCGAGTAGCAAAAAATTGGAGGTGGACAAACAACAGTAGCAAAGAGCAGGGGGAGGTAGAAGAGGCTACAGCCGATAGGAGAAGGTGGAGTAGCATCAGGGCGCTCCCAACTGGAATGGCATCAGAATTTCAACTGACCTCCTGGAATTTCAACTGATCTCCAGACTACAAAGATCAGTTCCCCTGAAGAAAATGGCAGCTTGCAGGGAGGGTATTTGTGGCATCACCTCCCTGCTGTACTGTCTCTCAGGCGGTACCCCAAATCTCCAGGAATTTCCCAACCAAGAGTTGGCAGCCCTAATCAGAGCTGGATTAAGCGGAGGAAGCTGGAGTTGACAGCAATGGAAGAGAGGGGATGGGATTTTCCTTTGCCTCTGAGCCCTCTTTTAAGCTCTAGTAACTTGAGACCTGGTACAGCTGATTAAATCACACGTCCTTCTGGTAGGTCCCTGCAAGGACCATTTCATTAGAGCACCAGCTCTCACTCTCTGCTTTCCATTTGAAAACAAGTGAACACTATGAAGTAGCCTTAGTATGAATAATAATATTCAATTTCTATATCACCCTTCAGGTCAACTTAACACCCACTCAGAGTGGTTTACAAAGTGTTTTACCATTATCCTCATGACAATCACCCTGTGAGGTGGGTGGGGCTGAGAGAGCTCCAAAAGAGCTGTAACTGACCCAGGGTCACCCAGCTGGCTTCAAGCAGAGGAGTGGGGAATCAAGCCTGGCTCTCCAGATTAGAGTCCTGCTGTTCTTAACCATCACACCAAATTGCCTCCTGCTGTGCAGTCCCCTCGTCTCAATGGACCTATGAGAACTTAAAGTAACTACCTCTTAATTAATATTCTGGGTGTGGGGGTCTGCTCTGTTAGAGTGTGCTGTGCAAGCCCAGGCTCCGCACATGTCCAGTTCTGCTACCCCGTAGGGTTTTTCAGCACCCCAAAATGGTTTCCCTTTTATATTGCAGCTGCCGGCATTGCACTTATATGCACAGCTGGCTTGGTAGCCTAACTACAGCAAAGCATTCTGCTATAGCTGTGGAAAGTCTGATGGTCAGGTTTGCATGACAATGTGTTTGTCAACTACCATCTTCCGTGGGGCTTAGAAAGGGACTAGTCCTGGGATGCGGCAGGCGGCTTTTTATGCATGGACCCTGTGCATTGCCCCATGGACTGGGGCCGTCCTTGGGTCCAGAAATGCTTAATTCTCCATTAAGCTGTCTGAAGTGCCCGGGAGGGTCTTTCAGGTGGTTGCTGTTCCAGCAGCCAGGCGGGAGATAATTTCAGAACTCTTTCTCCCTCATTTTGTAATTACACAAAGATGGTCATCTTCGGCGCCAGAATTCATAAAGAAATTCCTAATGAGAGAGGGAAAGAGTTTGAACCTAATTATTTTCTGTGCATAAAATTTTCCTCTATGATTTGTAAAGATCGCTTTGTGAAAATGATCATTTAGCATCTGGTGTGCTGGGAGAATTGTGGCAAGCGTGAGAGATGGTATAGTTTGCATAGTTCCAAGCAATTTTCTCAGAATGCTTTTGTTCAAGTTCTGTAATAAGCCAGTGATTTTGCTGATTTCTAGCGCTGATTTTCTATATTTAGGCCATTATAGCCTCTATTTTGGTATACTCCGGGCTTTATAAAAAGCGATCAGCCTGCCATTTTGCATTTGATGAGGACTGTGCCACTGTGTGAGAAGTTTTTTGAGGGGTGGGCTTTGAGGGCTTTGAAACTAAACTTTCTAGATCTTTACTATTTATTTTATTCATTCATTTTATTTGATTTATATCCCGCCCTCCCTGCAAGCGGGCTCAGGGCGGGTCCCAACATCATAAAATCATTAAAACCACTGTTTAGATACAATAAATAGTTAAAAGTGGTCATTAGCGTTAATAAATCAGAAGAGGTTTATGAGTTTGTATTACAGTGCCCAAACTTCCTTGCCTTGAAAAATCCATGGCGTTTCTGTGTGTCAGCTGCAACTTGATGGCAAAAAATAAAAATAAAAATAAAACAGTGCCATCCTAAGCAAAGTGCCGTTCCTTTGAAGCCCATCAAATATAATGGACTTAGAAGGGTTTAACTATTCATTCATCCAGCAAAGATTTTTGGTTGGCTTCATTAGTTGAAGCACTCCTCCCTTTCATTTATGAACATGTGTTTGTGATGCGACGTCCCCCCCCCCCCACATGGGTCAGTAATGACTCGGTGCTTGCAGAGGGGACTACCTTTACTTTTTAAAACTCAGTTATTCAGGAAGATTTGCAGAAGATAGAAAGCTGAAATCTGGTACATAAATAGTCCACGACTTCTTCGCAAGGGAAGTCAGAAAGAAGGGCAGGAAAGTTTTCTGGTTAACCATTGCAATGTGCTGCATGAATTGTATGTTTGCAGCACATCAGGTTATCCGCAGACAGCTGGCTTGGGAATTGGTAGCAGCTATTAAAATTCTCAGTCTAGAACATGTTAGAGGGGATATCCACAGGTTCGACTCTCCTCCGAGGAAAGCCATCTTTGTAATTATACCTGGGAATGCATCTCTCTTCATGCAAAATCCAAATGGTATTTAAGAGATGTGATGATATGCTAAAAGAAAAGTGGTTTCAAACACTTTTCATCTATGGAGACTTTAATTTGGGAATCATTAACCTGGCCATAGCACAGTTACCTTTGAGTATAATTGAATGTAACTGAGTGTAATTTTATCAAAGTAATGTGTGGGTCGGGGATCTGAGCTCACCCAATGTTACTGCTTGTCAGTTTTTGCCCAAAAATTCTTGTCCCACCAACCTGCTTCCAGTACTTTGCCTGCAAAAGAGCCTAGAATGATGGACTGGAGAGCAAGAACAGGAAAGATTTTCTCACCTGTATGTGCCTATCACATCGTTCCCCACCCCAGCCTAGCAAAGAAGCTCTCTCTCTCTCTCTCTCTCTCTGGTATGGTGCCTCCATTAGAGAAGCTGTGGTTGAGAAGGCACGCACTCTAATTTCTCTCCCAGAACCTTGCAAAGTAGGGCACTGGAGTCTCTTATTGTCTGCCGCCATGCCTGGATGTTTGCCCTCTTTATCTTGGGGTCCCTCCTTGTGCTAAGGCCCAGGGGAACAACTGCCTCCAATGAGGGTTGCAGTAGCCCTGGTGAGAAGAATCAGTGCAAAGATCTCAACTAAATAACTTTATTTACTACAGCCACAACTCTAGAGTAAAATGCAGACAAAGATAAAAGGTTACAGGCTAATGAAAATAAAGACAGAAAAAGTGCTAGCTAAAAAGGAACTTGCAGTTTCTGGACATCATCCCCCACATGAACTGATGGGTGGGAGCATAAAACACACATAGCCACATGCACATCCAACAGAAGGGAACAGCATCCTTTGAGGAGTCACCCCACATGGGCTCTCAGACGAGTTACCCAATCCAATGTTAAGGTTCTGGTCCCAAAATCCCGGCAAAGCCTTTTGCCCAATAGCAAGATGACTACAGACTAGAGATGGACACGAACCAAAAAACGAACCAAAGTTTGGCACAAACTGGGCTGGTTCATCGTTCACAAACCAACAGTTTGTCAGAGCCCATTTCTGATGAACCGCCATGAACTTTAGGTTGGTTCGTTTGGTTTGTTTTTTGGTTCATCACTGCAGACAGCCTGGCACGGATCAATCAGTTTCCTAGGCAATGGAGGGGGGGACTTTCTGCAGACCTTATGCTGACCTGAAAGTGACATTTTACTGACACAGAAATGACGTTTTCACGAACCAAACAAACCAAGGCAAGTTTGTAAAAGTTCGTGGTTTGTAGTTTGTTAAACGTGATGAACCATGAATCGCACAGTTCGTTTCCCCCCCAGTTCGTGTCCATCTCTACTACAGACCAATGGGTGCTTCTGTTTTTATACAGGAATGTGATAGAACTTCCCTCCCGAGAGAGCTATCTATTTCCCAGGCTGACTCCACCATCCAGGAGGCTGGTACAATAAAAGTGACAACTGGTTCTTCGCTCCATCACAGTCCCTTATGATGTTGAGATCAGATCTGCCTTTCCGTTTTATGGGTGATCATTTTAAATAAATTTAGTTCAAACGTGGCCCTAAGTGGTTGACATTGAGCAAAATGAAACACTTTCTAATATGCAGATTTTGAAGGAAAAAAAAAACGAGTTCAGAGAAGAATTGGGACCCATCTTTGTTTCTGTTATTTATAGGCACTTTGTAATATGGAATTTTCTTTTTATGCTGCCATTTTCAGTTTGTTGTGGCTAAAAGAATATTTTAATCTAGTAAACGAATTGCAGAAAATGCTCTACATGCTCTAATTTTGATTTCCATTTTTTTTAAAAAAAATTGTAAGTGCCTGAGAAAATTACACTTTGAAAGTGGCATTTGCCAATTAACAGCGTTTCACAAAGATTTTACTTTGCATTTTTAATACACATAACTGAGCGTCCCAAATTACATGATTTGCATTATAAACTGGAACAGCTCCTATGGTGCTCTTGCAGCCCAGCAGTAGAATAACAAAGCTTTTCATTTTGCTCACAGTACATATTTATTTACCAAAGTGTCACCCATTGCAGCTGTCTTTATTCCTATCCTTTTGGGTCATTTATGAAACGATGGCAGCATCTTTGAGCTGTCAAAGGCATGTAAATAAATATCGTAGAGACATAAGCTATAAAGACGAGCAAAGAGAAATTCTGGGAAAGTAAGTTTTAAGCTAAAGGAGTCAGTGTTACCCATCTCTTCAGTCTAGGTTTCCTAACAGTGGATACTGTCATGCAAGCGAGCCTTCATTTCTACAGCAAAACAATGATTGTGGCTTTAATCCCTCCCTTGTAGTCAACCTAAGATGATCTGAAAGCTTCTTTGAAAAGGGGCATTTAAATGTTGAAAACTTGTAAGAATTGGCCTAGTGCTTATTATTGTTAGTTACAATTTGACAAGCAGTAGTCCACTTGTGCATAGGGAAGAATCAGCCCTTTTCCTAGCAGAATCCATGCCCCATACCACAAAAAGTCCCCACAAGGGTGGGAACCATATCGAGTGGTATAAGAGGCCACCTGTTGTGTGTGAATGGAAGGACTCTCTGTTTGCAGATGGGCATATTCTTGCCTCTTGGTGGTGGAGAGTACCCTCAGGTCATAGCTGATTTATGGTGACCCCTAGTTGGGTTCTCATGGCAATAGACTAACAGAGGTGGGTTGCTATTGCCTGTCTTAGCAACTCTGGTCTTCGTTGGAGGTCTCCCATCCAATTACTAACCAAGGCCAATCCTGCTTAGCTCCTGAGATCTGACAAGATCAGGCTTCCCTGGGCTATCCAGGTCAGGGCATTCTTTCCTATTACTGATACCTAAATGTCTTGGAGCTAAAGCTACTCCTAGCCTACATTACCCACCATTTCCCAAAATTATAATTGAGAGAATAAAGGTTATTGTCTAGACTGGCTAGTTCACGCCTCAATGTTTTTGCAAACTTGGGAGAGCTCGCTGTCTGTAATCTCCTGTCTGGACAAGGATTCGAGTATTACACAGGACTAAAATATGCTTGAATAATACTCCTGTGAGGAAGACGTAAGAGCAACTTCCATGAGTCCAAAGGCATGTAGCAGGGCTTCCTTCTTTTCTGGAGGACTGAGAAAGATGGATTCAAACCAGCCCTGTGGCATCTCCAGCTCTTCCTGGCTGCCGATGGAAGGATTCCAAAATGAAGGGAAGGGTTACCCGCAGTCCCTTACAGGGAATAATGTCAGCTGCTGATTCAAGGAATAATTTAATTTCCTGGTGGCTGGCTGTAGCAAGCACTACCTAAATTATAGTCCAGCACAGTGGAACAGTGGGTGTGGGTATACCTACTTTCATAACTATTCCAGACGAAGGATGCTTAAATAAACTTGAACATTCTGCTCAGGTAAGCAGATTGGAAAGCAAGATGACTGACTCCAAGGCCAAGACCATTTATAGGGTTGCCGGCTCTGAGTTGGGAAATTCCTGGAGATTTGGGGCGTGAAGCCTGGAGAAGGCAGAGTTGGAGGAAGAAAATGACCTCAGCAGGGTATAATGCCGTAGAGTCCACCCTCTAAAGCAACCTTTTTCTTCAGGGGAACTGATCTCTGTGGCTTGGAGATCAGTTGCAATTCCAGGAGATCTCCAGCCGCCACCTGGAGGCTGGCAAACCTATGAGATTAAGTAGTCTGGCTTGAACTAAAAGGGAAGTGCCAGTCCATACTCCCGACAAAATGTGTGGTGCTCCTCATAATGACGATGACTTTTTTTTGCAAGCTAGAGTTTTCTGTGGAGCAGAATTTTCTTTATGTTCATGCAGAATATAAACTGCTGAACCAGCAGTGTCACATTGGTATTTAGCTAATGGAAGCACATACATGATATATGCAATAGAACTCTAATGGGATAAAATGTCAGCCTTTCTCACCATAAATACATATGCTGTAGGTTTGAAAAAGTTTTAATTGTGTGCTGCAGTTCTAAGGTGGGGCACTAATCTGTCTAGAAGTGCAGTTGTTACTTTTGTAACACACATCCAACTAGTGATGGTAGATCTTATAACTGGCCTGCTATTTTCATTTCCCAAAAGAAGTTTTAATTCTTTGCTTTTAGTAGCCATACATAAAAATATGATTTATGAATCAGAATGTAAGGGATGCTGATTCATTACAGAATAAATGCAGTATTTATCAGGATAAAATAAGTTTATTCAATAATCACAACATAAAAATCATATCAGGCGATAAAACTGAGGAAAGTAGAATTATTAAGACACTTTGGATGCCCACTGGGGAGAAAGGTGGGGTATAAAAGAAGTAAATAAATAAATATTAGGCATAGAATGCACAGAATATATCTGGGAAAATGTGTATTAGGATGTTTTTCTGTGCTCGCTCACTTGAGAGATAGCCCCATTCATTTTGGTGGAACTTGTGCATGAATTCCAAATTCTATTAAATACAGGTGTCTGTGTTACATAATCCAATTATTAATTACTTTAGGAGAGTCTGATCTCATCAGATCTCAGAAGCTAAGCAGGGTCAGCCTTGGTTAGTAATTGGATGGGAGACCTCCAAAGAAGACCAGGGTTGCAGAGGCAGGCAATGGCAAACCACCTCTGATGGTCTCTTGCCATGAAAACACCACCAGGGGTTGCTATAAGTCAACTATGACTTGAGGGCAGGGTTTCATTTTCCAAAGCTATAGCACTACTTTCTTTCCTCACTTTATACTTCTAGCTGTCTTTTCACCTTGGCAGGGGAATGAATCTGTCATCCGTTTCAGCATATGCCTTAACCATGAGCCTAGAGCAAAATTTGAAGAATTTTCCAGAAAGACAATCAATTAAATTACATTGAATACCATTAATATCTGAAAAATGCTCTGAGGTGTGATAGTTTCTCATGAGCAATCAATAAATGGTCTGTAATGATTTCTACTGAATCAGAAAAATTATGTTAGGTAGTCTTTATGAATGTTACATTTCTCAGTTGTTAATTCTCCTTTGTTGGATTATAGGGATTTCTTTGGATCCTGGTGACTCTTTAGGAAGTTGTTTAAAATGGGCATCCTGTACCTACAGAGATAATGTGTGTTCCTTTTCAGTGATGGTTAGGGTTCCATGAAGGAAGCCACACACATTTCTAACCCCAGCAAATCACTCTTGGCATCTGTCTGACAAACATCAGCTGAGTTGAACCTGATTCATCTAAGTCATTCAGGCTGCAATGAAAGGCTTACATGATTAAAAGGGGAGCAAGATTCGGGTCCAGTGGCATCTTAAAGACCAACTAGATTTCCAGGGTATGAGCTTTCGAGAGTCAAATTGGTATTTAAGGTGCTAGTGGACCCAAATCTTGGGCTGTTCCACACGTCCTTATAGGCACGGCCCACCCACGTAACTCTGGTGTCTCAGTTTGCAAAACATTTGTAGGCTGTTTTTCTCCCATTTTCAGTGTTTTTTCTGGGACTGCCATTTCCCTGGTATTTTCTTTTCCTGCGGGTTGATGGAGCACTTCTTCTGCATTCTTGGGCATGTGAATGGTTAAAGCACTCTGATGAATCCTCCAATCACTGTCCAGCTCCTCCCCCAAAGCTCTCAGCCTGCGATTGCACATGTGCAGAGCAAAAAAAAAAAATAGAAAGGGAGGCCAGCTACGATGATGGAAGTGCCTGACCCCCCCTCCCAAACCGCTTTTTTTACAAACTGTGGAGGCTGTCCTGCGACCTCAAAGTGCAAGGTAAGCACTTTTGGGGAATGTATGTGGAGGCTGAGTTTTTGGAGCGACTCAGCAAAAGACACACGATAAGCGGGAAAAGAGCAGGAATGACCGGCTTTGTGGAAACGGCCTTGCTCATTTACTACAGACCGATACAACAACCCACCTGAAAAGGATCTATTCAAAAGATGCCCTTTACATTCACTCCCGCTCACCCACCCTACAAACTTACTGCTTGTTAGAAATCTTCTTCCTGACATCTTTTTCTATGTGTAGGGTTGAATTTTCCCATAAAGAGATTATTCCCTCATGAAAGCAGTCCCTTGCAGTGGTCTTCTCTGCTTACAAGTTTGCCACCTCTGTTTTTCTTTGTAAAACACATCCCAAAATGAATGCCATCGAGGCCTCAGGGTGGAGTCAGTTTTTTCCTCATCATGCAAGGCCTGAAGCCATTTCTGGTGCTTTTATGTCCTGCATGATGGGAAAAATAAAATCAGAGGTCTTTAACGGTTTGCATAAATTGATCTGAACAGAACAACATGTAGACTTACACCTTGCTGGAGTGATGGTCACTGGGAAACAGTCTTCAAAAAGGGAAAGAGGAATTGGCACTGTATTAGAGCCATGAAATGCTAAGAACCAGAAGCTGTAGGAATGAATAGGAAACAATTAGGATACATGATGGAAGCAAAAGCAATTTGTGCTGTTTCAGTAAGATATACTTAAGACGTGAAAACGACTAACTGCCTGGGGAATTAATATGACTGCAGCTAGCTATCTGGTGGAACAGCACCCACAGAGGAGTAGGCCCCTTCTTCTATTCATGGACTTACTTACAATATTGAAAAGTGGCCTGGGATCCGTGTTTTCAGGATATCCAGTACCTGAACAGGTAAAGCAGCTTCAATGATTCTATCAGCGGCGTGCCAATAAGGCGCAGGAAATTTTGACATGCAGAACCATTGAAGGGACAGTTTGATGGTGATCATGGTTGAAGCTGTGATTCTGTTAAGCAGCAAGAAAATAAGGCAGCGTTTGACTACTTTTTATCATCATCATCATCATCATCAAGAAAAAACTGAAGTAGCAAAAGTTGCCAAACATGACTCTTTTAACGATGAGTAAGATAAGAGTACGAGGAGAGGGGGCGAATTAGCTGCAAGATGCTGAGAAGCTTTGCAAAGTGATACATAGATCTGAACAAATTCCCTTGTGGATTCATGGAGAAAAAGTAATGTAAGTGCTCTACATGTATTAATGAATTAGCAATGAGTTACTGCAAAGGAAACATTTGAAATGGCATGAAAGTGGCAGTCAAACCCCTTTGGTTCTTTTTTTATATATTTGGAAATACGTAGAGGGCAGGGAGAAAATGGAAAAGTGCTTGCTTGAAACGTCCTAGTCTAAGCGCTTCTTGCTAACATCTTGGTAGCAAAGCCGAAAGCAGCAGTGGCCGGTATTACCATTTTCCCTTTGTTATGGAACACTATCACCCCTTTCCATCTCCGTCAGCGGTGCCTGCCAAGAGAGTAATCATTCAACGTGCAAGACACTGAAGGATTTCAGCTCCCAAGCTGACGCAGTTCAGACACTTTTTCATCATGAGCCTTCAACAGGGTAAATAAGTTGATTAAGGGAGGAGATTTGTCATTTCGGATGTGTGTTTTGTCTGTGGGGAGGGGGGGGGGTTGCTGTGCTAGAAAGCGCTCTGCCTTCTTCCCTGATTCTTTTTCTACGAATACATATCCTTCTGTAAGGAGCTGTGCATCATGTCTGTGCCTTCAGGTTTGGTTTCTCAAATACAGCCAGAAGTGACCATTCCCTTGTCTTTATACATTTACAGTGATCGTTTAGAATAACACTAAAACAGAAGAAAAAGATAAGGCCGTCCGGTATTTCAGTGGGTCTAAAATATGCTGAAATGTAATTCATCCCAATCCATGGCGTAGTGTTCTGAGTAAATCCAGAAGCAGAAAGTCCCTGGTTTGAATCTTGCATCTGCTATGAGGTTACGAGACATCTTAAGGCACACACAGAACTATGCTGTGTCTGCAGTGTGATCTGCAGGTCTGCCTGATAGGGTTGTTGTAGGGATTGCAGCAAGTGGTATCCGTGAAACATTTCGAGCATTTGAAAGTGCTCTATAAATGCTCGAGATTTCTGTTTTCATTCCATGAATGGAAGAGTTAGACATTTTAATACTTCACACTAGGGTTGCCAACTCTAGACTGGGAAATTCCTGGAGACTTGGGGAGTATAGTCTGGAGAAGGCAGGATTTGGGGAGGGGAGAAGCTTAAGTGGAATATAATGCCATGGAGGACAGCCTCCAAAATAGCCATTTTCTCCAGGGGAACGGATCTCTGTTGCTTGGACATCAGTTGTAATTTCAGGAGATCTCCAGCCACCACCTGGAGGCTGGCAACCCTACTTCACACCCTACTGTTTTCTTTGGGGCTTGCACCCAGCCTATTTATTATTTACCTGTTTTTAAACACAAGCATTTGGGATAACAAATAAGATGATGTATTCGACATAAGAAATACTGCACAAGCCACATAGTTAGCCACCTTAATCTGTTTTTATATGCAGTCAAAAAGCTGAACGTCCTATAAAACTTTAAAGCCTTACCCGAGGGTTGCTTCTAAGAGGTTCTTGCTAACATAAACACAAGGAAGTGTTGTTTCTGTTCCTACTAACTGACTAATTTACCAGAAGGAGCTAAAAAAGAGAAAGAAAGAAAAAAAAAGGTACCAGAATTCTCATTGAGAATGAAGAGCTTGCCTGAGCTCAGAAATGTTATTTTCCCGGAGCTTGGTGCTTGGCCAAGAGGCCTGTTTTTTGCAAGCCCTCTCACTTAGTTGTCATTTCCCATCTTCCACAGACTATGCAATTGGGGAAGAGAAGGAGAGGGGCAAAGGAGACCATCAAATAGACTAGTACTAGTAGAAAAACCCCTTCGCAGGTGTCCCAATTGCAGACTCACACAGGCAGCAGGCAAGGAAAATTCCCAAGTTGTCTGAGCAGGTCAAGCACAGTTCCAAAGTTCAGGCACCAATTGGGCAACACTCGCAGCTTCATGTCCAAAGGGGGATTCCAGAAACAAGTCCACAGGAACAGGCCGAGGTCAGAAACAAGAGAATCAGTTCCAAACACAGCAGCAAAGTCAGTAGTAAGTGGACACATTGCTTCCACACAGCCACTCCCTCTTCGGCTGCTTTTAAGCCTCACAGTGCTCAGCTGCTTGTGCTATAGCATGCACCTGCTGGCTGTCTCAGTCCTGCTCCTGCAAGCACTCATCATCACTAATGATGCTGGGCCGGTGCTGTGCTGCTAGCCTGGCACTGCACCTTCTGGCTTGGAGGGCTCTCCTAGCCCTCCTCTGACGGCGCTCCTGAGGCTCTGGTGATGATGGGGGAGAGCTGGCCTGCACCTGGTTTTCTGTTGCCAGCCCAGGGCTGGGAAGCTGAGGGGGGGAGCTGGCTGGTGCCTGGCTCTCTGCTGCTGGCCCAGGGCTGGAAAGCTGAGGGACCGACGTGCTGGGGCCTGGCTGTGGATCGATATCTGAGCCTTCAGAGACTGCCTTCTCCTGCAGTGCCTCTGCCCCTGGCTGTGGATCTGGGTCAGGTTCGCCAGCTGCCTCTTCCTCAGAAGAGTCCTCTGAGTCTCTCTGCTCTGCTGGGCCAGGTTGGTCCATGACAGCAAGGTGCAAATTCTTTCTTCTGCAATACAGGAAAAGAAATAGAAACCCCTTCAAAATTAGCCCCCTTTCTGCTAAAATGCTTTTAGTTCTTTAGCTTTTCAGTTCATTTGAAGCATCTTCAAGTTCTCTCCCAAACTCTTGAGCCTGGTGCTGTCCTAATGCACCAGGTGGTGAAACTGTGTGAATCACAAAAAACAAAACAACCATCTAATTTTTAAGGATGTTGAGAGAAGTCCATGTTGAATGTACGAATGCCCGTCTGAGTACTGAAATCTTAAATTGTGGAAGATGCACGGAGCAATGTGTAGGCTTCTTTGCTTTTATTTTCCATGTACTCCTCATTCCAGTGTCTTGGTATAGCAGCTTCTGAGGGCCAAGCTACAAGTGACGAATGACACTTGAATCGCAAGTGGATTGAGTGGAGGGCAAGTGAACAGGGAGAAATACACTTGCCATTCAAGTGTCATTCGTCACTTGTAGCTTGACCCTGAGGGCCAAGCTACACATGACGAATGACACTTGAACGGCAAGTGGATTGAGTGGAGGGCAAGTGAACAGGGAGAAATACACTTGCCGTTCAAGTGTCATTCGTCATGTGTAGCTTGGCCCTCAGTTTGTGCAGTGATCATAACTACAGTTTATCAATCCATAATTCATACAAGCCGTGCTTTGAAAACCAACTTCAAACTGTGGTTTCTAGGACTGGTGTCATTTGCAAAACCTTTCACCCAACATGTCAGTTCACACATCACTCCAAAGCACAATTTAAGTTTCCTTTTTAGGCATGTTGTCTGAATTCAACCTATGAGAAGGCTGACAAATATTTATTACCTTTAAATTAAATTGCTATTTAAGTTCTTGCATTTCCCCTACTGTGTGTCAGTTGAGCTTGTGTATTTCCATGCACCAGTTTCCAGTTGGCACTGGTGAGTCATACAATAGTTTCATTCACACTGGAGCCAAAACAAAATATTGCCAACATTTCATTTTCACAGTTTGAAATCACCATGTTTTAGAACTTGTGTAATATTTTCAATTACAATTTGTTTTCAGTTTTGACTTCCACATATCTATCCAGCTTTCTCGCCTGGAGAACATTTCAATTTGGTTTCAAAAATGTATCTTCAAAGTTGCTCTGTAATATAATTTTGAAAGCCAAATTCCAGAATATTCAATAGAATTTTTTTAACCTTGATTTTAATTATATGCATTTTCAGATCTTGAGATTCCGTTCTGATATTTTGTAGAACATGCCCATATCCTTCAGACGTTAAGCAATTCTAATTTCATAAAAAACAAGCAAGAGTGTTGCAGTATTTTAAAGATGAACACATTTATTGTGGTCAAGGCACTCTTGCTCTGGTAGGCAGATTTTCAATTTACATTGACAATTCAAGAATTTTGGTGCTCAAAATATTTTTCTGGCTCAAGCAGAGACCAGGAGCTCAAGTGGGAACCTTCTGATTTGGGAGTAAACTGTGAAGTGGCTAAGTTTGTTAATGACACTAAATTGTTCAGGGTGGTGAGAACCAGGGAGGATTGTGAGGCACTCCAAAGGGATCTGTCGAGGCTGGGTGAGTGGGCATCAACGTGGCAAATGAGGTTCAATGTGGCCACGTGCAAAGTAATGCACATGGGGGCCAAAAACCCCAAATATAAATACACGATGATGGAGTCCAAACTGGTGGCGACTGACCAAGAGAGAGATCTTGGAGTCGTGGTGGATAACTCACTGAAAATGTCGATACAGTGTGTGATGGCAATAAAAAACCGCCAACTCTATGCTGGGGATTATTAGGAAGGGAATTGAAAACAAATCATGATGCCCCTGTCTAAATCAATGATACAGCCTCATTTGGAATACTGTGTACAATTCTGGTCGCACTGGAAAAAGTGCAGAAGAGGGCAACTAGAATGATTAAAGGGATGGAACACTTCCCCATGAAGAAAGGTTAAAGTGCTTGGAGCTCTTTAGCTTGAAGAAACAATGACTGAGGGGTGACATGATAGAAGTTTACAAGATTATGCATGGGATAGAGAAGGTAGAGAAAGAAGTATTTTTCTCTCTTTCTCACAATACAAGAACTCATGGGCACTCAATGAAATTGCTGAGCAGTCAGGTTAGAACGGATAAAAGGAAGTACTTCTTCACCCAAAGGGTGATTAACACATAGAATGCACTGCCTCAGGAGGTGGTGGCAGCTTCAAGCATAGACAGCTTCAAGAGGGGATTGGATAAACATATGAAGCAGAGGTCCATCAGTGGTTATTAGCCACAAGGTATAGCTGGAACTCTCTGTCTAGGGCAGTGATGCTCTCTATTCTTGGTGTTTGGGGGGGGGGCAATCAGTGGGAGGGCTTCTAGTGTCCCTTCCCCACTGGCAGACCTCCTAAGGACACCTGGTTTTTGGCCACTGTGTGACACAGAGTGTTGGACTGGATGGGCCATTGGCCTGATCCAACATGGCTTCTCTTATGTTCTTATGATTTGCTGGCAACTCTAATATCCAGCACCAGCTTTATGAAGAAGTTGCCTTGTGCTGAGTCAGACCATTGGTTCCTACAGCTCTGTATTGTTAATTCTCCGACTGGCAGCAGCTCTCTCAGATCAGAGGTTGGGGACTGAACCTGAGGCCTTCTGTATGCAAAACATGTGTTCCGCACTGAACTCTGGACAGAAGCTGTGCACACTGGTTGTAGTCGCACAGTGTCAATCCCCATCCACTCTTGTCAACAGTGCGAGTGTTTCCATTCATTAAAGTAGACATAAGCAATGTCTTTTCCGATTGTTGTCTCACAAAAATGTTAATGTCAGAGCACATCCTATATGTTGTCTGCATAGAAATAATTCATTCCGGATTCATTTTCCTAGAATGAAAGCACCTGCAGGGAGGAAAAAGGTTCTTTTTCAAAGAGATCCCGCAGTGTAAAAATTGATGGCTTGCCAACTACGATAAGAAATGTGAGCCACTTTCAATTCCGTGAAAGAACGTGGCAAGAAGCTAATTAATTAAAACTATTGGGAGTTCCTTTGAAGCAGCCTGTGATTAAACACAAGGATTTATTGTGGAACAATTAGGTAAATTTGGCCTCAGGTATCTTTCCTCTATTCCCCAGGGAGTCCGTGATGAAATTCAGGTTTAGAGTTATACTTTATTACAGATTTATCTAATTTAATTGATTCAGCATAAGCTACAAGTCTCATCCAGAACAGTTAAGGCAAAGGACATATTATGTTAATTTGTAGACTTCCCATGAGCTAACTTTTGCTTCAGCTGAAAGAAAGAATCATAGTTTGCCTACATATTTCATATAATTTAAAGTGGAAAGGGATAAGAAGATAAACGGTAATCACCTTCATTATCTCAAGATCTTAAGTGCCAACTTGAATTGGAAATACAGTTGGTTGGATCTTGTGAAAGGCTCTTATTAGGTAACAGAAAGAAGATTTAGGATCCAGTCCAACCTCCTTAAACATGCAGAACAGGTGTTTCAGAGATTCCAGCAGTTAAACTTCCTCTTTTAATTGAACAAGTAAGCTGACCTGTTGACAGAGGAACTTGAGATTGAAAAATGGCTAGGAGATTGCTGAACCCTGTTCCATCCAAGATGTTCAGCGTCAAGCTACCATAGCTCAGAGTGGTTTTGTAGCACTTTCCTGAGGAATAGAATTAAGCACTGTTTAGGAATGTTATCAAACATCCCAATGTCTGGCATGGATTCCCCCGTCTTGGGTTGGACTTGCTATTCTCCTTTCTCCCAATTGTAATGAAATCTGATATAATCATCGCTATTAAAACCGATGCCTGTTTTTGTGTCAGTTATATAGAAATGGCATAAAGGAAACTAATGAATTGGGAACACCAGCTGTGACAATAAGTAAAATGAAAACATACAAAAACACAACAACATACACAACCAAATAGGAATGGAAAAGGGCATACTTGTGCATTCTTGAGTCAGTATGGAGCAAGAACCTGCTCTGTCCTTGCCCCATCCCAGGCTTTATATGTTGTCCAGGGGTATGTGTAAAGCAGCATGGCAGTACATAGAGAACATGTTGCTGCATGAATGAAGTTCATTTATTAAGTTAGATGTCAAAGATTCAGGCCAGTGGATTGACATCTATGCAACCGACCCTGGATCCGGACATTCAAGAGTAATCTTCAGATACTTTTCAAGTGTTAGGCAGACATCTTAGTCAACTCATATAGTTTTTTCTAAACACACACATAAATGCAAAACCAATGTTCATTAAAAAAAAAAACATGAATAGGCCTGGATGTCATCACGTTCAGATGCCAAGATGGTCCCCAAGCATCAAGATATTACGCCAGAACTCAAAATCTCATGGTGCAGGGATGACCCTCCAAATTAAGGTCCTACTGCCCGTCCTCTCAGAGTCTCTCTACATGAGATATCTTACATGAGGACATTCAAGTGTAGGGAGATGTTAGCTGGGAATTTTAGCTGGGAAGCACAGTTTAAAGGCTCTGTCAATTTCACCTCTCTACTCAGAGCTGGCGGAGATCACTTTCAGAGGGTTTGTTGATTTCATCCTTGTCTCCTGAAAGGGGAGGTGAAATTCACAGAGCCTTTGAGGAGGCAAAGATGAACTTAGCAAACCCTCTGAGGGCTAACAGAGGGCCAAGCTACAAGTGACAAATGACACTTGAATGGCAAGTGTATTTCTCCCTGTTCACTTGCCCTCCACTCAATCCACTTGCCAGGCAAGTGTCTTTTGTCATGTGTAGCTTGGCCCATAGTGTCTCTCTCCACTTGAACGTCCTCATGTAAGATGTCTCATGTAGAGAGGTTCTCAGTGAGTCAGCTGTTCACAAGTGTCCTGGGTAGGGGGTCACGGAAGTTGGGAGCGCACCTCCTGGCAAACTGCAAAAGGTGCCATGGGTGCAGAAGACGGTGGCTCCTGCATCCCTGCAGCCTGCCAGCAATGCTGCCATCATCTGCTTATTGGGAGTGGTGTGTGTTTATTGAGAAGGAAACAAACATATAGAAAGCTGTAGTGTGACAGAGTTTGTTGAGAGTGTTGCTGGATGACATAGTATATGTGACATGTGGAATAAAACATCCCAGAGCCCACTAGAGTGCCAACGTGGTCGCAGTGTAAGGATCATTGGCTAAGATTGGTACTGCATTTCTTTCTCAGATGAGAAGCAAGATTCGAGTCCAGTAGTACCTTAAAGACGAAAATTTCCAGGATATAAACTTCTAAGTCCAATGAAGGGAGTTTTGAGTCTCAAAAGCCCATACTCTGAAAATCTAGTTGTTTTTTAAGGTGCCACAGGACTCAGATCTTGCTCTTCTACTGCAGACCAACATGGCTACCCATCTGAATGTATCAGGTGAGTACTGACAGAGATCTCACCTGACAGAGATCTCCCAGGGTTGGTGATGTTAGTTATAGGGAACATTCCCGCCATCGGGATAAGGGCCATTAAAGAGATCTCTCAGAGATCTCTCTTTTGGTGCTACACCTCTGAAGATGCCAGCCACAGCTGCTGGCGAAACGTCAGGAACTACAATGCCAAGACCACGGCAATACAGCCTGGAAAACCCACAACAACCATCGTTCTCTGGCCGTGAAAGCCTTCGACAATACAAAGAATGAAATCATCTCAGTTCTCAAGAAAGATACATTTCGAGCTGGCCACAACCAGCCTTCAAGGACACTTCTGGAGGCAGCGTGGGAAAGAGAAAGTAAATACTTGTGAGATAACCTACTGCTTTAACATCAATAAGAAACTTCTCATGCCCTCAGAGGACCAGTACATAACACAGCATACATTCATGGCAGATATGCAGAACACAGAATACATACATGGCAGATACGCAAACAGGCATATAAATACCGCCCTTCAGGACAACTTGATGCCTACTCAGAGTGGTTTACAAAGTGTGTTGTTATTATCCTCACAACAATCACCCTGTGAGGTGAGTGGAGCTGAGAGCTCCAAGAAGCTGTGACTGGCCCAAGGTCACCCCGCTGGCTTCAAGAGGAGGAGTGGGGAATCAAACCCCGCTCTCCAAATTAGAGTCCTGCCACTCTTAACCACTACACCAAACTGGCTGTCCCAGTTTCATCAGATAATTGAACTTTCTATTCCATTTTCTGGGATCCCCTCTGGTTCAGGGATTGTTATTTCTTTTAAAAACTGTGTTTGTCTACAGCTAACTTCATACTGAAAATTTGTAAGCAGAGTCCATCTTCACTCAAAACCTTGTCAGTTAAAGTGTGCAATTAGTTTGAAATTGGAACAGCCAAGCTTATGAATTAGTTTTTCTTACTAAATCGTCTATCTTAATCTTGCTAGAACAGCAGTAAACATTGTTAATTATCTTTAGAAGTAAAAAGATGTGATTACAGGAGCTGTGATAAAAGACTGCCAGCTTCCCGGAAGTGTGGGATAAGAACAATGTTGTGTGGTACCTACTGTCTGGCATGGCATCATTATTCTAGTTAGTGTCTTTTTAACCACAAAGTTGCTCTTGACTTCAATAGATGAAGGCCTGAAAATCAAGATCTCCCCCCCCCGCCCCCCTGTGACTGAAATTCTTGCATTATGCATGCATTAATTTAGAAGGGAGGTGGTGGAAAGCATCAGGTTTCGTTTAGAGTTAAAAGAAACTGGAATCTTAAAATGTAATATGAAGTTCTCAAAGTTTGAAAAAGTGACACTGATTTTTAAATATTTAAATAATACATTCCCGCACAAACATTTTGAATCACAAGAAAAATAATTTGCACTTTTCTGCTCTTGGTTGTTCAACATGAGTGATAAAGTTGAAAATGCAATGCCAAAACTCAGATTTTTGTCAGCAATCCTGGAATACAGATTTCTAGAATTTTAACTTTTGGGCTATTGCCTAGCATAAAATCCTGTATTTCCAGCCTACCTACATACTCTGAGAGCCAAAACACACGTTAAGAATTACACGTGGTTGCGCGAGTGCCAACGCTCCTGTCTGTTTCGGCCCGCCCGTGCCCATTCCAGGGTTTTTGCGTGTGTCCTGCCCCCACCGAACCTGTGTTTGTGTGTCCGCGTCTGCACATGTCCCTCTTCACGACCAGCGAGTTCCCAGCACTGAGCGGCTCTTTTTCCATTCCAGCGCTTGTGGACATCTCGCTGACTGCTAGACGGCGCTATGGCCTGCACCTTGCGAGCGACCGGGTGACGCAGGCCGCAGCCTGCATGCATAAGATCAGGTGGTGGTGAATACCACCAATTGTAGTACTTGAGAGCTTTTTAAAAACTTACCTATTGGAATTCAGTACAAATTAAAAGTATAAATTAACTTCATCTGACTTTTTCCCTTGGCGAGTTTGAATATTAATATTCCTATTGAAGACTGCAGCAATGCAACAATTCTAAAGATCTCAAATCTCAATGATTTTTAGTACCCCCCTGCCGTTCTTTCAGTAAACAATTAATCTGACCTTACATGGCCATCCACCTGTATGAGATGGGGGCTAGAATCCCCTGCCTGCCATGTGTGGCTACTGAAATCTGACCTTAGGGCTTCTCACAATGATCAGAAGCTTAATTGTGTGCATGCACCCCTAATTAAAGTTAGCGGGAGTTTTTACTGTGCACCCAGGAGCACAAATTGCCCCATAGTTGCAGTGGTTTAATTTAGTATTAAATATTCATGGTACGCAGGGTCAAATGAGGATAAACCAATATTGTAACAGACCGTGTTCATGCGGGAGAGCAAAAGTGTTCAATGGAAAGGTCAACCAGCCATGAAAACACCATTAGAGGGAAGAAAACATAGAACTGTAGATAAAAGTCAAAGATCTTTACCCATCTTCCCGTTTGAAATACACAAGGACAACTTTCATCGAGCAAATTGGGGAAACAAATCTCAAAACTGCAGTGAAGTTTTCCAAATGCCAGATCAGCCCAAACATCTTCCATGGTCTTGCAACCTGACATCTGAATCCTCAGACAATACTCAGAGAATTCCTCGGCTAATAGACTTGCACACAGCCACAGTTTGTGAATTGTATTACTGCTAGTATTAAGGCTTAAAAAATGTTTGGAAATGTCAGCGGATCCAAAATGCAGCAGTCAGATTATTGTTGGAAGCCAGATGCAGGGGCGTATCATCCCTGCATGGGCTCTTGAAAAAGCTGCACTTTGAATTCTTTCCAACCACAGTTCAAAATGCTTGTTCTCATTTCTCAAGCCTCAAATGGACGGTCTCCTCCTGTCTGCCTCCCCACCCTATTTCCTCTCTGTTTCCACCCCACCTCCGCCAGCCAGGTGAGTAGCAATGAGGAGGGGATGGGTATCCTTATCACCAGCCCACCAATCAAGAGTATCTTCCCAAGCCCTGTTGAGGTTTGCCTGGTGCTTACTTGCCTGTCTTTTAGGACAGTAAAATCCCGCACGAGGCTGATTTTAAGGAAAATACCCCTGGGTATTCTGGCCCTAACACGGGTATCTATATAAGGCTACATAAGGCATGTTATAACCTAGAAGGGTACACGTAGTGGTGGAGAGAGCCCTCAAGTCAGAGTTGACTTATGGTGACCCCTAGTGGGTTTTCGTGGCAAGAGACTCACAGAGGTGGTCTGCCATCGCCTGCCTCTGCAACCCTGGTCTTCATTGGAGGTCTCCCATCCAATTACTAAACGAGGTCGACGCTGCTTAGCTTCTGAGATCTGACGAGATCAGGCTCACCTAGACTATCCTGGTGAAGGCATATGGCTACATAAGGCATATTTTAAGGAAAATATTCTATGTATGCAGGCCCTAACACAGGTATTTACATAAGGCTACATACGGCATGTTATAATCTTGCTTGTTTAAATGAGACCTCAAAATCTTCCATAATGTTTTTCTCTTTATTTTTAGAAACAGAAAGTTAAATGCAAGTTAAATTCAGAAAGTTAAATGCAATCAGTTGAGGCATCAGGGTCTCTATAAAAGACCAAAGACCTCAACTTAAATCACAAATTCTAGAGTAGGCCCATTAAACTCTATCAAAAGACATTGCAGTAAGAGTTGTCCAATACCATCATTTTAAAAGTACGACATACCAATATCCATAGTCTTCTTTAGTCAATTTTATTTGCCATTACCAACAATATTACGAGCCCCGTGGCGCAGAGTGGTACGCTGCAGTATTGCATCCAACCTCTGCTCATGACCTGAGTTTGATCCTGGCGGAAGCCAGATTCAAATAACCAGTGCAAGGTTGACTCAGCCTTCCATCCTTCCGAGGTCGGTAAAATGAGTACCCAGTTTCCTGGGAGTAAAGTGTAGAAGACTGGGGAAGGCAATGGCAAACCACCCCATAAAAAGTCTGCCAAGAAAACATCGTGATGCGATGTCCCCCCATGGGTCAGTAATGACTCGGTGCTTGCACAGCAGATTACCTTTACCTTTTACCAACAATATGTTATGAACCTCAAGTTCTCCTCAAAAGACAGAGGGTGTAAAATGCAGAGTGAGAGAAAATAAGGGGATACTTCTTGTGAAATAGCTGCATTATTTTGTAATTAACTATCTGCCAGGAACAACTGTCGAATAACAACACCTTTGGATGATTTCCTTAGTGGATTAAAGGGTGCAAATGTAACAGAGGCAGTAAAATAAACACTTCTGCCTTCATTGTGGTGTTGTGAATAGGCTGATATGTTAAGGAGTACAATATAAATCCCCCCCTCTCAGATTTTCAATGTAGTCATTTTCAGACTTTATGCAACACACATAATATTATTTCCTTTCTCGGTCAGGATTCCCATTGTATGACTACTAGGGAGTCAACAAGTACAAGATATTGAAGATAACACACTCGGCATCGATAAAGTAAATTGTGGGTTTATGAAAACTTATGCAGCAATACTTTACCAGCCTCTTTGTGTTTTTTACTGATGGGGGGGCACCAAAAACGTGCAGTTGTTGGATTTCTGGCTACCGTAGAGATGCTGGAAAAAAGCCATCTACGTACAAGGCCTGTGCAGGTTGAGTGACCCCACAGAGACTGGGGGTCAAACCACAGGAGACAAAATACACTCGAATTACACTCAAATACACTCGAATTACAAAATACCCTTGAATTACCTGTGTAATTTGAGTGTATTTTGTCTCATGTGGTTTGACCCTGGGATAGTCTGTGAATTCAAAGAGTTGACAGAAGCTCTGAATGGCCTAAAATAAGAAGAATAGCCTTCTCTGCATTAGGTCCCCTATGCCATCAAGAACTACAGGTTGATGGTGACACCAGCTATGGGATTCCTTCCCTCTTGACATCCACTCTTTGGTTGTTTGGGCAGCAAGTTAAAGTAATTGTGTTTGGCTGAGTGTTTAAGAGGGAGGAGTAATAAAGTCTTCTCTAGGTTGCTACAAGGGGACGCCATTAATTTCACAGCCAACATGTCTGTCAGTTGAATTTACCATGTTCAGCAGTGTAGATCACATGTGAGCTGGGCACAGGATCTTTTTTTTCCAGCAACGGACAACTAAAAACTGGCTCAACAGGTTTTCTTTTTTTTTTTTTGAAAAATTTTTATTGGGTTAGAATCCATTATTTCCACATTTACATTCAATTTTCCCCAATTTTTTCATCTCTAACCCCCTCCCTTTCCCCCCCCCTTTTTGTTGACTTCCAACAGCTTTCCAACCCTTTGTCCCCTTTCCCTTACTTTTATTAGTTTCCTCTATCTAAAACAAATATATATTCTCCATTATTCTAAGCAGTACATCCTTAACTATTTTTAACATTATATGCCCAAACTGTAAGCCTTTGTTTCCATCTTGGATAAACAATTTATCCCAATTTTTCAATTTCAGGTATTTCTATATATCATAAACCATATAGATCATACGTTCGTTTATATCAAACAATTTGACTTATTCTCTATATATATTACTCATTCTATCTTTTTATAATAGTTCTATATATCTCTCCTCACGTAGTCAATCAATTTGACCCATCTATATCTTCAGACATTCAGTTTGGTACAAAACTTGTCAGAAAAAAAAGAAAATATTGTTAGTTAATCGCTCCTTATATTTAGTCCTTATAATTAATTATTTTCTCTATGTTCTGTTTGTTAACCTATATATATGTCAATCTATTAATCTGACTGCTTATTAATTCACATTTATCTCTTCTCCCCCCGGTAAAGTCTCCCCCCTCTACTTCAATACTTCAGTAGTTCTCAAACTGCCACAGTTTTCCTCCCACCTCCCATTTCTTCTCCAGGTATTGTTTCAGCTTCTCCCAGTCTGTGTTGAACTGCCCTGAGTCCAGATCTCTCAATTTTCTTGTCATCTTATCCATTTCAGCCATATACAGCAATTTGTAAGTCCAATCTTCAATAGTTGGCGGCTCAACAGGTTTTCAATGGGTTTTTACAAAACTGTGCATGACTGAGAAGGTTGCCAGTCCAAACAGATCAGTAGCCATTGACATTGCTCAGAAACATTGCCAAGTTTTACTTAGACGAACACATAATTGTAAGGGTTTTTTTTAAAAAAAACACAGCATGTATTAATGACTGATGTATTTGATTTGTGACAGATTTAATTTCTGTTTTATACAATTGCCTGTCAAATGGAGCAGCAGCACAGCTGGAGGGGGTGGGGAGTAGGACTCCACTGGGATGTGGGATAATGCACATGTGCAAAAACTTGATCATACTATACTGTACCATTAGGAAGAAACAGCTGAAGCAGCTTGTTGAAAAGTCACAAACGAATTAATGAACAGACGAAAAGTCACAAACGAATTAATGAACAGACAACGGCCCTTTTCACACTGCTTACTTTCACTTGCAACGACGTGGAACATCATGCTAAAAATGCGGAAGATCGTGTTTTCTCGCGCAAGATTTGTGCGACATTGCCAACCAAGGGCCAACCAATGAATAGGCTCCCCGTTTGTGGCCGAAATGATGAGGCAGGTGTCCGGGGTCTGAGCCCCAGCCCCCAGACTTGACAAGAGGGAACAGCAGGGGACAAAAGGGTGGCAGCAACTCCACCCCCCAAGCCGGCAACCAGGGCCAGAACCTACCTACTCCATGGGGAAGGGGCAAAAGGCCAGTACCTCAGAGGGGTGGAGGGGGCAAGAAGAAACCAGCCAGCCCCACCCTCCAGGGGGAAGAGAGGGGGCTAAGCAGGCCGGAGGGAAAGGGACACAGCAGGGAGAAGGTGGGTCCAGCAGCAGCAGCAGCAACCCAAGCAGAGCCCTTACCTGGCAGGGAGAGGACACCGCCGCTGCAGCCCAGAGCCACACCATGGCTAGAAGACAGCAGCCTGGCTCAGGAGTTGCTAGAAGCCAAGCCTCTCCAGGGGGGGCTGCCACAGGCATTCTGGGGGAGGAGATGGGTAACCCCGCCCAGCATTGCTGAGCAGGCAGCACAGAAGCTGGCTAAGGCAGCTCCTCGTGAGCAGGGCCAGGCAAGCTCAGTAGCTCAGAGGCTGGCTGGGGCAGCTCCTCGGGAGCAAGGCCAGGCAAGCCCAATAGCACAGAGGCTGGCTGGGGCAGCTCCTCGTGAGCAAGGCCAGGCAAGCTCAATAGCACAGGGGCTGGCTGGGGCAGCTCCTCATGAGCAAGGCCAAGGAGCCCTCAGCTGGGGATGGCTCGCACTCAACCCCACCCTGCCAGCATGGCAAAAGGGCCCAGGAGGGATTAGTGGTTGGAGGGAAACACCTGGAGGAATGCACAGCTGGGCCCAGTCAGGAGAGGGAACAAGCCTGGAAGCAGGGTGGGGTGGAGAAAGGAAACCCTATAAAGGGTGGCTGGGAAGAGCTCTGCGGTGGTGGGTGTGAGTGAGGAGTGATGATGTGGAGTGAGAGCAGTAGGATGCAAGGATGGAGGCTTGGAGGAGAGTTCTGGAAGGAGGAGATGGAGGACACAGAGGGTAAGCAGGCCAGGTTGAGCAGGCCAGCGAGTGGACTGAGAGTCTGGGTGAGGTATACCGCCCCTCCTTCCACAGAGCAGGGTCCTGCAGAGTCCCTGGCCCCCCTGTGATGTCAGGAGCAGACCGCCCAGTGCCACGCCCAGCGGCAGCCGCGGCAAGCCCTGACAACAGGTATTCAGGTCTTTCTAGTTACTACTTTGCAGCTTCTATTTTATTTGGGATTTGAATCATTTTGTTAATTGCATTTTTACTGTTTTAAACTATTTTAATAGTTATTTTGAATGTGCTTGATAGATGAATTACAACATTCAAATAGAATAAAAATAAGTGGCCTATGTGGTGATTTGGGCTACCATCTAAGGCTACCCACTGCCTCTTCAAAGCTCCTTGTGCTTTGGTTTAGAGTGACTAACCAACCACATTTTTAAAAATAACATTTATTATCTCTCTAGAGTTATTTTTAGATGTGCTGAAAGTTTTTTTGTAGTATACGTGACCTAAAATTACAGCGGATGTATTTTTAGGTTATTGGCTTTTTTTCTGCGGCTGTCAAGGTAACTGCTATAACAATGTATCACTTGCTTCCAGATCAGGACCTGGGGAGCAAAAGAAAGCCCTCCCCATCTCTTCTTTCCCATGTTTTTTGTGATCTGTGCCCTGAAAACCCATCATTGCGCTCACACTCCACTGATGTTTGCACCGTCTATCTCAGAAACCACTGATGCCCAAACAAGTTTAAGATCCCCGTTTTATGACTGCTGAAGTTACCCAAGAATACTCTATTGGCGAGTTTCGCAACAAGCTCCTAAATAATTTGTTTGTTCATTTCTTTATCGTCATGAGCAATTACTGTATTTTACAGGACATGTGAAATGTTTGTTTGCATTTAGGCACATGTGCACTCAACATATAGAGGGTTGATTTTACGACATATATAGCACCCGTTTGCTCAGCTAGGCAGAATGATGAATTTTTCAGTTGTTTTTCAATGGGGACATGTTGCACGTTATACACGAAGGAGTCTTTTAAAATGAAAAGGAGTTTTAAAGGGTGCAGTTTTCAGCAGGAGAGTGGTGGATAGGGAAGTAATGCTTTCAACACATGCCATTCTTCGCCTGAAAATTATGCTCCCCAGGCTGTATCTCTTCACTCCCATCGAATTACAGATACTTCATATTTATGAGAGTAAGTTATCCTAGATATAATGGAAGGCCAGCATGCACATGCAAATGTAGATTGCTGGATTTGGCAGTGTGGTAGAGAGTGCCCTCAAGTCATAGCTGACATGGTGACCCTGGTAGGTTTTTCATGGCAAGAGACTAACAGAAGTGGTTTGCCAGTGCCTCCCTCTGCAACCCTGGTCTCTGTTGGAGGTCTCCCATCCAATTACTAACCAAATCCAACCCTGCATAGCTTTAGAGATCTGATGAGATCAGGCTCACCTAGGCTATGAAGGTCAGGGCAGTTTTGGCAGTAGTGTCATGTTAAAAGTAAGATGCAGTTGTAGCCCAGAACTATAGCTATGTACAATCAGGATCAGTAAAGATTATGAAAAACATTCAAAATCGGGCCATAAGTTTGTAGTTGAACCAGGTATTGATCCTGCCTAATTTGGTGTGTTAACCACCAGGCTATCCTTCCTTAATTTAATTGATCTTTGGAACCCCCTGTGGATTTCCTGGGGAACTTCAGCTTCCCTAATTGTCCATTGATCTGTTGTTCTACACAGAAGATAAAGTTTCCTCTGTTACATCGTACCATATCATTCAGTCTTAGACTGAGAACAATTAAAGACCAGAAGGGAAAGCACCTTGTTTGTTCCTCATTGACAACATTTATCCTTTCCTGTTCTCATCTGATAGCACTCAGGAAGCATTAATTACACTTAAGGTTTTAGAGTTTTTGAGCCTTTCACTAATGAAACTTCTGTGAAGATTTTTAATGGTTCTTTGTATCATTGGAAGCAAGAACAAAAAAAAATCAATTTTCATTGTTTGGGAAGTTTACTTTCCTAGTGGTGTTTTGGGCTTCATACTGAATGAATCACCCACACAGGGCCAACAACAGAAAAGAAAAATATCTGGGGAGGGGAGACTGGTCACTTTGGGGGTCCAAGGAACTGGACAAGACAACGGATTTGTTTTTATACAATATTTGAGATGGGACCGGGTGGCCGAAAGAAGGAGCTTTGGGGAGAGCCTTTGACATGGATCCTCAGCGGCTCTCCAGATTTGTTTAAAAGCCTGTTGTGGCCTGTTACAAACTAGAAGAACTGGAGAATATGGTAACATGGTGAAGAGGAGTGTGTTGTTTAGTCTGTTCTACTGGTGAGCAAATGAAAGAAATACATTCTGGGGAACACGAGAAGAGGCTTTGAGAGGCAGCTTTCAAGATGGCTTTCAGTATAGAATGAGGGGAGGGACACATTACTCTGGATACCCAAACAGTCCACAAGAGAATTTCAGTCTAGTGCATACTAAGAGCCAAAGCACACGTTAAGAAATACCTAGGTTCAGCACGTGTTCTCTTACCTCAAGGTTTGCCGGGATCTGTAGGCGTCCTGGAAGCTTAAAGTAGGCGTCCTGGAAGCTTAAAGATCTGTAGGGGTCCTGGAAGCTTAAAGTCCTGGAAGCTTAAAGGATCTGTAAGCGTCCTGGAAACTTAAAGGCGTCCTGGAAGCTTAAAGCTTAAAATACAGGCACCTGTATTTCCCTTCCCCTTTTTGCTGCTCTGTAAATGCTAAACTTTAAGCTTCCAGGACGCCTACAGATCCCGGCAAACCTTGAGGTAAGAGAACACGTGCTGAACCTAGGTATTTCTTAACGTGTGTTTTGGCTCTAAATTAGGGTTTGATGTGAGGTCTGAATTTGAGAAATCGGAAAACTACAATGAGAAAACTATAAGGCGGCTCCTGCCTCAGTCTTACCACTCCACGGAACAGAGCTTATTTATTCATTCATTTATTAAAATACTACCTTGATACCCGTGCTTCCCTATGGTAATTAACTGGATTTAACTACTTTAAATCCAGTTGTAATATTTATGGGTATGTAACATTTTTGATGGGGGGGAGGGTTGAGTTGGTTTTGTAGTACAATAGCATAGTACCCAAGCTTCACAAAGGTGTTTGAATAAAGCGAAGCGTGTTAATGCTGAAAACTGATGAAGTTAATTTCAAAATGTAACATTTATTGAAGAGATTTTTAAAAGGAAAAGATTGTAGTGCAATAAATGAAGTGAAAAATATGTACAACCAGGTTTTTTTCTACTGAAGGACCTCTTTGTAGACCACATTGGTGGTTTTCCCCTCAGGTGCTAGGATCATCAGGCTGCTGGGTGAGCTCACTCTGGAGCAGGCCACGTAGAACTGCCTATGTGAGAAGCAGTCCTCCCTCAAGTCAATTCCTGTCACCTTCAGTGTTTCCCCCCGGGAATTGTTGACTGTCATAGCAAAGCAGACCTTGAGGGGGAACTGCAGTCTCTTGAACTCGAAGAGGTTATGAACACCGACTCCCCCCAAGCACTGCCGGTGAACAATGTGGCCTCGATGATGTTCCTGTGGAGGGCTTTCACTTACAGTCTGGTGCCATTGCAGAGTCTGTGTGAGTTGAGATTCTAGAGCAGCATCCCTGGAGCCCCTACTTTGAGGAGAAGCTTGTGAGCTGGGAAGCCAGGAGGGTTAAGCATGTTGAGGAACTCCACGGGGTAGTGGACCACATCATCCATTTGTACCACTGAGGCCACAGATCTGTACTCCATTTCTGCCCCTTTGAGGTAGTTAAGTTGTGTTTCATTAATGATGATGTTCTTGGGGAGCAGAATGATGTTCTTGGGGAGCAGAATGTCCACTTGCACAGCCAGTCAATGGACTTCTCTGTGATAGTGGTGATATCAGGGTATATCTTGGCTGTTAGGTCTGCTAGGGTCGTCACTACTGTGCCCAGGCCTGCAGGGATGGTCACCTTTCCCTTGGACTTGGGATTTGCTGGTACTTGGCCACTGCTGCTCGGTGCACTGCAGGAGTACCATGTGCATATTTCTTTGCTGCATCTCTGAGTTGCTTCCTCCTTTTCACATCAGTATATCTTGCACAACATCTGCCAGGAGGCTTCTTGAGGGCAGTAAGAGGTGATAGCTGCAAGAGGTGTGAGGTGGAGTTGGACTGAGGAAGGGGTGGTGTGGTATGCACTTCGGTAGGGTCATGTGAGAGGTTCACATTGAAATGGCCCCTAGAAAGGTCGTGCAACATCTCCCCATGAACATTTAAAAACTCAGTTGCCATACTGACTTTTATATAAAATCCCTTTTCAGGAGTCTTGTACTGTCTTTCTTCAGCTGTCTGCAGTTTCCTTTACCTGATTTTTATCTCAGAACACACAGTTCCACAGCTGACCCATCAGCTTCCCAGCCACACAGGAAAGTCAGGCCCCACAGGGAGATTGGCAACCCTAGAGGGGAAGACTGGGAGGTGTATTTTTACCTCGGAACACATTCAATGACTCCTAACATCAACTTCTTACTATTTAGAATGTTGGGGTGATGACCAATCAGGCAGCATATGCAAATGACCTCAGTGCAGAGTGGCTGAGTTGGCAGTTCGCAGGGGTGGGGGAAAGAGAAGCCTGCCAGCCACACTGGAAAGCTGTATCCCTATGGGAAAACACATTTTACCCCTTTTTACCCCCTTAGGGGGTGAATTTCCTAAAATTGCTTCTTAGTGAGCCTCTACATCATGAAAGGAACGTTCTCCCCAAATTTCATGTTTCTAGGTCTAGACTCCATTTCATGGCACGATGTGCTAAGCAGCCTCATGAAGCAGTGCAGGGCCAGTATAGGCCAGCTGAGTCAGTCGTCACTTTCTAGCACCAGAAAACAATGTCAAAAGCAAACTTCAGAAAATAACTTACGCAAAACACGAAGGTGCTGTGCTTTCAGAAAATGATTGCTGACATTGGTATTTGATTTGAAATATATCCAGAGGAGTTAGCCGTGTTAGTCTGTAGTAGCAAAATCAAAAAGAGTCCAGTAGCACCTTTAAGACTAACCAATTTTATTTTATTGTAGCATAAGCTTTCGAGAATCAAGTTCTCTTCATCAGATGCATCTGATGAAGAGAACTTGATTCTCGAAAGCTTATGCTACAATAAAATAAAATTGGTTAGTCTTAAAGGTGCTACTGGACTCTTTTTGATTTGAAATATAAATCCTTTAAGAATATGCATCGGCTTGTTATAAGGTTTTGTTTTGCAATCCAAATGTTCTAATAGTGAAAACAGGTTTTGATGCTTACGGGAATCGGTGAATAGATGGTTTGTTTTTATTATTGATTTTTGATCTGTTGGAATGATGAGTTAAGGTTGTGAATGTTAGGCAGAAATGTGACTTGGAAGAGCTCTGCTGCCAGTGTATCCTCAGAACTGGAGAAGGGGAAGTCTGTTCATAGCTAGCACTGCTCACAGTTTTGAAGGCCTCATTTAGCAACGAAGTATATGAACAGGCCATTTGCTTTACCATCTTCCTTTATGCCAACTCCTTATAATGAACAGCAAGCTTACGTTGAAATTCAATCAAAAGAGTTTTTGGCTAAACATTAGGAAGAACTTCCTGACAGTTAGAGTGGCCCCTCAGTGGAACAGGCTTCCTCGGGAGGTGGTGGGCTCTCCTTCTTTGGAGGTTTTTAAGCAGAGGCTAGATGGCCATTTGACAGCAATGCTGATTCTCTGAACCTAGGCAGATCATGAGAGGGAGGGCAGGAAGGGTTACATCAGTGCTTAGTTCTCGTGGCCCTTCTTACATGCCCAGGGTAAGGCCCATTGCCACTTTGGGGTCAGGAAGCAATTTTCCCCAGGCCAGTTTGGCTAGGGATCCTGATGATGTTTTGCCACCTTCTGGGCATGGAGTAAAGGTCACTGAGGGTGTGTGGGGGGAGGTAGTTGTGAATTTCCTGGAGATCCCTTTCAACCCTATGATTCTAAGATACAGGGTTAGATCTGGGTATTTATTCAATAAAGAAGCAGCAGTTTCATCCCCGGATTTGGGATACAGCTGCTGGATGGTGGTCCCTGGGCTAAATCTCTGCCTGCTCCAATGTGTTCTTTCTGCCTTGTGCCCAATAGCCAGCCTCAAAAACAACAAAGGGCTGTGAGAATCTGCAGCAACTGGACTGAACAGCAGGCCAGTTATGGGAGGAAGTTGGACCCTGGACCACCATCATACAGCACTTTCTAAAAGACATTTTCTAGCAAAAATATGTGTTCAACCTACTTATCCATTAGCATTGCTCCCAAGACAGCTTTGGTGGGGTTACCAGATGTCTGGTTTTGACCCGGACGGTTTGGTATTTGTGCTTGGTTTCAGGGAAATAAACTGAGAAAAAACTAGACATAACCAATGCCTGGTATTTTCTAATTAAGAGTTGTTCCAAACAGACATAATTTGGGGGGAGGATAGAACTCAAAATGTTAAAATAGAAAGGAAGTGAGAAAATAAATAAAGGAAAATAAACCAGGAAATTGAACCCCGGGGCTTGGCTATGGAGGGTGGGCCATGATGGAAGGCAAACTTTAGCTGGCCGCAGTTCAAGCAAGTGCTGGGAGTTAATATGAGGAAAAACTTAGGTTCCCCTCACAGTCAGCCCTATAGCAGTCAGCCCACCCATGGCGACATTCTTGGCTGACCAGACAGTGGTATGTGTGTGGGGGTGGGGGTGGGGGAGGGAGTTGCCACTGTTCCAAAATCAGTGCAGTGGTTCCCAAAATCACTTCAGAGTTTGTTTTGCCCCAGAGAACTAGTCTTGCATTTCTCCCCTTACCTCCCTCCCTCCCTCGGCAATCAGTGACAGCACCTTTTTCCTGCCACCCTGACTCCAGAGGCAGTGAGCGTGAGGTGGGCGGGGTTGCTTTGGCTTATGTGCCTTGATGGTGTAAATATTTGTTTACTTTATTTATACCTCAATGTTCTCCTCAATGGGGACCTAAAGCAGCTTACAACATTTTCCCCTAATCCATTTTATCGTCACAAAAACCCTATGAGGTAGTTTAAAACTTAAGAGTTGGGTGTTACTAAAGGAGGCATGGGGCACATCTTTAACTTGTACCCAGGACCCCAAAATCACTAGACCACCGCTATCTGGCTGGGAATCTGCCTGCCGACATTGGTGTGATGTGAAACACACACCGCAGCAGTGGCACTTCGTGTCCTGCCTCTTTCTCTGCCTTCTCAGTGGATTGCCTTGCCGAGCTGTGTGGTCCTCGCATTGTTGACAAATTTTTATCAAGTGTCTCTAGTATTTCCTTGAAGCCATCTGGTATCCCTATCCACCAGGCAGGCACATATTCAAAATACAAAAAGCCAAGCGGTTCAGATGAAGAGCTGGATCGTTTTCGCTGATGGCCAGGTTAATCCACAAATAGGCAAATTAACGCTCCAACTACTTTCTACCTGCTGTAGTTTCAGTGTCCTTTAAAAGATATCCACAGAAGCCACCAGAGGAGTCTGCAGGGAAATGACTCTGCTTGTGTTAAACAAGGGCATTTCCAACACATGGTACAATATGCAAGATCTGGATGGCTGCCTAACAACAGATCCAGTGCCCAGCAATCAATAGCTGATAACAAGCAGATCTAAACAGGCAATTGGATGTTGCTAAGAAAATGTAGATACTCCAGCAACTGGGTCCTCATCTAAGGATGCTTCAACGTCATTTCTGAATAAGGACTGTAGAATGTAATTTCAAAAGAACGTGATTTGGGTTCTAATACTTCTTAACTGTAGAATGTGATATCATCAATAACCCACCAGTTTGCAATCGTTAAGCTATACAGTCATAGGACCATGTATTTACAACGAGCTATGCAGAAGTAGGGCTGAGCACAGAACCAGAATAGGTCAATTAAAATTCATGCTCTTTAGGAGTTCAGAGTAGCGTGCAGCATTCTGCCCTCCACTATTTTGTCTTTGCATCAACCCTGTCAGATAGATTTGGCGGGGAGAGCATAAACCAAAGTGTTTATGACAGAGTGGTTTGAACTTTGGTTTCCCAAGTGCTAGTCCATCACTCTAGACACTGAACCCCACTGGCTCTTGGTTCAGTTTATTCACCAGATGCCCATGTGGCAGAAATGTCGGTAGGTTTTTCACATATAGACCAATGCCACATTCTCAATGATGATAAACGTGCCTGGCTTCACCACTTCAGTTTGCGGGAGGGGATTTCATGCCAGAACAAAAAGTCCTCCTCTCGTAGAAATGTAGATATCAGGGAGAAGGATTCCTGTTTAGCATTATCCCTGACATTCTAGTTTTCCATTAGCAGGGGATTCTTATATGGAGAAGAATTCAGTCCTTTGAACCTCCAACTGCCCTCAGAAGTGGAACAATGCAGACATAGAAGGCTTGCTACCTCAGTGAAAACAAGGTCAGGCTGTCGAGATTTTTAAAGTTTACAGCTTCTGAAGTCAAGAGGGTCTTATACAGATCTAGCACTCTGTTAGACCTAAAAGTTATTCTGTGCATGTTAACAAATTCCTCTTTGATCTGCTAGCTAACTTTGATGTTCAGATTTATTTCCTCTTTCATGTATTTTCAGAGCTACTACGCAGGAATCTGTGTGTGCTGTACTTTACATTTATAGATACCCAACCTGAAGAATGACCCTAAGAATTGACTGCACTAGCTGGCCTTAAGGCCTCCATCTTTACCTGGGATGTATCATGCCCAAGCAGTTGCAGAAAATGCTTACGAATATTTTTGGTTTCTATCACTTTCTTAGAAGATATTAATTCCGACGTATGCAGGGGGTGATTCTACTCCTTTTTTATCTGGCTTTTCCTTTCTGCATTTTAAGTATTTGTTACCTGGATGAAAAAGTGTGATTTAGCATAGCAGAGTTTCTGGATAGGAAATCCATGATCAGGATTTTATTAAGGCTTTTTTAAAAAATAGAAGCAGATGGATGGGGTGGAATCTGAGTGTGTCCACATTATTGGGTAAAAGTGATCTAAAATCATATGTGCATGTATGTCTTCTTCACAGCATTTTCCTGATGATTTCCCCGCACACCATTTATTTCAAAATGGAATTTAGACTTGAAATGTAGTATAGGTGGAAAGATCCTGACCTGGATAGCTCAGGTGAATCCGATCTTGTCCGATCTCAGAAGCTAAGCAGGGCTGGCCTTGGTTAGTAATTGGATGGGAGACCTCCAACAAAGACCAAGGTTGCAGAGGCAGGCAAAGGCAATCCAACTCCGTTTGTCTCTTGCCATGAAAGCCCCAACAGGGTTCACCATACTTGACAGCACTCTCCACCAAACACAGGAGGAAAGAGCCCTACACGCTCTACAGAGATGTGGGCCAGTTCTAATTCAGGTCCACTTGCGGACAATTTTAACTTAAAAAAAAAACTGAAGATTGGTGAACCAAATAATATCCAGTTTAACCCTTAGAGTTTGTATAGAAACAAGGAAATCTTTGGTGCTCGTCTTACCTCTGCCCTGAAATTGCTAGCTGAACTCAGGCAGCTTCTTGCTATATGAACACACATGAAACTGCCTTTTACTGAATGAGACCCTTGGCCTATCAAGGTTAGTCTTGTCTACTCATACTGGTAGTGGCTCTCCAGGGTCTCAGGCAGAGGTCCTTCACATCACCTGCAACCTGAGCTTTTTAGCTGGAGCTGCCGGGGATGGAACCTGGGACCTTCTGCATGCCAAGTAGATGCTCCACCAATGAGCCATGGAGTCAAGCTACAAGCCATGGAGTCAAGCTACAAGCCATGGAGTCAAGCTACAAGTGACTTTTTTCACGCATAGAACACTTAATCATTTTCGCAAGTTTTCCTGGGAACTGAAGTCCCAGTGTCCTACCCCTCTCTGTTAGAATCGCTGCCTGAAGAGCCAGATCAAAAAGAGTCCAGTAGCACCTTTAAGACTAACCAATTTTATTGTAGCATAAGCTTTCGAGAATCTAGGTCTCTTCGTCAGATGCATGATACAAACTGGTCAAATACAGAAGAGGAGGAGGGAGAAGGGAGAGAAGGGGACATATATCAGAAGGGGACAAGATGCAATTAGCGGGGAGGCAACCAAAACATTCCTTTGCTAGTAAATGTAAACATCTCCTTTTGGTGTGGAGTCAGTTTGCCGTGTTAGTTTGCAGCAGTAAAAGCATCCAATTCCTATGTAGTATAAGCCTTCGATAACCACAGCTCTCCCTGCCAGATGCATCTGACAAAGAGAACTGTGGTCCCCAAAAGCCCATACCAGGCGCCACTGGGCTCCCCCAGACCACGCCGCTGTAAAGGAAATCTGTTACCTGTGATAATGTGATAACCATTCATAGTCCCTATTCAGTCCCAGCTTGACAGAGTCAAATTTGCATATGAATTCCAGTTCAGCAGCCTCCCGTTGGATTTTGTTTTTGAAAGGTTTCTGTTGAACCACAGCGACCTTTAAGTCTTTGATGGAATGTCCTGGTAGACTGAAGTGTTCTCCCACTGGTTTTTGGACGTTTCCATTTCTAATGTCAGATTTGTGTCCATTTATTCTTTTGCGTAGAGGTTGGCTAGTTTGTCCAATGTACAGAGCAGAAGGACATTGTTGGCACATGAGGGCATATATCAGATTGGAGGATGAGCAGCTGTAAGAGCCAGAGACAGTGTAGTTGTTGCCATTGGGTCCTGTAATTGTATTCCCTGGGTAGATATAGGGGCAGCGCTGGCATCTGGGTCTGTTGCAGGGCCTGGTACCTGTGCTGGTGACTCTGCTGGCCGATTCATGATTGTAAGTGAGAAGTTGTTTAAGGTTGGGGGGCTGTCTGTAGGCAAGGAAAGGTCTTCCACCCAGGGCTTCTGAGAGAGAGGTATCATTTTCCAGGATGGGTTGTAGCTCCCTGATGATACGTTGGATGGGTTTGAGCTGGGAGCTATAGGTGACCACCAGTGGTGTTCTGTTGTTAGTTCCTTTAGGTATGTCCTGGAGCAGACTGTTTCTGGGTACTAGTCTGGCCCTGTTGATTTGTTTCTTCACTTCATTTGGTGGGTACTGTAGTCTCAAAAATGCTTGTTGTAAATCTCTTAAGTGTGAGTCTCGGTCGAGAGCATTGGAGCAGATACGGTTGTAACGTAAGGCTTGGCTGTAGACAATAAACCGAGTGGTATGTTTAGGGTTCCTCCAGTCACAAGCCTGCTCTCAACGATCTTTGGGGGTGGGCAGCTGTAGCTTTCTCCCTGGGCGTCTTGTTCCCGGGGAGCTGCTCTGGATTTGCAAAAGCTGCTGCTGCAGCCGGCTTTCTCTGGCTCTTCAGGCAGCGATTCTAACAGAGAGGGGAAGGACCCTGGGACTTCAGTTCCCAGGAAACGATCAAGTGTTCTCCACATGAAAAAAGTCACTTGTACCTTGGCTCTTAGTTACCCATCTGAAAGGTGGGGGTGATAATCCTCACCTGCCTTACAGGGTTGTGGGAAAGGTCATGAGATAATGAATGTGAAATACTTTGTTCTGCAAACTGCTAAGTAATTATAAGTGGTATAACTGCAGGCCTGTGCAGGGGCGCCCTAAAAGTCTCTCTACACGAAATGAATTACACGAGGATGCACAAGTGTAGGGAGATGCAATGTTAGCCGGGAAGCGTAGTTTGAATTTCACCTTTCTCTACAGAGCAGGCAAAGATTGCTCCTTAGAGGGTTTGTTTATTTCATCTTTGCCTCCCTGAATGCTCTGTCAATTTCATGTCCCCTTTGAGGAGGTGAAGAGAAAATAAACCCTCTGAGGAGTGATCTTTGCGGGCTCTAGATAGGTGAAACTGACAGAGCCTTCAGATTTGTCTTAAAATTCAGTTTCCCGGCTAACATTGAGTCTCCCTTCACTTGAGCGTCCTCGTGTAATTCATCTCATGTAGAGAGACTAGAGAGACTCTAAGTTAACAGTTCCACATAAGCAGGCAGGCGTGTGCATTCTTTAGTAGGCTAGTGAATTTTGTAGATGCACTTATATCTCTATGGCCTGCTGCCATCTACTTGTCAAGACTGCCAGCGATATTTTCTTCTCAGGAGCTTCTAGTATACAAGAGATATACTTTGACTAACTGGCAACACTATGCTTTGTTCAAAGAAAGGTGTTACATTCTCTCCCCCTTCCAAAATCACCACTGAACCGCCTCTCTCACAGGTTCAAGGATCGGCTTATTATCCTTGTAGATGCAAACACAGCTGCTTAGAAACATAGCCAAGGCCACATTCTCAAGGGAAAGATCTCTGTGCATTTGGAGTTCCCTCTCTCCCTCACTTTACCCCCACTTTTTAGCCTGATCTAGACAGAGATTCTTCGGCTGGAAGAGAAATGCTGGAAGCAGCAGAGTGAACAGATGGCTCAGTGCCTATCTTTGTAGCCTTAGTCAAGTACAAGCCGAGCTGGTTCTGACAGGCAGGGCAGAAGTCATTGCTGCAGCTCACAGATTCCGAGCTTATAAATGGATGAAGCTTTATCATAAAGAGCATTAGTTGTCGGTCGCCACCTTTTGTTTGAATTGTCACTTGGAGCAGAGCTAAGCATCTTTCAGTTCAGATGTCACTCCATTGACTTCTGGCAACAGGATATTTGAGAGAGGCAGCACATGGTTTTACTTCTTCTAATAGCAGAGCTGGAAGGGGAGGGCCCTTGGTAATTCCCATGATCCTTTTTGAGCGCTGTGAATTAAAGAGGGCTGAGATCCAAACCAAAATCAGCAGCTTTGATTTTCTTACCTGCATCTTCTGATAAAATCGGTTGCAGCAGAGACTGTTACGGATCTTGAGCAAAGCTGCATCCCATCTCCCTCCTCAGAAGGCCACAGGGAGAGCTCTGCTGAATTCCTTTAATACTGCATCTTGTTTCCAACAGTGTACAACCCAATGTTTCCAGGAAGCAAAATGTGGTTCAAAGTATCTTGCCACTCCAACCAGTTAAATGTCTTCCACCTATGGTGGGGGCTGTATAGGGCCCCCCATATGAATCAATCTGACCAGATGGTTGCTTCCTCCTTCCCTCCCTTCTCCCGAGTGCACTATCAGTAGGGGTGAATGATATGGATATGGACTGCCATCTTGGAAACTGTAAACTGTTCCTCCACGGCAGCTTTGCTTATCTGAACAGGGTCTCCTGCATGTGCCAGGCTGCACACAGGTGAAATCAACAGCAGCCCGTACACGGCCTTTCTCTGTGGTGGCCCCTGTGTGTGCATGTTATGTGACATCAAGTCGTCTCTGATCTATGGGTGCCCTATGAATGGAAGACCTCCAAAACATTCTATCTTTAATAGACTTGCTCAGATCCTGCAAACTGAAGGATGTGGCTTCTTTTATTGAGTGAAGCCATCTCATTTTAGGTCTTCCTCTTTTCCTGCTGCCTTCCACTTTTCCTAGCATTATTGACTTTTCCAGATAATCTTGTCTTCTCATGATGTGACCAAAGTACGATAGCTTTAGTCTTGTTATTTTAGCTTCTAAGGAGAATTCCTTTTGTCTTCTTGATGTTCAGTTGTAATCCTGTTTTGGCACTTTCTCCTTTAACCTTCATCAGTAGTCTTCACTATTTTCTGCTAGTAATGTGGTGTCATCTGCATATCTCAAATTGTTAATGTTCTTCCCACCAATTTTCAGTCCACCTTCTTCTAGATCTAATCCAGCTTTCCTTATGATATACTCTGCATAGAGGTTGGACAGGTAGGGAGATAATATGCATCCTTGTCTGACACCTTTGCCAACTGGAAACCATTGTTTCCCCATATTCTGTTCTGACAGTAGCCTCTTGCCTAAAGTACAGGTTGCGCATCAAAACTATCAGATGTTGTGGGTGGCACCCCCATTTCTTTTAAGACTCTCCATAGCTTTTCATGATCTACACAGTCAAAAGCTTTGCTGTAATCTATAAAACACAGGCTGATTTTCTTCTGAAATTTCCTGGTATGTTCCATTAGCCATCGTAAATTTGCAATGTGATCTCTGGTGCCTCTTCCTTTTCTGAATCCAGCTTGAACATCTGGCATTTCTTGTTCCATATATGGTAAGAGTCTTTGCTGTAAAATGTTGAGCATCACTTTGCTTGCATGGGGAATTAACGTGATTGTCCAATAGTTGCTGCACTCCTTGGCATCCCCTTTTGGAGGATTGGAATATAGACTGAGCATTTCCAGTCTACCACTATGTTGCCTTATGTACAATCTGTTGCTCTAAATATGTGCTCCTATGTACCACCTGTGCTCCATTTGTCTAATATCAGTCCTAGAATTGGTTATGTTCTGTTTCAGTATTTTTCTACTTTGTATTGGATTCTTGCTAATGCTATGTCTTTTAAACTTGTGTCTGTTTACCCTATGACATTGTTTGTGGAAATGTCCTTGATGCTATATTGAAACATACTTGATACAGATTGTGCAAATCTCATACTGTGTAATCTGCCTTGAGTCTCTGTGAGAAAGGCAGAGTATAAATGGCATAAATAAAATTGCATTTATGATTGCTATGATTTTATTGTGGTTTTAATTGTATTTATACTTGGATGTTGCCCACCGTGAATCTGCTCGTGGAGAGGGTGGGTTAGAAATTGAATGAATTAAATTGAATTGCATGCATAGGAAGAAGCTGAGCCCTGTGTGAGGGGGACAGGTAGCAGAATCACACAGGAGCTTGGCATGGATTAAGCTGGAAGGAGTGAAGGCCTGGAAGCTAACAAGGATTGTAAGCTACACTTGTCACTTTCTGCCATTCCACTGGTGGCTGGGATATGGCCAAGCCCCAGTTGCATGTCTTAGAGGCTTATCTCAGGCATGGCTGCTGCTGGCAAGGGTCTGGGAGGGGCAGCAACAGGCCCCGTGCTAAGGCTGTTGCCTCCTCCAGTGCTGCTGCTAGCTAGGAGCAAGCTGAGGCCCAGTGGTGTGTTGGTGGCTCCTCCCTACTGTGCCCCTCCCAAGCGGAGGAGAACTTGCCTTGCAGGAAGTTCATAAGCAAGGTGTGAAGGCAGCAGCTGGCCCAGAAGCTCAGATATGAAAGAAGATAAGGCAGTGATTTCCATGAGGCTGGTTGCAGACTTTACAAACTCTTTTTTCCTGGAAGAATGGAGATCTGTGCATCTCATCCCAAGGTGCAGGGCTGAACATGTCTAGTTGGTGGCATGGCCAGTGAGACGTGCATAGGCCAAGCTTCTGGACACCGGCTCAAAGAGGTTCAGATGCAGTGCATTTCAAGGAGTTTCAGAAGGGCTGATGGAAACATCACCAGAGCATCCAGGGTTTAGAAAGCGGCAAGGAAGTCTGAACTAACAACCCTGCAGTCCAAAGATTTAGCATCATCCATCTGGGGTTGAAGCTCTTGGCAGCCAATCATTGTTTATTTACTTGAGTATTCCGACCAGTCTATCTTAAGGACGGATACCAACCATTAAAAAGCAATAATAAGAAATACTTCTTCAAGGATTGTGTAGTATCATAGCAACATAATAGCCGCCATCTGCTCTTCTGGCTCATCAGGAGGGCTTTTCCATAAGGCTTTTTTCAAGCTTTCATGAGGATAGTTTAGGAGGATAGCTGTGTTGGTCTGCAGTAGAACAGCAGGGTTAGGCAGAGATTTAGGATTCCTGTCTCACTACAGATGCTAATTTCTGCTCTAATCAAGCTGCATTTACCTTGACCTCCTGATGCCCTCCCTTATAACACCCCACCCACCTTTGCCTGGGATATAAAGGCTCAGGGATCTACTCGTATCTGAAGAAGGGAGCTCTGACTCTCGCAAGCTCATACCCTGAAAATCTTGTTGGTCTCTAAGGTCCCACTGGACTCAAATCCTACAGTTCAAGCTTTCAGTGACTGAGAGTGCAATCCTACACAGAATTACTCCAGTCTAAGCCCTTTCAACTCGTTGGAGTTAGACTGGGGTAACTCTGTGTCGGATTGCACCATGAATGTCATATGTTGCTTTCTATTTCTGTATTGCCGTGCATTTTAGCATTTTTCATATAACTTTTTTCTGTTTCATGAAACATTGTAGAGATGCTTTGTGATCAAAAAGTGGGGTATAAATGGCATCTCTGTGTGGTGTGAAGCTCTTGATGGAAGAAAAATCGGTGAAGATAGAATGGAATAGAATGAAATGGTAACATGAGCAGGACTTGGAGTTAGACCACTGAGGTGCCCTCTTAATTGGCTTATGGGCATCATGGTGGAGCTCAGCCTTCGCAGCTGATAGAGATTAGCATACAAAGATTTATCTACTTGCCTTGGAGTCGTCACTGTCAGTTGCTCTGTATTGCACATCTGTAGGACTGACATTTTTTTGAATGATGTGTAAAATACAGGTCAGTTTATTCTTTAAAAAAATGAGATTTTAAGGCCACATCCATCATAGGACTTGACTTGGTATTTTTAACTGCCTGAAATAAAATATAACCCCCCTGTATCATAGAGCAGGCTGTGTAGGATTTATGTATGCAAGTTGTATGTATGTGTCATACTTGGACATACAATCCTGAATCCTTGAATAATACAGGAGTGCAAGGCAATGCTGCTACCCTGTGATTATTCAGTCAAGACAACTCATTAAAGCAACCTACTTTTTGTCTCTTGCAGTCAATCCGAGAAGTCACAGGCTACGTCTTGGTCGCTTTGAATCAGTTTGAGTACCTTCCATTGGAGAATCTCCGCATCATTCGTGGAACGAAACTCTACGAGGATCACTATGCTTTGGCCATCTTCCTTAATTACAAAAAGGATGGGAGTTTTGGACTCCGGCGTCTTGGACTGAAGAACCTGACAGGTAAGGGAAAACTCTTCATTATAAACACTTGGTCAATCCTACCAACCAGTGAGCTTGATGGTTGCAAGAAAAGTTACAGAGAAGAATTTTAGTACTATTCGAAAATTTTATATAGACTATCAAAGTACAAGTACAAGATGACACCTTCCTTGGAATGAAAATGCAGAAATGGGGAAGGTTTCATTGGTTGCATTTTGTTGTTCTGCAGTTGAAGGCAAAGCTGCCTGTAAGAAGGGTGGCAAATTTACTTTGTGCCTAGACAACTGAATATTACTGATCCTGGGGAAAAAACCCATACCCAGCTGTAAGCAGCTGTGATACCAGTTGTTATGTATTGCTTGAGTAGAGCGAAGGCTCCTATGGCCTACAAAGCTATTGGTGTTTGGGTGCTGGCACGGCCAATGAGAGCTGTTGCCTTGTAGCCAATCACTGTGCTGAAAAATAGATACTTATATATAGTTCATGCAAACGAAGGATTCTAGCTGCTTACATTATATTGGTTGTTGTACAAGTTGTTTCTACAAGTATAAATTAGTTACTGTGGAGCCTGAGGCTTCAGTCTGTCTGCTTCCAGTTTTCAATAAAGATGTTTATCATAATAAAGAGCTGTTAATCTCAATATACAATACCAGTAAAGCTTCCATTTCTGTGCTGTGTGCACCACTTGTGTAAAATGGCACAGCTGTGCTCTGAAGCCTCCAGAGCTACATAAGATAAAGGTCCTCGCATATCCTGTATCCTAGGCTTGAAAATCTGTTCTCTTCAAGAGAATGGATCTCAGATGGGATCGGTTGTGCTTTGGATTGGGGTGTGAGATGTCTGCTGGAGTTAGCAGAAGTTAGAAGAGATGGATAGCTGTGTAGACGGAGCTCTATACTGTATTCTGCTGAAGGACTCTTGGCATGACCACTAAACCCCTCTCTATAAATGTTTCTGTCCATATTTTGAAAGCTTGAAACATTTTGAAACACTTTTAGTCACTCCTGAAGCTATTTTTATACCATTTTCAGATTTTAAAAAAATGTAAATGTGAACTTGTGACGGCAGTTCCAGGTAGCTATGTTGGTCCAAACCAGATCCCCAAACCACCTAATTCCTTTGATTAAGACCAACTAAAACAACTGGAAACGATGTATAAGATTTCAAGTTTTTCAGAATATCAGGCTGAAAGTTGAAAACAGATTGTTGAGTGGGGAGAAACGCAACGTTCCAGGCCCATTGTCTTAAGGCCCTTTGTCTACATATGTTTTGTACACCCTGCAGATTTAATAGGCATTGGTGGAACTGGTATGAGGTTGTACCTTCAGCCTTTTGAGAAGCAGGTGAGACAACGGCTTCCTCCAACTGCAAATTGAGAAGTGAATGTCTTTCTAATGAAAAATGGTTCCTGTAAAAGGATGAGAGGAGAGGAAAAAACATGGTAGTTCTTATATTAACAGATTATTTTTCGATTCTTCATCAGTGGAAGGTGAATGAATGCTGCAGGAGTTGGTTTTGTAAATCTGGAGGGCTTGGACAGCCCAGGTTCCCCTCCCTCCATCAAACTAGTGGGAGGAACAGTGTGGTGTGTATGTGGGGGGTGTCCAGTAGAACTGGGCTGTTCAGAAAGGTCAATTCCACAGTGGACTCCATGGTAAACACTGACAAGGACGAAATCTCAAATCAAGTTTCTTGAATGCATATTTTCGAAGAAATTAATTGTATATTATAGTTCTCTGAACACCCTAGTTTCATGCGTATCTAACTACAAGAATATATTGTATGATGGGAAAATGCTGGATGCTCCAATTCATACTCAGTAGACTCTTATATCTTCCATAACTCTATAGCTACCTGGGTCTAGTGGTAGCTCTGAAAGGTCTAGAAAAAAAATATGTCTTTGCTGATGCCTCTGTCACTCATAGTCAGAGCAGCAAACTAGTTAAATTATCATTCTCATCTTTCATTTCCATGTAATTTAGATGGGGCATTAACTTGTGATACTACGCCAATGTTTAAAAAATATTATGGGGGGAGAAGTTATGACATAAAATATTGTTATTGGGTTTGGTTCCATTATGTAATTTTTTGTAACTCAATCACACAAAATGTTAGCTTCTTCTTATGGCTTCGAAATTGGCTGATTTTTTCATGAACTTAAAAGGCACCCCTGGTAAATTTGGCCACACATTAAAAAACAAATTAATTGAGCACTAGTATAGGGTAGTAGGTTAGTAATTGGGCTACGATGCAGCCCAATGCTTGTTCATATCTCACTACTGATATGAACTCACCAGGTCCTTGGGTGAGCCACTGCTCTCAGACCCAGCTCCCCAGCTGTATTGTGGGAATAAGGACATTGACTTTGTTCACTACCCTCGGCGGTCCTGATCTGGATAGCCCAGGAGAGCCTGATCTTATCAAATCTCAGAAGCTAAGCACGGTCAGACATGGTTAGTAATTGAACGGGAGACCTTGAACGAAGACCAGAGTTGCAGAGGCAGGCAATGGCAATCCACCAGTGTTAGTCTCTTGCTATGAAAACCCCACTGAGGTCACTATAAAAGTCAACTATGGGCCAAGCTACAAGTGACGAATGACACTTGAACAGCAAGTGTATTTCTCCCTGTTCACTTGCCCTCCACTCAATCCACTTGCCGTTCAAATGTCATTCGTCATGTGTAGCTTGGCCCTGAGACTTGAGGACAGAATTCCATTTTCTGGTGGGTACTAATCTTTCTGGAAGAACAGTATATAAATGAACTGTTGTTAATGATGATATTATATTATTGTTAATAATATAAGTACTTAAGAAATCTGCTGATGGTGAATGCCATTTTGCATTTCCGATCCAGTCAATCAATTGATTTATTTATTTGGCCTTCAACCAGTACAAATCAGAAGCAAGCTATAAAATAATAATGTCAACAATTGGGCCGACCAATGACTGATAGTTAAGATTTAAAATCCATACATAAAATTGCACAATGGATTCTACAGGTAGCAGAAAAAACTTTAGCGCAGCTAAAAGTAACCTGTTGGTTAACACCCATTAAAAGCTTCTTTAAAATATCAATGTCAGAACATCCAGGATAATTCTTAAACAGAGGGGAAATTATATTTAAATGAACTTCTTGATAAAAGCGACAATAAAACTGCATGTTCAACTGATTTGACCTCTTTGGTGCCAAATGGACATCCCCCTTCAGTCTTCCACAAGAGGGAATGAGTCTTCTAAGATAGTCCCTATTGTGACATTAAAAATTAAAGAAGCATGCTATTGTATTCAAAACTGCAATGTATTAATATACACATTTATGGAGCTTTAACTCAGATATTCAGTGAATGCTCTTCAATTAGATGACTGAAAGTCACTCTGTAGGTTATCAAAAGCTTTCGGGTGTTTGAGTAACTTTGGCCATGCTCAGTTGAGTTGGAGTCAGTTGGCCTCTGTTGACATTGTTGATTGTGTCTTGAAGATAATCTATGAAACATATTGTAAGGTCTGGTACTACCACATCCACATGTGTATGATCTTCCCCGTTCTTTTATTAGAAATGGTCCAGTGAGAAACCCTTTGGTATCTGCCATGAAGTGAGAGCATTCAGTCCTCTTTGCAATGGAAGGAGCTTGCTGCCATGCTCCCATGAATTGTTCCTTAGGTGGAGGACATCTGATAGCAGATCTCTGTCATAGCATTTATCTTTTTGAGTGAAGGACATCAGGAATGTGTATAGTATGCTAATACTATATTCACTTAGGAGACATCCCATATTTTCTTGCAACTGAAGATGAACATCACAGCAAAGATCACTTTCTATAAGTTATGCATGCAAAATAAGTAGCATTTTAATAAAAAAATAAATTCCCTTGGCTTTAGGAGGTAGCACGTTTGCATGGGTTGATATCAAATCACCCTTTACTAGCAAGGAATTGTCTCAACATTTTAATTTGGTGTTCTGTTCTGCATTTTAAACTCCCCTCCCTGCCCCCGTAATTCCTACTGTTTGTCAGGGATGAGGGGTGTGCATTTGGGTATACCTGACCCAAACAGTATACCTAAAACAAGCTGCTTGGTGTCAGCTCAGGAATACCCCCAAAGACTCCAAAGCCTCCTGAAATTCCAGGAGCAATGAACACTTATCTCCATAAATTTTAGTAATGTTTCAGCGATGTGAAGACAGGAGAGGAAGCCAGCATGGAAAAAAAAATGTTAGTCAGCCTGGCTTCTCTTGTGAAGAAAGATGCTGACTAACAGCTGGTGGTCAGATAAACCTGGCTTCTACCTACAGCCATTTATATAAGGAAAAGGACCAAAATTACCATGGACTTAGCATGTCAGCATTGTCCGTGTTGAAAGCTTCTCCCTGCTGCCAGCATTGGAGGCAGCAGAGCCCATCCCCACAGCTGAAAAATGGCTAGCAAGCTGGTGGGTTCCAGAACTCTCTCTAGGCTTGGCTATCATGATATTCATTTCACCTCACACACTCATCTCAGGGGAATTTTAATTCTTTTAAAATCAGAAATTGAACAACATTCTGTTGATAGAATGGTACAGCAACAGTCACTGAGGGCTTCTGGTTAAAGCTACAGGGTCTCCTTGTTTCATTTGGAGTTTTTTCAAACACCTCCAATAACAACAACAACAACAAACAAACAACAGTTTTAGCTTTCAGATTTTTCTGCAAACCTGGTGCATTTTTCAGGTAGGTAGGAAGAACTGTCTTGTCCATTCATGGCTCCAGTCTCTGGATTTAAGTATCCTCAGATCAGGGCTACTAGGCTGTTAGTACATAAGATTAATCTTTTCAATATGCATTCTCTATATGTGTTCTTTATTTAAGGTGTATTGTCTTCTTTTTAGAAAGTGTAGACATGTATGCACCAACTCCACAATAAGGAAAATGGGGAAAAATCCTCCCAAATGTTCATTTTATGCATTAAAATTAAAATTAAACATATACTATGTTCCGTTCCATACTCTCATAATGCAACACACAAAGAAATCAAAGTGTAGTTTCCTGGAAGAGGGGAAAAAACTATTAAGAAACATGAATATATAAGAAAGTATTTTTTTTAAAAAAAAATAACAGTGTACACAAAGAACATCTGGTATATTTTGTTTTGTGAAACCCATGGAGAAAATAAAAGGAAGCCAAGCCACTCTTGAAGTTTCTAGTCACAAAATTCTATAATGTAAGGGAATACTTTCTCCATTCAGTATCATCAGCCACAGATTTCTAATATAGATGATCATCCAACCACACGGGGAAGGGGGAAGGCGATATCATGACCTCAGTTTTTATCTCTTTGCTGTAAAGTCATAACTGAAAAAGTTACACCATGGCTTTAGAGATAACGATAACTAAATAATCACTTGGTAGAAGTTTACTGCCCCTCCCCCCCATTTTACTAACATCTAGGAGTTAGTCACCCAGCTCCATGGTTTGGTGTTATTGCTGGGTTGTGCAATGTGTGTGTCAGTCCCTGGCAGTTAGGTCCCTCAAGTTCTCCACAGTTAACACATAGATGTTCCAGTTGAAGCAACTTTATTAGAGATCCATACAGTTGTATCCATACCTGTGTTCACACAAAGGTAGCAATTGGCAGAAGTGACTATTCAAAAAAAGGCACTACTATTTATAGGGAAACTTCCCACCCTTCGGGTCTGTTAACATTCTGGTGTGAAAACCCCAAAGAGTGACATGGGAACTGATTAGTTTAGGCTAGACACAGAACAGAATGAAACCATCTCAGACTCTGAAAAAAGATACATTGCTCGCTGCCCGTAACTTGCATCCAAGGGCACTTATCATAGAAATGAAAGTAAATACTTTCAACAGATAACAGTCAACCCCCACTGGTCCAGTACATTACATATTAGCAGTTAACACGCTCTCAGATGGTTTATACCGTATACAGCATACAACCTTAGCAAACAGTTATGATCAGCACAAAATGCAAAACACATTAATGGCAGGAATACAGGCATACATGACAGTGTGCCACTGCCGCGATCTTTTAGAAATCACTGTTTTGATTGATGTTTTTAGTTGGTTTTAAACTAAATTGCTATGCTATTTTATATTTGTTGTACTCTGCTCTGAACCCACTTGTGGGGAGAGCAGACTAGAAATGAAATGAATGAATGAATGAATGAATATTAATGAGTGGTAAACTAGTAATCTGTACCAGCCTAGTTTTTCTAAAATCAATCCGCAAACGGAGAACTCTTAAGTTATATTTTGATCTCTTGAATGATTTGGCATAGTTTGTCTGTCCTTCTGGGATGGTCCTTCTGCTGAAATGTATAGTAGAAATTCTTTTATTAGTGAGGAGTCTGCTTTGCTATAACCGGCATCAAATGTGTGTGTGTATGTGGGCACGTGGGTGGATGTCTGTCTGTGTATGTAAGGGGACACTTTAACCAAGTGGCTGAAGCTGGTTAATATTTTGAAGACAATCATTTGTAATTACTCTAATGTAGTGCTGCATTAGATACAGTATGTGCAGTATATGTCCAGAGATGATACTTCTCTCATTTAAATGGATATTTTTCAGTTTGTGAAGCTGAGGATATGGACATGATCCTTAGGAAAATGAGTCAAAGAACTAGTATGTATAATCTTTTCCTTCCTGTCAGTTTAGAGTGGCCAGCAGACTGGCTTTGTAAGCAACAGAGGTAATGCCTCATTGAGAGATGAGTAATCTCTAGAGATGGGCACGAAGCAGGAAAAAGGGGATTTGTGGTAGTTTGTGGTTTGTCGCGTTCCACGATCCATGAACCATTCCAAACTTGTGCGGTTCGCGAACCAGCTCATTTGGTTTGTGGTTTGTCACTTCCGGAGGCAGTAGAATGGGCCCCTTGACAGTCAGAGATGCCAAACTCACAGGGAATCTTTAGCAGGTTCTCCTTCAGCCACCCTCCATGGTTGGCAAAGATTGTATGTCAGATGTCCAAGTTATAGACCTCCAAATCTGACAGCAACTGAAAAAAAACCCTTAGATCATTTTTATTTATTTATTTATTTCAAATTTGTATTCCACCCTCCCCGTGAGCGAGTTCATGCCTTTCCCAGGGTCCAAGCTCCTTGAAACTTGGTGGTGGGGGGCAGTTTGGGGGACAGTTAGGGGTAGATTCCCTACAAATTTGGTCAATTTTGGACTTCAGGGAGGGCATTTTAGAGCCCCTCAGAGAAGGTGCCCCCAGCCTCCCCATTTGTTCCTATAGAAAGGAAAAATCTGCAGAAGTCCCTCCCCCATTTCTTAGGGAATAGATGTATCAGTGCCAGGGTCTCTGCAGTTACAAACCAAAAAATGAACCAAATCATAGTGGTATGTCATGATTCATGGGAAAAGCACTCCCATGAATTGCTGGTTCATGAACCACGAACCGGTTTGGTTTGTGATGAACTTTGTTTCGTATTTTGGTTCACACCCATCTTTAGTCATCTCAATAGCTCCTAAGGATGCTGGTAGCTGCTTATTTCCAGATCTCTCTCAGATAAATTGGATATCTAGGCCCTTCGTAATCTGCTTTGATTCTGAAGCTGCTGTGGTCACCTTAGTTGAAAAACTATTGGACAGTTCTCTTGGACTTTTGTGGATCGTACTCACCTGAAAATTCAGGTTCACAGTTAGGATATTCTTCTCAACCGAGCATTTCTCCTGGGTACTCAGGTAGTGGTTGTGGTTGTGGCCAGGAATGTTTTTTAACAGCTTACTCTGGTATACTAATGAAATACCTGATGAAGGGGACTTTGACACTCAAAAGCGTATACCCTAGAAATCTTGTTGGTCTATAAGATGCTACTGGACTCCAGACTTACTCTTCAACTGATATACTGCAATCCTTCCTGAAAAAAATCTGACCTGGCCTCAGTTATACATGCTCTGGTGAGGTAACTTCCAACCTGGACTATTGACACTGAAAAATTCTTGGGAACTGCAATTGGTCCAGAACATTTGTACCCAGTGGCTGATGGGAAACAAGCTGCTTTGTTCATACTATGTCAACTTTGATTTCACTTCACTGACTTCCAGTGTATTTCTGGTCAGACCCACTCCAAAGTGTCATTTTGGTTTTTAACAACTTAAACAGTTTCAGACCAGAGCACTTAAACCTGTATGCTTAATTCCACTCGAAGAATAGAATTTGGTTTGTTAATGCTATCTGGTTTAATATCTGATGTGATCTGCTGGTAGGCTCCATTTGTTATTTTGTATTATATTGTACTGAGTAACAAACTGTTTTTGAAAGTTGTTTTCATGGTTTTACCAAAAATCTTAAGTATAATGTGTAAAATAAAATAGTAGATGGGATTCTGATGACAATTTTCACTCACAGAAGTGCCTTTCATTATTGGATTGGAAGTTTCCTGATTCCACTGATCTCTGAAAATGGACCCCTAAAAATGTACCCCCAGGACTAGCTTGAGAGACAAGGCAAAGATCTGCAACACTAGGGGAGAACTGGCAAAAATTATCCCACTGCTTTCATTAGAGGAAATTAGTGGAAAGCAATTGGGAATGTTACCTTCATTTGGCCGTGCTTTCAACCTGCTTGAGTTGAGCAACAGTTTCGTCATTCTTTTGCCTACAATTCTCTTCCACTGTTCTAGAGACCACAAGAAAGTAGTTTCTATTTTGGAGATGTAAATTCACCATTTGATTATGCCAGGCTCAATTTGCAGAGCTGGTCAATTTGTGAAGTATGATCCCATTTGCTTCCATCCATATGCTGATTTGATCTGGAATTTGAAAGTCTGAAAAGAACTCGGTGAGGAAAGTGTCAGTTCCTTTTATCCTCCTCTTGCATGGTACAGTTCTGTGCCTCATTTCTGAGGGTGTGTGTGTGTGTGGTCCGAAAGGCTTGCTAACGGTTTTTGTGTTTTCTTTGTATTTCTGACAACCATATAATCAATTCCCTGTGCCCAGGAAAGCTCCATTAAAATTAATTGCATACAATGCTTTGTGGGTTGCTGATTCAGTTGATACAGTATTGAGGAACTCAAGAGGCAGGAGTCTTATGACATTTTGCTGAGGTCAGGCTGAGAGTGTTGTATGTAAGTTCCAAAATTCTTGACTATTTTCTTTCAGCAGATTCCAATGCTTTCATTAGCGGACCCAGGAAAAAAAATCACGTTTCAGGAAGTACTCTTCGGACAGTAGGATTCCATGGTCAGAGAACTCTGCAAGTCAACTTTTAATAATTTTCAAGACAGTTATACAATCTGTATTTTGAGCCCACTTATGTCGTTTATCCAGAAGAGTTCGCCGTGTTAATCAGTAGTTGCAAAATAGTAAAAAGTCCAGTAGCACCTTTAGGACTAACCCACTTTATTGTAGCATAAGCTTTCAAGAACTACAGCTCTCTTCGTCAGATGCCATTTAGGTAATCTTTCTGCAACCAGGTCAGTTTGACTGCGAGTAAGTTTGCCATTCCCCCACTGAGGGCAGGGGATCCCCTGCTCCCCCACCTGGGTGCGCCCCTAGGCAGCATGATGCGCTCCTGCGCCCCACAGCGGGCCCATTTTGGACTGAATTGGGCCCATGGGGTGGGGCGGCAATTCAGCCTTAGGCAAGCCCAGGAGCACTCCTGGGCTGCCCTTTGACCCGCGTGATGACATCACCTCCCGTCATGTGAGGAAAAACGCTGAAGCCTCCACAGGGTAAGTGCTAGTCTCCCAGTCTCCCGCCGGGGTGCTCAAGGGACCTGGCAACCCTAACTGTGAGAGAGCTGAGGCCGATTTGTTCAGGGACAGAAGCCTAAACAGGTCATCATGCAGCTGGCTATCAAACACAGTCATGGACAAGTCCCTTTGCCCTCCTTGACCACCATGCACCAGTGCATACAATTTACCAGCAGAAAGTGGGAATTGCTCTTGGAAGCTGTTCATAAAACCAGCAGTGTTCATCTCTCAGGCCCCATTAAGGCGCTAGCAGGCCGGAATGACAGTATAAATAAATGGACCTCTTGCTTACTCCCTCTTAAACAGAAGCAACTGGAAACTTGGTTTATGCTGGGGAGAAAAATCTTCCCTGCTGTTCATTCACAGATTCATTTCAGTGTTACAGAAAATTATGATACGAAAGAAGAGTTAGAAGAACTAATTATTCCAATTACTCCAGTGTGCAAATTATTTCCCTCAGTTGCTAAAACCAACTTCTAAGGGAATTCCAATGTATTATATAACAGTTGGTATTGAGATATATCCTGTGATTGTTTTTCAGAACTGTAGATGCCGACTCCTGGGAAAATGAGATTAAGGTTTATTTAAAAAATAAGTAAAAGTGCAGTGGAGAGTGGATAGTTTGTCCAAGAGCTAAGTGGGCATATGAACCTGCATCTCCTCACCGAAAGTTCAATTGTATAACCACTACCCCACAACATTCCATTTCAGCTAGTGCCAGGAAATTGTAAAGCCAACCCCAATGCCCTTTTAAAATAAGGAAGGGATGGAGGGGGGTGCTCTCTTGACTACCTATTTAAAATCCTCTGTGCCTGTCCCTTTAAGGCATGTCACATATTATTAGACATGGACACAAACAGAAAAAAACCCTAAACATGGTATTTGTTGTTTGTTGCCATCCACAAACAACGAACAATGAGCATTGACGAACATGATCCTGTTCACGAACATGTTTGTCGTTCGTGGAGGCCAGCAGGCTCTCCTCCAGCCATCAAGATCCCTACTGCACCACTCCCAGAAACTTTACCTGAGCAGACAGCAGGAAATATACCAATAATAAATAATAGCTTGGCCCCAGAGCCTGGCAGCAGCCCAGCATCTTGAAGGGGTAGACCCCTACCAGACCACTCCCAGAAACCTTACCTGAGCAGGCAGCAGGAAAGGTACCAATAATAAATAATAGCTTGGCCCAGAGCCTGGCAGCAGCCCTGAAACCTGAAGGGGTAGATCCCTATCCCACCACACACAAAGAAAATTCAAGCTCCAGTGCACTCACCCTGTCTCTCCAACAGCCGCTGTCTCTCTCTGAAAGCCAAAGCTGGGAGCCCCCCTCCCCCCTGGTCTTTTCCTCTTGTAACAAATGTGGAGCTCCACACTTGGAAGGAAGACCTGCCTATCAAGCTAAATTGAGCTTAGATTGGTGTTTCCAGGGCAACAACAGGAGTTCAGACAGAGTTCAGACAATCCCTGCCTAAGTTGCCAAGGGAATTGATTGCAGGTGCCAGACTGTCTGGCTTGACGAACAGCAACGAACGGGGCTTGCAACGACCACCTGTTTGTTTAAAATGGGGCCTCACAAACAGCTTGTTCGCAAACAGCAGATTGGGCTGTTAGTGGGGTTTTTTTAGTTCGTATTGCTGTTCGTGCCCATCTCTACATATTATTCAGCCCCTTTGCCTGTCAATGTAGTGCCATCCACCAGCTGCCCTTTGCTCTCAGGTGTAGGCATCCACCAATACAGCAGTGCTCTCTCCACCCCAGTAAAAGGCTCCACTGTCCAGGCCAGCTGAGACAAGGGAACAGCAATTCTAATGCCACCCTTGGGATTTGTCTCCTGAGGAGCAGCTCATCAGCCATTGCTGTATTCCTAATGGGAGTTTTGTTTCCTTGGCTTTACAAGAAGCTACAGTTGGCTTGTCTTGGCCCTACTGAGATCTCAGAACTGTTGGTGACTGCTCTGCTCCAGCCCCATGGGCTACTGTGCCAAGCCCCCCTGTGGGCACCCAGCTTCCAAGCAACTGGACAGCTGCACAAAACTGCACCAACGAAGCCTCAAGGGCGGATTACTATTGCTGAACTTGAGTTTATTCATAAATTCAGAGCAATAAAGCCTCCCACCAGGGCTGAATAGAGATTTAGGATTCTTCTCTCACTATAGATGCTAATTTCGGCTCTAAGCAAGCTGCATTGTTCCTTTGTATCCAGCCGCCCTTCTTTGCTTCATCCCACCCACCTCCTGACTAGGATATAAAGGCTCGGGGATCTCCCTGTATCTGAAGAAGGGAGCTTTGAGCCTCAAAACCTTATATCCTGAAAATCTTGGTCTTTCAGGCGCTGCTGGACTCAAATCCTGCTGTTCTACTGCAGACCAACATGACTACCTACCTGAAACTATTTTCAGGAAGAGTGTCTGAAGAAGTCAAACTGAGATGACAAGAGATGAAGCTCTAGACCAATTAAGGACATTAAAAACCAATGAGACTCCGGGTCCTGGTGGCATACACCCGAGAGTTCTTAAGGAACTTGTTGGAAGATAAAGTTGCAGAATGATTATTGCGCAGTAGAATTAAAAGACAGACTCATGTGGGTTTAGCTCTAGAAAAATACTTTTTACTCCATATCAGGGAAAAGGGTACATTTGGTGAGAAAATAAATGAATAGCTATCTCTCTGCATTTTGATAGTTACTAGATCTCAACACTTCTAAGAGACTAACTGAACGAAGAGCAATAAAACTCTCTTATGTGTTGCTAGTTAATTACGCCCCCCCCCCAAACTGGTTCATCCAAGAGACAATCCTAGATCCCTTAATTAAGCATAAGGACTCTCCTTCTATGGTGGGAACTATTACTGGAGGCCTAAGTGGTCCTATGCTAACTAGCTATCTAACTAAACAAACAGAACAATTTAACTCTTTCATGAGTCAACGCAGAACATTTGCTAAAATCTCACTAGAACTAAAATGTGAGATTCTTGATCTACTAACCCATATATGTAATTTGTCACTCAAATCAGCCACTGTCCCAGAAGACTAGAGAGGAACAAATGTTTCACCAGTATATGAGATACAGAGGTAAACCAGGAAATTACAGGCCAGTTAGCCTAACATTTGTCCTGGGCAAACTAGTAGAAACTGTAATCAAAGACAGCATTATTAGGCGCATAGCCTGCTGAGGGAAAATCAGGAGGTGGTGCAGGTGAGCACCAGATCTGTTCATTGTTTCATTTTGGTATAGGGAGAAAGGAATAAGGATCCTCTCCCACTGGCTCCTCTCAGTGCATTTATGATGTCTTTGTTAGAAGAAGGGACTGGCAGTGTCTCTTCCTCAGGTCTTTTAGGACTGCCAGCAGAGAAAAAGGAAGGCCGTAACCATAGAGTCAGTTTGATAGGCTGCTATCAGTCTCCTTCCTGCCAGGGGAACTTCCTTCCTTCCCTTCTCTCCCCGTCCTCCCTCTTCTTCTTCCCTGCATGCACCAGGGGAGGCAGCATGGTGTCTCCTCCTGAGAGAGATGGCCTACTTTCAATCTAAAGCCATCCTAGCTAGTTAGGTCAGTTACTAGTTCTTTCTCTCCACTAAATTTATGCAAATATATTTCTTTAGATAAATAAACAGTTGTTAGTTCTCTAACTTGGATGAGAGCTTTCTGCGTGCAGTTTGTTTAGTTAACGTGCCTTAACTAAAACCCAATAGTCTTTTGCACATATGCCTATGCGTGTTCCTTCCTTTGTCTAAGTTACACACATAGGATACTGAGACTAGGTCCTTGGATGTTTGGAGCTGTCGGCCAGGGCTAGCAAGTGCCATATTCATCTCTACCATCATTACAGTCTTACTCAACTCGTGCTTTTCTTTTTAAAAAAATCTATAGAAAAGGGAGTACAGAAAAGAAAAGGAAAGGGAAACAAACATTTAAAGAAAGAAAGAAAAATTACAAAATGATGTGTTACAAGGGCTACCAAGGTACAGAAATCTAGTAACATTTGAGATATATATTTTCAACTAAACAACACATAAAAAATTTGAACCTACTTCCACTCCCCATCTTAGAAGAAAAAACTCTTCATTACCCTTATCGCTTCCTTATGCTTATGTATTTCTTAACAATATTTCAATACTGACTATAATACGTTGTATTCTACTAATTATCTTACGTTGATCAAATTGAAAAACATATCTGTGTGTGTGTGTGTATATATATATATATATATATATATATATATATATATATATATACACTCATGCTTTTCTAGTCAGAAATGACTGTCTGTGTCTTGCTTTTTCATGGCTTTAGGGAGCTATGTGGTTTATCTTTGTGGTTTTGTTGTTGTTTTTGGTGTTTGTTGTTGCAATTGGTTGAGTGAAACACACTGAACATGGCAGGGTAGATCACTTTCAAGGCACCCTGTGAAACCGCATGTGGGCCCTCCAAGGCACCAAACTGTCCAACTGTCATCAGTAGGGTTGCCAGGTCCTTCTCTCCTCTCAGCGAGAGGATAGGGGCCTGGAACTTATCCTTGTGCGCACGCATCAGTGTGCACGTGTTCCGGCAGCAGCATGATGATGTCACTTCCGGAAATGACGTCACCACGCCAAGTGCATGGCAATGTCACTTCTGTAACTGACGTCATCACGCCAGCCGTGGGAGCGCTCCTGCACTCTGATTTGGCCGGTTTGGGGCCAAATCGGAGCGCAGGGATGCTCCCGCGGCCATCACGAGGGGTGGGAGAGCGTTCATGGGGCATGATCCTGAGGTGCGTGCCAGTAGTGGGCACACTCCAGGAGTTTGCCCCCCTCCCCGCCGATCGCTCAGCAATCGGTGGATAAGGGGACAAATTCATGGGAGTTTGCCTGCCACTGGTGGGCACCTGGTAACCCTAGTCATCAGCCATGTATATGGGTGTGTGTTTATGATGAGGACTTGGTATGCTACACGAGTTCTTTGGAGGCACCCAGTAACAAGCACATATCTTTACACAGGTGCACCATGGGAGGCTATGTCATGTCTATCTCTTGTCCTGGCTCAAATAACGCTCTTGTAGCTCATATGGCACTGGATGGTGAATTAGCATGAATGGTTTGTAGTCTAGTGAACAGCCTGGATTTCTAATCAGTAGCCAGGAAACATTCATAACCGCCTCATGTTGAATATGATTAGGGGAGCCTGAAGTTCAGGGGAAGGCTGAGTGAGAGAGAGAGGAGCATTTAGATGGTTAGCTCCTCACAGTGTCATAGATAGGGAATTGGAAACTGGGGGATTAGTTTGAATAAACACCATGTTTTTCATCACTAGCAAGACACACCAACCCTCGTATTTAATTATGTTCGGCATGTTGTCTTTGAAGGATTAAAGCTGCATTGTTATCATTACAAGGGAGGGTGTCTATAGTACTGTCAGCCCCGCGTTCTTCTTGATTCTAGCATCCTGTTAATCGGCAAGGTCTGCCTGGGCCCTGTTCTCTATTCGGTCTGCCTGATAAAGGTCTGCAAAGGGAAGACTGTACAAACAATAATATAAACTGGCAGGTGTTTTCCACTTCGGTTTCTGAGAAATTGTGGAATTGCACTGAGACTTTGGGTATTCCGCACAATGGGTATCTCCTGTCTTCAGTAAACAAATCCTCCTCTTCTCTCACACAAGCATTTGCAAACAAGCCAGTCCCGAGGCAACAGATTTCATGGTTAGCGTACTCCATCTAGCACTGCCATTAAACTGTCTGGGTATTACTTCTTAGTAAACTCTCATAGAATGTAGCTGTAAACCATATATAACCGCAGACAACATCCACAGGTGCTAGAGAAGACGGGTTTCATTTTTAGAAAATAACTCAGTGTGTTTTGTTCTTTTTCAAGGGTGTTTCATTTCTGCAGCTCTTTCCCCAGAGAACAGCTCCTTTGCTTCTTTACCTTCTAAGATTTTTCTTGGGGGACACCTGTGGACATTTTTCCAGGTTTTTTTCCCTATGGATCTGTGCTGCTCTCTTGTTTCAGAAATTTAAATGTATAACTGTCTGAAGGCTTAGGAAAGTGACAGTTAAATTGAATTATAACAGACCTTTGGCCCATGAAAATAATTAACTATTTTTTGTCACTAGCATATTTGCAGCTGAGGGTATATGTTCCCAGGAGATCGCATGCCGGGGTCCTGCTCTTAAATTTCCAAGAAAAGTTGCATAGTTATAAAGATGGCTTATCATAGTAATTTTAAAAAGGTTTTTGTCGTAATATGCATTTTTTTAAATATTGGGTTATGCCATCCCAGCAGTCATAACTCGTTATCAGTTAAATTAAATCAAGAGCCTGACTGAGGGAAAAATGATTATCTTCCTAAAGATTAGAAAAGAGGGTGGGTGCCAAATGCTTCTTGTGGGAAAATGAATTCCAGAACTTTTACACTTTAAATATTTTACAGGGCAGTCCTAAGAATGCTTTCCTTGGGAGTAAGCCTCACTGAATATTAACCTATTTATTTGAAACATTTCTCTGACACATTTCCACCCAATGCAGGGTTTCCCAGGTGGCAAACATTAAATCATAAAACATTTCAACTATTAAAAAGCATTTAAAATACAGATACATATAAAATATTTAAAACAAGTAAGACACAATATATCCTACTATATAAAAATGGAGCCGTATTGGTGATGACTCACATTTTATTCCCATGCTGGCACACTGAGGGGCCTGCAAGTGTGCCTCCACCAGGATAAAAAGTGAGTCATTGGCGTGTCCTGGCGAGGCCACTACGGGGCCTTGAGAGGTCTGTGCCGGCCTCCATGCTGCCTGCAGCAGGCCTCTGAGGGGCCACAGAGGTGGCGGGAAGGCTGTTCTAGAGGAGAGGGGCTCCCTGTGGCCGCTGCAGGAGCTTGGGAGGTCTGCACTGGGTCTGTGAGATGGAGCTCGCAAAAAGGCACAGCACAGCCCTGCCGCCGCCACAGAGGCATTGGGAAGGCTGCACTGCAGAGGTGGGGTTTCCCACAGCTGCTGCAGGGCCTTGGGAGTAGTTCACTGCAGGACCTTGGGCTCTGTTGCTAGTAAATACATAAACATATAAATCACACACAAACATAGAGGAGGGTAGTGAGTGAGGGAATGCCAAACCAGAAAGAAAATTCTTCAGCTGCTGGTGGAAGACAGTGATAGAGGGAGAGAGACAAATTTCCTGGGGAAGGGAGTTCCAAAGTGTTGGTGCCATGACTGAGTAGGCTCTTTCTTGGGTTGTCATCTGTCTGGCCTAAACTGGTAGGGGTAAACAAAGCAGGGCCTCTCAAGATGATTGGAGTGGTTAGGTAGGTTCATATATAGGTTTTTGGGGCAGGGGATCCCCTGCTCCCACCCTCCACCACCCACCTCCACTTACCTGGATGATGGGAGGAAAGGAGGGGAAACATACCTCCTAGGACATGCTCCTAGGCGCTGCAATGGGTCGATTTCGGGCTGAAACTGGCCCGATTCGGCCCCCCGAAGGCCAAAAACGGCCCGCAGTGGAGTGCAGGAGTGCTGCTGAGGCAGTACAGCAGGCCCTGAATAAGAGTCAAATCAGGCCCATTTGGGGGCCAAATCGGGCCCATCTCGGGGCCTAAATCAGCTCACTTCAGAGCACAGGAGCACTTCAAGTCCCTTTGTTCCATCCTGGGTGCGCTCCCACACTCTGCAGCAGGAGCACTCCCAGGGCGGCTTATGGCCTGCATGATGACATCACGTTCCAGAAGTGATATCATCGCATAGTCCCAGTAGCACACGCACGCTTTGCTTTTGCGAGGACAAGACAGGTGCCAGGTCTCCACCTCCTGCCTGAAGGGTAAGGGGACTTGGCAACCGTATTCATAGAGAATAGGTGGTCCTTCACGTTTGCTGTCCCCCAAATCACTTTAGGCTTTGAAAGTCAGTACCAGCACCTTGAATTGGCCCCAGAAACAAATTGGGTGCTAATGTAGACTGGAGAGATATGGTCTCTGTGATTCGCTCCAGTCAGAATTCTGGACAGTGCACTCTGTACCAACTGTAGTTTCCAAATAGTCTTCAAGGGCAGCCCCAGTACATTGTTGTAATCTAATGTAAATGTTACCAGGGCATGCACCACAGTGGTGTAATCTTTCCTGCACAAGAAGGGCTGCAACTGGCTCACCAGCCAAAGCTGCTGAAGTGCACTCCTGGTCACCACTGCAACGTGTTTATCCAGCAGACAGACCTGGGCAAGTCCTGACTAGACCTGCATAGAATTGCTCCCTTAAACTAAGAAACGTTTAGCATTTAGTGCAGTACTTCCTTAGCTTTATTATATTACCAGCATGTGTGAATATAGTCATACCTAAATTGATTTTGCATTTTCTTACAATTGTTTGGTTCAGCAATCTGTAATGAGTTCTGTTTTAAAACACAGAATGAAAAGCGATACCCTTATGTAATGACAGGGTGTTGTGGTATCAGGCACCCTGGGTTCATGTTCATTGCAACAACATTTGATTTATATACCACCCTTTAGGACAACTTAATGCCCACTCAGAATGGTTTACAAAGTACGTTATTGTTATCCCCACAACAATCAGCCTGTGAGATGGGTGGAGCTGAGAGAGCTCTGGAGAGCTGTGACTGACCTAAATATGTTCCCTCAATCTTGGTGACCCGGGTCCCAGACACATTCTCTCAGCCTAACCTGCCTTGTGGGTTGTTGTAAGGAAAGTGGTTAATCATTTTGACTTTCCTGAGCAAATATGAGGAAGGTTGGGATAAAAAATGTGTTCGCCATCCCTGCAAACTTGGATTTATTCAGAGCTTTGGGACTCATTTTTCACATTTTTTCAGTGACCCTTTCCCAAATTAAGTCACAATTTATGGCAACTTGACAATAACACTTTTGATTTAAACTCCATAACAATAAATCCTTCAGATAGTGTGAAGTATTCTATTGCTATCATTCTATTGCTGCTATAAGAGGCTCTGTCTCCTGGAGCCAGCGTACACATGTTGAAAATGCATTTAAACCGACAGGTGGCTCATCATGTTTTCAAGGGAAGTTCACCTCAGATTACATTGCTGCAGCCATTTTCCTTCTGTTCATGAACTGTTTTTGAAGTAAGGTTGTTTAAATGGAATTCTCTTAATTCCTCTTTGCCGAATTTCTCCCTGAAATCCCACAATCTGTTTCTATTCCTCTCCTAAGGAAGTTGTCAGTTTCACGTCAAGTCCTCTTTCTTGAAGAGAAAATTTCACTGTAGATCTCTAAGCAGTAATGTATTTATTTATTTATTTACTCTCAGCAGAGTTGAAAAATTAAGACCAAGGGAAACCATTAAAGAAACAATTAAACGTAAGTCAGGACTTGCCTGAATGTATCCTTGCTGCATCAGACTGCTTTTTACCTTCTGTATCATATTACAGTGGCACAACAATAGGCAGAAATCCACAGATGAAGAAATCTACACTACCACATGGTTTAAAAAACTCAAAGGTAAATTAAGAAGAAAGCGAAGAGAATTCCTCTTTTGAAAGAGGAAAAGAGAATAGCAGGAACTAATTGCTATATCTGAAAAAGAAATTTTGGAAAAAGAAACACACCCTGCCCCTGTAACAACCCCTAAAGCTATCCCATTTTTAGTCTTTAAAGAAAACATCTGAAAAGTAATATTGCTGTTTGTTGGCTTCGTTTGTCATACTGAGAACATTTGGATAAATGCAGAGCCTAAATGGGGAGGGGGGCGAGCTTCTCTGAACAGGGCCAGCAAATGTGCACGGACTGTGCCTCCCAGGCCCTCCGCGCCTCCCCGCCCCCTTGAGCAACATGGCAGCTGGCATGCCCACCCCGCCCTCCTCCCCTTGCACAGCCCACAACCTGGGCCCTCAGGTAAGTCTGAGAGGGCCAGGGTTTCTAGAGTTACCCTCAGCAGGTGGCTGAAACAGTGGATATCATTGGCCTGCTCATCACAAGGCCTCAGTCCGCCTGAAGGAATCATGGCACGTTCTCCTGGAAATAAGTCTACCACTTTCATACAAATGCCTCAGTGGAGGTTATATAACAAGCAGCAACTTGGACATTCAAGTCAACATTTGTCAAGCATAACAGAATGGATGCCATGGTGGCAGTAGATGCTGCTACAGGTGTCATAGACAGGCCTACATCTGTGCTGGGCAGTCAGGACTCTCCCATTTGACCTGTGGTTCTGTTAACATCCCAGATGTGACAGGCTGTCCTCCTCATCTTAAATGAAAACAGAACATTGAACTTACCATGAAGGCTCCTTTTGTTTGAAAATGAAAATGAAATCCTGGACTTACGCAAGGTTTCTTGGAGTAATGTCATCCAGTGTTGTGGGAACTGTATTCCAACAGGGGCATTACTTTGCAAAACAATTGCTGTTAGTTCCCCTCTGTTTCCACAGTGTTATTCATTCTTTACAAGGTTCCTTCCTATCATGCCCTAAAGGTTACGTCCTCCTGACTAAGTTTGGGAGAGAGGTAAGATATACAGAGCAGTCTCTCTGGAAGCCTCCGGAAGCCCCCAAGCATGGAAAGAGCAGTCTGTTTCCTGAAGATGGGATGCCCCGACCTGGATAGCCCAGGCAAGCCCCATATCATCAGATATAGGAAGCTAAGCAAGGTCAGCCTTGTTTAGTAATTGGATGGGAGACCTCCAGAGAAGACCGGGATTGCAGAGGCAGACAATGGCAAACCACCTCTGTTAGTCTCTTGCCTTGAAAACCCCACCAGGGGTCAGCTATGACTTGACAGCACTTTCTGCCACCAAGATGACGGAAAGAAGAATACTAAGCATGGCAGGATATTTCTCCTCATTCCAAACAAAAGAACCCTTCACGGTAAGTTCAGTGCTCCAGTCTTTCTTCAAAGTAAGGCAAACGTACATTCCCTCTCATTCTGTCTGATTGTTAGTACAGGTAGCTGGTTAGCATTCAGGGACAGATGTGCCTCTATGCAGTACACATCACCTTTCTGCTACCCCATCTGCTCTTTAATATTTATTTAGCTCCAACTGAGTGGTAGACACTAACACGTCTGGGAGCCCTTGGTGTGTCTTCGGGTGCTTTCAGTCTTAGGTGCAATGTGTCAAAATGTTTCCATGCCATATAGCGTGTAACATGAGGGAAAGTCTCAAGGGGCTGTTAGAAGTATCTTTGAGTCAGAAAAGTGCCACGTCTCTGTAGTGCCACCAGATTCCTCTGCATTTTTAATGAAGCCCAGAACTTGCATCGGCTTCGGAAACTGACGGCAAAGCATGTATTTGCTCCGATAGAAGATGTCTGTGCTGCATACACTTCGAACAGGACTTACTTTGGCGCTGAGCTACACTTGCGATGGAGGCTTTTCTCGTCCTCATTTGTATATAAATGCCCCTGCCTCCACGCAACATTTTTTTTAATCCCCAGAGTAAATTAATGTATTGGTTAAGAGAGATGGAGATGGGCAGAGGAACCGACAGACCGGCAGCTCGTTTGTCTCCGTGGCTCTCTGATATGAAGATCCTTCTGGTGTGACACACGGCATGTGCCCGCAGGCTGGGCTACGTGAACAAAGGTGCCGCATGGGGAGAACATGCTGGAGGCATTTTCATTTGAAGTTCTGAAACTGCTCGAGGGGCTGCCTCTTCTGAAGCTCCCGCCCCCACCCCTCAGTATATTAAAACACATATGCCTTAATTTTCTCTCAAATGTAAAAAGTGTGGAAGTGTCTTGCCAGCGAACCGCCAGAAAGAGCTTGGGTTTGTTGGAATGCTTCTCCTGAGAACCACCTGCTGCTTCCTTCAATTGGACTAAGCATACCTCTGTCTGTCTTTTGGGGTCGAAAAGACTGCAGACATCCTTGGCTAGGGGGCAGAGGCACTGAAATGTACTTCAGAGGAGAGGCTGCTTGACCCTCATCTTTTATGTGTGAATGTTGTCAGGTCCCCTGACCCTCTTGGCGGGAGGTTGGGGACGCAGCACTCATATTTTCTGTGATCCTTATGTGCACACAAAGGGTGTGCACACTCCTATGTCTCCTCTGTGATGTCATGTCCGGAGACGTCACTTCCGGGCAACATCACCGCTCAGGTGCAGGAGCTTGCCCGTCTTTGCAGTGGGCTGATTTGGTGGTGCTGGAGAGTGCTGCCAAGACATAGCTAACTTATGGCAACCCCTGCTGGGGTTTTCAAGGCAAGAGGCTATCAGGGGTTGTTTCCCATTGCTTGCCTCTGCAACCCTGGTCTCCGTTGGAGGTCTCCCATCCAGTTACTAACCAAAGCCAACCCTGCTTAGCTGATGAGATCTGATGAGATCGGGCTTTCCTGGGCTACCATGGTCAGGGCATGCTAGTATAATAAGGCAACCGAAATGCGTTCCGGAACCTGTATGAGGGAGAGCTGCGTTTGCTGCTGAAAGGAGGTTTCGAAAGGAAGAGAAGCTGTTTAGCATCTGCATGAAACTGCTGGGGAGAACATCTGGAGATTTTGGAATGAGGTGCCACCAATACGCAAACATGTTTATCAACTGTATTTGGAGACTGTTACGATTTGTCTAAAGCATTCTTACGTAGTCTGACATTTAGGCCCTCTGTTTTTAATTTTATTATTATGTACTCTCTATAATAAATATTTATTTTGAATACATTTTAAAGCTTCTAGCTTGACCCTTGTAGCATCTACAGAATATTTTGGGTCCCCTCCTCTTTCTTTGTTTACCAGGGAATGATCTTTACCAGTGGCAAGATCTTTTCTACCCAGGAAGGGCCAACTGTTTATCCTACTGGAGCCCCAGGTCCAGCAGCACCCCCAAGCTATGAACCTTCTCCTCGAGGGAGAGTGCAGCCACATCTGGAACAGAAGATACCTCATTCCTGACCTCCCACCACCAGTAGCATCTCCTTTTTGTTGGGGTTAAGTTTCATCTTGTTCCAAAAACTGCCTCCAGGCACTTCTTCATGGTTTCCACAGCCTCTACATTGGTGACAACTCAGCTCAAATCTCCAGATGATCTCTCCCAGCAACTATACTGATGTTGAAACGCACGAGGAACAAGATAGAACATTGCGGAACCCCGTAGACCAGTTGCCAAGGAGTGGAGCAGCGGTCATCTAGCTCCACACTTGGAAACCTACCTGTGACGTAGGGCTGAAACCAGTGCCACACAGTGCCATGATGAATGGTATCAAAAGCCACCAAGAGATCCAGGAGAATTAACAGGGTCGTACTCCCCCCGTCCTTCTCCCAGCAGATATCATCCAGGCACATGACCAGACCTGAAACCAAGCTGGACTGGATCCAAACCAACCAGGCTTTTAACTAAAATGTTCCATCTTTTTAGCTGTTTTATGGTCTTCTCCTAGCCTAAGGACTGTTTTATCAGTGTTATTTTAGACTATTACATTTTATGTGCTGCTTTGCCTTGGATTGTTGTTATTGGCAGATTATATTGGTATGATTTTTAGTGATTTGAATTGTTTTATTGATCTCCCTACCAATATTTGCTTTTATCATTTTTACTGTGTTCATTTTTTAATTGTTATGAGCTGCCTCAAGCAGTTCTGATGTGGCGTACAAATAAATAAATAAGCTGTCCCTGAGCAAATCCATTTCTGGGGATGGGGCAAGAAGAGGGGGGTGATTGCTATTGAGCTGATAAGTTCATGCTGAATTAATATGTATTCTTTATCAGAGGTAACATAGACCACTGAAGGAAATAGAATATCATGCTAGCAGAGGCCCTAATGAAATTGATGGATCATACAGTTGGGATGAAATCCATGTATTATATTTATTTTATTAATACCCTTGACTTTTAGCCATTTTACCCATAGTATTCTCTTTATACTAACCAGACCCACTTTGGCAAGCAGCCCTGTGATCATTCAGGCCGGATAATAACTCCCTTTATGACCACCAGTTCATTTGTGGAAGGGTTAAGAAGTGTGAGGTCAAGGTGAACATTGACTGGAGTACACGTGGAAGCAGATGTAAGATCTCTTGGGTGGGTAGTGGAGTCGCTGTGCTGTAGAAGAGCAAGATTCGAATCCAGGAGCACATTAAAAACCAACAAGATTTTGATGGTAGAAGCTTTCAAGAGCCAAGCTTCCTTCATCAAATACAGATCTGACTCGTGAAATCTTATACCCTGGCAATCTTTTTAGTCTTTAAGGTGCTCCTGGAATCAAATTTTGCTCATAAGATTTTGCTAGTCTGAATCAGCAGCACACATACTCTCCTGTGCATGGTAAAGTTGGTAAAAGAAATTCTCTTAATTCCTTTTTACTCAGTTTCTCCCTAAAATCTTTCATTTCCTCTTTTTTTAGGAATTTGGAGTCTGTTTCTAATCCATTCTGTTTTTATCAAAGAGAAATTTGAAGAGAGGAAGGGGGGTGGGGTCCTGCAAAATTTCCAAATGTCACTTTGAACATGTTTAGAGACAGGCTACGTCTTTCCAAACCTTCCTGCCCTCCTGCTACAGCATCACCCTGTGCTGTATAACTGAAAACCATGGTCATAGCTGAAGTTACAAAACAGTGCTTTAATTTCTTTTCATAGGGCCAAGCTACACATGACGAATGACACTTGAACAGCAAGTGTATTTCTCCCTGTTCACTTGCCCTCCACTCAATCCACTTGCCGTTCAAGTGTCATTCGTCATGTGTAGCTTGGCCCATAGAGACATTCCTCTTTTAAAAGAGAAAAAGAGGGATCTATGGCTATATCTAAAAAAGTGATTTTTGGAAAAGAAATTCCCCTCCCCATAACAACCCTACATGCTCTCCCTGCATCCAGAGCTGAATTTGGGCATCATACCAAGCCATGGCATCATACCAAGCCATCTACTATGTATAGTTTAGCCATATGACAGTGGTAATCTCCAAATGTACAACTGGCAAGCCAAGAGCTAGTGCTGATTGTTTGCTTCCATCATCTCAGCATTCAGAAGTTCAACTCTGCGGTACAGGCAGAATGACAGCTATAATTTATAGTTAATTCAGCCGTTGTGACAAACCCTACCACAAATTATGGTTTGCAAGTCCACTTCAAACTATGGTTCCTGATTCTGCATTGCTTGCTTATCACAAACCGTGGTTAGTTGTCACATTAAAATATATGCACTTTTTCCGATATAGAAACACCCTTTAGTAAGGAGTCTTTGAGGCAGTCAATTACCATATTAGTATTCATTTTCATGCTGTGATTTTTTCTGCTGCATATAGCACAAAAGGATCTGCATTATCCAATCTCCTTTTTTGGATACTTTTAAGTCGATGATTATACATACTCACGTGTCTTAGTAATCAATAAAAAACAAAAAAGAAAAAGAATGGAAACCCACAGCAAAGTATGCATGGGCAGTGGACTGAATGAACTCCAAAAAACCCTGATCTTTTATAAATCTGTGGCCTTTCAAAAATGATACATCAGTAATAACGAACCTAAAATCTGTGGAGAAATTTGGGTTGGGAGAGTTTCATATAGATGCCTAATCAACATGCAGATTGTCTGGATGTTAGGAGAGAAATGAGGCCATTTTCCAAGATGAGTGAGAGCCACAGGAATTTTGTAAAAAATCTTTTGCCGAATACTAGCACTCGCACTAGCACTCAGGCTAATTTCCAAGTTATCTAATACACATATTATCCCCTCATAGGACATACCCACAATGCAATATATTTCACTGTACAATGTGGCATAATGCTCTGGAAGTCATTCTCATTTCTGGCATCAGTGTGTATGCATTATGTTAATTTGCCCCCATAAATGTCACATTAACACATTATTCCTGCTGGGTGCTGCTTTGGGTGATACTAGCTTTTCACTGGGCTTCCTTAACAGCTGGTCTCTACAGAAGCCATGAGCTGAACTCCGTGCGATACTTTTCATTTTTCTGAAATAAGCCTGAGGAAGATCTTCTGCAAATGAAGATTCTTAATCTACTACTCTGTCCCTGGCTCTTGCACCATATGCTACACAGAGTGTTATAGTTTATGGTTATCTTCATTTGGCTGCAATTCTAAAATCAATTCACTGGCAGTTGTCTTGCTGAAGCTGGTAAGTTTGATCCTTAGCAAACTGGTTCAGAACTGGCTGTGTTGGTCTGTATTAGAAGTTCAAGGTTCGGTCCAGAGCTTTAACTCTCAAAAGCTCGCCCCGTGGAAATCTGTTTGGTCTTTAAGGTGCTATCAGACCTGAATCTTGGTTCAGGAGTGTAGTTTATATTTGGAACTGGTTAAATCAGTAAACCCATATGGACAACCAAACTATCCTGGGTGAGTTCTTGTGTCAAACAGATTATTTAACTGCAGGGTTACTTGGTAGTCTGCATCTCATACAAATTGACAAGGAGGACTTACTATACATCAGTTGTATCACCAGTCGATAGTCACCAGTAGCCATCCAGTGGTGACTTCATTGAGGGACTAAGACTCAGCAGGCTGGTCCTGGTTTTATTTTCAAAAGTGTCAAAAATGCTATATATACAACTTCACAGTTGCATGTGTAATGCATTGTGCAAATACCTATATCCATCGCGTATCTGTATCTGTATCTGTATACATACACACACACAAGAATTATAAAATCACATTGTATGTTTCATACATTTTAAACATCCCATAATCTTTGGCAATCTAAACTAGACGTGGGCATGAACCGGAAAAAAAAACTTAACCAGGTTCGAGGTTCATACAGTTTCACAAACCACGAACTTTCATGAACTTTCCCTGGTTCGTGTGGTTCGTGTAAATGTCACTTCCGGGGCAGCAGAAGGTCTGCAGAATAGGAGTGTGAGCTTCCAGTTTCCCCCTTTTAAATGCCAGCCGCTTTTTAGCTGATGGGAAGGGAATCCCCATCAGCTGAAAAAAGCTGCCGGCTGTTCTGCTTCCCATGTTTGCAGAAGTTTGCTTATTCCCTGCTGGCTTTAAAAACCAGGAAAGGGCTAAATGGCTGGTTTTCCCTTCCTCCTTTGGGGTATGCACACACACTCTTTTTTCCCCCAAAGGCAAGAAAATGTAGCAACGTTGTAACATTGTAACATTGCAACATTGTAACATCACTGCACTTTCCTCCTGGCTTTTAAAGCCAGGAAAGGATTAAATTGCTGCTTTTCCTTTCCTTCAAGGCATGTTTCAGACTTAGCAAAGAGAGAGAAAAAACCAAGCATTTTGCACAGTTCTTTGGAAACAAAGTGGCAGGGAAGCTGCTGCTGCTTCCCTGCCACGGCAGGGTTCTTCTGGTGTCCTTTCATGGAGAAATGCTCTGTGTTGTTCTGAGCAATCTTTACCTTCTTTGCATAGCAGTGGCCCTTGATCTCTAGGGTTGCCAACTCTGGGTGGAGTAATTCCTGCAGATGTTGAGGGTTGAACCTAGGAAGGACTTGATTTGGGGAAGGGAGGGACCTCAGTAGGGTAAAATGCCAGAGTCCAACTTCCAAAGTTGTCATTTTCTCTAAGAGAACATATTCCCCCTTTTCTGGAGAGCAGTTGCAATTCCAGGAGATCTCCAGTCCCATCTGGAGGTTGGCAACCCTATTGATCTCCCAACCTCTGCATACTTATGGAGACTGACATGGCATCCCATTGCTTCAATGAGGCAAGTACCATGTAAAGTACAAGGCAGAAAAAGTCCTAATTTTATGGGGTCCAAGAAGTTGCTATACCAACTTAGGAATGAAACATTGGGGCACTGCAGTGAGCTCACTAAAAACATTCATGCAGGCACCTTGGAACTTGGCAAAAGCACAGGGTATAAATATTTTTAAAAAATAAATAGCTGATTGAAGTCCATGTGGGGTGCAGGCTGCTGTTCCCTGTGCCTCGGGGGTGCCTTTGCACTTATATGTTGCTACTGCCAAGAGGTTGCATAAATGGGCAAGGGGAGAGCTCAGTTATTTCTGCCAGAAACCTCTCCTGGCCTGTCTCGATGTGAACTGATGATGTTTCGGGGCTAGAATTACAACATGCTTCAAAATATTGGGCAAAAACACAATATAAGAACAAATCCCTGCCACAGCATCCATTTCTCTTTTTGTTTCTAGGTAACATTTGTAGAAAGATAAAGGAATAGAATAACTTAGAAAGTTGTGCTGCATTTTATCCTGAACCCTGTATTTTATTTTCAGAGATAAACAGTGAAATCCTAAGCAGAGTTACTCCAGTCTAAGCCCATTGAAATCAATGAGCTTAGACTGCTTAGGATTTCACTTAATATGTGAAACCATAAGAAGAGCATTCCAATCATGCAGCAAAATGTGTAAAGAAAACAAGAGATAGATAAGCAAATTCAGACTGGAGTCACTTCAAAATCATAGTTGCTGCAGAAAGAATAAAAGAGAAGTAAAACATGGCTCTGAGAAATCTGAACAATTAAATGTGGGAGAAAAAAATGTTTGCCAGTTTGGTGTAGTGATTAAGAGCGGCAGGACTCTAATCTGGAGAACTGGTTTGATTCCCCACTCCTCCGCTTGAAGCCAGTTGGGTGACCTTGGGTCAATCACAGCTCTTTCAAAGCTCTCTCAGCCCCACCCACCTCACAGGGTGATGGTTGTAGGGATAATAATAACAAACTTTGTAAACTACTCTGAGTGGGTGTTTTAAGTTGTCCGGAACAGCATTATATAAATCGAATGTTGTGGTTGTGATGATGGTGATGATGATGACGACGACGACGACGACAGGGCCAAATGGAAAAAAGAGCCAAACTGAAAAGTGGGCCCATTCAAGCCAATACATACCTGAAATACACGAGTTCGGACCACATGGTGACAGCCATAAGAAATGTGCTGACTTTGGTGAGACTTGAATGCTAAGCACTTTTATATCGGCTCTGATAAACTCAGAAAAAAAATGTGTTGGGGATTAAAAAGATAACAATGTGCTGATCCTCTCTGCAGTTGCTGACCATTTCAAAGTCTCCTATCTCACGGGCCTGAGGGATAAATCCTCTAACCTTTGATGGAATCTTGGATATCAAAGAACTGATAATCGTCAACCATAAATTGGTAATCAACATTTTGGATGCCATCAGAGGAGAGATTCTAATCCAGATTTTAACATGAAAGGTGCTGCTTAAAAAAAAAATGTTAACGTACTGATAAAATGTTTGTTTGCAAAGAGAACATCTTATTTGTTGAAGCGGGGTGGGGGCATTGATATTTGTTTATGTTAAACATCCAGATATTTTTTACTGGGTCCTATTTGTGTGGGATGATGTTGGCTGGAGAAGTTGGTCTAGCAACTTGGCATCTGGGACAGCTGGTTAAATTCCACATCCCTCTTCGTAGAATAAGTTATCTACAGGGCCTGTTTTGCCATATATGCAAGTTGAAAGTTTACTGTGGATTTGGACATTGATCTGTGGTGATCTGAATATCATTCCTGAAAGTCTTCATCCAAGATTTCTTCTGTGTCCGTATGGTGTGAAGCATAAGAAGCCAGGTCCAACAGGAACATAACATCCAATGGCTATGGCCAGCAGACAAGGAAGATTAGCCCAAGCTCCAAGCCAGATAATTGACAGACATGGACTGATCACTTCTTTCAGGGTTAAGTTTACAGCAGCCCACAGCTAACAGGGCAGGGTTCAGAATGGAAACTTCACTCCAATGAGATTTTATGCAATGAGAAAAGCTGAACTAGTAGTAGTAGTAGTAGTTTATTTTCCACGGTCAATGACCAGCAATTTACCAAAAAAAAGCTGAACTAATTCCACAAGGTGGTGTGAAGATTTGAGGAAGTTACAAAAGGTGGCATCTTTCGCTTTGTGTGATTTGATCAGAAGGGCAACTCAACTGAAACATGGGCTGTATCTTTGATCCAAGGAAGTTAAGACTCTGGAGAGAGACTCTGGTGAAAACGGGTGTTTAGCAGTACAGATGGGCATGAACTGGAAAAAAACTGAACCATGTGGCTCATGGTTCGTCAAATTTCATGAACCATGAACCACAAACTTTCCAGAACCTGCCCCAGGTTCGCAAACTGGTTCATTTGGTTCGTGAAAACATCACATACGGGTCAGAAAATAATCACTTCCAAGTCAGCAGAAGGTAGCTTCCAGGCCAGAAGAAGGTCACTTCGGGTCAGCAGAAGGTCTGCAGAAAGTCCATCCCCTGTTGCCTAGGAAACTGATTGATTGGCACCAGGCTGTCTGCAGTCATGAACCAAAAAATGAACCAAACGAACCAGCCTAAAGTTTGTGGCAGTTCGTCAGAAATGGGATCTGATGAACTGTGGTTCATGAACCACAGACTGGCCTGGTTTATGCTTAAGTTTGGTTCGTATTTCGGTTCATGCCCATCTCTGTTTAGCAGCTTAGGAAAGAACAAGTTAGATGTGCTTTCAGCAGTCTTGGATTTTGACTGTTGAAATTTCCTGACCATTAATCCACAGTGCAATTCTAAGAAGAGTTACTCCAGTCTAAGCCCATTGATTTCTACTTAGGATTGCAGTGCCAGTGGAGTTTAGAATTTAGAATCCCCATTCTTTCTACTCTCTTTTTTTAGCATTTGAATAAACTAATATCTTTTCCACTGAGATAAGGGGCTATGGAGGAGGGAAGGTGGAAGGGTACAGCCCTATCTTGTCACATCTCGGAAGCTAAGCTGGGTCAGTACTAAACACAAGGTGCTGGACCTGTTACTTGCACAGAGACTGTTGTTTCATTGAAGGAGCAAAAGAAATAATAACAAGAAGGGCCTTCCATTGCGGTACTGGATAGGAGCCAAGAGAAGGCAAGTATTAGAAAATGCACAAATTGATGTGCATAATTAGTTTGCTGAGGTTTGGGAGATTGGGATATGGCATCCCTAATGATGCTGTAAATCGTTCAATGGTTGATCATGATATGTGACAGTGTTTGGCATTATATTATTGTTGTTTAGTTAGCCATTGAAGACAGTGTTTTGCTTGCACAAAGAATATTGATTATAGGTTACAAAGCCATCCTGATTTGTGAAGCAAGCAGTTGATTAAAGATTAAAGTGAAAACAAATGCTGAAGTATAATGACTGTTTTAGAACAGAATGCCTTTGGACAATTGATTAATCGACTAAACTACTTATAGTACACTCATTCTCTATTAGATCAGCTCCTTGTCTCTTATTTTGGCTTGGTGAGCCATGTTGTAGGAATTCCTTGCTCTGCAACCAGAGACCAGTCCGCTGGTAGCTGTCGGTTCGTTACTTGGGTTTGCCTCTTACCGTAGGCATGTAAAGAGTGCAACCTCACTTGATCTTTCCCTGGTGCTAAACTGATGTCTCTGCTAAGAATAATGTGCCAGCAGCAAAAAGGTCTTAAGCAAGACTGGAAGTTTTATTTAAAAAGGCAAAAGAGAATACAAGCAGAAAAACAAGGCACCAGCCCAGGGCCTCATCTCTGCTGAACACTAGAACACTGCAGAGATAGATATAGAGTACAAAATCATTAGCAAAACATAATGATACCAATCAAGAGCTCTTGAGCCCCCCCCCCCCCCCGCCATTGCCGAGAGCAGACACCTGTCAGGTCTCTGTCCTCTAACAAGAGAAGGGTTCCAGGCATCATGTGTCTTCACCTTTTATAGATGGAAAATCAAAGGAATGCATAGTTTGACACCATCATCAATTACACAAACTTTGTTCTGATGACACAAATCTAATGAAGAATTTCACAAAAACATTAACCAGGATATCTTCTACATTTAAGATAGACGACTTCTTTGATATGCAATTAGTTACACTGTAAATTACAAAGGAATGTAATTCCTTTGTAACCACTTTAACCAGCCATAGTTTAGGATGTTCTGCCCTTTCCAGCAATAAGCTGTTTGCTCTGGTCCTTATTACCTTGCTCACAATGATTTACATGTCAAGACCAAAAGACCCTCTGAAGGCATTTAACAACGAGCAACTTTTGTGGCTTTATCTGGTTTCAGTCACACAAAGTGAAACCTGCCTGCTCTCAGGAAAGAGACTTTTTTGAACATAGAGAGAGCCTTTGGAAGATCTCTATGCCATGCTGAAGCTGGTTCTAGATTACAAGCATAGGCCTGGTTCTGGCCCAATCTCAAAATTCTGACCACAAGCCATTGCAAGGAGAGGTAGTTTTTGCAAGTACTATTAGTGGGGATTGTGGATGGGAAAAGTGTGAAAGTGTTAGGGTTAAGTGGAATTCTCTTAATTCCTCTTTGCCGGATTTCTCTCTGAAATTCAGCAATCCCCTTCTATTCCTCTTTTTAGGAATTTGAGTCCATTTTGAATTAATTCCTCTTTCACAAAGAGGAAGCTCTGATTTAATTTTAAAATAATGTATTTATTTATTTATATACTAAGTTGAAAACTTAAGAAAAAGGTGAGCCATTATACAAACAATGGAGCACAAGCCAGAATTAGTATGAACATATCCATTCTGCCTCAGACTGCCTCAGAATTCCTCTTTCAGAAGAGGGAAAACGAGTAAGAGGAACTAATTACTATAGCTAAAAAAATGGAAAAAGAAATCTGCCCCCCCATAATAACCTTAGAAAGTGTACAAGTGGAGTGCAAGTAGAGCGCAATTGAACAGGGGGGGAATACACGTGAGTCTGTTCATTTGCCATTCAGTGTCATTCGTCACTTGTAGCTTGGCCCTGAATCACATAGTGATCAACTGGAGCCCAAGTGGAGCGCAAGTGAACAGGGAGAATACACGTGAGTCTGTTCATTTGCCAGGCAAGTGTCATTCGTCACTTGTAGCTTGGCTCTAAGAGGCATAGCTTACAATACCCTCCATAGTGTATGATACCTGACTGGTTTATAGGGGTCCTGAATTACTTGCAATTCATTGTGAACTGGCTTCCTTGGCACCACTTCCATCCCAGTGGAAACATGTAGATATCACTGAAGGAGGAGGAGAAATGGTGCTAAAGCAACAGTCAGATAGGGGACAGCAGATCAGTTAAAATTTTGCACTAAATATAATAACAACCTAATAATAACATTCAATTTATATACCGCCCTTCAGGATAACTTAATGCCCACTCAGAGTGGTTTACAAAGGGTGTTATTATTATCCCCACAAAAATCACTTAGTGAGGTGGGTGGGGCTGAGAGAGCTCTGAGAAAGCTGTGACTGATCCAAAGTCACCCAGATGGCTTCAAGCAGAAGAGTGGGGGATCAAACCCAGTTCTCCAGGGCCATTTCCACATGGCTTACCTTTACTCGTAATGACCTGGAACATCACACAAAAAATGCGGAAGATCACATTTTCTTGTGGGAGATTTGTGCAACGTTGCACGTTGTCGCGCAAATCTTGCACGAGAAAACGTGATCTTCCACGTTTTCTGTGCGATGTTCCGGGTTGTTACGAGCAAAAGGTAAGCCATGTGGAAACGGCCCAGATTAGAGTCCTGCTACTCTTAACCACTACACCAAACTGGCTCTCCTACAGCTAGGAGATATATAAAAGGGAACTGATATTGGAGGCATTAATGGACCTTTCCGAGCCCTCCCCTGTGAAAGCTTACCTTTTGAACCAAAAATGTTTCCTGTGGTGTGGCCTTGTTGCTTACAGTCTTCTCAGATATGGAAGTAGAAGAGCCTGGGGTACTTATTAAAGCTGTCACCATCCAGGTACGTTCTAGTGAAACAGGGACTACCAGCCAAGTCACTGGGCTTTCTGCCAATGGCACAGCCTCTCGTATATTCAGCATATCACCGTTTTGCATGCAGGTATGTGACTTAATTGGTAATTCTCTTATCCTTCTAAGCCTCACTTTTGGTTTCCTCCCACCTTGCTTCAGTTCACTTCTTTGAAAACAAAACCATCAGCTTATGCGGGAGGAAATGTCATCCTGACATTTTAATTAACACTGTTGTCCAAGGGAGTGCAGGATGACAACGGGAAAGTGATGCATTCTGGAACATGGAATTTGAATTCCTCAGCACGAGGGGAAGGAGGAGGATCGGTTCTGTTGTTGCAGGAATAATTAAAGATGCTAACATATCTGACAGGCAAGTACAGAGTAGGGCTTGTGTAGAATAAAACAAGCAGGCTCCAAAGCCTTTAAAAAATTCAACTGCAAGTTGGTTTCCCTGCTCTGGTTGGAGCAGGGTGCATCTTTGCCAAGACTCCCCGTAAAGAAGGGGGGAGCGGACAAAAGGGTTTATTTGGGAGGAGCTGAGCTCTTGCCTCATGTGATCCAGCCAATGGTGAGAGGCCCAGTGAAATGAAATCCTGCCCTCGAGTCATAGCTGACTTATAGTGACCCCTGGTGGGGTTTCCATGGCAAGAGACTAACAGAGGTGGTTTGCCATGGCCTGTCTCTGCAACTCTGGTTTTCGTTGGAGGTCTCCCATCCAATTACTAACTAAGGCTGGCCCTTTTTAGCTTCTGAGATCGGATGAGATCATGCTCACCTGGGCTATCCAGGTCACGGTAGTGGCTGTAAAATCTGGCTCCTCCTCCTAGCTGCAGGAGGGCCTATCTACCCCCTCTGTATTGACAGTGGGAAAATACCTGCTCACTACTGATGGCCAAGCATTCTTGTCTGTTCTGTCACTGAGGCTGCACAGATGACAGCACAGTTTTGCCCCTACTCACTGTAGCCCTCCAGCTTGTATGGCTATTATTTCCTATAGGTTGCAGAACCCCACAAATCAACTTCCTCAGGGCTGAAAATAGCTGCCCGGAGGAAGAGGAAACAGATCTACAATCATTGTGTGAAGTCCTGCAATTCTTGTATAAGCAGATTGCTGGATCCAACCCGTAAATTAATAAAAACAACAATAAAAAGCAGCAGAAGTAATAGTGAATAAAAACATCTGTGAACCAATAAAAGCACCTGGTTCATCTCTGCTGTCCATCAAGTAGAGAAGAGTGCTGATAAATGGTCCAAACACATGTGTCCCATCAGTACACCTTCCCTGCCTGACCTTAATGAGCCTCAGGGCCAAGCTACACATGACGAATGACACTTGAATGGCAAGTGTATTTCTCCCTATTCACTTGCCCTCCACTCAATCCACTTGCTGTTCAAGTGTCATTCGTCATGTGTAGCTTGGCCCTCAGTTTGGCGAGCCTAGTCATCAAAAGGTTACTCTCTTGAAGGAGTTTGCTTTGCCTAGATTTAGGGGAGAAGACAGCCTCTATGATTCTTAAAAGAGGATTTAATTTATAGTACCCTTTATTTTAATTATATCTCTCCTTTCAGCTAATGACTTTACACAAATCAAGACACCAAAGGCAGTGATCTTCAAAGAAATATGGGTCTATTGTTTACTAGAATAACCCCAGACACAGTCTCCATTTTAGTGAGACATGTATAAAGACCAGTAGCATTGGAGGGCTTTATACACCCTTTAGCCCTGATTGTTTACAGAATAATTGCTATTTGTTTACAGAATAAAAGATCAAAGGTTAATACAAATAATTCTTCAGAAGTACATTCCTAAGGATACATGGCACCCTGCAAACCTGATTGACAGGACAATCAGATCGTACTGTAATATAAATACCCCAAGTCATAACTTTGTCATGTGTTCGAAATTCTTCTGGGGAAATAACACAGTCAAGGTTAGAATCTTGGTTGCAAAGTGAAAACAAGAACAATGTTTACGTTCTTCCCTCAATGTAGGGCTAAGTCAACCTGCAGTCTAGTCTGGGAGAAGAAATTTTGCCCACCGAGGCAGACTTTGCCTCCTGTGTAAGAGTTCAGCTTCAATAGAGTGCATACATAGGTCTTTCAGTGAGGGGTCCTCAGAAAATCCATTTCCAATTCCCAGAGGATGGCTGGAGGTAATTAGGCCTACCAAACACAATCTCTGGAAAACACTTTGTTGCAGACACGAGCAAACTGCACAATGATTCTTTCTAATACGTTTGTTTATATTGCCCACATTATAAAATGTGCAAGACCAGGAGATCGGAAAAGAAGTGGAAATCATACCATCTCAGAAGAGCACGTCTACCTCAAGGCCAATCTAGATGTCACCTTATGTCTTGTCTGTGTATAGCCATGCCATGTTTATTTGTTTGTTACATGACTGATGCCACAGTATGCTAAAATTATAATGCCTTAATGCTAACCTGTTGTACTCTCTCTTCTAATCATAGTGACCATATTCTCTCCTCTTGGAATTATTGCTGTCCAGGCCCAGGGATGGGCCTCTCCCCTTATCTCTCTAATAGGCATTTTCTAGTTGGAAGCCACTGCCAGCTCTAGGTGTTTTGTCTGGACTCTGGGAATGTGTATTGGTGTACTAACCATGTAGCCATAACTATAAAGGGTTGTCACAGAACCTGTGTAATCTTGCACGCCAAAAACCCTAACCGTTGCTGGAGCGTGGGAGTTTTCAAGTATATCATAACCTCTGTGTTTTGATTCCTCACTTCTACCAATGCTCTGTGAAGGAGTACAGACCTGAACTGTAAAATCATGAATAAAGCCTTTTATATTGGAACCAATGTGTGTTCACTGGAGAGGGACTAAAGGATCAACCTGCCAGGAACTGACACCTTAGTGGTACTTGTCTACTGTTTCTCTTTACCCCTTTCTCAAAACTGCAAATAGAAACACAGGGTCCCAAATCAGGGCCATTTCCACATGTCCTTAAAGGGATGGCCCACTCACCGAACACTGGCGGCTTTTACCCTTCCCCCCCCTTTTTCCCCATTTTGAAAATGGAGACATCTGGAGTCAAGGGGGAAAGTTGCCAGTGTTTGGTGAGTTGGCTGTACCTTTAAGGGTGTGTAGAAATGGCCCAGATCAGGATTGTGGTGCCAGTGTAAGGATCCCGGAGCACTTCTGCGTGGAAGCACAGGGCCCCAAACGCTAGATGAGCAGCCGATTTTTACCCAAGGATCCCCCTGCATGGCTCTGATCCGAGTCAAGCAATTGTGTAGCATTTTTTAAATATTGGAAGGGTCAGTCACAGATCATCCAGTGTTTTGTCTGTTTTTACTGTGTAACTGTTAAGACGAAAGTGGAGTCTTGTTTCAACCTAAGGACCTGAAAATTTATACTACACTACAGCTGTTAGTCTTTAAGATCCCATTCTGGATCTTAAAGATCTTAAAGATCTTAAAGATCTTAAACTCTCCAACACAACATTCTATAAAATACTACCTTCTGACCCCACGGAGCAATACAAAAGGGAACTCAATAAAATATTAAAAACACTCCCCATGGACATACAAGAATGCATCCATATGGACACACCCCAGGAACCACGACCAGGAAGATTCTACCTACTACCCAAAATCCACAAACCAGGTAACCCAGGACGCCCAATTGTTTCAGGAAAGTGCACCATCACAGTAGGAGTCTCGGGATACATGGACTCTATCCTCAGGCCCTATGCCACCAGCACACGCAGCTACTTACGGGACACCACTGACTTCCTCAGGAAAATACAGTCCATTGACAACCTACCAGATGACACCATCCTAGCAACCATGGATGTGGAGGCCCTGTACACCAATATCCCACATGCAGATGGACTGCAAGCCATACGGAATATTATCACGGACAAAACCACAGCACACCTCGCCACTGAACTTTGTCACTTCGTACTCACTCACAATTACTTCAAATTTGGTGACAACTTATATCTACAGGTTAATGGCACAGCCATGGGCACACGCATGGCACCGCAATATGCTAACATATTCATGGCGGACTTGGAGCAACGCTTCCTCAGCTCCCATCCACTGGAACCACTACTATACTTAAGATTCCTGGATGACATCTTCATCATTTGGACCCATGGGAAGGAAGCCCTTGAGAGATTTCATCAGGACTTCAATAACTTTCACCCTACTATCAACCTAAGCTTGGACCACTCTACACAACAGGTACACTTCCTGGACACCACTGTACAACTACATAATGGACGAATAAATACCACCTTATACCGGAAACCAACAGACCGATACTCATATCTACATGCCTCCAGCTTCCACCCTAAACATACCACTCGGTCTATTGTCTACAGCCAAGCCTTACGTTACAACCGTATCTGCTCCGATGCTCTCGACCGAGACTCACACTTAAGAGATTTACAACAAGCATTTTTTAGACTACAGTACCCACCAAATGAAGTGAAGAAACAAATCAACAGGGCCAGACTAGTACCCAGAAACAGTCTGCTCCAGGACATACCTAAAGGAACTAACAACAGAACACCACTGGTTGTCACCTATAGCTCCCAGCTCAAACCCATCCAACGTATCATCAGGGAGCTACAACCCATCCTGGAAAATGATACCTCTCTCTCAGAAGTCCTGGGTGGAAGACCTTTCCTTGCCTACAGACAGCCCCCCAATCTTAAACGACTTCTCACTGTGACTTTATGAGCACACAACTGTAAGCACCGTCACAGGAATCCTGAATAAATAAATCCGCCCTGAGCTTGCTGATACGAGGAGGGCGAAATATATATCGAAAAAATAAAATAAATAAATAGGCAGCTTTGTTTTGGAAACGATGTTCCATCAAGGTTCCATTTTGCATTGTGCTATAATCAGTGAGTTCATGGGTCTGTAACTTCCAAGAAGAAAAACATGAGCACTTAAAATTATGTTGAAACTACGTATACCCCATATCCAAAACTAAAATCCACACGGAAGTGGAATGGAATGAGAGCAGAACAAACCTAGAACAAGAATGGAATGGAATGAGAAAATTTGCTCGCTCCATGTAAATACCAACCAGGGGTCATTTTGCAGAAAAAGAGCTGGAGGAACTCATTAGCTTAACTCTTAGCATAACTCATTAGCATATGCCATGCCCCTTGACAGCACCAGAAGTGTGTCATTAGCATAACTGATTTGCATATGCCACACCCCCTGACATCACCTATCCTGGCTGTTTTGGACCCAATCCTGGACATTCAGGGCCAAAGCTGGGCCCAAAATGGCAAAAAGGGGCTGAAAATGGCTGAAAAGGGGCCCAAAATGGTCAGGATCGGGCCGCTGCTGAGTGGGAGAGTGATTCACCACCCATCAGAGGCCCAATCCGGGCCGTTTCTTCCCCAATCCAGGCCGAAATGGGCCCAAATGGCCAAGAGTCAGGTGGGCGGGGCCACCTGACATGTGACCTCTTTGGGGAACTGCCAAAACTGTGTTCCTGTGCATTCCCCCTCAAAATGAGCCCTGATATCAACTACCATCGGCCTTGGCCAGAGAAAAGTGTAACTGCCATTATGGGATATTTTCAGTCACCAGCTGTTGTCTCTGGCCTTTCTACGTGTCTGGAAATAGTTCTCGCATCAATTGATGACGTGCAATGGATAAGAAGACACATTTATTTCTCCTCTGCTTATGGTTGAACAATGCAACTCGTGCAGTTCAATTTCAGCCCTAAGGCATTCATGATTTCTTTTGGATTAGTAACTCTGCATGACATCCCAGTAGCTGGAATGAAGGTAGTTCTACAGCTTAATTTTGTGGGCTGTGCCAAACAAATGAAAGAGGGGTAATATCTGTATGTATGCCTACAGATTCAACTGCCTGCCTGGCAGTGTGTCTTTGTTTTTAACAAAGGTGCTGATACTCCTAGATAACAATTGCATCGATTTTTACCAATTCCCCCCTCAAGACTTCAGTGGTGCTGGCACTCAGTTCAAGTAGGGTTGCCAGCTCCAAGTTGGGAAATTCCTGGAGATCTGGGGAGTGAAACCTGGAGAAACCTGGAAAAAGTGGGGTTTGGGGAGGAAAGGACCTTGGCATGGCATAATTCCATAGAGTCCACCCCCCAAAGTAGCCATTTTCTCCAGGTGAACTGATCTCTGTGGCCTGGAGACCAGTTGTAATTCCGGGAGGTCTCCAGCCACTACCTGGAGGCTGGCAACCCTAAGTACAAGTAAGTACTGCCATAGAAAAAGCTCTGTCAGTTAGTATTTCGTTCTGACGGTGTGGGTTTTACAAGTCTCCTACCTCGCGCCTGCAGACATCCCCCTCCTAAGATGAAAAATCACAAAAAGGGAGTAATTGCTATCTACAGCTCAAAGTAAATTCCTTTTGGTTGCCCCCCTGGCCTTTGATGCCGCTCAATGCCTGTATAACAGAATCAAAAAGAGTCCAGTAGCACCTTTAAGACTAACCAATTTTATTTTATTGTAGCATAAGCTTTCGAGAATCAAGTTCTCTTCATCAGATGCCTGATCCGAACTGATGAAGAGAACTTGATTCTCGAAAGCTTATGCTACAATAAAATAAAATTGGTTAGTCTTAAAGGTGCTACTGGACTCTTTTTGATTTTGCTACTACAGACTAACACGGCTAACTCCTCTGGATGTATAACAGAATGTTTACATTGTAAGCAAGAGTTGCTCAGACAGTGCAGCTAGGCAGGGGACTGCCTGCTTGTGAGACAATAAACTCGCATAGCGCCTGCTTGCTTTAGGAAAGGAAGTAAGACTACTTTATTCAGGAAATCCAGCGGGGATAGGAAAGAGAAGGGCCTAGTCTAATCTACCTAAGCTAGGATGTTGGTGGATGCAGGAAGCAGGTTTCGAGATGGAGTGAAGGAGTGTGTACAAGTAGGGTTGCCAGCCTCCAGGTAGTGGCTGGAGATCTCCCAGAATTACAACTGGTCTCCAGGCTACAGAGATCTGTTCACCTGGAGAAAATGGCTACTTTGGGGGGTGGACTCTGTGGAATTATGCCATGCCAAGGTCCTTTCCCTCTCCAAACCCCACTTTCTCCAGGTTACTCCAAGTTTCACCCCCCAGATCTCCAGGAATGTCCCAACTTGGAGCTGGCAAACCTATGTACAAGTGAAGGAGAAAGTGGAAGGAAGTCCCTGAGACCAGCAGTCCACAGATCAATGAGATAGCCACAGTGGAGTAGGAAGGTGGGATGCACAAACCCTGTCCTCTCTACCTCTCTGTCTCTATAGTATAACCTCCTCTGTAACCTGAGACAAGGAGGAGCGTAAAGGTGTTCACTTCTTACATACACATCTAGCTTTTTGCAAAGGGTTCAACTCCAGAGTCAAACGTGTGCAATATGTTTATGATATGTTTATTCTTAAGAAATCATATGATTTGGAATTTAAACGTAAAAGAAATATACCATATTAAAAAAAAAACCTCTGTACCCCATGGAGATGTGTGTGTAGAGTGCCCTCAAGTCAGAGTTGACTTATGGAGACCCCTGTTGGGGTTTTCATGGCAAGAGACTAACGGAGCTGGTTTGCCATTGCCTGATTCTGCAACCCTGGTCTTCGTTGGAGGAATAGAGCCAATATTTTATTTAGTTCCTGGGACTGAAGGGCAAAAGTCCATTTCCCAAGCCATATTCAAGGGCCTAAAAGGCAGGTGACCAGTGCTCAGGACTTTAGCCCTCAGCCCCGCAGATTCTTTAGCATACAATTTCCCTGGGAAACAGGGATCTCACCCTTCTAACAGGGGAAAGGCTGTTAAGATTGAACAAAGTGCAATCGCTTGTTTATTATGACAGGAATATATATTACAAACTGTAAGGCAGGGTTTTGGAAAAGCAAGACAAAGCAGGGGCTGTAGCTCAGGGGCAGAGCACCTGTTTGGCTTGCAGAAGGTCCTAGGTTCAATCCCCCTGGCATTTCCAGTTTAAAGGGTCAGATGGGAGATGACGTGAAAGACCTCTGCCTGAGACCCTAGAGAACTCCTGGATCAAGGGTCTCACTCAGGATAAGGTCGCTTCATGTGTTCCTGTGTGAGAGGCAGTGAGGTGTAGTGGTTAGAGTGGATCTCCTTTTAGCCATGGATAATAACAATAACAACAACAACAATAACAACCTTCAATTTATATGCCGCCCTTCAGGACAACTTAACACCCACTCAGAGCAGCCTACAAAGCATGTTGTTGTTATCCCCACAACAAATACCCTGTAAGGTGGGTGGGGCTGAGAGAGCTCCTAGAAGCTGTGACTGACCCAAGGTCACCCAGCTGGCTTCAAGGTTCCTGGGTGACTCTAGATTAGTCACTCACACAGCCAAACCAACTTCAGGTTTTTTTAAAGAGTAAATTGGGGGAGCAAATGACTATGCATGCTCTTTTGAGCCCTGAGGAAGGAGGACGCCACCAATTTGAGCATGCGGCCATCAGGCAGTGCATGCTTCTATATTGTGACTTATGTAGGCATGACATTAACAGGTATTTTACTTAAACATATAACTAGAGAAAATAAAAATATATACCAAAAAGGTAGGCTTTCAAAATTAACCTTGCCCACTAAGGCTGCCAATGGAGTCAGTGCCTGACAACCAGTGGGAGGGTTGTGGGCAGCGATATGGTGTGGGGGGGGCATGATGCCAGTGTTGTGTCATGTCATTTGAGGTAAAAACACTTGTTTTACCATAGAATTTCCAGAGAATCCTAGAGCTACTCTGTGACTTCTGAATTTCCCCCCAAAGTGATGTGACCTCTGAGGGATTTTTTAATTCCCTGTTTTCATCTATGACTTCACGAAGCATATGAGATTTGGGATCCTGCAAAGGCCAGCAGCTTTTGCCAGGACAATCCCTGCCACACATATACCACATCTAAACCAATGTTTGCAAGTGCAAAAACCTTCCTGCCTAAACAGAATGCATAATGACTTTCAATAGGATGACAGGTTTAATCTGCTCATTGCATTTTTTGTTTGTGCCTGCAGCACTCAGGAATTAGGAGACCGCCCTCATCCGAGGATCAGTGCTTGATCTACCCCACTAGAGACATAAGAGAGTGCTTCTGAGTGTCTACACATTGTAAGCAGGAATTCAGGCTGTTATTTTACGTCTGCCAAAAATAATTTGCTTAAGCATTTTGAAGTCGTGCCTCCAGCTGCTGGAGATTTAAAATCCCTCTCCTGTTTCAATTAGGTTCAAGCAGGTTCTCTTTTACCTATTCGGTTCCGGGAAGAACAGCCCAGTGAAACCACTACCTTTTATGGGGCCTGTTAAGCACCTCACTCTCTTAGGGTTGCCAACTCTGGGTTGGGAATTTCTTGGAAATTTGAGGGTAGAAAGGGGAAGGATCTTAGTGGGATGTAATGGCATAGAGTCCACCTTCAACAGCAGCCTTTTGCTCCAGGAGAATTGGAGATCGGTTGGCATTCTGGGAGACCTCCAGGTACTACCTGGACGCTCATTAGTATATAATAATAACATTCGATTTATATACCGCCCTTCAGGACAACTTAATGCCCACTCAGAGCGGTTTACAAAGTGTTATTATTACCCCCACAACAATCACCCTGTGAGGTGGGTGGGGCTGAGAGAGCTCCAGAGAACTGTGACTCGCCCAAGGTCACCCAGCTGGCTTCGTGGAGGAGTGGGGAATCAAACCTGGCTCTCCAGATTAGAGTCCTGTGCTCTTAACCACTACACCAAACTGGCTCTCAGTGCTTTTTTTTGCCCATATATATCCTGTCCCAGAGTTCCCCTAGAAAAGAATGTCAAGGTTTTTTTTTTTCCTTTTGGTGGTGATTGTTCTATCAGGTTGTACCTTTATTCTGTATGAAAACTGACTTAGAAAGAATGGTTAAATGACAGTCATCATCCTCCAACCGGGAAATTGCAGACAGAAAATGTGTAACCCTGAGCATTGGAGATAAGACAGAAACACGCCCAACCACACCTATATCCAGTAGGCTTTCTAAAAGTGATTCTTGATGCTAATACACCTGCAGCGTATTTGACACTTGGCTTAGTCTTGCATAAATTGGGTCTCCCATTCACTTCAAATATAATATAAAAATCCTATTTCAGGAATGCAGGTGCCCAAACCTCTGTAAAACAAGCTCTAACCTAGTTAAAGTGTTATTGAGTCGTGTCGTATCATCACGGCTTTTTTTCTGGGAAAAGAGGTGGTGGAACTCAGTGGGTTGCCCTCGGAGGAAATGGTCACATGGCTGATGGCCCCGCCCATGGTGTGGAGGGCAATCTAAACTCCCCTCTGTCTGGAGATCAGGGGACGGGGCCACCAGCCATGTGACCATTTTCAAGAGGTTCCGGAACTCCGTTCCCCCGCGTTCCCCCTGAAAAAAAGCCCTGTGTATCATACTGTTCTAGACTGGGAGAGGGATAGGAGGATGACCTTTGGACCTTCCAACAAAGTAATGAAAGCTACCCGAAGCCAGCAGTTCGGTTATGTGTTCTTTCGTGACCCAAGCTGTGAGAGGCAGGGCTTTGATTGACACGACTCAGGGAATGGTCCCTGATGTGATGATGATGATGAGACAGCTCAACAGCTAAAGACAAGGGAAGATCAAATTCTCCAGCTGTGTTCCAGCGGGGATTTGATCTCTCCCTGAATTGCCTTATATCTATTCCAAAGATCTTCTGTTGAATTCTTGAAACAGGACTTTGGGAGCAAAGAACAAACACTCTCCTCCCCCTCTTCATTCATCTACCCTCCTTCTTTAAAATGTCTTGAGTATACACTTCTGCATTCCCACAACTAGCGATGCACTCCTAGGGAATTCCAACAATTTTATAGGTCCCTGTGCATGCTATTCTGCGATTTAGAGATCTCCACAATGGATGCAGTCAAATTCTCTACTCAGATCTTAGCAACCATCTAGTGCAATATTTTAAAAAATAATCAATACTTAAGAGAATCATAGCATATATCTCTGCAGATTTGGGGGAAATTTACAAGGTGCAAACCCTTTGGGAGTGCTCTTAGGAAGTCCTATCCCACAGGTAAGCAGTCCAATGGGAGGGACGAACCCACATCTGAGTGCAAAATCCAATCTACTAAAATTTCACCATCTTCACCACAAAGCAAAGTTTTGGGAATTGAACCTGGGACCTTCTGTAGGCCAAGCAGATGGTGTACCGCTGAGCCACAGCCCCCCTCTCAAAGAGTCCTCCTTACTTTCCTGCCTTAAGCCTCCACTTATACTTCCATTCTCAGAATGGCTGCTCAGGAAATCTGTTGCACACTCTTGAGGCCCCTTTCAGGCGAGGAGTCCCTAGGCAGAATAATGGCAAGCTTTACATTTCCAGATACAGAAGTGGGTTGTTTTGTGCACCCATATTTGTTTTTCAGCGCAAAGTTAAGAAAACAGCCACGAGTCATAAATATACATCATGCCTCATCTGCTTTGACATTCCTTCCCTTCTCTTCTGTACAACGAGAATCTTAAATTTGCTGTGATTTATTCCGCTTGTGCCGCATCTACTGTAGAGTGCTGTACCAAAGAGTTCGTTGGGAAATGTAAATGCTTCGGTATGCTTTGAGTGGGAGCTGTCACAGGACAGCTGAAACTCCGGGCATTTTAGGCTTTACCAAATTAGCATAGGGAAATTAGCATTTTTCTTTGTAAATAGTTAAAATAGCTTGATTGAAGGTGTTTAACGGCCTCTGGGGCAATATTTTCGGGCTTATTAGGAAGCTGTGTGGACAAATAGGACATCCATGTCAGGTTTTTTTCAGGTATGTCCAACATTGCCAATGTCTGTGCCTCTGTTTTATCCTGACCTCAGCAAAGCTCGGACCGTGCTGTTTGCCTGTAAAGCTCCCTTTGAATGCGATGTTAAACATTTGTTTATTTACTTCATTTATGGTCAGCCTTTCTTGCTGACACACATGGCAGATTGCATGTGGCACAAGGTTACCTTTTTCATTCCACTTTGATTAATCTTTTACTTATTTATTCATTAAGGTTTTTTATTAAAAACATAAATTTAATACCTTCAACAACGGATCACCTGAAGGTAGACTGTGAGGAAGTGGTAGCTTTCTAGCTTCTGAAGTAGCTAATGCAGCCCCTGGAAGACCCTGGGAAAGATAAGTGGCGAGAATGCTCTAGTGTCTTTGTGCAAAGGGAATCGGAAACTTAGCTGCCCTTAGTTTTTTTACTTTCTGCCTTAAGAGTGGCTCAGGCAAAAATGAATAACAACAACAACAATAACAACAGCAACAACATTTGGTTTATATACCGCCCTTCGGGACAACGCCCACTCAGAGTGGTTCACAAAGTATGTTATTATTATCCCCACAACGATCACCTTGTGAGGTGGGTGGGGCTGAAAGAGCTCCAAGAAGCTGTAACGACCCAAGGTCACCCAGGTGGCTTCAGGCGGAGGAGTGGGGAATCAAACCCGGCTCTCCAGATTAGAGTCCTGCTGCTCTTAACCACTACAACTAACTGGGAGTGGAGAACATTTCCTGTGATGGTGCATGGTGGTGGGTGGTGGGTAGGATTGCCCTTTGCAGGCTCTGGCAGGTGCTGTGGGGCTCTGTTAATCGAATACACCAAATTCTGGGAAGGGGAGATGTCAGTGGCAAGTGTAATGTAGAAAGGTCTGCTGCCAGTACCGACCCAGATCCTGGGTCCATTGAGGACAGTCTTGTCTATTCAGACTGGGAGTAGCTCCCCAGGGTCTCAGGTGGATGTCTTTCATATCACTTACATCTTGGGAGGCTGTGACTTGCCCTTTTTTGGTGGTGGAAATCATTGTTATATAGAGGATGGCACAGAGTTGTTTTCTGTTGCCCCAGAAGGTTGGGCCAGAACCAATGGGTTGAAATTAAATCAAAAGAGCTTTCGGCTAAACATTAGAAAGAACTTCCTGACAGTTGGAGTGGTCCCTCAGTGGAACAGGCTTCCTCGGGAGGTGGTGGGCTCTCCTTCTTTGGAGGTTTTTAAGCAGAGGCTAGACGGCCATCTGACAGCAATGCTGATTCTGTGAACCTAGGCAGATCATGAGAGGGAGGGCTGGAAGGGTTACGTCAGTGCTTAGTTCTTGTGGACCCTTCTTACGTGCCCAGGGTAATACTGATCAACACTTTGGGGTCAGGACGCAATTTTCCCTAGGCCAGTTTGGCTAGGGATCCCGACAGTGTTTTGCTATCTTCTGGGCATGGAGCAGGGGTCACTGTGTGTGTGTGGGGGGGGGGGGGGGAGATAGTTGTGAATTTCCTGCATTGTGCAGGGGGTTGGACTAGGTGACCCTAGAGAGCCCTTCCAACCCTATGATTCTATGATTCTATGAAATGATTGCTTTTACCTGTTTCACAAGATGCCTGTTATTGGAAAGCTGTTAAAACTATCTTTCCTATGGTCTTTATTGGAACACTTTAACACTGATACCATAGTATGGGGTGTATACTTTTCACATTCTCTTAGTATAGAGCTGTTATGTATAGATCTGTGCTTTCACGGAAATGTTGTTCTAGGGTTTGTTTCATATGATCTTTCTCTTTACTGCTTAGCTGCTGGCTTAATTTCCGGTGCTCTTCCTAGTGCATGTTGTGGTACTAGGAGAGAACAAAATGTGTCAGGTGTAGGGTGGAGCGAAAAGCAAATTTGTGTGTTTTAGTAGATCAGGTTATTGTTCATTATTCAGAACTAATTCTCATTTTAAAAAAAGGTTAATGACCTCTGTCCTACAACTTCTTGTTATATAGCATAGTAAAAAAAACTTATAAAAACTAGCAGTTAACCCAAAAGTCTTTCCCCAAAAGTCTGAACAAAACTTTCTGAAGGTTTCTCCCCACAAATTGATAAGATTAGCAACCGCTTCTGTGATGGCTCTCATCATGTGGAATAGCCTGCCTGAGGCTTTTCTTTTCACATAATTAACCCCCCCCCCCCAATGTCTAGAATGGCTACGTTCTTGCTGTGAAAACTGTAATGGAATAGAACAGTCCAGAAGGGCACCTTCATATGGGAGTGTGAACTAGGGTTACCAGCCTCCAGTTGGTGGCGGGAGATCCTTCAGAACTCCAACTGATCTCCAGGCCATAGAGATTAATTCATTTGGAGAAAATGGCTGCTTTGGAGGGTGGACTCTTTGGCATTAGATCCAGCTGAGGCCCCTCCCTTCCCCAAACCCCACCCACTCCAGGCTCCACCCCCAAATCTCCAAGAATATCCCAACTTGGATCTGTCACCCTTAGTGGGAAGGAAGTACTGCATTGCCTTGTAGCTTTGTAATCCCACTTTCTGATTTGCTCACATTGTGGTGGCCTGGACAGTTTCCTGTCTGCATCGTCAGTCAGGTTGGATTCCTGGTGCTATTTATGGCATCCCCCCCACCCCTTTCTGTACTCTGTAATCCACCTTGAGTCTCAATGTGAAAGGCAAGTTATAAATAACATAAACAAACAAATACAGAAAGAGGGCCTCCACCAGTTTGTTGTAGTGGTTAAGAGCGGCAGGACTCTGGAGAGGCGGGTTGGATTGCCCACTCCTCTGCTTGAAGCCTGCTGGGTGACCTTGGGTCAGTCACATCTTCTTGGAGCTCTCTCAATCCCACCCACCTCAGAGGGTGATTGTTGTGGGGATGATAACACACTTTGTAAAACTCTCTGAGTGGGTGTTAAGTTGTCCTGAAGGGCAGTATATACATCAGTGTTGTTGTTAAAAAGAAAAGTACGCTTCATCTGCCATCACTCAAAGGTATTAGTTCTGTCAGCCTAGTATCGTGTGAAATTTTATTTATTTATTTATTTATATTCCTCCTTTCTCACTGAGACTCAAGACAGATTACATTGTGTGAGATTAGTACAATTAGTGGCAAGGACAAGGGCAGGCATTTCCATACAGTGTCAAGAACATTTCCATATAGGGATGCCAGACCCCCGGCAGGGGTGGGGGAGCCCCCACCCACCCACTTACCTGGCCATGGGGTGCACACACCTTCCATGCACACTCCCCTGCAGCTCTGCATGCTCCTGTGCGCAGCAGTCACCTGGATCGGGCCCGTTTTGGGCCTCTGCGGAGTGCAGGAGCACTTCCACACTCTGCAGCGGCCCTGATCCGGGCCAAAATGGGCCCATTTTGGGCCACTGCAGAGCGCAGGAGTGCTCCCGCACTCCACAGCAGCCCCAATCCGAGCCCCTGCAGAGCATGGGCGGGCTCCCAGGGGGCTACATGATGACATCACTTCCCAGAAGTGGCATCATCATGCTTGCAGGAGCACGCTTCACGCTCGCACCTCCCACCCCAAGAGGTAAGTGCAGGCAGCTAGTCCCCCGCCAGGAGGTTAAGAGGGACTGGCAACCCTATTTCCATAAACAATGTCATGGGGTAAAAGAATATAAGTTTACAAAGATATAGTATTAGCAAGGATGCAGTATGGGGTTGAGGAATTGCCGAAACAGAACATAATCAGTTCTAGAACTTACATTGAACAACATAAAGCACAGGTAGGATATAGGAGTACATATTTAAAGCAACAGATAATATGTAAGGCAACATAATGGTGAAATCTATGGTTTTTAAGTAACTCGTTAGCGAAACATCTGGGATCCCTTTCCTACAATACCACCCTCTTAGCTGAGAAAAAAGGCCTTTTTGAATAATTCAGTTTTGCTTTGTTTGCGGAAAGCCAGGAGGGTGGGGGCTCTCCTGACCTCCTCAGGCAGGCCATTCCATAGGGCAGGGGCCACCGCAGAGAAAGCAAGACCACTATGGTGGCTACTTTGGCATTTATAAAACTGATCTTGCTTAGGAGAGTAGAAAAAAAGCAAGTATTCCTTTTGGAAGTATGAGCCACCCCTTCCTCCAATGATGAGGGGTTGCCAGCCTCCAGGTGGTGGCTGGAGATCTGGAATTACACCTTATCCATAGGCCGTAGAGACCAGTTCCCCTGGAGAAAATGACTGCTTTGGAGGGTGGGCTCCATGGCATCACAAGGCTGCAGAGCTTTCTCCGCTATCAACACTCTGCCCTCCCCAGGCTCTGCCCCTAAATATCCAGGAATTTCCTAAAGTGGAGCTGGTAATGTTAATTATATACCCTTGTAGTATTTACAAGTCTGGGAATTAGGGTTGCTAAATCCTGGTTGGGAAATTCCTGGATATTTAGGGGCAGAGTCTGGAGTGGGCAGGGTGTTGAGAAGGGAAGAAGCCCAGTAGGTTTGTGATGCCATGGAGTCAACCCTCCAAAGCAGCCGTTTTCTCTAGGGGAACTCATCTCAGTAGTCTGGAGACCACCTTTAATTCCAGGAGATCTCCATGCTCCACCTGGAGCTGGCAACTCTACTTAGGAGAGGAACTGAAATTTCATGTTTGCTTTGTCTTCTCACTCTCCAAGGAAAGAGGTGCTCTGTCTTTGGCTCAAGCATATTTGCTGCTTACTCTGATTCCCCCATCTCCCCTCATTCTCTGTTCCTGACCTGCCAGGAGTCTTCCTCTGCACCCATTTCTGCTAAGCCCCACCTTGGAATCTGCCACACACCACCCTTGGTTCTGAGTTTCAAGGAACCTGGCTACCTGCTTTTGCAAACGATGTTTTGTGTAGGTGGTTTGTAAGTTTTTGTAGCTAGGCTTGCCAGATCCTCTAGGGCCAAAGTGGGAGGCAGAGGGCTAGGTGGGCAGTGGCTAGGGTTGCCAGCCTTCAGGTAGTGGCTGGAGATCTCCCAGAATTACAACTGGTCTCCAGGCCACAGAGATCAGTTCACCTGGAGAAAATGGCTACTTTGGGGGATAGACGCTATGGAATTATGCCATGCCGAGGTCCTTTCCCTACCCAAACCCCACTTTCTCCAGGTTTTTCCACGTTTCACCTCCCAGATCTCCAGGAATTTCCCAACTTGGAGCTGGCAACCCTAGCAGGGGCAGCAGTGTACTCACTCCTTGTGTGGGCATGCACTTCCACGCTTCCCTGTTGTGCTGGAAAATGATATCATTTTCGGGCGTGACAGTAGAGCTTGTGCATTTAATAACAACAACAGCAGCAACAACAACATTCAATTTATATACCACCCTTCAGGACAACTCAATGCCCAATCAGAGTGGTTTACAAAGTATACTATTATTATTCCCACAACAAAGCACCCTGTGAGATGGGTGGGGCTGAGAGAGCTCCTAGAAGCTGTGACTGACCCAAGGCCACCCTGCTGGCTTCAAGTGGAGGAGTGGGGAATCAAACCCGGTCCTCCAGATTAGAGTCCCGCGCTCTTATTTGACTGACCCAAGGTCACCCAGCTGGCTTCAAGCGGAGGAGTGGGGAATCAAACCCGGTCCTCCAGATTAGAGTCCCGGGCTCTTAACCACTACACCAAACTGGCTCTTATTATTTTTTCTGTACCATGTGCCTTTCCCCTGGTGAGTGGGACTGGGTGGCAGATGGGAGAAGGTGACTGGCATCTCTAGTTGTATCTAATCTAGTAGTGTGAGGGGTTTGCTATTCAGCAGAATTGAAAATGGAGCCAGTCTGTTATTAGACATTGACCAAGAACCATTCATCTTCATTATTTTCTCCACAGACCCATAATTTTTGCTGCTGTAGGACTTTCTTAGAACTACTAAAGATACAACTTATCTCATGGAGGATTCGGGAAATAAATTATTAAGGGCAAAAAGATTTTTTCCGAAACTGCACTTTATTATATTTAACATAACAAACTTACCAATTAATGTAGATTGGAAACACAGAACATTTTACAAGGTTTTTTTCATTGTGTAGAAAAAAGCATGCTTTAAAAATGTTCCTTATAAAATCGTTGGCTGGTGGTTGAGGTAACGTGTGGCAGCAGAATTATTAAACCTGTAAGAGAGAAAGTGTGAAGTCCCAGGTCTGGTGTATTGTCGAAGGCTTTCACGGCCGGAGAACGATGGTTGTTGTGGGTTTTCCGGGCTGTATTGCCGTGGTCTTGGCATTGTAGTTCCTGACGTTTCGCCAGCAGCTGTGGCTGGCATCTTCAGAGGTGTAGCACCAAAAGACAGAGATCTCTCAGTGTCACAGTGTGGAAAAACTACAGGAACTACAATGCCAAGACCACGGCAATACAGCCCGGAAAACCCACAACAACCATCCCAGGTCTGGGTTATGGACTGAATGTAGGAGGAAAGGAGGTGGGGCAGATTAGAGCAGTAAGAGCACATTTCAGTGGGAGATTATCGCACTGGGCATATAGATTCATTGAAGCAAGCTGTTGTCACTTGTATCGACATTTAATGTCGAGGAAGACATGTGAGAAGTAATTAAAACAAATGACATCTCGTAATGAGCAATAGCCTCCGCCATCATCAAAGATCTGGACCCCAAATTTCTTTAAATTAAAGAATGATATAACTCAGCAATATAAAGAATCAAGATAATTAAAACTTGTTTTGTAGTTTGGTCACTCTCCCTGCAATCTTGCTGATTTTAGGAGTATTTTATTAATGATATCCCCAGGGACAACTGCAGCAGCTTGGAAATTAATAAAATATTGATGCTGAACAATGAAAGAGATCCGCCTTGGTCTACTAGAGAGAAGAAATTCTGTTGGTGTGCGTGTATTTTGCAGGGTTCAGTGGAGAGGGGGTGTCATGAATTAGGCGTGTTGTTTAATAGAAATGGGTCGTTATAAAGTGTCCCTGTTGGGCTTCTTAAGCCAGACCAATGGTATACATGAATGGGAAACAGCAGAAGTGAAAGGACCATGCTGTTGATTCCAAGGAATCTGGATTTCAGGGTTGTTACTGCAGGACCTGGTTGTGCCGCTCAGAAATGGGCGGTGCAGGAGGAGACATGGGTAGAGATGGGCATGATCCGCATTACGATCGAAAAAACCCACGATAATGGCGATCACGCGATCGTGACCCGGCGGATCGTTATCATCCACGGCCAATGATCCAGCGATCGGGAGGGGCCTGGATCGGGGCGATCAGGCTTAGATTGGGGATCCAGACACTCAGGTGCCAGCAATCTATTCCCCTGGCAATGGAGCCAGGGGAATGCCTGAGCTCTGTTTGCCCTCCTTCGGTCTCCCTGGAAACCCGAATGGAAGCCCAGCTTTCCTTGATCAGCAGGGCTTCCTTCCAACCACGGAGCAGCAAAGCAGTCACCAGTTGGGAGAAGACGCCCAGGGGAGGGAGGGGGAAGGGGGTGTTCTGTAGCCATGGGCACTCCAATTTCATCCCTGCAAACCCTGATAGGCAGCTCTGACCGCCAAACACAGACGGCCAAACACAAACACAGATGCCGCCGGCATCACCCACCGTTCCTGTATCGCTGGGAACAGTGGGGTGCCCCTCCACTTTTGCCTCCATGATCCACGGATCAGGAACGGGAGATGCTCGGTGCAGGTCGTTAAATCGGGATCCTCGCCGGCACCGATCCACAATCAGCTTGATCGTTAATTTTTTTGGGATCATGCCCATCTCTCAGCTCTCTCAAACCCCGTCATCCTGCCTTGGCACTGACATAAGTCAAAACACTGTCCCTAACTTTGATAGGATAGAAAAATAACATCTCCCATCATGCCTACGCAGCCACAGCACCATTTAGGATGCATACAGCCAAACAACAATCTGAATTGGAGCCCTGCAGAAATATTTATAGAGCTGCAGCTGCTTTTAAAGTGGTGTCAGTGGCCATGGGATGGACCCATGACCACTGTTACTTGTTGTTTGGCTCACAGTTCTCCTAAGCACTATATGATCCCTCCTGAACACCCCTATCTTAGCTGATAGGGCATATGGCGTAGCGGTACATCTCTTTGGCTTCATGCTATGTAGGGATGTGAACCCAAAAAAATTCGGTAAATCTGAGGATTTTTCCTCGAATTTTTTTTTTAAAATTGAAATCCCCCAAATTCCAAATTGATTCTCAAATTCAGTTTGGGTATTTCTGAAAGGGAAGGGAATGGAGCTTCTAGGAGTGATGTCATCATGCAGGCCCTGGGAGCACTCCTGTTTGGGGCCCAAATCAGCCTGGTGTGAAGCTCTGGAATGTTCCCGGGACCTGCACAGTGATGTCATTCTTGGGCATGACATTGTCATGCTGTGCCAGGAATGTGCCCAGGAGGTTTGTTCCCTTGCCTTTCCCCCCTCCTACCAGGTAAATGGGGGGGCAGAGGCTGGGAGTGGGGGATCCCCCACCTAAACTGGGTAACCTGGCAGCCTTACTTGCAAGCCTAAGATTGAGCTAGCCTGCACCTTGCTTTTATAGCTCAAAGCCTGCTGCAACCTGAAACCTACATCTCTGCTCTTTTCTGTAACAGGAGATTGTTGGAGAAGTCTGCAATGGCAAACTGAAGTTGTTAATTTTTAAGTTGCCCCTGGACTTTTCTTTTATAAAAAGAAGATATTTCTTTGCAAGGCCATTAAGTTCACACTCCTGGGGAGCCCTGAGGCTGTGGCATCTGCCCCACTTTGCCAACTGCTGACTCCAGCCCTGCTCCCTCCTCACAAATCTATTTCCTTTAATCAAGCTTTCCCTCTTCACACTGTAGAATCAGACCCAGAGTCTCTCTACATGAGACATCTGGCACGTGAAGAACACGTGTTGGGAAATGCAATGGTAGCCGGGAAGGGTAGCTTAAGAAGACAGAGCTGCCAGCAGGGCAGAGGCTTTGCTATACACTGGAGCTCTGTGAAGGGGCAGTGAAAGGGAAATTTCAGCCCATTGTAACCTCTCCAGGTCCAAGCCTGGTTCTGGAAGGCAGCTGCAGGCCATTTCCATTCCTTTCTGCCTTCTGGTTGTGATCCCACACTGGGGAAGTGAAATTGACAGAGCCTTCGGGGAGGCGAAGATGAAATTAAGAAACCCTCTGAGGAGCGATCTTCACCGGCTCCATCTTTTTAAACTACCCTTCCTGGCTAACATTGCATCACCCGTCACTTCACGAACGCATGCCAAGGCACCTCATATAGAGACACTCCCAATGTTCCACTGAAGAAGGTGCATGTAATCTCCTTCACAGTGGACAGACTTGTTAAGGGATAGCTACACATTATGAAGGAGATGTGACTGCCCCTATCATCTGGTTCTGGGAGTCTGTCTCTCCAAAAGGTCTCCGGACATCCTAGAGGTCTAGTCAGGACTGACTCTTGGGGCCTCACCACGCAAGACAAAATACACTCAAATTATACGGGTAATTCGAGTGTATTTTGTAATTTGAGTGTAATTTGAGTGTATTTTGGTTGTTGTGGATTTTCCGGGCTGTATTGCCGTGGTCTTGGCATTGTAGTTCCTGACGTTTCGCCAGCAGCTGTGGCTGGCATCTTCAGAGGTGTAGCACCGAAAGACAGGTCTTTCGGTGCTACACCTTTGAAGATGCCAGTCACAGCGTCTTTTGGTGCTACACCTCTGAAGATGCCAGTCACAGCTGCTGGCGAAACATCAGGAACTACAATGCCAAGACCATGGCAATACAGCCTGGAAAATCCACAACAACCATTGTTCTCTGGCCGTGAAAGCCTTCGACAATATATCGAGTGTATTTTGTCTCATGTGGTTTGACCCCTTTGGTTGTCACATGCTAGCTGGTCTATAGTAAATGCTGCAGTGGGCAGAGCCTATCCTTTTCCTGCTGCTGTAAAGAAGCCAGAGAAAAGTAATTGTTGAAGAGTTTAGGACTTGGTGTCAGTAAAGGTAAGAGCCTCGGATACATTTGCCATTTTGTTATTTGAATTGGCTTGACTAACACATCCCCTCCTGAAGCCACAGCACTGTTAATTTGCTAAATGATCAAACATTTCTAAACTAAACAAGTGCTGAATGCTCAGTAAAAGGGTGCGAGTTCAGAAGAATTTGAAATGAGATATTAAGCTTCAAAGAAGTGGGTCAAACCTTTGAATTCTGTTGTTCTCTTTTCTTTAAATAGCAGATGTTTTCCCATATATATCAAAACGTTATACGGCACAATGCTAATCTGAACAAATGACCCTGAACTCCTGTTAATTTAACAAAGGCCCAGGAAATGGTTTAATTAACATGTTTAATTAACCTTGTCTCAAGAATTTCTGTTCGCTGAGACCCCAGCTGTCTTTAAACTGGTTGGGAACTCTGGCTAAAAAGTCACTTCCTTTACTTTCAACACATTTTGAATTAACCAGGCTTTTGTCTAAGAATATCCAGATCCACAAATATTGTTTCTTTAAAGTCAAAAAGTCTCTGTTAAAAGTTCCCAAGGACTTCTGAACTGCACTCTAATAATTTATTAATAATTAATAAATGCATTTAGGATGTATTTGGTATACTGTGTTTTTCAGGGAAGATCTAGTATCGTAGGCACTGGTGAGGCATTACATGGCTAATTTTGTCTACTGGCACTCTGAAGAAGTGAGCTGTGACTGACCTATCCTACCACAATTTTTTTTAGACTGATAGGTGCTACGGGCAGACTAACACGGCTACCCATCTTGACAAAAGAAGCAGAGGGCCCGATCTACGCCAGAACGGGCCCGATCCATGCCCATTTTGGTGTAGATCGGGCCTGACATGGATCAGGCCCGTTTTGGGCTGCTGCGAAGTGCAGGAGCATTCCTGCACTCCGCAGCAGCCCCCAACGGCGTGATCCAGGGGCTGCGTGATGATGTCACTTCCCAGAAGTCACTTCCCAGAAGTGACATCATCACACTTGCAGGAGCGCACGTGCGCATGCTTCATGCACGCACACTCCCCCCCTCAGGTAAGAGCCAGGCCCCAGTCTCCCGCTGGGAGATTGAGGAGGCCTGGCAACCCTAATGTCAGCATAGAGATTAATTGGTATCCTTTACAGTTTACCAGCTGCCCTTAGGATTGTACTGTCGGTACATGAATTTATACCTCAAAGCGATGCCATTGACAATGTTGTGCCAATGTCTGTCTCACCCCATGGTACACAGAAATAATACTGACTGATGATATGGAAATTACAAAACAGGCATTCATTAATTACACAGAGATCAAATAGCAGTTCTGTTCTTTATGTTAAAGATGTGGCCTATTTCCTTTTTTTTTTCTTCCTCCCAGCATTTCCCCCCATTTTTAAAAAAATAAATATATCATGTTGGAATGTGGGGAGGGCGGGGGGGGGGGGCGTAAACTGTGCCATGATATTTTTAGAGCATTCATCAATAATTCATTTGTAAATAATCATTAAAGTATCTGATTAACATGTATGGTTGGCTTCAAAGAAATGATCCCTAAAAGTTGTTTGTGCTTCAGTAGTTTGCCTTCCCACCCCTTCCCACCTCCTTTCTCTGCATTGCCCAGAATGCAAAAGCCAGGGATGTTTTAATTTTGACATACTGTGCATAGATAGACTGTATTAAACTGGAATTTTTTTAGCAAGATCTCTGTGTGTGTATGTGTATACATCCTGAGGCATGACTTTTTAAAAGGTCTCCACAATAGCCTATAAAGCATAAAGCAAGTAATGAATGATAATTAAAAACTGAAATCAGTTAAAACTCAACCTCTAAAATTATAGCGCAATCAAACCTATGGAGCAGAACTTGCTTGTTGAGAATCACGAGTCAACTTAAACTGGCATGTGCCTCACCTTCTGAATGCCTGCTGTGCAATCCTAAGGAGAGTTACTCCAGGCTAAGCCTATTGAAATCAATGGGCCTAGACTGCAGTAACTCTATTTAGAATTGTGTTGTGAATTCCTGGGCAAGCTAAAGCTAGCCTGGTTGGATACTCCTGGGGGAAGTTCCAGTAATAGTGAATTCTCATGGAGAAACCTTTTCTTGGTCTCTAGCCACCTGTGATCAGTCAAGGAGGGAACACAGAAGAAGGCATTCCTTAAAATAAATTGGCCCAATGCTATTCAAGCTTTAAAGTTAAAAGCAGCAATTTGAATTATGCTTCAAGAAGAGTGTCATGTTTGTAACTCTTTGCAAACTGGAGTAAGATGTTCACGTCAGCCCACTCGTTAGATGGTGCTAATTATTTCTGGACAGTCTTCGAAGATAACCTACACAACTATTTGGACTACTCTGGCCAGGAGTTTACCAAAGCTATGTGTCTCTGCCATCGGAGTGTCTTACTCTAGAAACAGCCATAGTTGTTAAGTGATCTGTTGGCGGTAGGTATGTCTGGTCATGGCTGTTGCTGGAAATTCACATCCAGTTCTGAGTCTAACAATATCCACAGATCCTCATCCAAAACAAGAAAACTGTCAGCCCCCAGATCAACTGAGGCCCGTCCCCTATCTTTGTCTTGCCTGGATTGTTTTAGTCCATTCTTGCCTCTAGGCATCCATTTAGACTTCTGTGGCCTCACCTGATTACGTTGCAGATAAGAAATAAATCTGTGTGACTTTGGAATACTGATGATACCTCGTCACAAAATTTTGGGTTGTGATTTTTTTTATTTAAACAATAAGCAGTAAACATAAAAGATAAAAAACACAACCATCTAAAAACCACACTAGCAGTACATATAAAGATGAAAAAACAAACAGGAAAAGCAACTAATAATAATAAAAAAGAAAATGCAACTTAGGAAGATAGGAAAAAAAGGGGGAAAAACCTAAACTGCAAGTTGAGTTCTAATTTTCTCAGCGACAAATATATATCGTTTTCAAAGTATCACTTATTATTTTGTTAAATGTAAGAGCCCTCTTTTTTTTATTCATGATTCTTAATCCATAAATCCAGATAGCATATGCTATCTATTTCATGTAAAAAGTCTATAAACAGTTTCCTTTCAGCAAAAGATGTCAATAATGTCTCTTCTCTAATCACTGTGGAGTAAGTTTTGCCATTGATGCAAACTCCAAAACCTTTATCCACCATTCCTCCACTGAAGGCAATATTGGAATTTTCCATTTTTGTGCATACAGTACTCTTGTTGCCATTATCATATATAAAAACAAAGCTCCAAAACGTCTTTCCAACTGACTGTCCATCATTCCCAACAAGAAAGTCGCTGGCTTCAACTGGATTTTAAACTTCAGAATTTTCTGAACCAATTATTGTATCTGCAACCAAAAACGTTTTGCTACTTACACAAACTATGGAATTCCCCATTGCCATGTATAGATGTGAAAGTTGGATGGTAAAGAAAGCTGACAGGAAAAAAATTGATCCATTTGAAATGTGGTGCTGGAGGAGAGTTTTGCGGATACCATGGACAGCCAAAAAAAACAAATAAGTGGGTACTAGATCAAATCAAGCCTGAATTCTCCTTAGAAGCTAAAATGACAAGACTAAGGCTCTCGTACTTTGGTCACATCACGAGAAGACAAGGTTCTCTGGAAAAGTCAATAATGCTAGGAAAAGTGGAAGGCAGCAGGAAAAGAGGAAGACCTAAAACAAGATTGCTTGACTCAATAAAAGAAGCCACGTCCTCCAGTTTGCAGGATCTGAGCAAGTCTGTTAGAGATAGAACGTTTTGGAGGTCTTTCATTCATAGGGTCGCCATAGGTCAGAGACGACTTGATGACACATAACACGCACACACAGGGGCCACCACATATGATAAAATGACCCTTCTTGTTTAGCACATTTCCAAAATACATTGAAAGCATCCTTGTACATTCTAGCCTTGTATTATGTGACAGAGAAAAGCACAGCCATCTCATTGGAGGCTCATAACCTTAACTAAGCTAGGCAACCAGGAAGTGTTCCATTGTTTGTGGTGTCAAAAGCTATCGAGATATTGCAGAGGATCAACAAATGACACTGGCCCTATCAGTCAGCAAGCGGTGTCACAGTTTGAAAGTGTGTATGGTTAACCAGGCTACTCTTTCCTACTGCCTAGAATTTAGGCAGTTCTGGCACTGGAAACCTTTATGTGGTAGAGGGCTCCCTCCCCTTCCAGAGGAGACATCAAAGAATGTGTGAGCTGGGGTCTCCATGTAGAAAGTCAATTCAATGGATACCTCGTTGGTGTCAAGTGTTTCCCTTGAAAAGAGTGGGGGGGGGGAATTGGATTCTTGGGCGTCTGCACAATCAGATAGTGGTATTCTGTTCTGTTATTATTACTGGTGCTTATAACTGTCATATATATGTGTATGTGTAATTAACAAATATCAGTGAGAATTGATATTTAATATAATTTGATATCGATGATGTATTAGTGATATATGGTGGGATCCAGGCTTGTGTGTGTGTTTGTAAAAGCCTTAATCCCTCCATCACTTATACGTAACATATGGCACCTTAAAGGCCAACAAGACCTTCAGAATATAAGATTTTGAGAGTCATTATAGCTCCCTTCAGCTACAAATAGGGATGGAGATCCCTAAGCCTTTATAGCCTACTCAGGAGCTGGGAGGGGTGTAGCAAAGAAAAGAGAGAAGGGAGCCAAGATGCAAAGGTACATGATACAATGCAGTGTGTTTCGACAGAAATTGACATTTGTAGTGAGATAGGAATCTTATGTCTCTATTCAGCTCAATAAAAAGCTCAGAGATTTCCATTCCTACTTGTATCTGATGAAGGGAGTTTTGACCTTTGAAAGCTTACACCTTGAAAATCTTGTTGGTCTCTTAGGTGCCACTAGACTCAAATTCTGCTGTTCTACTGCAGACCAACATGGCTACCCACCCGAAACGATCATACCGTAACCTAACTTATAAGATATCTTTGTTAATTCCACAATGTATTAAAATAATAACAGAACTGCAAAGAAGGGAATCAAATGCATAACAAGAATAAGCAAAAGAAGAAACGGGAAGGAAAGAGCCAGAAAAGGGTGTTTGGAAACAGTGAAAACTAACTGGATTTAATTGCTTACTGGTGTTTTACTATTCAGAGAGATAATAGGTCTTCTCCTAGGTTGGGAAAGATCTCTGCGAAGCCTCTCCTTTTACAGGGCTACCTTTTCTTTTATTCTAAGATCAAACATACAGTTAACCTGTTGAAGGAGATTTCTTAGAGTTCCAAGGTTGAAAAATGCTTTGCTTGATTTGAGAATCCGAAGTGAGGATTTTTTAGTAAGCTCCCTGGAGGGACTCCGTATTGAGAGATTGGATGAAGATCACAGGCAAATTTAATCCTGTTTTTTATCACACAACAAAACTGTGCCATTTTATAGCTCATCCTAAACTTGTAAGAATGGGACCCCTTACAATGCCTGGCCCTGTCAAATTCAGTGAAGCAAGACGAAAAAAAAAATCTGACTGGGTGCCAACATATTGGCCTCAGACATAGATGTTTTGAAAAGGGTTTTCACTGTTGAACTTTTTGGATTGAAGTGCTTGGCTCTTGCTTTCACAGAAACTCTTACATATTCTGAATCATTTTTGTTTGATTTTGTGCAATTGTGGATTACAAAGTTGTGGACTCTCAAGGAGGGTTGCCAGCTCTGGGTTGAGAAAGTCTTGGAGGTCTGGGAGAACAACCTGGAGGCTGGCAACCCTACTCTCAAGGAAGTACGGATAAATGAGTGGGAATTCCCCTGCTCAGATATTCCTCTCCAGATAGGTTTTCCAACTTCCAGGTGGTGCCTGGAGATCTCTTGGTATTACAACTGATCTCCAGATGAAACCAATGAGTCACCCTGGAGAAAATGGCTGCTTTGGAGGGTGTACTAGGCATTATATCCCTCTGGATCTCCTTCCCTCACCAAACCACTCCCTTCCCAGGATCCACCACCAAATCTCCAGAAATCTCCAAACCCTGCCTCCAGGATATTAGCTGTTGAGGATTTGAGCAAGTCAAGTTCCATACTCCCACCCCCAGGGCTGCCAGATCCCCGGTAGGGGCAGGGGATCCCCCCTCCACCCCCCTCCCACTCACCTGGCTGGCAGGGGAAAAACATGGGAGAACAGGCCTCCCAGGCACGCTCCTGGTGCAGTGTGATGACATCACTCTTGGGAGTGACATCATCGTACAGGCCCAAGTCAGCCTGGTGCAAAGCGCAGGAGCCTCCAAGGGCCGGCGTGATGATGTCATTCCCAGCATTGACATCATCACGTCAGGCCAGGAGGGTAAGGAGACCTGGCAACCTTACTCCCCCACCCCCTTTAATTTCTTGCTGGGTCTTGAGCCACCATAAATTACTGTCTTCCCCCTCCTCCCAATGCTTTAGGCTGATCCTGCACTGGGCAGGGGCTTGGACTAGATGGTCTGTATGGCCTCTTCCAACTCTATGATTCTGTGATTCTACGAAATCACTCTTGAGTATGGGGCTTGCCATTCTCACCCAGCTAACCTCCTTCTCTAGTTCTGCTAGAATGCGCAATCGTAACAGCTTCTGCTGGCCGGTATGAGGTTGTAACAGCTTCTGTTGTCAGGCGCTTCTGCCAGATTGGTGCTTTTGTCATTCCTTCCGGTTTGTTCATTCTCTTTTTAGGCCAAGTCTTTCACTGAAATGGCCAGCACAGCTAAAACTAAGGGCAGTTACCCACAAACAGTCAGCTACCAGGCAGACATTTGAGAGATAGCCATAGAGCATCCTCTCTGGGTGGCAGTCTGAGGAAACCAGTTCCCTGTGGCTTGCCCCAAAGACGCAGGGTCTCACCACACAGTGACACCTGGCATGTACTGTGTGTCAGGTTTCACAATTTTACTTGGAAGCTGTAGTTTTAAAAGAACTGCTGGATTGGATCGCTGTGGAGAGAGAAGGATCCACTCTTTTTGTAAAACAAAGAGTTGGGAGGAAGAGGTGGGAAAAAAGAAGTTTTTGGCTAGCTCCCTTTAACTCTTTAGCTGCTGAACTACACAGTCTCCCCCCCCCACCCCCTTGGCAGATTCCACCGAAAGGGGGTGGGGAGGGAGAGATCCTGTAGTTCAGCAACCCCTCTGGGTGGCACCTGCCAGATCTTAAAAAGGGCAGGGGAAACTGTGTAATTCAGCAACTAAGGAGTTAAGGGCACTAGCCAAAAGTTTCTTTTTTTTTTCACCCCCCCAATTCGTTGTTTTACAAAAAGAGTGAATCTTCTCTATCCAACAAGAGATAGAGGGAAAAGGAGCGAGGGAGCAAGTACAAGGGAGCAAGGGGAGTGCGCTTCCTCTCGCTGCCAGTGGGCTCCCCTTGCTCCCCTAAATGCACTCGGGAGCCGAGCACGCTGACAGTGGAGAGAGGGAGCCAAGCAGACTAGGGCCATTTCCACACGGCTTACCTTCCCTTGGAACGACCCGGAGCAACGCGCAAAAAACACGGAAGATCGCGTTTTCTCACACGAGATTTGTGCGACGTCTTGCAAATTTTGCATGAGAAAACGCAATCTTCCATGTTTTTTGCGCGATGTTCCGGGTCGTTCCGAGGGAAGGTAAGCCATGTGGAAACGGCCTAGATGAGACCCCTAGAGAAAGAATCTTTGCCAGGGAGAGGGAAGAAATGTTCTTTCTCACTACATTTCTCGTCGTACCTTGCAGGGAACTGACGCGTGTCCTCCACACATCAGATGTCTCGTCTGTTTTGACTCACAGTCATTTTTACTGTGTCCTTTGTCTTAGGCATCTTCTAGCTCTGCAAATCGCTCTGTCCCCAGATTTTCCTCGATGCCGGCCGTGGTGTGGGTACCTCATTCTGTTCCTTGCCCTACAACGTGTGAAGTCGGGGTTGGTGCCTGTGTGTTTATTCAGCTCTCAATTATCATAACAAATCTATCTGCATTTTTATAAAGTTAAACAGTATTGCCAAGCACTTCCCACTTCCCCAAGCAGGGGGAAAATGCAGGTGGGGAATACTTTCCTGTGGAGGAGAGTACACTGAAACCCTTAACGGCGTTTCTGTAATATTTTGTAATATAATATTTTTGTAATATTATTCCTGCTGTTGCAAATCCTGCCTTTGGTCCCCACAGCAAGCAACTGCATCCCAAAGAGAATTCAGACAATTCGCAGCTCTCTCAAAAGCCCCCCTTCCCAGCTGCGCTTTCTTTCCATGTTCAGACTGCAAATTGGTTCAGTACCTTAGCTACAGAGGAGTCACTTTCTCCAAGCCCTGGCGGCTATTGCATTAGCTAGGAGCAGGGCTTTTTTTCAGCTGGAACACGGCGGAACGGAGTTCTGGCACCGCTTGAAAATGGTCACATGGCTGGTGGCCCCACCCCAGATCTCCAGACAGAGGGGAGTTTAGATTGTCCTCCGAGCCGCCAAGCGGACCGGAGGGCAATCTAAGCTCCCCTCTGTCTGGAGATCAGAGGGCGGGGCTACCAGCCATGTGATCATTTTCTCTGAGGGCAACCCACTGAGTTCCACCACCTCTTTTCCCAGAAAAAAAGCCCTGGCTAGGAGAATGCCTAGAATTCATTCTGGAATGGAGGCACGCTCATCGTGCTGAGGCTTTACATTCCGTCACTTCCTTTCTCTTCCCTCCCACCCTTTGCCAATATGAACATACATTGAGACACCATCACCCAACAGCAGTGTGCCTCGGCTACAATGAACGGCAAGGAAGCACCTCTGCCACAGACTACGTGAAGCATAAACCTCTTCTGCATGGACCAGCTTCATCGTTCCAGTTCCTGTACCTTTTCGTGACCATCTGCACTCGATTTGCCAGATTAGTCACTCTAGCCATTATGCAGCTTTTCTTGGCTTTCCTGGGAGCACTTATACTCTGACTTTTTTTTAAAAAATCCCCTTTCTAGTCTGCTGTTTCCCTCTGCACACTCTTTATCCCATCTTTTAGCATTTCACCCTCTTCTATCCCCCTTCCACCCTCTGCCAGCCCATTTCATTGTGATTGGTCACTGTTATCTATCCAGCCACTCCCCCCTTCTCCTTTCCATTCCTCCCCCCTGCCCTCTTTCTTCTTCATTTTCCTTTCCATTTTTTAAAAAAAATCTAGCATAGGAATGATTGAGAGGGAAAAATTCAGGAAATAGTTTGTTCCAGAGATGCATAGATTCATAGGCAGGCACTGTGACGTCACCAGTGACAGGTGACGTCACTGGTGACGTCACTCTGATGCCAGTGATGGCATCAGAGATGAAGGCACCAGCACTCATCAGTCTCAATGTATTTTGGCATGGTGCAGGCTAAAAAGAATGGCGCCGCACTGACTAAACATGAGAGGTGCGAAAAGGCCCAGGCAAGCTGATTGCATGCCTTTCGGGATAGTGAGGAGTTACGTCCCTGGTGCTATAGACTGGAAAGCTGAATCTGTGGAACAGGCAGTGTATTGCTTACTCTCGAGGAGAAGTCCTCTGTCGCAGCCTCCATTTAAAGCGTTTAAACATTTAATTAAACTCCAAAGGAGAAAATGCAAGGAAAGGGTCTGCAACTTGATATAATTAAATAAGTGTTTCATTTGAAGACTTTCTTGTGCTTTATAACCATCGCACCTTAATGCGTGGACTCCTGTGTGACAGTCTCTGATGTATTATGTGTCGTTTGGGGAAGAAGAGAAAATTAGTTTAGTTGTCCTTGAGTTGTTATTAGCATTGAAGTCCAATCTTATTTCTTTTAATACAAAACAGGAGGGGAGGGGTCTGCTCAGCACAAAAAGGAGCTGCTGTCTTGGGCTTTTGTTGAATCACAACCTGGCGCTGTTGGGAAGGTCAGTACATCACGGTCCCAGTGTGAAATTGAAACACATTCTTTTTCTAATGTTTTACATAATAATACTTATCTTAGATAATATAACGATTTTTTTTTACGTGATGCATTTTCTGTGTTACAAAGAGATCTGTGCAAAATGAATTGGGATATGGTTCCAAAAACACCGTAGTCCAACAGTGAATCTGTGGTTTTTTTTTTTGGTAACATAAACATGTAATAATAATTGTTCCTAAAAAAAAAATGGGAAGGAGAGGGGAGCCATCCAGTTGTGAATTCAGCCTGTCTGAACTATAATCCAGTTTACTTGTTATAAACAGCTTTGAGATAAAGTACCGAACATAGAGGCTCAGCTACACAAAATTATCTATAATTTTATTTGTTCTGAAAATTCTGTGGCTTGAAACATTGACAGCTGATGTAGCCGCTATGTAACCATGTAGCTGAGGAAAGGAATCATAGGAAGGCAAGCCTCTTAGAGCCAAACTACACGAGGTGCCTGGCACGTGTTCGACACGTGTCAGATTCTCACATGTTTCCCTGGGAAGTGTAGTTGGGCCCTGCCCTCAAGCTCCCGGAGGAAAACCCAAGCGGACTTTAAACGTTCCTGTTTAAGTACAACTTGGCTTGTAAATATAGAAGGGGGGGGGGAAGACTTGCATCCCAGTATGGGAGAAAGCCATCCACTCTGCTCCACTTTGCCCCACTCCTGGAGGAAAACCCGAGCGGGCTGTAAACAACATTCCTCTTGAAGTAAAATTGTTTGCCATCAAGGAAAACCCCAGCCGAGTGGATTGTTGCAAAAGAGCTCAGCATCAAGTGGGGTTGTAAATATGAAAGGGGAGAGGGAAACCTGCATCCCAGTATGAGAGAAAGCCATCCACCCCACTCCGCCCTGCCCCTGGACGAAAACCCGATTGGAGCAGAATTTCACAAGAGCTCTCTTGCAAAATTCCATTCAGTTTTCCTTAATGGCAAGCAATTTTACTTTCTCCTGTACTGGGATGCAGGTCTTCCCCCTTCCATATTTACTAGCCCACTTGATGCTGAGCTCGCCTGCAACAATCCACTCCACTCAGGTTTTCCTTGATGGCAAGCAATTTTACTTCAAGAGGAACGTTGTTTACAGCCCGCTCGGGTTTTCCTCCAGGGGCAGGGCAGAGCGGATGGCTTTCTCCTCTACTTTCTCCTGACGAGGAGCTGCCTAACTCTTAAATCTCTAGCAAGAGTTGTCATCACAAGGTTGGAAGCTGGTGGAAGGTTCTCAGGTTGGGGGTGGAGGTCTTGCTAGCAACAAACAGATATCACTGAATGTGATAATGCCACTTCCTGTATAACTGGAAGTGATGTCATTGCTATGCCAACAATCATCTCCCATTTTTCCTGTCCCACCCAGCTGAGTGGAGGCAGGAATGGCCGGTGGGGGGTGAGAAATCTCCCACCAAAGTGGTAAACTGGCATCCCCATCTCTACCCATTTTCCATTCAACTTTCCAAGCCCTGTTTTCTTCTTCTTCTTCTTCCTATACGCAGGAAAAGAGTTAAGTCATTGTCTCCCTAGTGGGTACTCCATCTTTCCTTGATATCCACCTGTTTGGAAGAAGAGAGAAAAACGAACCTTGTTAATTTCAGTCATAAAACGGCTACCAGCCCCAATGGGTTGTCTTCTTTGTCCACCATAGACTGCATGTTGGAACATCACTCCACATTTACAAGGGAACCTTCAGGATTTGATGTTAAGAACAAACATAATCTTTAAGTTTGTAATAAAAGAAGTTTTCCCTCCTGTTGGACTACCTTATAGGGACGTGGTCAATACTTACCTTTTGTGTTTGTAATATTTGCACTGTAACGACTGTATAAATTGTAATCATTGTACTAATGAATTGTTTGGCACTGAGCACTTTAAATTGGTAGCAGATTTCTTACACTGTTTGTATTCTGTTTTCATGATTATTTGAAGTACTATCTAAACATTAGTGGCAGGTGCTGTTGGTTGAGCAGTGGTTTGAACCTTTAGCTCTGTCTGCACTACAAACAGACTGCAGTTTTCTCACTTTGTCATGCCTTCTCTGAAATTATCCTAGGGATGATAATTTTCTGAGGGGCTCTCACCTCCCTCCTGCCACACGGACTTTTCTTAAGGAGAAGCAATGGCAGCTGGACTCACTTAGCCTCTAGTGTGGATATGCACTATGCAAAGCCAGGGTGGTTGCAAGAGAGAAGTCTGGGCACCTTCCTAAAAGGGAAACTGTGCATATGAAGCCGGTTTGCATGCTACAGCTCCCACTGCTGCCAATTATTGATTTCAAGAAACATTTACTTTTGATTACATCTTCTTCCATGCCCAGAGCCACCCACAAATTTATTAACTGTTTTAAGGCCTGAGTTGGGTCACCAGCCTCCAGGCAGGGCTTGGAGAACTCATGGCATTACATTTCCAGAGATCCATTGACCTGGAGAAAATGGCTACCCTGGCAGGTGGGTTCTGTGGAATCAAATCTCTGCTGTGCTCCCTCCCCTCCCAAAAACCCATTCCACCCCCAGGCTCTGGCCCCAAATCTCCAGGAATTTCCCAACCTGAAGCTTGAGTGATAGGGTTGCCAGGTCCCCTTACCTTTCCAGCTTGTGGGGGGGGGGGCGTGTCCGGCACTCACCTTTTTAGACATCTTTGCATGGGCCCTTTGCAAGCGCATGCTCCTGTGGTGGCACAATGACTTCACTTCTAGGAAGTGATGTTATAGTGCAAGGGCTGTGAGTGCTCTCACACTCCACAGTGGGCTGATTGGGGCCGAGATTGGCACACTGGGAGGTGTGGGAGTGCTCTTGGGATGACCTGTTCCCCCAGATTCCTCCCCTGCCCCTGCGGGCCAGGTGAGTGGTGGCAGGGGACCAAAGGTGGGAGTGGAGGATTCCTCACTGACACCAGGGAACCTGGAATCCCTTGTGATACTCCCTCTTTCAAATAGTTGCTCATCAAGTAAGCTAACAACCCCAAAGATTGACAATAGTAAAATAAAATAGTCCAAAGGAGAGTGCCAGCTACGTGTTGCCCCCATATCCTGGAATGATGACTCTGGTTTCCCTGATGGTAGGGTTGCCAAGCCCCAGGTGGGGCCAGAAGATCTTCCAGAATTGTAACAGATCTCCAGACAACAGGGATCGTGGTTCAGTTCTCCTGGAGAAAATGGCTGCTTTGGAGACTTATGACATTATTCCCCATTGAGGTCCCTCCCATTCCCAAACCACTCCCTCTCCAAGTTTCACCCCCAGATCTCCAGGAGTCCCCCAAACTCACATTTGCAACCCTATGACTGCTACACACAACAGCTTATTCCAGTTTATACTTCTCTATAAGAGCATTCTCGCAAATCCAAAGGGACTCCAATCCTGCGCGTTACAGCTGGTACATCAAAATTGCAGCCCAGCCCTGCTAGTGGACTGTCTTTTTGAACTAGACACTCTCTGCCTCAGCATTTCCCACCTGTAATATGGACAGATCGTTTCCCAGAATGCATTATAAATGCTTAATTCCTTAATAATGTGACTGAATGTATAATCTGTGATGCTTTCACTTGCTTGAATTGCCCGCCCTTTTAGTTCTTTCTTTGTACTCGTGTCAGAAAAGGAATCTGAACTGTGGTAGGGTTTTCTGTGTTGGCTTGTTGTTGTGTATAGATGTATTGATTGTTGAGAGTTGTTGAGACATGGTAGTTTCAGGTTGGTAGCTGTGTTGCTCTGCAGTAGAAGCGCAAGATTTGAGTCCAGTAGTGCCTTAAAGACAACAAGATTTTTCGGGGCATAAATTTCGAGTCAGGATCCCTTTGTCAGATGAAATAGCTATGTCCCTTAGAGCAGGGGTCTCCAGCTTTTTTTGAGCCCTTTGAATTCTGATACAAGGCGGAGCCACACACAGAGGAAGACAGGAAGGGTAATTTTTAAAAATACACTGGAAAAGAGGAGTGAGAGAGAATAAAACCGACACTGTGGTGGCAGCTGTATTGCTTTAATCTGCTCAGCCAATCCGATCTTCTGCAGCCAATCAGAAGTCCTGCTGGACAGGAGCCCCACATGGCCCCATCTATTTTCTTAAAAATACTTGGTGGGTGCCAGGAAGGATGCTGGCAGACAGCACATTGGGGTCCTCCCAATTGTTGACTCCACTGGACTTAGCCCCTGTGACAGTAGAGTCTTGTCCTTTGCCAAATTTGTGCTGCCTGAGAGTAGGCAATCCTAGAGGGGGCATTTGATAGAAGCATAGCTAATGCTTGGTAGCTTTTGTAGTGTAGGGTTTGTCTTATACTGCAATCTGCCTTCCTGGAAATCAAGTGGGATGGAGAATAATAACAACAACAACATTCAATTTATATCGCGCCCGTCGGCACAACTTAATGCCACGCTCAGAGTGGTTTACAGTGTGTGTTCTTATTATCCTCACAACAAACACCCTGTGAGGTGAGTGGAGCTGCGCTCCAAGAAGCTGTGACTGACCCGAGGTCACCCAGCTGGCTTCAAGTGTAAGCGGTCAGCCTGGCCGCCACCATTTTAATAGCAGTTTTATATATATGGCTGCTTGTAATATTCAAGCTGTTCAGGCCTCTGGAGTTAAAATGGCTGCTGTATTGCCACTAGAGAGCCTCCAACAGTTGCTAAGTCCTGCCCAGGAGAACATGGCATGCATGGAATGCTGCACAAGAATGCGGAGTGATTGAGAAGCATTTGGATTTACTATCTCTCCAGCCCCAAAGGGATCCAGTGCAACAAAGGTCTCGCAGAGTCATCCCCACTTAGCACATTCCTTTTCCTCCTCCCTTGATGAGATCTCCTGTCCATGATTGAGGAGCTAATCAAATGACATTCATAAGTATATACAGTCGTTCCTGGGAAAGTACAGTTTCCACCTAAATTCATTAGCTTAGCTCCAGTGGACTTCATCAGCAAACTATCCTCTTTGTGCAGCGCTAGAACTAGTTTTACATTTGTATTCACACACCCTGGCAGCTACCCATTCAGGCATTCAAATCCTTTGTTAAATCCAGGAACTGACCATTGGAGTCTTTGTTCTGACTGCTAGGCAGGCTCTCCCACCTCAGGGCACATTTTACCTATAAAGTTAAGGTTCTGGCTCCATTCATTTTGTACACACTTACTGGATCCACAAGCGCTGTTCCCTTGAGGTTTGCTCTGAGCCTCTTGCTCTCTTGGCCGAGGACACTGGATGTTTGGAGCTTCTCTCTCTCTCTCTCTCTCTTCATTTGGACTACACTTCAGGATAGATAGATATACTTTCCCTCTCTCTCTATTCCCAATTTCTGGCTAAGTTTCATAGGACTCTCTCTCTCTCTGTGTGTATGTAATTATTTCCCCCCAGTAATTTTGTGTGTATGTGCATGAAGCATTGTTCTTTAATAAAAGTTATTGTTTGATGTTAAGAACCAGCCTCGTTTGCTACTTTGGGGAGGGGAGTCCATTAAAATTGGTGATTGATCCACGTGGTTACTGGCCCCTCACATAGCGATCCTCCTTGCTTGCTAATTCCCCCACAAATTATTTGTGTTACCACTTCCGGTAACACAAGCAGAGGAGTGGGGAATCAAACACGCTTCTCCAGATTAGAGTCCTGCCATTCTTAACTACACAAGATGGTTATCCCTGTTTGAAAGTCATCTCCCTTCTGTAGAACACTTCCTGTGTTGAAATCCAAAGTGGATTCTGTGTTAGTCTCAATTTATATTTATTCCAGATTCTCAAAATAGCTCTCCTAATATAATGATTTTTGAAGTCTGCATTGACCTTTACTTTGTCATACCAAAAATAGGCATGCCATCCAAATCTCAAATTGTATCCTTCCAACATCAAGAGTCTCTCATTTCTCAAAAGCATCCATTCCTTCATCCACATTAGACATGCAGAAGCATAGTACACTTTCAAGTCTGGTAGACCAAGTCCACCTGTCTCCTTCACGTCCTGTAGAATTTAACATTTGACCCTAGGTTTTTTCCCTTGCCATATCAATGTTGAAATATCCTTTTGCCAATGCTTAAATGGTGCATCTGAAATTAACACAGGTAATGTCTGGAAGAGGAATAACATTCTAGGTAAAACATTCATCTTGATAACTGATATTCTTCCCAACAAGGATAACTGTACTCCACCCCATCTTAACATATCTTTTTTAATTTCTTTCCCTGTCTTAACATAATTGTTTTGAAATAGCATACAGTTCAACCCCAAATTTTCCCCAAAATTCATGTTTTCTAAGACTTCAAACAGGAAAACCCCGTTCAAATTGTCAAAGGCCTTTTCAGCATCCAAAAAAATAAGAGCCGCTTGTTTTTCATTATGTTTATCCAGATGCTCCACTATATTCAACACAGCTCTGATATTGTCTTTCAACTGTCTTTTGGGTAAAAAGCCGCTTTGATCTTCGTGGATAAAGTCTTTAAGCACATACTTAAGTCTTTCTGCTAAGATCGAAGTAAATAATTTATAATCATTATTCAGCAGTGATATAGGTCTATAGTTTTTTGCTAATGTCAAATCTTGTCCTTCTTTAGGAATCATTGTAATATTTGCATCTTTCCAGGTCTCTGGCATCTTGTCTCCCAGTAAAATTCAATTCTTTGTATTTTGCAAGGGTGTCAAAATCTCATCTTCAAAGCATTTATAATACTGACCCGGCAGTCCATCTGGGCCTGGTGTCTTCCCTACTTTCATCTTCTTAATTGCTTCCACCACCTCTTGAATCATTATTGGGCCATTCATCACTTGATGTTGTTCCTCTGTGATTTTAGGTAAATTCTTTTTTAAAAAAAATATTCATTTTCTTTAAGGAAACCTCTTGTCTTCTATACAAATTGGAATAGTATTTAAAAAGAGTCTTTTGGATGGCCCAATTATCTGCAATTTTAAAATCAGTTTCTTCCCTCTTTCTTTTACAGTTTATAAGCTAACCATTTCCCCAGTTTATTAGCCAATTCGAAATTTTTCTGTTTGACATATTTCATTTTTTTCTCTAAATCTGATACTGTTATCATTGATAGCGGTTGTTGCAGACAACAACAATATCTGCATTCAGGTTTTGAAACTCTTTTTGAGTTTCAAAACCACCCTCCACACACACACAAACTTTTATGCCTCTGGCTGTCTACGAAGCATTTTATTCCAGAGAGGTGGAGTGGGGGTAAGGTTTCATTTCCATACCATTGTCCCTCTTTGTTGCTTTACCTTGTAGTTCATTTGCTGCATTGCCCTCTTGCTGCTACTGCCTTAATTAATTAATTGTAATTGTTTCTTAACATATTCATTTTTGTCTAATCTGTTTTAAATCTTGTTTTATTCATTCTGTTTCATTCTGCAGAGGTCAGATCTTTTATTCTTGTTAGCTGCATTAGATGTTGCATTGCATTAGAAAGGCGAGATCTATTTTTTCTCCCAAATACTTACATAAACAATTCCTCTAAGAAAGTCCTCTGGAGATTAAATTCATTTCTGACATGGAAGATGAGAACAGCTGAGTGCAGAAGCGGGGGCATCATGGAAAAGAAATGGTGCTGTGATGGGGACCGCTCATGATAAATGTGTAACCAAAAAAACAGTGTGTATGTGAGGGGGTACACTTGGAAGCACCCACTATTGATGGCTGACAGTGCAATCCTATACAGACTTACTCCAGTCTAAGCCCACTGAAATCAGTGGGCTTAGACTGGAGTAACTCTGCTTAGGATTTTGCTGTAAATGTCCTGACAATCAGGAAGATTTTTAACCCTTTTAAAACTCATTGTAAGTACAGCAGCTGTTCTGACCATGGTAGTTTTGGTTATAAGTGCAGTGCACATTTACACACATGCACACACTTATGCATATAAATACCTTCCAAAAGATACAAAATACACTTTAAAAAAAAGGTAAAGGTAGTCGCCTGTGCAAGCACCGAGTCATTACTGATACATGGGGGACGTCGCATCATGACGTTTTCTTGGCAGACTTTTTATGGGGTGGTTTGCCATTGCCTTCCCCAGGCATCTACACTTTACCCCCAGGAAACTGGGTACTCATTTTAATGACCTTGGAAGGATGGAAGGCTGAGTCAACCTTGAGCCAGCTATCTGAACCCAGCTTCCGCCAGGATCAAACTCATACCATGAGCAGAGCTTGGGCTGCAGTACTGCAGCTTACCACTGTGCGCCATGGGGCTCCTTACAAAATACACTTAAAATACCGCCCCCCCCAAAAAACCCCATGCAAATGCTTGAAAAGAAACATCGAGGCATTCCAAAATGCAGTTGATGAACTTTATTCCTACAGATAACTCCACTAACATCATACCCTAAAATCTTAGAGCAGATTTTCCCAAGTGTCTGTTTTTAATCTGTCATTATTTCCCCATCCACCCCTTGAATCAGAAATTGAGTTCATATCCTACTGAACTTCTTTAGTGGCTGCTGATTTGTAAAATGGGCATCATAATCTTGGCATCTTGTTATTGTTAGCATCCTCATTAATATTCTGGCTGTTAATATTCAGGGGTAAGTCATTACTGAAAGTTTCTATCATCCAAAAGAGCCACAAATTCAGCAGGGTCTTGAGCGTCAAGAGATTGCTACTGAGAAAATAAAAATTTATGATATTTACTGCCAATAAACTTTAATTGTGCCAGCAAGGGGGCAGAGAGGCAGAAAATTGTCGACTTTAGAATGTGCAAAGAGTTTGCGGAATGGAAGGGCTAGTTAATTATTTATCTTGGGTATATAATACAGTATCAGACTTACACACGCTGATGATTGCTGTGGGTTTGTTCATTCTGTTAAAACATTAAAGAAGGGCAATCTTTTTTTAAATTTATGTCAAGCATTAGAGCATTTCCATGTTGGAGTCTTCAAAGCAAACCGACAAAAGTAATTTTATATCTAATTTTGAATGTGGCTTCTGAGTGTGGGTCAAAAGCTCAAATTGGGGCAGAGGGTGTACTCATAGGAGGGGTTTTCCGACAGAGCCTGAGGAACCCCCAAGCTTCAGAAAAGTCTGAAAGATGTTTTGTTTTGTTTTTAAGATGGTAAAAGGATGTTTATGCTTGTGCAGATATGACAACTCAAAACAAAAAAAAATGTTAAAATAACATTTGATTTACATACTGCCCTTCAGGACAACTTAACACCCACTCGGAGTGGTTTACAAAGCGTGTTGTTATTATCCCCATGACAATCACGCTGTGAGGTAGGTGGGGCTGAGAGAACTCTGAGAGAGCTGTGACTGACCCAAGGTCACCCAGCTGGCTTCAAGCAGAGTGGGGAATCAAACCTGGCTCTCCAGATTAGAGTTCTGCTGCTCTTAACCACTACACCAAACTCGCTCTCTTGTCCAACATCTTGAAGGATCACGGATGGCATTACGACTGGGCATTTGAAAACAAATAAGTTTGGCTGAAGGATAGTGGAGAAAAAAGTGGTGGGAGGAAGACATAGGGTGCGAAGAGTAGGTAGAGAAGACACAATGGCTGTGAGGATGGATGGGATTCTCCTTCTACTGTGACTCCCTTTTCAGCACTCCTCTGTAGTTAGAGCCCTGTGGCGCAGAGTGGTAAGCAGCAGTACTGCAGCCCAAGCTCTGCTCATGACCTGAGTTCGATCCTGGCGGAAGCTGGGTTCAAATAGCTGACTCAAGGTTGACTCAGCCTTCCATCCTTCCGAGGTCGGTAAAATGAGTATCCAGTTTCCTGGGGGTAACGTGTAGATGACTGGGGAAGGTAATGACAAACCACCCCGTAAAAAATCTGCCAAGAAAATATGATGATGTGATGTTCCCCATGGGTCAGTAATGACTCAGTGCTAGCACAGGGGGCTACCTTTACCTTTACCTGTAGAGAGTAGAATGTTTGGGGCCTTGTGTTTATTATTTTCAAGTCTCTGTTTTTGCTTGTGTTCAGATCCAGGTGAGAGTAGGTTCTGGACATCTCCTTTGTGATTATTGTTTGATTGTGTTTCTTTGTGTCTCTCCTGTTGGTTGGGGTGATGTGTTGAGGGGGGCAGAATGGGGTGGGTGGATGCCACAATTAATAGTGTGCAGAGTAGTAGGAGAAGAACTGGCCAGGAGTAGGGACAACAGATATTTGTGGGCTGTTGCACTTTCTGGTTCTTTTTCCATCTGGGGTGATTCTGATGATCATGCCAACAACCCATTGGGCCACCAACAAAAATGCCATGTTGGTCAAAGGAAAAACTATAGCCATTCTGGACTGAATCCTGGATGAGTGGCCTGACCTGGCATGTGTCACTAAGACCCGACTGAGGGAGGGAGGAAGCGGTTAACCTCTCCCTGCTGCACTTGCAGGGAATTTGGTGATGTGTCAACGTATACCTGGTGGGTAGGTATATGTTGCTGGATAAGCAGGTGGCAGCTGTGGCTGAGTGCCTTTTACCAGCTTCAGCTGTTTAACCAGGTACGGCCTTTCCTGGCCAGAAAAGATCTGGGCCCTTTTCACACTGCTTACCTGCTCCCGAAACATTGTAAAATATCAATCAAAACCACGGAAGATAGCGTCTTCTCGCAAGAGTTTTATGCGATGTCGCACAAAACTCTCGCGAGAAGACGCTATCTTCCCTGTTTTCTGAGCAAAATTTCGCAACGTTCCAGGAGCAGGTAAGCAGTGTGAAAAGGGCCCTGGTCACTGTGGTTCTTGCCCTGATTACACCTAGATTAGACTACTGCAAACTTGATTACATGAGGCTGCCCTTGAAGAGTGTTTGGAAACACTTGGTACAGAATGTTGCAGGCAGGATGTTGACTGTTGTGGGTCTTAGGTACTGTATATCTCCAAGTTCACAGGAGATAGGATATTGGGATCCAAAACACCATATGTGGAGTAAAGCTGGTGGAGTAGGACTTTTCTAGAGCCCCAAAACTTTGCCTCCTGGGGGGTAAATGACACCTTAGGAATAGTGTGGGGGGCACAGTTGAGCTCAGCAGTGGGAGAGGGAAATTGCCAAAAAGTTACTGTCCTCTCCTCCAGTAATGGAAATACTGTTCTGCCAATGTACTTGATTTTCTTTCATGTTAAATCCAGCCCATGAATAACTGATCAGGTGCAAACTGCAAACATAGAAATTTGTTTCTTTCCATTGCAATTACTTTGAAACTTCAGAACATACTCCGCACTGCAATCAAGGCAGAATGTATGAGCTTCAACTCATTTAATTCCTATGACACACCTAAGTGGCTAATTGACATTGACAGAGAGGTAGTGGAGAGGCATCTGGCTGCACTGGATGAATACAAATCCCCTGGGCTGGATGGGGTGCACCCAAGAGTGCTGAAAGAACTTTCCAGAGAACTTGCAGAACCCCTGTCCATCATCTTCAGGGCCTCCTGGAGGACTGGGGATGTGCCACAAGATTGGAGAAGAGCGAATGTTATCCCAATCTTTAAGAAAGGGAGGAAGGATGACCCGGGAAACTACAGGCCGGTCAGTCTGACTTCTGTTGCTGGGAAGATATTAGAGCAGATTTTAAAGCGATCAATCTGTAAGCATCTGAAGGACCACTCAGTGATCCAGGGAAGTCAGCATGGTTTTGTTCCTAACAGATCTTGCCAGACCAACCTGGTTTCCTTCTTAGATCGAGTGACCAGCTTACTGGATCGGGGGAACTCTGTTGACGTGATTTATCTGAATTTCAGTAAAGCTTTTGATAAGGTCCCCCATGGCATTCTGATGGGCAAACTGGAAGACTGTGGAGTAGACTATAGGACAGTTTGGTGGATAGGGAACGGGTTGGAGGACCGCACTCAAAGAGTGGTGGTCAAAGGCGTTTCATCAGATTGGAGGGAGGTGTCCAGTGGGGTGCCGCAGGGCTCGGTTTTGGGCCCGGTACTTTTCAATATTTTTATCAATGATCTGGATGAAGGAGTGAAAGGGCTGCTCATTAAATTTGCTGATGATACCAAATTGGGAGCAGTAGCAAACACCCAAGAAGATAGAATTAAAATTCAACAAGACCTGAATACTCTGGAGAAGTGGGCAGCTGTGAATAGGATGCAATTCAACAAAGACAAGTGCACAGTATTACATCTGGGCCACAAAAATGAGAAGCACAAATACTGGATGGGGGATACACTTCTGGGCAGTAGTATATGTGAAAGGGATCTTGGGGTAAGAGTGGACTGTAAACTGAATATGAGCAGTCAGTGTGATGCGGTGGCAAAAAAGGCTAATTCAATCCTGGGTTGTATCAAAGGGGCCATAGCGTCGAAATCGCAGGAGGTCATAGCTCCTCTCTATACTGCCTTGGTCAGGCCACACCTGGAGTATTGTGTGCAGTTCTGGAGGCCTCACTTCAAAAAGGATGTGGACAAAATCGAGAGGGTGCAGAGGAGAGCAACAAGAATGATCAGGGGTCTGGAGACTGAGCCCTATGAGGAAAGGCTGAGGGCCTTGGGAATGTTTAGTTTGGAGAAGAGGAGGTTGAGCGGGGGCATGATTGCTCTCTTTAAATATTTGAAAGGCTGTCATTTGGAGGAGGGCAAGGAGCTGTTCCAGTTGGCAGCAGAGGGTAGGACGCGAAGCAATGGGCTAAAACTACATGCACAAAGGTACCGGCTGGATATTAGGAAAAACTTTTTCACGGTCAGAGAAGTTCAAAAGTGGAATCAGCTGCCTAGGGAGGTGGTGAGCTCCCCTTCACTGGCAGTTTTCAAGAAGAGGCTGGATGAATACTTGTCAGAGATGCTTTAGGCTGATCCTGCACTGGGCAGGGGGTTGGACTAGATGGTCTGTATGGCCCCTTCCAACTCTATGATTCTCTGATTCTCTGATTCTATGACTGCATAGTTTAGTCTAAATGAATCGATCTGCCTAGTAGTAAATCCCAATCAAATAGTGTTTCACTAGTTTCTTTCTTACAATAGCTGCAATCTGTATTATTTCCACTTTGCAGATGGAAACTGAAAGTTAGTACAGCAGCTTGATAAAATCCACCTTTTTATGAGCAAGAATTAGCTCCCAAACTGCCCTGGTGGATGTCACTTAGGCCAAACTGGCTGCCTGATTGGTTTTGTGGCTCTCTTCATTAGTCTTGTTATCCTCAGACACCTGGTTTGACAAGACAGTGACATATAGGGACTAATCATTTTCCAGTTCTGAACCAAATGTGTTTTCCAGACGGTGATAACCAAGCTTTAGGACCAATGCCCAGCTTTTCTGGAACACAGCAGAAACCATACTTTGATTCTAAATAAATAAATAAATGTCTGCCAAGATGTTAAATGCATCATATTAACCATTTTTTTATTGTATTTTGTATTGTGACAGTGGAAGAGATGTCTGTATTGGGATTTGATTTATTTATAAATGGATACTTTGCCTATGGGTTAAGCAGCTTACTAGATAATAATTTAATAATGTGTTAAAACTGAAACTACAATATTGAAAGCCAATTTAAAAACAGCAACAAAATTGGATAATTGACCAACTTTCAGGGCAGGGAAGCCTTGGCAGAAGGGAAATAAATTTAAACAGGTATCTAAAAATTCCAATACAGTGAGCCAGATAGATCTCGCTTGGGAGAGAGTTCAATAAAGCTGATGCTAACATGGGAAAAGGTCTGGTTATTAGGAGAAAAGGACTCTTCTAGAAACACTGGAAAATTTCCAAATATATTAACCTTCAGGGCAGACTTTCTCAAGTCCTCCGTTCCTGCAGAAAGTAAATGGAACTGCAAGTCCAACTTTCACCAACTTTGTGTGCGGTGAAAGAAGTTCTCTGCCCACAGTGATCACCTCAGAGCCAAGCTACAAGTGACGCCTGACACAGGTTGGACATTTGTCAGCTTCCCTCAAGTTTTGATGGGAAATGTAGAGCAGAACCACAAGTGACAAAAGGCACAGATTGGACACTTGTCTGCTTCCCTCAAGTTTTGATGGGAAATGTAGGCATCCTGGTCTCGCAGCTTCGCTCTCTGACTGCTGTCCAATGGACTTTTCAACTGTCACTTGTCCAACATTCCGCCAAGCTGCCTACATTTCCCATCAAAACTTGAGGGAAGCTGACAAGTGTCCAACCTGTGCCTTTTGTCACTTGTGGTTCTGCTCGTAGGCATCATGGGCCGTTTCCAGATGGCTTACCTGAAGCCGCTCCATGCCGCAATGTTGTGGATCATGCCGGGGGAAACGCGAAATATCGCATTTTCTCGCACGAGTTTTGCACGATATTTCACGTTTTCCCCGGCACGATCCACAACATTGCGGCATGGAGTGGCTTCAGGGTAAGCCATCTGGAAACGGCCATGGTCTTGCAGCTGTAATGGAGAGCCAAGCTGTAAAACCAGGACACCTACATTTCCCATCAAAACTTGAGGTAAACTGACAAGTGTCCAACCTGTGTAAGGCGTCACTTGTAGCTTGGCTCATAGTCTTCATTAGTACCAAATACTAGATTAGCAGTGCAGTCCCAAACAGAACTACACCTCTCTAAATCCATTGAAGTCAATGGGCTTAGAGGGGTTTAACTCTGCTCAGGATTGTGCTGTTAGTCTAGGCTGTCACTGGGTGACAAACAACATTTCTTATAGAAATGCTAATTTATATATTTTCCATTTAACAAATAATTCTGATTTAATATTACAGTTTGGAAATAAAGAAGAGGAAAATTGTTTCAGCTTTTCTTTATTTGAGCCACAAAAGCCCATGTTCTCTGTTGTGGTTATCTTTCTTCATCCCAGACCTTTCTTTTGGAGCATGTTTCCTCATAACCCTTTGGGGTTTTTTTGTACTGAGGATTGATTTATTCATCGGGGGTCACATGGAACAGGTTGGAGGGCGCCCATTGACCTTAGAAGGAGCCACTGCAGACAAGAATTCTTCTCAGTTTTGACCAGATATGTAGTTGATGCACAATTTTTTTGCTAGAGATTTCTGAAGGAATTTCTTTTGAGGTAAAACTGGAGTAGACCTGAGAAGATTGTTTCTTTTGCTTTTCTTTTAATAAAGTTAAATGATTTTTTTTAATGATAGTAGTCAGGTAAGGAACATTTTAATTCACAAGTTCAAACTTCAGCTTTCACACACACACACACACACACACGTGTGTGTGTAGTTTGATGATTTAATGATGGAAAATAACAGCCAGCCAAAAGGATGGAGGATAGCTCACACACACTAGAAAAGAGTCCAGTAGCACCTTTAAGACTAACCAACTTTACTGTAGCATAAGCTTTCGAGAATCACAGCTCTCTTCGTCTGCGTCTGACAAAGAGAACTGTGATTCTCGAAAGCTTATGCTACAGTAAAGAGGTTAGTCTTAAAGGTGCTACTGGACTCTTTTCTATTTTGCTACTACAGACTAACACGGCTAACTCCTCTGGATCTCACACACACTAAGACTGCATCTATGCAATGGCCGTTTTCACACTGCTTACCAGCCACGAAACATTGTGCCGAGCTCCTGGAATGACAGTATTTTCCTGGCACGATTTCTTGTGTGAAATCGCTCCAGGAAGATGCTGTCGTTCTAGGAGCTCAGCGCGATGTTCCGTGGCCAGTAAGCAGTGTGAAAACATCCATTGTTGTATATTGCACTACTGCTGCGTATAGCAAGCATTCATAACTGGATCAACTTGCTGACACAAGGTAATCCAATTGCCAATGATTTCTAATGGTACAATAGTGCAATATTCCATTATGTGTGTTTGCAGCCCATGAGAAACAGCAGATTCATCGTGGCTCTGTTTGATAAAGGTGAGCTAGAGGAGAACTGGAGGCTGGCCAATGGCACTGACACAATTTGTGAGGAGAATTTTGCTGTTTAAAAATTGCCATAAGGGCTTTGCAGCATGGTGGCACCACAGAACCTTGCTTCTCCCCACACCTTTTCATGTGCTTAAATAGACCTCCCCATAACTGTTTTTACACTTGAAGATGCATGGGTGGGCAGACAATTTTGAAACAATGAAATTCTCTTCAAAAATGGCTTCGACAGCCATGGGCTGGACTCGTGGCTGTCGTAAGGTCTAGTTTTGCTCTCAGGTTAAAGTACCTCACATGGTTGTTGAGAGAATACAGTGGAGGAAGGAAGAAGATGCTGTAAGCTGCATGTAAATCTCTGAATAAAGTAACCATTCACATAAAATCAGCATAATGAAGTGAAACATAGCCGCAGTTATCCTCAGAGAAAAGCAAGCAAGAAAATTATTTGCTCTCTAATTTACCGAAAACTTTGCAAAGTTATACATGGTGCTTCCTTTTGTTCTGGCTGTCCATTTATCTTCTTTTTCCCAGCACTGTTAGGAAATTTCAGCAGTAAGCAAGAGCAAAAGGCATAGCCAGCCCCTATGTAAATATGTAACAATACAGCTATTTCTGCAGCTTAGCTTTAAAAGACCCCTTTGAGGCAAATGAGCTTGCAAATGGCAGTGAGGTTGGAAAACACTAATTTGTGGTAAAACTATAGTTACAGTTAAAGATGACTAGTTCTTATTTGGGCCATTACTAATGGAAAAGGAAGAAAAATCAACCGATCATGAAATAGCCTTAATTTCAACATCTTTTTAAAAGAAACACTAATATTCAGAATAAAATGCCCTTCTTGGAATCTAAGATGGAATTGAATGTAGGAAATAATACACCTATGTTCTTATGGTCTTTTTTCACCCTGAGAATCATATAGCTTTGCTGCTTCTCCCTGGACATAGCCTGAAGTTCTCCGGATTACAGTCAGTATTCTCGTCCATTGCCAAACTGAGGATGAGAGAGAATGGCTTTCCCAAGACGATCTTGTGAGTTCGTCCGGGATACAAAATTTGAAGCAGGGTCTTTCCAGATCACACACCGTGACTATGATAGACCCTCGCCTTTCTCAGTGTCCCTCAGTTTTAGGCAATGATAGTGTATTATGTAAAAGCAAGAGAGGAAACTGTAGTTGTTACATTAGAGTGAGAATTCTTCAACCTCAGACTGCTAGAGGTTCTGTTGCCGGCCATTTTCACCCCAAGGGGTTGCTTGGCAGGAGCCACAGTAGCTAGCACTGGGCTGTTATGTGTGTAAAATCTGATTCCTAAATTCTATAGAACAATCCACCTCCCCAAAACATTTTGTGGAAGATTTCCATGGATGCAACAAAGAATACGTGGCATGTCAAGAAAACATAGCTCAAATGCAGTACCTAATTAGACCAGGCAAGGTGTGAGCTCTCACTTGGATAGCCCAGCCTGATCTTGTCCGATCTCAAAAGCTAAGCAGGGTCAACTTTGGTTAGTAATTGGATGAGAGGCCTCCAACAAAGATCAGGGTTGCAGAGGCAGGCAATGGCAAACCACCTCTGTTAGTCTCTTGCCAAGAAAACCCCACCATGGGGTCACCATGAGTCAGCTATGAGTTGACAGCACTCTCTACCTCCACCAAGGTGTGAGGAAGCTCTACCCCACCAAGGGTGATCCAGAAACGTAGATACTGAATAAAAATCCTGGTGACATTGCACAAGACCCTAAGCCTATTACATGAATTTTAACAGCTAGAAATAAATACTTCAGTCCCCTTTTACTTCAAAATAAGGTTGTGCTTATTTCATTCAAGAGAAGATAATGCAAACATGCTTAGAACTATAGTGTAATGATGGCATCCTAAACATGGTGAAATCTACAGAACTGATTTATTTGCAATGCAGTCCTAAACGCAGTTAGTATCAGAATGTGTCTTCAGTCCATAAACCTTGAACCTTGGAGTTCTTATAGAATTGAAATCTTGGGTTCAATGTACAAAGACTGGTATTTCCTTATTTGGTTAAATTCTGGGGGTTGGGGGGTAATAGCAGTGACAATCCCTGCTGCATCCATTGCCCAGAACCAATGGGGAAAGGGCATGCAGGTTGTGTAGATAGCTATGAGTGTGAGCAGTGGGAGAGGGAAGGACACACAGACATATGGGGGCACATGGGTAAATAAGCAAGGAAGGGGCCTCGAATTGGACATGAGGGGCATGCACATTTTCTGCCCTGCTCCCCCTCCCCACAACCTGGAACCAGTCCTGGTATTCATATCTAATTATTCAGAGTTGGGAAATCTTTATTTCTGGGACATTCATGTAAGAGAAAACTGAGTTCCATGTGATCTGACTTGACCTGCTTTTACTACTCAGGTCTTACACCTGTAGTGATGCCTAACCTTCTGGACATTTGTTCTAAGATGGCTGCCAGTGGCCCACCTGTGTTAAGTTTGCTTCCCAGACAAAAGAATCTTTCTAAAAACTATTAATGCATTTTCTTGATACAACACTTGGCAATACGATGTATCTATGTGTAACTGCACAATTGTTATATATTGATGTAATTGGTTTTTATGTATATAAAAAAAGAAGAGGAAAAAGTCTAACCATCATTATCTACACACTACCCAACATGATCTTTAAGTCGAAGAAAAAAAAACCCTCTTGCTTCTCACAGAGTATTGTGATATTCTAGTGAGCAAAAGGATATGGTTGCTTCCTAAATACAGCGCGTTCCCATCCCACAAATGTTTACATGGGGTTGGCATTCCAGGTCGTGTTTCTAGGCCTATGCAGAGGATAAACAGCCCCGTTTTTTAAAAGAAACCATCAATTTTTTTGCTGTCGTCAGCATTTTTATCACTAAATACGATTTTTCCAAGAAAGAATAATAGCAGATTGAAAGGAAATTGCTAACTCTCCTCCCTCTGGTTGATGCATATTCCTCCAATAAACTTGGATGCTTTGCATTGCCACACATATGCGGGGAAAGGATCACAGGGTCTTCTATAGCACCAACAAAGATCAATCCTGGTTCTAACCCCCTCCCCACACATTTTTTTTTTTTTAGTTTTCAGGGGGTATAATGCCATTTGTACATACATATATGTCATCAAGTCACAACCACCTTATGGAGACCCATAAATGGACTTTCAAGGTAAGCAGAGATAGTTTGCCATTGCCTTCCTCTGCAAAGACTTCCTTGGTGGTCCTCCATCCAACCCTTGCTTAGCTTCTGAGATTTAATGAGATGCGTTTATACCAAGCTGCCTTCCCTTCCAACCCAATACCATTTGTAGAAGACCTTACAATTTTTCTCTTTTGAAATGTATCTAATTATATCCTTGGTGGTATTTTAGAACTATACTCTCATTGGAACTCCTCTTTTGAAAGAGAAAAAGAGTTGAAGAGGAACCAATTGCTGAATCTAAAATTTTGGTAAAAGAAGGTCATTTCCACACGTCCTAATGGTGCACAACACTCACGGAATGAGGGTGTCTTCATGGTGCGATTTCTGATGTAATTGTGCCATGATCTCGTTTTTGTGGTGCGATGACATCAGAAATTGCGCCATGAAGACACCCTCGTTCCGTGAGGGTTGCACGATGTTAGGACGTGCGAAAACAACTGGAATTCCACCCCCTGTAATAACTTTAGAATTCCAACAGATGAACAGATGAATGCTACTCTCCCATACTTCTGAATCTTAGACTTCTGCTTTCAAATTCCATGAAGATTGAGAAGCCCACAAGAAATGGGAAGGCCCATTGACATCTGCCAAAAAGCAGTTGGTTGTGTAGCCATATTGTGAGAAAGTCTGTATTAACCTTCTTCTGTATTGGGCTTTTTATCTGTTGGTTCTGTAATTATGAAACCATGTCTCAGTAGACTTTCTGGTGTACCTTCATGAGTGATGAAATGTAATTTCCCTCTAGCATTCTACTTTTTTTATTTGCACATGCCCTGCTTTTAAAATATAATATATACAAATATTTTTTTTAAAAAATGCAATCAAACACATCCAATAAGCAATGCAGTAGGTGGAATATAGTTACAGAATTAGAAAAGAATGCAAACAGAAAAATGTCCAAGGCATAATGCAGAAAGTAGGTTACAAAGCTAGAAGACAGTGCAGTACAATAAACACAGCAATAGAATGCCATCCAGTCCCTTCTAAATGCACCCTCTGGGACCATTCAATTATGCTGCAATTCTAATCCATTGCAATTCTAATCCATTGAGCTTTGATGGGCCCTCACTAACTGAGCCCACTCACTAAACAGTAGGGACAGTAGGGAGGGAGGGAGGCACAGCCCCCTCACAAATTATGCACTGACCACCTGAGGTGACAGCAGGGCAAGGCAGCTAGAATTAGGTGACCGAGCATCTGCTCCATTCTGGGCGCAGCCATATTTGCTTGGGAGGGGGGACAGAAAAGGGAACCTGAGAGGAATGGGGCCTGGACTTGAAATCAGCTCCAGCATAGATGGAGGAGGATGAGCATCAGTCTAGATGTTCTTAGGAGTTCTTAGAAGTTCTTACGATGTTCTCAGGAGACACCTAACTGGTGGCAAGGAACTACCAGAGTGCTTTCCAGGGAAACCTTGGACTGAGGTTGTTCCCAGAAAGGAAAGCCACTTTCCCCCTTTTCCTAACTGTAACATGGGCTAAATGAAGAAAGAATGCATTTTTTTTTTGCAGTAGCACCAACTTGCTTCTCCATCCAGTAACCTCCTCTAGATTCTTCACTGATTCAGCAAATGTCAGCTGGACCCCATCAGATGAGGAAAGCCCAATATTCTTTGAGACTTCCCAACCTGCATCACCTCTGCCTTGTCAGGATTCAGTTTCAGCTTCATTATCTTAAGCAATTTAACCACAGCAATGGCTCAGGACATGCCTGTGCAGCCATGGCATAGCACGGGCTTTTTTCTTCCTGTACATTTCCTGTACCATACCAGGTTTGATTGATCAGGGGTCTCCAGGAACTCCAGCGGAGATCTCAAGATTTGAGGACTGAATGACCATACTGCTTTGCCAATAGATTTGAAGACAGCATTTCCTTAATGGTTAAAATTCGAAGTAATAATAACTGTAGACTCTCAGCCATGCAAATGACCCATTCCACTTCATTGAAAGATGTGAGGTGTAGCCTGATTGGAACATTTCTTCTACCTCTTGTGAACCACTCGCGCGCATAGGAGTTCCTATCCAGCTCATTTATTACAGCCTCTATTTTTGTTTTAATATTTGGGCAGAGAGGACATTAGCCTAGGGATCAGATGGTTTACAGAGTGGAAAAATATTGCTTTATAATAAAAGGGGGATATTGAATAAAGCTCAGATTTAATACCCAGCCTAACAGAACACCCCGATGAATGTAATTGCATTTTAAGCATTCTGATTAAATTTTTCTGATCCATATTGCATTTGTTTTGCTTGTGAATCTTTTATGGGGGGAAATGTGTCTAGAGATTAAAGGATTAACGAGTTCTTAAGAAGCCCAGGCAGCTGTTAAAGCATCTGAATATTCTCGTTTAAATTTGGTGGGAAAGCTGTGCTAATCTTCCCTGCTACGTATAGGAATGATACGGCAGAAACCAAAATCGTCGGGTGAGAGAAAGAGGCCCTGGGGTAGCGGATGCTACAGGTGGATAAGGCTGGGCTATTTGCTCTAGACAGAACAAAATGAGACTTTTCATGACGGAAAGGGAGTACATTTATTGTGATTAATGATAAGGCTTTGTGTGTGTAGGTGTTCTAAAATTAGGAAAATATATATTTATCTCATGCTTTATTTCCAAGATAATGGACATGTCAGTAGAACCTGAAAAGCTGAAGGATTGAATTTGCATATGTTTAAGTGACCTTCCGGATCACTTGCATTCTCTGGCTTTGTTATGGGATATTAAAAGTGAGGAGGATAGTAAATTAATATACTGACCTTTGCGGAAAACAATCAGAATTTGTTACAATGGCACTAGGGCAGAATAGACTTACGTGGAAGACTGGGTAATTTAGTGTCGTGTAAGTAATACTATAAGTAATGGAGCTCTTAATTGGAGAGGAGGAATTCGCCCAGCTCTGAATGCCTCAGGGATGCTTAGCCAGAGATGTGTAGACATTGTTCTATTCTGCATTTCGCTTGCTCCTAAAGCATACTTGTCAGCCTAAAAAATTCAAAGCGGCAGGCTGTACTCTCAAAAACTGTACCTTCACATCTTGGATGGATGTTGTACATACTGTGTGCTGCTATCTATTATTAGCTATATTATGTTTGCATTCTGTTCCTCTTGGTGTAAAAAATGAAAATTAAGGATGCTTATAAGGATCACCTCCAGGGCTTTTTTTCAGCAGGAACGCAGTGGAACGGAGTTCCGGAACCTCTTGAAAATGGTCACATGGCTGGTGGCCCCTCCCCCTGATCTCCAGACAGAGGGGAGTTTAGATTGCCCTCTGCGTGGAGGGCAATCTCAACTCCCCTCTGTCTGGAGATCAGGGGGCAGGGCCACCAGCCATGTGACCATTTTCTCTGAGGGCAACCCACTGAGTTCCACCACCTCTTTTCCCAGAAAAAAAGCCCTGATCACCTCATTTGAGTTTCTGGATTTTGAGCTTCTAGATCAGCTACTGTTGTGACTACTGAAGGCAATAAGCCAAATTTACAACCATTTTCAGCGTGTGTGATTTTTTTCCTGATAGCAGTACGGATAAAGCAGTAGAAGAATAAAGAAAGCAAATTTGCAAGATCTGAGCAAGTCTGTTAATTATAGGAGGTTTGGGAGGTCTTTCATTCATAGGGTTGCCATAAGTTGGAAGTGACTTGACAGCACATAACACACATTTCATTGATTAACTGAGAGCCAGTTTGGTGTAGGGGTTAGGAGTGGCAGGACTCTAATTTGGAGAACCAGAATTGATTCCCCACTCCTCCTCTTGAAGCTAGCTGGGTGACCTTGGGTTAGTCACAGCTCTCTCAGAACTCTCTCAGCCTCACCCACCTTACAGGGTGATTGTTGTGGGGACAATAATGACTTATGGTTGTTGTGGATTTTCCGGGCTGTATCGCCGTGGTCTTGGCATTGTAGTTCCTGACGTTTTGCCAAGACCATGGCGATACAGCCCAGAAAATCCACAACAACCATCGTTCTCCGGCTGTAAAAGCCTTCGACAATAATGACTTACTTTGTAAACTGTTCTGAGTGGGTATTAAGTTGTCCTGAAGGGTGGCATATAGATCAAATGTTATTATTATATTATTAAATCCTAAGCAGAGTTACTCCAGTCTGAGCCCATTGGAATCAATAGGCTTAGATTGGAGTAACTCTGCTTAGGATTTCACTGTAAATAAGAGCGGAACTACAAGTGACAAAAGGCACAGACTGGACACTTGTCAGCTTCCCTCAAGTTTTGATGGGAAATGTAGGCAGCTTGGCGGAATGTTGGACAAGTGACAGTTGAAAAGTCCATTGGACAGCAGTCAGAGAGCCAAGCTGCAAGACCAGGATGCCTAAATTTCCCATCAAAACTTGAGGGAAGCTGACAAGTGTCCAATCTGTGCCTTTTGTCACTTGTAGTTCCGCTCTAAGAGAGCAAAAAGTGAACATGATGCACAATCACATCCAGGTTCCTTTAATTTGATTTACAATGATGTATATGAGGAAACCTATAAGAAAGAAACTGGAAACTGGAGAGAAGAGAGAAACTGGAAAAATTATTTTTAAAAAGCGATCCAGAGGGGACCTAGGACGTTACAGGCCAGTTAGCCTAACACATGTTCCAGGCAAACTAGTAAAAACTGTAGTCAAAGATAGGATTATTAGGCACATAGAAGAACAAAACCTGCTGAGGGGAAATCATCATGGGCTGTTTCCGCACGGCTTACCTTGTTCCAGAAAACAGTGAAATCTCGCGAGAGGACGCTGTTATCACGACTTCGTGCGTGATGACAGCATCTTCTCGTGCAATTTTGCATGATTTCATGCGAGATTTCGCTGTTTTCCGGAACAAGGTAAGCCATGTGGAAACGGCCATGGCTTCTGCAAAGGGAAGTCCTGACTCACCAACCTTTTGGAGTGCTTTGGAAAAGTGAACGAACACGTAAATAATTGTGATCTGGTCACCATATACTTTGATTTTCAAAAGGCTGTTCAAGATACCTCACCAAAGACTCCTGAGTAAATTTAGCACTCATGGGAAAAGAAGATGGGTCTTATTATGGATTAAAAACTGGTTAAATGACAGTGTTTGATCAGATGGGCAATAGTACATCTCTGGCTTATTTAATTGTATGCCCACTTTGATATACAAATCAACATCTTCCCAACATACCCCTCCCTGACCTGCCTATGCCCAAGGATGACCACATCCCACTGATTTTTCCACCATGTTTCTGAGACACCCACTGTATCAAAAGTGTCATTTAGCACCAAGCACTCCAGCTCCACCATCTTGGCTTGGAGGCTTCTACCATTGGCATATAGACATCTATAACATGTGTCCTTCTCCAGCAATTCTCACCTCCCTTGGCCCCTTTTCTTTGCACATTGTGGAGTAATCCTGAACAATCCCCAGTAATACACTATCATAGTGTTATGAATCAGTTGTAGTTTCCAAACAGATGATAGATTTCAAAGGCCATGGAGCAAAGCATCAGTGTCCAGTGTCATCTTCTCAAGCTTATACTCCAGAAACAAGCAGAACCCAATAACAATCCCAGCCTCGGAATGACAATGCATAAAAATACCGCAATCTATGGTCACAAATGTTTGCTGAGAGAACATTCAAGAGAATTAACAGGGTTGCTCTCTTTTATTTATTTTATGAATTCATTTTTATGTCATTTATAGTCCTCCTTTCTCACTGAGACTCAAAGCGGATTACACAGTATCAGATTACTACAGTCGATATCAGGAACATTTCCATAAACAATGCCATAGAGTAAATAAACCCAATCTTACAAAGACATAGCATTAGAAAGAATTCAATAAAGAGTTGAAGAAATGCTGAAACAGAACGTAAGCAATTCTAGGATTGACATTAGACCACATGAAGCACAAGTGGCTCATAGGAGCACATATTTAAGACAACAGGTAGTACATAAGGCAGCATAGTGGTGAAGTCTATGGTCCTTAACTCATTAGCGTAGCATCTGAGAGCCCTCCCTACAATACAAAAGCCTTTTTGAATAATTCGGTTTTGCATTGTTTGCAGAAAGCTAGGAGAGTGGGGGCTCTCCTGACCTCCTCAGACAGGCCGTTCCACAGGGTAGGGGCAACCACAGAGAAAGGCCGTGTACGGGCCGCTGTTGATTTTGCCCATGTGCAGGGCAGCACCTGCAGGAGACCCTGTTCAGATGAGTGAAGCTGCCATGGAGGAACATAGGGAGGGAGACGGTCCCGTAGATATGCTGGACCAAGGCCATGAAGAGCTTTGTACGTGATAACCAATACCTTCCTATCTATTCCCCAAGGCAACCAAGACAGTGTCAGTTCCAAATCCTAACTGATAGACAGCCTGAAAATGAACTCTTATAATTTAGGAATGATATCATTCAGGAGTTGGAGCCACCACTAAAAATAATTCACAATTGTCCAAGTATGCAGTTTTTGAAACCAGCCAATAGTTGGAACAGTAACAACATGAAAAGATCCCTGCTGAATCAGATGAATGGTCCATCTAGTCCTGCATCCTGTTTCTTACCATGACCTTGGAAAGTCCACAGCAGAGGAGCAGAGGCCAAAGCTCCCCCCTCACCATTGACCCTTATTAACTGGCATTCAGATGTACATGGAAATCCCCATTTAGCCACCATGGCTTCACACTATTGACAGACCATGAATGTATCATTGGTGGATTCCAATTATGATTTCTTCAAAAGAGATCTCATCAAAGTTGCATTCAGGGCCCTTGGAAGGAAACACCTTTCCTCGTCAAAGCATTTACCATCTTAGCCATTCGATAGGCCGGACTTCCTCAGGTAGCTCTTATAAGCCAGGAAGTACAGGGGTTAAACACGCATGCCACTTCTCCATTTCCTTAGGCTTCACAAAATGAAAGATATCCATATTATCTTGACGAGTTGCAGACCATAGATTTCTGAAACAGCCTATTTTGGGAATTAATGTGGAGTACCAAGTCAACATTGATATGAGCAATTTTATCCTTTGCAAACTGGTCATAATAGACCAATAAAAAATGCTCCATCTGCCTTTGGGGCACAGCGCTGAAAAGCACCTTATCACTTGGAAGACCTCCACTGGGCAGAATTGCATGTAGGTATAATGGTGAAAGAACTAATTTTTTTTTTGCTATCATATCATACGTCTAATATTGTTTGCATTATTGGACTCATTGTTCCTCCACTATCAAGTGTAGCTGTTTAACAACAGTTTGCAAAGGTGAACAGACAAAAATGGCAATTCCCTCTTCCACTAAGATCCCTTAACGTTTTTCTTTGAGGTCCCCTATCTCCCTGGATCAGTATTTTGTTCAGGTCAATGTGCTGTAGTGGGTGGGAGCGGGGGGGGGGAGTTCAGTTCTGCTAATGGGAAATTTCATCTTGAGCCAATCCAAAGTATATAAGACATACATTTCATATCACTTGTATATGAATTATATCTTTCATTTTCTTGTTCAGAGATTCATGACCAGTTGGGTAAGCCTATGTTACTATAATTTTGTAGCTCAGGGGCTATCACAGAAAGGTGGGTAACATCTTGTTTATACCTGCACATTAAACCTGAATGAAGACTAGATTCATTGCTATTCCTAGGTCAAAGTCCAGTGTTCTCTCCACTAGCTATCCTAAATTATGTAGGATTATGTAGGATGTGAATCCAGTAGCCTGTTGGCTGAAAAATGTGTTCTTACTCTTGAAAGTTTATACCTTGAAAATTCTTGTTGGTCTCTAAGGTGCCACTGAACTCAAATCCTGCAGTTCTACTGCAGACCTACATGGCTACCCACCTAAAACTAAATTTTGGAATTAACTTATTGGAATTAACCTGTGCAGGCTTATGTCACTGGCCGAGAATATTCAGCTTCTATTTGAGCGACATCGCACAAAACTCTCGCAAGAAGATGCTATCTTCCGCATTTTTGCACGACGTTTCGCAATGTTCCGGAAGCACGTAAGTAGTGTGAAAAGGGCCACAGTCACTAGCCCTGAAGCAATGTGTAGTAGCAGTTTTAACGTGGTAACCTGAAAACAGTGATCTGTGAAAAACCTTTTATTCGAGAACAGAAGCAAGCTCAAAATAACGAAAGCACACAGAGACATAGAGACAAAAGTTACACAGCTGTAGACCTACAACTGCTGTCAGCATGGATAACTTAAATGCCGTATACAGTTTCAGCACACATTATATACTTTTACAGACAAAGGAACTTGGACAAAAACTGATGTAAACCACTCCACTTTACTATCTCTTGACCTCAGATCACAAACTCTGAGTTCGCTTGTTTATCTAACCACATCCGTTTGATTTATCTTGTACATAGAAACTCTGTATCCCTTGTCAGAACAGAACATGAAATTGCAGCCTCTGGTGTCATATGTGACAAACTTTTTACAGAACAAAGAGATGTTACCAAGAAAGAGAAATGTGTTATAATAAACTGACTACTTCAAATGGAAGGTAGAAATGCCATACACGGGACAGGAGCTTACAGACGTTTAAGCAGGTACATGGAGACAGCATACAAAAAGGATGCTTGAATGTAGAAGATGAAGGACAGAACAAGTCACCCCCTTCCTCATCACCGCATATTAATTTTGGCTTGAATGAACCCTTGAACAGGGCATATCTCCATTACATGAGCATATCCTTTTACAAACCCAACTAGAATCCAAAACAGAACATTTGTTCCTTTCTGCTACTTTCGATAGAGCAAACGGCAATACCAACACAGCCTATCTGTCCAAGGCCTCAGTATTATTCTTGGCCATCCTTTACACTCTATGTAGCTAAGAAGCCTAAAGCTTAGGCTTCAGTGTTGGGTGAGAGTCAGGGGACAGGAAGAGCAATTCTGTTAACAACTGGCAACTGGTGGCCCATCGGTAGAATCAGAGGGCCAAGCTACACATGACGAATGACACTTGAACAGCAAGTGGATTGAGTGGAGGGCAAGTGAACAGGGAGAAATACACTTGCCGTTCAAGTGTCATTCGTCATGTGTAGCTTGGCCCTAAGTTGAGAGTAGAAGAAATGGGTTCAGTACACAAGCATATAATGTTTGTTTTTCCCAGGGCAGTGTTTTAAATCAAGGCAGGGTATGGGGCTTGTTCATGTTGACTAGAGAAGATGAAGTGAGAAAAGATGAGGATGGAATTCACATCTATAAATCATTGGGTAACTAGGCAACCATATGTTGTTGCCTTGAAGTGTACAGTGGTAATTAGGATGTGCTTGGGTGCCTGCCCTGCCCTCTATCTTAATCCTGAACTATCAAAAGTAACTTGGTTGCCACTGGAAAACTGAGTCACCACAACACTGGTAGATACACCAATTGCCCACAGTTGTGTCTGTTACTAGACCTGGTCCTCTACGTGAATGTCCAGCACTGAGATATCTTTTTGTAATAATATACCCTCACATCTTCACAGCTCCATATTTTTAAGTACTCCGTGCATTTATCACCATATCAGCTTTTGTAGATCTTTGAAACACCCATATAACAGAGACAGTGCGCTCTTCTAAGCCTGGAAGACATTTTCTGCACATTTGAGTGATTTCAAGACCTAGATAAGTGTGGGAATGTGGTGTGACTTGCTTCTCATCCTCTCCATATAGGGAAGGTTTCTTGATAGTACTTCATTCATACTTTAACAGTGAATTGGGCTTAGACTGGAGTAACTGTTTAGAATTTCACTGCGAGTTGGATAAAAATGTGTATGTAAATTCAATAGGTTTCCATATGTATCCAGGCTTGGTGATAACAGACAAACAAATGAAAGACAGACAAATGAATTAATCCCATGGAAAACCATATTCTAAATCTTAATTTCAGGTGGGTAGCCATGTTGGCCTGCAGTAGAAGAACAAGATTTGAGTCCAGTAACACCTTAGAGACCAACAAAATGTATCAGGTATAAATTTAAGATGGAAATCCTTTTGGTCTTTAAGGTGCTACTGGGCTCGAATCTTGATATCCTAAATCATTATGTTGTTATGCTCATCAGTTACTTAATTAACTGACCAAACAAATCTCAATTTAAAATTAAATCTAACAGGGAAAAAAACCCAGTAAAAATTACATACAGGAGAATGATTATTCCACTTGAGGGAAGTGGCAATTTGGGCATATTATAACATTACCCTTGCAAAATACATTTTACATCCAATGAACAAGGGTATTTGCCTAAGAGAACTAGTGTTCATCTTAGCCCCTGAGCTTGTCCTACAGGAGCTGCTTGCTTCCTATTTTTCCCCACTGATGTTTGGGGTAATGCCATTCCTGAAGGGCAGCCTTCCCAGAATGTGGCCACTTTTCACTTGTGCTGTTCTTTCAGCCAGGGGTCATTTCGTAGAAAAAGAGCTGGAGGAACTCGTTAGCATAACTCATTAGCATATGCCATGCCTCTTGCCATCACTGGAAGTGTGTCATTACTATAACTGATTTGCATATGCCACACTCCCTGACATCACCTATTCTGGCTGTTTTGGACCCAATCCTGGCCATTCAGGGATGAAATTGGGCCCAAAATGGCAAAAAGAGGCTGGAAATGGCTGAAAAGGGGTCCAAATGGTCAGGATCAGGCCACTGGTGAGCGGGCGAGTGATCCACCACCCGTCAGAGGCCCAATCCAGGCCGTTTCAGCCCCAATCCAGGCCGAAACAGGCCCAAAATGGCCGAGTCAGGTGGGCGGGGCCACCTGATATGTGACCTCTTTGGGGAACTGCTGGAACTGTGTTCCTATGCATTCCCCCTCGAAATGAGCCCTGCTTTCAGCTATTTTGAAGATGTGTCCTGAAATCCCTAGCTGAATGTCATCCAGTCCCTGAATGGGCTCTGGCACTTCCTGCCTTTTCCCATGCCTAGCTATTGCCCTCAGTTGCAGAATCCCTTGAAATTAATTGTGCTTTATGCTACAGTTATCCTTGGAGCTGATGTGTAGTGCTATTATTTTAAAAAAACTCACAGCAACGATCCTTGAATGTTTCCCACTTCTCAACAAGATGCCAAGTTACCTAGGCACGTCTTAATGCATGTTTTGACATTCATTTTCTTCTTTCTTCCGATATTTCTGCTTTCTCCTGATATTTCCTGCTCATCAGGTAGCTGTTTTTCCTCTGTGCTGAGAACTTGTTTGCCAGCCTGACAGTGCTGGGGAAAACGAGAAACAAATTTGGGGGGAAAGAGAAACATTATTTAAAAAATAAGTTGTTGACAACTTCTGCTCTTTACCAGACTATCTTCTTGAATATTTGGGTCTGTTAATGTTAGCCATTGTCTTCCTTGAACAAAAGGTGCTTATAGGTATGAAGCTTAGGATCATTTTTTTTTAATTATTGAAAAGGTCCTTAAGCCTTCATGTGTAATTCACATGAACTGCTATAATCGTAGACGTTAAGGTATGATAATGCCTGAGGTACAATGTTGTAATTATTTTTTTTGAAAGAAAAAAAAATAATCCGAAAGGTCTCAGCTTAGCTGGGCACAGCTTCAAACCCTGAAAGAAATTATTTGAGTTCTTGGGGAAATAATTTTTATTATCTTGCTGTCCTGTTTTTGATGGGTTGTGACCTTTCTTCTTTGTGCTATGTCTGTTGCAAGAGGGGCAGCCAAGCAAGCCGAAAGCTCTCTATAATTTTGACAGTGGTGTTCCACAGTGGGTGTTCGCCATGACGGATAGACCTGTCATTCTTATCCCCAAACCAAAGGAATTGCCTCTCATATGCACTGTGCTTCTTCAAATCAACTCTTAAACCTTGGTATGTTTGCATGACAGCTAAGGAAAAGCAACACTGAAAAAAGAAAGAGAGAAAATCCTTCTGGATATACCATTAATATTTGTCTCATAAAGAAGGAACTTCAAAAACTGGACTATATTGTTAACTTTAAAATATCTGTCTGTCCATCCGTCCGTCCGTCCATTGGTCCGTCCGTCTGTCCGTCAGCCCATCCACCAGCCTGTCCACCGGCCCATCCACTGGCCAATCCATCCGTCCGTCCGCCGGCCTGTCCACTGGCCCATCCATCCGTCTGTGTGATTGCACCTCTGATCACAGAATATCTTATATACTAATAGCCAGTGGCCCTGATCTGATGATACTTAAATCTTGAGATTGGAGCCATGAATGGACAAGACAGAACTTCCTATACACCTGAAAAATGTCCCAGGTTTGCAGAAAAATCCGAAACCTTAAAAAAAAAACATTGGGGGTGGGGCAATCCATTGGTCTGGAATAGCCCCTCATGTATTTTTTTTTTTAAAAAAATGTTTGTTTTTTATTAGGGAACATTGATAGTGGCCGTCGTCACACGGGCATCTCTTCCGTTAAATTTACAGCATATAGCGTCCTACCTGTTATCGGCACAGTAACGTTTCTTTGGGTCACCTAATGGCTCTTCACGCCACCAGCTGTCCACACTGAAGCACTCTGTTCTGTTCTCTCTAACCGCGCAGAAGCAGCTCCTCCCCCCCTTTTTTATTATTCTGGCGTTTAATTCCGCTATAACGGAATAACAGCATATAAACATTCTGTTAGAGCAAAACATTACAACCCTTTTGTTTTTCCAACTTTGAAATGATATAAATAGCCCTTTGCCCGCAGAAAACTCCCTGTCTGACGTGATCCCCATCGCTGAAGACTCTGCCATGGCGATTGAGTCATTTTTACTTCAGCAGAAAGTTTGCATTGTGTTATGTCGTTATGGTGTTATAAGGACATAATAAAATAAAAAAAGGGGGGAGTTGCAGGAAGAAATGGATTCTGGGATTGAAGGGAGGGCATAGGACGTTGTGAGGCGAAATACATCGATGTGAGGCATTCACACTGAGGCACAAAATAGCGCGACTATCAAGCACAAAGCAGAAGAGAGAAAATGGCTACAGTGTTGGAATAAGGTGGGTGTTTGCCGGGAAATAGCACCATTTTAGCGCTAAATAAAAGCCCGTGTGATGACGGCCAGTGTCTATATCCATACGTAAGTGTCTGATTAAGACTTTGTAGTATTCAGCTGATTGTCTGGATTTCTAATAAGCCATTTGGTCCTTATAATTGCAGTTTCTCTGCCCCTCGCTTCTTCACAGACTGATGTATTGCCACACGTAACCAGCCCCACTGCTCCAAGTTTGTAGCTCGGGTTTGGTTGGTGATGCTCCCTCTGTGCAGAACACAGTGTGGAAAAAATCGAATGAGCAAAGCGACGGCTTTGTGCTACAGAGGCAGCTGCTCCTGCTGATTTTCCTCCACCTCCAGTGACCCAGTCTTCCACAGGCAAGCAGAGAGTGGGGTGAAATGAAAACAAAATTGCTGCACAATCATGCGCATCTTCTCCCTAGCCGGAGGAGGGCACTGTGATAATCATTCCCGAACGGTCTTTTTTTGTAATACTACACTTCCCAGATAACATTGCATCACCTGATGCTTAAAGAACACGTGCCAGGTGTCACTGTGTAGTTTAGCTCATAGTGCCACAGAATACTGGGTTTTAATCTGAAAAAAATTCTAGCCCTCATGGGCACAAGAGAAGAAAAAAACCCTCTTAGTTCTGTAAAGAGTTTCTGAGGAGCTTGTAGTAAGCTTCCAGGGACCAGGGCACCCCCTTTCCCCATGCAGTACAGTTCCTAGTCCCTCAGAATGTCCCCCTCTGTCCTTTGTCCTGCTTCTCCTTTCTTAATGACTGATGGCTCCACTATCTGTAACAAGGGGTGGGGGAAAGCCACTCTCAGCAGCCTCGTATTTCTGTTTGGCTAGCTGAGGAGAGAGAAAAAACACCAGTCAAGAGAAAGAGAATTCCACATTGTCCATTTTTTCAGCTGTTCTTAGGCACCAGAACATTTGTAACTAGTCTGCCCAGTGTTATTCCCTAATAACAATGTGCAGTGTATATGGATCATTATGGAATAATGAGCCCCTTTCAAGGGCTGTTTCTTCCCTCCTAGCTCCTCAGAAATATAGTAAATATAGTGCGGCAACCAATAAATGTGTGATGACTCTATACATCTGTAATGAAAGTGGCTTTTTTTTTGGTATCGTTTATATCCATTTTGTTATTTATTTTGATGTTTGCAAGTACCGACATCTCGAGACAGAAATAAAAATGAATCTATCACCCTGACTTGCGGTTACATTTGCACAATTTTCATTTCGGATAATGTAACAAGTGAATTTTGATCTGACGATGGGTACTGTGGAGTTGATTGTTTTAAAGGATAAAATATTCCTGTTTACCCTGAAATTAATCATGGGGAAACACTGAAAGATCTCTGTCTCCTTCCTGCCTCTGCGGGAATATATGAGGAGTCTTCTGTCTCCTGTGATGTATGTCTTGCAGGGCAATGGATGTATAGATACAGGCTATGGCTTGGGAGCTACCTGACATGCCACCTGTTTCTCTTCTGAGCACTGTTCCCCATGTGGCACCCACCCTGCGTTCCAGGGAAATGGGAAAGGCCATTACACAGCAGGGCTTGTGCATGGCATGTGGTTTGAAACAGTGGCCACTGGAGGATGGGTAAGCTGCCATCATCCCTGAAGTGAGGGTAAAATGCCAGCATTGGGTGTAGAGGGTCTGTGCTCTCCAAAAAACTTCCACCTTTCTTTGCAACCTCTTCCCTCTGATCTCAGCACCTGGACTGCTTCTGGGAGAAGAGCAAACCGGCTGTAGATAAGATAGAATAAAACCACCACCAGCAGAGCAGACACGTGGGAAAAGAGCGTTCTGGTTGCAGTGGGATGGTGGTGGTTTTACTCCTCTTTGTCAGTGGCCAGCTGGTCCTTCTCCAGGTGCCCTGGAGATCTTACTCTCTTGCCCCACATTGTGTGCCTCGTGCTGAGTAGAGAGCATGAAGACGGAGAGGGAAGCTCTTTCCCTCACTCTGGGTACACAAAGGCTGTCTGAAGTGGTGATTGTCTAATGTATTGTGAGTGCATTGGTTCAGGCTCCTAAGTTCTTGAAGGCCTATTTCTGCTTGGTGACCTTGGGTCAGTCACAGCTTCTCGGAGCTCTCTCAGCCCCACCCACCTCACAAGGTGTTTGTTGTGGGGATAATAATGACATATTTTGTAAACCACTTTGAGTGGGCATTAAGTTATCTTGAAAGGTGGTATATAAATCAAATGTTATTATTATTATTATTGGTGTCCTTGGGGGGGAGGAAGTCTTGCCTCAGCCTAGCAACACAGATTGCCAAGCGGCCCCTGATTGGCTGACAGTGTGAGGGAAGTTGGCTCCTGAGGGCAGTAAAAAAAAAGGCGGGAAGGGAAGCTACTGAGGAGAGATGAATACTCAAGCCCCTTTTGAGAAAAGGAAAAGTTAGCCTGTTCTATGTTTTACCAAGAAACAGTTAAGTTGTTTGTTATTTTGTTGCCTTTGCTTGTGCCTTATGAGTGGTTCCTGCGACTTCGCATACACTGTTGTAAGTTAATAGACAACAACATATGTAAGCCAGTGTCTTGAGTTTCTGTCCAGCTGTGTGCAAATTCAAGTCTCAAACTAGGTGGTTTGATCTCCCCAGGGAAGGCTACTAGGGGTCTGAGTGGCTGGGAGAAGCACTTGGGACGGCAGCCAGGGAGCTGAACACCTAGATAGTAGCGAGGTTTTAGATCTAACGATAAGTGACCACTGTCCCGTGAGACTGTCTCTTGCCATCAATGTTAATGTTCTAGCGAAACCAGTACCACACCTTGCTGAGAGCATGACTCCCAATCTTAGGAGGCTCAAATAGTCTGGGAAACTACCTAGATAGTGACGAGCAGAGACCGTCCTACATGCGCAAAGGTAGCCTGGTAATTTAAAAGCTTACAATATATAGTTACACATTTAATATTAATAGTTTTATCTGTTGTATGGGTATGTCATTGGGATGACACTGATGGCATTCAGTTGTCATCTGGCATTTCTGGTCAATGTGAATGTTGCTCTCCGTGAGCTGCGGAGTGGGCACCCTTGCTGTAGGTAAACTGAACACAGATGGTAGAGCAATCACATTTGGTCCCAAGATGATAAGCTCAGGATAACTAGACTGGTATAAAGTGTTTTTGATTTATCGATCTGTCTAGTGCATTTTGATCCTTCAAGAGCTCAGAGAGGCGTATTTGGTTCTCTTCCCCCATTTTATCTTCACAACAACCCTGTGAGGTAGGTTAGACTAAGAAAGTGCTGCTGTCCTCAGGTTGCTCAGTGAACTAGCCTCATGGTTGATTGGTGTTCGGAATCCTGAGCTGCAATTAGTTCTCCATGTTCTTTCCATTGCTGTTCCTAATACAGAGGCATTCAGACTGGCAACGCGGCATCCATGTGGTAGTTTCCCCCACACTTTCCATGCCTCAGTCTCCCAGGGCTGCCATTCCCTCCCTTGTGCCACCAGAATTCCTTTTCAGGCTTTGGTGATTAATATATCACTATAACGTTAGCAGTAGCAGAGCCCCGTGGCGCTGAGTGGTAAGCTGCAGTACTGCAGTCCAAGCTCTGCTCACGGCCCGAGTTCGATCCTGGCGGAAGCCGGGTTCAGGTAGCTGGCTCAAGGTTGACTCAGCCTTCCATCCTTCCGAAGTCGGTAAAATGAGTACCCAGGATCGAGGGGGTAAAGTGTAGATGACTGGGGAAGGCAATGGCAAACCACCCCACAAAAAGTCTGCCAAGAAAAAACATTGTGATGCGACGTCCCCCCATGGGTCAGTGATGACTCGGTGCTTGTACAGGGGACTACCTTTACCTTTTACCTAACGTTAGCAGTGTGTCAGTACGCCAGTTACTGAATTATACTGAAGTGGGGGGCTGGGCAAACCGGAATAGCTCAGACAAGCCCGATCTCATCAGATCTCGGAACCCAAGCTGGATCGGCCTTGGTTAGTAATTGGATGGGAGACGTCCAACAAAGACCGGGGTTGCTATGCAGAGGCAAGCAATGGCAAACCACCACTTGCCATGAAACCCCACCAGAGGTTTCATAAGTCAGCGATGATGACATTCTCCACCACAAGTGAGAGGGGGAAAGGAGGAAGCTCCCCCCCTTTCTAAAAGCACAAGTGCAGCTGATGCAGGAGAAAAGAAGGCAATTTCACTGCCTCCCCCTTCCTAAGAGAGCCCTCCCCTCCTACATGACTGTTAAACCTCACGACCATTGTGTGGGAGGGGACACAGCAATAAAGTCTCCAGCTCCAGTGCCTTCTGCTAACAGATAGTTGAATCCTGCTTCTGTAGGTTGGCAGCATAAATGTACTGGAACGATGTCCTTTTCAGACTGCAGATTTGAGTTCCTTGTAAGGATGGAATGTGGGGCAGTGTGGACCTTAAGACCATGAGGAGAGCCTACTGGATCCAGCCTACTGGATCAGAGCAGTACCTCATCTAGTCCACCATCCTGTTGTCCTGCCTGGCCAACAACCAAGCAGAGAGCTTCAAGCCTCCCTCCAATTTGGCTGTTTCCACACTGCTTACTGGCCATGGAACATCACACCAAGCTCCCAGAACGACAGCAGCTTCCTGGCGCGAAATTGGGAGCTTGGCGCGATGTTCTGTGGATGGTAAGCAGTGTGAAAATGGCCATTGTCTCCTATCTCTGGTATTCAATGGTTTTCTGCCTCTGTAGATGGAGGCTCCCTTCAGTCACCCTTGCTACTAGCCATTGACCGACCCACTACTCCATGAATCCTCCGATCCCGCTTTTAAAGCCATCTACACTTCTGGCCATCCCTGTGTTCGCTGGTAGTGATTTCCACAGTTTAATTACTTGTTGAGTAAAGAAGTATTTCCTTTTGTCTCTCCTGTCCCAATTGCCCATCAACTTTATTGACTGCCTTGATAAGATGGTTGTTGTGGATTTTCCGGGCTGTGTTGCCATGGTCTTGGCATTGTAGTTCCTGACGTTTCGCCAGCAGCTGTGACTGGCATCTTCAGAGGTGTAGCACCGAAAGACAGGGATCTCTCAGCGTCAAACTGCATTGATAAGACTGAAACTGGTGTTGGGGAAGGTGCCTGCTCGGTTGTTTCTCCTTTAACTTCCACTTGCCTCATTCCTTCACTTTCACAGCTCCCCTCTTCTTTCAAAGGCCCCATTCATACATATGGTGGCCTCGGCAAAGCCCATAGCCCCCACAGATTTCTAAAGCCCTTTTTAATATGGGCAATAAGCTACACGATAATATAGGTTGCATGCACCTTGAAACCTGTAAAACACTGAGGGTGACTTTCTGATATTGTACTGAGCATTATGCAGCGTTAAATTGAGTGGGTGATGTGTTTTTTGTGCTTTGTTTTTTTCTTAAAACTTGACATGATTTTATACTTTTCAGCATGAGTTGTTTTTATTTTCAACAACCCCTTATTTCCTAACTGAGTGCTGTGGTGTAAACATCCCTGAAATTAAGAAAACTTAAACATTGCAAAGAAGTGAATTATAGGTTGACAAGTCAATTACTTCAAATGTGATGTTTGTTTCTTATGCTAAACTTCTTCATGCACATATTGGAATGTCACTCATGTACTTTTTAAATTATGCCATCATATTGCACCCAGTATTTGCTAAGTGAACTGTGTTTGTCTTTGGGGATTATAGCAGTACTTCATTTTTTCCTATGCTCTTATTTAATGCAAAGTACAGAACTTCCGATATATAGTCTTAGAAACATCTCTTCATTTCCACCATGAGAGGAAAATAATAGAACCCAAACATTAATTTCCGACTCCGCACTCCAAATTAACTACAAATCATATTATTTAATCAAGGGGGGGGGAGATTTGAAAATTGTAGAAAGAAAATATATAATTTATTGCAGCAATGCTAGGTGGGCGGTAAGTTTGTGGGTGGGTGATGGCATAAAACAGAAGCTGCAGGTTCCTCATTTTTACCAAGGATGCATGGGAACTGGTCCAGAGACCAAGTCTGGTATAGTGGTTAAGATCACTGGACTCTAATCTGGAGAGCCGGGTTTGATTCTGCACTCCTCCACTTGAAGCCAGCTGGGTGACCTTGGGCTAGTCACAGTTCTCTGGAGCTCTCTCAGCCCCACCCACCTCACAGGGTGTTTTGTTGGGATAATAATAAGATACTTTATAAACCGCTCTGAGTGGGCATTAAGTTGTCCTGAAGGGTGGTATATAAATCGAATGTTGTTGTTGTTGTTATTATTATTATTATTATGACACCCCGCTACCCCAAAATTACTATATCCCACCTCACCAGCTTCATTCTACCACTACCACCAACAACAACCACAACCACACCACACAAATAACTGCTACTACTACCAGAGACCAGTCAAGATCTTTGGCTGCAATCTTATGAACAGTTTCCTGAGGAGTAAGCCCTGCTGAATATAATGGGACCTCCTTCTGAGTAGACCTGCTTTGGCTTGCCACATATGGCTTTTAGTCCTTTTGCCAGTCAAAGGCTTCTCTGTGAGTGTGTTCATTCATTTTACAGGCAATTCTGTACCTAACAATAACAATAGTGCACTTATATACCACCCTTCTGGACAAATTAGTACCTTACTGAGGTCAGTGAACAAAGTCAACGTTATCATTATCCTCACAATATTAGCTGGGGAGCTGGCACTGAGAGAAATGCCACTTACTGAGCTCATGGCAGTAATGGGATTCAAACCAGCAGAGTACTGATTTGTATCCCAACCAGTTTATCTTGAACTTAGGGACAAGTCTTAGAAGTTCATCCTGCTTTAGAAATTCAGATCCTTCAATTTGTATTTTGACAACTTTTGTGCTCAAGTTTTGGCTTCTATCCATGAGGCCATTTTCATATAAAGATTTTAAAAATCTTGACTTGTAATTAAAACTGTGAATTATAGAGCTAAAACACATGAGATGAATTACGCCCGGATGCTCAAGTGAAGGGAGACACAATTTCCCTTCTCTACAGAGGTGCCAAGATCACTCCTCAGAGGCTTTGTTTATTTCACCATCACCTCCTTGAAGGCCCTGTCAGTTTCACCTCCGCTTCTGGGAGACTAAGGGGAAATAAACAAACCCTCTGAGGAGCGATCTCAGGGGCTCTGTAGAGAGGGGAAATTGACAAAGCCTTCTGATCTGTCTTTTGAAACTCAGCTTCCCGGCTAACATTGCATTATGTCATCTGTACTGGTATGTCACTTCCATGGAAGTGATATATGGTAGCTCTAGGAACTGCCAGAAACTCTATGATATAACCATAGAGTTACTGGTGATTCCTAGAGCAACCCTGCACCACTTCTGGTTTTCCACAGAAGTGATGTAGTAGCACAGGCACCATCACTGTTCCACTCCCACCCCCCACTGCTGCCCAGAGCAACTAAGCAGCCCTGCTTGGCTTTCACATTGGAACAATGTTAATGGCCTTCAAATCATCATTTGGACCATGAATCGAAGACTGTACCATGAAATCTTAAGCATTTTTATTGAAAAGTAAGTACCATTGAACTTAATGGGGTCAACTCCCTAGCAGATGCGTTCAGAATTGCAGCCTCAGCTGACAAATATTTCTTGTTCTGTACCATCAGCTCACTCTTGATTCGGAATCAGTCTATGTAGTCCTCCTTTTGTAATTAAAGTATAATAATGTGACCTTATCTCCCTCATGTTATGAGGCAGGTAAATAAATGTTTCGCTTCAATATGAAGTGAGCTACATGTTTGGTGAGTTACATGTTTGGAAAAAGCACACAATTCACGCATCCTGCGAATGTCCAATTCGAGAATATAGGTTGGCGGGCAATTCTTGGCTACTTTTCAACATAAAACAAACCAAAATCAAATTTCACAAATAGAAGGCTTGTGAGTGGAAGAGCAAGCTCTGGAACCTTCCTTCCCGCTGCTGTACATTTTCATAGAAATTTTTCTCCTGTATTATGAAGGTAGAAAGGCCCAGGACGGAGGGGATCCTGTGCTTTTTCCTCTGTCTGGTCAGTTTCAGAGCTGAGCGAATTTTCACCTTTCCACTCTTTTATCATTCCATGCTTCCATTCGTTTTAGGGTTCTGCTCTGGTTATCTTTTGGCAAGAAAAAACTTTATAAAATGTGTAATGATTTTTGCACTAGAAAAAGCGTTTATTCCTTTGAGATTTATAAATCTATATTTTTAAAAAAGAAAATGGCACCTTCAAATAAAAACATTTTATTATTTTTTAAAATTGTCTTTCCACGTAAGTGCCACAGCATATATCTTGTGCAACATAAAATCAGGAGAAAATCAATTCAAAAACATGGCTGTTTCCACACCAATGTTTTGCTGTGCCTTGGCTTCCTTTCTGTAGTGCTGTTTGGGGGGCATCTACAGGACATTGTTCTCTATTTGTCTTGTTTCTGTATTTTCCTCCATTTTTCTGCACTGTTGCCCAAACCTGGTTTGGTATGATCTTTGTGTTGGAAAATCCCAGTCAAAGTACCTTCAAACACGTGTGGATGAGAAGGTGCTATCTTTTCCAAGTTCTGCCTACATTGGTGCTATTTTCCCTGCCCCAATCCTCACGTCGGGATTGTAAGAGAAATAGATCATAATAAGCATATTGCCACAAAAGTTCCAGATCACCATTCCCTGGGATGAGGGGAGAGATGGTAATTTGGGAGAAAATTGAAATATATGCAATACTTACTTTCCTAGCAAACTAAAACCTATTTTGCTGGTTTAACAACATAAAAAGTATCATTAACAACTCAGCTTTAAAAAAAATGTATTACTTGGGGTATTTGTGTAACTTAAAAGAACAAATGCCTTAGTATTCAAAAATCAAAAATGTAAATACACCCAATACTAAAAAGAGAAAGCTACTAAAGATAGTTCAGGTGGATAGCTGTGTTGGTCTGCAGTAGAACAACAAAATTTTAATCCAGTGGCACCTTAGAGACAAAGGAGATTTTCAGAGTGTAAGCTTTCAAGACTCAGAGCTCTCTTCTTCAGACAAGAGTAGGTATAGAAATGCAGGAGTCTTTATGTCCCAGCCAAAGATGGGTGGGGTGTTACAAGGGAGGACATCAGGCTGTAAAGGTTCAATGCAAGTTGATTAGAGCAGAAATTAGCATCCTTAGGGAGATAAGAATCCTAAGTATCTAATCAGGCTCAGGGAGTCCATTGTTCTAAATTTGTGAATAAACTCCATTTCAGCAGTCTCATATTGTAAAAAAACCCCTTCTTGGAATAGGAGGAATAGTGGTGGGAAAAGGGCTGAGGAAAACTGCTCAGGGAAAACTGCTGTGTGGACACCCTGTTGCAGCAATCAGAGTTAAACAGAGAATTTTTTTCCACGTGTACTTTCCTTTGTACTGTACTTCGTTTACAGTGAAATTTCAGAGAAAGAAGCCAACCCTTTTCAAAATGAACTGCTTTGTTTGCCAAAACGACAGAATTTATTTATTTATCTACTGGCTTTGGTTCTCCTACTTGCCATAGAGTAGGGCAGATCCACGAGCAGTTCGTCATTAAGATAAGTGCTCTTCCCGAAGTAGAACAGCATATTCCTGCTAACAGATTAGCAATTACCAAAAAAAGCTTCATCGTAGGCAGTGCAGTGCAAGGTGAGGCAAAATGCACAGGCTACTGCTAGGGTTGCCAACTCTGTGTTGGGAAATTCCTGGAGATTTGGGGGTGGAACCTGGGGAGATGAAGGGTTTAGGGAAGGGGGACCTCAGTGGAGTATAATGTCTATCCTCCAAAGCAGCCATTTCCTCCAAGAGAACTGATATCTGTAGTGTGGAGATCAGTTGGAGATCATGCCTGGCCTTTATGCGGAGTGAATCTCCCTTTGAAGCATTGTGATTCAATGTTTGCTGAATGATGATGTGATTGGGTTGACCTATAGAATGATGCCCTTGAAAAAGTTTTATATGAAACATGCGGTTTAAAGAGCTGGACCTCCATTGGGCAGGGGGCTTGTGGATTGTCTCCTAGGCTCCCCTGGAGCGGGGTCTAACTTGTAAGGAGAAAAAACATCGTGGTTAAAAGAGACTTACTCCATAGAGACTAGCCTCTCCACACCTACCTGAGCCTAAAGGACAGACACTCCTCTGTTAATCCATGGTGCACCTACAAAAAAGGAAGAACATCAGCATTGATGTTTCACTGTTGATTAGTTTTTATCATTGTCAGTGACGGCCAGGGATTCTTGCATAAAGGTTTGATCATTATGTGTACGGGACTGGAATGTGTTGTGATATGTACTGTTTTTTATATGCATTTTAGGGGAAATTAATATTTATCATACAAGCACAGAGTCACTTTGCACTTTACAGTTATATAAAAAAAAACTTTGTAGAATTCACAGTTGAGTAGTATTTAGACTAAATTTATTATTTGGGGAACGAAGTACCCCCACTTTGTGTTATTCATTCCCACCTGGAGGCTGGCAGCCCTAAGCACTGCCCATGTCTGTCAACACGAGATGCTACAGCAGCTGCCCCCAAGTCCAACAATGGGCAACTGAGCTGAGCCCTCCTACTAGGATCCCTTGAAATGCCCTCCCTATGAACCTACCTGCTTGGTCTTGGAAAGGCTGAGATGCCCTGGCTTACCATCCCTGATGCCTGTAGAGAAAGCAGGCATACAAAGCACAGCAAGAGAGAAAGGTCAGTGATTTATCTCCTTTCACCACTGCTGTCCCCTTGACCAGGTCCAGTGCGGACGTTCTGTGCCTCCAAATCCTGCCAGAGTGGTTCACAAATGCCAGCCAAAGGCAAGGGAAGGTAGGTGGGACTCACTAGCGGGGGGGGGGGGTCAGTCTCCCCTGTCACCTGCATACCGACTAGAATGAGACCCCCCCTCCCTGCATCCACACTGGCAGAATATCGATAAGTGTTCTTTGCCTTGGATACAGCCCTGGGAAATGTTGGTCTTGTGGCCAAAATACCTTGAAAATACTTTTGAAAATTAAACATATTTTATGTTTCATAATGGGGTAATCATTGAATGGTCTCTTTATTTTTTATGTTGTGTAGGAACATGAACACACCCTTCTGCAACACTCCCCCCCCCAAAAAAAAACCCCTTAAAAGGCACAAAAAAGTAAATGGTCTTCTCCAAACTAGGATTGTAAACCATTTTCAAGCAGTAGTTTATGATCCTGGTTTAGATGACAAGTACAAACCGTAATGTGCTCAAGCTGTGAATATCAGTCAGGTAATGGATTGGTTAATTGCAAGACAACTCTGCCCTACGCTGCCTGATGATGCTTCCCCCTTGAAGCTTCCACTTTGAGAAGTTCAAAATCCTGCTTGAACATATCTTTATCTACTTGCAGTAACTGTTTGCAATGACAGGTCTGTCAGTATTTCAGGATGAGGATCAATATTACCTGCTTGTTTAGAGTCTGTGTTTCATCTGTGGAAAGAACACAAGGTTCCCTTGAGGAATAAATAATCTAAAACCCACCAGTTTTCTTCCAGATTCTCCTCTCCTTCACCCTTACCTGAGTGACCTATGTGATTCCTCCAGAACCATGGCAAGTTTATCCAACTCAGTTACAAAAATTCCTGGGCTTCAAACTTTGAACAATATTTCAGATATGTTTACTATAGTGTAGAATCATACAGCTGGCAAGAATGAAGAGGCCGCCTCATCTTGCCCTCTGACTTGGGCACAGTCAGCTTGCTGGCTTCTTTTTCTGATTTTCATTTGGCTATTTTGTCCCTCCTTAGAAATCTCTCTCTCTCTGTGTGTGTGTGTTTGGACTTGGAAATATTACTGGGTTACCACCAATCTCCAGATGTAGCCTGGAATTTTCCCAGAATTACACCTGATCTCCAGCCCCCAAAATGGCAGCTTTGGAGGAAGGAGCCTATGGCATTATATCCCTGAGGAACTCCCTCCTTTCCCTAAACTCTGCCTTCCCCAGGCACCATCCCCAAGTCTTTAAGAATTTCCCAAACCGGAGCTGGCAACCCTTACTGCGGACCGGTCTGCTTGATTCCTGATACGCATGTTTCCCTTTTCTACAAAAGCTGTAGTCCAGATTGGTATAGGAGACATCACGTCAAGCTCACGGTGAGGTGAATCAGTTAGATCCTTTCACTACCTTAAGCCACGCATAGGGCTGCGCTCACCTGGCTGGCAGGAAGTGCAGGGAATGGGCCCAGGAGCTCCGGAGCAGACTCCTGTTTACTCCTCCTGAGCATTTCCTTGTCACACCTGGAAGGACGTCGTTCCCAGCCCGACAAGGAAAACCCCTGTGCAGAGCTGATTTGATGAATAGTGGAGAGTGTACTTATTTCAAATTGGGTGCGTTCCCCAGTGAGCCCTCTCCCACGACTTCCCCCATCCCCAGGTTTGGGCTCCGGGGGACCTGGCAACCCTAGCCTAGCATTTCCAGATTTCAAGGGTAGGAGCTGAAGCACCCCCAGTTTCAGCTTGCTGTCCCAGGGAAGGGATTAGAGCTCAGGATGAGTGGCCCAAAAGGAGAGTGTGGGCTTCTCCTTGGTCAGTGTGTTGTTGCTACTGTCTCCTCCTGGGTCCATTCAGCCCTCAGGCAGGGCTAGCCTGGACCTCCTGATCCATCCACATAACACTGGGCCTTGTCCTATGTTTCACCTTTTCAGGCATGTTTGTTAGGGGAAGGTGGCAGGATTGGTTATTTCTGTTGGGTTTTATTGCTCATTGTCTTGCCAGTTGCCTCACTGTGGTCAACCCTGCCTGTAATTGAAACTTCTGTACAGCAATTTTGACACATTTTTTTTCTATTCACTTACTTGTCCATGATTGCTCAAGATGGATAGCCATGTTAGTCTGTCTGTACCAACAGAAAAGAGCAAGAGTCCAGTAGCACCTATATGACTAACAAAATTTGTGGTAGGGTATGAGCTTTCATGAGTCACAGCTCACTGCTTCAGATACAGCTAGAATGTGAGTCCATCTGTCCGTATATCTTGGAGAGTGGAGTGATTGCAGAAGCCGAATGATAATAGTTGGTGAATGATAATGGTAAGAGTGATTGAATAGGGTGGGGTATGCAGAGGGGATCTATATGCTCTCATATAGATCCGAGCAACACCATCTGTGGACCCAACAACATCAGCCATACCATCTTGGGTTCATACTCCTGCTCATCCTCCAATGTGACTTATGCCATCACGTGTCAGCAATGCACCTCCACTCTCTACATTGGACAAACTGGCCAGTCGTTTTGACGAAGAATTAATGGACATAAGTCTGACATCAGACACCAAAACTTTCAAAACCAGTGGGGGAAGTTTTTAACTTTCCAGGACATTCAGTTGCTGACCTAAAAGTAGCAGTTATCCTGCAGAAGAACTTCAAAGGGAGATTAGAAAGAGAGACTGCTGAATTGCAACTGATAACAAAGGTCAAGACAATGCATCCACCTGGACTGAATCAAGACATTGACTTCCTGTCTCATTACCAAGGCTGATATCTCACACCCAGTACCCCTGAAGAAGTGAGCTGTGGCTCTCAAAAGTTCGTACCCTACCATACATTTTGTTAGTCTTATAGGTGCTACTGGATTCTTGCTCTTTTTTTATTTTCCATGATTGTCACACTTTTTCTTCAAGACTTTTTTCAAAAACAAGGCCAAAAGGCTTATATGATCTGCGTAAAAAATAATGTGCCTTTGGATTGCTTTTCTGTCTGCGTTAGAAATGGAAGAGGTTGTGTTGGAGTGGTCTCCATCTATCCCTGTGCATGCAAGCCTTCTTCCTCCCCCTGGAGAAATAACTGATTTAGGTTCAGGAATTGGTCAGGAGGCTGAGAAGAGCTTAAACTGCAAAAGATAGTGCCTTTTGATAAAACAAGATGCATTCGAAAGCAGACATGAGCCACACGTTCTTAAAAACACCATCATGAGCCAGTTTGGTGTAGTGGTTAAGAGCGGCAGGACTCTAATCTGGAGGACCAGGTTTGATTCACTTGAAGCCAGCTGGGTGTCCTTGGTTCAGTCACAGCTTCTTGGAGCTCTCTCAGCCCCACCCACCTCACAGGGTGATTGTTGTGGGGATAATAATAACACACTTTGTTAACCGCTCTGAGTGGGCATTAAGTTGCCCTGAATGGTGATATATAAATAGAATGTTGTTGTTGTTATTATTATCATTTAGCTTCATCGTGGTCTTTCTGGAAACTAGCCTGTAATACTTGCATTTTTTAAAAATGTATCACAAATCCACAGCACCAATGTTTTGCTTAGACTGTTGGACTGCATTTCTCGTTTGCGGGGAGGAGCAGTCGCTCGGCAGTCCATTCTTTGTGTGCAGAAGCTTCTAGTCTTAGAGCCCTATTGCCAGAAGGAAGGGACAGCACCTAGCTAAATATATCAGTGTGTTGGCTTAGCATCACAGAGCTTCAAATGTTCAGCATGCAGACTGGAAGGTTATTTTAACAGAAAGGCAAGACAAACATCCTTCAATAAATAGAAACAGTAGAGTACCCCTCTGAGTGCAGCAAATGGGAAGGGACGCCTGGCCTCCCCATCTCCTGTGGGGCACATTACCACAATCTGTTATCCTGAATATTTGGAAACAGTCAGAGTGTGACTATACATCCATATGGAGGATGCTGACCTCTGTAGGAAATCTTGCACACTGACATTAATGCTTTCTGCCAAGCCTCCCTAGGCTTATCAGTGCTGGAGGACTCATCTACAGGCCCAATGGAGAGGGGCCAGTTCTCAGTTATGAGAGACATTTATTTATGAAGCATTATTTTTTTGTTACACTGAAGATGATCTTACCTCTGAGCACTGCAGCTACATCATGCAGGTCAGACTGCAGCCCCTTTATCCCTCCAGTTTCAGCACTTGCCACAGTTACTTGATCACTGTGATCGAGTGGACCACTAGTGAACAGGGAGGAATACACGTGAGTCTGTTCACTTGCCGTTCAAGTGTCAATCGTCACTTGTAGCTTGGCTCTGAGTTATCACACAACTGGAAGTGGTAGGTACTGAACCAGAGCCAGTAATGTGTAGTGGTTAGAGCGTCAGACTGAGAACTGGGAGAACAGGGTTGGAATTCCTGCTCTGCCATGAAAGCTTGTTGGGTGACCTTGTGGTAGTCAAAACCCTCATAGCCTAACCTAACTCACAGGGTTGTTGTGGGGACAAAATGGAGGAGGGGAGGAACAGTGTTGTAAACTGTTTTGAGTCCGCATTGGGAAGAAACGCTCAGCTGTAAATATCTCAATAAGTAAAGCACTCTTTTTCTCCAAAGTGGATGTTGGATTCCAAACTTGTTCTTTCTAGTTCAGTCATTCTCCAGAATTTTGAGCTCTCTCTCTCTCTCTCTCTCACCGTCTTTGTGTGTGTGTGTGTGTGTGTGTGTGTGAGAGAGAGACCTTTCAAGGACAATACTGTTTTTAGACAAAACACATATTCCATTTCTGAAGGTCTTATAAAATCAGCTTTTTCCTCTCTGCACAAAGTGTTTTGAAAGTGCCCACTCTCCACATCAAACAAGTGGGTTCAGTTAGATTTTCACTTTCTTCCACTTGAGCTTGCTAGCAGATAGAAAGTATGCAGCATAGCTATTCTTCTCTTAGCCTGAGTCTTGCCAGAGCCAAGTGGTGGTACTTAATGGTACAAACTGTGAGCTGAGAAGTCCCTGGTTCAAAATGTACTTCAGCCACTAATTCAGTAGGTGATCTGAGGTCTTCCATTACTGCTCATCATCAACTCTCCGTACAACAGGATACAGACAGTGCCATCCTAAACAGAGCTGAATCCTTCCAAACCCATTAACTCCAGAGTTCGGGATACTTTAAAAAGCTATATAAATGTATCATTGTCTGACAGGGAGGGCGGTCTAGAAATGCAATAAATAATAATAATAATAATTGTGGTTATTCTTCTGGAGGCCTACATTTAGGTTCTTCCTGACCAAAGCTATCGTTCATTGCTTTATTTGGAATGCACTTTGTATTCAGAAGAGAATTTGGAATGCTAGGTTGGAGCCAAAGAGCCCTCAAAACTCTGCTTATGGAATGGATCTTTTCCGCCTCCGCCTTCTCCCTGTGTTCCCCACCAAAGCCTCTTCTGAGGATCAGGGTACTCTCTGGAATTGCAGCGGGTATGTCTGCTGTAGGTAGACACTATGGAATTTTCCTCCTCCCTTTGAGTGAGCAGAGTGTGATTCAACTCCTCTGTCTCAGTGGATTTCTCAAGACAGAAGCCGTGTCCACACTGCTTACCTTCCCTCAGAACGACCTGGAACATCGCGCAAAAAATGTGGAAGATCGCGTTTTCTCACATGAGATTTGTGCGACAGTGTGGAAATGGCCACAATCACAGATCAAGGACTGTATATAGCATTTAGGTCAATGATGTTTTGGAAAGCCGTATTCACAGCAAGATGAAAACTATTTCATTTCTGCAATCATGGAAAATTATTTAGGCATAGATTGGGTATAACATCTAATGGGCAGGAGGGTCATATAACCATATGGCATATGGCTTGGGAGGGGGCTCCCATGTATGGATGTGGGAGCAGGGGTGCTTTGATAATTTAGATATAGTGAATTATGATTGAATAGTTCATGCTGGATTTACAGTGATTGACCATTGATTACGATGGACTTCAGCTGCTGACTACTGATTTTTGTTGTTTTGTCCCCACTATTGCTAATTTGTTACGGTTGATTAGTTATAGTAGTTTCTTCTTTGTTGACAAGGTGTTGCAATTTTTCGCCAGGAAGCTGTGTTAATTGATAACTATTGACAGTGTGATTTTTGAATATGAGGATTTAGGAAGAGTACAATCTGTTGTGTATGTCTGCACCACCTGAAGTAGTACAGCCCAGAAAGAGCTTTGCTGTTTCACTGAGAACATTTTTCTACAGTGCTGGCTCCACAGTAGAGCAACCTAAGACAGCGAGCAATTTTCAGGGGGCTATAACTTCCCCTCCTGCCCAGCACCAGCCTGCCTCTGGCCACCTGGCTTCCACCTCCTGTCAGGAACTGCTCAAGACTTGACATGGGCATGAACCAGAAAAAACAACAACCATGGAGTTTGTGGTTCATGGGGTTTCCACACCTGCAAGGCAGTGGAGGAGGAGGAAAAGGGCCCTCCCTCCCCTCAAATGGCAGCCGTGGCTGCCATTTGAGGGGTGTGAGGGCCCTTTTCTACCTCCTCTGCTGCCATGCAGGCCTGCAGGGCAGCAGAGGAGGCCTCCACCACCCTAGCATCAGATGGAAGGTAAGAGCGGGGCTGGGGCTTGGGAGGGGGGTGAGGGACTGGGACTGGTGCTGGTGCTGGGGGGGTGGGGGGTGGTGCTGGGGATTGGGCCATTTAAAGGGCCCTGCCACTTGCAAGCAGCAGGGCCCTTTAAACTATCAGCTGGCAGGCGGCGAGGGTTTCCCCCCGGGAAAATGGCCATTTAAACTGGCTCTTTAATATGAACCAAACGAACCAGTAGTCCAGTTCGTGGAAGTTCGCAAACCCCGAACCGGGCCGGTTCGGGGTTTTTTTTATCCGTATTTAGGTTCGTGCCCATCTCTACTCAAGACCATTTTCCTTTGCTCCCCCAAGGCCTCTTTAAAAATAGCACGGCGAGTGAGCCATGCCTTTTGATTCTTGGCTTTTCACTAGATTAGGATTGCCGTGCCCCCCTGGCAACTGACTGGGAGTAAGGGGGGACTTACTGGGTCATGAGGGCTTTCTAATGTCATCACGTTCCCATCAATGCTCTGACATCGCTTCTTTGTGCTCAAAAGCAACATCAGTGCATCGCTGGAGGATACTAGGGACATTCTGGTATTTGTGAAAGACTATGATTTAACAGTAGTTGGGGTGATGCTTATGCCCCCCTCCATTTCTTGCCTCCCCCCCCCACCAATCAGCTGAATGGCAACAGGAAACCCCTGTTGGTGGTGGAGAATCCTCCACTTGACAAGGGAATGGCAAACCTGCACCGGATTCCTGCTTCTTTTGAGAATTCAGCCAGGACAACTGGCTTGTCTGTTGCTAGGGCAACCAATGTTGTGTGACCAAGCACTCACAAAACAGAGTAATTTGGCAAGTTTTCAGGAAGCCATAAAGGGCATGCCATGATATTTTTTAAAAAGATTGAGCAGCGAACAGGCAAGAGGAATGATTTCCTCTCAGAATGGCTGTAGCAGTTGTGTGGCAAACAAATGAGGCTGGGGATAAGACCTGGAGGTACAGGAGGACAGCAAAAGATCTTGAGCCAGCATCATATACTAGTTCATGAGAGCCAGTTTGGTGTAGTGGTTAAGAGCAGCAGGACTCTAATCTGGAGAGCCAAGTTTGATTCCCCACTTCTCCACTTGAATCCAGCTGGGTGACCTTGGGTCAGTCACAGGTCTCACAGAGCTCTCTCAGCCCCACACACCTCACAGAGTGATCATCGTGAGTATAAAAACACACTTTGTAAACTGATTTGAGTGTGGCATTAAGTTGTCCTGAAAGGCGGTATATAAATCTAATGTTGTTGTTATTATGTTCACGATGGCTTGGCTAAAAATATGAATTTGTACATCTCATAACGCTAGTTTATGGCTTGATTCTTAAGAATCCTTTCTGTGGGAATTTTCCTGCGGCTTCAAATTTAAAGCAAGCTTTTGAGCTGACCAGATTGCTTAGTACATGCAAGTATTTAAGTACTTTTATGTTACCCCTTCTGGGGAAGTAATGGAGTTCTGTTGTTATTTTTGAATGTTACTTACTTATTTCTCGGGAGTGTTGCTGTGGAACACATATACAGAAATACATACATGTGGACAAGAAGAACAAAAAGGTATTTCTTCCAAGGAAGATGAGCTTTCTTTAATTAAAAGATAAAATATCCTTTCCCCTGGAAAGAACTTTTTTTTTCCTGCAGCAGAGCACCAGCTCAGGAATGCTCCGACGGAAAAAAAAAAAGCTTCCAGCCCAGCTCTAAAAACAACACATTTTCTTTAATGTGATTCCCAGTGGGCAATCCAGATGGACCCACTCAATTCACATGCATGTGTCAACATGCTGACCGCTCCCCATGACTGTGACGGTTTTAAGGCTTGTTTGGACCTTTTGCTGGCTGATGGTTCATCAGTGAGATCTATTGGTTAGTTAGAAGTAGACATGGGCATGAACGGAAAAAAAACAACCCGAACACCCTGTTCATCGTTCAGTGCCATCCACGAACAATGAACATGGATGAACATGGACTGTTTCCGGATATGTTCATTGTTCGTGGGGGCCAGAACCACCCCCACCCCCACCCACCCCCACTTAGCCCCCTCTCCCCTCAAACCCACTTACCTGGCCCTTTAAAGATCCCTTTAAACTATCAGCTGCCCTTTCCTGCCACGTGCAAGGAGCAGGGCCCTTTAAACATCCCAGAAACTGACCTTCCCAATGTCCAATACCCACCAAATTTGCAGGGGACATAGTCCTCACTGTCCTCTGAAGACCGGGAAAGGCATGATCCACAGGTCTCCCTGTTGGCTGTCATTTTCTCTTCACAGTGGCAAAAATGGGACTCTCTGCTGGAAGTACTTTGAAGGGTTAAAGCCAGAAGGAGAGCCAAAAGGAGTTCAGGCAGAGTTTAGTCCCTCCCTCCCTCCGGTTGCCAAGGGGATTGATTGCAGCAGGCGCCAGACTGTCTGGCTTGCTGAACGGCTGCCGAAGGCAATGAACAAGGCTTTTAATGACCACCTGTTCGTTTAGGATGGGGCCTCACGAACAGCTTGCTTGCGAACAGCAGATTGGGCTGTTCGTGGTTTTTTTCTGTTCATAATGCTGTTCGTGCCCATGTCTAGTTAGAAGACACATTCTTGATTTTGGAGTCTCTTGTCCTGGATGCTTTTAAGAGGGCTTGGAAACCTGAAGTGAAGGAACCAAAGCAAAAGAACAGATTCTGGCAGTTTTTGAAGAGTCGGGGAGAGAGAGGAGATTCAGTGAAAGTAGAGACTCCTTGGGTGGGGTGTGAGCGATCCACTCTGGGCATCACATGGCGGTCATGGATCTGGTACCCTGTAGGAGGGTCTTCACTTCTCTTATGAACATGAAGCTGCCTTATACCGAATCAGACCATTGGTCCATCAAGGTCAGTATTGACTATTTGGTCTGACAGCGGCTCTCCAGGATTTCAGGTAGAGGTCTTTAACATCACCTGAGCCTTTTAGCTGGAGATGTTGAGGACTGAACCTGAGACCTTCTGCAAACCAGGCAGAGGTTCTACTACTGAAACGTGGCTCCCTGCTTGTACACAGACCGAATATTCTAAAGGAAATAAAAGCCAATAGCACTGCCCATGAAATTTCTTACCGCTTCGGGCCCTGAGGAGCATATAACAATATCAAAGTTAGCTTTTCCTCATAAATTCAGGATGAAATTAGGTACACAAAAATGAAAAACTGTCAGTGGCAAGGGAATGAAATTGAAGCAGAGTAGCAAGAAATAGCAACAGAAAATCTCTATATTATGGCTAAAGCTTTCCAAAAAATAAAATTATTTATCTAAACTGGAAGGAGACTTAAGAATGAATTTTGGAGGGGGGGTACCTCACAGTGGAAACAAAATACACAAAAATGAGCTCAATTTCCCTCCATCATTAAATTAGTATTCTATGAATTTTTGTGTATTTTAGTAGAACTTCTGTGTGTGTTCATTAAATATAATCGTATAATTTTTCTTTCCCAGAATAATTATTTTGTATGAGCCATTAAGCTAAATCTTTTTCAGACAGTCAAATGGCTGAAAAGCGGAAATAAAAACCACATTTTCCAACTTGAGTCTTTAAAAGTAACTGACAATATTGCTAATTACAAAGCAAATGTTTTCTATCAGTTTTCAGGTCAGTTTTTGGACCACGAATCTGAGAACAGGTGGCACAGAAAAGAGGGATGAAAATGTTCATGGAAAGTGTATTAAAACACATCAGTTACTGCTTGTTTTTGTAATGTAAGCTTATGTTTTCCCTGGCCCCCTCCCCAAGGATTCAATGATGCAACAGCATATGGTTGAAGTAGCGGGTTTCCTTGTGGCCTGGGATTTTGGAAAGCCAGCCCTCTGACAAAAAAACCAACCAAACAAACAAAAAACCCACCTTTTTTTCATGCTCACTATTATCATGAAATGAGAGCCAGGCCATTTCCACACAGCTTACCTTCTTCCGGAAAACAGTGAAATCTCCTAAGAAGACACTGTTATCGCGCAAGAAGACGCGATAACAGCGTCTTCTTGTGAGATTTCACGTGAGATTTCGCTGTTTTCCAGAACAAGGTAAGCAGTGTGGAAACGGCCCCAGTTCGGTGTAGTGGGACTCTAATATGGAGAACTGGGTTTGATTCCCCACTCCTCCACTTGAAGCCAGCTGGGTGAGCTTGGGTCAGTCACAGCTTCTAGGAGCTCTCTCAGCCCCACCCACCTCACAGGGTGATTGTTGTGAGGATAATGACATACTTTGTAAACTGCTTTGAGTGGGCATTAAGTTGTCCTGAAGGGTGGTATATAAATCAAACGCAGTTGTTGTTATATGTGGTGTTTTGGCCAGCCTTCCACTACTCATTTGTTTGCCTGTAAAGATTCGGTTTGTCATTCTTATTTCTTTATTTACTTCATTTATACTCCACCTTTCTCCCCAATACGGACCCAAAGCGGCTTACATTCTCCTCTCCTCAATTTTATCCTGAGAGGCAGGTTAATTTGAGAGGGTAGTCTCCCAGCAAGTTTTCATGGCAGAGTGGGGATTTGAACCTTGGTCTCCCAGTTCCCAGTCCAACACTTTAACCACTGCACCACACTGGCTCCTCAGAGCATTCTCTGGTGTTGTTCTTTATAGACTCTTAAAAGAAAAACATTGCTGTCAAAAACTACAGCTACCCTTTGATTATCTTAATCCATTTCATAGCACTCATCTAATTATTGAATCTGCTAAGCAGCAAAAGCCTTTGGGAGGCTTACCAATTGCAACTATTAGTGCATGCCCATCTTTAACAAGATCTTGGGGCTGGCACTATCTTCTATTAATATGTCTGAAAACATGAACTTGTTCCTCATTTGAAGTAGAGTATTTATTTCAGCAATTGAGCACTCTAAGTTCATGCTACACAACACTGTGCAAGTCAGCTGCGACATCACGGCTGATTTTTAAAATTTCATTTTATTTATTTTACTTCATTTATACCCTACTCCCTCCCCAAGTGGGTACCCAAAGCAGCTTACATCATTCTCCCCTTCTCTGTTTTATCCTCACAACAAACCCATGAGATAATTTAGGCTGAGAATGTGTGATTGGCCCAAGGAACCCAGCAAACTTCCATGGCAGAGTGGGGGACACAAGCTGGGTCTCCCAGATCGTAGCTGGAGACTGGCCGTTTTCACACGTCTTACCAGCCACAGAAAATCGCGCAAAACTCCCGGAATGATGGCATCTTCCTGGCACGATCTCCCGTCATGACTCCAGTCCATAGTGCGATGACATCAGAAATGACAGCAAATTGTGCCAAGAAGATGCCATCATTCCAGGAGTTTTGCGCAATTTTCCGTGGCTGGTAAAATGTGTGAAAATGGCCTCTAACTGCTACATCATGTTGGCTTGCCATGTGTGAGTCTGTGAGCCCTCCTAGCTTTGTTGAATGTGGTTCAAGACTGGATTTTTTCCCCTACTGATTGTCATCTGTATTACTGTTATTCTCTGTTTTCCAGCCTTTCTCAGGATTATCAGCTACTTTATGTTCTTGGCAAACTAAATATAGGATTCAGAGTTATCTGGAATGTATAAAAATCCATCTGTTCAATCCCATGTGAATTGCCTCTGCTTTGAAATCCCCCACTCAGATGCACTCCCCCGATTCGCAGAGGACCAGCAGTCCTTGTGTTTCCATGCCATTTTCTCTATCTTCACACCAAACTTTTGATGTGAGATATCTGTTTTTCCAGTGTTAGTGTCAGTAAGTCATCTTTATGCCCATGTTATGTCTGTAATATAATATTGTATGTGTAGATACCATGTAAAGACATGCACACATTATACAAATGTATACATTATACAACATGCACACATTAAACAAATGAATCTGCAAAGCCAACAATGAAAATCAGAGAACTTTGGGCAAAATAAAACCAACAGAAGAAGGAATCAAATGGAAAACATTCATCCCTCCCTAGTACGCACTGGTAATGTGAAGGAAAAGGCAGGAAAAAAGTGGTCAATTGTACCTGCTCCAGGGCCGTTTCCATACTACTCACCTTCAATCGGAATGCCGTGGAATGTTAGGAAAAAAACACAGAAGATAGCATTTTCTTGTGCAAGTTTTGTGCGACATCGCGCAAAACTTGCACAAGAAAATGCTATCTTCTGGGTTTTGTTCACAACGTTCCACAGCGTTCCGATTGAAGGTGGGTAGTGTGGAAATGGCTCAAGTTTGGAATTAATTTTAGAAATTTTCTTAGTTAATTCAGGATTCAGAGCAAGTGGGATACAGTGAATGCTAACTTCTGGAACCATCAAAGAACAGAATGGGAGAAATTCTCTTGTACCTCTGCTCTGTGCATTGCCTAGGTACCACTCCCAGGGAAGGCAGAGTTTTTTGAGGCCTTTTTTAAGCAACAAAGAAATTTCTCCTTTAAAGAAAGTCCTGCAACAAGATAGTTCATCTAATGAATTGAAAGTGCACAAACTGTTTGAAATGGCTGGGGATTCCAATCATGCGCCTGGCGACCCTAGTATTCAGAGCATTGCAGTTTGCATCGCTGCAACCATTATACAATTGCATCTCTGAAGCCCTGTGTCCATAATATTTTTTTAGAGGGTGGGGGTAATTCTGGTCATACCAGCTGGTCATATTCCATTAGTGTGTCCCTGGTTCCCTAGTTGGAGAAGGCATGTCTGCTCAGTGATCTTTGTGTAGAAATGCCAGCTGCATGTATTAGTTATTACGTACAAAGTTCTTCATAGCTTTGGTCCGGCATACCTACAGGACCACCTCCCTCCCTATGTTCCTCCATGGCAGCTTTGCTCATCTGAACAGGGGCTCTTGCGGGTGCCAGGCTGCATACGGGTGAAGTCAGCAGCAGCCCATACATGGGCTTTCTCTGAGGTGGTCCCTAGCCTGTGGAATGACCTGTGTTATGACCTTTACTTTCTTTTGAGTAGATTTTTCTTTTAATCTTTCCCTTAACACGCTCTGGGTAGTTTGCTGCCACCAGGAATATTATATTCCAATATATTTTATTTAAGTTTTCCCTTTGGTAACGTCCCTAAGCGTCAGGCTCCTTTGTGGTTCTATGTGGCCCTGAGGATAGGAATGGGATAAAGCAATGACAGCTACTCTGGGATATAACAAAACAAAATAAACTTTTATTTAGTCAAGAAGCATATCGGTTTCATAAACGTAGTTCTCGGTTCTTAAAGTTACTTCCTATAAACTCATTCACACAGATCTCTTAAGGCTTCACACACAGTTAGCCTCTTTCTCTAACTCAATATTTCTCTCACAGAAATGCGTAAACTCCTCAGGCAGCACACAGCTAGCCTCTCTTTCTCTAACTCCTATTCACAGAAATATGAAACCTGCTCAGGCAGCACACAACTGGCCTCTCTTTCCCTGACTGAGTGTCCTTTCACAAACATGCTCAGTTCAGGTTCCACATAGGTTATATTTCTCTCATAAATATTTCAATATACTCAGGCAGCACACAGCTAGCCTGCTTTCTTCTGACTGAAAACTTTTCTCTCTGCACTGTTAGTCTAAACTGCATTCACTCCGCCCACACTCTCAGTCATCAACCAATCATATCACTCACTCATCCCTCTCTCACCCCCACTCTTCACCTAGCTCACACCAAGCATTTAAAGACAAATGCACACATTTACTTGAAATCATTATAACCTGCCTGAGGAAGTCAGAAGAGCCCCCACTCTCCTGGCTGTCCGTAAATGATGCAAAATCAAACTATCCAAAAAGCTTTTGTACTCAAATGGGAGGCTTGTATTGTAGGGATGGGATCTCAGTAGGGACCATAGACTTCACCACTATATTGCCTTACATTTTATCTGCTGCTTTAAATATGTACTCCTATGTACAACCAATGCTCCATGTTGTCTCATGTTAGTCCTAGAATTGATTATGTTCTGCTTCAGAATTTTTTCTGCTCTGTATCGGATTCTTGCTAATACTATGTCTTTTAAACGCTATGGCATTGTACTTGATACTGATTGTACTAATCTCATACTGTGTAATCCACCTTGAGTCTCAGTGAGAAAGGCGGACTAAAAAGGATATAAATAAATAAATGTGTGTGGCCCATTTTTGTAGGTTACAGATTGTACAATTGGAAGCTTGAAGCCCATGCAAGTAGGCCCCTGTGTGAATGTATCCTCTATGGTTGAAGGTCGGGATCATAGAGAGGGCAAGAGGCAGGAGCTGTGCTTTGGCTCTCCACCACCATGTTCAGAAAGTGCCTTGTATATGGAAGACACAGCAAAGAACTGTGGTTTGGGACACTTTCACTTCTTTAAGAGCTTACCCATGGTCCGAACCACCAAGCAGGGAAGAACGGAAAAAAACGACAACGGCTTCCTTTCATTTTTATTTAAAGCTTTATTCCCCTTCAGAGAATTCCATTATAGAACAAATGCAATGTTTCTTGGGGAAACTTAATATCCCATGACTCTCAGAGGAACAGAAAGCTCAATTTTGAAGTCGAGGTATCAACAGAGGGAAATGAGAATGCAATATCACATCTTCCAAGTGGCAAATCACTGAGGGCCAGATGGTTTCGGTTTAAGGAGTTTTACAAGCATTTTTGAGAACATCTGGCTCCTCAAATGTGTCAGTTCTTACTATTTCACTGGAAACAGAATTTCCAGGGCTCGGTGGTGTTAATACTTTAAAAACGGAAGCGTGTCTGACTCTGCCACTGATTGAGAAAGGCACTCTCCCCCCCCCCCCTCCTGATTACATCTAATTTCATGTGCACTGACAGTTGTAGACAGGTCAGGTAAATGAAACTAAGGTAGAACATCAGAGTGGCCTGTGGACAAGTTGAGCTCATCTGTGAGATCTACCTGATCACAAATGGAAGGCTTGTAATGGGAGAAAGACGTTGGGAGGGAAGAGCCATTTATGATGGTTCTCTCTCAGGTTTCCAAGGGCATGATCCAACGTTAAGTGGAGTTAAATGTGGTCCTAGTGGGTGAAAGTATGTGCTTAAGAGTAGCATCCTAAAAAGATTTAAATTCTGTTAAGCCTATTGACTTCAGTGGTCTCAGCAGGATATGTCCTCTTAGGACTACACTGTAAAACTCAAACAGAAGGAAAATTGATGAAGAAAGAAAATTAATGAAGGTATATCTTCATCGCCATGGCCTGGATAGCCCAGGTGAGCCTGATTTCATCAGATCTCACAAGCTAAGCAGGGTCAGCCTTGGTTAGTAATTGTATGGGAGATCTCCAATGAAGACCAAGGTTGCAGAGGCAGGCAATAGCAAACCACCTCTGATAGTCTGTTGCCATGAAAATCCCGCCAGGGGTCACCATAAGTCAGCTATGACTTGAGGGCACCACACACACACACATCTTCATCAGTGTTGATGAACAATAAAGGAGATACCTGCATGTTCATAACCTCTCTCTCACACACACACAAACCCCACAAACACTGTAAATGACATGTTTGCCAACATTCCGGTTGGGGCCTGGAGATCTTCTGGAATTATAATTGATTTCCAGAATCGTGATCAGTTCCCTTGGAAAAAGGGTGGCTTTGTAGGGGCCTGGAGATCTTCTGGACTCTCTGGCATCACATCCCTGTTGAGCTCTCTCTCCTCCCCAAACTCTGCCTTCCCCAGGCTCCAAACCGCCAAGAATTTCTGAACCTGGAGTTGGCAACAGCAGTGCACAGGAAAAGACGGACCGTGAATTATTTCAATGGCACCACTGTGCAGATCCTCTTTTCTAATTCTGGATGCAGTTAGTGATGGAACAGCAACCATTTCATTTCGGAGAAGGCTTGCTGTGTGGAGCCACCCTCAGACAAACACCACACTGTAAGACTTCATATAAAACACATACTGGGAACTATGTATGGTTATGGGGGAGTGGGGTTGTGGTTATAACCACTAGCTAGGAAGACTTGTGTTTCGCCTCAAGATACAGCATTAAAATTATTTCTGTATCTTTGCACTCTGAAGCTGTTATACCATTGTAGGAATGTACAAAAATTAAAACAAACACATGATACTTAAGGTCCAATTCGATATGTATTCCACGTAGCCTCTACTAGATCAATTATTCATTGGCTGTGTGTCCATAAGGGTTTACTTTTGAAGATGGGCATTTTAGATTCAGAAAGAAAACTGGGATTCACTGACTAACATTTGTAATGAAACCTGCGTTTGTGTGTCCATTTTCATTCCATCTCTTGATGCAAAAGCCACAACATCTTAACTTGGAGAGGTTTGGGCAGAGTGTTCTGAAGTGTGTGTGTTTTAATTTTGTTGTTATTTCTCCATTTCTTTTTAATGACAAGGCCTGGCACTTTGATAGATTGCCTTCCTTCTCCTCCTCAGGAGAACATTCATCCCACTAGAGATCTTGGCAAGACAAGAAGGTAATAGCTGTGACAAGTGCTAGAGCAGAGGACGTGTTATCTGTAGCAAGGTTATCGCTATAACATGAATCACAAATCGTTCACTTGTGTTGTACAATTGTAGAATGCTTAGGTTTCAGGCCTTTGCGAGGGTCTACAAAGCTAACTCAGTACTGAAAGGGCCTGCCATTTTACATCTAAAGTAATGTTTACAATCCAGGGAGGCTGTCTGTCTTTATTAGAAATGGTTTACCCTTGCATCACAAATGAAATTTTATTGCTTTCAGCAGATGGGCTGCAAGTGGACATTTGAAGGGCAATTCCTCTTTGAGTGGCACTGTGACTTTTGTCCGATGGTATGTTTTCTATTTAAGCCAGTTTTGTGATTTCAAAAGCTGGCAACAAGCTGTCGATATGTCCTAGGAGCGTTCTCCAGATCAGAACTAGAATTTTCCGATGAAATATCATGTCCTTCTTTGGACTGGACTATGGGCCAAGCTACACATGACGAATGACACTCGAATGGCAAGTGTATTTCTCCCTGTTCACTTGCCCTCCACTCAATCCACTTGCCGTTCAAGTGTCATTCGTCATGTGTAGTTTGGCCCTAAGAGGCAGAGTGCTAATACCAGAGTTCTTTTTCTGGGGAAAGAGGTGGCGGAACTCTCAAGAGGGAATTGAGAAAGAAACATACGGGATTCTTTGAAATCATATTATTTTCACACACTGTTGCGAAGTATTTTCAAGAGGTGCCAGAACTCCATTCCACTGTGTTCCCGCTGAAAAAAAGCCCTGGCTAATACCGTTTGATAGTTCTCCTCTCACAAACTGCTATTCATATTCTTCATCTCCTCCTTCTCTGAGCTTCCTACTGTGCTGCAAGCAGGGTTGTCAACCTCCAGATGATGGTGGCTGGAGATCTCCTGGAATTACAACTGGTCTCCAGGCCACAGAGATCAACTCCCCTGGAAAAATGGCTGCCTTAAAAATGTCTTAAAAACTCCCCTCCCTAACTCTGCCTTTCCCATACATCACACCCAAATCTCCATGAATTTCCCAGCCCTTTTTTGCATTTTGCTTCACCTTCCACTAGGGTTGCCAGCTCCAAGTTGGGAAATTCCTGCAGATTTGAGGGGGTGAAGTCTGGAGTATGTAGGGTTTGGGGAGGGAAAGGACCTCAGCACATTATAATTCCATAGAGTCCGCCCTCCAAAGCAGCCCTTTTCTCCAGGGGAGCTGATCTCTGTGGCCTGAAGATCAGTTGTAATTCCGGGAGATCTCCAGCCACCACCTGGAGGCTGCCATAGAGAACAATAATCGTGACAACCTAACGAAATAAACACTTATAACAATTGCAAAAATATTCTTATATAAACACTTATATTCTATAAAAATATTGTTATTGCATAGTTCAATTTGCCATTCAATATATATCAATACACAAAGTCTTCATATACAGACCTATACATAAAGTGCTAGTGCAAAGCAATGATGATACTACCTATAAACAGTTGATAGTATTCCTTAAGATCACTCAAAAAGTTCATAGGATCAAACTTCAAGTATAGGTCCAAGTACTTACAAGGGCCGTTTCCACATGGCTCCCCGCTGCTCGTAACAACCCGGAAGATCGCGCAAAAAACACGGAAGATCGCGTTTTCTCGCGTGAAAAAATGCGATCTTCCGTATTTTTTGTGCGTTCTTCCGGGTTGTTACGAGCAGTGGGGAGCCGTGTGGAAACGGCCAAGGTTGGAATTTATACCATCTAACGGGCAGACCGGTTCATTCGGGGGGTCCCATTTCAGGGTCTTTTTCAAAGATGGTTGTCTCACCGACGTTATTTTCCATATTCAGAAAATCCCATTCAAACTCCACTTAAACATGCATCGGGTGCTGGTAGTATCATCATTGCTTTGCACTTGCACTTTATGTATAGGTCTCTTTATGAAGACTGTGTGTATTGAATGGCAAATTGAACTATGCAATAATAAGAAGAATATTTTTGCAATTGTTATAAGTGTTTATTTCGTCAGGTTGTCATGATTATTGTTCTCTATTGCCATCTCTTCTCATGATTCTCTGCAATTGGTTACCACCTGGAGGCTGGCAACCCTTCCTTCCACTGCACTGCATACAATGAAGTTTCCTTAGGGTATTGCTACTACAAGAAGAGCACTTACCCCAATGGCAAAGCACCCTTGGATCTACTCCACTGTACTGCAAGGAGGGGCACCCAAACTAAATCCCACTGAGTCCAGGCTCCACACCGCCAAATCTCCATGAATTTCCCAACCTAGAGCTGACAAGATACAAGCCCCCTGTGTTTTCTGAATGCTCTCCTGGCTTAGATTGAAGGGAGTGTTGTGTGTTTACTTTTTTTGAGATACCCATAGAAAAGTTCTGGAAAGTTGTTTCTGTGGCTTAAGAAATCTCGTAAGGACTCGGCCTCAACACAGCATGAGATCTTGATCCCTTTGAGCGGGGGACAATTTCCCATTTCATTAATGTCAATGGGATAGTTAAGAGGTGCCTTGTGCAAACAAGGGGTTTGAAGGTTTTGCTCTCTAGTGTCTCCAGTGGGAGTTGAATTCTTGCAAACTAGACCTTTCAGGGCTGTTTCATATCGTCAATGTATATGACAAAATTTACAGTTGTGATAAAACTGTGGCTATCGTCTGAGCGAATGCATTATCACACAGCCATGATCATCCACTTCTCCTTTTGGGTGTTCAGGAAAACGATGAATCGTGTGAAATCTCTGATAATACCTCCAGGCCCATAATGGATGCCTGTTATCACACAGACCACACTTAAATCCTTGAAGTCAGCTGTTTCTCAAGTTGAAAGAAAAGAACGCTCAGGTTCAAGCCAATTAAAAGAATCTAATTTCCTACACAAACTGCATTCCAGCCCAAGCAAATTAAGCCCTTTGTGATAAACCAGCTCTGTCATCAGCACTTTCCAGGGTCACTTGCCTGTGCCTGGGAATGATCTGGTTTATGTATTAAGTACAACGGCCAAGCCTCTTTCTAATTGTCACTCAGGGAACTGAATCACCAAGATACCTTGATCAACTAAATAAGATCATTGTTAGCGCACTGCTGTTTTCCCCAAATATAAGACTAAAACATTGGTGTTCAACTTTTCTAAATGCATTAAATTTGCATTAAAGCATATTGATGCTATCGTATGCAATGTCAAAAATATTATCAAATTTCAGGAAGGAAAGAGGTCAGAGTGATATTAAGGGGAATGTCTCTAGAATCTGTGGTGATTATTCAGTGTTACATACTAATAACCTTAAGCTTTAATGTTTAAAAAGCTTCTTCAGTAGACAACATATCTACCTTAATAAGGCTTGCGTTGTGCAGGAATTTCAGTTGTCGGTATTTAATATTCTTTAATAGACAGAAGCTCTCAATTGGCTATTATCTTTTTGGCTGCATAAGGACAACATCGGTCACAGGAGATGGGCAGGCATTTATTTATGAGTGATTTATATGCTTTGTGACTGAGTTAATTGTCTATTTAAACAATTGCCTGCTGAGGAGAGCAGTTATACAGCTAGGGGTGAACTGAGTGTGTTGTGTGGGAATGCGCATGCACAAAAAGCCAATTGTGCTGTATTGCACGTTTAGGAAGGAATACAGTGGAACAGCCTGCTGAACAGCCATGAACAGTCAAACTGATCATTGAAAAATCAGCTGTCTGTTCGTGTCTGGCAAACAGGATATGAGCTGAAATGGTGAGGTTTAGCATTGTAGTTTACTTTGCAAGACAGAATTTTTTGTGTGCTCATGCAGATATACAGAGATAGTGATGAACAGACTTGGAGGGATTTTCCCTGCCCTGCCCTGAATTGTGTTTGTGTTGCCGATAATGAGCAGCATTGGCAAACGCTCAGAAAAAATTACTTTTTATTGTGAATTTTTCATTGCCTCAGGTGAGATTATGCACCTGTAAAGGATGTGATCTTAGCAGATGCCTATTTTTGCATTAGCCATGGACATGAATTGCAACTCAGATAGCTCCAAATTGTGGTTTTAAAGGCTTCATTAGCAGTTTGGTGCAGTGGTTAAGAGCGGCATAACTCTAATCTGGACAACCGGGTTTGATTCCCCACTCCTCCGCTTGAATTCAGCTGGGTCACCTTGGGTCAGTCACAGCTTCTCGGAGCTCTCTCAGCACCGCCCACCTCACAAGGTGATTGTTGCGAGGATAATAACAACACACTTTGTAAACTGCTCTGAGTGGGCTTTAAGTTGTCTTGATGGGTGATATATAAATATAAATCAAATATTATTATTATCTCTGGAGTCTCAATAAAAAATAGACCCCAGTAGCCCCCCTTTTTTGTTCTTTTATCTTTGGTGAGCCCAAAATTGTTCTCAAAGACTCAGCATTAAATAAATTTTCGGAATTCTATATAAAGTATAGTGTATCTAATTCTAAACCAAGCAGATCAAAAGCCCCAGAGAATGGGGCTAGGTACTGATAGAGATATTTTTCTATAGCCCTGTACAACCCTCCAGGTTTGCAGAAAAATATAAAAAAGAAGAAGAAAGTGATAATGAAACGTTGACCAAAAAAGTCTGGGATCTCATGACACTAGGTTATGAAATCTTGGTTGACAGCAGAAGGTGCCTGCTACAGTGTGAACCAGGTAGATGGAGGAGGAGAGAGAGAACTGGGAACCACCACCCCCATTGCTGTCATGATCCAGGATCATACCTGGGCAGACAAGGTGAGCAGTTCCCAGATGGGGTGGGTCCAGGCAGGTAAGCTTGGAGGGGCATGCAACCAGGACGTGCTGCTCCTGCAGCCTGCCCTAGAAGCTGCCACTCCCTCTTGCTGGTGCTGTAGGCAGGCAAGCAAGGAGGAGAAATGAGAGGATGTGGCACTACAGGCTTGTGAAGGGGGCTTTTGAACTGCCCCCATAACCCACTGCTGCTGAGCTGGTGGGCAGAGGCTGCAGCACTGCAGGTAGACAGCTTGTCCCACAGGTGCCCATCCCAGCAGGTGAGCAAGAGAGCAAAGAGAGGAAAGGATGAGATTTCACACCCCACAAGTCTTGCAGGGTATTTTACTTGTTTATGTTTAATATACCATTGCATATCCATTCCAACGAATAACTATTTCACCGCGAACCATTTCATGGTTTGAGTCTGGAAACAGAGACCAACAAAATTTTCAAAGTATAAGATTTCGAGAGTCTAAGCTCCCTTCTTCAGATTCAGGAGGAGTAGTGGCATTTCATGGTGCAGTTGTTTTAGAAGATGTGCCAATATCTTGAAGAAACATAGTGTTGGATCCGGTTGGATCTATCTGGTCCTCCTTCCCCAGTAGTCTTTTCCAACCTGGGAAAAGAAGATCTAGTGTTTGAATTGAACCAGAGCAGTCATCATCAATTCTGTTATCATCCTTACAGCGGAGTTGCTGCTCCTAGTTAACTCCACCCTAATCATGCTGTATTCGAAAGATCTTTTTTCGTTTGGGACCCCAACATATTGTCGTGCTGGAGGTATTCCATCTGGCAGCTGCAGAAGTGATGCTGATGTGGGCTCATTGATATTCTTCTGACAATTACTGAAGCTGATCTCACACCAAGGGATATACAAAGACGCCCTTTTTGTTTCATTTCATTTTCATAGGTTATTGTTTGTGAGAGTCTTTTTCATTTTGCCCTTTTTTGTTGCTGCTGTTCTATTATTTGTTTTTCTTTTACAGCTTTTTATCCTATTTATACATTACATGTCATTTATATGCTATTGATGCAAAAGTAATATTAAAACTTTAGAAAAGCATCCAGTAGCACCTTTAAGACTAACCAGCTTTACTACAGTAAAGCATAAGCTTTTGAGAATCACAGTTTTCTTCGTCAGATGCATTTGACGAAGAGAACGGTGGTTCTTGAAAGCTTATGCTGCAGTAAAGTTGGTTAGTCTTAAAGGTGCTACTGGACTCTTTTCTATTTTGCTACTACAGACTAACATGGCTAACTCCTCTGGATCAAATAAAAAAAATTACGGGTTTGATTTAAACAAGGGAAAAGCAAAAATTAAATCTGGAGGGGATGGTTGAGTCGAAAGACCATGGCTGGGAAATTCACTAGCATCTCTGCTCTGATGTAACTTAAGAAAAAAGATCTTCCTGTCCACCTCTTTCCCCTGATTTCGGAGGGCCAAGCTACAAGTGATGAATGACACTTGAACGGCAAGTGTATTTCTCCCTGTTCACTTGCCCTTCACTCAATCCACTTGCCGTTCAAGTGTCATTCGTCACTTGTAGCTTGGCCCTGAGTCACACTCTGAGGCAACGAACACAGTGTTCATTGAATTTTTTTAAAATGCTTTCCATCCAACATAACGTGCTTTAATTCAGGGCTCATATCAAACCGACAATACTCATCCAAGGTTTGGAACAACCTATGATTTGTGGTTTACATTCAGGCAGCCCAGTATTGGAAACCCAGATTTTTTTAACAAAATATTTTAATTCATAAACTCAAAGAAGTAAGACATAAACTGCAATCATACCTATACAATCATCCACTACTACAATAATCTACAGTCATCTAAATCATACATAAAACCTAAACACAATTATATAACAAAAATATTGGATAAACGACTATCATTTAAATCATATAATCATCAGTTAAATCATATATCTCTATAGAGCTTGCTTATATATGTTCTTAATTTTTCACTTCTATTTAAATATCTTTCCATCTGTCTTCATATCTAATAATAATTGTTCTTAATTATTCTTAATTTTCAACTGTATAATCAAAAACACTTTCCATTTTTCTTGAAATTCTGTAGATAAGATGTTAATTTTGCCATTGTTGCATATTCATGTTGCTGAAATGGCTTCAGAATGCCTCTACAGGGGGAGTAGGGGCTCTTCCCTCCCCCTTAAGCCTTTTCTTCATGTCAAAATAGCAAGGGGGGTGAGTTTCCTTCCCAGTTTTTACTGCTCCATGTACACAGAATACTCCACTTGGAACAGGAAAAAAAAAACCAGGGGGAAATCCTCCCTCCCCTGCTATTTTGACAGGGTGAAATGGCTTGAGGGGGAGGGCAGAGCCCCTCCTTTCCCCGTGGAGTCATTCTGAGACCATTTGGGCTCTCCTTTACTTTTTAACAACCATTTACTTTTTAACTGCTGTAGGGTTGCAGAAACCCGAGTTGGGTCTGGGGAACTCAGAGCCAACTCTTTAAAAACCTGCACATCCAGAGTGACCCTTAGCAAACTGGCTGATGTCTGAATCAGAGAACTGGATTCCAGATATAACATTCGTGTTGCCCTTAACAACGAAACACCTGAAAAGATTTGCTCTGCTTCTCTCAATGTGTCTTTTTAGTTTAACATCTCTGACTCTCTTCTGTCTTCCCAGAGTACTGGTTGTTTAATGAAGAGTTCCAAATAATTGAAAGAAAGATACACTAAAGAAATAGCCACTTTCCCTAATTTACACATCTTGTCCACTCACTCTCTTTTAGTGTTCCATTAGTTGGAGGGGTAATTATAGTTATTAAGAAACATAAAATTTTAAATGTCTGTTCTTCAGGGCAAAACTAATACTCTTTCTCTTTTGTCTGTAAGACAGCCTGTTCACTGTAGATAATAATGATGGTGTCAGTGCAAATTCTCATAATTTGCAAAAAAAAAAAACAAAAAGCAAAACACAAAAAATCCAAAACCAACAACCTCCCAACAAAAATCTTTTGCTTTTAGAGTTAGGAGCTTCACCCCCCTTTGTTCTTTCAAATAAATAGTTTTTTGTATTTATTAATGTAGGTAGTACAACTTTATTATATAGTAAAAAGACATCATTAGCAAAGACTGGCTGTTTTCTGAAGCCCTGTACAGTCTCTTGTGCACAGTAGAGAATTCAGATTCTAGGAATTTTCTCTTTTTCAAGCCTGCATAATTTGTAGCTTGTGGGCTGTACATGGCATGCTTTTGATTAACTGTATTCAGTTTGCTGCCCCTAGTTTGCATGTGTGTTTGAGGAATGAACGGTAGCAGAGATCAAGCTATAATACTCACTTCTGAGGCTGATCCATTCAAAATAGGAACACTTACACTGGCAACTGTTGCATTATTCTTTCAGAGGCTCTTGTCTTGTAGCTGTCAAATGTGTACCTTGCCATGCCACTGGCTTCCACTGAGAAGAGAGAAGCCCCCTCCATTGGCATCCTTAAATCAACTGACTAGTTCCATCTTTGGACACTCAACGCTGGCTGTTTCCACACTGCTTACCTTGTCCTGGAAAACAGTGAAATCGTGTGCGAAATCACGCAAGAAGACGCTGTTATCTCACAAAATCGCGCAAGAAGATGCTGTTATTGCGTGAGAAGATGCGATAGCAGCGTCTTCTCGTGAGATTTCACGCGAGATTTCGCTGTTTTCCAGAACAAGGTAAGCAGTGTGGAAACGGCCCTAGTCATTGTCAATATACTGAATTTGTTTCTTTTCCTCTCCTCTTTCCTCATAACTCTCATTCCTTCAATATCATGTCTATTAAATTGTAATCTGTTTCAGCAGGGTTGTTGTTACATGTTTCTTTGCACAACACATCATAAAAATAACAAAATTGCGTGTGTGGGGACAGGTTTTATCGATAGAAATCCATCAGTTGTCCAAGCCCTCAAATAAGAAATGAAAAAGTAGAACTCTGTAGAGGTAAAAAAAAAATGTAGAACCCAAAAATCGATAGAATTTATATATAATATATATATATATAATAAATAAAGATGCCACAGGAGATACAGACCAAGGAATTTCTGAAAAAAATATCAACTGAATCTTACTATCCCCCCCTAATCTAGGCGTGAACTCTTAAATGAATTACTTCACTGTGCCACTTTTCTTTAGTGCTTCTGTTTTTTCCAAGTACCCCTAAATTGTCCTTAGACAAAATACAGTGTTATTAGGGCATGTTCTTAGACATTTTATTTTAAAGAAACAGTTTTGTTTTAAAGCAACAATCGTTTGACTACCATGGCCGTCGTCACACGGGCATCTCTTCCGTTAAATTTACAGCATATAGCGTCCTACCTGTTATCGGCACAGTAACGTTTCTTTGGGTCACCTAACGGCTCTTCGCGCCACCAGCTGTCCACACCGAAGCACTCTGTTCTGTTCTCTCTAACCGCGCAGAAGCAGCTCCCCCCCCTTTTTAAAATTATTCTGGCGTTTAATTCCGCTATAACGGAATAACAGCATATAAAAATTCCGTTAGAGCAAAACATTACGACCCTTTTGTTTTTCCAACTTTGAAATTATATACATAGCCCTTTGCCCGCAGAAAACTCCCTGTCTCGCCTAGCCTACGTCCCCCTTCCATACATCACAACCTATTTCTTAAGGCTCTTTTAAAACTTTGGGATAGATACAAGAAGGTTCTCCTCCCAGCTGTTTCTAGATTCTCGGTACTCACGTCTCATAAGGGCATGCCTCAACAACATAATATAACAGCACTACACTCTTGGAAAGCTCTTAGAGATTTAAGATTACTAGACATAGCTACTAAGGAAGGTATCGTAAGCAGGGTAGAACTGAACAATAAAGTGGGCAGGGAAATCCCCTGGTTCTTCTATCTTCAACTAGGATATCTCTTGAAGGAACTGGATATAAAAGGTATAATGGCCAATCCGATAACTAAATTTGAAACTCTTCTAGACTCCCAATCACTTATCCGTAAAGGTCTCCTGTCAAAATTCTATCACATTCTGATTGCAGCCAAAAAACCGCACACTGAGGTACTGCTTGACAAGTGGCAACAGGATTGCGGGACAGTAATTTCGCAGGACGATAGAGAGCAAGTCTGGACATCTGCACTGTTTAATTCCCCTGTCACCTGTGTGAGACTCCAAACCTACAAGCTTATCCACAGGTGGTACCTCACTCCTCAAAAGCTGGCGAAAATATATCCTAGCAGGTCTTCCCTTTGCTGGAAAAAGTGCGGAGGGCAAGGTACTTTCCTGCATTGCTGGTGGGAATGTACCTACGTAGCTGACTTCTGGCAGGCGATTCTCCGTGAAATTTCTCGTATTACATCTTATGAGATACCCTTACGCCCGGAACTTGTTTTCCTGGATCTTTGGAAAGATTTGGCAATTCCCAGACTAAGGAAAGATTTGATCAGAACTCTCTTGGTAGCTGCAAAAAATGCGATTGCACTCAGGTGGAAATCGCACTTTCCACCCAATCTTGATATATGGTACAGAATGGTGTGGGATCACCTTATGATGGAAAAGATAACGGACAGAATCAGATTGTTGCAGAACCCCTCTAAAACTACACAGTTTTACGCGAAATGGTATCCTTTTTTGGACTTTCTATCCCAGAATTCATGGCTGGTTTCTAAGCTACCCTATTACGCGGTTATAAACCCTGAGATTTGAGTTATAGGCTTGTTATGTGATATATTGGATTTTCTTGTTTATCATTCTCCCTACAAAACTAACGCCTACCGTATACTGTATTTAAACGTCGTCAAATGTATACACCTCTTATCTAATTGTGTGCAAACTGCTGTTATTACTCTCTTGCTTTAGCTTGATTATGTATAGCACCATGTTATGTTTATGCAGTTACTGTTGCTCTTGTTATATGTTATTTGTTGAAAATTTCTTAATAAAAAAAAAAAAAAACTCCCTGTCTGACGTGATCCCCATCGCTGACGACTCTGCCATGGCGATTGAGTCATTTTTACTTCAGCAGAAAGTTTGCATTGTGTTATGTCGTTATGGCGTTATAAGGACATAATAAAATAAAAAAAGGGGAGTCACAGGAAGAAATGGATTCTGGGATTGAAGGGAGGGCATAGGACGTTGCGAGGCGAACTACATCGATGTGAGGCATTCACACTGAGGCACAAAATAGCGCGACTATCAAGCACAAAGCAGAAGAGAGAAAATCGCTACAGTGTTGGAATAAGGTGGGTGTTTGCCGGGAAATAGTGCCATTTTAGCGCTAAATAAAAGCCCGTGTGACGACGGCCCATGTATACCAGCCTGTTTTAACACCACCGTAAAGCTGCTAAGTAGCACAATAAGTAGACATGTTGTGTTTATTTATTTTTATTTATTTTATTTACATCATTTATAGTCCGCCTTTCTCACTGAGACTCAAGGTGGATTACACAGTATGAGGTTAATACAATCAGTATCAAGTATGTACATTTCAATACAATACCAAAAGGGAAACATATACAAGTTTAAAGACATAGCATTAGCAAGGATCCAAGACATAGTAGAGATACTGAAGCAAAACATAATCAATCTAGGACTAACATTAGACAGCATGGAGTGATGGTTGTACATAGGAGTACAAATTTAAAGCAGCAGATAATATATGAGGCAAAAATGGTAATGAAGTCTATGATCCCCAACTTGTTAGTGAAGCACCTGAGACCCTGTCCCTGCAATGCAGCCCTCCCATTTGAGTAAAAAGACTTTTTGAATAGTTTGGTTTTGCATCGTTTACGGAAAGCCAGGAGAGTGGGGGCTTTTCTGACTTCCTCAGGCAGGTCATCCCCTTGATATTTGCCTAATTCAAATGTGTATTTTAAAAATTTATGTACATCATCAAGAAGACCATTTCCATCCTGGCAAATTTCCAATTTTTGTTTCTTGTATACATACCATTTTGATATTTTTATGCAATTGGCACAAAAACAAGCATCAATTTGAACTGCAATGCTTTTATTTTGTTAGATTTCTATCTCATCCTCCCCGCAAACAGACTCAGGGCAGCTAAAAGAAACAAAACATCAATAAATACAGTCTTAAAAACACACAAAACTATAGAAGTTATTACCAATCACAGTAATTCAATTCCAAGCATAGTTAAAATACACAGGCCACAATGATAGGCATAAGCTTAAATTCTGCAAGGTCGGTTGTGGAATGGTACCAGAGCAGGATGGAAAACAGGGCATGGCGGTCACAAAAAAAGATGGAAAGGGGGACGGATGCCGGTCCTCAACCAAAGGCCCAGTGGAACATCACTGTCTTACAGGCTCTGTGGAACTTCAACAGATCCTGTAGGACCTGGATCGCCAACAGAAGTGCATTCCACTAGGCTGGAGCCAGAGCTGAGAAGGCCCTGGCCCTGGTGGTCTCCATCCTTTGGGCTGGAGACCACCAGTAATTGCTTATCCACAGAACACAAGGCCCTACGGGGGACATAATGGGAGAGACAGCCCCACAGGTATGTCAGCCCCAGTCTGTTGAGGGCTTTGAATAACAGATTCACTTCATTGTGCTTATTGAATTGAATTGTGCTTATCTGGTCAGGAAAAGAAAAACTTTTGGTTTCATCCTAACTGTGTGGAATCCATGACTGATGCAATGAGAGTTGCCCTTAAATGGAAGATGTTTTGCTTAGTGGAACTGAAACATGGCATCCAACCCCACTGCAAAGCATGGCTGCTGGGGTGCTGTTCTCAGAGCTAGGCAGCTGTTTGCCTCCCCCTCATTTCTAAAAATGTCTTCCTTCATTCAGGTTTGTTTGACGGAACGAGAGGGCTTCAGCTGCCCCTCCAAAATCACCTGATCAAATGGAGCTGATTCCCTTTCTGGAACTGTGTTAATAGCCTTTCAAACTTCATTACAACATTTTGATGCAAAATATAATGGATAATTTGGTTGTGAGCATGTGACCACTCTCTGATTAGTGTTCTGAAACAAACTGCCATCTAATTAGGGCCGTAAAATGTGAACGGTTGCAGACATTGAGAGAATAACAATGCAGTCCTAAACAGAGTTATACCGTTCTATTTATATTAATGTCAGTGTGCTTAGAAAAGTTGTAAATTGCTTAGGATTGCACTGTAAGAAAATTGTATAAACATGAAACCTCCAGAAGTTTTAACGTACTGGAGGAATTCCCAAGTAAATATGCTTTTAAAAAAAAATTGGATTAGATCTTAATATGTTCTGCTGCTTATAATTGCTGTGTGTGGAAACTGCCCCCTCTCCATATATTTACAGGCTATTTAATGTCAAAGTTTTTAACACAGCCTACTTCTTTCTAAGCTCTCCTTTTTTCAGGATTCACTTTTGTGTCTCTGCCCCCACATGCTGCATTAACAAGAACCATCTTCCCACTTCGCCAATTAATTATTCTCACCATAAACAGATGCTCGCCAAATTTAGAAGGCCAGAGAGATATGGGTGTTATTACTTCTGGTTTAAGTTTGACGTCATATCCAATTTGCAGCACAACTTTTGAAGCTCAAGAGAATGAAAAGTCTATTCTATGAAGTATGAGAGAACTAATGGAAGGTGTGTCTGTCCAATAAAACTCTTCCTTGCTATAGATTTTTTTTTTGCAGTTGTGTGCTTTATCAGAATTCTAGTGCAAGAGAAATCAGATGGCCCCTTTGACCCAGTAAATACTGCCTAGCTTGGCAGGGCTAATGCTGAAGGTTTAGGCTTTATCTGAATCATGAAGGAGTTTTCCAGTCCAGTGAAATCATAGAGTGATTAAAGAGAATGAGGAATAAGACAAATCAGTGGCTATGTAAAAAAAAAAGGGAGGGGATTTTGGAAACAGAAATTCCACTCCTCACAATAACGCTACTGGTAATAGCAGAAAAGTGGGGGAATTTAAGCTGTAAAATGTCATCACACCCATGTAAATCCATCTGATGTGCTCAATGCACAAGAATTTTAAAACCTGCTCAGAGAAGGCTCCCATAAGAAAGGTGATCATGAGTAGAAGTGAACTGATGGCTGGATTGTGCAAACTACCAGCAACATTAACAGTTGACACAATTCATGGCGAATTAACAGCAAATTAACTGGTATTAAAGAGGGGGAAAATTAGACTGAAGATAGACTCCAGCTAATCAATATGTTCGGACTCGGGTTGCTTCAACACCAACTGCTTCAGCTTGCTAGTCACAAAAAGGAGCCAATTTTTTATGATTAGTTTGACCGTTTGTTGACAGTTTGTGGCTGTTTGGCAGGATGCTCCACTGTACTCATTCCTAGTAGTGCAGTTCAGTGAAACTAGGGTTGTTAATTAGAATTCTCTTAATTCCTCTTTGCCAAATTTCTTCCTGAAATTGAGCAATTTTTTTTCTATTCCTTGTATTGTTGAAGGCTTTCACGGCCGGAGAACGATGGTTGTTGTGGGTTTTCCGGGCTGTATTGCCGTGGTCTTGGCATTGCAGTTCCTGACGTTTCGCCAGCAGCTGTGGCTGGCATCTTCAGAGGTGTAGCACCAAAAGACAGAGATCTCTCAGTGTCCTGAGAGATCTCTGTCTTTTGGTGCTACACCTCTGAAGATGCCAGCCACAGCTGCTGGCGAAACGTCAGGAACTGCAATGCCAAGACCACGGCAATACAGCCCGGAAAACCCACAACAACCATCTTTTCTATTCCTCTTTTTAGGAATCTGAGTCCATTTCAAATCAATTCCTCTTTCAGGAAGAGAAATATTTATTTTTATATATATATATATATATATATATATATATATATATATATATATATATATATATATATATATATATATATATATATATATATATATATATATATATATATATATATATATACAATGAGCATAGCTGAAAAATAAAGAACAAGTTGACCCATTAAAGAAACAAACACAAGCCAGGACTTGACTGAATGTATCCTTGCTGCATCAGACTGCTTTTTACCCTTTGTATCATATTACAGTGGCACAACAGGCAGAAATCCACAGATGAAGAAATCTACTCTATCATGATTAAAAATGAACTCAAAGATACATTAATGAGCGATCAAAGAAAATCCCTCTTTTGAAAGAGGAAAAATTATAAGAGGAACCAATTGCTATATCTGAAAAAGAAAAATTTGGAAAAAGACATTCCACCACTCCAACAAGTGAAACTGGCTTTTCCTGAAGTGATAGCTGTCAAAAGTCTTATGGGTATTTTTATAATCAGCAATTGGTATTGGGATCTAATATTCTAATCCTGTATTACCACAATTGTTTATGTCCCATCTAACATTTTCATTTTAAAAATATATCTCCAGCCCCTTCCACATTTCTATTCCACCACATACACACCCTTTTGTAACTTCGGCCCTTGCAGTTGTTTTATGTTACACACCAAAAGCCAGTGCTCTAGCAGAGATAGGAAGGTTTGGAAGGGCACTGGCTGCCTCTGACAATCTACACAGTAAAATTCAGAAATTTTGTGGAATCTCCATTCACTCCTCCCAGCCTGCAAATTAAACAGTTGCTTTGCTCCATCCAAAAGCTTACATTCCCAAAGCTCTACATAGAGGTAGCCTGAGATTTGCAAAAGATATATTCTAGCCCTGGATGACATCCCCCCACCCCAGCTCTTTGGTGCACAGGGAAGGGCCACCTATCGCTACTTGATATATCATACACACTGGATATTGCTAGAACTGAGGCCTGGTTCTCACTGAGGTAATAACTCCATCTAGCCTATACCACATTAGAATGTCAGTGAGAACTCACATGTTTGAACATTCCTCTACATAAAAAAAATGCCAGTGCATGGAATACTAGCTTCTAAGGGAGAAGGTTATAGTCCTTCGCCTTGACAGGCTAGTTTTCTGTGTAGGGGTATTTTCCTTTACAAAGAAGCCCTGAATTATGGGAGCCCTCTTTTCCATTTCAAGTGGTACAGTTACCACCTCGTTGAAAACTAGGGCCATTTCCACGCTACTGACCTTCATCCGGAACGATCCGGAACGTTGCGAAAAAAGTCCGGAAGATAGCATCTTCTCGTGCGAGTTTGGCACGATGTCGTGCAAAACTTGCGTGAGAAGACGCTATCTTCCGCGTCGTTGTGCAAAACTTGTGTGAGAAGATGCTATCTTCCGTGTTTTTTCATGACGTTCTGCAGCATTCCGGATGAAGGTAAGTAGTGTGGAAACGACCTAGGTTTGTATTAATGTGAAGTAAATAAGAAAACAGGCACTTTGGCTTTCAGCATATTGATCAGGAAAATACTGTAAAGGTCCCATTGATTGTAGATTTGTTTGTTTGCTTTTAAATAGACTGATGGTATCCAAGAATCTATAGGCATTTACACAGCTCATAGAAAAGAATCTGTATTGTGATTAGTATAATTCTAAACTGGTCCTCTCTTATTTTATTAAACTTATTTTGAAGTGGTTTGTTTGTATTTCATATTGTGTATTTTTTACTGAGCAGCCGATGTGGAATTAGTGGGGCAGGACGGATATGTGATGGAGATGGGAGGGAAGCCGTAGCAGTTAAGATAGGGGGAAAGCCTCCAATAGAACCACCCAAATCCTCTCACACCCTTTTCTCTAGGAGCGGTGGAGAGATGAACCACAATGTTTAAAGACAAGTTAGCATCTCAAGGAGACATAACCAAAATACCCAGACTTTCCCCATGCTTTCTTGTCTGTACGGCTGTCTCTGAGAGCCAAGCTACAAGTGATAAATTACACTTGCCTGGCAAGTGAACAGACTCACGTGTATTCTTCCCTGTTCACTTGCCATTCACTTGCTCTCCATTAGGGTTGCCGGCTCCATGTTGGGAAATTCCTGGAGATCTGGAGAGGAGAAACCTGGAGAAAGTGGGGTTTGGGGAGGGAAAGGACCTTGGCATGGCATAATTCCATAGAGCCCACCTCCCAAAAGTAGCCATTTTCTCCAGGTGAACTGGTCTCTGTGGCCCGGAGACCAGTTGTAGTTCCGGGAGATCTCCAGCCACTACCTGGAGGCTGGCAACCCTACTCTCCACAGTGGAGTGCAAGTGAATAGCAAGTGAACAGGGAGGAATACACGTGAGTCTGTTCACTTGCCAGGCAAGTGTCATTCATCACTTGTAGCTTGGCTCTGAGTGTTTGTTTAACAAGGCACAGATATGACTGGAGGAAAGTTCATGCCACAAGATAGCTGAGCATGAGGTTCTCTGGATATTTGAAAGACGTGCTGAATACTATTTCCAGTCAGGGAAATATGTGAAAAACCACAGAATATTTGTATCTTTCCCCTTGTATGCAGGCCATATTTATTGCTTAAATCACAAGATAAAAAGACTTGCGTTTATAAAAAACAGGACTAGGAATTGCTAAAGAATAATGAAAAGTTCTATTGTACTTGTCGTTCTTTGTGTGATTTATCATTTCCATCTCAAAGCATATATTTTGAACAATAGTGTACAGATAATAGTCTTAGGAAGGCAACAAGCATAAGAATATAAAGTAATGTTCAAGTTTAGAGACACATTTTCATTGTGACACAATATGCTAAATGAGTATTAAAATGGTTTTGGGAGAACCAGATTTGAATACCCACTTTGCCATGAAATCTCATTATACTAACACTGCCCACTGACCTCTCCTACTGTCTTGAAGTCTCAGAGCCAAGCTACAAGTGACTTTTTTCACACGTAGAACACTTGATCGTTTTTGCAAGTTTTCCTGGGAACTGAAGTCCCAGGGTCCTTCCCCTCTCTGTTAGAATCGCTGCCTGAAGAGCCAGAGAAAGCCAGCGGCAACAGCAGCTTTTGCAAAGCCAGAGCAGCTCCCCGGGAGCAAGACGCCCAAGGAGAAAGCTACAGCTGCCCACCCCCAAAGATCGTTGAGAGCAGGCTTGTGACTGGAGGAACGATTTGCAAACATTGCTTCTGCTACTGGCTTTCTCTGGCTCTTCAGGCAGCGATTCTAACAGAGAGGGGAAGGTCACTCGAACCTCAGTTCCCAGGAAAACTTGCAAAAACAATCAAGTGTTCTACACGTGAAAAAAAGTGACTTGTAGCTTGTCTCTCATTTCTGGGTGCCAATGTTAGGAGTTAGATTTTTTAAAAAAAAACCTTTTTGAACTGTGGTAGTTACTCACTGCCACCACTAGGAGATGCTTATAAATTACAGGTTTTATATTGGTATTGGAACAGTTTCACTTCTGGACTGACTGCACAGTTTGTCCAGTCGCATTATTGAACAGAATGCTCCTAGTCAGCCTGCATATCTCCGTATTAGAACATAAACTGTGTGTGTGAGAGAGAAATGAGGTCTATCATTCCCTCTTCCTCCCACTTTACTTTCAGCACCTTAAGGGAGAATTGTGACTAGAGCACCCGACAAATGGGTGGTCTTCCAGACCACACATCAGATTTTATACATCTTATTAACTAAGCACACATATTGAAAAGACAGATATTTGGTAAAGATCTACGGATAGGTGGAAAAAAACCCAGAAAATAGTAATACTAGAAAATAAATGAAAAATACAGTTGCTAGATCTACTTACAATGTATAAGTATCTCTTCCTGAGAGAGATGATCCAAAACTTCTCCTTCTTTATCCCAGCATCTGGGCATGATGAAGATTTAACAAAACCTTTATGTAGACCTCACAAAGGTTTGTACCCCTGGCTCTTATCATTTATGGTTTCCCTGTAGTTTGGGAGTTTCCTTCTTGGACCATTTCCCACCGAGTACATTTTTGACCAATCAGTTCTAAAATAGAGATGAAATGATTATTGCTGATATTGATAAATAGGTCCTTTAGTGAAAATTTGTGCTTTTTTCTCATGGATAGATGACATCTTCTCATGGATAGACAGGGCTTTTTTTCAGCAGGAACGTGGTGGAACAGAGTTCCGGAACCTCTTGAAAATGGTCACATGGCTGGTGGCCCCGCCCCCTGATCTCCAGACAGAGGGGAGTTTAGATGACTGGAGCGGCGCAGAGGGCAATCTAAACTCTCCTCTGTCTGGAGATCAGGGGGTGGGGCCACCAGCCATGTGACCATTTTCTCCGAGGGCGACCCACTGAGTTCCACCACCTCTTTTCCCAGAAAAAAAGCCCTGTGGATACATTATATGTTAATGTCTGCTACTGTTGTAAATGAAGGTTTCAAGGTTAATAATGGACCAACTATCTATGCTGATCATGCATCAGTAATGGTGCGGATTGCATTAGTGAACACTAAGAACAGACCAAGTTGGAGATTGAACAGTTATCTAATTAACCAATAAGCAATTCTGGAATTTATGAAGAAAAAATAACCTGAAGCCACAGAGCTCTTTCAAACATACTTATTTTGTTGCTCAGTTTCTAGAGGTTGTAGGGAAGTGCCGAAGCGATGTGTCTTTAGATATGGATTTTATTTAAGTTTAGTTTTATTGTTCAAGACTTTGATCTAAGAAAGAAAGAAAGAAAGAAAGAAAGAAAGAAAGAAAGAAAGAAAGAAAGAAAGAAAGAAAGAAAGAAAGAAAGAAAGAAAGAAAGAAAGAAAGAAAGAAAGTTGTTGAATTATTTAAGCTTATGGTGCAATTTGTGGATTTTAAAATGAGATATAATATAGAAGTGAGCATAAAGAAGTAAAGGGCCCAGTTTTTGGACTGTAATTGGATTACTGAGGCCATTAACATTGCAATCCTATGCAATGTTACTCTAATCCTGAGCCATTTGGTTTCAATACGATTAGACTGCTATAAGTCTGCATAGCATTGCACTGTATGTATCTTGGTTTAAATATATAATATAGATCCACTTGTGGTACATAATTTAGATTTAGTTAATGCTAAAGCTAAGACAAATATATAATGGCTTGGCAGAGAAGCAGTACTTAAGATGAAAATTTTGCCACAATATTCTTATATTGACCTCCAGCATGCCCCTTTTCAATTAATCTATTTATCTATCTGGTACTGCTCATACAGTTATCACCTTAAGCAGAGATTAAAATGGGGGAAACTTTACTTAATATTATTTCTCTGGAATTTAATTATTGCCCCTATATATTTTGCCACAGAAAGGGTAACATCTTTCAATTAATCAATGACCTAAAATTCAAAGAATTTTGAATAAATTCATTGGAAGAAAAAACGATCTAGAGAAAAAAATCTTCTTCAAGCCCTCCCAATAATGTAGGTTTTTCTGCTCCTAGTATTATTAATTATTATGTGGGCTCACTGTTGAAAATTATTTTAGAATGGTTCTGGAAGGATGAAGGTAGCTTAACTTGGGATGTTGAAAATAAAGGTATTACTATCCCATTATCCTTTTGGATTTGGCATAAAAAACTGGACAGAGAAAATTATGGATGTAATAAGACTTTGTCCATATTAGTTCAGGTATGGGATAAGATGCAAAGTAAATTTACTGGTAATTTCTCTCTGATTCCAGTGATTCATAATGATTTTTGCCCATTTGGAGTATTCATCTAAGATGTATCGATGTCTATACAGAAAGTTGAATGAAACTGTGAGACTATTTTGCTGAGAAAGTAGGCCCAACCACAGTTAGGAGGCGGGAATTTATTTCGATAAGAGAATGTGTTAATAAAGTTGGAAGAATTTGGAGGAAATGGCTGTTTAACCCACTTGTTCTAAATTTTATAATTTGCTTTAAGGTAATAAAAAGACCAACAGCAATTATCAAAAAAGTTGGGAGAAAGTTCTTAAGTATTAAGTAACACCTACAGTTTGGAATATTATTTTTTAGAAATATAAGGAAAACATCTACAGATATGGAGATTAGAGAAAATAGTCTCTGGAAATGATAAACTCAGAAGAAATGATGTTGTCCCGATAGTGAGGCGAAGTGTAGAACACAAACAATTAGGGGCTATAATGCAAAGTCTGACTGAATAATATCAATCAGATTTCTTGGAAAGTCTATCAATGTAACCATCATTCAAGTTTATTCCTTTACTACAGTTGCTGAAGAGGAAGAAATTAAAAGCTTTTATGCAAGTGTTCAGAAAGAACTTGATTTTACACCTAAACAAGGTGCATTGATAATCACAGGTGTCTGGAATGAACAAGTAGGAAACAAAGCAGAATCAGTGTTAGAAAATTGGGAGTAGGATTATGAAATGAGGCAGGAGAGCAACTCAGTTGTGTGAAAATAACAATTGGATCATAGTAGACTCATGCTTCAGACAACCAAATAGACGGTTGTTTATATGGATGTCACTGAATGACCATTACAAGAACCGAATAGATTACATCATCAGAAGCAAAAGCTCTATTTTCTCTGCTAGTACAATACCCAGAGATGATTATGGTACAGACCATGAGTTGTTGTGCATTGAAGCACAAGATGGCAGCCAAGTTAAATTTAGCCCAAACATGAGGAAAATGCATATGATAGAGGTTAAATAATAGGAAGCTTTGGACAGACTGGAATGAAGGGAAGCTTTGGTACAATGAGAAGCATGTCAAATAGTAATATACAAATGCATATCAGGAAAATTTCATGAGCTGAAACCTTTTGAGAGTAGTGCAAATGCCACAGAAGAGACTGCGAAGGCACACTGTTGTGTGCGGATTCTCTGACAGTGGTGTTTCTCACAGTCATGCTGTGGGGACCTGCACTAGAGATGGGCATGAACGGGGGGAAAACCGAACCGTGCATTTCATGGTTCATCGCATTTCATGAACCATGAACTTTCATGAACCTGCCCCGGTTCACGAATTGGTTCGTGAAAATGTCACATTCAGGTCAGCAAATCGTCACTTCCGGGCCAGCAGAAGGCCAGTTCCACGTCAGCAGAAAGTCTGCAAGAAGTCCATCCCCTGTTGCCTAGGAAACTGATTGGTGCCAGGCTGTCTGCAGTGACAAACCAAAAAATGAACCAAATGAACCAGCCTAAAGTTCATGGTTGTTTGTCAGAAATGGGCTCTGACGAACTGTTGATTCGCAAATGATGAACCAGCATGGTTCATCATGAACTTTGGTTCGTATTTCGGTTTGTGTCCATCTCTAACTTGCACTAGCATTGATGGGTTTAATGCTTAGCGTATCTGATGTGGTCCAATAATAGCATGTGTTGATGGGCCTTGCTGACTGAGAATCTAATTCTGTTGGAGTTGCTCTGTTTGCTGAATAATGCATCAAATTAAACCATCGCTATGGTAGATTGATCCACTTTAGGTTGATTGTAGGGAGACGGCAGTTGGTTTATCTTAAATCTGAATAATGTAAGCTTAGCAACTTGAGTGATGTCGTTGGATCAAATTACTTAATAACAAGAGAGGCTATGCTGGGAGTTGACATTGTAATGGAAGAACCAATCCTTTTCATTAAAGCTGCATGGTTTTGGTTTTTTAAATGAAGAAGACGGTTTTCTTGGGTTGTGGGATTCAGTGTTTCAGGTTGTTGTTGTGGGTAGCCCGCAGTATAAGACTCAGGGAGACCTGACAGTAAATCCCTACCCTGGTTGTTGTGCTAGAACCACCGGCCAGCCTAATTAGGGCTGCCAACCTCCGGGTGGTGGCTGGAGATCTCCTGGAATTACAACTGATCTCCAGGCAACAGAGATCAGTTCCCCTGGAGAAAATGGCTGCTTTGGAGGGTAGATTCTATGCCATTATACCCTGCTTTTAAAGAGTTCAGCATTTTCAATCTTCTAAATTTTAACTTAATATCCAAATATTTTGATATCCAAATCTACCTATTTTGATTGGATAATAGGATTTTTTTTTTGTTCGAGTGATACATTTTCTAACTTTAACTATTATTTTTTCCTACCTCGTAAATGGCAGAAATTAAGATACATATGGCAGCATAGAGCACTGCAGTTTGCAGCTCTGTCTCAAGTATTGGTATACTTGCTTTTATTTCTTAGCGAACATGAGGATATTTATACTTTACAATTCCATAAATATGTCACATATACATATTAAAGTATAAATATCCTCATTATTTAGTACATTTTAAATTATATTTTTGTATGTTGTTAAATTAGAAAAAGAAGCTACAGTTTGATAGGAAAGGTGTGGGTGTGTGTGTGTGTCAGGCTATGGATGACAGGATACAGCAGACAGATCTCTATTTGCAGTAAGACACAAGTAGTTAGTCATATGTCTTTTATTCAGAAATCAGATCATGTCTATATACAGGTCCATAAGACTACTTAGAAGCAAGGCAGACATCTAAGCAGCATGACTAGAAGTTGACAGGAATGACATCATGTGAGAGAAACTTCTCTTTTAACATTCTAGTTTACTCCTTTCTCCCCCCTCCCAATACTTTGGCGCTCTCTTGGTGTGAGAACATTTCACATATTTGTGATATCAGGATGAGTTACCAGGAAGCAAGACACAGCGTTGTCTGGGAACGAGCACAAGGTCATAAGAACTGGAAGCTGTTACATTCCAACAGATAAACACCTGTGAAAGCCTGAGAAAAGAATAGTTATGATACTAGCAAAGTGATATTGAGCTATAGCCGGATACACTGTATTCAGGAGAACAGAATCAAAATTGGCATGGATGGGGCTCAGACATGACAGGTTGCGGATTATAATGAGATAAGGCAGCAGAGTAGTAGAGTTTGATATTAGCTCAGTGGAAATAAGTAGACAGACTTCTGTGGTTCTAGCTCTATAAAAATACTTTACTGCATAGCAGGATAAAAAGGGTACGTTGTTAAAGTAGATGCCTTGGGTGAAAATCCTGGGTTCTGTATTCACTTGCATTGATGCGATAAGTGTATTCATGGCTGGAATGGATGCTCAGCTGTGCTTCACACGTGTGTGTGTGTGTGTGTGAAAGGCAGAGTGTGAATATCACTATCACATGTGTCATACAGGCAGGTTCCTCAAGGGGCTGGCCTGGCTACCGTTCCAGACCAATTGTGCACAGTGGCAAAGCTCCCTGGCTAATCCTGAATCTTGAGAGAGAATAAATAGCTAAATTGGCTGGAACTGTACCCTTAAATCCCTGATGCTGTGACACTGAAAGCAGAAGAGTTATTTTTTTGCTTTTGTTCTTGGAATAAAATTTCCACGGTAGATAAACACACCCACACTACATCATGTGCATGTTTTATTTTTCTGGGCTGTATGATCAGAAATCTTAATTTGTTTGTTGTGCTGAGGAATCAAGATAGCAGTTTGTATAACTTTTTTTTTAATTGAACATATACTATGTGAAATGTGTTAGCATTATGAGAAAGACGTGGTGAAAAATACTTTTCATTTCCATGTCTCAGTACTAGAAACATTCGCAATCATATCTATTAAAACACCAAGCCCTCAGCTGCATTTATAACCTCAACAGCAGGACCCGTTTTAAATTATTCACAGCCTACGCTGGCTCTTCTCTTGTGCTCACTCTCCAGTGATCAAATCCAGCAGGAGGCCTCCTGCTGTTTCGACACTTGTGTAGAAGACGGACTCTCAGCAGGTACAGCAGGCCATCATGGGCTCATGGAGGTTGGACCTGATGAAATCGCCTCTGCCACAAAATCATTAGAGGCACAGAGCCTGTTTCCTTCTTTTTAGGAAATAAGCTTTGTTGTTGTTAGGTGCTGTCAAGTCGCCTCTGACCTATGGCGACCCTATGAAGGAAAGTCTTCCTAAACGTCCTATCGTTAACAGACTTGCTCAGATCCTGCAAACTAGAGGAAGTGGCTTCTTTTATTGAGTCAAGCCATCTCGTTTTAGGTCTTCCTCTTCTCCTACTGCCTTCTACTTTTCCTAGCATTATTGACTTTTCCAGAGAATCTTGTCTTCTGATGATGAGACCAAAGTACATTAGCCTCAGTTTTGTCATTTTAGCTTCTGGGGAGAATTCAGGCTTGGTTTGATCTAGTACCCACTTATTTGTCTTTTTGGCTGTCCATGGTATCCGCAAAACTCTTCTCCAGCACCACATTTCAAATGAATCAATTTTCTTCTTGGCAGCTTTCTTCACTGTCCAACTTTCATATCCAACAAGCTAAGCAACAACAAATAGAAAATTGTGGTGATGCAGAGCTGGTACAACCCATTTCAGGTCAGGTCAAGACCTCCTTGTGGGCCCCAACTTACCACACACATATATTATCATTGGCTGATCTGCTGTGAGGGCCTGTGTAACTCTTGCTAGTTCTCCTTCTACTGGACCTCAGATGACCTAATGCCAACTGCAGTTCTCATGTGCCCTTTAACCAAGGACAGGTTAGAGTCTCCCAACGGACCCATAGGCTACAAGTAAATTACAGAAACATCTAGAAATGGGCAGCAAATGATGTATTCCATTATCCATGACTTTCAGGAAGGACTTGGTGGGGGGTAGGTTCTGAAATTGATACTTGTGATTCTTCACACACATATGCACTGTGCTGGGCTTTAATATGCTTGTGCTGAAATATGGTTGTCAGGTCAAGGCTGGCAACCAGTAGGAGGGCTTGAGGCAGGGACAAGGGTGTGTGTGATGTCACTTCCGGGTTATACCCAGAAGTGATGTAGCGGTGTCAGTAACAGCACTGTTTATAAATTTTATTCCTCTAGGGGGGATTTTATTCCTCTAGTGGGGAGGGCTGGCCAGTGCCTGGCTCTCTGTTGCCAGCCCAGGGCTGGGAAGCTGAGGGCCTGGTGTGCTGGGTGTTCATCTATGTCTGATCCTTCAGAGACTGCCTCCTCCTGCAGTGCCTCTGTCACTGATCATGAATCTGGGTCAGGTTCACTGGCTGCCTCTTCCTCAGAAGAGTCCTCCGCATCTCTTTAATTGGCTGGTCTGGTCCATGAAACCAATGCTCAGATGCTGGTCAGTGATGTCACTGAGGGCAGTAATGTCACTGAGGTCAGTGATGTCACTGAGCTGGGTAAATGTGTCAGACATATGCCTAAACCACTGTTGGCACTGCCATTTCTGTAGGAATAAATGAAAACACAGAATTGGTAGTCCATGGCATAAAAACCCCTGAGACTTGAAGGTCATCAGGAACATTAAAAAATTCTCAGAAAAGGACTGTCACCCATGTGAATTTTTAAGCTCATCTTTGGGATGGAGAGAGAACTGAATTTTCCCCTTGCTCTTTCCTGCCAAGTTGTTGACATCGAGGAGAGGCGCTCTGCTTTTCCTCTTCCCGGTTTTCTTTTTTAATTTAACGTTATCTCTTGCTTTCAGTGTTGATGTAAATTAAAATTAGTTGTTAACTTTATGATGATGAGGTCATTATAATGCAGCTCTATTGTATATTGATTACACTTGAGCTTCATTTGCTTAATGTGTCACAGAGTTTATTAGGTCTTTCCAAACATTCTTCACAATAGGAGAGGGGGAGAAAGGGGAGGAAGGAGTTTGGGAACAGATGCTTAGCTTAATTTGAAGCAGTTCACTGACGTGGACAGAGCGAGGGGCAATTTATACTTCCTGAGGACCTGTCATGTGAGAGCAAAGAGGAAGTGATGGATGGGAAGAAGTGAAAGACACAAACAAATGGGAGGTAGGGAAGCAAGTAATGAAGCAGAAACGAATCTAAAGCCAGAATCACCAACTTTCTAAAATCCCAGATAGGGTACTTTAGGCTTTTCTCTCCATTCTGAAGCCATCATCTCCACCCCTAGCTCACAGTGAAAGTAAAACTATGAAAACCAGTTAGCATTTTATTGGGGAGATCCAAGATGTCTCTCTTATTGGGACGTCCTATGAAAGACTCTAAGAAGTATTGTTACTTTGCACCAGCAAGGTACTGATATGCATCCTAACTGCAGCCTTTTTTAGTTTACCAGAACTTGGCCACAGACCATGGGATTTTGGATCCAAGGGTTGCTTCTCTGCGACAAACTTTGTGACCTTCCCCCAGCTTGCAGAGGTTCCTGAGACATCATGGGTTATTATTATAATTCAAATTATGCACAACACAATCAATAGTAAATAAAGATCACAGGTTATCATTGATTGGCCTTGCTGAGCTGATACAAGTCTGGTCTTCTGCCAGAGAACTAAGTATCAGCCAGGTATCGGTGCAATATGTACGCTGTTCCAAGTAATGCCGTCTTTTGCAATTCTGTACGTGTTATGTCAGAAAGCTGCAGTTTTTCCATATAAGTTGCAAAAAAATTTGAAATAGTTCCCAGTGCCCCGATGATAATGGGGACTACTGTTGCATTCTTCTTTCATAGTCAGGTGGTTTCTATTGCCAGATCTCTAATCATTTCTTCTTTTTCTTTGACTCTGGCATCCCCCGGAATTGCAATGTCTATTATCCAAACTTTTCAATTTTCCACAACTGTTATGTTGGGTGTATTGTGTTCAAGGTTGTTGTTGTTGTTGTTGTTGTTGTTATTGAATTTGTAGCCTGCCCTCCCAACAAGCGGGCTCAGGGCAAGTTACAACAAAAACAAAATACAGAAAAAACAATAAAATCACAAATCTTGTGATAGGGTTGCCGTATTTGAGTTCTTTCAATCCAGGTAACTTAATTTGCATGTTATGCAAATTGGTTGCTAATTATGCAAATCCAAGCACGTCAATTGTGTTATCTTGCCGGTTGCTTTGCATCTCCTACTGTCAACGACCACAGAAAGTGGAGGAAGGATGACAGGAACCATCTTTTACTTTGATCCTTTGCTCCGGCTCTCCTGGAGCTTGTCTTGGAGAGAGGGATCTAGGTTTCATTCGTTCTGTGAAACTTACTGCCAGTGAAAGCCTACAGGTTTCGTCCTGGTTTACTTTAAACCCCATCCTTTTAAATGAGACTAACTTCCAAACAAGCACACAGCTACAAACTTCTCTGATAACTCTCAACAATTCAGCAGTCCCAGGGCCAAGCTACACATGACGAATGACACTTGAACGGCAAGTGTATTTCTCCCTGTTCACTTGCCCTCCACTCAATCCACTTGCCGTTCAAGTGTCATTCGTCACGTGTAGCTTGGCCCTCAGTTGTTAGATTCAAAAGAGAGCCATACATGGAGGGCTGGAAGTGTTGCTTGCTTCAGTGGCCACAGCGTCCTCAGCGCGATTAGAGTTTGGTACGAGGGATAACTCTTCTTTCCATCACTGCAACAAAGGACTTACCTGATGGAAGGTGTAAATAAGTCAGTGAGCTAAGGGAGGAGATAGAACAGCATCTCAAGACCCTGTTTCGGTCTCAGTATAAGCCAATTCCTTGATGGCACGGCCTGTGAATCATCCATGCACTATTAATACAAGGTGTGTATGTCTTCAGCACAGCATGTTATGGATATAAGTATTTATATTATTATTTTAATGATCACTTTTTTTAAAACAATGACAACATGGTATATTTAGGGCTGTGATTCTTAATTGTGGATTCCACACATGGCCTTAGGTGGAGTAGGGGTCCTGAAAGGTGTATGTATGTACAAATATCCAGGAGGGGTATTGATTCCACTTGAAGCAAGTGGAATCTTCTCCCCCCTCTCCAACTTTGATGGCCTGTGTTGTAGGAATTGCTTGCTCTGCAACCGGGGACCAGTCCACCGGTAGCAGTCGGTTCGTTGCTTGGGTTTGCCTCTTACCGTAGGCATGTAAAGAGTGCAACTTCACTTGATCTTTCCCTAGTACTAAACTGATGTCTCTGCTAAGAATAATGTGCCAGCAGCAAAAAGGTCTTAAGCAAGACTGGAAGTTTTATTTAAAAAGGCAAAAGAGAATACAAGCAGAAAAACAAGGCACCAGCCCAGGGCCTCGTCTCTGCTGAACACTAGAACACTACAGAGATAGATACAGAGTATAAAATCTCTAGACATAAGAATGATACAAAACAACTAAGATATCTCCCCCCCCAATCAAGAGTTCAGAGACCTGTCAGGTCTCTGTCCTCTAACAAGAGAAGGGTCCCAAGCATCTTGTGTCTTCACCTTTTATAGATGGAAAATCAAAGGAATGCATAGTTTGACACCATCATCAATTACACAAACTTTGTTCCGATTACACAAATCTAATGAAGAATCTTACAAAAACATTGACCAGGACATCCTCTACATTTAAGATAGACTTCTTCTTTGATATGCAATCAGTTACATTGTAAATTACAAAGGAATGATCACTTTTTAACCAGCCATAACTTAGGATGGTCTGTCCTTTCCTGCGATAAGATAAGCTGTTTGCTCTGGTCCTTATTACCTTGCTCACAATGATTTACATGTCAAGACCAAAAGACCCTCTGAAGGCATTTAACAATCAGCAACTTTTGTGACTTTATCCGGTTTCAGTCACACAAAGTGAAACTTTCTGCCTGCTCTCAGACAAGGAACAGAGAGAGAGCATTTGGAAGATCTCTATGCCATGCTGAAGCTGGTTCCATATTACAAGCATAGGCCTGGTTCCAGCCCAATCCCAAAATTCTGACCACAGCCTGTCAGCATTCTAACAGAGAATTCTCAGGCAGTGCAATCCTAAGAAGAGTTACTCCAGTCCAAGCCCATTGGGCTTAGATTGGTGTAGAGATGGGCACAAACAGCAATACGAACTAAAAAAAGCCACGAACAGCCCAATCAGCTGTTCACGAACAAGCTGTTCGTGGGGCCCCATTCTAAACGAATAGGTGGTTGTTTCAAGCCTTGTTCATTGCTGTTCGTTGCTGTTCGTCAAGCCAGACAGTCTGGCACCTGCAATCAATTCCCTTGGCAACTTAGGCAGAGACTGCCTGAACTCTGTCTGAACTTCTGCTGTTGCCCTGGAAACCCCAATCTGGTAGGTCGTCCTTTCAAGTGTGGAGCTCCAAATTTGTTACAAGGAAGCAAAGAGCAGGGGGGAGCGGCCTCCCAGCTTTGGTTTTGCAGACAATGAGGGAGAGACAGTTGCTGCTGGCATTTTGAGAGAGAGACAGGGAGAGTGCATTGGAGCTTGAATTTTCTTTGAGTGTGGTGAGATAGGGATCTACCCCTTCAAGTTCCAGGGCTGCTGCCAGGCTCTGGGCCAAGCTATTATTTATTACTGGTACCTTTCCTGCTGCCTGTTCAGGTAAGGTTTCTGGGAGTTGTGCAGTAGGGATCTACCCCTTCAGGTTCCAGGGCTGCTGCCAGGCTCTGGGGCCAAGCTATTATTTATTATTGGTACACTTCCTGCTGCCTGCTCAGGTAGGGTTTCTGGGAGTGGTGTGGTAGTAATCTTGATGGCTGGAGGAGGGCCTGCTGCCCCTCACGAACAACGAACAAGGAACATGTTCATGAACAGGTCATGTTCGTCGATGCTGGTTGTTCATTGTTCGTGGATGGCAATGAACAATGAACACCATGTTCGGTTTTTTTTCTGTTCGTGCCCATGTCTAGATTGGAGTAACTTTGTTTAGGATTGCACTGTCAGTGTTTCAAACTGGACTTGTGAGGTGCTTGTGATGTGTGGCAGAGAGTTTTGAAATTGGAGAATCAGCTGCCCATATAATCTACTTGCTTTGGCAGGAGCAACACCCCCAGTCCTTCGTGCCACCTCTCCCCTCCTCCCACTCTTTCCCAAACTTTTCTTTTGAGGACAATTGTTTGTATGGAAAGATGAGGAGAGGGAGGGGAGATCATCTTTCACCTCTGAGTGATGAAATGAAGGCTTCCAAGCATGCATATAAGCCTTCATCACTGCCAAAAATGTTGGGTCCTGTGGTCATTCTTCCGGGCCCATTTTATCACAAGCCTCAGCATTCTTGGTGGTGATAGAACATGCTGGGAAGGCTCCATTTTGTTACAAGGGGCAGCAGTTCCTCAACTATCCTTAGGCTTTCCTGCCATGTTTCTCCTAGTTTCCCTCTTTACAAGATAAGAGAGGTGAGGTGGTGGTAGAGAAACACAAAAGAAGCTAGAGGCTGTGGTAAGAGGGCTGGCAGGAAGCTCCCCTTGGCGCTGAAATTTAGGTAACTCTGGCAAGACTGGGTTTTGTTCTGCATTAAGAGTCCCAGCCTTTGCCCATTGCTATTTTACCATTCAACCCTACCCATCCAACTCTCAACCCAACCTGACTTAGAAGGAAGAAAATTTGAGGAACTCTGTTATTCTGTTTACAGTTCCTTGTGTGTGATTTTTAATAGGGAGAAATTCCTTAATTCCACTTCAGGTCCTCTTGTTGCATATATATCCCATTCCACCAATTGCATGCAGTAGCAGATGTCTACTCTAACCCATGCATGAGACTCTCCACCCATATATATATTTATATATATACTAGCAACAAAGCCCATTGTGGGGAAAAATACAATGGGCTCTAGAAAGGGGAGGGCAGGCAGGTGGGCATTCCTTCCTCCTCCATCACTGATCTTGGCCAGATGAAGGCAAGGGAGGCGGGCATGGACACCTCCTCAGCACCTCATCCTGGCTGAGTGAATGGGCATTGCCTCCTGCTCCGCACCTGATCCCGGCCAGATGAAGGGGTGGCCTTGCTGCCTGCTCTGTGCCTGAACCCAGCTGGGTGAAGAAGGGATGAACATTGCCTCCTACTCTGCGCCTGATTCTGGTTGGGTGAAGTCGGGGGGCATTGCCACCTGCTCCACACCTCATTTGAGCAGGTTGACCGGGGGCGGGCATTGCCTCCTGCTCCATGCCAGATCCAGGCAGGGTGAAGGGGGCGGGCATTGTCATCTTCTCACCTGATCCCTGCTGTATGAAGTTGGGGGTTGGCATTACCTCCTGCTCTGTGCCTGATCCACGCTGGGTAAAGGGATGGGCATTGCCTCATGCTTTGCTATGGATCCCGACCGGCTGAAGGGGGTGGGTGGGAATTTCCACCTGCTCTGTTCCTGATCCCAACTGGGTGATGGCAGGGGGCAGGCATTGCCACCTACTCCTGATCCCAGCTGGGTGAAGGCAGAGGGAAGGTATTCCCCCCTGCTGCATGCCTGATCCCAGCTGGGTGAAAGTGGCAGGTGGGCATTGTCACCTGCTCTGCTCCTAATCCCAGCTGGGTGAAGGCAGGGGATGGGCCTTGCCATTTGCTATGCTCCTGATCCCAGCTGGGTGAAGATGGGAAGGGGGCATTGCCACCTTCTCCCCTCCTAATCCCAACTGGGTGAATGGCAGGCAGGCATTGCCACTCACTCTGCTCTTGATCCTAGCTGTGTGAAGGTGGGAATGGGCATTGCCACCTTCTCTGCTCCCGATCCCAATTAGGTGAAGGCGGGGGTAGGCATTGCCACCTATTTTGCTCCTGATTCCCGCTGGGTGAAGGTATAGGGTAAGCTTTACTGCCTGCTCTGCACCTGATCCCACCCTGGGTTTTCCACCATGGCACACTCTCTGTAGGTCTGGTTGCCTCATGTGGGCTTCCCTCCACAGCAGTGCCCTCTGGTGGTGCACCAGGGTAGGAAGTGAGTTGTCTTTAATACACTTTGCCTTTTATATAGTAGGATGTATGTGCTGTCAGGGCACAAATTACTCATGGTGACCCCAGCAAGAAACCTTAAGGCAACTGAGAAGCATAGGTGGTTCGTCATTGTCTTCTTCTGCAAAGTTTTCCTTGGTGGTACCCCAGCCAAGTATCAATCCTTGGGCTATACCATGTGGACTTCCTCTACCTGCTGCTCATAGAAATGGTTCATTTGTGATGTGTTGGAAAAAACCAAGTTAGAGTCAATCAGGGCTCACAAAAAACAGGTTTGAGATTGCCATGATGCCTAGAAATTTCGTTGTGGCCCTTAATATTTTCAGCAGCATCTTTCAGAGATTCTCAAGAGATGTACAACTTATCATTTCACATCAGAAAACAATTTGCATATAGCTGTGATGGGCCTTGCCATTTGTTATGCTCCTGATCCCAGCTGGGTGAAGATGGGAAGCGGGCATTGCCACCTGCTCCCCTCCTAATCCCAACTGGGTGAATGGCAGGCAGGCATTGCCACTTACTCTGCTCCTGATCCTAGCTGTGTGAAGGCGGGAATGGGCATTGCCACCTTCTCTGCTCCTGATCCCAGCTGGGTGAAGGGCAGGCAGGCATTTTATGTCATATAGACATAAAAAATACATTGCTTGTTTATATGCTAACATATAACATCTACTAGTGGTGGTAAATGAATTTATTCCTTAACCAGTAGCTTTCTAAACTCCAATATTCAATTAATGAGTGCTTTTTAAAGCAGTACTGGGATACTGAGAAATTAGATTAGATTTGGATGTTAGTTTTTTGTTGTGGCGATGACAAATATTACAACCTTGTATTTATTTATATACTACAGCAATTTTCTTATAGCTTTAATAAAATTATGAGACACTGTGAACAAATTAGAATTAGCTTTGGTGATAGCAATAATTAGAAAATTATTAAATTAAAACGCAAAACCTCGAAGGTAGGAAAATGAGTCTGGCTCCCAAAACTTTAGCCTGGCTCATAGAGCCAAAGAAAATTTGTTGAAGCCTGGAATAAATGCAGAAGGGGCCCTGAAATTCAATATGGTGTTAAGGGATCACATGGTTATAGGCCAAAGACGAGAGTTTGAACCAAATATTCCTGTCAGACAAATACATAGGGAAAATAAATTTTATCGAAGGCCTCTTATGTATGTACAGATATTAGGGATGATATTTTAAATAAATTTGCCAGACTTTAGCTGAAGCTGGATTTGGATCTGGTATTCATTCTTTGTGAGACATTTATCTTATTAATGTGTAATTCTGAGGTAGTGGTTTAAGCTCACCATCAATTTATGAAACCCAAAATGAGAATGGCTGCTAATCACTAGACCTCTGTGTAAATCCCGTCTTCCCTTCAATGCAGAATTACTAACAGATGTTGTGCGCATCACAAGCATATCCAGTGCCGTGCAGAGCGATCAGGGGTTGTGCTCCTAATCGAAATCTCTCGTTGTGTGTGCTTATCTGTATAATGGTTATTGTGCGAGTTAATCCCCTTTTCTGTGGAAGAGCCAAGCTCCTTAAGCCAAAGGTTTCCTGGAAGTGAATGTCAATACCTGTATCTTATTATACCGGCAAAGGCAGAGGAGCAGAAGATTGGTATGATATACCACGGTTCCATTAGAGGCCTCTCCTTCCTAAGAGATATAACAAAAATGTTAGGATTTTTTTTTTTTTTTGGCAAACAAGGGGTTGTGTTTGCAGGCACCTCATCCAGTCTGTATCAATCCCATCACCACGGAAACATAGAGCGTTCATAATACATTAGCACTGATGTAGATTTGGGTCAATTTCTACCGATAAGCCCTGCAGGAACTCTCATGGACTGGGAACTCTTGTTTGCTTTCTTGGCCGCTGAAGCCCTAAACAGGGTGTCTGTGCAAATCAGCAATGGGTGGGATCCAAAGACTGGCATGTTCAAGGATTCCTTCTGCTTTTCATTCCTGAACAGTAAACCCCATAGAGCCCTGACCTGGATAGCCCAGGTTGTCAGATCTCAGAAGCAAGTTCAGCCTTGGTTAGCAATTGGATGGGAGAACTCCAACGAAGACCAGAGTTGCAGAGACAGGCAATGGCAAACCACCTCTGTTAGTCACTTGCCATATAAACCCCACCAGGGGTCACCATAAGTCAACTATGACTTGAGGGCATGCTTTACCACCACCAACAACAACAAGCAGCATTTGAAAGGGAGGAGTGTATTTGGGAGATTTGTCCAAGGCTGTCTGTTGTGAAAATCTCACTGATCACATCCATTCCTTGCGTGCCGCTTCTAATAGCTCTTTGGCTGCTGGCAAATACAAGGTGATCAAAATTTGTTGACAACCTATCGAATTTATTCAAAGCATATTGTTAATAGTTACTAACAAGAACAATGCTGCCATTGCCATTTTTTTTTTAAAAAACATAACTTTGTAATATATTGTTGGCTTGCCATATTATATAACCAACAAGTATCATATTTCTTAGGCAGGACTTAGAATTTCAAGGAACAATGCTAATGGAATCCATTGTTACTTAGGTCACAAGGTGACTTTGCCTAGCTTGCCATTTCCCTGAAACTGTCCAAACTGGCGCACAGTGTTCAAAAGGGTTGTGCATATCTGTCTGCTGTTTACTGTCATGATATGCTTCTGACAGTGAACCCTTCTTTTAAGGTTTATCTACCCCCTCCTCCTGACTTTGAGGTAATCTTGGGCTAATCTAGGTAATTTAATCGATATTCTAAGAGATGGTTTCAGATTCCATATGCTGCTTTTCTCCTCACATTTCAAAGTGTTACGTATCCCTGCTATGCTTGCTTAATTCTGCTATTTCTGAAATGATCAAAAATGTCGTGATCTCCTCATTAATATATATGTTTCTCTCTCCTTCTCACCTGGTCTTTGATATAGAAATCTTAAGGGGAGGAGCGTATGTCGGCCAGAACAGGTTCCTTTGCTATGCTGACACAATCCATTGGGAAGATATTGTCCGTAATCCTTCTGCTTCAAACTTCTCTGTGGTTCCGAAAAACAGCAGTACAGATTGTAAGTATTAGCTTAAAGTCCTTTAGAACCATTTGCGCGAATGTCTTGCCATATTAAATACCATTGCATTTTTTTTTAAAAATGTTATTTTATTTACATTATTTCTATGCTGGGAAGGAAGGCGGCATGGTATAGCCTGGTCACATCAGTTCTTGGAAGCTAAGCAGGGTCAGTACTTGGATGGGGGTCCACCAAAGAAGACTCTGCAGAAGAAGGCACTGGCAAACCACCTCTGCTCCTCACTTGCTTTGACAGCCTCTTGCTGGGGTTGCCATAAGTTGATTGTGACTTGATGACACAAACACACAAACATTTAAATACTGTCTTTCAGACAAATGTTCCAAAGCCAGTATGGTGTAAGAGCGCGGGACTCTAATCTGGAGAATTGGGTTTGATTCCCCACTTCTCTGCTTGAAGCCAGCTGTGTGACCTTGGCTCAGTAACAGCTCATCCAAAGCTCTCTCAGCCCCACCCAACTCACAGGGTGTTTTGTTGTGGGGATAATAATAACATAATTTGTTAACCATTCTGGGTGGGTGTTAAGTTGTCCTGAAAGCTGGCATATAAATCAAATATTATTATTATTATTATTATCAGGGCTCATTTTGAGAGGGAACATGCAGGAACGCAGTTCCGGCAGTTTCCCAAAGAGGTCATGTCAGGTGGCCCCACTCACCTAACTCTCGGCCATTTGGGCCCTGTTTAAGCCTGGATTGGAGCTGAAATGGCCCAGATCGGGCCTCTGGCGGATGGTGGATCACTCTCCCACACAACAGCAGCCCGATCCTGACCATTTTGGGCCCCTTTTCGGCCATTTTCAGCCCCTTTTTGCCATTTTGGGCCCAATTTCGGCCCTGAATGACCAGGATTGGGTCCAAAACAGCCAGGATAGGTGATGTCAGGGGGTGTGGCATACGCAGATCAGTTATGCTAATGACACACTTCTGGTGATGTCAGGGGGCATGGCATATGCTAATAGGTTATGCTAATGAGTTATGCTAATGAGTTCCTCCGCTCTTTTTCTATGAAATGACCCCTGATTATTATCATTATTATTAATTGTTGTGCAAGGAGGAGAACCTGTTGGGGGGCAGGGGGAGCCATACTCCGAAGTGGCCTAATCTGCACAGGTGGATGGACTGCAGGTGGAGGAAATCACATTTTTAAAAATCATTTCCTTATGTTAGAAAGTCCACGACAACAAACAGACACAAAGAGTTGCATAGCACCAATGTGCCACTTTTCTGTTGGCAAGGAGTTTTTAAGGGGGGGGGGGTCATTCGGATATGAAATATTCTGCCCCAGCACCCCATTATCTCATTCACACATTCTTCATGCTTGTGCAAGCATAGGTTTTGTCTCAGTGGGACTCACAAATGTGCAAATAAGTCTGAAGGGGTGAAAATGTAAATCTTAGTATAGCAGCTTAGGATCACTTTTAAACCTTTCTGGGGAACCAAGTTTAACATCACAGTACAAATAAACACGTTCCCAGAGCAAAGTACTAACTGGAAGCACAACTGTTGTATCACATCAGTACAACCACAATGATTAAATCGTCACAAATATTTAATCTTCCTTCCTTTTTGCAAGATGATGTTCCAGATTCCTCAGTTCTTTAAATGTTAATTGTTTCCTTCTGCAATAAAGCCCCTTTATGTAGCACGTAATGGACAAAGTAATGCTTTATTGTATATTTGACACGCATTCTGTACTCGTCTCTCTGCCTTATCTTTGAGGCCTGAAACTCAGGCAAGATCTTGAGTGTGTCGAGCTTCTATTTGTTCCTGTGGCTCTTTGTGCTGTAAGTCGCAATCTTCTTGGTGACATCATAATTAATTGCAGCAATAATGATTTTTAAAAATAATGCTTGTTTATAACTGCAGATGTCAAATGAACTGATAAGAAACAGCTCTCTTTCTCTTTTTGTTCTTATTATACAGCTGCATGAAAAAATGATTTGGATTTGGCAGAATAATAAACAGCTCTTTGGAGCTTTGCAATATACCCCAGCAATATACACTGGTGGATACACTGGAGTAAAGCCTTTTTTTAAAAAAAAAATGTACTTAAAAATCTTAGAGTGTCCAGTTTTACAAAGAACATTTTATAATCTATGCAATTTAAATGTAAAAATGCTGCACATTATGGGGTTCAGATAATTACGCGTGGCAAGGCAAATACAGTACAAGCTTTGTTATCTGGCAGTTGATAATCTAGAATGTTCAGTTAACTGGCATTACCCAGAAGGGGAGTTCCTCTCCCCTACACACCCTACCCCTACATCTTCGGGCATGTGCATGACCCACTCTCCCTTCTCCAGCTGGCTAGCTTGATGCCTCTAACCATTGCTGAGGGCCAAGCTACAAGTGACAAATGGCACTTGAACGGCAAGTGTATTCCTCCCTGTTCGCTTGCCCTCCACTTGCGCTCCACTCAATCCACTTGCCGTTCAAGTGTCATTCATCACTTGTAGCTTGGCCCTGAGTTTCTGCATCATCCTCAAGAGCCTCAGCCAGCCTCAAGCTGTTGGGCGGTAGCTTCATTAAGAGGCCCCTGGAGAGCTGCTCCACTTGTCTACCTGTGGTCTAGGATGGCTCCATAGCTTGGGGGGAAGGAGAAGGGTCTCACCTGCCATGGGGACTATTGTCTTGACATTTCCATGGGGTAGAGGTTGGTCACAGAAAATTTCTCTAGATGATATGTTGGAGTCTCCAGTGTATTTGATCAACCCCAAATCCCCATGACTTCTGCAAAGGAAAGCTTTAACTGTACTTGCCTAATCCAGTAGATGGCAGAAAAAAACCCTTAGAGTCTCTCTACGTGATCCTTCTTACACGAAGATGCTCAAGTGAAAGGAAACGCAATGTTAGCTGGGACATGTAGTTTAAAAAGACAGGTTGGAAGGCTCTGTCAATTCCCCCCCTCTACAAAAGGGTAGTTTAAAAAGACAGCGGGCAGAGATGCTCCTCAGAGGGTTTGTTAATTAGATGCAACAAAGGCTTTGAGGAGCGATGGGGCTCTATCTTTTCAAACTACCTTCTTAAGGAGAGGGGAAATTGACAGAGCCTATGGCTTTTAAACTATGATTCCCGGCTAACATTGCATTCCCCTTCACTTGAGCGTCCTCATGTAAGAAGTTTTGTTTAGAGAGATTCTTAGACTCAGGGTCTTATCAGAGCTGTCAGGCTCTTCACTGTGACTAAGCCAGGGCATGCAGCTCTCTGCTGAATGAAGGTATTGTGACAGCAGCCCTTTCTGGGGTTGGGAGGGAGATGGGAGGGTTCACCAACTTGTTTCCACAAATGGCCGCTATGGAAGTCCACAAGCAGAAGATGACAGCAATAACCATCCCCCAGCACTGACACTCAGAGATATTCTTCTGGTCTGGTAGAGAAATCTGATTGCTGCCTGTTGGTTTCAGGATGACCACAAACCTTTGCTGAAAACACAGCTCCGTTCGCAGTAGGATTGTTATGGAGGATAGAATTTCTTTTTATGATTTTTTTTTTAGATATAACTTGGTTCCTTTGATTCTCTTTTCCTCTTTCAAAAGAGGAATTCTCTTGGATTTCTGTCATTATCTTATATTTGAGAATTTGGGGGAGGGGTTACCATGTGATAGTGTAGTTACTGTTTATATCACTCAATGGTGCTCTATTCACCCTTCTGTAACTTCAGCCCTTTCTGACTTACCTACCTCACACGGTTCTTGTCAAGATAAAAATGAAGACAGCATGGTGTAGTGGTTAAAATATCAAACTCTTTCTGCCACATCTCCTTTTCGTCAATGTTATTTTTGATATTTGCTCTACATTGCCATTTGTGTATATTTGGATCAATCCTGAATCAGAACATTATAATATTTGGAGCCCCCACAAAAGAAAAGTTTTTATAAACCTGTGCCATGAACTCCAACAGAATACATGAAATTTACTCAATAAATTTGTCAGATTTCTGCATAAAATCCAGGTTTGCCCTGTATTGGTTGGGATAGCCTTTTGTGGAGATGGAATAGGAAAAGATATCTGTGTTCTGTGCTATTTTGTTTCATGAAAATGCAAAAGTAGTGATGGGGGGGGGGTGTTCTTAAATTTAGAGATGCAGTCAGGCATGGGAGTAATTGACCTAGTGAACTAGTCATAAAGCATATTCAGAAGTTTCTCCTTAATCCTTTTTATGTGTAAAACAGGTTTCTTCCTCTGAAACCAGGTACCGTTCTTAATGTACTATCTGTTCTTTTTAGAAGAACATCATTTGACTCCAGCTGCACAAATCACTAGGAAAATGCAACATTTCCTCCCCTTGTCTGAAAGGGAATGGTGAATGGTTCCAGTTCTTAAAGCCACATTTTGCCTCCTGTGTGACTTCTAGTGCAGCTTTAAATTGGAAACTGCATACTGAGAGAGTGACATTCGGAACAGTAGAGGGCGAACACGTGGATATTGTAGTGTTGGGTTAAATTACATCTTTGTATTGAGGTGCGTTCAATTAACATTTTAAATATGCGTTGGGGGAGTAGGAGAAAGGCACTTTCATGGATAGGTGGTCTCTATGTAAACCTCGGTTGCTGCGACAGGTGTCAGCATTCCACACTAATCACAAAAGCTGTTCTTTCAGAAAACAAAGGCGCGAATAAGGGAAGTATCCTATAAAATCTGCTTTTGTATGGAAAATTCCTCAAGTGCTCACAAAATAATGTTTTAACAATCATAAGTGATTTCTCAGCTGGGAAGCGTATTGACTCGCTGCTGAACAGAGAGCCAATGCGTCCCCATAAGTTAACATTTTTTAGAGAAATACACATATTTGCATTTCCTGCAATTAAAGAACATGAACCAGGAGTCTTGTTTGGTTTAGAAAAATGGCAATTGAAAGAGGAGGAAAGAAAGAATGTAGCAATGTCAATATTTATTGTATTTTTTCATCCTTTTTTGCCAAAAGCTAGAGAATGGAAACATGTAAGGTGGGAGGGAGGCTTTCGGAGTTTTGGCATTTGAGTTATGGAATTTAGCGGCACCATGAAAGTATTTTGTGTGGGAAGCTGGAAAAAAGGTGAAAAGGCTTCTCTGTGCTCTAAAGTACCACTTGATTTAAAAGCCTGACTGGAGAAGAATTTCAGCATGTGAAAAATAGCTCATGATTTCAAGTCCTTGCGTTGACTTCAAGTGTTGCCCCTAAAAAGCTGTTTCCCCCCTCAAAATTTTCTGAAGTCTTATTCCAGTAAGGCCAGGTGATATATAATCCTTTTCCAGTTTATGCACAATGGAAACCCATTGATTTCAGCAGAGTTCTTATGCAGATACAACTGATCCATACTTGATTTACTCCCAGTTTCAATAATTGCTTGCTCTTGGCCATTTGTCCAAAGGTAAACAGTGATTCTTGAGTCCCACTGCATGCCAAGTTTAGACTGCTTGCATAGGATGGTGGAGCTGTGGCCAGAACTCATGGCTGTGGGGCAGCTAGCAGTCACCACCTTCACTCCTGTAACACTACCAAATGCATGATGTGATGTCACCATGCTTCATGTTTCTGGCCCAGAAAAAAGCAGCATATAAGCATGGGTAGGAAACACAATCGGTGATGATGGGACATCATAATTTGCAGCAGCATCTCTTGAGACAGGGGAGAGATAGTTTGGTGTAGTGGTTAAGAGTGGCAGGACTCTAATTTGGAGAGCCAGGTTTGATTCTACACTCCTCTGCTTGAAGCCAGCTGGGTGACCATGGGTCAATCACAACTCTCACAGAGTTCTCTCAGCCCCACCCACCTCACATGGCGACTGTTGTGGGGATAATTATAACAGACTTTGTAAACCATTCTGAGTGGGTGTTAAGTTGTCCTGAATGGTGATGTATAAATCAAATGTTGTTGTTGTTGGCTGCATCTTTTCAGGGTCCTGCTGCATTCTCTGTTTTGCTTGGTCCCACCCTTCCCTGACACCATTTATAATTAAGTGTCATTTTTCATTTATTTAGAATATTTGTATGCCACCTCTCCAAGTCTGCTCAAGGCAGCTCACACCTCAAAGAATAGAAGGAAACTGATCAAGACAATAATAAACATATCAATAAAATAAAACAGGGCAATAAAATAAACAGAGCCGGTAGAATAAGTAAATGAACAAAGCAGTATAAAACATGTCAGTTAAAAACAGGAGAAGCCAGTTTAAAAACCCAGGGAATAAAGGTACATGGGGAAAAAAACCAGAGCAGTCTAAAAAGCTATTAATAAAGCAGTCCTCAAGAGCAGGCCATAAAACAGCTAAAATGATCCTTTGTCAAAAGCCCAGATAAAGAGGCCTGGCACCTAAAGGTTTGGACCGGGTACCTAAAGGTGGATAGCCGGCAAGCTTCAATGGGGAGGGTATTCCACAGGCAAGGGGCTACCACCAAAAAGAGCCCTGCTCTGATTCCCACTCACCTCTCTTCTGCCTGTGGGGGCCCAGAAAGTGGGACTTCTGAAGAAGATTTTAACTTGGGGGGGGGGTGGAATATAAGAGGAAGTGGTGGCCCTTCAAAATGCTGGTTGAAAGGAAAACATAAACACAAAAAAAAGGAGCACCAAAGGAGAAATGTTTAACTGGTGTGTCCTTGTAAGACTTTTAAATTTAAATTTTAAGAACGGTATTTCTTCTAAGAACTGCATTCCCTTCAGTATGATTCTTTTATCTTTTTAAGAATTGTATTTATACGACTTGTTCTGGTCATTGACCATATCAATAAAATTGGTTGATTGAGTAAAGAAGAAATCTCATCTCTTGATCTGCTCTCCCAAAAAGGACCGTAGCCTTTCAGGAGTTTTCTGTTGTAGAAGCCCTGACTGAGAACGAAAACTTCTGTACTATGTTTATGTTTAAATGTGGCAATGATCTTACTAATTCTCGAACAGGGAGCACTTCTCAATCATCAGGAAAATAGGAGTGGTAGCCATGTTATCCTGTAGAAGCTAAATAAAACAGAGTCCCAATGGCACCTCAGAAACCAAAGACATTTATTCCACCGCACACTTTTGGAGTCAGTTCTCTCTTGCATCGGCAGATTGTGCTCTGACTCACAAAATGCTAGAATCAACTCGGGTTGTCTTCTAAGGTGCCCCTGGACTTCTGCATAATTCTTTAGAGGAGCTCAGTTGCAACGTGTGATTTGGTGAAAGTGGTGTTCACTCTTCCCAGGGTGTCTCTGAAGGAAAGAGTTGATGTGGATGCTTCCTAAGGAATGTAACGAGGTCATCAGTGCTCCTCAGGAGGAAGAGGTGGGCTCCTCACAGGTCTTGCCTGAAGGAATAGCTAAAGGTAGAATACCTTTCCTCGAGAACTAGGGAGCGCTGCTCAGTTCTGCTACTGTCTGCTTGCAGAAGGTTCTTGGTGTTCTGTACCTGAGCCCCTGATGATTCATGGTTGTCCACGTAATTAGCTGTCATTGCGATGGAGCGGGGTAATTTTGCCAAACAACTTGTAGAATAAAGTAAGGCAAACTATACTTGGGTGAGTATCAAGAAATGTTTGGACCTTACCCAAGAACTCTACTCTCCTTCTTCTTTGCACTTCTGGCTGTAGTCTAACAACAGCCAAAAGATATCTCAACGAGCCGTACAATAACTTGGTTGTGCTGTTTGTTTCTCTCTGTGTTTTGTTGGGGTGGGGGAGCTGTACTTAGAACAAGAGGTGTCACCAGCCTCCTCGTTTCCTTGTAAGTGCCTTGGATTTTGCTAGGCACCTCCTCTATAAAATCTCCTCCGATGACATTCAAGTTTCTCACACACAATTATGTACTGTGATAAAGGAAACAGTTGTGTCTGGAGCCTGCAATTCTCACAGATAAATTACCCCCTTGGAAATGCAACTGCAAGCTTCAATCCATTCAGAAGAAAGCACCACCACCTCCTTGTTTGTTCTCACTCACTCCTTACTGCTGTATCAGTATGAAAAGCTCAAGTACAGCAGCTAGTCGAGGCATTAGTTTGTTCCTCAAGAGTGTTTTATCAGAAGCCTTCAAGTTCTATTCTATCATTAGCTTTGGGGCGTGGACAAGGGAACAAGGGCTTTGGAAACTAAGGGCCAAGCTACACATGGCGAATGACACTTGAATGGCAAGTGTATTTCTCCTTGTTCACTTGCCCTCCACTCAATCCACTTGCCATTCAAGTGTCATTCGTCATGTGTAGCTTGGCCCTAAGTGAGGCTGAGAATCTGGAGGCAGTCTGTACAAAAGGAGTTGAAGAGAGAGGTCAATTGGGCACCTGAATGGAGTAGGACAGAGGTCCCCAACTTTTTTGAGCCTGCAAGCACCTTGAGAATTCTAACATAGCACGATGGCCACAGCCGGAAAATGGCTGTCACAAAATGGCTGCCACAGGAGAGACGGAAAACCACAAAATGGCTGTCACAGCTACCTTCAGTCTAGGGTTGCCAGGTCCCCTTACCCTCTGGGCAGGAACCTGGCGCTCATCTTTGGGTTGTCCTCCAGGAAGTTATGTCATTGTATAGGCCACGTGTTGCCCTGGGAGTGATTTGGACTGAATCGGGCCACTGCAGAGCACAGGAGTGCTGCTAGGGCGGCATGACAGGCCCTGAAGTGCTCCTGTGCTCTGCAGCAGCCCAATTTGGCCTGAAATGGGCCCAATTCAGCCTGAAATGGGCTCATTTTGTCCTGAAATGCGCCCGATTCAGGCTGAATCAGGCCATTGTGGAGCCCAGGAGTGCTGCTGGGGTGGCACAATGGGCCCTGCAGTGCTCCTGTGCTCCACAGTGGACCAAATTGGGTCCCTTTCAGGCCAAATTGGGCCACTGCAGAGTGTAGGAGCTGTTTCAGGCTGAAATCAGCTTACTGCAGTGTGTGCGAGCACACTGTGGGAGGTGTATTACCTCACCTTTTTCCCCACCAGCCCGGTAAGCAGGGCGGGTGGTGGAGGGTGGGAGCAGGGGATCTCCTGCCCCTAGTGGGGGACTGGCAACTGTATTTCAGTCACACAGTGAAGATTTATTTATTTATTTCAAATTTCTATTCCGCCCTCCCCGCAAGCAAGCTCAGGGCGGATAACAACATATTAAAATACAAAATACAATAAAAACAACATATTAAAATACAATAAAAATCCATACACATTTAAAACAGGATGGTGGACAGCCTTCACAGGGAGGGTTAAGAATGTATACACCCCTTTTTTTCAGGCCGGCGGAGGCCCAGCTTCAGCCATATGTCTGGCGGAACAACTCTGTCTTGCAGGCCCAGCGGAAGGATAGTAGGTCCAACACAAGATAACTTGTGTTGTGGTGGCAGCTACTGCCAAAGCCACATTTTAAAACAATCTGCGCAGCCAATCAAATCTCAATGGCCAATTTGAAGCTTTGCTGAGCAAAAGCTCCACCTGGCCCTTCCCACTTTCTAAAAACACTTGGCAGCCTCCAAGAAAGGAGTCAGTGGGTGTCATGGTGCCCATGGGTAGAGGTGGGCACGATCCCAAAAAAATTAACGATCCAGCTGATCATGGATCGGTGCCGGTGACGATCCCAAATAAACGATCCACACCGATCATCTCCCGTTCCCGATCCGTGGATCGTGGATCGTGGCTCATGGAGGCCAAAGCGGGGTGCGCTGCTATTCCCAGCGATGTGGGAAGGTGGGTGGTGGTGGCAGCCGGCGGGCACGGGGAGACAGCGATGAGCCACCTCCCCTCAGGGGGCAGGGGGTCTGGCTTCTCACCGGTGGCACCCCCCATGTGCCCGCCTGCCAGGCCAAAAAGGAGCGCTCTGGCGAGAAAAGAACGGTGGGTGATGACGGCGGCCACCGGGCCCAGCGGGCATGGGGAGACAGCGACGAGCTGCCTCCCCTCAGGGGGCGGGGGTCTGGCCGCTCATCTGTGTTTGGCCATCAGAGCTGCCTATCAGGGTTTGCAGGGATGAGATTGGAGTGCCCGTGGCTACAGAACACCCCCTTCCCCCTCCCTCCCCTGGCTGTCTTCTCCCAACTGGTGACTCCTTTGCTGCTCCGTGGTTGGAAGGAAGCCCTGCTGATCAAGGAAAGCTGGGCTTCCATTCGGGTTTCCAAGGTGACAGAAGGAGGGCAAACACAGCTCAGGCATTCCCCTGGCTCCGTTGCCAGGGCAATAGATTGCTGGCGCCTGAGTTTCTGGCTTCCCGATCCGAGCATGATCGCCCCGATGCAGCCCCGATCCAGGCCCCTCCCGACTGCTGGATCATTGGCCATGGATGAGCATGATCCGCCGATTCATGATCGCGCGATTGCCATTATCGTGGGTTTTTTCTATCGTAATGCGGATTGTGCCCATGTCTACCCATGGGCGCTATGTTGGGAACCTCTTGAGTAGGAACGACAGCTTCTTCTTGAAGTTGCACTATGATTTAGATTGGCAGCACTGGGACAGCAAAGTCAGGGAGACCAAAGAATCTCAAATGGAGTCACTCTTGTGACTTAGCAAGATAGTGTAGGGTTGCCTCTAGCCAAACAGAGGATTGAGCTTGAGCCTCAGTCAGGATTTTAGGAACATTCGCTCCCTCATAATTCCAGATTGGCAGGCTGAAAGGTGCCATTCATCATCTCCTGGGTGAAAATTTCTAACAACAGACTAGGAAAAGCCGAGTTCTTACTCCTGGGTATAAGGAGGCTGAATCCCTCATAAGCGTGACAGGTGAATCTCTCATCTATTTACTGTTATATATATGATTTGGGTTTAGCTCCCAAATATCTGCTCAGAACTTTCTGTCAATGACTTTCAGTGGCCCTTTTTTCTGCAGTTGAATTTCTCTCACAGACTCCATCTTCCTCCTCCAACATTGTTGTGCCCCATCACATCCAACTGACACATACAATTTCACGCTTGTCTTTAAGACGGAGGCTATTTCCATGCGGGTTATCTGCTTATGGTTCAATGTTGTTGGGAGACCAGCTTTTTCCTGTTTCCCACAGCATTGTAATGCATTTGAGCACCTTTTTTGGGGGGGGGGGTCCCTGGCCTTTCTCTAGTCTTTCTCAAACCTGCTTTGCTGTGATGCTTTCTGAAAGGTCACAGGAAAGTTGGGATGGCTGCTTTGTGACTAAGGAAGTTTGGATTTACCTCCCCACATGGCTTCCATTTCCCCTGATCCTGTCCCCACAGCAGCCATTTCCTGCCCTCGGAAGGCTTTTTAAAAAATTGTTAGGATCGCAATCATGCCATCGCCATTTTCGTGGGTTTTTGAAGTTCGTAATGTGGTTCATGCCCATCTCTATTGTAGGCTATTGGGTACTGTCTGCTGATGTAGATACGCTCTTACTAGGTCGTCTGACATTGTTAAAGATGTCATGTTAATTACTTATACTTTAATTCAGAAAGGTTTCATCTATGTGTTTTCAAATTTGCAGCTACCGTATCCTATTGTATCTGTTTTCATTGAACATCCTAACTGTTGATCATATTGTATTTGTGCTCTGCGGATGTCCTATCTTTTGATTATATTGTATTCACTTTCAGTATGTAATCTGCCTTGAATCGCAGAAAGAAAGGCGGACTATAATCAACAACAATAATAAGGATTAACATGAGAGACTTCTGAGAATTGGTTTCTTCTGGACTGATGACTGTTCCAGCCATCTAGTCTCTGGCTGAGATTTCTAGTTTCTGGAGCATCTTTTGTACAGGTTTGGTTTGACTTGACAAGCACGTTGATGCTAATTGGAAACTAATTCTCCTACTCCATGGGGGCAAAATCTCTTCCTGTGATTGATGCTCATGGCTATAAGAAGTGATAATTAATTACTCCTAATTGCTTAATCACAGCAAACCATGTTATGCACAGCTTTTATTTTTTTCCATGTGGCGTGAAGAGAGCCAGTTCATGTAATACCCCCCTTGCCCAGTTATCAACGATGCTAACCTTGCTTAATGTATGCCCATGTGCACAGATGTCACACATATGGATGGATCCAACCATATTCCAGGGAGTCTTCCAAAGAGCCACAAGTCAGAGGAAGGCTATTTAGGCTGGAGGAAAGCTTCAACCTTTGCTCAGTGGAGGGGTAGGATGGGGTCAGATCTACCCCATAACCAGGATAATAGTGGATGTGGCGCGCAACAGTTCTCCCCTGCATTTTGCAACTCCCCTTATATACAAGAATTGCTGCACCTATATTGATGATTGCCATGTTTTACGATAGGAGGGATCTCCAGTCTATGTTCTTGCTGTTACTGTTCTCCAGATGTGCTTGGGCAGGTGCTCAGGCAGAGCATCATGTATGCCTACGATAATGAGACACAGGATAAGCAGAGCGCTGTAACCGCATATAGTTTAAAAGCATGGCCTTTCCATTGCAAGTGAAACCCTGGGTCAAGTTCCTATCAGACTCTCCTTATAATTTGGTTGAGTCAACAAGCTCCCAGTTAAGCTGCCTCCAGTACTAGAGCTGACACTCCAGCCTCCAGCTGGCCATTGCTGACAACTCAGTAGACCCAGGCGTCCCTAGGTTGCTTGGTTGCAGAGAGGGAGAACAAACAGACTTTTATAAGAGTGTTATGACCCTTTTTCTTTTACAGTTAGATTTTGCCTTTAACCCTCTTCTTACACTCTCTGGGTAGATTGCTGCCACTAGGAATTATATTCCAAAATAATTTAAATTTACCCTTTAATAAAGTGCCCAAGCATCAGGCTCCTTCATAGGACCATGTGGCCCTGAGGAAAGGAATGGGATAGATAGGAATGACAGATACTCTGGGATTAAATAAATAAATAAATAACCTTTTATTTTTACAAGAAGCGTATTGGTTCCATACTATTACTTAAGCTTGATGGTTTCAAAGATAGTTATCAGTTCTTAAATTTTCTTTTCATACGCTCCGTCACAGAGATATACATAAACTTTCTCTCTCTCAGGTACACATTCAGTTTACCTGCTTTGGACTGATTAATCTCTCACTCAAATGTACATAGACTTTTCCTCAGGTGCACACACAGTTTGCCTGCCACTCACTCAAATGTACAAAAGCTTTCTTTCAAGCATACAGTTTGACTATCTAAACCAGAATCAATATTTCTCTCAGAAATGCATAGACCCCCCCCCCCCCTCAGGCTGCACACAGGTCGCCTGCTTTGGTCAGGCTGAATCTTTTCTTTCCACTCCATAGCTAAAAACTGCAGTTGACTCCACCCACACTCTGTCATCAACCAATCATCTCACTTACTCATCCCTCTCTTTCACCCCCACTCTTCATCCATACCACACCAAGCATTTAAAGACACACACACACACACACACACACACACACTCATTACAGAGTGTCTCCTAAATTTTCTCCATAGCTGCAAGACAATGAGTTTCTCCACATGTTACTAAGTACCTAGGGACACTCAAGTGAACCTCATTTCACATGTCCCCCCCCCTCCAACTTTCCATGCACTCAATTGCACAGTCGCACTTCAATTTGCTCCATGTCATGTGTTTGATATCAGTTCCTCCTCAACTAGTGTTGCCGGGTCCAGGTTGGGAAATTCCTGGAGATTTTGGGGGTGGAGCCTATAGAGGGTGGGGTTTGGGGAGGGGAGGGGCCTCAGAATGGTATAATGCTACGGACTCCACTCTCCAAAGCAACCATTTTCTCCAGGGGAACTGATCTCTGTCATCTGAAGATCAGTTGTAATTCTAGGAGATCTCCAGCCACCACCTGGAGGCTGGCAATCCTATCCTCAACTGCTAAAAGTATCCTAGTTCCTCCCTCCATTCATTGAAATGCAGATCTTTACACTGTCTCACTTCTTAAAGAAATGCAAATTGGCACTTCAAAGGAGCCTACAGTACTTGTTCTCACAGTAAAAACAGATCAGAATTGATGCTTTGCCCTCCGAAATCACTTGCAGTCACACAAAGGGAGCTCCCATGAAATCAGCATTCCTGTGCACTAAGCAAGAACAGTCTGCACACAAATTGAAGATTAGACATACAATCCTGCACTTGAGCATCCCTAGGTACTTAGTAACAGGTAGAGAGACTCAGTGCCTTCTAGATATGTTGTGGTAGAGGGAGGGAGCTGGGAAGCAATACCTGTTCTGGTTTTGTTTAACGCCAGTCTCCTGCCTCTTCTAATCATATTGGCTTTAAGACATTTTCTTGCCATAGCAGAGTAGTAACATTACAAACCTCGTATCAGTTCTGTGCTGTCACTGGTAAATATGAACGCACTGACCTGTGTCATTTCAGTATGGCCAATCTGCTTTCCTAACTTCCCGTTGGGTCCCCTCCCTCTGGTGGTTGGCTGCTCCTCTTATCAGGCCTGTCTTTTATGGACCTCTTCACTATTGCCAGTAATATATGGATTCTGTTCAGCATTCCTCAATCCCTTAAGCACGTTATTATCTGTCCTGCCATGCCAGTGGGCCTCCCAGTTCATATTATTCATGCAAACACATCTTACTTTGTTGGTAAGCAGTCTGTTGTCCTTTGCAGCAGTTTTAGCTTTAGTTTTTATCTCTGATTTCTTTTCAGTGGCATCTCCTCTGTTGTTCTTAGCTCTCAATGTGCATTTCTTTCTGTTTGTTTTCATAACACAGACATATTTCCCTTGTCAGTCTCTCTTTCATCTCTGTGTGTCGGGACTGCAGTCTCTGGCTCTTTCGCTATCTGGAAAGAAAGATTAGTAGATAAATAGTCTGAGCCGACTGCTACATTCATGTCCATTTCGATTTGCTACTTTGGGAGATGAGTAAATCGTTTCTATTATGCTTCCTTTTATATTTATTTTATTTCTGCCTTTGGTTTTGGTTTGCTACTTTTTGTTGGCCTTGTAGATTTATTTTCATTGTGTGCACACATCATATGTTGTTATAGGCAGCGTAGACAGTATTTATGTATATGACACACATCATGAGTACATATAACAATTCCAAATATATTGGCTGCTTTACTGATGCACAAATAATAATGACAAATATGTACATTTTACAGGACAAATTCAGTGCCAAGAAACAAAAATGAGTGCAAAAATAAAGAATCATGGATTCAGTTCCCACAAAAGGAGAAGTGATATTGAACCAGGGATTTCCATGTTGAAACAGAAGATGTAGAGAAGTTGCAGTTATCCTTAATATACTGATGTAGCTGTTACACATACAAAATTCCCCTTATGGCAGAATAACAGGCTTAGAATAGCTGATAAAAAGGTGAGTTTTGTTTCAGGTGGGGAGACAACTAAAGAATTTTCGGTGATCTTCAAAATTCTAAGCTTAATGGAGAGGAGGGTAGGTGCTACAGCTTGAATGGGCAAATGTTTTCTATTATTTCCAAAAGTATTTCTGCCTCACCCCAAAGTGGCATTATATGTTTAGGGTAATTTGCAAGCACCTTTATGTTTTCTCATTGTCATTTTTTGTTCACATTAGTTCAGATCAAGGCTGGCAGGAGTGGTGAATTAGGAGGGAATAATGTTCTTAGCAGCTTATGGATTCAGACAAGTCATGTGATTAGTTTCCATGTGATTTTGATAATGTTAGGAAGGCCCAGAGGGGGTCTTTTTCTGGGAACCTCGTAGTGGTTCAGATTCTACTATTATTTCTCATTGTTCCTCATCTGAAGGCACAGAGAACTGGGAGAGCCCCCAGCTGAAAGGCAAAGAGACCAGCTAACTGGTGTTTATCGTACTAGTAATTCTCACATTCCCTATTCAAACAGAGGCCGTCTAGCTATTGAGCATGTACTTCGTCTAACTTGTGCTCAGCATAGTTCCCCGATAATTTCCTCTTTGGTGTGTTTGGGTATTCCCAATTTCAAGCAGATGGCCCACCCTTTTGAAGTTTCTTCCAAAAACCAGAGAACTTCTTCTGTGGAATGAATGATATGATGTCATGGATTAAATGAATGTGGGCTCCAAGGGAAATATAGATGTAGCTGCTAAGACAGCCTGGACAGCTCCGTGAGGCTGTGCAGACTCCGTGTACTCCTGTCCTGCCTGAAAGTAAACGCAGGTAGGCTGGAAGGTACATGAGAATGTCAGTGGTGAGGCAGGGCTAAGGCTGGGCACTGGGGCCTTTAAATGGCACAGGAGGAGACAAGAGGGGGATTGGAAGCACCAGGGCGTAGTCAGGCCCAGAACTTGCTGAGATGGAGGTTGGGGAAGATGAGGCAAATGGTGGCAACGACAGCAGTAGTGGAGAAGAGGATATCTGCCCCAGTTACTGACTCACACAGGCAGTTGGCAGGGGGAAGTTCCCAAGTTTTCAGAGCAAGACAAATAACATTTCCAAGGTTCAGGCATGGGTTAGACAACACTCACAGCTTTGAGTCCAAAGGGGGTATTCCCAAATCAAGTCTACAATAACAGGCTGAGGTCAGAGATGAGGGAATCAGTTCCAAACACAAGCAGCAAGATCAGTAGTAAGCAGACATGTTGCTTCCACACAGCCACCCCCTTCGCTGCTGCTTTTAATCCTCACGCTGCTCAGCCACTTGTGCTGCATCATGCACCTGCTAGCTGTCTCAGTCCTGCTCCTGCAAGCACTCATCATCACTGTTCATGCTGGGCTGGTGCTGGGCTGCTAGCCGGGCACTGCACCTTCTGGCTTGGAGGGCTCTCCTTACCCTCCTCTGATGGCACTTTCAAGGCTCTGGTGATGAGGGGGCAGAGCTGGCTAGTGCCTGGCTCCCTGTTGCCAGCCCAGGGCTGGGAAGCTGAAGGGCCAATGTGCTGGGACCTGGCTATGGATCCATGTCTGATCCTTCAGAGACTGCCTCCTCCTGCAGTGTTTCTGCCACTGGCAGTGGATCTGGGTCAGGTTCACCGGCTGCGTCTTCCTCAGAAGAGTCCTCTGTGTCTCTCTGATCTGTCGGTCTGGGCTGGTCCGCGACAATATCATGCTGGAGGCTGCTCACATGGCTGATGAATTAGGACATTGGCAGAGCCTGCCAATTGGAGTCACTGAGGGAAAACCTTGGCAGGGCCAAGAAAAAGCCCAAGAGAACTCTACAGCGGTAAGGGACCATGGGCGCCAGCTGAGGGGGCTGGGGAAGATCATTCATTCAATCTGGAGCAAAAGCAGGAATCATGCATGAGGGTTGACTCAGGAGCCAGCATGGATGTGGCAGAGAAGCAAACACAAGGTCTCTGGTGGTGGATGAGCGTTGGGGGAGGCTGAGGAGGAGACAATATGTGCCTGCCCCTGATATACAGGAGAAGCACCTGGTCTGAGGCACAATAATAGGCCATGTCTATCTCATGCTTCAGTAGAAGATGCCGCCTCTCCTATTGGGGTAGTTCTATGTGCGAAAGTTCTTACCCGCTGTACTGATTCAAAACCAAACTGCAATCCATGCACTACCTTTACTGGCATCAACTTCAACAACACAAAAATGTGTGCAATCTTTCATGTTTGTCCAGAACTCTTCCTCAGGCTAGATTTTATAATATAGGGTTTTTTTTTTTCAAAAGGAGGAGGTGGGGAGATATTCCAGGACATGGTCTTAAAGGCCTTCTCTCATGGCATCTCTGTGCTGAATACCCGGGCTCCCCTGGGCGGGAGAGAAAAGAAACAATTATATTTCTCCATAGTCCAGAAGAGTTAGTCATGTTAGTCTGTAGCTGCAAAATAGTAACAAGTCCAATAGCACCTTTAAGACTAACCAACATTGGCTGTTTCCACACGGCTTGCCTGATTCTGCAAAATAGCGAAATCTCGCGAGAAGACGCTGTTATCGCGTGAGAAGACGCGATAATAGCGTCTTCTCGTGAGATTTCGTGTGAGATTTCGCTAATTTGCATAATCAGGTAAGCTGTGTGGAAACGGCCATTATTAAGGCATAAGCTTTTGAGAACCACAGCTCTCTTGGTCAGATGCTGTGGTTCTCAAAAGCTTATGCCTCAACGAAGTTGGTTAGTCTTAAAGGTGCTACTAGACTTTTTTACTATTTCTCCATAGGAATTACAAAGTCCGGTCATCTCCCAGCTTCTGTTGACTGAGGGCCAAGCTACACATGACGAATGACACTTGAACGGCAAGTGTATTTCTCCCTGTTCACTTGCCCTCCACTCAATCCACTTGCCGTTCAAGTGTCATTCGTCATGTGTAGCTTGGCCCTGAGTGCCCTGATTTGAGAACCTGTTATGGTCTCCACTTTTCTGGATTGTGAAGGACTTCTGATCCCTGAAACAAACTAAATCCATCTGGACATACCCATATATTTTGCATGTATACAATATTAATGTCTAGACAGTTCTACTGGAGAAGAAACTGGTTATACCCATGAAATGCAAATGGAGGACTTGCCTATATATTCAAATCCACCTTGCCTATATATTCAGATCCACCATTTATTTGTTAAAGAAGAACATCTCGTGTCTATTCACCATTGGTATGTTTCTCTACCAGAAAGAACATTTTTGTTCTACGAGTTTAACCTGCCTACCTTTTCTGTTTTAAACACAGGGAAGAAAAACCCCTGAGAAATGTAAGACTTTCTACTAGGTAATTAACTTTCAAATCAATAGAAGAGATCTAAAGATTAACATAGGGCTGGTAGAAAATGTAAAATGATTTTTACTTAACAAAAGAATGCGGATGAATAAACGCACGACAATAGGGCTTGTCAGACAAGGGCACAGAAGGCATTACAGGCTGATAAAGGCAGAACAATTCATCCCAACAATAGTATCTTTAATTTCTACTAATGCCATGCTGTGCTGTTTGAATTATATTTTGATTTTGCTATCAAATGTATCATTTTTTCACACAGAAAGCAGAAGTCTTCTAAACTTACAAGGGAAAAAAAAAACCCAGTGTGGGTCTGTTTAAACAGAAACATTTGTAAAACAATTACATGGACGGTATTGGTGGCATCTGAATTCAGAACCGTACAAATGTCCACGGTCCAAAGGAATCAAATCTTTGATGATATTTTGGACAGTGACACTGGGACCAACTTGTTGCTGAGCTACTCAACAGGTTTTGGGTTGACCTCTGGGTGGGTGTGGGGCTTACACGATGGAATACATTTCCTTACAGAGTAATTCCTTGCCTATAGAAAACTGGATGGCAAAAAGAAATCTTTTGGCCTAGGCTTCTCCCTCTCATGTAGTTTTTTTGAGCAGGGATTCTATTCTGGGAAGTGGTGTTCCATCATTTCAGGCTCCACTAAGACATTTTGGAGGTCTTTCATTTATGGGGTCACCATAGGTCAGAGTTGACTTGATGGCACATAACATACACACACTGCCATCTGAAGTGGTACGGCCCAGACAGGGCTTACCGCTTCAGTGAGAACTAGACTAGATCTTCCAGGGAAAAAGCAATCTTACATAGGGTTCCCAGGTGGAGCCTGGTGATCTCCTGGAATGAAAACTGATCTCCAGGCTACAGGGACCAGATCCCCTGGAGGAAACAGCTGCTTGGGGTGTGTGTGTGTGTGAACTCTCTTCTTCCTCAACCCTGCCCTCCCCAGGCTCCACCCCTAAATCTCCAGGAATTTCCCCAACCGAGAAGCTCTTGCAGCTAAATGGGGTCATCTCTGTCAGGAAGGCTAAGCGCTTGTCAGCCAGCCCCCTGGTGCAGCAAATAGGCTTTTGCTCCCCAAGCACATCTGGCGAACAGTAACATCAAGAACACCGACTGGAGATCCCTCCTGTCGTAAAACATGGGGACCAGGCAGTCATCAATATGGGCACAGCAACTCTTGCATACAAAGTGACTGGCAAAATGCAGGGGAGAATTGTCGTGATCCTACCCCGTCCTGCCACTTCCCTGTGCACCCTCAGGAGCTTTTGTTATAATGCTGGGAATGATGTCGTTCCAGGGGTGCCAATGAGAGAAAGCCCCCATGCTGGGTTATTTTCTACTTAAAATTAGCTGAAGTAAAACTGCCCCCATGCCTTCCCTTCCTTGTCATGCCGGGAAAGATGTCATCCCCAGCATGGTAAGGAAGGAACCAGAGCATGCTCTGGAGTTCATTTTCCCCTTCTTGGCACCTTCTCCACCCACCAGCTCCCGCCAGCCAGGTTTGAGATGGCAGGGGGTGGCGGCTGGGAGCTGGTGATCCCCCACCCCAACTCGGGGGGCTGGGAACCCTATTGCCAACTCAGGCTTGGGAAACTCCTGGAGATTTAGGAGTAGTGAATGGGAAGGTGGAATCTGGTGATGGAAGGGAGCTGAGCAGGGATATGATGCCATAGAGCAGACTTCCCCAATGTGGAATCCATGAGCACCATGGTCTCTGCCATTACTTCCTCTGATGTTCACCAAGCTTTTCAGAAAATTGATGGGGCCATTGTAAGGTAAAGCTTCTATTTAGGGTGTCCAGGTGTCTTGTTTTCACCTGGACAATCCAGTATTTTTTGGGACTGTGTCAGGGAAATGGACTCAAATACAGGACACCTGTAGGGGGGGGGGAAGGAAGGGAAGAGAAAGGAAGGAGAGGAAGCAGCACACAAGAAGCTCGCTTACTTGCCACAGTGGAACAGGTGGGACTTGGCTTAGGGCACAGCGCTGCTCACAGGTTGGGCCCATAGCCCCCCCCACTCCCTTGCCATTATGGGGTACCCCCAGGATGGGTGGACTGTCCAGGAAGTAGAGGGAGTGGCACAATACACAGGAAGCTGGCCCACTCACTGCTGCAGAATAGGTGGCACTTGGCTCAGAGGGAGATGCCACTTGCAGGCTGGGCCCACAGTGCCCCTGCCTCTCCACTCCCTGTCAAGGGGTGCACCCTTGGAATGTAGAGTTGCCGGGTCCCCTTACCATCCCAGTGGAATGGGGGGACCGAGCACTTAACCTTTAGGATGTTCTTGAGTGCGCACACAGATGTTTGCACTCTCCAGATGGTGTGATGATATCATTTCTGGGAGTGATGTTGTCATGCTGCATCAGGAGCACACCCCAGGAGTCCTGTTTCCGTGCCTTTCCCCCCCCCCCCCCAACAGCCAGATAAGTGGTGGCAGCTGTCAGAGACTGGAGCGGGGGATCCCTTGACCCCAATAGGGGATCAGCAACCCTACTGGGAGGGCTGGTCTGGCCAGGCCGGCTCCACGCTGCCAGCCTCTGGCTATGTGGCCCCAATGCTCAAAGACTTGGGAGCTCGGGCCTGCAATGACTCACTTCTGGAAGTACACAAAGATCTCGCCTAAAGTAAGTACTGGAGGGCCCCCTTTCCCCAGAGTCTCTTTCAGGAGTCCACTTTGTAACTCTACTTGTAATTGGCTACTCTAATTAAAATAAAACGTTTTTCATGACTGCAATAGTACAGGAAGATCAGGAAAACTGGTAAGCACCTGGGCTTCCCTTAGCCAGTGTGTGGTTCCATTCCCTCTTTAAGCCTGACAGTCTGTTGCCATGAGTTTCTTTTGCAAAGCAGAGAGGGAGGTACATTCTAGTCTTAGAGCCCAGGGACCTGAGCTATTGCATGAAGTGAAATAAGTGTTCAGGTGTAGAAGCCCATTCCTGCTTCTCCAGCCTTTCTGCCTTCCAATAGCTAGACCATGCTTACAGGCAAAGTATAGATGATACTAACTTTGACAGACTAATGGCTGGACTCTGAATAAAGCCACTTCATGTATACAGTGTGGTTGCCTTGCCATGCAAGTCAAAATTCCAAAAGTGCCCACAAGCTCAAAAAGGTTGGGGACCCCTGCCATAGAGTGCCCTCCAAACCCGCCATTTCATCCAGTGGGTCTGCTGTCTGTAATAGGTGGAAATACACACCATTTGGTTTCTGAGAATTACCTAGCAAAATGCTGTTTTCATTTTATTAGTAATACTGAGCCTTTGAGGAAGTTGGCAATACGAAACGGGATTAATAATGCTGGCATATGCCCGTTAGGCGCCATCTCTTCCCATCGTTCTGCTTGTCATATCTTTACACTTGTGAATCTGAGAAGGAAAGAAGGAAAGAAAAATCTTAATTGTGGACTTGAAATTTGGATACTTACCTTTTGTACCTTTTGTAAATAGCGGCATTCATCTGTTCAACCAACTTGGAGCAATTAATAGTAAAATGTTCTGTTGCATTGCATTTTATCATGTGTACAGGTTATGAGAATTTGTAGTAACATTGTGTAATAATTCTCTATATAAGATAATATTGTGATTCTCTATTTGTACATTGATGATTATATTTATTGTGTTTATTAGAAGATGTATTGTTTTTGCACTTTATGAGCACTTTGAGCACTTTAAAATTGTGATGAAAATTAACTTTCTTGGAATTGTATATGTTTTCCCTCCGTTGGACTTTTGCCTTCTAGTTAAGTCTGTAATAGGGTTGCAAGGTCCTCTTACCCTCTGAGGAGGGGGCACTTACCTTTTCCCCTGGCTTTGTGTGCTTGCTCGCGCCTGGGGCAGTGCAGTGATATCACTTCCGGGAGCATATATCTCCCCCCACCAAGTCAAGTTACTATATCTCCCCCCCCAAGTCAAGTTACCTGCCCTACAGTTACAGTTAGAGCTGACAGGTCCCCCAGTAGGGGTGGGAGATCCTCCATTCCCACCCTCCACCCACTGCCACCATTCACCTTGCTGGCAACTGGCAGGGGGAAAGGTGGGGGAACAGGCCTCCCAGGCACACTCTCTGGTTGGCACGATGATGTCACTCCCGATTCGGCCCGTTTGGGGCCCCAATCAGCTTGTTGAAAAGTTCAGGAAAGCTCCTGGACAGGCAAAATGACATCACTTACTGGAATTATCGTCATTGCATCACCCTAGAATTATGCCCATGCAAGCAGAAAGAATAAGGTGAGTGCCGGGTGCTGGGTCCCACCCTCCTGCCAGGAGTGTGAAGGGACCTGGCAACCCTAGTTGCTATTAATAAAGAAATTTTCTAGTTGTTTGCTCCGCTCCACTCCACTCCACTATACAGTAGTCTTGTACTTCTAATCTGGCAGTACTATGTAATATGTTTAAATGGTAGCTTGTGTGTAGAAAAGAAGCAGGATAAACATTGTGAGATGTGACCTTCAACACTAAAGACAAAGAAAGGAAAAAAGGATTTCTCCTCCTGGGAAATAGTTTGTCAAATGACACTTGAGGAAGATATCTACACACACCCCTCCCCACTATCCTTGTTCTATATGCTGATTCATTAAATGATGGCAGTTGAGCAACTAGGCAAGGTAACCACTTGCAAAAGAAAATTGCTATGGCTATTCTTACCCACATCACATACTCTCCTGATGGCCTGGTTCCAGCTAATTGCTGTGAGTCAACATTTGACTACCCTAAGATCAGAAGTGATGAATTGTTTGCTCTGACTGTCAGACATATTCCAGTCCGACATGAAGCCAAGTAGGCATCAGGTGCCACTCATATCAGAATGACCTTGAAGATATCAGTGCAGCAACCATAGGAGAAGAGGGACAAAGAAAGAAGAGGGACAAAGAACATCTTAGAGGCTTATGCAAGAGTAACTAGGGAAAGGGTTTCAACAAGAACAAGAACAACATTAGATTCATATACTGGTGGTTTGTGGTGGTTCATCAGAAATGGGATCTGACGAAATGTTGGTTCACGAACCACAAAACGGCATGGTTCATCATGAATTTTGGTTTGTATTTTGGTTTGTGCCCATCTGTAGTTGTAACTCCAGAAAATCTCCAGACCCCACCTGGAGGTTGGCAACCATATCCCTAAGCCTAAAATCTTCTCAGGCCTTTCTTCATGATCCCATTCCCTGCCTCTGGAAAAGACATGAGAGATAGGGCCTTTTCTGCTGTGATGGCAGGTAGGGGCTATTTTTCAAGCAATTGCTGCAAATGGAGCCAAATTCAGAAAGTATCGCTCATGCTGCATTCTTAGGAATAGTAGTATGTAATAGAGATGTTATTAGATGTCAGGACTAGAGATGGACATGAACTGGGAAAAATTTGAACTGTATAGTTCATGGTTCTCACGGTTCACGAACCCCGAACCATGAACTTTCACGAACTTGCCCTAGTTTACAAACCGGTACATTGCTTCATGGTTCATAATTTCAGGGGGCCATACAATGGTCCCCTTGACTGTCAGAGATGCCAAACTCATTGGGAGTCTTCAGCAGGCTCTCCTCCAACCAGCCTTTAAGTTTGGCGAAGATTGGATTTCAGATGTCCGAGTTATAAATATAGACCCCCCCCCAAAGCGGCTGCCCCCAGGAAAGTTCTGTTAGATATACTTGCATCGGCTCTATTGAAATACAGCAGGAGAATCTCAAGAACAAGCTTCAAATAGCTCCCTCTGTGACTTAAAATCCAAACATTTCCTCCCTGTCTACCTGCCTGCTGGAAATTGAAACCATTTGCCTGAGAGCGTAGGGTGTGCGTTCTCATAGAGCAGAATGGAAGCTCTCTGGTTGGCAGCAAGAATTGCCTATCAAGGTTTTGAGGGCTAAGATTGGTGTTCCCACTCTGCACTGCAGATATCCATCCCCTTCATTGCCTAGGGAATTGATAGGTCGGCACCAGGCTGTCTGGAATAACAAACCAAATACTAATATCCAAACTGGTCTTAAAAAAATGTCATGGTTCATGAAAACTGGGTCCCACAAACCTCTGGTTCATGAACCACAAACCATCCCGGTTCGTGCTGAACTTTGGTTTCTATTTCGATTCATGCCCATCTCTAGCCAGGACAAGATTTGATTTAAGAGTTCACGTTTCTGGTATGCTTTCCCCAACTTGGGACAAAATGATGGTCATACTTTTACATTGACCATGTTAATACCATGGATAGAAATATTGTCTTTAAACCCATCCCCTTGGTTTTGCCTCAATTGCATACTAATAAAGTAAGAAAAAGGCATGTAATCTAATAACAAAATAACAATGCTATAAAAGAAACATACAAACTGGGTGATATGCCAAAGAGAACAGGCAGGATAAATGTATAAAGGGGGAAGCAACAAAAATGCACACATCCTAGCATGTAGCCATATGTGTTAGGGGGCATTGTGATATTTTCTTCGTAATCCCTATTTGCTTGGAATCACTCTCAGAAGGAGGAACAGAAGACCAGTCTTGTGGCACTTTAGAAGACAAACAGATTGATTGTAGCCTCAACTTTCATAGGCTAGATTCCACTTCCTCAGATACATGAAGTGAATTCTCCATCGCAAAAACATATACTCTCAGGAAGAGGAAAGAAAATTGTGAACCAATAGTTGAAAGGAAAATTTTGTGGTATTTCTATGCAAAACTCAAAGGTATATGGATAAACACAATGATTATTCGCAACCACTGTACTTGGTGTTGTTTTCTCCTTTCCCTGTGTACATCTTAGTGACTGAAGAATACACTTCACGCATCTGTGAAAGTCGACTTTAGGTTAAGGTGCCACAAGAATCTGCTTTCCCCCCCCTGCAACAGACCACAATCCCACTGTAATCTAGAAGCAGAATGAAGTTCTTACTGTGGGAAAAAAATGGCGCCCGAAAGAGCAGCCAGTGAAGAGCCAAGAGCAGTGAAACAGCTTTTAAAAACATGCCCATTCATTACAGGGTTTGCATAGACTTTTTCCTACTCTGCTCTGAAATATTTGGCTGTGAAGAAATTACAGTTAGGAGCATAGAGAAATCTGCTCCTTTTATGAACAGGCTCTACTATGATGGCACAGTCAGCTGCTGTGGAACTTCCATTCGTGTGCCCGTGAGGGTGTTGATTCTGACTTGCATCATACCCCCAGGGCTGGTGCCAGGGTTTCTGGCGCCTGAGGGAAGATATCTACTTGCACCCCTTGCCCCGTGTGTGCGTGCAAAGCGCATGCATGCTCCGGCCCTGTGCGATGACGTCACTTGTAACGTCATTGCAAAGGAGCGTCCCCCTCATCTGAGGTGGGCAGCAACGGTGAAGGGACAGGGTGATGGCCTGCTTCCATGCTTGCTGCCACGCCCCCTGGGCACCCAGCTCACTGGGAGCTGAGCCAAGGCAGGCAGCAGAGGCGGAGAGGCGAGCGAGAACACGGCCCACTTCTGGGTCGGGGGTGGTGGTCGGGGGCTGGCACGGCACCTCCTTCAGAGTTTAGTGCTCGAGGCGGCTGCCAGCACCGTCTCCATGGATGTGCCGGGCCTGCATACCACTCTGCCCAGCAAAGACTCAAACCTTTCTCCAGCCTAAGAATTCTTTCTTTTTTGGAGAAATGCTTCACTCTAGATTGAGTGGTGATTGGAACCTATAATGTTTTATGTGGCTGGAAGGCCAGGACAGGCCTGAGAAAAGCTTAGGTTTAGCGATTACACAGACTTGCCTTCACATTGTGAAGAGAAGAAACAGATACCTGTTTTTCATTGCTGTACGTTTGTAGTGGATTTACAGCATCTGAGCTCATTCGAACTTTACTGGTTCTATTTTCCAAGAGAAAGTTTCTAAATCACTGGTTTTGCTGACAGCTTTCCATGACACCTCAGTCGTTGCTCTTGACGCCACTGTTCTTAATGAGCTTTCCAGAAACTACCAGAAATACAACCAATGGCAACAGTCTGCTTGCTGGGAAGAACAGCTCCTGGAAGCAGTTATCGTCAGAGAATCCTAATGGAAAACTGTCCGTCTGTCTCACGATCTGGGTCCTGTCTCATAGGCCGTTTTTCACTTAAACATTCTTTATACGCAGCCTCCTAGCCATGAGCTCCTTGAAACTTAGAATGAAGTCAAGGATGCCTGGAGTTTGCCCGCATCCCAGAATAGTATTTACTGAGGCATTTCATTAATCTACCTTCAGAAATATTTGCTCTCCCTGCAGGGTTCTGGAAGGTAAGAATCCTGTGTGCCTTACCTCCCTCATCCTCAGCCATAAATTCCCTGACTGGCTTTGGACAAGGTCAGATTTTGCATGTGTAAAATGTTATCTACCTTCAACCTTAGGACAGACTGCAATTTAAATATCCTCAATCAGTTTAATTGCCTACGTGCAGTGAAGTGTATGAACTGAATAAATATGTGGGCAGAATCTGGTCCATACCCACTTCAGTCGGACATTTTATTATTAATGAACAAGACGACTGTGTGTTTTCTCCCAGTTTATTTGATCTGTGACCTTCAAAAGGACCTGTGGTAATTTAATTCAGTTGCACTGTCTACATGTTCAGCACCTCATTTTTGCACACATAACCATGAGGAGAGAAAACAATAAAGCCGATGCTTTCAAGTTCTCAGCAAGACCAAAGGCAGCTGGCAGGCTTCCTCTTGCTCTACTGTTAAATATCTCTATTTAAATGCAAATTATCATCTGACACCCATGAAAAAGTCATGTAACAGGAAACAGGTAGACAAGGCAAAGCCTTTTAAAAATACCTAGAAAGGATCCTGAGCCATACACTTTCATGCAGGGAAAGAATCCTGTCAGAATATGGGAGATCTTAGGCAATTGAAGTCTGGAGACACTGGAAAGTAGAATTGTGTACAGTGACATACCAGTGGCCCTGGAAGTCCAATAAATGGGGCTTAGAAGCAAAAGCCTTCCCCAGTATTCCTTCCTTGCCACTGCTATTCAGAGCTTCGCTGCATCTGACTACCATGGCTAGTAGCCATTGATGAATTTATTGTCCATGAACCTGTCAAATCCCCTTTTTAAGCCATCTGTGCTTGTGGCATTACTTCACCCAACAATGAATTCCATAATTTAATCATGCATTGAGTAAAGAACTCTTTCCTTTAGTCTGCCCTGTCGCAAGCTACCTGGCAATGACCTACCCAGTGGGCAGGACCCACCCCTCTGCCCTGCAGCAAGACTCACCTGGGTGGAGTAGGATGGGGCCAGGGCCAGGAGGGTGCGGCTTTGGCAGTCTGCTACAGGGAGACTTCGAAGGTGTAGAGGCAGCAGGCAAGCCTGGGTGAGGGAGCAATGGCTCTCTGTGCCCAGGTGGTTTAAGGCAGGTCAGGCGTTCCGTCGTCCTTTAACAACAGAAATGGCACCAGAGGTGTTTTTAAAATTCCAAAACTGACTAACTAGTTTATTGACTTTAAAGGGGAAAGGTCAGGTGAAATCAGGGATCGAAATTTCTGAGGTAATTCAACACACACACATACACACATATCTGAGGTAAAGTCAGAAGAACATGCACAGACTTCAGTTCTTATGCTCTTCACAGATACTTAAAGGCTTCTGTTTGAAGGCTTTGGTTCCCTTCTTTTCTCCCAAGCACTCAAATATACTTTCTTTTAGTATCCTCTTTCTCTCTGAAGTTAGGAATGCTGGTACCCACCTTCTAGTACCCTAGTCCCCTTCTCTACACACACCAGTGCTTTCCTTCAGTCATTAACTGAATCTGAAGGTCTCCACAAGCAGTTTCCAACCACACCCAACCAGAGATCTTGTCACTCTCCAGAGCTATCTCCCTGTTTGATTGAATAGGGAAAATCTCCTCTCCTTGGAAGATCTATCCCCTTCCTTTAGCCTGAATAGGAGTCTGCACCTACTTCCCAAACATCCTTGCCAGCATTCCCTGGTTCTTCTGCCAGTGTTAAAACTGCTCTCCATTAGGACTTTGTCTTCACATACCATCTCTCTCTGCTAGGACTGAAAACAGACCCTCCTCTTTCCAGCTCATGCTACTCAATCAGATGCCTTGGAGTAGCCTGTCACTCAAAGCTCTCTGATTCTGTGAGGGATTAACCCTTAATAGTCCTGCAGCTGTGTGTGTCCAGCCCTTCCAAGCTTTTAAAAACATGCCGTCTGTCATAGCAGGGCATGTCTATGGAGAGTTGGATATGTCTACGGAGCAGAGAAAGGAGAAGAAGAGGGTGGAACTTAGCACAAGGACCATGTGTGGGGCTGGGTCTATAAAAAGGGAGATGGCAGATATTGGCCATTTCCACACACGTTGAATAATGCACTTTCAATGCACTTTCATAATCCTTTAGAAGTGGATTTTTTGTTCCACACATGGAAAATCAGTTTCAAATGTTCACTAAAGAGTATTGAAAGTGGATTATCCAACGTGTGTGGAAGCAGCCCTAATGTACTTGTTCTTCTAAAATAGTTTTTGACAAAGTACCTCATGAAAGACTCCAACTAATCACACTGCCAACCTTCATTAATACAGAGCTTAGCCATGAACCATGTAGAAAAGTGGGGTGTAAATGTTTTAATGAATACATAAATAAAATATATATAAAATGTGTGTAGGCTGTGTTAATGAAGACAGATGGAACGTGTCAAGCATAGGAGAAATGACAGTAGAGAAGCCCCTGCTTCCCCTCTATGCACCTGGTGTCCTTGGATCCCAGCTGCCTGAACGAGGCTCTCTTAATATGGTATGATAATGTCAAGGAATTGGGCACAAGATGTGTCATTCAAGGGACCATCTGATGAATTTTGGGACATGATTGATTTCTTTCATGTGAGGACATTTTGCTGGCTGCTTCAAGGATTTTCTTCATAATATTGTTAAGTTGACTTGCGCTCGAACACCATATTAAAAATTAGGGTCCCTCCAGACTATTTTGCGTGTGAACTCTGACAGCCTCTCCACCAACGGTTGTCTGTAATTGCCAATTAAAAAGTCTTTACTTGTGTATGTATGGAAGCATATACTCAAGTACACCATGATAAACAAAAATCACAGCTGCTCACATTAGCTGCCATGTGTTAAAAATGGACACATAAAAACATGATGGCGTATAGTGTTAATATCCCCCCCCCATACACAGTGGTTATCTCCATAACGGCAACATTCATTGTTTGAAATGGGATGATGTTTTCTGTCATTTGCAGGGGTCTCATAGCAGCCTTCTCTGCCAATTCTGGCTTTTGAATGTATTTATTTAGCTATCATCCAGTGCAAAGGGGCATGAAAAAAAATCTAATAATTATGACCAGGGGTCATTTCATAGAAAAAGAGCTGGAGGAATGCATTAGCATAACTCATTAGCATAACTCATATGCCACGCCTCTTGCCATCACCGGAAGTGTGTCATTAGTATAACTGATTTGCATATGCCACACCCCCTGACATCACCTATTCTGCTTGTTTTGGACTCAATCCTGGCCATTCAGGGCCGAAATTGGGCCCAAAATGGCAAAAAGGGGCTGAAAATGGCTGAAAAGGGGCCTAAAATGGTCAGGATTGGGCCACTGATGAGCGGGAGAGTGATCCACCACCCCTCAGAGGCCTGACCCAGGCTGTTTTGGCCTGAATACTGGCCCAAATGGGCCCAAAATAGCCGAGGGTCAGGTGGGTGGGGCCACCTTACATGTGACCTCTTTGGGGAATTGCCAGAACTGTGTTCCTGTGTGTTGCCCCTTGAAATGAGCCCTGATTGTGACCATTTAAAGAAAGAACAGCAACTCTTCTGTAAGATACGGAAACAGTAGAGTGCAGAGGAGTCTGAGGTAATTATTATAGTTGTAATATAGTGTGTCTAGAGAGAACAATTATCCTGAACCTATATTCTGTCATTCATATAATATTTATTATTAAAGCCATTTCTCTCTAGGGATACATAAACCTATACACTTTCAGTTATTTTATTCCTTTTTTATTCCTTTTTTATTGCTTTTTTTCCTGGAGTCGGGTAGTGAGATGGAGCCAGTGGTGGGGAAGTCAGTGGTTTACTTATGTGTAAATTTCTCCAGTGGGGCAAACAGCAGCTCTTCATGGCCATTTCAGAATAGGAGAAGTGGCATGAGGAAGAATTAAATCCCTGATGCACTTAATCATTAAATTCTGAGAATGAAACTCTCAGAGCACATCTACCAAGTGGCCAAGTGGGAGACACAAGGATTTTATTATTATAACAACAACAACATTTGATTTATATACCGCCCTTCAGGACAACTTAATGCGCACTCAGAGCTGTTTACAAAGTATGTCATTATTATCCTCATGACAATCACCCTGTGAGGGGCTGAGAGAGCTCTGAGAGAGCTGTGACCAAGCCAAGGTCACCCAGCTGGCTTCAAGCAGAGGAGAGGGGAATCAAACCTGGCTTTCCAGTCCTGCTGCTCTTAACCACTTCACCGAACTGGACCTCTGGCATATACAGTGAGAACTAGCTTATACTGTGAGAATAGGCTTGATCCTGTCAGTTTACCCTTTCCCTAACCCAGGCAACCTCCTTTGCTCTGCCAAGTCCCTGACAGTAAATTATTAGACTCTACAATTAGCAGATTTGTTCATTTTTTTCCAGATTGGCAGTACAGATTTGTGAACAGTTCTCTTTCACATTCAGTGCTCATGACATTGCCATAAAACAGTTCCACCAAAAAGAAACACTTTTCATTTCTAGTTCTTTCAGTTGGAAACTAGGAGTCGGGCTGAAATATGCTTTGGCTGGGCTGGATTGTGCCTTCTCCGTACATCTAAGTAAAATTATTGTGTTCATAAGTAGAGATGGGCATGAACCAGAAAAAAACTGAACCATGTGGTTCGTGGTTCGTCAAATTTCACGAACCATGAACTTTAATGAACCTGCCCCTGGTTCGCGAACTGGTTCATTTGGTTCATGAAAGCATCATATCCAGGTCAGAAAATCATCACTTCCAGGTAAGCAGATGGTCACTTCTGGGCCAGCAGAAGGTCTGCAGAAAGTCCGTCCCCTGTTGCCTAGGAAACTGATTGATTGTCACCAGGCTGTCTGCAGTGATGAACCAAAAAATGTGTCAGACTTGTGGCTAGATAATGTCTCTACTTCAGAGTATCCTCTACTAGCAAACAAGAGTCCATTGTTTGAATAAGGAATCTTTACTGAAGTAATAGTTCATTATAGTCCACGGGCCTGAATACAATATTCAGGATGGTACAAGAGCATTGTTACCAATGACAAGCAAAGCATACGGTACAGAGTAACAGTTCCCACTTGGCCCAGCCTCCCCCCACAGTTCTCAAAACATCGTCTTTGAGGCTTGGGAAGTTGGAGTCTCTCAAGGCCGGTCCGGGGTGGAACGTCGGTAGACCAAACAATCTCTCTCTGTGAGAAATCTGCCTGGGAACCTTGGCACCTGCAGAGGAAGCACTTAAACACTAGAAGCATGAGAAAATGGAGTTGGTACAGCACATAAGACTCTGAACCTGACATTCTGCCCCCTCTAAAATAAATCCCCCCCCCCCCATGTTTATATGTATAGCGAGAATAAACAGCTTTGGTTACTCTAGGAGCAGGGACATGTATAGAATTCACCCACTCATTATACCCAGAGTCCAGGTCAGTCCATCAGATAAGACAAAATAGCTGATTGCGTTTGAATTTAAAGCTCAAAATTTGTTGTACTTCGTAGTGGGTTCGATCATCGATTGAGAGGAGATGGGAGGTGCTTTGGTGTGCCAGTTGTCAGAAGCTGGGGCATTTTTGTGCACCGGAATGGGTCCAAGAATGGGTTCAATGCAAGTTTACAGCTGGTTTGGGGAAGTCATACGTTCTTGGTAGTCAGATAAACAAGATTTCCTGGTTGCAATTCTCCTTCAGCCGCACGGTGGCGGTCGGCGTATTCTTTGTAATCCTGTTTCAAGGTGGTTCTTAATGAGAGTTCATTGTTGGGCTGCCTCCCCCTACCTTTACCTTGGTGCACGTTGCAAGGTCCTGCCAGGTTAGGTAGAGTAGGAGATTCTGGGAGTATAAGGTTAGAGTTTATAAGATCCTCCTTGTCCAATTGGAATTGTGTAAACGCGCCGATCTTTTGTGGTCGTTCACCTCTATAGAAGCAGATGTTGGTTTTAGCTGGCAAGGTCTTTAGTTTTAGATGGCGGTATTTGTTAGAAAATGCACAGTTGGTAGTTGTGTTGGTTTCTGCTGTTTGAATTCTACTCCGGTGTGTGAACCGTCTCTGCAGATTGCCATTCTGTTTGTTGCTTGGCTGTATATGATTTAACGTCAGGGCTATCCGAATAGCATTGGGGCCATGGTTATTTGGAAGTTGGACCAAGACTCCTGAACTTCCCCAGGATTGCATAGAAGTATTTAATATGTAGAGTGAGTAAGGTGTCTTCATTATTGCCTTCCATATTTGCACCCTCTGAAACCCGTTCCTTTTAGCCGGTAGGGGTGTTTCCCTTGTGGGCATTCGCTCCCCCTCGTTCTCTAAGTTGCTTTCCCCCTCAACGGTCCACCTCCCCCGTCCGATTGGAAGGAGGTTTGCTTGGTTACTCCTGGTGCCCCTCCCTCCTTTTGCTGGAACGGAGAAGTTATTCTGGTGCCCCTCCCTCCTTTTGCTGGAACGGAGAAGTGGTTTCGCTTCCCCTTCGCTTTGGGGCATGCGTAAAAAGTTGGTTCGGTTGGGAGGAGATGAGAGGGAGAAGTTAACCCCTGAGAGGGCTTCGGTCCCCGGAGTTTGATAATAGTAGATCATATACAGAATCTCCTGGGTTTTGCAATTTAGGTTTAAGTCATAATTGCAGGACACCATCCCCAGTTTAATGGTTAGAGTTCTTTCAACCAAAATAATTCTGGGCTTCTCAGTAACTTGGGTATATTTATTTTTACTAAAAGTCTGCAGGGTCAGTGTAAAGTAAAAAGACTTACCACGCTCATTTAGGACCCCAGAAAGTTGCTTGAGTAGGGGACAGGTGCATAGTCTTACTTGTATGGCAAGCAGTAGCCTCTCTAATAAGGTCATGTATTGTGCTCAGGAGTCCCTGCCAACTCCAGTTAGCTTTGGAACATCCCTTTTTCCAATCTGCATCTTTTGCCAACACTGGAAACAGGTAGACAGGTACATTATTGGCAAAGTCTTTGAGGTTCTTCTTCATGCCAAGGTCTATTTTCTCTGTATTTTCTTTCTGATCCAATTTGATTAGTGCTTGAGGAAAATCAGATGAAGACGTTGGATCTTGTAGTAGGATTTTCCTTATGTTCCGTACGGCAGGGCGTGCTTGTGGGCTAAATATCCCCCAATCTTTGGAGAAGCATCCTTCCCAACTGGGATGCCATTGGTGGCAAGATCGTAACACTTGCATCACTGTGAACCCCATAAGAAGGATTGCTATTATACAGGACCTTTTGTTCAAAGTCCTTTCTAACTTGGACAAGTTTCTCAGTGTCTCTCCCTTTCCTACTTGGGGTGGGGCTGGATTTTCGGGCGGCGTTACCGGTTTTTCTTTCATCAGCTTTGGTGTCAGACATTGTTGCTTTAATTTTGCTTTGCTAGGTGAGTGCTGCGTGGATTCTTGTGTCGTAGAGTTGAGAGGTCTGTCTTTTCCAAGGGCTGTTTGAGGTTGTGTGAGCTGCTGTTGCTTCAGCAGATTTGGCTCCCCGCTAAACCGCTGTTGCGCGGGATCTCTTGCCCTGGTCTGCCTCCCGAGTGATTCAAGACATCTCCCCTCTCCTCTTACAGGTTGTAAGAGAGGCGATTGAGAGAGGCTGTTGCGAGGGATGGCGGGAGGCATTTGTAGTAACAAAGGAGGCCTCTCTTTTCCACCAAAACGTGGGGACAACCGAGGGGTAGGCATCTCCCCATCTTGGTAGTCAATTGGGGCTTCCGCCCCCGCTCGTTCTCTCGGCTTTGGCTGCTCTTTGAGCTGCGGTGACTGCACCTGTTGAACCGGTACTGTCCTCCGTGATCGCTGCATGGGCGCGCCTATCCGGGCTGGTGCCTTTATCACCCTTTCCCCTGATGATTTTTGAAGCAGTTGCAGAAGGATTTGCCTCTCTTCCCCCAAAGAGGTTGGCGGCAGTTGTTGTTGTATGGTAGGCGCTTTGGAGGCTTGGTTTAGACGTTGGAGCTCATACCGCTCCTCGTCTGGTTGGTCTTGCATTGGGGTTTCACCCTCGGCTTTCATTCTTAGTTCTAGTGATTCGCTGGGTGCTGGGCGCTGCAGGAATGTAACACCTCCATTTGACGGGTGGACTTGCTCTCCAGTCGCCTCCAGATGAGGTGCTGTTCCACACCCTTGAACAGAGTCCTCACCTCGCACGGGATCCACTCCTCCATCCATTCCAGTGTTGTTGGCGGAGTCAGGACCCGTTTGGATCAGGTTTGTAAGCTCCCTTCCCTTAGTACCGCTATCAGACAGATCAAACAAGTATTGCTTGGTATCCATCTCCCATGGAAGGAACGGCTGCACCTCTTCTTCTCCTCGTACAGGCGGCTGTGGGGAAGGTGGTGAAATTGCTCGGTGCTGAGCAATTTCAGCCCTAAGGTTTGTTGCTGAGGTTTGTTGCATCCTAGGCTGCGCTGGAGTATCTTGCAGGACTAGATGGTATGAGATTACAGTTTTCTCAGCCATTCGCCCCGCTTCTGCAGTTGTCTGCGTGGTCATCGACGGCGGCTGTGCGGCGGGTAGGCACTGGGTGCGCAGAAGCGGGTCCTCTTTCCGGGAGACTGGCCGCGGCTGCAGGCTTCCCCTGCGCTCAGCGGCCAGCTCTTCCATTCGAGTTGGCACCGCTTCCTCCGGGAAAATTAGGTGCTGTGTGTGCAGGAGCGAGTCCTCTTTTCGGGAGTCTGGCCGCGGCTGCAGGCTTCCCCCGCGCTCGGCGGCCAGCTCTTCAATCATTCGAGTTGGCACCGCTTCCTCCAGGAAAAGTAGGTGCTGTGTGTGCAGGGGCGAGTCCTCTTTTTGGGAGTCTGGCCGCGGCTGCAGGCTTCCCCCGCGCTCGGCGGCCAGCTCTTCAATCATTCGAGTTGGCACCGCTTCCCCCGGGAAAAGTAGGTGCTGTGTGTGCAGGAGCGAGTCCTCTTTTCGGGAGTCTGGCCGCGGCTGCAGGCTTCCCCCGCTCTCAGCGGCCAGCTCTTCACCTCCGGGATTCCTTGGGGCCTTTACAGCATGGTTGTCAGGGTTCAGCTCCACTTCCCCTCCTCCATAGATAAGTAACTGACCGTTCGCCATCTCGCCTGGTTTCCATAACTCAATGGACGGGCGAGTTTTGCGACCAGCGGCCACTCTGTGAGCAATACATTCTGTACTATCTTCCAAGCTTCTTAATGACACTTCTAGCTCTTCACTGGGCAACTTCTCGGCTGCTGCCGGATTAGCTTGCACGTAATCTGAGGCCTTGAGTTCCACTAGTGAAGCGTTCAGGACCGGGAGACTCTCTCCCAAAGTATCATCTCTCACCGTGGTCCCTTGGTCTGCCTTCAGCATCCCTATGCTCGTCTCCCTAACTTCTTTTGGCAAGGGATTTATGGCTAAGTCCATCAGGGGACGGGGAAATGCAATGTTGGTCTGACCCTCCATATCCGCTTGGCAGAGGGTTGGCAGCGTTGGCTGCATGGCGCCTTTGTCCCTCCCGGGAGGTACAACCGGCAATACACCCTCGTCCGGCTTTGGCTCCCAGGTACTTTGGCAGCAACTTACGCTCTCTTCCGCCTCTGTTGACCTTTCTCGCAAAACTGGGGAGGGTACCTCGCGGAGCAGCCAGCCCAAGTCATCTTCGACTACGTATCCCTGCACCACTATCCCTGGCATGGGTTCCTGGCTAGCCCCCCAGTAAGGGAGCATGGGGGTGATACAACCTTCGCTACCTGACCTCCAGGGATTTCGTAGCGGGGTCCGCCGGGAACCACCTCGCCTCTTGCAGGATTTCTGACGAGTGCCTTTCTGATGCGCTCTGCCCCAGGCAGTCTGATCAAAAAATCTCACTTCCTCCATTCCAGGTGAGGACGGCTCTCCTGTATCCATCCTCTCTGGGTGAGGGGTGAGAAAAGTGAGATTGGTAACAAAATGTCAGACTTGTGGCTAGATAATGTCTCTACTTCAGCGTATCCTCTACTAGCAAACAAGAGTCCATTGTTTGAATAAGGAATCTTTACTGAAGTAATAGTTCATTATAGTCCACGGGCCTGAATACAATATTCAGGATGGTACAAGAGCATTGTTACCAATGACAAGCAAAGCATACGGTACAGAGTAACAGTTCCCACTTGGCCCAGCCTCCCCCCACAGTTCTCAAAACATCGTCTTTGAGGCTTGGGAAGTTGGAGTCTCTCAAGGCTGGTCCAGGGTGGAACGTCGGTAGACCAAACAATCTCTCTCTGTGAGAAATCTGCCTGGGAACCTTGGCACCTGCAGAGGAAGCACTTAAACACTAGAAGCATGAGAAAATGGAGTTGGTACAGCACATAAGACTCTGAACCTGACAAAATGAACCAAATGAACCAGCCTAAAAGTTCATGGCAGTTCATCAGAAATGGGATCTGACGAACCGTGGTTCACAAACCACGAAGCGGACTGGTTTGTGCTTAATGTTGGTTCGTATTTTGGTTCGTACCCATCTCTATTTGTAAGAGGACAGTTATTTATAATCTTTCTTTTATAAAAGGTAAAGGTGCAAACACCGAGTCATTACTGACCCATGGGAGGGATGTTGCATCATGACGTTTTCTTGGCAGACTTTTTATGGGGTGGTTTGCCATTGCCTTCCCCAGGCATCTACACTTTACCCCCAGGAAACCGGGTACTCATTTTACCAACCTCAGAAGTATGGAAGGCTGAGTCAACCTTGAGCCGGCAACTTGAACCCAGCTTCCACCAGGATTGAACTCAGGTCATGAGCAGAGCTTGGGCTGCAGTACTGCAGCTTACCACTCTGTGCTACGGGGCTTCCTTTAGTGTTCTCAAAATATCTCTGTTGAAAATGTGATTATCTGAACTTCTTAATCCATTATTTGTTTGAAAACCACATGGCAATCAATTGATAACATTTGCTAATGGTCAGAGCTGCTCCTCCATAGCTTGTCATTTCTATTCAGTTCAGCTGGGCTGTATTATGGAAGGGTGAGGGTGCATGAAATTTAGAACACATTCAAGCGGAATCATAATCCTACTCATTCACATCCAGTCTTAAGTGTGAGGTATGAGTTTTCTGCCCAGTGCTTTGATAGACTTTTAATAATTATTGTGATCGTTATGGGATAAAGTTGTATTCATTTTGCCAGGTGGAGTCCCTATTAGCTAAAAGGAGCTTGCATTTTGTAGCTAACTAGCTATAAACCAAGTTGTGGTTTCAACAAAATGATGCCAGGCACTGATAGAAGATTATATGCCAATGATGTCAGCAACTGTGTTTCCCTGGGCATAATTGCCTTCAGTGAACTACATTGCATTCTGGAGCTGATGCTTTTAATGAGAGAGTTGGCATACACATTGTAATTACTGCACAACATAATCAATAAATGTTGTCAGGAGTGTGCAAGTGGAGAAATTCCATTTGAGAATGTGGTTCCAGTGACCTGTTGACTAAACATATTACTAGCGTGTCTTTAACTGAGGGGTGAGAAAATTAAAACGAGTTAAGTTGTTTGTTTGTTTTAAAGTGGAATGAATAAAGTTCAAAGTTCTTGACAGGGGAACATTAGATGTGTCTATTGGGTGACCCATTGTGTCCAATATGGCAGCTATTTCTGTCAAGGCAAACAACTTGAGTTTTTGGAATCTATGGCTAAGTTTTTTACCAGGTGCCAGAGTTCATGTTTAGTCTTTGCCATGGGTTTTAGGAGTTCAGCTACCTTTTTGACATTTCCAATGAGTTGTCTGTCACAAGATGTCGAGATTCTTCCTCCCATGTCACCTAAGAGAGAGTTCTTGAAAGATAGCTATCCCTGTGCAAGTTGTCCCTGTTGGAAATACAATGTCTTGTGTACAGAGAATACTTTCAGGGGGCAATGGGTCTGACAGATAGATGGCAGAGTGGGATCCTTCTTTCCTTCTTTCTTCTGTCCTTCTTGCATGTCTCCAGATTGGTATTCTTAGGCTACTTTCTGCTTCTTCCTGGAAGTCTGTCTCTCTCCCAGTTCTGTGAGGTATTAGTACCTATTCTGTTTCTCTCCTTTCTGTCGAAGTTGTAGTTCCTGAATAAACTCTCTTCATTCACTCCTTAATCAGACTTAAAATCGTTCCTAAGATATACCAGAGCCTACAGTCCCAAGTACAGAAGAAGCACACAACATTCCTTCCTATGCCAAAGATAAAACATTGTGAAGCATTCTTTCATAAATGTACCTTAGACAGGAGAGAGAGCTATATCAATTTAATAAATGTTACTGATAGGTTAGAAGTGCTAGTGATTTGAATACCACTGACACCGAAAGGCATCAATACATTTGTGATGACATCCCAGTAAAGCAAAATGAGTTTTCCATAAAAAACATCTTCAAAAAGATAATTCTAATTTTCCTAAAGTATACTATTATGAAGAAAAAAAACAATTAATTTAACAATTAATGTTATGTGGGGACACCCAGGCATTGGCTTGTAGCAATGCTTAGTGAATTGTGCCTAGAAAAATCAAAGCATTATTTTCTGCAACATTTTAAACGGTGTTAATTGGTAATAAAAATTCTAAGTCTTTGTTAAGTCATCACGTGTGTGCCATTAGATTTATTTCCTGTGGGTCATCCACAAACCATACTGGAGTTCCCTCACTAACTCCTATTAGCCCGTCTCCCCAGCTGTATGTTTATATGTTTTAAATATGTTATATATATAATTTGCCCTGACCTCTCCTCACAGCCCAGGAGAGCCTGATCTCATCCGATCTCAGAAGCTAAGCAGGGTCAGCCATGGTTAGTAATTGGATGGGAGACCTCCAATGAAGACCAAGGTTGCAAAATCAGGCAATGGCAAACCACCTCGGTTAGTCTCTTGCCATGAAAACCCCACCAATGGTCACCAATAAGTCAACTATGACAGGATTTCATTTCATTCATTTGTAACTTAAATTCCGTTTTCATGGGAAATATTTTAATAGGTGGAATGTTTTAATATTGACCGCCTTGGGAGACTCTGAGTTTGGTGAGAAGGTGGCCTAGAAATGTTTTAGATGAATAAATTCTGGCTTCCTTCTACTTGTAAGAAGTCCTGCCCTACATCCTTTTTCTTACTGCCACTCCTCAAGCTCAAAACTCGTGGAGCTGGAAAAGGACTTGAAGAGTAACACATTCAGCTCTTGAGTAGCTTTCTCAGAAAAAGTAATGAAGATGGAATGCCAAGTTCCGCCATGAGCTGCCTCTCATCGATATCTGCGTGAAATGATGTAGGCTTTCTATGGAGCCCTTTTATTTTCCATTGGTCAATTGTGATGATGTTAAATTTTTATGAAACTACAGTAGTGATTTCCTTTATGGCATCATTCCAGGACAAAACTTAAAAGTTGCACAAAGAATCAGTGTCTAAATTATCCTTTGTTTTTGTTTCTTCTCCCCCACCCCAAGGTGGACGGTGTCACAAATCTTGTGGAAACCGATGCTGGGGACCTTCTGCAGACCAGTGCCAGAGCTGTAAGTATATAAGATTCAGGAAAGAAGATTATGAAAACTGTCTGTATGGGTGGAGTGGGTTGTCAAATGACCCAGAGTTCATGGATCTTGTTAACAATACCACCTCCACATTGCTATCGCTGTTGGATGTGTCTGTTCATTGATAGTTACAGAAGGTAGTTTGGTCTGCACATACAACTGAATGAAATAGTGTGATGGACTGTAGACCACATCAGAGTGTAAGCAAGGAATTACATGAATGTTCCCCTATGTGTAAAACTAGTCATAAGTAGAAAAAGTGCTCATCTTTTAAGTTACCAGATCTGATGAAGGGACTCTTGAAAGCTTATACCCTGGAAATCTAGTAGTTCTTATTGTCTGGACAGGAGCAGAGAATTTTTGTGAGAGAGACATAGAGTGATTCCGCACACGTTGGATAATGCACTTCCAATCCTCTTTATAGATCATTAGGAACGGATTTTTTTGTGTGCGGAACAAAAAATCCACCTCAAACGATTGATAAAGTACATTGAAAGTGCATTATCCAATATGTGCGGAATCAGCCATAGTCTACAGCAGAGGACCTTTCTTCTGGATTACTACAGGATTCAGCAATGCCTCATGTGCTCTTTAATATTTATTCCAGGCCCTTGAATTAGATTATCCAGAACTTCAGGTTTGGGTATCATTTTGTTAATGAAGCTGTGGAAGCCACCATTTAGTGATAACCTGATATCTAGAGGCTGCAGTCAGGCAGCTGAGACAGACCAAGTTGAATTTTAATCTCAACAAGATGGAAATAACGTTGGTTGACAAAGGTGGCTTTCTAAGAGGGAATGGCATACCCTGGCTGGCATAAAACTGTCATTTGCAAATCTTGTCAAGAGTTTAGGGGAAGTCCTGGTCCCAACTAGAGATGGGCACGAATCGAATTATGACCCCAAAAAAACACACAAACCAGGCTGGTTCGGGGTTCGTGGAAGCTCGTTTCCACAAACTTCCACGAACTGGTCTACTGGTTCATTTGGGTCGTATTAAAGGGGCAGTTTAAATGGCCATTTCCCCAGGGAAATGGCCATATAAACTTTTCCTGCCGCTTGCAAGCGGCAGGTCCCTTTAAACGATCAGCTGGCAGGTGGCAGGGGGGATCCTCTCCTCACCGGCTGCCAGCTGATAGTTTAAAGGTACCTGCCCCTTGCAAGCAGCAGGGCCCTTTAAACTGCCCAAACCCCAGCCCGGGTGTGCGCTTCGGGATCCCTCCTCCCCCGTTGGGTGAAAAAAGGCAGCAGGGTAAGCTTGAAGCAACACTTTTCTTGCTGTTTGCAAACAGCAAGAAAAGTGCTGCTTTGGGCTTCGGTGTGCTCTGTAAAGATTTGGGCCCCCTTCTCCCCTCTCTCATCAGGTAAAAAACTGAAATCTTGACAGGGCACACCAAAGCAGTTTAAATACCTGAATCCTGAATCAGGAAACCCGAATCTTTTTCAGGTGCACACCCCTACTGACCAAGCTGATACTGTGCTATGGTTATCTCATGCCCTGAAAATGACTTAGAAATGTAAGTTAGCACAAAATATGGCTACCCACTTGCTGAATGGGTCTCAATGGGAACTCATTTTCATACCTATTCTTGGGTGGATAGCTGTGTTGGTCTGCAGTAGAACAGCAGGATTTGAGTCCAGTGGCACCTTAGAGACCAACAAATTTTTCAGTGTGTAAGCTTTCAAGAGCTCCCTTCTTCTGTCTTGTGTCTGCATAAGGGAGTTCTGACTCTTTTAAGCTTGCGCTCTGAAAATCTTGTTAGTTTCTAATGTGCCACTGGACTCAAATACCTATTTTTGAATTGCTTCATTGATTGCCTGTTGGTTTCTGGGCTTAATTTCTGATTTGTAATTTTAAAGTCTTAACCTTACCCAGTCTAGGACCTATGTATCTGAGGGACCATCTTCCTCCCTATAGACCCACTTGCTGTTTCTCATAAAAAAATCTGCTTTATGTTCTGCCCTCATCAATCCAAGCCTTTTTGAGCTGTCACTTTGTTGTCTTATATTTTTTTTCTATTTTATTGTTATCTGTCTGTGGCAAGTCAAATATATTAGTCTTATAGATGCTTTACGTCACATGTTTAAGATGTTTGCATTTTTTATGTAATATAAAATTACGTTTATTGTAAGCTGCCTTGGGCTTTCCGTGGGAAAGCTGGAGGCAAATAGTTTAAATAAATAAATGAATACCTTTGCATATGGGTCCCCATGGCAGTCTGTTACAGCAAAAACAGTCTTGTGGAATCTTGAAGATTAACAAATGCATCCTGGCATAATGTTTTAGAGTATTCCACAAAAGAGAGATGTGGAAGATGGGCCTGGTGTCAAATTTCATTGGTCTCAGCCAAAAAGAAGGTGTTGTCAGAACAGCTCCAGGTTTTCCTGAGCATGACATCTGTCTTTGACCTTTTTCAATTTGGCTTTAACCTGGTTATGGAACAAAGTCAGCAGCGGCGGATAATCTTCTTTTAAGTGATAGATAAGGGCTGGGCTCCTTTGTTGCTGCTACTGGATTTGTCAACAGCTTTTGCTGTAGTGGATCATGAGATCTTGGTGAGACCCTTTGAAGTGAGAGTAGTTTAAATCTTTCCTTATGGACCACACATAGAAGACTGATGTGGTAGAGCACGAATCAGAGATATGGGTGGATAGGAAGCTAAATATGAGTACTCCATGTGATGCAGCAGCAAAAAAGGTAAACACAGTCTTGACGTGCATTTACAAAGACAACATCCAAATCACAGGATATCATTATCCCACTACCTACCACATTGGTCAGACCCCAGCTGCGTGCAGTTCTGGAGGCTTCACTTCAAAAAGTATATGGAAAAATGGAAAAGGTTGCAGAGCAGAGCAACCAGGATGATCAGGGACCTGAAGACCAAGTCCTATGAGGAGATATTGAGGGGCTTGGGAATATTCAGTTTGGAAAAGAGGTTGACGGGAGACATAATTGCTCTCTTTAAGTATTTAAAAGGCTGTCACTTAGAGAAGGGAAGGCAGCTTCCTGTTCCTATTGCAACAGAGGATAGGATTCGAAACAATTGGTTTAAACTGCAGGTGGGAAGATACCGGCTGGACGTTAGGAAAAACTTCTTCACATTAAGAGTAATCCAGCCGTGGAATTGGCTGCCTAGGGATGTGGTGGGTTCCCCCTCATTGGCAGTCTTTAAGGAGCAGCTGAATGAATACTTGTTGGGGATGTTTTAGGCTGTTCCTGCATTGGGTAGGGGATTGGACTAGATGGTCTGTAAAGCCCCTTCCAATCTCCTTGCCCTTTAATCTTTATTGAAACCCTTGGGAAATATCAGCCCTAGGGTCTGATTGCTTGAAACAGTAAATGTAAGGTGGGTTGGGGGAAAACACAACCCAACTCACGTTTAATGTGTGACCATACTCATCTTCAAAATGGTGTGTGTGCAGAGGGAAATGGGCTCTCGAATGCATTCAGGGGCAGGATTCCCTTCAGTGCTCCCTTCTTTTCACCCACTGTGCTTTTGCAGATAGAAAAAGGCTATGGGGGCTGGGCTATTTATCTTACTGCTAGAGACATGTTACTCCTGATCAGACACATGGAATGGGTAAGGGCTCTCCTGCTCCGTACATGCACTTGGGAGCCCATTTCCCTCCATGCACCATTTTGAAGGTGTGTGCAATCACTCGTTAAACATGAGTTGATCACATGTTAAATGTGACACACAGACGTGTATGTCATAAACATATTGATGGCACCCAAACCCAAAGCCATGGGTCTGGTTACACAAAATGCTAAACATCATGATACCCCAACCCAGCTTATGTTTAGTGTCTTGTGTTATCATACCCGTAGCTTTGGGGTTGGATGCCATTAATATGGTTACAATTCACAGCACTGTATTTCATTGTCTAAGAGCCAAGCTACAAGTGACGCCTGACACAGGTTGGACACTTGTCAGCTTCTCTCAAGTTTTGATGGGAAATGTAGGCATCCTGGTCTTGCAGCTGTAATGGAGAGCCAAGCTGTAAAACCAGGACGCCTACATTTCCCATCAAAACTTGAGGGAAGCTGACAAGTGTCCAACCTGTGTCAGGCGTCACTTGTAGCTTGGCTCTAACCCACCAGAGGCAGCTGTTCCCATCCAGTGACGGGCCAGTGACTGGGAGGTGTGGTCAAATGGCTGGCGGTGAACAAGTTGAAGTTAAATCATAAGAAGATGGAGGAGATGCTGGTCCAGAAAGCTGAGGTTTTGGAAGGAATCCACCCTTCTTTTGATGGGGTTCAGCTGGGCCGATTCTGCACGGCTTACCTGAAGCCGGGACGTTGCAGAACATGCTGGCAAAAATGTGGAAGATCGCGTTTTCTTGCGTGAGTTTTGTGCAACATCGCGCAAAACTCGCGTGAGAAAACTCGATCTTACGCATTTTTGCCGGCATGTTCCGCAACGTCCCGCAACATTCCGGCTTCAGGTAAGCCGTGCAGAATCGGCCCTGGTTCTGTATGATTCATTGTGGAGTTTGGTTGCTCATAATGAACCTCGCTCTACTACTAGAAAAACAAGCATAGCTGCAAAAGTACCTTCTCCCACATTCCCCTAGTGAGGAATTTGGCTCCCTACTTTTGCCATGCCGCAGTACGCTTGAGACCAGACCATTGTAATACCCTCCACATGGGATTACTCACAGGCCAATCCGTGTTTCTTAATTGTCTTCACCGGTTACATTTACTACTGTAGATAAAACAGGATGTAATATTACACCACCCTGACCTGAATAGCCCAGGTAAGCATGATCACATCAGATCTTGGAAGCTAAGCTGGGTCAACCTTGGTGAATAATTGGATGGGAAACCTCAAAGGAAGACCTGTGATGCTATGCAAAGGCAGGAAACAACAAACCACCTCTGTTGGTCTCTTTCCTTGAAAACCCCAGCAGAGGTCACTATAAGTCAGCTATGACTTGATGGCACTTTCCACCACCAATTACACCACTGCTACAAAGCCTCCGTTGGCATCCTGTCAGTTTCTGGGTTCAATGCAAGGTGTTGACTAACTCTAAAGTCCTTCATGGCATGGATTCAAGCAGCTGTCTGCTCTGGGTTTGTATTCCCCCCACCCCCACCCACATTGTTCCAAATGGATCTGTCTTGGCTAGACGGCATGCTATGGGAAAGTATATCCAGAACTCTGTTTAAAAATAGTACTGGTGTGTCTTCTTGACACAATAACTATGAACACAAATTGCCATTTTAAAAGCATAGGGAGGTTAGTACTATGATTTTACAAGCATACTGTTCTGAGCTACTGCTCCCTTCCCCAAGTGGCAGGAAGTGGCAGGGGTCACATGTACCAGTGTCAGTGCTCTTAAGCACTGGAGCCATTTTGTAATATTTGCTTTATTTACAAATGTATAGGTAGAGGCCAAGTGGAGGCAAATGGGCCGTCTTACAGGACAGCAGATCCACTGCCCCACATCAGATGCCAGAGAGAGACAGAGGGATTCCTGACCCCTCTCTCCCGGTGTTTCAGCCAGATCATACCTGCTTCTGTCTGCTTCTCTCTCACACAGAGGCACACACCTGCCCTTCCATTCAGCTGAAGGGTCACCTCTTCCAAGTGCTTGCACAGAGACATTAAGAACCACGGAGGAGATATTGACAAGTTTAAGAAATATTACAATTGTAGGGATCGCAGGCTTTGGCTCCCCTAGGCTTATCATTGGCCTGCTTCAGGCAGGCAACTTCCTGGTGGTCCAGCCTGCCAACTGTCCTTGTTCCTGGGCCAGGAAGAGTAATGTATGGTATTACCATAGAGTTTGAGGGGAATTCCAGAGTGTTGCCTGATATCACTTGGAAGCGGTGTTGACATTATGTTTATAGAGATGCTTATTGACGTGAGTGTTTCATACGTTTTGTATATCGCTGATCTGAATTTTGTTTGGTCAAATATCGTAGGAAGCAGCCAAGGTTAGCTAAATTGGCCATTTGATAAGCATGCGCAAAAGTGGAAGAAACACTCACGTGTTTGATGCATTTTACATACCCCATTCTCCATCCTCCCCTTTTATCTCAAGTTGAAGCAAGGAAAAATGTCTTCTAAATGTGTGTAAGGCATTATGTGTCTAAAGCATAAGCAAATGACATGTTTTGTTTTCAGAAACAAATCTCTTGCGAGCGCATCTGCATGTTAATGCATTTTTTAATGTAGTCACAGAATAGAAAATATTCTAATGAGTCCCCCCTCCCAAGCTCAGCTCCAAATTATTTTCTGGGGGGAAAAGGATAAAGCTGAAAGATCTTAATCCCCATCTTTCATTTCAAATTACATGGGGAAAATAGCAGCGGGGTACTTTTGTTTTTGAATGAATATCATCCACCCCAGACTGTTCGGTGTTGCCTTCTTCTGACACCCTCTGTCTCCCTCTCTCTTTGGAAATATTTCTGGAACAACCACCTGCATCGCTCTCTCATTGTCTACATAAATTTGATATGTAAATTTGCACACTTAAGAGGGCAATTAATAAGGATTTATAAACAGTGTGTGTTAGGAAGAAAAGATCACTTCAGATTATGATGTTCTGTAATTAGCCACCCATTCTAAATTAAAATGCAGCGGGCAACATTTTGAGGAGAGGGGGAGGCGGTCTCTTCCAAGTTGCATCTCCCCCATTTTTGAAACATTCTATTTTCTTTCTTGGATAAGCAGATAATAGAAACGCAAGGCTTTACCCAGCCGAATTTAAATAATTTCAGTCCTGTTTTTCTCAGTAGGGGGTGAATAAAGCACATGTTTAACTCTCTTGTTGACATAGATGGGACTCTAGAGTGCTAAATCATGTCCAAATGCAACTATGTACATTTAAAATGTCCCTATATAGTTGCATAGACTTGTTTCTATTCAACATAGAATGACCATTCCAGGAATAAACCACTGAGTGATGTGGTAACATGATCACACCCCTATGGCTCCCAGTTCCTTCAGACATCTCCCCCTTCAGATCCTCTGATGATCCAAATCTTCTACTTTCTAATCTCCTCTCCAATAGATGCTGACCCTGATAAATAAATTGTATGTTGGCCTCAGAAACCTAATTAAAGAATTCCATGTTTGGGCCATTAGCAGAGTTTATCATTTAGCAGAGGAAGTGTGATTATAGGTGATTGTGAGCTGGTTCTGCTGGCTGGTGTGTGTGCAGGAGAGAAAATAACAAAGCATACACTTGCTTATATTTAGAAAGGCAATAAGAGTTGTTTATTGTCGGAACTCTGTACTCTGATAGGAAAGGAGGAGAGATAAATCCTATCTACCTATCTAGTCTAAGGATGCACATGGATGCACATGGATGCTAAAACAAGTCCTGCATCCATGCTTGCAAGGTGGAGGGAGGAAGGAGGAGAGATGGTGCCTGGAACAAAGGCAGGAAGAGAAGAAGGAGGAGGAAGTCAGGAGGAGGAAATCCTGAGAAGAGCAATCTACATTTTAAAGGGACAGCCAGAGCAGTAAACAGAGTGCCCTGACCTCTCTATCTTTCTAACTCTTTCGTTTGTCCCCCTCTGAAACCTGAGGAAAGGGACAGTGCTGAATCCTCCTCTTTCAACAGACCTTTCTTCTGTTTTAGCTCCCCTAATCCCTGATATGTATGTGTGTGCCATCAAGTTTCAACCAATTTATGGAGACCCCAGCAAGGAGTTGTCAAAGCAAGAGATGAGCAGAGGTGGTTTCCATTGCTTTCCTCTGCAGGGCAATCCTGGTCTTCTTTGGAGGTCTCCTATCTAAGTACTGACCATGGCTAACCCTGCTTAGCTTCGGACATCTGACAAGATCAGGCTATACCACACTGCCTTCCCACCCTGAATGCCATTTGTTCTCTCAAACAATAGTACCAGTGACAATGTTATTTCTTCAGTGGGCCAGCTCACCAGTTCTGATTTTCTTCTGAGAAGAAATTTCTCAGTTGCTTTTGTAAGCAATCTTTTCCAGGCGACCTTGTGAACAGAGAGATGGTGAGCCACCCACTCCTTCAGCCCTACTCTCTAAAAAATCCAGTCAGTCAGTTATTTTCCTTTCCTCTCCTTTATTCCTTAGAAACTCCTTGATCCATAGATTTTGAGCTGTGGAATTATTTAAACCTATTGCTTAAGGGACAGGAATGATATAATTTTTTTCAACTGCCAGTGTAACTTTAGAATCCCAGGGCCAAGCTATACATGACGAATGACACTTGAACAGCAAGTGGATTGAGTGGAGGGCAAGTGAACAGGGAGAAATACACTTGCCGTTCAAGTGTCATTCGTCATGTGTAGCTTGGCCCTCAGTCAGTTATGTTACTCTCAGTGTCATTTTCTCCTAAGGTTACCAAATCTTGAATTAAGAAAATCAGATTGTTGGGTAGGGTCTGGGGGTGGAGTAGGGCTGCCCTTCCCCTGCCCGGGGTGGGGGATCCCCTGCTCCCACCTCCTCCCCATGACCCCACTTACCTGGCCATCAGGGGGCATGCCCCCCTGGGGCACCCCACCGGTGGCATGGTGCGCTCCTGGGTGGTGCAGTACGCCCACGCCCCCTCCCGCGGCATGCTCTCGCACTCCGCAACTGGCCTGTTTGGGGCCAAATCAGGCTTATGGGGGGCAATTCAACCCTTTGGTGAGCACGGGAGTGCACGCCGGGGTGCCCTTTGACCTGCATGATGATATCACTATCAAGTCTGTGTGGTTATATACTGACTGACTTGACAATTTGATTTCCCCCTATATCTTTTACCTCTAGGTTGTTACCTTTGAAGTAGAGAGTTACTATTGATAGTTACTATTGATAGTTACTATTGGCATTCTGCTGGGGAAGCTGGATATGGTTCATGAGGTTGCCAGTGTCTTCTGTAGCAGAACCATTCCTTTTGGTGTCTTCATTTTCCACTGGTTTCCCAATGTTCACCAGTATTTTCTGTCCCATAAGTGGGAAATATCCACAGAAGGGGCATCGGCATTGTTTCTGGAACGGTGGCACCAAGGTGGGTTATTTAGTACTGCTGTCCTAAACAATTACTTCAGTGGGCTTAGAAGGGTGTAATTCTACCCTGGAGTGCACAAGACGAGTGTCAACGACTTTGTAAAGACAATTTCAGTCACAAAGCCTTTAACGCTCTTTCAGCATGCTCCAAGGCAAAGATACTTTCTTCTGAGCCCACTGCAGCAACTCTGCTTAGAACTGCAGTGCTAAATACCCACCTTGACCCCACTGTTCTAGAAACAACACCCAAGCCCTTTCTGGTGACATTTCCCATTTCATCACCCATATTCTTGGAGTGGAGAGTGCCGTCAAGTCATAGTTGACTTATGGCAACCCCTGGTGGGGTTTTCGTGGCAAGAAACTAACAGAGGTGGTTTGCCATTGCCTACCTCTGCAACTGTGGTCTCCACCAGTGATCTCCCATCCAATTATTAACCAAGGCCGACCCTGTTTAACTTCTGTGATCTGATGATAGCTTGCCTGAGCTATCCGGGTCAGGGAACCCATATACTTAGGTTACATATAAATGATGTTTCTTGGTAGGTTCACACACAAAGCAGAGGGGAAAACCCTGGGAAAGTGAATATTGTTAGGGGAGGAGCAGAAGTCCACAGCATATTCAGAGAGGGAAGGATGCCAGTGATAAAATTGCAGACAAGAGTCCTTGAATACACAACCAACTATGAGTTACATTCAGGGGGGGAAGTAGAAAGCCCATTTTATACAATACTCTGTCCAAGGTGGGATAGGAATGAGAGCCACACATGGATCAGGTCCAGTGGCCTGGATGGCAGTCCAGGTTGGGAAATTCCTGGAGATTCTGGGGGTGGAGCCTGGAAAGTGTGGGGTTTGGGGAGGGGAGGGGCCTCAGAATTGCATAATGCCATAGAGTCCACCCTCCACAGCAGCCATTTTCTCCAGGGGTACTGATCTCTGTCACCTGGAGATCAGTTGTAATTCCGGAAGATCTCCAGCCACCACCTGGAGGCTGGCAGCCCTAGATGAGAGTTTCTAGAACCAGAGACCGGAAAAGCAGATCATGGGCAATCCCAGTAAAAAACTGGCCAGTATGTTACTGTTTGCCCTGACCTGGATAGCCCAGGCAAATCTGATCTTGTCAGATCTCAGAAGCTAAGCAGAGTTGGCCTTGGTTAGTAATTGGATGGGAGACCTCCAAAGAAGACTAGGGTTGCTGTGAAGAGGCAGGTAGTGGCAAGCCACCTCTGTTAGTCTCCTGCCTTGAAAACCCCAGCAGGGGTCACCATATGTTGGCTATAACATGAGGATGCTTTCTGCCACCACCATGTTATTGTTTAAAATAAAAGATTGTCAAAAGAAAAGGGTACTCAATAAAGGCAACAAGACCGGGAGGAGGACCTGGTGGATTGCCAAAGAAATAGCTGAACCAGCAGAGCTGCAGATCAATGGTGGAGAGCCTGGTGCTTTAACTAAACATTGACACCTTTAATTAAAATCCTTGTAATTCACTAATAACTTCACATGTTCATAAGGCTTTCTTATTGATTTCAGCGATTTCCCATTCTGACCCCCTCCCTTTCTGAGTAGATTTACAATTCCCTGTAATGGAGAATTAAAGGAAACATTTACAGTGATTAATTACACACAACTGTGCAACCAAACAAGGCCATTCCACTGTTCCTAGCGCTTTTTGTAAATGCAGCTGTCGGCCAATAACAAAGCAGAGTAAACACAAGGGGAAATAAATTATAGTTTTCTGTCGGCTTCCATTCTAGGAAATATGTGAACACTTAAGAGCACATGTAACACATGGCGCACAAATACCAGATTCTCAGATGGTCAACATTACATTATCTAGAGGCATTTTATTCACTCAGATTCCCCTGTGGATGGGTCTGTAAGCAAGCCCTAAAAGAAGCTGTGTCGAACCTTGCAGTTTTGTGCACAATCTTGGCCACCTTCCCAGGGGATAATTGAGGCACAGAAAAAGATCTAACCCAAATCTCAGGTCTTTTTAAACGTATAGACCGCCATAACTTTCTTCCTTGATTTTTATAATATTTTTACACCCCTGAACATTGTTTAGACATTGTACAGGGTTTGCTGTGCAGCTATCCGCTGCAGTTAGATGTGAAATATTAGTGTCTTTCTGCTCCTGTAAGCCTTCTCGTATTCGCCAGTCTTTGGGCTGGTTGTTCCATTAAGTCAATCCTGTATCTAGCAGAAGCAAAGACTTAAATCTTCTCCATTCTTTATGGAAAACCGTCCTGAGTGAGGCCATAGAAGGCAATTATGAATGGAAAGGAGTATGTTATAATCATTGACATGGTAGGAAAAGAGGACTTGCGTACACAACACAGATCAGTTGGAGAAACAAGAGTGGGTTCATGTAACTTACTTAGGAGCAAAAAGACCAGTGAGGATGAAGTCCTCTTTATTTGTCCTCCATCTGCCATGATGTTCTCAGATGGCATTTTCCCCACAATAGTGCCTAGACCATACCAGTGATGTCGCTGGCATGGAGTTAGACACACTTCCCATATGAATAGCAAGTCAAGTTTGTATTGGCACTTACCAAAGGCTATGACAGAATGTATGGACTGCAAACATCAGACATGCTTTCCAGAATGCTTATATGGCACTCCCGGCTGGTGGCGTCAGCCGCTACGGCTGGGGGCTGTGCTTTGCCTCTTTGGAGGAGGATGAGGCAGCATCGGTACCCTCCCATTTGCAGTGGGATGTGCTGGAGGGGCGGTGCTTTGATGGCCGTTTTTGCTGCGCTGCCCCTCAGCGTCTCAGTGCAACCCGTGCTCAGCCCACCCACCTCACCCTATTTCAGTACAGGATTAGCTGGTTGCCGTTTTGGGACCAGGTAGGAATTTTTTTCACTTTTCACCCTGCATTGGATTATGGGTGGGGCATTTTTCGCCTACCTTGTACTGTTCTTAGGGAGGTAATTGGCTTTAGTGGGTCGAGTTTGCCATCCCTTGGCAGGTTAGGAGTTGGGAGAATGAGCGGGCCGGTGACCACTCCTGGCATATCCCCATTGGTGGGGAATTGGGGTCTGTCAGGAGTGGCTGGCTGTTGTATGGCCCAGCTGCGAGGTCAGACGCCCTGGTGGGGAACCCCTGGACAAGCCTGTCCCCCCTTGCAGCTGTACGGCTGGGGGGAGCTTTAAGGGGGTGAACCGCTTTGCCAGGCCAGCCGGGGCACAGCCATACCATGGATGGCTCGTCCCCGGGGCTGTTGGTGGATTGCCCAGACAGGTTGGGGCGGGGACTAGGACTGACCCCAGGGCCTGGCCTGTACCTCTAGTTAGGCCCTTGCCGTGCTGACAAATATGTTGTTTTAATTTAATAAAGTGGCCCTTTAATTCCCAACACTTGTGTCTGCCTCTTCGTTCCGACTGGGGGGGCAAACACTGACAAGTGCTTCCCCTCTAGTAAGTATTCAACTTATCAAACGGCAAATACAATATGAACGGATCTCTCCCATGATAGGCCAGTGGGTAAATGATTGGGCATGAGCGATCATTTCCACTTGAATCCTGATTCTGCAAAGATATGGGATGCTGGGATTTTGCCCACTTCACAGTCCTCCTACTCTTCCCTCGCAAATAGGATCAGATGCCTATTTCTTAATACAAGTACTTGGAAAACAGGCAGAAATGAATAATGTTAATTCAGAGGTACAAGCATTAATACAAGCGTTCTGATAACACTTCCAGAGCCAATTGGCTTATATCATAATTACAAGTCTGGCTTCCAAGAACAACAATAAATAAGTTCCTCCCAAGCATAATTGAATTGTATCCCATTAATATCCCAGTAGAAAATTGGATTGCAGTAATTTTAAGTTTATACAAAATGTATGCATTGGCTGGATGAATTTAGATTTGGAGGAAGCTATATATGTTTTTAAAATGTGGTTGCAATTGACCCTTTTTCTGTGTTGTATATGTGCCTCCTTCTTTCAATGTTAATAGTTTAAAATTTTATCAGCATGAATTTAGCTTGCTTTCCCTAATGCGACTGGCTCTTAATAAATCTCTCTCTCTATGTGTTACGAAACACTATCAGACCTTTTGAGCTTCGTAAATCCAAGGCTTGCTTGGATTGGAGCCAGTTTTGTGTAGTGGTTAAGAGCGGCAGGACTGTAATCTGGAGAGCCAGGTTTGATTCCCCACTCCTCCCCTTGAAGCCAGCTGGGTGACCTTGGGCGAGTCACAGCTCTCTGGAGCTCTCTCAGCCCCACTCACCTCACAGGGTGCTTTGTTGTGGGGATAATAATGGCATACTTTGTAAACCGCTCTGAGTGGGCATTAAGTTGTCCTGAAGGGCGGTATATAAATCAAATGTTGTTGTTGTTGTTGTTGTTGTTTATGGGATTTTATCAGATGTTGGACAACATTGGGCTTAATTTGTTAAATTACAGTTGTAGAAATGCAAGTGCAATTAAGCACATGTGCCAAACTGGAGGAATATCAGTGACAAAGTTATTGGAATATGTCCAGGATCTGCAGTTTCAGAGGACTGGAACTAGCTCATGCCTTTGACTTTCTGCATGACTGAAAAGCCCACTGAATCTACTATCAGTGCTTTGTATTACAGAGTTGTTAAGAATAACACTGGAGATACAGGATTCAGGTTCATTAGCATCTTAAAGACCAACTATATTTCCAGGGTATGATGTTTCAAGAAACTCTCAAAAGCTCATATTCTGGAAATCTAGTTGGTCTTTAAGGTGCTACTGGACCTCAGTCTTGCTCGTCCGCTACAGACCTATACAGCTACCCACCTGAAACTGAGGATACAGTGAGAGAGATGGTGTGAAAGGTTTCATTAGTATAGACAGGACACTGGCAGCTTTCATAGTTATGAATGCTCCCAAAGCAATTATTAGCCTTGTTGCCAGTAGACATGGGCATGAAACAGAAAAAGCCCGAAACGAGAGTTTCATTTTTCATCGTGATCCATGAATTGCGAATCATGAAACTTCATGAAATTGACACGTTTCCTGAAATGATTAGTTAGTTTTATGATTCGTCAAAACCTGGGGCATTTTAACGACCCCCTTCATACCTGGAGATGCCAAACTTGCAGGGAGACTTCAGCAGGCTCTCCTCCACCCACCCTCTCAGTTTGCAATACATTGATTGGGAAGGAAAGTACTGCCAGAGTGCATGACTGAAACGAGGACTGGGAGTTGCTGGATCAGAGGAGGATGAAGGACCAGCCCTGGTGGAGCTGGGCCAGGAAGACAGAGTGAGGGGTGGGGTGGAGGAAAAAAGGCACCCTCACCCAAAGACCTTCCCACAGCAAGGCCAAGAGCTGGAAATGAGAGGTTTCTTTAAGTCTCTTTAAAGCAGCAACAGCCAAAAGTACAATTCCAAATCCTTCCACACACTCTCCCACTCCAATCCCAGCAAAACGCTGACATAGATCAGAACAGAAAGTCTGTGGTTGGCTTACATACATGCCTAACAGGTTTTGGAGGGGTGAGATTGGTGTACCCATGGCTACAGAAGGCCTATCTCCTTGGTTGCCTAGGGGATTGACCCCCAGCTCCTGGCTTTATAGGGCAGAATGGAAGCTCTCCAGATAGCTAGGAGAGCTGCCAATCAAGGGTAAATGGACTATGATTGGGGTTTCCAATGGCAACAAACGATCTGGGCCGTTTCCAGATGGCTTACCTGAAGCCGCTCCATGCCGCAATGTTGTGGATTGTGCTGGGGAAAATGCAAAATATCACATTTTCTTGCACGAGTTTTGCGCGATGTCGTGCAAAACTCGCTCAAGAAAAAGCAATATTTCGCGTTTTCCCCGGCACAATCCACAACATTGCGGCATGGAGCGGCTTCAGGTAAGCCATCTGGAAACAGCCTTGGGCACATTGTTGCCTAGGGAATCAATGGATAGGTGCCAGCCTGTCTGCAATTATGAATAGTTCACAAAGCTAACAAAACAGGCCGAAAAGTCGTGAATTTCGTGATGATTTCCTGATAATCGTGACCCCCCCCCCCAAACGCTGTTTTGCGACACATGAAATGGCCTGTTTCGTGCAAAATTTGCTTTGTATTTCAATTTGTGCCTATGTCTAGTTGCCAGTGGGCTTTAGCAGGGGACCGTGTGAGCATGGTTGTCTTAACCCATGGCCGGGCCCCTAGGCTTTTAGGTATTTTGGGCCCCCTCCAGAATTTCAATCTTTCATCCCACTACAGCTGACAGACTGACCCTGGTACAGTAGGTACTGGACCGCAGTACATAGCCCTATATCCATTTTGAGGGTCTTGAAGAATTCTATTCAATATTAATTTTATATTTTTATTGCACAATTAGAGCTCTTCAGGAAAGCACATTTTAGGGGTATAATTGTTCAATACTGTAATATTTTGAAGTGAGTATTTTTTATTATTTATTAAAATATATAATTTATGGATAATTGTTTTAATGTAAGAGACAATTTGTTCCGCTTCAATAAGGAAGCAGTTAATAATGAATAAATAAATTACAGTGAAACAGTATTAAAATAATAAAATACAGTAACAATACATTTGGGCGGCAAGTTTCTCAACCCCCATCCAAAAACATTCCATGAGGTGGGAACAGGTAGAATATATCAATATTTCTGTGGGAAACCAGGGCAAGTTATCTTTCAATCCCCCAGCATGGAAGCCTGCCTGTACCTCTACCTCAGCCATATGCCTGGTAGAACATCTCTGTCTTTCAGGCCCGGCGGAAAAATAGTAAATCCTGTCAGGATTAATATACTGTGTCTTTCCTCTTGGCTTAAAGTAGGCTACAAATAATAATGGAAACATTACAAATGTTAACCAAATAAAATAGAAAACTTCAAATCCCTCCCCCAAAGATGCCTACTGATCAGAAGCTCTGCCAACCAGGCAAACCTTGCAGTGCCTCATGGAGGCCTTCAATGAGGGGGCTTCCCTCTCCTATTCAGGAAGCCCATTCTACAAAGTGGGGGCCACGATGAAAAGACTTGGGCTCTGGTCAGTGCCAGGTGAGCCGCTCTAAGTGGGAGAACAGCCAGCAGGTGGCAGCTTGAAGACATAGTCGGCACCCAGGAACATGCGGGAGGAGATGGGCTTTCAGATATGTGGGCCCCAGACTTTAAAGGTCAGAAGCAGCAGGGCTCATTTCGAGGGGGAATGTGCAGGAATGCAGTTCCAGCAGTTCCCCAAAGAGGTCACATGTCAGGTGGCCCCACCCACCTGACTCGGCCATTTTGGGCCCCTTTTCAGCCTGGATTGGGGCCGAAACGGCCCGGATTGGGCCTCTGACGGGTGGTGGATCATTCTCCTACTCAGCAGTGGCCTGATCCTGACTATTTTGTGCCCTTTTGGGCCATTTTCAGCCCTTTTTGACCATTTTGGCCCCAATTTCAGCCCTGAATGGCCAGGATTGGGTCCAAAACAGCCAGGATAGGTGATGTCAGGGGGTGTGGCATATGCAAATCACTTATGCTAATGACACACTTCTGGTGATGGCAAGGGGTGTGGCATATGCTAATGAGTTATGCTAATGTGTTCCTCCAGCTCTTTTTCTACAAAATGTCCCCTGAGAAGCAGCACCCTGAATTGACCTCATAAACCAACCAGCAGCTGTTGTGGCTGTTTTAAAATGGGTAATGTACATTCCCATTGACTAAACATGGACAATAATCGGGATGCTGCATTCTGGATCAGCTTCAGATTCTGGACTGTCTTCAAGGGCAACCCAATATAGAGCATATTAGAGTGATCCAGCCACAAGGTTAGAAAAGCATGAATCAGTGAATCCAGTGGGGTGTTTGGGGCAAATAATTGTTGATAGATCTCCGAAGGGATTTGGAAAGAGGTGCTAGCTCGAGACCGTGTAGGCTAAACATGCGACAGCAATTATATCAGTTTTTAAAAGTTTGCTTCCTGTTCCTGGAACATGAAGGTGCATTTTCCATTGGTAAAAGCAAAATTTAGCCCTCGGTGAACTTCTCCAGTTTCTTACTGTACACTTTAGAAAAAATTCTTTTATAATTTTTCCCCCTCCTGTAATGAATCATTGAGGAGTGAATCTTATTTAAATTGGATATAGAGTTCAGGAGGTTCCATTTAATGATTACCTTGAAGAGTGCAGTCTGGTTGTTGACTGCTCATTTCTGAATCACCAGCCACCCTGGGAATTCGGGGCACAGCAGTGTTTAACCTGAGTAAGCCACTTCTGCATATTTTATGAATATGGGCCAACAGCGCTTTTGCTTTTAATAGCAGGGTAGCTAATTAACGGGAACGTAATATAACGTTCCAGATTTGATTTGGGGGCTGGATTTTGGTTTGTTTACAGACTCTGAAAAGAGAGAATTTTTAATCAGGTTCTTCACAGAATTGGTTCCTTCCCAATAGAGAGGCTGGAGTGAGAAAAGGAAGAATGGCGGCAAGTTAAGACTCCAAAAGATCACGTTATTGTGCTGACCGTGATACTGCTGTGTTTGAATTAAAAAGCTCATTAACAGTGCCATCCTAAGCAAAACAGTAAGTTTTGAGTCCAGCGGCACCTAAAAGACCAACAGGATTTTCAGAGTATAAGTTTTTGAAAGTCAAATTTATCTTCGTTGTGTCTGACAAATGGGGCTGATTCTGCACACGTTGGATAATGCACTTCCAATCCTCTTTAGAGATCATTTGGAACTGAATTTTTAGAGTGTGAAACAAAAAATCCACTTCCAAACGATAGCTAAAGTGCATTGAAAGTGCATTATCCAACGTGTGCAGAATCGGCTATTATGTGGGGAAAGTATAAACAAAAACAACTCCCCTCCCACTGCCTCTGACCATGCCTACCACAGCTAAACCCAGCTTGGGACACTACCATTCTAAGCAGAGTCACACCAGCGGAGTGACCTTTGCGCTTTTGACTCTCAAAAGCTTATACCCTGAAAACCTTGTGGGTCTTTACGGTGCCACCGGACTCAAATCTTCATCTTCTACTGCAGATCAACATGGCTACCGACCCGAAATTTTTCTAAACAGAGTTGCACCCTTCTAAGACCATTGATCAGTGGACATAAAGAGGTGCGACTCTGTTTAATATTGCATTGTAAATCTCTCACACGCATGCAAATAGCCTTATGTATTTTAAAATATATATTTTAACAACAACAAAAACACTTTTTGGTCTTTTGAAACTGGCATACCTTGGTTGACATGGATGAAGGAATCCTTTTGTGAGGCACAAACCGTAGTAAAGTGCCCCCCCCTCAACAAGCTCCTGTTGGCTGGCCAATGTCTCAAGATACTAGACCATTGTGAGAAATTCCCCATTTTTTTTGTGCTCATTCATTGGGTTCACTCTCCATGCCGCCAACAGGCTGTTGATAGAACTGCAGTCAGAGATCTGCAGTCAGACTGTCTCTAAAAACCAGAATTCCCTTCTAAATTCCATAAACGTAGAGTCTCTTTACACGAGATGCCTTGGTGCCTGTTTGCCAAGTGTAGGGAGATGCAGTGTTACCCAGAAAGCATAGTTTTAAAAGACAGAGCTGGCAGAGAGCACTCCTTAGAGAGTTTGTTAATTTCCTCTTTACCTCTGTCAGTTTCACTTCTCCAGTCTAAAACTGTGTGGGATCACAACCAGAGGGCAGTAAGGCATGGAAATAGGTTGGAGCTGCCTTCCAGAGCCAAGCTTGGACCTGGAGAGGTTATAATGGGCTGAAGTTTCCCTTCTGGCATTTCATAATCGCATCACACTGCTCCGGTGTATAGCAAAGACTTTGCCCTGCCACCAGCTTTGTCTTTTTAAACTATCCTTCCCGGCTAACATGGTATCTCCTGACATGTGTTCTTCATATGTCAGATGTATCATGTAGAGGCATGGGAGGGGGGGTTCTTGAAATCTTACTTGCTAGAGATGTTTTCAGCTAGGCAGGCCCTCCCTGTCTCACTCTCATGCCTTGATAAGCACGAGCCAAAGCATGAGGCTTTTTCTGTTTTTGCAAAGACCAAATAACTCCAATCAGGAAAAGGAAAAAAATAACCTTTAAGCATATAAGCAATCGATGAATGCACAGCAAAAGATTACAGCATCTAAGTTCAGAGAAGATGAAATATGTATGACCTCTGCCTCTTTCTGTAGGCCTACGGATGATCTCTGTCATTTAAGGAGATAGGCAGAAATATCTTACTAGTTCCAGGTTTGTTTTATAAACTCTCTTCACGTCAGATTACCTTCTTCTCCTTTTGGCTGGTTACCTCTTTTTGGACCCTGTGCCAGTGTATCTCTTTCAGAATCCCCATGAAGTCTTTTTATTTGTCTTCTTCTGTTCCCAACAAAAGTCTCCTGTAAGAATAACTCCCCTTTTAAAGGGCACTAGGGTTGCCAACTGTGGGTGGGGAAATTCCTGGAGATTTGAGGGTGGAGCCTGGGAAGGGCAGGGTTTGGGGGGATCTCAGTAGGGGTAAAATGCCATAGACTCCACCCTCCAAAGTATCCATTTCCTCCAGGAGAACTGGTCTCTGTCGTCTGGACAGAGTTCCCAGGTAAAACCATAGAGTTTCCAGCAATTTGTAGAGAGGCGTGACATCACTTCTGGGTTTCCCAAAAGTAACATCATGCAGTCACCACTGGGTGCTCTCCTATCTCCCATGTGTTTCCAAGCCATGCCTGTCAACCTAACTTGGAGATGTGGTTAAATTCTGAGACAGAATAATGTTTTTCAAAACATTATAGATATTTCTTTAAAGCAAAAATACTGTACAGATACATTAAAAACATGGTGCTGCATCTATAAAATGAAACCCTTAAGTGAAATATTTTGCATGTGTATATTTAATTTACTACCTGAAGAACAAAAGAAATAAGAATATCAGAAGCTCTTAGTGTCATTTTATGCTTATATCTTATGGGTTTTATGTTTTAATAGCACTCGGCTTGCTGAAGGCTGAACAATCTGGTTATATTGTCCTAGTTTTATTTATTTTTTTCCTTCTGTTGCCCAGAAGTTTGTTTTAATTATCTTGATGTAGCTATTTCTCCACCATATCATTAATTAATGGACAAAGAATGTATGATTTAATTTATTTATATACGTAATGTGTAGATGTTCCTTCTACACATTCGCTGGGAGGGTGGGCTATAAATTCATTCAATAAATTAAAAAAATTAAAATACGATTTGCTTGTTAAGCAAATACTATTTGCTTTTTTTTCCTCTGCTGATTCTCTGCGATTTTCTCACTCCCTCCAGTAACGAAAATGGTGTGTGCTGAGCAATGTGACGGGCGTTGCTACGGGCGCTCTGTCAGCGAATGCTGCCACCGCGAATGCGCAGGCGGATGCTCTGGACCAAAGGACACAGATTGCTTTGTAAGTATCGGCTGCCTCACATTTCTCCCAATCCACCAGTGACTCTGCTCGTTTTAATTTTTACTCCCAGGAATTTGAAGGGGGAAAAAAATATCTGGGCTCTTTAATTATCCTGCCTCAATAGTTGAAGATATTCCAATAGTGGAAGATATTCGCTAGACATTTTAGCAGTCGTATTTTTCCATTACATTTCTGTTACTTATCAGCTTATTTCTCCCATTAAAACATTTATGAGATTTGCAAATAGAGATTTGAAGCCATTTATATGCTAATTGGTGTGATTTTTATCTTAAGTGAAAATACGTTTTTACTTTGCTAAAATTAACATTTACAGGATGTGGGCAACTTAATTTTAAAAAGCACATGCATACACATCCATCTTGTTTCCTAAGAAGAGAATATAAGATCTTTTGCCAAAATATCGAACACATTTCCCTGGAAGTGAGTCCAATTGATTTCTGTACAGCTTCTGCCCCAGTGTTCTTCTGTTCGTAGCCTCTCCCTGGTGTATGCAATTGAAAGAATTAGATTGGCCATGACTGAGTTGTGTTAATCAATAATCAACATAAACAGTTATCACACTTGAAACCTCCGTCTGCACTTGTCAGCTGGGGATACGGGGCCTCCAGTCGGGGGAGATAATGGGATATGTCAGAACGAAAATAAGTGTGAAGAATTGGACTCAAACACGCTTGCAAATGTTCTATTTCAGTTTGAGTTCAGAAGAGTTGTGCTTGGAAGTTCTGTCCCTGAACTTGAGAACAGGCTCAGCCCAAACTTGATGTCACTTAAGTAGAATGACCACCTGGCAAGAAATTAACACCCTCTGGAGTTAAAACCACAAATGTCATGTAATCATTAGTTCCTCAATGACAAAACATGGGAAGCTGATAGCGTGATCTGTTTGATTGGTAATGAACTGAGAAGAGAGAGCTTGCATGTATGTCTTTGCTATTCTCAGCTGGATTCCTAAAAAGTCCTGCCCCTCCACACTTGTACTCTTCAATTTCACTCACCTGGCTTGTTTGCAGTGTCTGCTCTTAGAACAGCTGTGTCAGAGAAGGAAGTCTAGGGGCTTCAGTGCCCCTTCTCCCAGGTGACTGGGAAGTTTACATCTTTCAAGGGGCAGTTTTGCAACAAACCTGGGACCCTAAGGATTTTCCCTATCAGTTTGGGTGCCCTGACACGTAATTCCTAGAACTTTAACATCCCAGGTTCAGGGAGGGGGCCCTCCAGGGCCATTTCCACACGGCTTACCTTATTCTGTAAAATAGCGAAATCTCGCACGAAATCTTGCGAGAAGATGCTGTTATCACGTGAGAAGACGTGATAACCATCTTCACGCCAGATTTCGCGCAAGACTTCGCTATTTTGCAGAATAAGGTAAGCCGTGTAGAAATGGCCCAGATCTCTCTCTCTCTCCCTCCCCCCTCCCTCCCTCCCCCCCTCTCCCCCTCTCCCCCTTTCTCCCCCCCCTTTCTCTCCCTCCCTCCCTCTCTCTCTCTCTCTCTCTTTTTCTTCTGGCCCCAGCAAGTCATGGAACTAAATAAGGAGATGAGGGGCCAAGGGCTGGGGATGGTGGTATTCAGAGACTGCACTCTAGATGATGTCATGTGGAGCCCAGCAGAGAGTTCAGTTTTATTAATGGCAAGTGGGGAATAACTCCGGTTTGGTATACCAAAGCCGAATTAGCCAAACATTTTTACAGTACCCACCTCTAATGATGAATTCTTGCTTGTCTGTGGAAGGCATAGACATAGTGGTGGTGATACTTTAGAATGAGCGACGTCATATCAAGGGTTCATAAGAAAGCAGGCATGGCTAGTTTCTTTGCAGGAATTCTGGGAATAGTTATTGTTTCAAAGCACAACATCTATTTAAGTAGGATATCATGATGGAGAAGTCAACATAACCAACTGCAGGTTGGAGACAGAGGGAGATACACATATACAAACATCTCTCCAGAATGACCTCAGCAGGAACTAAAAAGCTTCTCTATGTCACCATATCGGGCTGTTCCATGGGAAGATATTTTTAGATGTGGGTCGTGTATCCAGCTGCTAAAAGGCAGCCACAGATACCCCCAATTGGACTGAACCTAATGGAGTTCGCACATTGCTATATGTGATTAAACAAGCAGGGCGGTTCCTGTCACATCTAACAGGCAAGTTTTAATGCATCACCGTCCTAGAGCAACACTGGCCAAAGTGTTGCCCGTGGAGTGGGACAATGGCTCAACATTAGAACATCTGGTTTTCGTGTGGAAGGTCCCAGCAACAATCTCTGGCATTAGTTAAAACCATCAGGTGGGAGGTGGTGTTAAAAATCCACTCTTGAGACCCTAGAGAGCCGCTGCCAATCTGAATTGACTATGCTGACTTTGATAGACAAGCTAGCTGACTAAGGCTGATTCTGCACACATTGGATACTGCACTTTCAATGCACTTTAACTATCATTTGGAAGTGGATTTTTTGTTTCACATTCGAAACATTCAGTTCCAAATGATCTCTAAAGAGGATTGGAAGTGCGTTATCCAACGTGTGTGGAATCTCAGTAAAAGGCAACTTCATATGTGCAAATGGTGGTCATGCCATTCTAGTGCCCACTTGCACAGGGCAGTGCTGTCTCCCATGTGCTGAGCCTGGAGCTGGGAAGTCAAGGGGCATTCTCTTTCTATCACTTTGGATCTTTTAAACAAAGACTTAGAGCCCCAAATTAAAAATATACTGCATTTTCCAGCTTGATTTTAATCGATTCTTGCTGGAAGGCTTTCGTCTCATTGGGCTAGACATCTTTAGCTTTTTTCATATTTATTATAAAGTTAGCAAGCCATTTAGTATAATGATAAGGGACCTCAAAAGACAATAATGGTTAAAGGCAATGGATTAAGGAAAAGAAAGAAATGAGTTGTATTTTGTGTTAATTACTTGACAATGGGAGCTTTCTCTCTCGGAAGCTTATAACCAGGAAATCTTGTTTGTCTGTCAGGTGCTACTGGACTGAAATCTTGCTCTTAGAAACATGAGATTATGAAGTATTACTACAAAAGGCTCCCCCACCCTGACCCCTGTGCATCCACAACTCTTCGTTTGTGGAAGAGTTTTTGAAAGCAAAGCATTGTCTATCACTGGAGTATGAAGAGCTATTTAGAGTGTGAAAGTTGGAGTTAAAATGGAGCCCAAGTGCTCTTCAGCTCTTAAAAGGCTTCTGTGAGACCTCAGTCCAGAAAGCATAAAGATTCCTTTAGATGTTCCCATTGATTCAAGCAGGTCTCTAATTATCCTTTTGCGCATTAATCACTCCACGATCATTGTAAACGTTTTTCTTTCTAAATTCATAAGTGTTCCATTACCAAGCCGCATTTCTACCAAACCAGAAGATCGTATTTAGATATGCTGGTCATCTAGAAGGGGTTGGTTTTTTTACTGTAGCACATAGTTTAAAAAGAGAAGTCTGTGTCATAGCTCCAAACTTCCCTGTAGTTCCTTGTGCCCAGGGGTCCCACCCGGCTTCCTTAAGCAGTGCTGAGAGCCAAGCTACAAGTGACGCCTGACACAGGTTGGACACTTGTTAACTTCCCTCAAGTTTTGATGGGAAATGTAGGCATCCTGGTCTTGCAGCTGTAATGGAGAGCCAAGCTGTAAAACCAGATCGCCTACATTTCCCATCAATACTTGAGGTAAGCTGACAAGTGTCCAACCTGTGTAAGGCGTCACGTGTAGCTTGGCTCTGAGACAGGATGTGATTCTGTGGGTCAGCATTTTGCCCTCCCCTTGTCAGGGAGGGATGAAGGGTTTGCCTCTTCATCCGCTGCACAGAAGCAAACTGGGAAGCCAAAATGCCCTGGAAAGGAGCCCCATCCCTGGCCACACGCCCTGAACGAGGGAGAGAAGGACAGGATGAAAGTGAGAGCCACCAGCTTGTGACAACACTCCCTTCATGCAAAGTGATGGCCTATGGCTTGTGATGCCAGCTCCTAGCCACCCAGCAGGTTGCTGCCAGCTAACCTTTCCTTCGCCATGGGAAGTGAGGACTGCCCGTGGCTAAGCTTGGCAACTCTTACTTCACTCAAGGCTAGGGTGAGCCTGAGAGGGAGGCCAGTCCTTTCCAGCCCATTTGCCTACTGGGACTTTTCCTGGTGGCCTTAATGGCCAATCCCCCCATGCAGCTGGTAGACACCATGACATCTCTGAGCTGTCCTGGCTTATAATTCTTGAAGCCTTACCTGCCTAACAGAGCAAAGCTTTTCTCGCTGCAACACCTGATCCAAGAATAGATCCCAGTGATATTTAGCTGGAGTCCTGGCGCAACGAAGAGGATGACCGTCTTCCCATCACAAGAGTATCAGGGCTCTCGTTCACACTGGGCCATTCTTTTAACATCATGAATATCTTAAGACAGCTCTTCAGATGTAACCAACTGTTATTTATTTGGGGTAGCAAGCCATTGCCTAAGAATCTTTTTCTACCCCTCAGTAAAACAGATTTGATTTCAGAAAGGGTCTGCTTGATTGTACTTCAGTACCCTCCTCCAAAGTACCGATGCAAATAATTTTCCTTATCTTGTAGGCATGTTTGAATTTCAACGACAGCGGCGCTTGCGTCACTCAGTGTCCCCAGACCTCTGTGTACAACCCTGCCACCTTCCAGATGGAAACCAACCGAGATGGCAAATACACCTACGGTGCTTTTTGTGTCAAAAAGTGCCCACGTAAGTGGCATGAGCTACCTAGTGAAGTACAGCCCTTTTAAACCTGCATTGTAAGAGGTGATTGCTAAGAATGTTGACTGTACAGCCAAGTTAATTATGCGACGGCTGTAATAATTCAACTTCTTTCTTTTAACAGTAATCACTTGAAGTTATAAGTTATTCTAAGAGTTGGCATTGTTAGAAGCTGACATTTTAATAACACCCTTCTCTTGAAAGCCAAAAATGCTGTTAAATATTATGGTTTGTGTGGTCAAAATTTCAGCTTCTCTCCAATAACTGACTTGTAAGCATGCCAGGTGTCGTGTGCGGAACACTTTTTATCATTTCCTCTCCTTGAGCAAAGTCTCATTTTCATTTCCCCTCAAGCATAAGTGGGAATTATCTTTTATCTTTGACCTTTTCTTGAAATTCAAGTGTGTGGTCTGCTAATGTCAGTTGGAACAGGCTCATCTTTATCACGGCACATAAAATACTATTCACGGCTCTTACATTAGAACGGCTGCCAAGGGTAGTTCGCAGGACTCTGTTGACTTGGAAGTATCAAGTATTCCATCATTTAGTTTAGTTTATTTAGTTTATTCAGTGTTTAACCCACCCTTCCCACAAGTGGGCTCAGGATGGGGTACAACAGTCATAAAATACAATTACATAGCAGATTCTACAATAAAATTCAGCAATTAAAATTATATATGTACAAAAACTTGATATAGTTGGCTACACATTCCTGCCCCCAGCATACAAAGAGGAGGTAGACAGACACACAAGCTGTACTCGAATACCGGAGACCGGTGGGAGGCTCAATGATGGTCCTGACGCTGGCCTCAACCGTAAGCCTGGTGGAACATCTCCTTCTTGCAGGCCCGCCGAAATGATACAAGATCCTGGCAGGCCTGAGTGTCCTCGGACAGAGAGTTCCACCAGGTTGGGGCCAGGACTGAAAAGGCCTTGCCCTGGTCGAGGCCAAACGAGCCTCCCTAGGCTTCATTAAAAAGAGTTTCATTAAAAAGTGTTTCATTAAAAAAAAAACATGTGGTGGTTTCTAAACCAGTTTTCAAAAAAGGTATCTTGACTGATTCTAGTGAACTCAACAGGAACATAGCAGCATCAGTATTTTGGGACAGAAGCAAAGCTTTTCCTTTGCTACTGTCCATACTCTAGATCGAAAGGGTCTTTTGGTCAGCTCAGCCTGGAAGAACGAAGTGTTTTTGCCTGGTTCTATTTCACTGGCAGATCATGAGCTGGGTCACAGGAAATATCTATGCCCCCTCCCCCAACTGAGCAGGGGGTGCTTTGTCCTTTCCAGAGGACATTGGTGTAAACATGCAGATGCCCTCGCCAAAGGGCATTGAGAAAGGGCAGCAAAGATGCCAGGGCTGTGGCGTCTCTTGACATCTCCAGATGCCCTTTGGCAAGGACTTCTTTCTCCTGCATCAGCAGCATCCAGTGCTGGGAGCTGGACTATTCCCTGTGAACTGCTGCACATTTTGTTTCTCTTTAATTCTGGTTTAACTAGGAGAATTTCTATAATTAATGCCAGAGTTGGAACATGCTCCATTGGACACTGCTCCTTCAGTTTATTGGCATCTTTCCCCCTCTGCATTATGGATGCTATTATGGGCATTGTTAAAACACTGCAAAAAAAACCCGCTATCATGATAGCATGATTGATTGCATTTTTGTACTTCTTTTGCTGATGCTCCATTAAAACATCACACGGAAACTTGATACAATCATACAAGCAAACACATCCAGATTGGTTTTTTTGCAGTGTTTCATCAATGTCCACATGGACACTGGTCACAGGGAGGAGGATGAAGATCCAGGAAGGAATTGGAAGCTGTGGTAAATTGACTGGGCACAACCTGTTTGGGAGGAAAAAAAGAACAATGTGTACTTCTTGAAGCATCAGATCCAGGAAACAAGACCAAGCCATCTACAGAGAGGGAGAAATTCTGATAAGGAGAATTTTGGAAGAATGTCTAAAGACAGATACCTAATCAGTCAGCCACTGCCAGAGAGATAGGCCTGCACGTTCATGCTGCAGGAGCTCTGGGTCAGGATTTCTCCCGCACCTAGTGTGCTCCATTGCAGATTCGCTGGGGGCCAATAGAGGTGTGAAAAAGTTCTTATTATGTAGCTGTCATTGCAATGAGATCCCTGGGTCCCTATGATCCAGCTACTCAATATTTGAAAGTTTATCAAGGAGTAAGAATATAACCGCTATCCTATAGATAAAAGAATAGAGCAAAACTCTTTACCAGGGAAACTTAAGGGTGAGTTAAGTTGTTATATAATTATATATTTATATAATTATTTTTACAAAGTGGTGTATTTTGTGTATGAGACTCACGTTTTTTACAAGTCTGTATTGGTTATTAACTGTAAATAAATCTGATTGATTGATTGATTAAAAAAAAAGAGTGAGTTCATACATGCTTGTTCATTACTAGGTGATTTGCCTGTGTGAAGTAGCTATTGCACATCGTGCAATGGCTGCAGTCAGCCTGTTCAGCTGTGAGTCAAGCATACCTTTTTTTTTCTTTAGCCCCAATGTATGAAGAAGCAGAAGGAAGAATCCAACCCGCTTGGAGATGTCAAAATGGTAGCCTGTAGTATGAATTGAACAGCACAGTCTGTGCAATAGAATGAGATTTGGTGGCAAAATGGTTTGAGCACCTGACTAAATTCCTGATGGTTGTGGCTATACCCTGCTCACCCAGCCAAGCTCCTTACTCCCCAGGCCAGTTTGTTTCTGGTAGCTGCGAGAAAGGTCTAAAACAACAGAGCAGGAAAAGATATGATTCTCTTCCTTCCCAGATGCCTTTTCATGAAAAATAGGCAGCCTGAATGGAGATGCCTTCTTTGGCCCTCCATAAAAGGTTACGCCATGCACTCCATGTCACATAGAACTCGGACCAGGTTGTGTGTCATCATTACCAGCCCAAGTGCCTTGCCATTAATGAGGGTAGTCTGTGACTTTTTGACCCAGAGAGTTGTAATGGTTTGTAGATAAGTAGGCAAGCTGTACATACTTCGGTTTATGTTTGGGAACAGAGTAGCATCTTACTGATTAGTTATTGAAATAAATATATTTTGGGGGAGAAGAGTCTGTATTCCCTTTTGGCCATTGTTTTGGAAAGTTAATTGCTCCTATCTTCAGTACCGAAGACGCCAAGAGTGTGGGCTTGTGTCTGAATGTGCTTGAGACCAAGATAATTCAAAGCCTCTTTTATTTGATTGCGTGGTTGGCACCAGCTTGGCTGTGACTGTGTATCCTTTGATGCATAAATAACCTTTCAAACATATTCCAGAATACAAACCTCATTAAGATGGAGTTACAGCATCAGCATCTTGAGGGAAATAGAACTTTTAAAGAATGTTGAAATTAGCAACAACAAAAAGCAGCGGGAATACAGGCAACACACAAGCTTAGATAAAACTTCAAAAGATAAAATGCAGCATCTGAGACAAATATATGAAACGAAACTGGGAAGGCAGCAGCAGAAATGGAGGGCTCACACATAATTCACCCACCAGCTCTTTGTTACAAAGCATTCTCAGAGGATCCATTGTAGATGGGTTGTTTTTCAATGCTGTGTTGTCCTTCTTCTAGATAACTTTGTGGTGGATATCAGTTCTTGTGTACGGGCTTGTCCCAGCCCCAAGATGGAAGTTGAAGAAAACGGTATTAAGACCTGCAAACCGTGCACGGACATTTGCCCCAAAGGTAGGCTGCCATGTTTTGGAATTTTATTATTTATTTACTATATTTATAGTCCACCCTCAAAGTGAATCACACAGTGTAAGTTGATGCAATCAGTTTGAGGACGGGAGGGCTATTCCTGTGTTATTGACTATACCGACCCAGCACAAAACGGTGTTAGTTTGGAAACAGGAAGAAATTAGAAAAGGTGGAGAGAGTGAGAAGTAGAATTAGGGCTCTACTTGGAACCAGAGATAAACCCCAGACTTAGATCGGCATGGGGCAGTCCAGTACCAGATATGCTGCTCTCTGCTCGTGGTTTCTTATTTAGGTCCCTAGAGGATGCATGTGAAGGAACGTGCTTAGAGTGCTTTTTGTTTCATAGAACAGCTGTGCCCTTCTCTTTTGTGGTGCATAGCACCCTCGCCCAGCTTCAGCTGCTGTGCCAGATGTGGCCATGTCTCCAATCTCTACTCAACTGGCCTCCAATCCCAACTCACCTGGTCTCTTGCAGTGACATCATACTGGCTTTAGGGACTGTTCGGAAGCTTCATTTGGTTCCAAATATTGCAGTCTGTTGTAGTGTTCTTAAGAGGAATTAAGAGAATTCCTCTTCCTCTTGACTCAGTTTCTCCCTGCTTTTTTAGGAATTTGGAGTCTGTTTTGAATCCATTTTATTTTGATCAATAGAGAAATCTGAAGAGAGAAGAGGCAAGAAGAGAGTTTCTACCGAATTTCAGAGTTGCATTCTGCAGATGCTCAGAGGCAGGCAGTGTCTTCCCAAACCTCCCTTCCGTGCTGTTATAGTTCTGTGTAACATTTTTTTAAAAACCCTGCAAGGACTGATGTTAGGAAAGGGTACATTCTACATAGAGATTTCTAATCAAAGAAATGAGAAATCCCTCTTCTGAAAGAGAAAAAGAGAATAAAAGTAATCAGTGGCTCTATCTTTAAAAAAATGAATTTTGGAAAATTACTCTGACACTTCAGGCACCATTAGGGATGCCAGTCTTCTGCCAGGGATGGAGGATCCCCCACTCCCACCCGCCTCCCCCAGCCCCGCTTACCTGGCCAGCTGGGGGGGGGGATGCACCCGCAGGGCATGCTCCAATTTGGCCCAGATCAGCTTGAATTGGGCTGCTGTGGAGCACGGCAGCGCTTCTGCATTCTGTAGTGGCCCGATTCAGGCCAAATTGGGCCCAATTAGGCCCCCTGGGGAGCGTAGGAGTGCTCCCAGGGCAGCACATGACTGCACAATGATGTCATTTCCTGGAAGTGACATCATCGTGCAAGCTGGGAGCGTGTGCGCAGATCATGCATGTGACAGGGAAAACTATAAGGTAGGTGCCAGGCATCCAACCTCCTGCCTGGGGGTCTGGAGACCCCGCAACCTTAGGTACCATTCAGAGAGTGGAGTATTCCAATTAAAGCTGTTCATGGCCTGATCAGGGCTCCTAAAGGGCTGCCTCTTTCACATATTCCTGCCTGTCAGCTCAGGTCATCTTCAGATCCAGAGAAAGGGCCTTTCCTGCCTTGGCCCCATATCTTTGGAATGCCCTCAGCTACATACCTGGTATTTGGTAGCAGGTAAAATTATTTTCATCTCTCCAGGCCGATTGTCTGGCCCACTTGATTTGTCTTATTTTGCTGTGGATTTTTTTCTTCCCCTGTCCTTCCTTGGGAAATGGCTTTTTGTTTCGCTTGTTTTTTATTCTTATGGTTTTATTAATGGTTTTATTAATGACTTTATATTTGTAGTATTATTAAATTTTGTATTGTTGACCTCCCTGGGAGTATGGGGGTTTGGGACCAACATTTGCCTCAGTACAATAATAATAATAAAAAATAGCACCAAGGGCCAGGAAATCAACTGACAGTGACAGTAATAAAAAATAAATAGAGCCAGGAGCCAGGAATCAACAGATGGTGGCAGTGGTGGGATCTTCCCAGGTCGTGTTGATGACCTCTGAAATAAACAGTAGAGCAGATATCAAGGACACTCTGGCAACCTGCACTCATCCACTGGAGACCATTGTTAAAGCTGGTGCCCCCCCCCCCAATGTCTTTTAAAAAATCAGTGGAAGTGGCATTGGGGAGAGTTCAGCTCCCTCTTCTCACCCCATCAATCCTTGCTGCACTTGAAATTGCTACTCCCTGCTGCTTTTCATGTGAGGGAATGCCAGATGAAACAGATAAATCTTCACCCACTGGAGGAAAACAATAGTAGAGGGGGAAAGACAGATCTCTTTGGGCAGTGAACTCCATAATTTTGGTGCCACAACTGAGAAGGCCCTTTATCAGGTGGCCATCCTTTTAACCTCAGATGGCAAAGGCACCCAAAAAATGGCCCCTGAAGATGACTGCAGTGGTTGTTAGATGTATAAGGGAGTGGCTCTTGTGACGAGTGCCATCAAGTTGTAGCTGATTTATGGTAATCCCTGCTGGAGTTTTCAAAGCAAAGAGATGAACAGAAGTGGTTTGTCATTGCCTGCCTCTGCATAGCAACCTTTTCTTCCTTGAAGTTCTCCCATCCAAATCCAACCCTGTTTATCTTCCAAGATCTGACAAGATTGGGCTTGCCTGGGCTATCCAGATCAGGGTTCGTAAGGGAGTAGACAGTTCTTAAGTTATGTTGGTCCCAAGCTGTATAGGGCCTTAAAGGTCAATACACACACCTTAAATTGGACCTGGAAGCTAATTGGGAGCCCATGTACACAGAAGAAGACTAGAGTGATGTGGTCCTATAAACAAACAAACAAACAAATATGGTTGGGGTATTATACTGATAAAGATAACAATATAGCCTGTGACACCCCTAGTATATGTTCCACAGTGCACTTTCAGGGCCAAGAAGCCACAAATGAGAAAACATTGTATACACTGTTGAAATGTCATTTTTTTAAATTAAAGAATGGACATAGAAAGCATATATGTATTCATAAGAATGCTGTTACTATTCCTATTCCAATATGAAAGAAACTGAATCAATTTCCCCCCGTAGTTGATGATGCAAGGTTGTCCATTTCTCCAATGGATACTTTTTGCTAACCGTTGTAGGGATTGAAAGCAAATTCAAGTGTCTTGCATACACTATCTCAGGAGTGATTAAAAATCCCTAATAAGCAATGTTCTTGCCGCAGTAAAGTGTTTCTTACACCAAGTCCGATAAAGCAGTCTTTAAACCTAACCTGACTGGGAGCTGAATAATTTGCAAAGTAATCTATACAGTTAGAGATAATAAGGTTGGTCATCAGTAAAGTGCAACAAGTATGAAAAATCTGCTTCAAACATTGCATGTTTCCAAACTTTTTTTAATCAATGTGTGGAATATCCCGTTTGATCTAACTGTAGTAAATCGTACTAAGACAAAGTCACTTGTACTGTGCAAAACAGATTGTGGAACCCTTAATAAAATAATACACCCTAAAATAAGTATGATCAGGGATAATATTTCTTAGGCTGGTTTCTCAGAAAATCTTATAAGGATCTTTTCCTCCTGTGTCTAACATTGGTTCACACAGAACAGAAGCATGTTTTTTGTACTGAGAGGCCTTATTCGGCCGTTATCAATATGTTTCACAATAAGCTTGTTTTTTGTGAAAATCTAAGCAAAGTTTCCCCTGTCTAAGTCCATTGACTTCAGTGGTCTTAGACTGGTGTAACTCCACTTACAGTCTGGACTTAGTTCTCCTCCCATATATGAGTGTGAGGTAAGCCCCGATTTTCACAAAGTTCCCCCTGCATACTCCTGCCCCACCACTGCAAGCACCCTCTCCTGCCTCATGCTTTATGTCCCCACAGCAGAGGACTCTGGGACAGAACCTCTGGCCATCTCCCTACTTACTTGGGGTCATGGGCACCCGGGCCAGCAGTTATGTAGGGTGTCTGGGGAGCTGACTGGACATGGGGAGGGAGGCTTGGCTGCTGTGGGGGCATGAGTGGATTGGTCCCTGTAGTAGTTAGCATGCTGTGCTACAGTGGGGCACTTGGGCGTGGCCGGGTATGAGGAGGTGAGCAACTTCTCCAATACAATGGGTGGCTATGGGCTACACTGTCATTTTTTGTGGCATAACTTTCTGTCACTGCAAGGGGTATTCCAAGGCCCAAAATGGCTTAGGGAGCTAACTAACTCATGCCCAACCTCCCAGCCTGCCACCCAGCATGCCAGTGCAGGAACTTATGAAGGGCCATATTAACCCATGGCTGGTCCCCTAGGCCTTCAGGTATTTTGGGCCCCTCCAGCACTTCAGTCTTTCACCTCACTACAGCTAACAGCCTGACCCTGGTACGGTAGGTACTAGACCGCAGTACATAGCCCTATATCCATCTTGAGGGTCTCCTGAAGAATTCTGTTCACAATTTTTAAAATATTTTTATTGCACAAGTAGAACTCTTCAAGAAAGCACATTTTGGGGGTATAATTTTTCAATACTGTAATATTTTGAAGTGAATAATTTTTTTTATTTATATATATATATATATATATATATATATATATATATATATATATATATATATATATATATATATATATATAATGGATAATTGTTTTAATATAAGACAATTTGTTTCACTTCAATAAGGAAGCAGTTGATTATCTTATTAATCAAGGTTACATAAGAGAATTAATTAAATGTAATTTATGTGGGGGTGTGCCTCAGCAAAAAAAAAAAAAATGATGGGCCCCTAGTCCCTGAGGGGCCAATAGGCTTCGGCCTAGTCAGCCTTATGAATAATATGACCCTGAATTTACGCTGCGCTTACACCTGCACCTGGTCGCCATGGCTGAACACTGGTGGAGGGCCAGGGCATCTGTAAGTCTGGGATACGCCAGCGCAACTTGTACACAGCTCCCTGAGCACTTTAGGCCTGCCCATTCAGGATTGTGCTGTAAGACCTGCACATAAGTTTTATATAATTTCAGTTTTCTTTTTTCTTTAATTTTTTGATTTGATTAAAATCTTCTGCTATTAATGTTTGTCAGTTTATTATTACCATTATCTGAAAAAGGTGATATATATGTTTGAGAAGGCCATATTTGGATTTTATGTGTTGTGAAGTTGCAAATGGTTGAAAAATTCAGTAGATTTCTGTCAGATTTTTAATTTCTCTCTTTATTCTTTCCTATCTTGTTCTTGAAAACTGCTACACTCGTAGATGAACCAATTATTAGATATTATCACCAACTGACTATTTCTGAGAATCAATCTCCTAATTTTCCCCCTGAATTTTACGACCCTGTACTGATAAAGAATTTAATCATAGGATGTTTATGGCATTAAACTGGTCACCTCCAGATTCATAACATGTTTTCTCTGAGGTAGATAGATCTAGCCTTTTTGAATTTATTATTATTATTAATTTATTTGAATGATAAATTACATTAAACATGAATGTAACACTTGTAAATATCGGTATGGGCACTGAGTACTAAGCTAACAAGTGATATCTACAAATTATTAGATCAATACATTTCTGTCTCAAGTATTCCTTAAATTGTAAATATAAGATTTAGTTTTGCCTGATATTTATCAGAAATAATATTACACTGAAAGTATGACAAGACAGGAAGGCATTTCTCATGAAATGTACAGTGGTAATTAGGATTTTCCATTTCTCTATTTTGAGAAGACACTTTCTTTGCTACCATAATATCCCAGATTTTGTTGTACCAAGCTGTCATGCTTGGAAGTTTTCTTCCATCTGTGTGCAATTTGATTTTTGGCTGCAATCAACAACAGATAGGTCTAGTCTTAACTTTTAAAAAAGAGAAGAAGAATTCTGCCTGGCTGAAAAAGAGTATAATCCCTTTTGGTTGGGTGAAAATATTGCAACGCATCAATGACTTCCCACGGCTTCACTGTTTAGAAAGCAGTGTTGGAAGAGTGTTTGTGCTTACAGCTGTCTGTACGGATTTGTCTAGGTGAGGAACAATTACAGTATTCATGCCTTTTACAATCAGTAGTTCTTCTTTCCTACATTATACAATGGCCTTCATTAGGGAATCATACAGATTTGCTATCTCCACCGTTGGGGGCATAGATGTAACTTACTACCATTTTTTTCCATTCTAGCATGAAATACCAACCCTCTCCAGCCAACAGTTCATTCCAGTTCCCCGAGAGACTCACTGATAAAATAGGACTCCCATTCTTTTTGTCTTATTCAGGGTACACGAAAAATAGAACGCACCCTTGAGAACATTTCTGAGTCATATGATGTCCTGTATTTTCAGATGCATTTTCTGCTGAAGAAATTATATGAGATTTCTGTTTCATTATTTATAATGGTATTTTTTCTTCATTTAAGGCGGTTGAAGCGATTTGCTTTTAGTGATTGTAATTTAATCCTGGTCATTTCCTTCAGTACCAAGGATGACATACATTCACGGAGATTCCAGCAATACAAGTTTCCAGATATTACGTGATGTGGAAGGTCTGTGTGATGTGCATGTTAACATGCTGGAGATCCACAGCACGGGTGTTGTGAGGGTAATAATAACACACTTTGTAAACCACTCTGTGTGGCATTAAGTTGTCTTGAAAGGTGGTATATAAATTGAACGTGATTATTATCAATCAAATGTTATTGTTATGTTTTTAGGTGGACATTGTACATGTAGCATAGTGCCATCCTAAGAACATTTTTTAATGAGAGTAAGCCTCATTGAATAGACCTGTGTAGGATTCTGAGCAGGCTGCTATCTTAGTGGTCAAATTTCTATCAGCTGGGATGAATGTAAAATCTCGCAGGGAAGGTCTTCTGTCCCATCACCATCATGTTTAATAGTGCAGTCTTAAGCAGACTAAGCCCACTGAAATCAATCAGGTCCAAGTCTGGTTGTGAGGAAGATATTGGTCTGGCAAGAGTACATGGGGATAAATCAGCGTAAGTTCAATTGAGTGCTCCTTAAGTCTTAATTTCTCACAGCACAGTTCCTCACATGAAGTTGCCTTATACTGGGTCTGAGCACTGGCCCATCAACATCAGTATTATCTAATCAGGCAGCGGCTCTCCAGATCTCAGGCAGAAGTCCTTCACATTACCTACTACCAGTACCTTTAACTGGAGATGTCGAGGATTGAACCTGGGGCCTTCCGCTTGCCAAGCAGAGGCTCTTCCACTGAGCCATGGCCCATCCTCTCTTTGAAAGTGGCTTCCTTTCTCTGATATTTACACACTTTTACTAAAATGTCTCTAGGCTGCTGAGGAGTTTATATCCAGTGTGTATCCTATAGAAAACTTTTTACTTCTGCAGTGGTATATCCTATCCATCAGTTAAGTAAGATGTGAGACGTGTCTTTCCAAGCCTTGAATACCACGACATTACTAGCCTAACTGGGGTGCCAGAGTAGCGAGTTGGTATCCTGCACTCTCTCGGAAGACCCAACTCACTGCCCTGCAATCCATAGCGCCACTGCCCACACCTACCAGTCATTGAGCAGCATGCTGAAAATGCTTCTGTGTAAGTTCCATGTGAAAGTAGCAAACAAATGTGTTTGAGTGCCAGCATACCTCCTTGACATTACAAAGCACAGGGAGGCAGGGAGGGAGGGAGGGAGGAAACATGACATTACTACCACCTTTCACAGTAGACTGGTTTTGCAAATTATGCCATAGAAACATCTCTACTTGCAACTCATGATTAGGGGTGTGCGCTTCAGGTTTCCAATTTGGGTAAATTACCTGAATCAGACCTGATCCGTAAAGATTAAAGATATCCGAATGGGGGCCAGCTTGCCCCCATGGCATGCCCCCATGGGGGCCAGCATGCTGGAAATCCCTAATCAAAGCTTTCTGAAGCATTTGGAATGCTTTGGAAAGCTTTGGGGCTGAGTTTAAAGGGCCCCACCGCTGCTTACAAGCAGCAGCAGGGCCCTTTAAACATCATCCCACCCCCAGCCCCCCACCGCCATCCCAAGCACCCCACCCCCACCTACCTTGTCGGCGGCAGCGGTGGTTCCGGCTCCTCTGCCGCCGCACCGCTGCACTGCTGGGTGGTGGGGAAGGCTGCCGCCACCGCCGCCTCCAGCCCTTCCTGCCCCTCCATTGGCCATGGCGCGCTGGCGGCTATTTGAGAGAAAGGAAGGGCCAGAGGAGGTGGAGAAAGCCCTTCCTGCCCATCAAATGGCTGCTGCCGTGCCACCACACCACAGCCAATTGAGGGGCAGGAAGGGCTGGAGGCAGTGGCGGCTCTGGCAGCTCCGTCCTTCCCCATCGTCCCACAGGCTCAGGTGGCGATGTGGCATTGCGGTGGCAGAGGAGCCAAACCGGCTGACTCCAGGCTGTCACAACCTCATGCTGCCGTCGCCACAGCCACCGCTGCCGGGCCTGCCGCCCAGCTGACAAAGACCCTCCCACCAGGTAAGTGGGTGGGGGTGGAGGGGTTTCCCCAGGTCTGGGTGGGGGCGGAAGGGTTGCCCCAGGGGGTGGGACGTGGGTGGGAGTTTTCCCCCCTCACTTCAGTATGCTCCGAATATTTATGGAGCATACCGAAGCGAGTAAAAGCTGCTTTGGAATTACAGTATTTCTGGATTTTTTCCCGCTTCAGGTAAACCCGAAGTGGGAAACCAAAAGCGAACTGGCCCTGCACACCCCTACTCATGATTATGTAAAAATAGGAAAAAATCCTGTGAATTTCCCCCTTCTTGTTCCTGATTAAAGGTAAAGGTAGTCCCCTGTGCAAGCACAGAGTCATGGGGGGACGTCGCATCACGACGTTTTCTTGGCAGACTTGTTACGGGGTGGTTTGTCATTGCCTTCCCCAGTCATCAGCACTTTACCCCCAGGAAACTGGGTACTCATTTTACCGGCCTCAGAAGGATGGGAGGCTGAGAGCAGAACCACAAGTGACAAAAGGCACAGATTGGACACTTGTCAGCTTCCCTCAAGTTTTGATGGGGAATGTAGGCATCCTGGTCTCGCAGCTTCGCTCTCTGACTACTGTCCAATGGACTTTTCAACTGTCACTTGTCCAACATTCCGCCAAGCTGCCTACATTTCCCATGAAAACTTGAGGGAAGCTGGCAAGTGTCCAATCTGTGCCTTTTGTCACTTGTGGTTCTGCTCTATGTCAACCTTGAGCCAGCTACTTGAACCCAACTTCTGCCAGGATCAAACTCAGGTTGCGAGCAGAGCTTGGACTGCAGTACTGCCGCTTACCGCTCTGCGCCACAGAGCCCCATGGTGCAGAGTGGTAAGCTCAAGGTGTCAACATTGTAATTATTAGGTAACTCATTGAATTGTTAACATAAACTACTTGGAAAATATGTTCAGTAATTAATTTGTGGATATTAACCATATTAAAAATCAGCATTAATTCACATTTTAGAACAGATTATAGTTCAAGAAATAGGTTGCTGAATATAAATAGTATTATTTCTTGATTCACAGATGATAGTTTCAGTTCAGGAAATGTTAATTCAAGCCGCGGTGTTGCGTTTCCGGTGTAGCGAACGCCTCTCCTAGTTTGACGGATAGGTAATGCAATGAAAGTTTCAACTCTATTTCTAAAGAATTCGTTCAGGATTTTAATTAATTCTAGTACCAAAGTTGTTGCTTCAGAGATTGCAGCAATTAATTCTAATCCTGTATATATTGATAGTAAAGTCAGCACACTTTAACTAGAAGATATTAATCCCCCAAACGTCAAAGGTGTTCACAAGGAAAAGGAAAAATGTCCACACATCAGGAGTAGTGAAAAAAATGGATTCAAAAACTTGACAACAGGAAGATAAAAAAAAATGTCCCAATGCTATTGTCAACTTCTTATCATTTTATCAGAGCAGTGCGTAGTGGAAAGGCAGCTGTTTCCACACTGAATTAGGGGTGGGGGACTGATGACGAGGACTCTCTCTTTCCACACCACATTTTCGTACAGTCCAAAATGCAACCCTTGATCTCTTTGCTCATTTGGGAAATTGACCCTCCAGCTTACTTGAGTTTTACTCCCCTGCCATAGACGATGTAGGGGTATCTGTGATTCCAATTGGATTGAGAGAAGGAAAGTTCCATAAGCATACGGAGTACTTGGAGACAACTGCTAAAAGAGCCGTCTTGATAAAGTGAATATAAAACAGGGGAGGTGCTGGCGTCCTGTTGAGAGGTTCTGGACGGCTGTGAGTTCTCCTATTCGAGACTGGGTGCCTCGATGTTTCTCCTGCCTGGGAGCTAGCATCCATGTGAGCCACTTCTGTTGCAGGGATTCTCCTGGTAAAGAGACTGAGCAATTCACTATAGAATTTAATTTTCCCAGCCTCGGCTTTGGATTGTACAAGGAAAAGAAATCGGTGTGATCACTTTCTTCATTGACATGGACTTTGTCAATTTCAAACTCTTAATGAAAAAACGTGTATGGAGTGGATACTGATGATTGTAACTGTGTAATCTACAAAACCATTGATAAAGATTGCATAGTGCACCTTAAGAGAGAGTAGATGTTAAGCTCTTTGATTTTTGTGTTAAAGTGACATACTTTTGTATATTGTTGTACTGTGCACTTTAAGAATTTGATTGTATTCGTGGTTGAGTCATTTTCACTGTTGATAGATGATGTAGTTGCATGTTCTAGTTGAGCAGCAGAACTCCCACCCATGCAATATATCCCTCAACCACAGCGCCTGCTTCCAACAGACCAGTTATGGACTTAGTTGGTATCCTTCGGCATTCTCTAGCTGCTGACAAATGAACTGGTCTGTGAAGATGGGTGTGGTAGGAAAATGCTGTTGCCAACCATTTCTTAATATTTGCACACCTGCTTGACATTTGGTGATGGTAGCTGTCATGAAAAGAATACACCTCAATTCAGTATTGTCTAGTTGTATTGCTGCAGTGGCAGGCAAACCATACTGTTGTGTGCAGGTTAAAGAAGGCTAACCAAGGTATAAATAATGTATTTTTGCTGTTCAATGAGTAAAAGAAGATTGGGTTTGATAGGAAAGTAAATATTGCTATATTTCAGTTTTTCCCAAATTTTCTGGGATTTTTTTCCTGGGGGAAAAAATTAAAAAATGGTTTGTTACCCCTATGGCTTCAAAATTTCCAGAAATTTTACATCTATAGCAATTCTACTTCTTTGCCTCTAACCCACTTCTACATGGCTCCCCTTTGTTCTTGCTAACAGCACACATAGCGTCCTGATCAGAGATCTGGGCAAGTTTTTTCATTCATCTAACTTCTACTTCAAGTGATCTTGAGCTGCATTGATTTGTCAACTTCCTGTGGCTGATCTTTGTTCCCCAGCTCTATCCCCACCCCCCATCTGATCCTAAGCCCTGGCTCTATCTGATTCCAGGAAAACTGATTGTTCTGAGATTTGTTTTCCTCATTAATTGCAAATCAGTCATGGTTCTTCATGCATCCAAATTATATTTAAGAAATCTGAAGATACTGATGTATATTTTTACAAGGTTGTTTATTGTTTTGCAGCATGTGATGGCATAGGTACAGGAAGTTTGATGTACGCTCAGACCGTCGACTCCAATAACATTGACCAGTTTGTCAACTGTACCAAGATCAATGGGAATTTGATTTTCCTGGTCACTGGAATTCATGGGTGAGTCCAAAGATATATGACATACTGTAGACTCTTTAAAACATGCCCCTTTTGTGTCTTGGAATGATAGAATGGAAATGTCAGGTCAGCATCACTCCTCCCTGGATTTGAGGCAATGCTGGCATTGAAAGGAGCCATGTTGTAGCCTTAATCACTATGGGTTGGATCCTATAGTTCCCTTCCTCAAAATTGGATCTTGGCTTCTCCTTCATCAAGTCTTCATCAAACAGAGAAAGACTTCCTTCAACAAAGAAGGGCCTCCTTTCTCCATTAGTAAAGTTGTTCTTCGTTGCAGGAAGCCTTTCTCATGGTGGAAGAGAGTCATAGGATCCAACCTTTAGTGTCTGGATTTTCTGATTTTACTGAAGTATTCATGGCCATGGTGTCTCCTACACTACAAAGTCAACATCAAAAGGGACCCAAATTTTGGAATAGAGAAATCTACGTTCTGGGTTTGTTTGTTTTTTAGTCCAGTATATTCACTCTCCAAGACCCACAAACTCAAAACAATTGCATTTCTGGGTGTGAGATTTGAGCATCCAGATCAAGAATATTGGGACGTTAAGTGCTCATCCTACTATATAAAAGGCTAAACATGTTCCGGACAACTCACTTCCTACCCTGGTGCACCTCCAGAGGGGGCTGCCATGGAGGGAAGCTCAGAAGAGACAGTTCATCCGTTACTGCGGTGGGAAGCCCAGGCTGAGATCAGTTGTGGAGCAGGCTGCAATGCCTACCCCCAACTTCACCAAGCTGGGATGAAGAGCGAAGCAGATGGCAATGCCCACCCCCTGCCTTCAACCAGCTCGGATCAAGAGCGCAGCAAGTGGCAATGCCCACCCCCTGACTTCACCCAGCTGGGATCAGGAGTGGAGCAGGTGGCAGTGCCCACCTGCACCTTCACCCAGCTGGGATCAGGTGCAGAGCAGATGGTGATGCCCACCACCCACCTTCACCTAGCTGGAATCAGGAGTGGAGCAGCTGGCAATGCCAGTCCCCCCTTGACCCAGCTTGGATCAGGAGTACAGCAGGCAGCAATGCCCACAGCCCTCCTTCACCCAACTAGGATCAAGAGGAGAGCAGGTGGCAATGTCCTCCCCCTTCACCCAACTAGGATCAGGAGGAGAGCACGTGGCAATGTCCTCCCCCTTCACCCAACTGGGTTCAGGAGTGGAGCAGGTGGCAATGCCTCTGCTGCCTTCACTCAGCTGGGATCAGGTACACAGCAGGAGTAATCCCCCCTGCCTCCACCCAGCTGAGACCAGGAGCAGAGTGGCTGGCAATGCCCGCCCCTGCCTGCACTCATCTCAGATCAAGAGCAAAGCAGCTGGCAATGCCTGCCTGCCACCTTCAACCAGCTGAGATTAGGCCCGGAGAAGGAGGCGATGCCTGCCCCCCTTCACCCAGACAGAATCAAAAGCAAAGAAGGTGGCAATGTCCACCCCCACCCCCCACTATCACCCAGCTGGGATCAGGAGCAGTATAATGTTCCCAACCAACACAGCAGAGCCACTGTGTGGTAGTAAAACGTAACTACAAGAATATGTATACTTAAATATTATTTTATAATGAGGTGTCTATGTCAATTAAACAAGTAAATTACAGTATGTTTGACAATAGTCTGATATAAACAATTAATGACACAGCCAAATAGAAATACGACGGGCTTCCGGTAAAAATCCCATTTCTGAATTTGAAAATATTCTCAGTATTGCTGTAGCTTTCTTTGGTCAATATTGCCACTCTTAGTGAAATCAGCAAGAGCTTCATCAGTCTTTCCAAGTTGGGTGGCTACAATATTACTGAGAATATTTTCAAATTGGTACTAATAGATGTAGGTATGCATCGCTTTTTGTAATTTGGCAACATTTAATGATTGAAGATCTTTACATACAAGGAAGTGAATGTAATTGGTTGAAGAACCCTGCACACTTTACCTGAAGAAGGAATTCAGAAACAGGATTTTTACTGGAAGCCCATCGTATTTTTATTTGGCTGGGATCAGGAGCGGAGCAGGTGGCAATGTCCGCTTCCCCTTTGTCAATTTCCCCTCTCTACAGAGTTAGCAAAGATCGCTCCTCAGAGGGTTTGCTAATTTCCTCTTTGCCTCCTGAAGGCTACTGAAGGCTCCTCTTTGCCTCCTGAAGTTTCACCACCCCTTTTATCCATCCACTAATTTAAAAAAAACATTCCTAGACAAAAATGACATGGCCAATTATCGCCCAGTCTCTATTCTGCCTTTTCTGGGCAAAGTGATTGAGAGAGCAGTAGCTGACCAACTCCAAGTCTTCTTGGATAACTCTAGTGCTCCAAACCCTTTCCAGTCTGGATTCAGCCCAGGTCATGGCACAGAGACAGTTTTATTAGCTTTAGTGTATGATCTCCGTCTGAATATAGACAAAGAACATGCCTCCTTATTGCTCCTCCTAGATCTAACTACAACCTTTGACACAGTAGACCAAGCTATACTGTTGAGGTGTCAGAAGTGGGCATCAAAGGATGTGCCTTGGACTGGTTTAAATCATTTCTCATGGAATTGATTCAAAGGGTTGCCATCGGAGTTCAGCTATCCCCAAAATGGGAATTATCTTGCAGAGTTACGCAGAGAGCAATCTTATCTCTCATGTTATTCACCCTCTATGTAAAGCTTTTAGGAGAACTCATTCACAACTATGGAGTGGCACGTCATCAATATGCTGACGCCACCCAACTCTATATCACACTATATCGCACTGCCCATAGGATGCAGTAGAAATCTTGGGTTGCTATGGTCAAATGGCTGAAAATGAACAAATTGAAATTGAACCGAGATAAGAGGGAAGTGATGCTCATTTAGAAGGCAGAGATCCTGAAGGACACTGTACTCCCCACTTTTGATGGAGTTCATCTGATCCTTGCAGACTCAGTTAAAAGCCTAGGGGTAATACTAGATCCAGTGCTACTACTAGAAAAGTAAGTTAAGTCAGCTGCAAAACTGCTTTCTACAATCTCACTCCAGCCTGGAAGATGGCTTCCTACCTCGACATGGCCAATCTGGCCACCTGGATCAATGCTATGGTAACATCAAGACAAGACTAGGATAGGTCTCCTGTCTAAGTTAACTAGGAGACTCCAGTTGATGCAAAAAGCTGTGGCTGTTATCAGGGGCAAGCAGGAGCATGAATATCACTCACATCCTGCAGTCACTCCATTAGTGACCTATTAGTTACTGTGCTTGGTTCAAGATATTGGCTATCGCATACAAGGCTCTTTACAGCCTTGGTCTGGCATACCTATGGGACTGCCTCTGTGTTCCTCCATGGCAGCCTCGCTCATCTGAACAGGGTCTCCTGCAGGTGCCACCCAGCACATGGGTGAAATCAACAGCTGCCCGTACATGGGCTTTCTCTGTGGTGGCCCCTGCCCAATGGAATGGCCTGCCTGAGGAAGTTTGGAGAGCCCTCCCCTCCTAGCTTTCCGCAAACAATGCAAAACTGAATTATTCCAAAGGACTTTTTTTACTCAGATAGGAGGGGTGTATTGTAGTTAGGTGGTCTCAAAGAGATGCTTCAGTAATGAGTTAGGGACCACAGACTTCACCACTATGTTGACTTACGTACTACCTAGAGCTTTAAGTATGCTCCTACTGGGTAGTTCTATGTTGTCTAATGTCAGTCCTAGAACAGTTTATGTTCTGTTTCAGCATTTCTTCAACTCTGTGTTGGATTCCTACTAATGTTATGTCTTTGTAAACTTGCACTTATTTACCCTATGACATTGTTTATTGAAATTTCCTTGATATTGATGGTACTAATCTCACACTATGTAATTCTCCTTATGTCTCAGTGAGAAAGGCAGACTATAAATGACATAAATGAAAATAAAAGAGTAAATAATACAATCTCAGGTATGACCCTACTGTAATCCAGGGCGAGTCTTTGAAGTGTATTTTTTTCTTCAGGCAGTAATAACCAGAGCAAAATGTAATATTTTTATGACTTGAGGTAAAAGGATAAAAATGTAACATCAACAGAAGTGTATTTTTTGATATGGAACAAACTGTAATGTTTTTGTGTCCTGATGAGGGCTCATTTGGAGGGGGAATGCACCAGAACACCATTCTGGTAGTTCCCTCAACAGTCAGGTGGCCCCGCCCACCTGACTTTGAAAAATTTGGGGCCATTTAGGCCTCAATTGGGGCTGAAATGGCCCCGATCGGGGCTGAAATGGCCTGGATCGGGTTGGTGCCAGGTGGGGGAATGCTCGCCTGCCCAGCACCAACCCGATCCTGGCAGTTTAGGCCTGAAATTGGGCCCCAATCTGATTGGGGCAGAAACTGTCTGAGTCAGGTCAGCGCCAGGTGGGGGAAGCCTCCCCTGCCTGTGACCAACACAGTTCCAGCCGTTTCAATCCCGGTCCAGGCAGAAATGGGACCAAAATGGCAGTTTGGGGGCATTTGGGGCCCGTTTTGGCCTGGATCGGGGGCTGAAACCATCTGGATCAGGTTGGTGCTGGGAGGGGGAAGCCTCCCCTTCCTGGCACTGACCCGCTCCCGGACGTTTAGGCCCCAATCCAGGCCAAAACAAGTCAAAATGCTCATTTCTGGCCATTTTGGGCCCGTTTTGGCCCGGATGAGGGCCAAAACAATCCGGCTCGGGTTGGTGCTGGGAGGGGAAAGTCTCCCCCACCTAGCACCAACCCATTTCAGGCTGTTTTGGCTCTGATTCAGGCTCAAATGGGCTAAAAATGGCCAGTTTCAGCCAGGATTGGGGCCAAAACTGTCCGGATCAGGTTGGTGATGGGTGGAGGAAGCCTTCTCCACCTGGCACCAACCCAGTCCCAGCCGTTTAGGCCCAGATCCAGTTGGTGCTGGGCAGGGCAACCATCCCCTGCACTGCACTGACTTGGTCCGGACTGTTTCAGCCCTGATGTGGGCCCAAACGCGCCCTAAATGGCCTCTTTTGGCCATTTGGGGCCCATTTTGGCCAGGATCAAGGCCAAAACCACCTGGATTGGGTCTGTGCCTGGCGGGAAACTCCTCCCCTGCCCAGTACCAACCTGATATGGGCTGTTTTGCACCTGATCCAGGCTAAAACATGCCCCAAATGGCCATTTTGGGCCCCTTTCAGCCTTGATTGTGGCCAAAACAGCTCTGATCGGGCCACTGCCAGGTGGGGGAACACTCCCCCCTCTGGCAGCAGTCAAATCCTGGCCATTTTGGCCTGGTCAAGGGGTGTGACATATGCTAATGAGTTATGCTAATGAGTCCTTGCAGCTCTTTTTCTACTAAATGACCTCTGGTCCTGATGGATTATAAATTACATCAAAAGCTATCTGAATGTTTTTGGGGATAGCTGATTTGCTGTTAAGGGAAGTAAGAAATAAGAATAAGGCAAAATATTGTTGTTATTGTAGTTCTTATTGAGTTTATTATCTACTCTTTCTGTAAATGGGCTCAGAGTGGATTACAGCATAAATAAATAAATTACAATAAAACAGCATTAAAATCATAAAACGCGATAACAATAATAACAATACAGTTGAGCAGCAACCCAAGTTGCTCACTAATTACGAAATTAGTGAATTCATCCTTAAAACTGGGGTCAGAGAGAAGGAAGCTGAATAGGTAAAATTAAAAAAAACCATAATCTAGACATCTTCTGAGATATATAATAATACAAGGAAAAAAATAACAAGTTTGAAAGTTACCCCTGAGGTACCTATTCTGTGAACAATTTTATTTATTTATTTAGAGAAAAAGAATATTTTGCCTCTCTAGGGAACCTGCCCAAGGCAAACAAAATAAAACATAATAGCATACAATATTAAAAGTTATTAATTAAAATCCAGTAATAAAAGCTCAGTTAGAGCCTAAAACACCGAGCAGATTAAAATGAATTCAACAGCCTCCAGGCTAAAAGTAGTATAAAAATTTATTCACCCAGTTTGCCGGTATGAAGAGTAAGAAATGAGAGCAAGAAAACAAAATTAGGAAATTAGTGAATTCATCTTCAGAATGGGTCGGAGAAAAGGAATCTCAGGGCCAAGCTACACATGACGAATGACACTTGAACGGCAAGTGTATTTCTCCCTGTTCACTTGCCCTCCACTCAATCCACTTGCCGTTCAAGTGTCATTCGTCATGTGTAGCTTGGCCCTCAGTAGATATCTAGAAAAGCAGAGGAGTTACATGGACTGAAAGAAAGCCTAGACTCACTGACTCACCGGGGGACCAGTTTGGGGGTTGCAGGGACAGCCAGCTGGGTGGCCTTGCTCTGGCTGGGTGGCTCCCTGGAGCCCTGTGTGGCTGTGTGGGGCAAATAGGTTTAAATTGCCCAGCCAGCCAATCCAGAGCTGGCTGGCTGGACGTGGGGGGCAGGGCCTGGCTGGTGGACCTGAGCTTGGCAGTCTTCACCCAGGTCCGCCAGTCAGATAGAAATCCAATAAAATAAATACAATTAATTAAAAAAGAGGTCACCAGGTGCCGTGTGCAGTTGCTCTCGGCTAGCATAAGGAGCTGGGTATAAAGGAGCAGTGGAGCTACGCATTTCAACCTTGTTTTATCAGGGAAGGACTATGGAGGTGAATAAAGTAAGAAGAGTGGAAAGTTTCCAGGATCAATCCAGAAAGATAACCCAAGAAATCTGGAAGAAAAGGTCCATGATAATCAGGAGGAGGTTTCTAATGCAGATGGGAGCAAAGATCAAGAGTGGCAAAGAGGCACTGGATGCCTCTAGAAAAGGCTTACTAAACAATATTGACAAAGGGAGCTTGACTCTCACAAGCTTGTGCCCTGGGTACCTTGTTGGTCTTTAAGGCGCTACTGGACACGAATCTGGCTCTTCGACCGCAAACCAACATGGCTGCCCACCTGAAACTAAACAATAGTGAACTGATTGAAGTAAAAGGACATCAGAATGTCAACAAATTAAACAGAAGGAAGAATATATTTAGGGGTGTACTATAGAGCTTTGCAAGCTGCAAACTAAAGTCATCATGACAATACTATTTGTTAATATACTGAAAATCCACCAATTCATCCCAAAGGAGTGTTAACAAGAGGTGGCAATAATGAACAAAATTGCATCAATTATTCCTGTAAGGGAAGATCAACACATGAATAAAAGTTATAAAGAAAACTAGAAATGTTCCCATGAATTTGGGTCAGGATTGCCTATCCCCTGCTCTGGCCTCCACCAGCATCACCCACACACACACACACACTACTTATATGAGCAAGTTGGGCGGAAGCACTGATGTCATTTCCAAGTTACACAGAAACAGTAAGTCATGACAGGGAGAGTCTCTAAAACCCCCAAAGACTATTTTGGAGGCATTTTTTAGAGAATCAGGCCCCAGAGTGAACCACCATTTCTGTGTTGTGCCGGAAATAATATCCTTCACTGGCACTGCAGGTGCATGCACAAACTTCACACATGCACACAGGTAAGCCCTCCCACCCAGCACCCTCTACCCCCCCCCCGTTTGCCCTGGAGAAGGGGGGGGGGTCTGACAACCTTAAAGTGGGTAGCCATGTTGGTCTGCACTGGAGGAGCAAAATTTGAGTTTGACTCTCGAGAGCTTATACCCTGGGAATCTTGTTGTTCTTGAAGATGCTAGTAGACTTGAATCTTACTCTAGAAAAGTTTTACATCCTGGAATGCTCAATATGCTAAGGCTTATCTTCTTTTTTTTATTATAAAAGCTTCAATAACCTAAACATCCATGATGTGAAATGAAGGGCAGATACAGGACTTTCCCCATTTCCTCTGCAGATTCTTCTCATGTTACATTGCATGCTGTTTCTGAGGGATTGGAGGGGCACTTTGGGGGGCAACCTGGGTGATTGTGGGGAGGAGGAGGGGTTGACTAAGAAGCCTGTTGCTTATACAGAAGGCTTCTATGCATCCCATTTGATCTTCCTCAATATGTAAACATCTCACCGTTTCCAGAAAGATAACCTAATAACCTAATCCTGTTGTCACTTTCAATGTGAGAATCTGAACAACAGAATCTAAACAAGAAGCTGCTTAAAATAAATTAAATTACATCGGCCTGGTTTTAAAAATAATAATTATGAAGTGCAACAAAGTGTATTTACAAATGTGGAATCATAAGAAAATGTTCTCATAATCCCAGTAAGATTAGGACGAGTGTCACCATATAAAACACTAGCGTAAAGTATATATCTGCTCTTTACAATGTGAATTCAGAATGTTTGCATTAATGCATATATTCAGAAAAGATCCTTGACAAGCACAACATTTAATTGCAAACAGGGAATTTAGACATATGCTAGTACAAGGGAATTGCTTTAATAATGGTCATTAAGAAACTATCAATATATCTTAATCTTAATGTAATTGAAACACATTGTAGGGTAAGTGATTCTCTCCAGTTTAATATTTATCAGTTGTAGTCCTGGATGAAGGCTTAGAAATGCTTGATGTGCATCAATTTGCAGCTGTTTTTGTGCACTGGCACAGACAAGTATGTTGCCTAAATGTTTAGGTCACACATAAAGACAGTGGAGAACTATTTATGAATGCCATTGAACCAAAAAAAGTATGGCATACTCATCCATTTCCCAGTACTGCCTTGTAATCTGAAAATCCAGAGAGTAAATCCGAAGGGAAGGTAAGATCCACGTGTTGACATAGCAGGTGGGGGCTTTAGGTGCTGCAGATCTCTGGCAGCTTGGAACAGTTCAGAAATGTTTTTTGGAAACTGATTCTTGTTCCAGCTGGAATGGAATACGTACAGGGCCGGCGCCTCCATTGAGGCAACCCTGGTGATCGCGCTGGAGGTGTGTGTTGCGGAGCTGGTGGCAGCAGCTTGTGGATGGCTGACCGGGAGGGATGGAAAGTTGCCTGCGCACCACCCCGGCCGCCTGCTCCACTTGGCCCACAGTGACTGCAACCTCCCAGCTCTCCCGTGATGCTGCCACCGCCGCTGCCAACACGCACCCCCGGCCGGGAGCAGCAGTCACGGGCCAGGCACGGCAGGTGTCTAGTGCAGTGCATGGAGCAACGGAGTAGGAGGGCTGGGAGGATGCATGCACGCCTCCCCAGCCACCCGCCATGCCTGGCTGGGCTGGCAGCCTCTCAGCCCTCCTGCCCAGCCACCCTGCAGTCCAGGTGCACACACGCAAGGGGGCAGGAGCAGTCCTGAACCTGCCCCTCCATGCCTCAGGTGCCAAAAATCCTGGCGCCGGCCCTGAATACATAACATGCCCTTTTCACAGGCTTGGAGAAGAGAAGGTGAATCCAGGGGAGCTCAGATTGACAAAAGGTGAGAAGGAAGAAAGTTCCGGGTCTGGAAACATTTCCACATAAGGAAACACAGGGAAATCTTGGGTCTATAAGAAGGACAGACCCAGCTGCCTCATTGGCATTTGGGATGTTAAAAGTAGGTCTCAGCTGTCCAATACTAGCCATGTCGATATGTCCATAATTTCAGATATTGCCTCAGCCAAGAACATTTTAGAGAATCTTAAAATCGTTCTGTGAAATACAGAGATAATCATTACAGTTTATCTGAGACGATGGCTGTAAGGATTACTGACATTTTTCTAAAGCACTGATTGCACGAATGTTCGATTGTGATATTTGGGCAGCCAGACAACAACACGAGACCCGCTGCTTGGGGAATTCAAGTGGCGGGCTGTCGCTTGAGTTAGGCGGATGACTGTCCTGTAATGCAAAAATAATGCTTATTTTTAGGTCTTTGTGGCAGTACTTCAATTAATAAAAGATTCGCTGGTTATGAATCAGGAAGACGTCGCTTACGTTTCTGTCGGACAGAATCCGATTCCTAGCAACACAGTGGCTTCAGCTGCCCAACGTGTATCAGGCAGGCTGAAGCTTAGAGCAGACTGCTGACTATTTCTGTCTGCCCACCTTGCTAGTCTTCATTATTGATTCTATTTAATGTATTTATAATCCTGCCTTTCTCCCAGGCCACTGGGATTGAAGGCAGGTAAATCTTTGGGGTAAAACAGTTTCCAGAGATGAAGCAATTGCTGTAACTTTGGTGTCACACTTCAAATGCCAAGCTTCAGCCGTTGACTGCAGGAGTAGTTAGAATATTTATCTTTAGAGACCCGAGTTCAAATGCCCACTCTGTCCTGGAAGCTTGTTGGGTAACCTTGGGCCAGTCACATATACTGTCGGCTACACCTATCTCACAGGATTGTTAATGAGGATAAAATGGAGAAGGGAGAACCTTTTATGCTGCCCTGAGTTATTTCGAGGGGATTAAAAACAATGTAAGGAATCAACAGCCATCCCTTTCTTGGAGGTCTGTATGTTTTGTAGTCCTGATTGAACTTTTCATGCCACGAAGCATTTTGCCTTTTGGACAACAGTCCTTTTTCAGCCACTACACACTGAGCAAAAAGCATAATTAAAAACTGTAATCCGGGATGAAATTGGTTGCATGGTGCTGGAGTGGCAGGGAGGCTAAGCCACGAGAATTAATTGCTTAATGTTTGGTAAAGTCCTTTAGGCTTTTTGCAAATGTTCCATTTTCCTCCTGCTAACCTCATTGTGAAATCTGGAACGGACTCCCCATTTCTTTGCTGTGCTTCCCGTTCCTTCGGGCCTCTCCCAGAAGGTGTCTTGCCCAATTAGTCTTCTGAGCTAGTTGCAGGCATCTGAAGGGCGCACAAGAGGGGTCTGCCATGAATGTCTTTTTGCTGCAGACAAAGGATTGCACAAGAACTTTTCTTTGTCTCTGCAAAAGCCTAGAGCTTATTTACTTCATTACTCTGTTGTGAAAATACATCATTTCAGGGGCTCACTTAGTACGTTTCCAAGCTGCCTTCTCCTGATTTTAAAATGTATGAATGAAGAAAGTCTTGGTCTGTTCACAGTCAATGCCAAAATAAGTTCAAACCACGGACTTCTTCTGCCTCAAATCATGCAAAGTGTTGCAGTGTAGTGGCTAAGGGCAAACCACAGGCTACATTTTTGACAAGTTGCATCCTGACTCAGTTTCTGCAGGGGATATCATTTTAACAATCGTTGGGAGTCCACTTTGCTTCGGAATTGCAGTGGGGGGGGGAGGTGCTTCTGCCTTCCCTTCTGATCTGTTTTCCCAAGTCGAAACAGCCCTGGCAGAAAGCTATCTGCATAATTTTGGAGTTACACATGCTCAGAATATTCCATGTGCCGCTCCAAAGTTATAGCTTCCTGCTAGGGCCATTTTGGCTCAGGAAAATGGAGCAGGAGGGGAAGGCAGGAGACCCTTAGTTCCAAGGTGAATCAGGCCCCCACCAATATTTAAAATGGATTTCCCACAGTTGCTTTGTGCCTGGAAGGAAAGTAAGCTTGCTAAAAACAGTATTGTATAGTGTGGCTCTGAGAGTCTTCATTGTGAATGGAGAAGCCCCTGCCGTGCACCTTTATCAAACTAACTAGGTGAACTCAGGCAAACAACTGTACTTTTGAAAGATTCCTTAAATACACCCTTAAATGCATTTCTTTAGTTGAAAGAGTGATATATGAAAAGACAAGGTAGGGTCTGAGGATTAATACTAACACTCCCTCCTTATGCCATGCCATTGTTTGTGCTTGCCAAAGTTTGGAACCCAAACCACGGTTTCAGCATCAAAGCCTGCAGGTCAGCCATGATGCCAAGCAGCTTATCTGCTTTCATGATCCATCTGCACGTTAGTACTTCTGTCCCTCTTTTGCCTTTGGAGTAGAGCAACAGCTGGTCAGTTACGTCCTGTGGTCTGCATGCAAGCCTGGTTTGGTCTCTCCTGCAGTAGGGACTCAGGCTTGGCTAGACGGGCACCAGTGGAGCTGGAGGCAAGCAGCTGGAGCAGAGGGCTTGGACCTAGTTAACCAGTTGATCCTCTCAAGCCTTAGCCAAAATAGGCTAGGAGTTAGTCAGGCTCTGCTGCATTTGCTGGCAGGTGTGGAGGCTCCTGAGATGGTGCTGTGCCTCTTCCGTGAAGAATTCTGGATTCAGGTTGGGATTGCACTCTGCCAGTCTGGCATTTCGCCTCCTTTGTGCCACCTGGGCACAGGTCTTTCGCCAACACCGCTCTTGTGGGGTGGGAGCAGGTCCTGGGGGCCTAAAGGCCCAGGTTTGCATCTTGGATAACAGATGCTTAGTGGTTATCTCAGAGGCTGGTGGTGAGGTCTCCTTTGCAGGCGCTGCTGGAGCGCGATCAGCAGGTGCCTCTGCAGCATCGAGCCCTCCTTGATCTCACTGGTCCTCCTGGTTCCCCGGCCTTGGCTCCTGAGGCGCTTCCTCTGAGCTCTCGGAGTCACTGGGCTGGTTGAAGGTGTCACGACAAGTTCAGAGCGCAGACCAAACAGTCGATAGCAGAACCTGTGATCTGCAAATGGCTTCAGTTCCAATTTGCTTGCCAATCGCAAACTGTGCTGGTCAAATCAGAAGTCATGCCAAACCATAGCGAAGCAACCTTAACTGTGATTTGATATGGTGTCAGCAGCGAGCCTGAGAGAAACACGGCTCAGCATGGAATTAATTCTTTAAATTCAAAGGTCAGAGAGAATACATATAGAACATTGAGTGTTGTAAATAAAATGACATGATGCACTGTTTTCTAAATGTAATAGGTGAGCAGCGAGCTCTGTTGCCTGACTCACCTCAGGGTCACCTGACCTTGGATTGCCTTCCATTCTGAATCTTGACCTTCCACCCCCAGGTGTTTCTGACTGCCTCTGAACAGGCTGTAAGGGGAAGGACTGAATCAGGACCCTCCCTGGTCTGGACAAGGTCTTTGCCTTGTCCCTCCCTTAAAAGAATCCATCTTGCCCATCCATAAGCAGCTGAGGGTGAGGGCATGGGAAGGCCTTGTTGAATGGTCCCCAAGTTCCAACTTCTGATTGGGGACAAGTGAAGTTGGTTTAATCCACATATTTGGGAGCAGATCTGTCAACATGGCCAGTGAATGGTGTTTTTGTTGTCTTCCAGGGACCCTTATCACATGATCGAAGCCATCGACCCGCAGAATTTAAATGTCTTTCAAACAGTGAGGGAGATAACAGGTAATCTACCCTTGAAACTCTTCATTTTGTTTTTCCATATTTTTAAGTGAATGAGTCTGTAAGTAGGGATCCCAGGTCCCTCGGTGGGGGTGGGGGATTCTCTGCTCCCACTCTCCACCCCCCCACCACTAATTTGGCTGGTGGGGGGGAAGGCTGGGGGAACATGCCTCTTGGGTGTGCTGCCATGGTGGTGTGATGACATCACTTCCTGGAAGTGATGTCATCATGCTGCCCTGGAAATGCTCCTGCACTTTGCAGCGGGCTGATTTGGGCCCCAATTACTGCCCTAGAAGTGCATGCACACTCTGCACGTGCAAAAGCAAAGGATTAGATGAGTGTCAGGGTGCCCCCTCATGCTGAGAAGGTAAGGGGATCTGGGATCCCTATCTGTAAGTGAGGTGGGATATAGTGGCTGAGAGTATGGACTGTGAACCTGAAAGCCCCTGATTCCAACCCCACCCCCAGTTCAAACCTTGGAAAAGCCCATGTTTTAGGATTTAGTCTAGGGTTTATCTCCCTCTCCTTCAACATAAAGATACCACTGACTGATCTGCCTTACTGGGTTGTTGTAATGTCACTGGATTATATAGGTGAAGAGGCCTACACACCTGAAAGCAGGTGCAGATTAAAAATGCAGATTATCTTCTCGCTCATTACAAATGACCTTCTGTATGCTTAAGAATCTCGCCAATTTTACTACCGATTTATATCTCGATGTAAATTCAGGGGCTTGCTTAGTCATCTGTCATCGGGGATGCTGTCCTTGGGTATTCCAGCACAGAACAGGGATTTGGACTAGATGCCTTTTGAAGTCCCTTCCAATTCTAACACTTCATGATTTAGCAAGCGAGTTGGCGCTCTCCTTTCTTAAGACCATCGTTACAGGGATAAAGTGCACATGGTCAGCGCATGTGAAGTGCCTAAAAGTAAATGTTGATTACTTGTCAGCCAATGTGAACAATGCTCCGGTGTGGCATCTGTGCAATTGTGGGACTAATGCTATATGTTCAGCCAAGCAACTTTCCGATCATGCCAAAACCTTTGCTGGAGGACAGAGGAAAAGGAGTTGCATGAGCAACATAAGCCACTGGCATGGGCTGAAGTCTTTTAGTGGTGTCTTGCCCTCCTAGCAACCTTAGCCACTTGCTAGGCCTCTTGCACGAGTCCCTTCCCTGATCAAGTGGTCTCCTTCTTGAACTGACATTACAATGCTCAGGGCTGCATGGGCTGCAAAGTATGAAGCCAAACCCTATTTTTTGCTCTGTGGTGTGTCCCAAGGCAATGCAATGGGTGTGTGTGTTGTGTCTACTTGTTCTTCCCACACATCCATGAACATGGACCCTTGGAGGAGGAGGTATGGTTTACTTAGGGAGCAGTGAGGCTTAATGGATGATTCCATGATCAGGTTTTTGTTCCATCGAGTGTAGTACAAGCATCCATTCCTCTTGCTTCAACTCACAGGCTGGGCAGCTGCCCAAATGTGCTGGATCCAGATTTCTTCTGATGGAAGGGGAAGATTTTTGCCAATTCCCCCTCTCACAGTAGACCTCCAATTTCCCCTTTATGCTGTTCCGAGAGGAGGGGGTAGATTGTCTGCCAAATGCAACTTGTCTTGGAGGGGGGGCAGGATTTGGGGCCACAGCAAAATGGGGGAGGGGAGGAAGTCCTGCTCCACTGACAGATATCCCTTCCCTCTGCTGACATTTTGCATGGGATCCAACCCATTTTCTGCTTTTTGAGATAGCTTTTGTGCTGTACAGAGTGCGAAGTAAAGCCAAGTCTTTAGTGGAGACATTTTCTGCTGTTTGCATTCCCTTCAGGTTACTTGAATATACAATCATGGCCAGAAAACATGACAGATTTCAGTGTCTTTTCGAATCTGGTTACCATCGGCGGAAGAGCACTCTACAGGTTGGAGATTATTTTTTTCTCTTTAGAATTTTTATTGTTTAATAATTAACATGCAAATATTTGCTTTGTGTGTTGATTTATTTTATTTTAAAAAATTTATGGTGACATGAGTGGTCCCTTGACAATAAAATGCCCCCAATTGGTGTCTGGATTATTCCTCTGCCGCCACCACACACGTGCAAACAGCCCACTTTTCTACCCCGCCTGCCACTAATTTTCATCACAGCAATCTTCCACTTCTATACAGAAGTCAAACAGCTCTAAAAACTGTGAGATACCCTTCGCTAGTTTTAGTTAACCTTAGAAATTATTTGGATGAAGGAATAGAGAGAATGCTTATTAAATTTGCAGATGATACTAAATTGGGATGGGTAGCAAATACGGTAGAAGACAAGTCAGGATACAGGGTGATCTTGACAGGCTGGAAAACTGGGCTAAAACAAATAAAATGAATTTCAATGGAAATAAGTGTAAAGTTATGCATTTAGGTAGGAAAAATCAAATGCATAATTATAGGATGGGAGAGACTTCTCTTGGCAGTAGTATGTGCAAAAAGGGTCTAGGGGTCTTAGTAGACCATACACTGAAGATGAGTCAGCGGTGTGATGTAGTGGCTAAAAAGCCAAATGCGATTTTGGGCTGCACCAACAGAAGTATAGTGTTCAGATCACACAAAGTGATGGTATTGCTTTCCTCTGCTCTGGTTAAACCTTACCTAGAGTATTGTGTTCAGTTTCGGGCACCACAATTTAAAAAGGATATAGGTAAGCTGGACCATGTCCAGAGAAGGGCATCAAAGATGGTGAGGGGTCTGGAGACCAAGTCCTAGAAGGAAGGTTGAAGGAGCTCACTTGGAGAGGAGATGACTGAAAGGTGATATGATAACCATCTTTAGGTACCTGAAAGGTTGTCATATAGAGGATGGTGCCGAGTTGTTTTCCATTGCCTCAGAAGGTTGGACCAGAACCAACGGGATGAAATTAAATCAAAAGAGTTTTCGGCTAAACATTAGGAAGAACTTCCTGACAGTTAGAACAATCCCTCAGTGGAACAGGCTTCCTCGGGAGGTGGTGGGCTCTCCTTTGGAGGTTTTTAAGCAGAGGCTAAACGTCCATCTGACAGCAATGCTAATTCTGTGAATCTAGGCAGATCATGAGAGGGAGGGCAGGAAAGGTTACATCAGTGCTTAGTTCTTGTTGCCCTTTCTTACAATCCCAGGGTAATGCCGATTGCCACTTTGAGGTCAGGAAGCAATTTTCTCCAGGCTAGTTTGGCCAGGGGTCCTGGAGGGGTTTTTTTTTGCCATCTTCTGGGCATGGAGCAGAGGTCACTGGGTGTTGTGGGTGGGTGGGAAGTAGTTGTGAATTCCCTGCATTGTGCAGGGGGTTGGACTAGATTACCATAGAGGAACCCTTCCCATCTATGATTCTATGATTCTAAGTATCAGAGAGTGTTTCATCAGGTCCTCAAAAGTCACATGCCTATATATAGTAAGGAGTTGATTAGAAGTCTTTTAGATCTGTCATTTAAGAAATGATGGACAACATACCAGGGATTGGCTAACCCCTATATATCTCCTAAACAATGACACATCAGCCCATTTTCCTGGGCCCGCCAGCAAGGACTGAGGTGGACACCAAAGTGCTGCTAGTATTGCTGGGTCTTGGCTTGCCAATGGCTAACAGTGGCATGAGATGAGGCAATGCTAGGTCTAAAGTATAAACCCACTAGTGGTGGCTTGGGAGGAAGTGGAGCTTCCCAGAATTGAGCCACTGCTGAGACATTGTTTACCCCAATGTTACATTGGCTGGGGTAAAAAAACACCCCAAATTGTTAAATAAATAGATTTCTAGGTTTGTTTCCTGCCTCAGGTGCTCTTCTGTTCACAAAAAGAAAACTGTAACTGGCAAGAGGCAGTGCTTTGGGTAAATTGCATACTAATGTGCAGGTAGGGTTGCTAGGCTAAGCCTGGCAACAAGTGGAGGGTTAGGGCTTGGGGTGTGTGTGATGTCAGCAATATCAACAATGCTTGGAAGTGAAAATGGGTAGCTCTAGAAATCGCCAGAAACTCGATGGTGAACTCTATGATTTTACCAATTGGTTATACCATGGAGATTCTGGCAATTTCTAGAGCTACCCATTGTCATTTCCAAGTTGTCCCCGGAAGTGATGTACCAGCACAGAGGGCAGTTTTTCTTCTACTGTTGCTTGGAGTGATGGTGGGCAACAAAGATAATCATCAGACGATTGCCCTCCATAAGGAGGTACATGATTAGCTATGTTCAGGTGACAATGTCCTAAAAGGACAATGTCCTCTGTGCATTCTGCCAAAAAAGTGCAACAATTGTGACTTTTTTATCCTAGATCCTATCCTAGAGTTATTATCTTAATGCCACCTGATACTTCAGATAGAAAATTTTCTGACATTCCAGAAAAAAAGTGTCAGCGGGACTGTGTGTGTAGAGCAGGAGAAAATCATATTATGGTATTTCTTTCAGCGTTCTAGAAGAACGTTCTTTCCTGAACTGTTGAAAGGATGGGAGTTTTGGTAATTTGTAGAAAATTGATTTTCTATTTTCAAATAATAGCCAAGAGGTTCTTCAGAAAGTGGCTACTTTGGCATTAGCCTCGATAAAATCAAAGTAAAAATGTTACGGATTCCCATGTTCCTTATTGTATTTTGGATCGATGATATTTTGAATTGCCTGTTCAATTTTATCTTGTTCGTTTGATTTTATCTTATTTTATGTCAATTTTGTTACAACAAATGCATTGCAATCTATTCCAGTGCCAAACTTGAATGTTTTTAGTCACTCTGTATAACCTCTGTGATCCAACTCATGGTACTCCTATTTCATAATGACCTAAGATCTTTGGAAATGTTGCTGCTCTTTCACTGGTAGCTATTGCTCTGATACTGAATGTTTTGTTGTTGTTGTTGTTGTTGTTGTCTTAGAAAATTATACCGCTGAGATGTTATAACAGCATTACAGAATATAGGGCTTGTAATACCTTACATGTTCCATTTTTAAAAGATGTCTTTTGATATGAAAAGCTGATGTGAAGGAAGGGAAAACAACAAACCAAAAGGGGCATGAAGCAATATATCTGTGTAATATATACCACACAGAGCCCGTGGAACAAAAACTAGTTAATCAGTCATCTGCAAAGGTTGTAAACAATGGCGCAAACAGATTGTGGGTAGCGGAGAAACCTTGAGATTTGAATTACAGTCTTGTGTGGCTCATGTAGTATTGGCTTTCATCTAGAACAGCTGGAAAATAATTATCATTCTTTTTAAGAAATCAAATAAATCTGCACAGCCCTGGTTCCTCTGAAATTGGGCTTTAGCTTCACTCACTTTTAACTGTGGAATACGGTGCAAAGTTACCGTTTGTTTTCAGACATTTGCCCATTTGTGCTGCAGTCAGAGCAGCGCGGTCAAGAGTTCTCTTCTTGAAAGATTATCTTGATTAGATGAGAATACAGTCCACCTACAGCAAAGTATAGTAATCTAATCACACAATAATTGTGCGAACCTAATCAGAATTACACCTTTCTAAACCGATTGAGATCACAATGGGATCAGAAGGGTGCAACTCTGCTAAGGGTCGTACTGTTCTACAGTCCTATAAAAATCCTAAAAATAAAGTAACAGATCATTATAGAGAGGCTAAGGGTGCCCCAAAGTGCATCGGTGCTCCCATTGAGGCATATTGAGATGGTCGTATTTCACTTCTTGTGTCCATATTGAGGCATCATAATAGTTCCATTGGTGCAGATCAGTAGTGAATTGCACAGACAATCTACAGCATCCTAGGCAACTTGAGTCTTTGGTATTTGATCATATAGAGAAAAGTTTGGGACACTAGTGCTAAGTATATGCACGCTCCAGTAATTTTGCAGATACTTTTTAAAGGGCCTGTTCTGATTGTGAAAATAATGCAGAATCTATTCAGTGTATGAGGGCTAGGTTGGCAAAGTAGTTAGTGTTGCACGAAAACCCAGAATGACCAAGTTTGAATTTCTGCTGTCCCATGGAAGCCTGCCCAAGTGACTTTGGACGTATCACAGTTTCTCAGCCTAACTTACCCTTACAAGGCTTGTTGTGGTGAGGATTATGTGGAAGAGGAGAGAGCAATGTAAAAACTACTTCGGGTCCCAAATAGACATGGGCACGAACCAAAAAAACCCGGAACCATGAGGTTTGTGGTTCGTGGATTTTCACGAAGAAGGAACCACGAACTGGCACGGAGCTGGGGCCAGTTATGAACCAGTTTGTGGATCGTGGGGTTTAAATACCCTTTTCTGGCCACTTAGCAGTGGCAGGGAAAGGGGCATTTAACAGTTTAAAGGGCCCTTTCCTGCCTTGCAAGCGGCAGGTCCCTTTAAACTATCAGCTGGCAGGCGGCAGGGGGTATCCCCCTCTCGCTGCCTGCCAGCTGATAGTTTAAAGGGACTTGCCATGGCAGGGCCCTTTAAACTGCCCAAACCCCAGCCCCCCACCCCCACCCCTCAGCCCCAAACCTATCCCCATACTTATCTTCCCTGTGGCATGTGGCGTCCTCCCTCTCCTCCCGCGAGGGGCAGGAAGGCAATTTTTGGCCTCTTCTGTCCCTCTACGGGCCCGCAGGGTGACAAAGGAGGCTGAAAATGGCCTTCTTGCGCCTCAAGTGGCTGCCGCAGGCCTGCAGAGGGACAGAGGAGGCCGAAAATGGACTTGCCACCCCCAAATGACTGTGTGGTGGCCTTTTGAGGGGCGGCAAGGCCGTTTTTGGCCTCCTCCATCCCTCTGTGGGCTTCCTCCGCTGCTCTGCAGACCCGCAGAGGGATGGAGGAGGCTGAAAATGGCCTTGCTACCCCTCACAGGAGGAAGGGGAGGAGGCCACGGGCTGCAGAAGTCATCAAGGTAAGCATGGGGCTGGGGCTGGAGGGGTGGGGGGCTAGGGCTGGGGGTGGGGTTTGTAGGCTGTTTAAAGGGGGGATCCCCCCCTGCCACCTGTCAGCTGATAGTTTAATGGGGCCTGTCACTTGCAAGCTGCAGGGAAAAATTTAAATGGCCATTTCCTTGGGGAAATGGCCATTTAAACTGTCCCTTTCCCAATATAACCCAAACGAACCCGAACCAGTAACCAGTTCATGGAAGTTCATAGAAAGGAGCTTCCACGAACCGTGGTTCACGAACCATGAACCAGCCTGGTTTGTGCGGTTTTTTGGGTCGTAATTGGATTTGTGCCCATCTCTAGTCCCAATCAGGGAGAAAAGTGGCATATGGAGGAATAAACAAATGAATGAATGAATGAACGAATGAATAAACTTGTTTGCATGATGTATTTTCTCACAAGATTACATTCCCACCCAAGCCCAAGGATGATTCTGGGGATTTAAAAACCCGTTGTTATGGACTGTATGAACTGCCCCTTGGATTCTTCTGTATCTTGGATAAGCTAGTTGAGCTTGATAATGGTGTTTTCTCCTGAAAAGGTAAAGAAAGTATGTCATTTGCTGTACTACTGTGATACATCCAGATTCCACGCACCCCCCCCCAAACTACTACTCATCTTCAAGCGCCTGTTTATATTCTGTCCTTGCTTCCTCTTCCAGTGGCCTCTCCTTGCTTATTCTCAAACAGCGAGGAATTAGATCTCTGCGTTTCCAGTCCTTGAAGCATATCAGTGCTGGCAATGTCTATGTAACAGACAATACCAATTTGTGCTACTATCACACCATCAACTGGACCAGTCTCTTCAGCACTGCCAACCAAAAGACTGTGATCCACAGAAACAAGAAGGCTGAAAATTGCAGTAAGTATCGTATTCATCCTGCAAGGTGTGCAAAAAGAGAACTCCAGCAGGTTCTAGTTTAGTAGTTTGTAAAATACAGGTGTTTGATTTAATTGTACTGAAATTAAAATAACACAATGGCATAGGCCCTGACCTGGATAGCCCAGGTGAGCCTGATCTCAGAAGCTAAGCAGGATCAGCCTTGGTTAATAATTGGATGGGAGACCTCCAACGAACACCAGGGTTGCAGAGGCAGGCAATGGCAAACCACCTCTGTTAGTCTCTTGCCATGAAAACCCACCAGGGGTTGCCTTAAGTCAACTATGACTTGAGGGCACTCTCTACCACCACAATAGCATAGATTTTTTTTTTTAGAGAAATTGCTAAATGCTAAATCCTAACATGCCCCTCACCCCAAATGTCCAGGGTGCCCCAAGCTGCATGCAGACTTCTTCCTCCTACTTCCTCCTCCCTCCCTCGCCCTCTGCTGCTCTCAGCATTCCATCCTTTCTAGGGCATATTTAATCCTTATCAGACCACTTTTGAAGGGTTTTCCCTTTTGACCAGTTTACAAAGTTATATATTTTGGGGCATATCTGTGGTGTGTCCCAAGTATATGGGTAGAACCTTACTTTTCTTTCTGGATGACTGTTATGCTATTTTGGTTATCCACACAGGAGCCAGTTTAGTATGTTCTGTATTATGTTATACATGAATATTAGGAAAGATGAGGATCTGATTTATTTCAGTTTAAGCAAAACAAATAGGAAATGGTTGTTGTGGGTTTTCCGGGCTGTATTGCCGTGGTCTTGGCATTGTAGTTCCTGACGTTTCGTCAGCAGCTGTGGCTGGCATCTTCAGAGGTGTAGCACCAAAAGACAGAGATCTCTCAGTGTCACAGTGTGGAAAAGATGTTGGACAACACTTCCAACTACTTTGTCAGACTGCACAGGGAAGCCATTGAAATTCACAAGCACAAGCAAAACTTCAACAGGAAAGAAGAAACCTTAAGAATGAACAGAGCATGGTTTCCAGTTCTGAAAAACACCAGGCTAACAAAACACTCTATACCCAACATAGCCCTGCAGAGAAGATTAGCACATCAAGCACCAATCCATATGCAAAAGAACCTCCTCGGGATACAGTGAAGCCTCCCGCCATTAGCATTCCACACCCTGGGAAACTCTTACAGGATGACTCAGCTCAACCCCACCCCTCCTGAGTAGATATAAATGACCTGCCAACATCTTTTCCACACTGTGACACTGAGAGATCTCTGTCTTTTGGTGCTACACCTCTGAAGATGCCAGCCACAGCTGCTGGCAAAACGTCAGGAACTACAATGCCAAGACCACGGCAATAAAGCCCGGAAAACCCACAACAACCATTGTTCTCCGGCCGTGATAGCCTTCGACAATACATCAAATAGGAAATATTTCATTTTTGAGGCAGACACTCTTTTCTCTCAATGTCTTCATGAAGGCCAGTCCCTGGATCTATGGGAATTTCACTTTATAAACTTGCCATGTCACTTAACATTGATAATGGCATAACAGAAATTATTGTTAATGTATATCTGATTTACATATCTTTTTCCAGTGATGTGTTTCAGTATCTGTGTTGGTGATTTTGTACAGTGTTGTTCCTTTGTGGTTGCCATTAAAAAAGAAACCAGGACATTTATTTATGACATTGACCCATGAATTGTATGAAGAATTGGGGAGGGGAGGCAGTTCTACAACCACTGAAGATTCACTTTTCCCAAACTCCAAATGGTGTGTAGGAATTCCTGGCTTTGTCTTTTGGGCTCAAGCATTCTCCAGCATATTTTCAAAGACAGGGTAATAATTTATGGCAATGGAAACTGGATGGTTTATACTGATGGAAACACTATTTAGTCAGAGTTTGGAAGACTGTACTCCCCATATATCGGTGTCAACAAACTTCCCCCAGTTGTCTAGCATCCCTCCCTCCTTTGTCCTTTACCTCTTTACCTAGCAATCTCTGCCTTCGGTGCCTATTCTGTCCCGATGCCATTTTCTAATCTACTAGTAGCCCAGGGAGGCTTTGTAGACAAATGTCTTAGCCATTCTGAATGCCGCTGGCTTAGCTGCCCTGATATCTCAGGAGGATTGGCTAGGCAAGAACTAAGCATCTGCCTACTGGGAGATGAGACTTTGGCTTTATAACTTATTCCTGTGCTCACAGGATCCACGCAGAGGAACAGCTGTGTGGGTTGGTGCCGTCAAGTGAGGAGGACAAGAGGATGAATTTTTATTTATTTTCTTTATTTATACCCCACCTTTCACCCCAATAGGGACCCGTGGTGGCTTACATAATTCTGTTATGTTAAGCTGAGAGTGTGTGACCGGCCCAAGATCACCCGCCAATCTTCCATGCCAGAGTGGAGAGTTGAACCTGGGCCTCCCAGATCCTAGTTAGACACTTGAACCACTACACAATGTTACCCCTTTCCTTAGTGGATGACAAGAAAGAAGGAGCCATTTTGCTTTTTTGTCCATTCTTATTTCAGTCCCCCCCCTCCCCTCTAGTCTGCACATCAATTCTTCTGCGGGAATCCTGCAACTCTGGGAATAATCTTTCTGGGGTGTCAGAAGGGGCTGCAGGAAGAGATAGGAATGCAGGAAGACTCTGTGTTCTAGACACAGAGTGGTAGGATGCCTGCCTATGTAAAGAGGATTCAATTCTGAAGGCCATTAGCAGGCTCTGTTAAGCTATGATGCTTTGTCGATAACCATTCATCAAGGCTTCTGAAAGATACTTTGTCAGTTCAGATGAGTAGTACATTTTGGACCATTTTGCCAAAAACAGAGAGATGCTTGTTGCTTATGCAACTGAACACACCATAAAGCCTATGTTAGGATAATTCTTTCAAACCCCGTCCACTTAAAGGCTTTATTCAGAGCATCAAAGGGGGAAAAAAGTGACTTGATAAAGATTCCTTTTGACATTTTGTCAGTGATTTCAAAGAAGCATCTGCAGTTTGAAGAGCCCGAGTGCGGCAGCCGTGTATGAAAATGCAGTAGAAGAGCTTGGAATATTCATTTATCTAATGAAATTATGTAATGATAATTGAATTACATATGCCTACCAAACCATTTAAAACCACTAAGCTTTAATTAAAGCACAAACACTTCAATTCCGATATTAAAAATTATCCAAGACTAGTGTGAGTCATGGACCTTAAATGTGTACCTAGACCTTAATTAAGTGGCAGCTCAACTTCAAAACAGGCAGTCTTTTGAGATGAAGGTTTCAGGGGAAAGCCCGTGTATTTTGCAAGGAACAGAATCCAGTCCAGACAGATGCATTTGGCGGATGTAGCGGCAGAGGGAATGTTTTCCATATGCATGCAAGAAGTAAAGAAAAATTAAAAGAAATTATAGCTACTTTTTTGACCCTTGATATACTTGGATAGAAAGAGGAAATGCCCTTTACAAAGTCAAAGCATTGGCTCTTCCTCTAAATTCGTCTTTTATAGCTCTGAATTGCTTGGTTTTAATATCTGAAGAGTTGTCAACACATTGGGAATCCTCTCTTCCTTCAGTCCCTTTGTGTGTTTTGCCTCCTTCAACACGAATGCAAACATGTACATGGATATAACACTGCAATAAAGAATTCTTGATGTGATCATCTGTACTATTATGTCAAGGGGTGTGTGTGTGATGCTTCATTGGCTACATGTGCACATTATTAAAAGGATTGTGATGCAATCAGGTTTGCAATATTTTAGTAATGAACGCTTGCCTGTATCAGTAAAGCAGAGGGGGAGAAAATGCAAAAGAACTGAAGGAGCTGACTGCTGCATCAGACTGGGCTCATTTCAGTTCCAGAATTAATTTGAGCAGTTCTGCTGGTTCAGCTGGGACAGTGGGACCAAGGAGGAGTGGGACGTAGCACAAGGGAGAAGGTATGGGAAAAGAGAGACCCAGGCCGTTTCCACACGGCTTACCTTCCCTCGGAACAACCCAGAACATTGTGCAAAGAATGCGGAAGATCACATTTTTTCACGCAAGATTTGCACGACATCACACAAATCTCATGCAAGAAAATGCGACCTTCCGCGTTTTTTGAATGGTGTTCCAGGTCGTTCCGAGGGAAGGTAAGCCATGTGGAAACGGCCCCACTGTCCATTCTGACTTATAACAGGATAGAGATGAAAAGCTGCAGGGAAGTTAGCAGAATAGACAAAATGTGTTGGCAGGCTGGGCCATTCATTTGTCTGGACGCAAACTCATAAAGGGAATTTGTCATCAAAAATGAATATTTTGGTGGGAGCTCAGTGTGCCTCTCTAAAATTGTATCACAAACCATTCCTGGAACACTCTGTTTTAAAGAGGGCTGGCGGGGAAGCAGCTCGGGCACACTTCTTTGGTACCTGTTATACGGCATGCAGTGCAATAGAGAGCAATGCAATAAAAACAGTTAAAAACAGTATAATACATACCATGAACGATGAGATCAAGCTGGATTACAAAATTAGAAAACAGTGCAATCAAGACACCCTAATGCATACAGTAAACTGTGTAACAAGAGCTGCCTAAGATTATATGCAGTTGCTAGATCCGGTTGTTGGTTTTGAACACTTAAAAATTTCTCCCTGAGTAGCACAGAAAAAAATCTTGCTTACTTGGTGGGTCTAGCTAACAGTGTCTTGGAGAATTCTCTCCAGTCTCGTAAATCATCCACACATGTGGTTCATATTTGTGTTATGAAAGAGGTGATTCCAACCCTGGGCAGAGCAAGGAGTGTGCCAGAGAAACGTTGCAGCGCTTCTTTCTCCTCTGATATTGAGAGTGCCAATAGGGAAGAGCTCAATGGCACCTCAGTGCTTTGGACTCATTTATCTGTTCTGTTTTGGAAAGCTGCAGGTTTCTCCTTCAGTCAATTAAGTTTGTAAATCTTTATAGCCTAATTGCCTGGATTCCTGCTTGTTTAATTAGTGCAGTAATACTGTCGAAGGAACTTTCCTTTAATAAAAGAGGCTGACAAGGAATGGTTTTTAATGAAAGATTACTGAGTAATTTTTGTCTTATATGAGTAGAGGGGCTTTTTAATCTTCATTGGAAATAGGAGTTCATTTGCATCTTAGACTTTCTAGAATATTCCTGTTTCAGAGATATTAACAACATGGGACTATTAAATGTAATATATGGTATGTTTAATTATGTAAGTGTATCGTTCTACATTCCTTTGTTTTGATGCCTGCATTCATGCACATCGGCAAACTGCAGTTTGCTGCTATGGGAGCCAGCATTGGAAGTCCTCAGGCCCTATGATGCTTCTCGCTTTGCTTCTTACTTAGAAATGACTAACTTCCGTATTAATAATAATGTGATTTTCAGTATTTCAAATGATGGTTTGTTCTCCTGCTTCTAATGCAGGGGGTTCAATTGTGGTTTTGAAATTTGGTTTGGAGGCAAGACTATAAACCACAGTTTGCTATTTATACAGAATGACTAACTGTGGTTTGTGATGAATGCAGAAGTGATTTAATTTCTGAACCATGGATGAGGAGGGGGAAGCAGGAAGGAGAACACAAGAGTCAGGATTTCCTAGGGGCTATGGATCTCATTTGCAATATGCAGAATGTCCCAGTTTCAGATTCTGGTATTTCCGGTTGAAAGGAACAGGTAGTAGATAACATGAATGACCTCGACCTAAGACCCGGCAAAGCCACTTCCTGTCAGAGTAGACAAGCCTGACATTGATAATCCAAGGATCTGGATCACTGGAAGGCAGCTTCATGCATTCCAGTATATATTCAAGGGTCACTTGTATATTGCCAACCACGAGCCATCTCTTTATGTGAATGTAGGTACTGAGCATCCAAACAGAAAACTGGAATCATTAGCCCAGGGCTGGCATATATAGTCCTACTTTATCCTGTGAATTAGGCTAAGTGAAGAGAACATATGAATACTCTCCGGTTACCCTTGGAGCTTCATAGCTGAGTGGGGCTTTGACCTAGAATGTCCAGCAATCCATCCATAACAGCACACTTGCTGGGACCTATCCATTTCTTGAGATCATTGATCCTCACCATTCAGAGCTAGAACAAAAGCTAAGTACTTTCCTACATGCATTTTGCAGTCACTGTGACACGGCTAGTTGGTAGCCTCACCTCTTGGACTGGAAGTGTTGTATCTCACTATGAGTAGCCACAGTTTAATGTAGAGTATAGGAGTTTGTCAGGGACAAAAGTTGAGGAGACCCCTGATGCTCTGCAGAAATATAAAGCATGGCTAGTTGCAATAGGTGCACCCATGCCATACATGGGAATTGACAAATTGCTACTCGCTACACTTGGGGGAGTTTGGTTAGATGCCAGTCCATTGCTCTTGTTTTTCTTGGTATTTAGAAGACACAAGCGTTGTATGCTCAGCCAATGTGTCTGTTGGCCAAAGGAATATGAAGTTTGAGGAATTCTGCAGTTTCAGAAATGTAGTCCATTTTTGATATTTCATTGTACTTCTAAATATGCTCCATGTAAGTCTTTCTGTTCTTGACAGGCTGCTATGCTGCCTTTCTGTGACTCTTCCAAAAGTACCGGTATCTTTGTGATGCTGAGGCAGGCACCTCAGAGGATTCCTTAGTTGGACTGGAGGACTGGACCATTCTGGTGGGCATGTAGAGGACCTTTGTGTTTGCTCCTGGCCCCAGTAATGGCACGTCACTATATAAATTGTTGCTATATCAGTTTTTCATATCCAGGAGGATGAAACTGGTTTAGGTGCTGTTGCGCTAAACACTTTTCACCCCTGCCCTCCCCCTATTAAATCTCCCTTGCCTCTGATACAGTGATGTGGGTTTCCTGGGAACATTTGATTTGGAAAATTTTCTGTTTCAGATAAGTAATATAGAACAATGGCTTGATTCTGGAGATGGTAGCTTCATTTTTCACCTAAAACATTAAGAGTAAATTAATTTTAAAATGTGCTTAAAATAATTACTGACCATGACCTCAGCTGTGACTTCAAGTAACAGGAGCATTGTTCAGGGTGCTCCCCTTCCGGACCTCCAGACTCCCAGGATTCATCTTTTCATAGCAACACCTACTGGAAATTTATCATCCTGACCATCGTAATGGCATGTCACCATATAAATTTCTACCATATAAATTGTTTGTAACCAGGAAGAGGAAACTTTTTCATTCCAGAATTTTCGTATCCAAAATTTTCGTATCCAGGAAGGGGAAGCTCTTTCGTTCCAAAATTTTCGTATCCAGAATTTTTGTATCCAGCAAGGGAAAGCTCTTTCGTTTCAAAATCTTCATATCCAAAATTTTCATATTCTGGAAGAAGCAGCTCTTTCATTCAAAAATATTTGTATCCAAAATTTTCATATCTAGGAAGAGGAATCTCTTTCAGTCCAAAATTTTCATATCCAAAATGTTCGTATCCAGGAAGGGATACTTTCATTCCATATTTTTTGCTCCCTAGCAATGTATTATAGGTAAAAGGTGCAGATTGCCTCTCCACTTAGAAAGGGTCTGGTTTGATGTGCAATGTATAAGTCATTTAAAATAAACATAGATGGGCAGCCCAATCCTAAGAAGGGCACGGAAAGTGAACAGGAACCGAACTAAGGCTTGCGAGGGCGCATCTAGCCCGTACGCCCGCGTAAGTGGCCTTCCGCCCGCGCTGGGACGCGGCGCTGGCCCGCCGGCGGGCCAGCACCGGTGCAAGCCACAGGCGCCCGGGCGGCGGCGCAGAAGTGGCGTAGAGCCCTACGCCGACGCAGGGGGGGCGGGGAGCAAGGCGGGGTCGGAGTTAGTCCGCTCCCTAAGCTCCTCCAGAAGCGGGAACGCCCACAGCGGCGCAAAAAAGCTACGCCACGGAAAAAGAAGGCGTAGCCCATAGGCGTCCATGGAACGGCGAAAAATCAGCCCCCTCTCTGAGCGCCTCGCCCCGCCCCTATGGCCCGAAGGAGCATAGGATGAGAACTATCCCGGGGACCAATCAGCGTGCGCGCCCGGCATGGACGAGCCCCCCTCTCTGCACCCAATCACCTGCGACCGCGTCCTACAAAACATCCGGCCAGCACCGCCCAAACCCCCAGGTAAGTGAGCACTCGGCCGGAGGCTCTGCCCGTCTGCTAAGTGGCATTGCCCCTTTGAAAACCGAAACGGGCTGAGGGCATTCACATTGGCAGGCGCAGAATGCACTCAGGGGACTTTGCGAAAAACTGGGGGAACTTCGCATAAAGGGGAAGAGGTGCCTAACTGCCTAACTCTCTTTCTACCGTGATAGAAAGAATGACTCCACAGCTAACTGATGCATGCTAGTTGCTTCTAACTAAGCACAAACAAACTAACCCTTCCGTGGCAAAAGGGAATGACACTTTGCAAATTAACCGCATGCTCTCCCGTTTCCTTGCAGGTGCCCTGACTCTTGCGCTCCCACCTGGTGATGACCGACAGAGCGCTGACAGGTAAGGAGGAGGTGGGGGGGCATTCCGCAGATTAGTGCAAACCGCCCATTCACCTGAACCCACCCACTCACTTGCCGCTTTGGGTGAGGCCCAGCAGGGGTGGGGGGCAACCATGCCCGCCCCTGGCTGCCTCAGAGGCAGGCGCCTCGAAAACCACATGTGGCCAGGTGTTTGTTGTGACCAGCTCATTCTCTCCCTTAAAGGTAAAGGCTTGCCAAGGCCGAGTGCATCCTCACCAGACCGTCATGCATCAGCTGCTGCCCTCGACCATGTGCAACCCCCACCCGGATGGCGGAGTGTGGGGCTTGCCTTGCCAGTGGAACGAGGCAAAGCCCACACGTGTCTTTTTCCCCCACAGGCACGTCCAGGGCATGGCTGCTCCCCCGCGCCCCGCCCTCCCCAAACATCTCTGACGGACGGTTGGCTGCAGCCCAGGAAGCACCGTCGCGCCGCGGCCTGCATCCCAGCCCCGCCCCTCCGAGCGGGAAGGAGGGCTGTGTGGAATGCTCCGGCTCCCTCGCCAGCCTAAACGCAAGCCCGCTCTTTCCAGTGCAATAAAACGAGATGTACAACAACTGTTTTCTGTGTCTGCGAGTCTGACTTCATCCTCCGCCCCTCCCCCAACACTCCCGTCACATCTCCCCACCTGCACATTGCCACAAATGTATCCGACACACCCCGTCTTGCCTCCCCGCCCCCTCCCTCCTCCTCCCCCCCTCCTCCTCTGTATTTGACCAGTGTCTGTACCACCCATCTGCTGAAGAGAACTTGATTCTCAGAAGCCTATGCCACAATAAAATTGGATAGTTTTAAAGGTGCTATGGGACCCTTTTTGAATTCGCTACCACAGGCTAACACGGCTAACTCCCCTGCATCTATGGCCAGGTAGAGGGTTGGGGCGGGGCATGTGAGCGGGGAGGGGGATCAATCCCCGGTGGGGAGAATAGCTGGCACCCGATAAGCAAGGGAGAGGGTGGTGCGAGCTGCCGCTGCAAGGGAGCGGGAGATGGCAGGGGAAACGGTCCACTCGCGGGAATCCTAGCCCCCACCAATGGAGAATCCAGGGTGGTGGCAGGCGGATGCCATATCCCGGGCAGGAGGTCTCGCGCGCCTGGGGAGGGTCGCCCCCATCGCAGCCGCAGCCCCAGCAACACAGTCCCATGAGCGGCTGCCTCCCAGAGTGGGTCCAGCCCCTCGGGCGTCTGCAGCAGCCCCATTGGTCATTCCACCCCAGGGCGTCCTGCCTCGCATCCAATCCCGTGGAGCAGTTGCCAGCCTCCCACGCCAACAGGCCATGGTTGTTGGGAGGGGTGGGGTGTGTCCGAGGCTGCGCGTGGCTCCGCCCTGGCTCGGCGCCGTCTCCTGCGTTCAGCAATTGTGGCCACTCGCGTTGCCCTGCCGGGGGGGGGAACCACACCGAGGCTGCCAGCCCCGCCAATCCTGCAGGGAAGGCCGCTGGCCCCGCCCACAGGGGCAGTGGAAGAGCGCATCAGCTGCGCAAAGTGGCTAAAATGCAGGAGCCCGAGGCCTCCCGGCTGGCTGCCACAGCGTGCCCCTTCCCCGGCCGGGCCATGCAGGCTGGGTGGCCACCCCAGGCCCGGGAGGGCCCCCCGATGGCAGGTTGCGTGACTGCCCCAGCTCAGGGCGGCATGCCAGGCAGGGCAGGTGCGTTAGGGCAATATGGAAGACATGCCAGAGCGGCCCCTGGCCAGTCCTTGTGCATCCTAAGCCCCCCCCCCTTGGAAGGGATGCGCTGTCACCGCGGGCCTGGTCATGCGCTCATGGTGCCAGGGCAGGATATGGCTGGCAGTTCACCAAAGTATCGCAGGCAGACACGGGTCCATGTGTAGATGAGCTTTATTCCCAGTCCCACGGCGCAACGTACAGCCAGGCCCAAGGGTTCACGTCCCGCAAGGATGCACTTGAGCAGCACAGCATCCCCGCAAGGGAAGAGGGCCCTGGGGCCATAGGAAGCCAACCACCACGGCCCCCTCCCCTCCAACCCACAGGTCTGAGATGGGGGGGGGGCTGTGCTGAACCTATCCATGAACTATGCAGCTGCCAGACAGAAGATAGGGAATTGTTACATCTCAGACCCTCCAAGGTCATGCCGGCGGGCGGTGTAGTTCGGTGGGCAGCACAGAAACACTATACCCACAGCGGTCCCGGCTGCATGGAGGGCGACGGGTGGCGGGAGCAGTGGGCGGCCAGGCTCGGGGCCCAGCTCATTGCCAAGGCTGCCGGGAATGACCTCCTGGCAGATGAGGGTGCAATGACTGCGCGGCCAGTTTACCTGGAGGAGCTCTTCCCTGGCCGTGCAGAGGAGGCCCACCTCATACGAGCGTGGCTAGACACGGCGCTGTGCGAGGTGGAGCATGACCTCCTGGAAGAGGAGGTGGCTGCGGGCCCCGCGCGCAGTAAGTCAGGGTCCTCGGCGCCATCCAGGGAGCCTCCTCCGCTGCCACAGAGGGCAGGCCATAAGGGCCCGGAGGCGTCCCAGCCACTTCCGTCGAGGCGCAGGTTGCAGGTGCTTGCAGCAGATGCCGGGCTGCCACCAACGGGTGCCCCCCCTCCCTCTCTCCCCCCTCTGCAGGGACCATCAATGACAGGTGGATGGCTGCCATGGACCGGGTTCACGGGGCATTCCAGCAGGCGCGGGCAGCGGCACCATGTGAGTCTCGCCAACAGGAGGGGCACGGGCATGTGGGGTGGGGCGGCCTGCGGCCGCGACAACAACCCCAGAGCCCACAGGGGCCCTGACGCTCCCATCCCCCACCTCTTGCCCCCACAGCGGCGCCCGCCCGGAGCCCCTCGCCAGATGAGGAGGAACTTGGGAGGGGCTTCACCGCCTGGTCTCCACCCCGCTACCCGCCACCCGCTGAAGACCCAGAGGGTGACCCAGTGGAGGGGCCTGGCAGGAAGCGGCCGAAGCTGGAGCCCGTCCCCGCAGACGGCCGGGCAGCTGCCGATATGCCATCCCAGGCACAGGCATCTTGGACCCCAGCCGGGCCCCTGCTCTGTAACGGGGATGCCGTGGCGGGGTCGCTGGCCTCCCCCTGCTCCGACGCGCTACCTAGCCCTCACCCTCCTGGCTGCTGAGGCCGGGGTTCTGGGTTGGCAAGCTGCTCTCTGGGCGCCTGATGCGGCCCTGGAATCGATTGGGAATAAAGCCAAGTTCATTAACCGCTTTTCCCGTGCAGCCCGTCCATGGGGGGCGGTGGCTGCTGGCCGGGGCGGCTTTCCCATGCTCTCTACATGCAGGGGTTGAGGGAGCGGGGACTCGGAGGGGCCGCCTGGGACACCATAGGGGCGTAAAGGGCGAGTGTTTGGCCGGCCGAGCCCCCCATGGCCAGGCATGGCCCTCAGCGCGCAGCATGCCACAGGTGCTCCGCGACCCTGTCTCGCACAGCTCGGTCATGCTCCTGGGGCTCTGCCGGGGCGTCAGGAGAAAGGCGACCGGCGGGCGGCAGCCAGGGGTCCTCGCCTGGGCCCTCTGTGGCTGGCAAGGGGAGCTGCTGGCGCACGGCAATATTGTGCAGCATGACACAGGCAGCCACGAGCTTGGCGACGGTGAACGGCTGCATGGCCAGGCGGCCGCCCGTGTGATGGAGGCATCTGAAGCGCATTTTCAGCTGACCGAAAGCACGTTCGATCACCATCCTCGTGCGCCGGTGGGCCTGGTTGTAGTTGGCTCTGTCGGCGGGCTCATCCGCAGGGTATGGCGTCAGGAGGTAAGGCAGCAATGGATAGCCACGGTCACCTGCAAGGGGAGGCGGAGTTAGGATCTCCCTTCCCATCCCCGTCCCCTCACAGCTCCCCCACCAACTCCTGACCTAGGAGCCAGCCTCTCCCCTCAGGCCATGATGACAGGAGCCTGTTCAGGCCGGAGGTGGTGAAGATCTGTGCGTCGTGGACGCTTCCCGGGAACTTGGCAACGAGGTCCGTGAAGATCCCCTGGTGGTCACAGGCTGCCTGGACATTGATACTGTAGAACCGGTGCCGATTCCTGTAGACCTGCGGCTCCTCTCTGGGAGCGCATATGGCCACATGCGTGCAGTCGACTGCTCCAATCACATTGGGGAAGCCTGCAAAGGAGGAGAAGCCAGCCCGGATGGGTGCCAACTCTGCCTCCGAGGTGGGAAAGTGGATGTGCTCGCGGATCCGACCAACTAGGGCGTCCAGGAAGGCATGCAGGCAGCGGCTGGCGGATGACTGGGAGACCTCCAAGGCCTCAGCCATGACTCCCTGGAAGGAGCCGGTCGCAAGGTAGCGGAGGGACAGCAGGACCCTCTGGAGGACGGGGATGCCCCGGGGAGCCGCAGCTTGCCCCTGAAGGGCGGGCGCGAGCTCCTCGCACAGAGCCTGTATGGCTGCCCTGTCCAGGCGGAAGCGGTCCAGGCAAGTCATGTCGCCCAGGAGCAGGGATGGCACCCTGGCCTGGAACCGGCGGCGGCGTCTGAGGCGGCGCCGCCTGAGGGCCGCTCGGACAAACACGGCTGGCAGGAGGTGGCTGGTCTGGATGGCTGGGAGCCGCGGCGGCAGTGGCGGGCACCAGGCGGGGATGATCAAGGTCCTGCCTGGAAGGAACGCAGGTTGAGTTTCAGCACCCTGAACCCCCCCCCCACGCACAGCAGCAGGCCTACCGGTCTCAGCGGCCCGTTGCAAGTGGTGCTCAGGAGCAGGTCCTCTGTCCGCTGCATGGGCCGTCCCAGCCACCCTTCCCGGTCCTGCACCCCCTGTGCCCTCCTCCATCTTGCCGAGGGGATGGGTGAGCACATGACTAGGTGGCTGGTTCCCACCACTTATCTCGGGGACCGGACATTCCAGCGGGCACTACCCCCATGTCTGCTGAGAGCACTAGTGGCGGCGGAAGCCAGCGCCAGGCAAACTGGACAGAGGCCGAGAGAGTGCTGCTTTTTGGGCTCGTGGTGGAGAATGCGGAGGTCGCCCTGAGCACGCACAGGGGTGCCTCGTCCCGGTCTCGATGACGGGCATTCTGGCAGATGGCAGCTGACAGGGTCTCGGCTGTGGGCAACGCGCCCCGCACTGCTCACTCGGCAATGAAGCGCTGGAATGATTCTTTCGGGCCCGCGCGCAAACGAGTGCGCCTCCTCATGTCTCAGGGGGTTCCTTATGAGCGGGCCCTTGACGAGGGGCTCCCAGGCCCAGAGGCGGTCATGCGAGCGGTCATCCCGGAGGCGGTGGTGGGCGGCCTGGGCGTTGAGGTCCTGCCCGGTTAGTATTTGTGGATTCAGGGAGGCGAGGGGGGGGACGTATGGATCGTGGCACATGTGTGACAGGGCCTCTCCCGTGAGTAGGCACGGCCCCTGAGGGTCCAGACCCAAGCCAGGCGGAGGCAGAGGCAGCGGAGTCTGTGCCCCCCCTGGCAGAGAGCGGGGCCCAGGAACAGGCAGCCCTTCCACCGCCACAGCAAGCCCCTGCTGCCAGCGACGAGGAGCCTCAACCGGGCCCGTCGGGGGGCATGGATCCGGAGCACGGTATGTATCTGTGGCCCTGCTGCTGGTGGGGCCAGGGACCGGCTCGGCCGCCGGCCTCGGCCACACATCCAAGGCCACTCATGGCGCCGACCGGTCTCAAGACGAGGGGTTGCGGCCGCAGTTGGAATGGGTGTGCTTGGCCCGGCTCGGTGGCCTGTGGCAGCCCATGTTGGGCCGCTGCTCTTCCCTCCCTGGGGCCTCTTCCCACCCATGTCTCGCTCCAGCAGGGACCATGCGCCTGGAGATAGGCGGGGAGGTGATTGCCCAGCTGCGTGAGCTGCCACCCTCCCGGAGGACCTCTGCTGCCGGAGCGGCTCTCCTGCAGTCGCTCGGCTTCCCTGTGTCGGTGGAGGGTGAAGGTGGCCCTGGGACTCCACCGGTTCAGGACACCTCATCGACAGAGCCGCTCGAGGAGCTGTCCCAGCCTGCAGCACCATCCCCTCCAGCCCCCCCGCCCCCGGGTGCCATGGGCCGTGTGCGGGAAGGACCTGGCTCCGCCTCTGAGGGGGAGGGGCCCATGGAGGGGATCCTTCCAGGCGCACGGGCTCGCGGCCCCCGCCCTGCCCAGCGGCTTCCCCCGACACTAGCCGCAATGTGGGCGGCGATCGAGAGGGAGCGGCTAGAGGTGCACGCTGCATGGGAGGAGGCGAACAACCGCGGCCGGGAGTTCATGGCTGCGGTACTGGAAGTGGGGGAAGGGGTCCGTGCCTCTCAAGTCCGTGCCGAAGCCCTGCTCGGGCGGCTCGTCGCCATCCTCGATCCTCCGGCCCCACCCGCTGCAGCAGCTCCACCCGCCCCAGAGGCACCCCTCCCTCGGGCCCAGTTGCGTGCGAGAGGCCGGGCCCGTGGACGGCCAAGGGGGTCCGGCCGCCGGCCTCGCCGGTGACCGCCGCTGCCGCCTTGGGGGTGGGGTGGGGTGTTTTGCTGCACAGACGGCTCTCCTACACGCCTCCCCTTCCTCACGTCTGCTGGGGGAGGTGGGATGATATAATAATAAAGGCTGATTTCTGTGCAATGGGTGTCTGTGTTCTTTGCCTTGGGATGGGGACGAGGGGGCAGGCCCGCTGTGTCTGCCTCTTGGTGGCGGCCTCAGGCCAGCCCTCCCCTTCGGCGCCACTGGGGGGCTGTCCCCTGCTGCCAGAGACTGGCTGCTGACCTGGATTCCTCATAGCAGGGCGCCTGCCAGTCCCATGCCAACCTCTCTGGACGCGGCCGCCAGGGACTTGGTGCTACATTGGGCAAACGGGGGAAAGGCTTCTCAGACTACGCCCACCCCTCTCCTTCCCGACTGCGAGCCCCGCCCGACACACGAGCCGAGGCAGTCTGCCAGCATGGGCGCGGTTTGCCTGCTGCTCTGGGGCCTGGCCGGGATCGCGTGCTGCCCATAGGCTGCGCCTTTCCTGGCCCCTCCCCCTGACGCTTGTCAGGAACAGCGCCCTTTGGCTGCGCCTGGCGGCGGCCGTAGATCAGACCCACCCACAACACTTTCTGGTTCTCCAAAATTGCATCTCTGCGCCGCTGCAGGCGCCGCTGCGGCCACACTTTGCTGGCACAGGATCCGGCCCGGCGGCGCCGCCACACCACCAGTGCAGCCGCGTCGGCGTTGGGGCCGGCCATAGGATTGCGCTGTTAATATAAAACCACTCATTACAATCTGAATACACAATTTAAAAGTAGCAACAGCAGTAGCAGTTATCACTGAATCACAGAAATGCACACACATCCCGATTCACTATGCCTATTGGAGTAAGATTGTTTTCACCATTTCCCCCAAAATAAAATTATGATCATGGCTGTCATGATATAACAAGATGGATCTCCCCGAGAAACAACGTTCCGCATTTGCCAGGCCAGCATTGTGAAGGCACCACCTTCTGCCTTTGTCCAGGGAAATTCAGTGTGGCAGTCAAAGGAATTCATCCTCAGAAAAAAAGCCTTGCCTGTTGGGTTTTAAGAGAGAGGGGAGATGGCACGAATCAGCATTCTAAGTTCAGGGTCCTGCCTTCAGTTTAGCGGGGGGAAATATCTCAACTGGTTGTTCCTTTCTTTCTTTTGCAGCCGCAGAAGGGATGGTGTGCAGCCGCTTGTGTTCCAAAGATGGCTGCTGGGGGCCGGGGCCAGACCAATGTTTGTCCTGCAAGTACTTCATCAGAGGAAGGACCTGTGTTGAGGCTTGCAACCTGTATGAGGGGTAAGGCTTTCTCCTTCCTTTAGGCTTTACTAGTATTGCTCGTATTGGTAATGTAATGGGCAAATTATTATGTTCTAATGATGCAATCATGCACAGATTTATTCCAGCATAAGTCTGCTGAAATGGGTGTTGATGTGGGAAATAAAGATCACCGATTCCTAATTTCCTGCTGCAATGCGATTTGGTGTTACAGATAACAAGGAGTTGCTCTGGAAGTGTGGTTCCATCTGTTAGAAAAACAATTGGAACAGTAGCCTGGTGTGATCTTAGGGATGAAGAAGAGTTTGTTCTGATTCAACTCAAATGCTGGTGATTCTTTTGGGTTCCTCTAGACTTAAGTACCGGCACCTGTTGTTTGGGTATTGGAGATTAAAAGTGGCTTATTTTTAAACCTGCAGTTCTGTTGAATGAACAATCCTTTGTTATGTTAATGACTCAGAATGACGTCTAAAATTTGGCAAAACACTCACATTTGAGTTTTTAAGAAGTAATTCAGGCAGGAAAAGTTTAAACTCCCAGAACTGAATATAGGCAACAAGGCAAACTCTAACAGCGAAATCCTAAGCAGAGTTACTCCAGTCCAAGCCCATTGACTTCAGTGGGCTTAGACTGGAGTAACTCTACTTAGGATTTCACTGTAAAAGTACTAAAAATTGTAGGTTCACTCATACATACCTACATGGCATCTCCCACCAGCCAGTAGCTCTTTGAACAGGGTAGAGATCAGCAGATTTCTCCTGTTTTGTCCCAAGTGTGTCCTGTTTTCTCATCACCCCTTTCTCTCCAGTCGCCTCCTGTTCAGTTTTGTGTATTCTTGTGGATCAGAATCCAAGGTGTAAGTAGAAAATGGTCTGCCTCACTGTGCTAGCCTCTGTGGAACCCAGGGCCGGCGCTCCCATTGAGGCCAGGTAGGAGGTGGTCTCAGGGCGCAGGGTGCCAGAGGGAGCGCTGGAGGAGGCGCGGGGGACGGGAGCACACGCCACAGAGCTGCAGCCTCCTAGCCCTCCCGCCTCACACCGCCGCCACTTCCCCACGCCCCCAGCTGGGCGCAGCCACTGTGGGCAGGCATCTGCGGCGGTGCAGGCAACCGAGCGGGAGAGCTCAGAAGTCACCCGCGCACCATTCCAGCCACCCGCTGCAGCGATCGGGCCGGCGGCGCACGTGCTCCTGTGATGACATCACACGTGTTACTTTAAGTGTTGCAAAATTTCTAGCAGAAGTTTATAAAGTTAAATCCAAGCATATAGCTGCACCTGATTGCTGAATGTTTATTAATTTTTTTATTAACAGCTACTAATTTCTTGTTTATGCTTATGCTTCTGCCTATCCCTGTCTCTGATTGTAGACTATTATTATTTCCAATGCCAATAAAGGTAATTGATTGATTGATTGATGACATCACATGTGATGTTATCATGCGGGCCAGTGCATGCGTGCATGCACACGCGGGGGGGGGGTGTCCGGCCGGCTGCGAGCGCCGAAAACCCTGGCACTGCCCCTGATGGAACCAATTAAAAATGGCAGACGAAACTCTGTGAATCCAGTTTAGGGATTAGTGCAGTTGACAGTGAGTAGAGAGCCAGGGTGATATAGTGGCTAAAGTGACAGACTTGGATCTGGGACGCCCAGGTTCAATTCCCCACTCTGCTATGGAAGCAAACTGGGTGACTTTGGGGCAGTCATGCCCTCAGCCTTAACCTACCTCAAGTGGTTGTTTTAAGGATAAAATGGAGAAGAAAAGAAAGATGCGAGCTGCTTTTTGTCCCCATGGGGGAGAAAGGCAGGGTATAAATGAAGTAAAATTTAAAAATAAAATCAATCATGGGGAAAGCACACCCAGGTGTGATTTTATTTGTTTAGAACATTTCTGTGCTGTCTCTCCAGAGACCTGCTCCAAGCAACTCCCAAAATAAGATACGCAACCCCCCCCCAAAAAACTCAGCATAAACACTCGTTAAAATTAACAAGCCCAAAAAAGCCAGCTATAAAACCCCAGCCATAGCAAAAAATGCAGCATAAAGCAATTAGCGGTCTAAAATGATGTTCATAAAACAGGCCTTGGCTGACTAGAAAAACCATTTTTAAAAGATGATAAACCCTCAGTTAAAAACCTTGGCAAAAAGAAATGTTTTTGCCTGGAATCTGTAGAAAAATAAAGCAGATGAGCCCGAGGGGAAGGGCATTCCATAGAAAGGTGCCACCACTAAAAAAGCCTTGTTTCTGGAGTAAGGTGAAGCCGTATGGGCTGGGCAGTGCTGGAGGAGGCAATGTCCTGCTCCAAAGCCTTTTACTAAGGCTTTTCAGTGCCTGCCAAGCTCAATACTGTACTGTGGGGAATTCTGTTTTGGATCTGAAGCTATGCATTTATTTGATTCGGGGATTACTAGAAAGACATGCCCCGATTTCTTAATATGCTATTAAAACATGTATCAGTGCATATACCTATTTCACATTATAAAAATTAATCTGAATTTATTTTTTCCATTTCCAATGATCCCTGAAATGTGGGGATGTGAATCTAATGACATTTTAAAAAATGTGTCCACGATCTCTAAATATGCCCGGAATGCTGGAGGGTAAAAATCTCCAGTGGAATTGGCTTCTGCTTTAATTGTCTTCCTTCTAAAGGGGAGGGTAGCAAAATCTGTTGCAGTAGGATTTCATGATCTTCCTTGAAAGAAAAGAAATAGGACAAACAGCATGGCTTGGCAGAATAAGCAGCTGAGTCTGTGATTTAAAGGGTTCCCTGTGAAATTCTGAGCCTGAGACGGGCTTTGAATGGCAGAACTGATAAGTCCGGCATGCAGCAAAATTGAGAAGTGAACTGATGATCAACGGGGTTGCATCATATGAAAGAAACAGCCAGGTTTATCTGTACTGAGAGGGAGGACCGGAGATGAACAATAGAACAATAGACATTCACCCTGTGAAATAGTGAAGTGGTCGTTTGGAAATGCAAACATTTGATTTCTGCAAAAACCAACCCTAAGTAGCTCTGACAATCCCAATCTGAGAAGCTATGTGGGGTCTGCCACGGTGAGTACTTGGATGGGAGACTTCCAAGGGGGTTGTTATGCAGAGGAAAGCAATGGCAAACCACCTCTGCTCATCTCTTGTCATGAAAACCCCTTGGTCCTGACTACCATGAGCCAGTTGCAACTTGGCAGCACGCAATTATTATTAGATGATGCCAGTGTTCAGAGAAGCAAAAATATCCATGGGAAGAAATTGGACTGTTTTGTACGTTCTGAACAAAGAAATGCATCTTGGCAGCATATGTCCAAGCGCATTCTGCGATTGAAATGAGCGACACTTCAGGATGAGAAGACAAGATAGTGTGTTTACTCAGGCCAGCAATGCACAACAAACATGCTGTTGGAAATCCAACTATGGTTGACATGCAAAGCTGCATCCTTTGGTAGGCGCAGGGCTCCATCCGAAGTGCAAAGGCACACATACAAAGCTGACCTTTCCAGTAATATGGATAGATGAGTTCCGAAAATCTCCTCCGTGACTTTTTGATAGCTAACTACCCCATAATCACTACTGGAAATCCCCCCTCAGACTCATACCTGGTTATGGACCACAAATACACAAAATATAAGATTGGATTGGTTAGTGTACAGATTTACAGTTAAAGGTGATTCTGTTTTGTTTGGCGCTGTCTCCTAAAATGCAAAAGATAGTTCTAAATAAAATATTTACAAATAGCTCACAGGTTCAAATTCCGTCCGAAGGAAGTTGTTTTGTTCTCTTCTCCCATGTCATCCCAGGCTACTAATTGCTATGACCCTAACTGACTTGTTTCAGTAGCGTTTACTGCATTCAGGTTGTAGACAATCCACATCAACTAAGTTATTTCTGATTAAGTTAACAGGTGGATATGGGCTGGGACTGCACTGTTTAAATAGCTAACCCAGCAGATAGTGTTTCAAGTAATTCTCTAGATTGGCATTTGTTTGTAACTTGGCTACAACAATTTTAATAAGGCTACGTGTCAAAGTGCTCAAAGTATTTATGTACATACATTATTATTGATAAAATTAAAAATGCAGTAAGTATTTAGTCTTTTATGCTATTTAAATCCATAATGATTAAAAGTCCTAGATTAGAATACACCAATGTGGGAGACCGATTTTCATTCACATTTTCACATCCTCCAGAAAGTACCTCCATTTTCATAATTTTTCTCAAGGTGGAGGAACTCAAAACATAGCAAAAATGTCCTTGGGGGCAACATTGCTCTTGCCAAAGCAGGTGGGAAAGTCCCTGATGCCTTGGCATGACACATTGCATCAAATTCATGGCTCACTGTGGTGATGGATTGTGGCAAAACAGGGATCACTGGCCTAGCCTGGCTATCTTGGCAATGCCAGGGCACGTTCTTTCTCTTGATATTCTGCACCAGGGAAGCAGTCAGTGGAGTCACCATAAGACAAATGGGCTGTTTTGCCAGTTGCCTCAGCAACAAGGACACGTGGGCAGTGGATGGCCTTTTTTATAATTTAGTGATACAACAGCTGACTGGCTATGTGGTGCTGTGATGTATGATTCCTGACTGGCTAGGACCATGCTGTGATCCAGAAAGTTTCCCTAACAAAAAATGTAAAGACATCGCCCAATCTACAGCCAATGAAGCTCCAAGTGTGAACAGGGGCAAAAAGAGGATACAAAAGAAAATTAAGTAAATTTGGTGGTATTTTGCATCTCCTAAAAATGTATTATTCCCAAAATTTTCAGAGGTGAAAATTCAGTGCATTGCAACTTTAAATTAATTGATTTTCAGAAGTTTTATTTTGAATGAATCTTCCTTTAATACACGCCTTCTCATTGGGGCTGACTTAGGAAAAATTTAAGATGTCAGTAGTATGCCTCAATTAAGCATGTGCTAAACTGCTTTCTAAAGTGAAGGCTGAACGAGAGAGAGTCTGTCCAAAGGATGTGTGAAAGAAGTCCAGATTACCCATTAGCATCTCTTAATCAAAGCCAATTTCCTTGAAAGATTTTTTTCTTTTCAAAATCGGTAGTAAAAAAAAAACCCTCATAATTGGGATAATTTTAACCAGTGTTCGCCCAGTTAGACAGGTAGCACACTATAAAGAATAAAACAGTGAAATCCTAAGAATTATTATTCCAGTCTAACGCCACTTTTAAATAAACTTAGACCAAGTAACTCTTCTTAGGATTCCACTGAGAAGCACTCAGATATATCCAAAATTAAATTTCAAGAAATGATCATTTCAACCTTCATAATTGTATAATTGGCAATAATCCTCTTCTGTGTTCCCATCCCACAAGCAAGAAAGGCACTGAGTGCTATTTTACATGTACCTTCAGTTTTGTATGGAGAGTAGGGTGTGTGGCCAAGACCTGTGCATCTTTATTTCCATCTCTTCTAGATGTTAAATTGGATGTGCTGTGTTTAAATTTTATGTGCATCAGAGGATGAATTGCACAGAGTAAGATATGGCAGTCAGGATTAGACATGGGCATGACCCAAAAAAAATTAATGAACCAGTGGTTCGTGGTTCGGTGCCAACGATGATCCCGAGGTCGCGAACCACAATGAATAGTTTCCATTGCCGAACTGGTTCACGGTTCGTGGTTCATGGGGGCATGGAATGGCCCCCATGGCACTTAGAGAGCCCATATTCCCGGCGAGTCTTTTGCAGGCTCTCCTACAGCCATCATCCAAGTTTGGACAAGATTGCAAAAGGGATCTTGGAGTTATACCCTCTCCAATCCAAGGCCCCCAGGAAACTCCCAAGGTGCCCACTGAGCCTGGCTCCAGAGCCAGGCAGCAGCCTTGGAACCAGAGGAGATAGATCCCTATCCCTCAAATCCAAGCTCAATTATACTCTCAGTCTCTTTCCCCAAAGGCTAGCAAGTGGTAAGCAAGAGCTCTGTCCCACTCCACTGCTAGCAGAAAGTGAAACCCAGCCTGGGAGCCCACGGCTATTTATAAGCACAGGTGCCATTGAGCAACGCAGGAGGTCTGTGTTTGGCCATCAGAGATGCCTATCAGGGTTTGCAGGGATGAGATTGGAGTGCCCATGGCTACAGAACACCCCCTTCCGCCTCCCTCCCCTGGGTGTCTTCTTCCAACTTGTAACCGCTTTGCAGCTCCGTGATTGGAAGGAAGACCTACCAATCAAGGTAAGCTGGGCTTCCATTCGGGTTTCCAGGGCGACAGAAGGAGTGCAGACAGAGTTCAGGCATTCCCCTGGCTCTGTTGCCAGGGGAATTGATTGCTGGCACCTGACTGTCTGCCTTCCCGAACCGCAGCCGAATGCACCGAACCAGGCTTCTTCTGAACACTGGTTCATTGGCTGTGGACAATCACGAACCGCCGGGTCGCGATTGCCAATTTCGTGGGTTTTTGAAGTTCATAATGCAGTTCATGCCCATCTCTAGTCAGGATAAAGCTGCATATCCCCCTGAATTGCTACAAAGCTGTAGATGGCTGAGACATAACTGACACATGACGAACAGGAGGGGCAACAGCAGGGCCAGAAGAACTGGAAGGAAAGAGTCAGCTGCTGGTCAGAGTAGACAACTGACCTTGATGGACTGATGGTCTGGCTCAGTTTAAGTATTCCTTAAAGTATGTTCAAAGTGTACTTAGATTCTCCAACATCAAGGAAGAGACATGTTAAATTCTACCATCACCTTGAGATTCTTCCCTGGCAACATTCTATCCACCATGTGAAGGTGGCATTTGACAATTTCATTGGTCAACAAACCCATCTGGCACTGATAATTACTGTTATATAATGAGATTTTTTTTTGCAAGTGATTTGAATGAGCATAAATGAAATGTTTAACTCTGAGAAAGCAATTAAGAAATGTATGAAATAAATATAATACTGTTTTCCTAGTGAATATCGGGAGTTTATAAATGGCTCTGTCTGTGTGGAGTGTGACCCCCAATGCGAGAAGATGGAAAATAATAGGATCACATGCCGGGGACCAGTAAGTACAATCGCTATTAGTGCATAATTTGTTGTTATTTTTAAATTTACAGTTAGCCTTTCTGCAGCTATAACAAAGTGGAGGGAATGGGGTCAGGTAGCTCCAGAAATAGCTTTCAAAAGTGAGTAAGTGAAATAAAAATCAAGGGAAGGATTTTAAATCATGGGGCACTGCAGGGAAAGGGGATGAGTGTCCTACTTTCCAGCAGTGGTCCCCCCCGCAAAAGAATAAGTGCTTCACTAGCAAAAGTCCCCTTCAACTAGTTTTTTCTAAAGTCCCTTTGATACTATTTTTTTTTTAAATTCTATCCCCCCCCAGTGATTTTGGTTCTCTCTTTTTGGTTTATTTGTTTGGTGATTTACTTGTTTTGCATACATGTGTTATGTTTTTTTATATGCAATTTATACGTATGATGTATTGTCCATATAACACGCAGTGTTGATTTATTGATGCACAAAAATGTTGAAAAATTCAGACTTTTTATGGGGGTGGAATGTAACATGAAGCAATAGAACATGATGCCAAATGAAGAACTACAGGTTCAGTTTGCCCAAAGGGAAAGCAGATTTTGGGATTTTTCAGGTTGAAATGGCTGCATGAGAAACGTAACATTATGCCTGTATCAGAAACAAGCTCTATTCATTTGGCATAGTAAAAATAATTAAACCTTATCCACTGAGTCTGGGTTTGTGGGTATTTATTTATTTATTTAAAAACAAAATAAATAATAAAACAAGTAAATAAATACAGTTGGATTCATTTGGTACATTAACAGTGCAATCCTAAGCAGAGTTATTCCAGTCTAAGCTTGGAGTAACTCTGCTTAGAATTGCAGTGTAAAACAATTAATTCATTGGCTTGAGGACCATATAAACTTAGCATTTAAGTATATCATATATAGACAACCATTGAATATGGACTTATTTTTAGATATCTGGAGATCTTCTATAGAAGCTTATGAATACAGTTGCCACCATTAGGGGGTTCCTTCCTTCCTTCCTTCCTTCCTTCCTTCCTTCCTTCCTTCCTTCCTTTGCACAAATAAATTAAAAAAATTAAAGTTGAGCTTGGTGTTGTGGGTAAACTATAGAACTTGGACTGGGGACATCAGAAATTCCTGCTTAACCATGAAACTCACTGGACGATCTTGGTCTAGAAGATACCACTCAATCTAACCTTGTTTTGTGAGGCACAGCTAAAGGGAATGAAATGAAAACTAAAAATGACAAGGGCTTCTGGGTAAGAGGTGAGGGTTGCTTGCTGCCTCATCCATGTTATCTAGCTGATGCCCTCAACACACAGTAATTCATGTACCATTTTCATCAGAAACAGGGACACTACTGGGGCGTGTGCCCATTTTCCCAAACAAATATTCTGGGTCTGTGTGCTGGAAAATGTAAAATTCCTTGCAAAAGAAATACTGCTTTGAGGAAGGATTGGCTTGATCCCCCACAACAAATGAATAACAATTGTACATTTAGATTGTTTCAGGTGGGTAGCCATGTTGGTCTGCAGTAGAAGAACAAGATTCTTGTAGCACCTTAAAGACCTACAGGAGTTCCAGGATATAAGCTTGGTATTTGATGAAGGGAGCTTGAATCTCAAAAGCTCGTAGCTTGGAAATCTTAAGGTGCTACTAGAATCTTGTTCACCTGCGCAGTTAGAGAGCTGCTAGAGTCTGGGTTTCCTCTGGACCTGACTCGCTGGAAATTGTATTGCGTAGCTTTATCCTAAGTTGGTTCTTGTCTTTCAGGCAACAGGAAGCCAGTGCGGACTTCCAACGTTCCTAATAGTCCATACAAAACTGGCTATGGACTGTTAACACATTCTGCCTGGAGACTATCTCAAAACTCTTTTCACAATTATGTGCAGATTAAATGCCAGTGATGAAGAAATACGTATTACTTCTTCATAGTCCCTGCCCGTTACACTGATGGGTTTTGCCCTGAGTGAAGATTCGATTCAGACAATTCCAGAGGTAGCTATAAGGCCTCTATCCTCAGGGATACCATGAAGGCTCTGCATGCCCATGGAGGAAGAGTTGTGCCTTTCCACTCCATTCTTTTTTCATCCACCGTTAGGCAACCTCTCATAGAGATACCTTCTCTGAGAGCTTGTTTTTCTCTGTGAAAAGTTCCACATCAAGTATTATCATCTCTTTCTTTTGACCTCTTCAGTTTTCACCACTTTATTCTCCCCCTAGTAAGTCTTACGTGGCATTCTCTCTCTACGCAGGGATTCCCTTGGGCCTGACCCGGAAATTGCAGCGGGTCCAGTACTCCCGTCCTGCAGCAGCTACACTGGCTCCCTGTGGAGTTCCGGATCAGGTTCAAGGTTTTGGTTTTAACCTATAAAGCCCTAAACAGACTGGGACCAACATACCTGAGGGACCGCCTCTCCCCGTATGTACCCCAGAGAGCGCTTAGATCAGCAGGAAAATATCTACAGGTGGTCCTGTGCCCTAGGGAGGCTTAACTGGCCATGACCAGAGCCAGGGTGTTTTCAGTTCTGGCACCAACCTGGTGGAACTCTCTCCCAGAATACTCAGGCCTGCCAAGACCTTGCATCTTTTCGGCAGGGCCTGCAAGACAGAGATGTTCTACCAGACGTATGACTGAGGCCAGCACTTAGATCTATTGAATTAGCCTCCCTGCCAGTCTTCTTTCAGTGGGGGGGGGCATACAACCAATTGCCCCCCATGCATGAGTAGTGATTTGGAATATCAATCTCACATCTCCACCCCCTCTCCTCCTTTTATGGGTTGCGGGGAAGGATGAATGGAATCCCGTCCCAGGGCATTAGAAGTGAGATCGTAGAGCCTATTTTATGCTGCTGAATTTAGAGTATGAACCTGTGACTTTATTGCTTCTTATTGTAGCTTACTGTATTTATTTGTATGTTGTTATCTGCCCTGAGCCCGTTCGTGGGGAGGGCAGACTATAAATTTAATAGATAGACAGATCAATAGACCGACCGACCGATAGATAGATAGATAATTCTGGCACTTGTGATGTAGAAGGCAATCTTCCAAATGTGTCATCAGTGTTGGGATAAGCTAACTGGGGCTGAGCCCTGCAATTGGTGTCTACCATGTCTGGGAAGAGAAAACACGGCTGAGACTTACATCCAGGGTCCGAAGTTTACAAGGCCAGCAGTGTTCAACCAATCTGCCTGGCTCTGGGCCACCATTGGGAAAACAGCCCTTATTGGAGGGTATCTTATGTGATACAGTCTCAGTAACGTTTGGGGAGCTCCAAAAAGTGGGAGAGCAGGTGAAACACACTGATGCCATGTCTTGTTCTCTATACAGGGACCAGACCATTGTACCAAGTGCTTCCATTTTAAAGATGGCCCCAACTGTGTGGAAAAGTGCCCGGATGGTGTGCAAGGGACAAACAGTTTCATTTTCAAATATGCTGATGAGAACCGTGAATGCCACTCTTGTGATCCAAATTGTACACAAGGGTAAGTTTACATAACCACCATTTACATGTATTGACTTGGATCGTTGTTACTGTATCAGGTTGTGCTTTTCAATCAGCTAATTGAAAAAAAAACACAGACAAAGTTATTTCAATCAAACTCCATTGAACTAAACAGGCTTACACTGGAGTAACTCTGCATTGCACTGTTAATTTCCTTGAGTTAATTCCTAATTTATGTGGATTGAATTTCATCAGCAAAATGTTTAACTTGTGTATTTATATCTGTGTGTATCTTTGTGCAATGTGTGTGTGCGTTGGGCGGGGTCCGATTCCATCCGTATTAAGCACTTTTAAGTAGGAATGAACTGATTCTATCACTTCTGCTGCTAATGGATTTCATGCAAGAAAAAAGTGTATTTCTTTTGCGATTTATAAAAAATAAAAATTAATTCCCCCCTCCAAAGCAACAGTACTCCTGTGCAAGTGTGATGTGAAAACCGCAGCACAAAGATGTTCAAAACGAAACACTTCTCTGCCCCAAAATATTATAAGGTGGCCTTTGGCAGGTTAGGTTCCAAACGGGTTCTAATGTTGCTGTTGTGCTTATGTTGCAGCAGAATGCAATTTCACTGTTCCACAGCTTAAAATAAAATGCCTTTTTAGGACTATAGGAATTTTTACATCTCTTTAAGCTTGAATTCTGAATGTCAACTCGGGAAAAGCCACAGATTCTAAAACTAGGGGCTGCTCTGGCAAATAGTTCCAACCATGTGCAAAATCCACAGAGAAAGTTGACAGAGGAGGATTTCTAAAGCAACCTTCATCTTTAATTCCCATTGATTTCAATGAGAGAGGCCAACATATCCTTAAGCCACTCTCTTTGAAATGAACCGGCCGCTAGAAAGACACAGGAGGGGCAATTTTCTCTCTTCTTTCTCCACACCGCAGCCTTCTGAGCCAGGAATGTACTTTCCTGGGATCCGATGGGAATGTTTTGAGGAGAGGAATACAGGAAAGCTCTGTGACTGTCACTGCCTTCTGCTGACAGATGGCTGGATCCAGTCCACTTCCCATATTCTGTATATGTATTTAAATATATACTCATATATGTTCTAAAACAACGCTTGTTTTTTTAAGAGAGAGAATGGCAGAAAACCATCTGTTTGCTTATGTTACTGTGTAAAATGCCATGAAGAGTTGTGTAAAAATGAAGCATTATAATTATAAATATATCTCCAAGAGATGCTAATTGTTGTGGGAAGGGCTGTGTTCTGGTGGCAAACTGAGATGCAAGAGAGCATTAGCTGTGTTGGACACCAGCACAGCTTGTTTGCTCCGCTTGATTGCTTCCCTCCCACCTCCTCCTCACATGCAGGGAAATGGAAGTCTGGTATCTCCCCTTAGAAGAGAACCAGGCATTAAGTGATGCTGAAGGTTTCCTGAGATCCCAGAGGGCCACTGCCAGAGAGAATAGACAATACTGACACTGAGGGACCAATGGAACTTCTTCTGTGCTCATTCAATAGAAGGCAAATTCAACACATCCCAGTTCAATCAAGATCCAGTTCATTGCAACATATGAATGAGGGAAGCTGGGCAGATCGGAGCATGTTTCGCTTTTTTATAAACTGGGCTTCTCGACTGGGATTAAACTGGAGATGAACAAACTCCAGTTAGCTCAACCTCCTGATTTTGGATGTCACGGCAATCGGAGCTTCATCGAACCCTCAAGAGAAGAGGGCAGGAGGGAAGACAGAGAGAAGCATCCAAGCTCGGCGAACAAACTGTGGTGTGTCGTCGTCTGTTTGATGTCTGCATCTCAGGATGCCTGAATGGATCTCCAATTGCTGACTGTTTGGATTGTATGAAAAATCTATAAAGATGATGCTCTTCATTGAATTATTGGTACATACATAATTTTTCCCTTATTCAGCCACAGCTCAGCACATTATTTTTAAATAAAGTGCAACTGAAAAAAATGTTGCTATCTGTGCCTGGAAAACAGTATGATCTTCTAAAATTTTGCTTTTTGCTCTCTGTTCTTATATTTCCGCTTCAGTTGTTCTGTTCCAAAGACTTGTGTTCAACACTTCTTCCCCAACCCTATTAAAATCGCTCTTGTTTTCTATGAATGCCCCTTGTGATGGCGCACACTTGTGCGGAAGCTTCCCCCAATAGGTCTTCACAGGAGTGCTGGCAAAGAGACAGGATCTCATTCATATGCATTTAAGAGCCTTTTCTTTGCTTCCAAGTAGTGTGTCTCAGCATTAATGTTCATGGAGCAGATGTCGTTGGGCACAGTCGAAAATAAAGTGCCCACTTCCAGAAGACTTCGATGGAAAGTTTTTCAAAGAATAATGCAAAGAATAATCACTTTTCAAGATTACTTTCTGAACTATTTTTTAAACACAGAAACATGGCAGCCCACCTCTAGCTGACCGGGCTTGTAACATGCACCGTACTTCCTAAGTACTCCTTTTGCCTTGTCTGACCTACATAATGGAAGGGTTAGCCAGAAAGCAAAGTGGTTCATTTTCAAAGCAGTATTGTGACAGTCTGTTACCGAAATAGTTCATCCAGCATTTAGCACAGTCCTTAGCAGTTTGGTTTGACTCAGGATACCACATCTTTTCTAGGTACCTCTAAAAGAAATCCGACAAGTCTAGTGGGAGCCATTTTTTAAAATTTATTTATTTATGTCATTTTTAGCCTGTGTTTGTCACAGACACTCAAACTGGAATTGAATACAGTTGACACTTGGGACATTCAATAAGCAGCACAATAGGGTATAGATCACAGAACAATTTGAAAGCAAACAAATTTGATGCAGAACTGAAACAATGTTGAAACTGTTGAAATTTGACATGGCATAATAAACAACAGTAACAGACAGTGCACAATAATATAGTCTACAGTTCCTTTACCTTTATTGATGCATCTCTTTAACCATTTCCTTACAAGGTGGCCCTGTTACCTGAGTAAAAAAGGCTTCCTAAACAAATTGGTTTAGCATAGTTTGCAGAAAATCAAGAAAAGGGAGCCAGTTTGGTGTAGTGGTTAAGAGCGGCAGGACTCTAATCCGGAGAGCCGGATTTGATTCCCTGCTCCTCCACTTGAAGCCAGTTGGGTGACCTTGGGTCAGTCACAGCTCTCTCAGAGCTCTCACAGCCCCACCCACCTCACGGGGTGATTGTTATGAGGATAATAATAACACACTATGTAAACTGCTCTGAGTGGGTATTGAGTTGTCCTGAGGGGCAATATAGAAATTGAATGTTGTTGTTATTATTATTCCTGACTTCTTCAGGCAGCCTATTCCATAAGGCGGGGTCCACCACACAATGCGCATATACAGGTAGCTGTTGATCTCACCCATTTGCAGAGTGGCACCTGCAGGAAGCCCTGTTCTGAAGGCCAAAAAACCTGGCTGCTTCCTATGGGAAGCAGAGTCAGCCCGCCCATTGAGGCCGGCCTGGCAGCTGCCTCAGAGCGCTAAGGCACCAGAGGGTGCGCCGGCCCAGGGGCAGGGGCATGTGCCCCTGAGCTGCCACCACCGCCGGCCAGGAGTGCATGCTGGCGCCGGCAGCGTGGGGCAGCTGAGCAGGCAGCCTCTCGTTCAGTTGCTCTGCGGGCCAGGCGCAGCTGGTGGCCAGGGCGGCCAGTTGCACTTGGCCCGCAGAGCAACTGAACGGGAGAGCTGGAAGGCCCCCCGTGCACACACCCAGCCCTGCGTGATGACGTCACATGCAGTGATGTCATCACGCAATCCGGTGCGCGCGTGCACAGAGGCAGCCCTGCCTCAGGTGCCAGCGACGCTGGAGCCAAGCTTGTCAGGAAGTGATAAGCAGCCATGTGTAAACCAGGTTCTCACTGCAAGAGTATCATGAAGGCTCTTTCCCCCAACAGAGACAAGCACAGAAAACAGGCGATCATAGTGGTGTTGACAAACACCAGGTGGGAGATGGGGTTCTCTCAGAATTACAACTGATTTCTGGACAACAGAGATCGGTTTCTCTGGAGAAAATGGCGGCTTCAGAAGGTAATCAGAAACAAAAAAAGGTCTCCCAATATGCAATTAACAGTGAGAAACAGGAGTCAATGTGTTAATACAATGCCAAAGTGCAAAGCATAACCAATAGTCAATAGCTCATAAATAGTAAGGGGCAATATAGAATTGAATGTTGTTGTTGTTATTATTATTCCTGACTTCTTCAGGCAGCCTATTTCATAAGGCGGGGTCCACCACACAATGCGCATATACAGGTAGCTATCGCTGTCTTGATGGTCTTCCTTATTTGTGTTATTATTTGAATCACTAATACATTTGTAAAAAGAAAAGAATACAGACTTTAGCATCATAATTAAGAAGCCTGGTGCTACAACAGCTGAAAAAAATGAGCTGTTGCCTAAAATGCGGTTACCCTGGAATGGGGCAGTTGTGTGATGATAACCTACCAAGAGGAAGAGGCAACCACAAGAATGTCCTTTCTCTTGTAAAATCATTATTCACTTTTATTGTTTTGCTGCTAAAATTAAACCAGTAAATTATTCAATAAAATGGCGGTGTCAACAGCTGTTGCAGTTCAAAACAAGACCTTTTGCTGTTTTTGCAAATCTAATTACAACAGAGCCATTAGGGAAATGAAACTAAGATCGTAGAGGCATTGCCAGAATCTGTTGTTCCATTTGGCCCTTTAAAATCTAGGTATATTATAAGAAAATACGAAGCATCTTGCAAAGAAACAACAAAGAGAAGAAAAACTCAAATGCAGGATTTCTAAAGATGGAATGAAATATGCAGTATAAACCCTTAGAACCCACTAAATGAAAATGATAAATATATTCAAATAATATATACAAAAAATGATAACAACTTTCACTACTTCCACTACTTTCACAGTAAATAAGTAATATGAGACACACAAAAGAAACATCTGAAAATGAATAACACTTGAGGTGATTCAAATACAATTCACCCGAAAGTTCGAAGGGCAACAGTCGATGGTAGTATGCTAGGAACTCCAATCTGAACATTCTTATGATATTGGGCAAATCCACACGCCCTTGGAGCATCCCGGTGTTGCGCTAAATGTTCGCTTAACACCTGGAAGTATAGTGTCTTTCTAGCGCGATTTCTGAAATTGCACTAGAAAGATGCTATACTTCCGGGTGTTTAGCGAACATTTAGCACAACACCGGGACGTGCCAAGGGCGTGTGGATTTGCCCATACATACTGATTCCTTTTAAAATGTCATTTGAAATAAATCAAATACTAAAGTAAGCCTCTGTTAATGAGAATGAGGTTGGAAACTGATTATCAGTAGAGTATACTTTAAAAACCTCATATATACCCAGTAAATCTCAAAAAACGGCTAACAAATATTAGCAAATTAACTAGAAAAATAACATTAAAAACTCACATTTACCAATAAAGTACAGAGCAGTGAATCAGAAGCTTTCTTCTCATACCAAGAAACAATGCTAGTTTGCAGCTGTTAGCCAAACACTGACTCGTGTTCTTTTATCAGGAATGTTCTTAACTTCTTAAAAGGCAAAACCTCTTCAAATGAAGGAAGATAAATCCAACTGGTCATTCATATCGTTAGGCTGCATTGAACCCAAAGTGTGTATCCAAAATGCTAACTTCTGAAGCAAAATTCTGTTGATGTCACAATGAATATATTTATAGGTGCTTAACCTTTCAATGGCAAAAAAGAGAAAGTGATTGGAACTATGATTCAGTTCCATAAAATGGGGAGCCACTAAGATCTTATGCCTAATCTTACTGTAATGCGCTAACATCCTGGTTTTTAAGAAATGTGTAGTCCTTCCAACATGCAATAAATTACATGGATGTATAACATGTGGACTTGCCATTGGAGAAGCATTTGTATTCAGAAGTAAGGTCTGTAACTGGATGCCTGAAAGCTTTTAGCTGCAATGCCTACAAGCAATGTACACATTTATGACATGGATTAAAATGCCCCTTAGGATCTACAGAATATTCCATAGTCCTCAAGTCAGAGTGTTCTAAAACATCTCCATTAGACTGAGTTAGGGTTGCCAGCCTCCAGGTGATGGTTGGAGATCTCCCAGAATTACAATTGATCTCTAGGCCATAGAGATCAATTCTCCTGGAGAAAACAGCTGCTTTGGAGGGTAAACTCTATAGCATTATATCCTGCTGTGGTCTCTCCCCTTCCAAAACCCCACCTTCTCCAGGCTCCACCCCCAGATCTCCATGGATTTCCCAGCTTGGAGCTGGCAACCTTAGACCGAGTTGTATGAAACCCTAAAACGGTGTATCTACCACAACTTTGTGTGTCCCTAATTAAATGGTAGTGTTTGGGGATGGTATGTTTGATGATCTGTGTGAAAATTCCAAAAAAAAGAAGAAAGTTGTTTTTGATCAACAGCTCTGATCTCATTTTACAAACAGCCCTTGCTACAGATTTGGAATACATTTTTAGTGCTTCTGCTCTTATCTTTGTATGGCAGAGGGGCACGCAGAAATGTAGGAGGTGAAGCTTTTCCAGTCTCCACATGCAGAGAAAATTGACTTGGTACGTTTCTGTTTCAAGTTTTTGTCAAACATAAGAGGAGAGCCAGTTAAAAACATTGGCCAGCTCCATCAGTGAGTTTGGACACAATCCCTACGATCAGACGGGTAAGAAAATGAATGCGGCAGGCAAAATAATAATCTACCTGGTATCCCAAAACAGGTATTATCCAAAACATTTTTTGCTGGAACTATTGGAGGCTGTGGCGTCTGAGGATTAATGCACATATCCATAGTGTGCACATTATTAAACTTAAGGAGGATGTATGTGGAAGCTACCCCTCAAAGCTGTAGTGTGTGAGCAGAGCTGTGTTTTGCGAGCCCTTCCTGTGTGCAAGTGAGCACTGCCAAAGCATGAAAAAAACAGCGCCAACAGCAATGTCACCAACTTTCTCGACTAACCCACCTCCTCCCAGTCGAGGCAAAATGGCTGATAGGAGCAGATGGTTTGGCTTTGCTTGAGTCAATTGTGATTGCAAATAACATTCTGATCTTTGTCTTATTAAAGGTGAAACATGTTCTCCTGCCAGCAGTCAGAATATTTTAGACATAGATGAACAGAGAAGAGCTTAATGGGGAAATGCCTATTAATAACCCTGCTGTTAGAAAAAAAAATCATGGCACCCACTCGGTGGTATTTTCCCTGATCGTTTTTATAAACATTGTTCCCATTAAAATGACCTTCTGTCACTTGCTAGTTATGTTAAGCTGTGAGTGGTTATAATGAGTGCCCCAGATGTCTGGAACTGATGCCTCGTCCATCTCCTGGCCATCGTTGTCAGCTTCCTACCTCAATATACCCTGAGATAGAAAAGGAGTCAATTAGTATTTCTCTCTCTCTTTCATTTTTCCAATTCATAATTCTCCAACCTTGCAGCTTTCTAATAGAAATCAGCGTTGGAGACGTCCTTCTTCCCTGTACAGGATTCCCCGAGTGAAAATAAAATGAGTAGTGATAATAACAGGATGTCTATCTTGATATTTGGTCCATAACAGGAATGGCTGAGAAAAAAATCATCATGCTACTCCATCTAGCGTGTCTTTAATCCTCTGTGGTAGATTGACTACTGGAATGAAACGGAGAGGAGCTCAAATACCTGTCAAAAACGTGCAGAGCGGCACTGCCACACCAGCCTGATACAGTCCTCTAATGAAGTCTGCGCTTTGATGCGCATCTGCTGTAGCAACTGTGCCCCTTAAACAAGACTAGTGGCTTTCAAGTCCGCATCAGCTGCTTCTGGCTGTGGTCAATAACATGCAATGTTTCTGGCGAAGGAAAACTTCTTATTCCGTCGACAGTGCATACAGTTTAAGAAAGCTGGCTGTTAATGCTTTACCCCGTTGTATCAATATGTTCCCCTCTTTTGCAAACACTGTGCTAGCCCCCCCCTTCAAGTCTTTGAGTTTTTGTGTGCTCAGCTGCTGTCTTGATATTGCAACATGAAGTTTCAGAATGGTTTTACCCAATATACGCCGGAGGCCGCTTCTTCTGCAGCTACGGCACATCAGGATTCCCAGCCAGATGGGAAAGGCTGGTTGGACGCTGTGTATGCAATGTTGTCCACATGTAGAGATGCCTTGTGAAATCCTACTAGGCACATGACAATGGATGCATGTTTCTATACTAAAAGAAATGGAAGGATTTAAGTGTCTTTGCGGGAATGTCTGTGGCTTCGTGGTTCCAGCGAAAATACTCAACCGGACTAAGATTGGCTGTCTGTTTTATTCTTACTTTATGCTCAAAGCTGGCTTTCTTGTTTAAAGTAAGCCCATGCATAAACAAAAGGATTCTCTACCTTTAAATCGAAAAGGGGTGGTCAACAGACACAACAAATGAGATCCCAAAGAGCGTTGCAATGCTGCCATGTTCTTCACACCCCTTTTAGCAGTGATCATTTCAAGGGGGAACGCACAGGAATGCAGTTCTGGCAGTTCCCCAAAGAGGTCACATGTCAGGTGGCCCAGCCCACCTGACCCTCGGCCATCTTGGGCCCGTTTTAGCCTGGATTGGGGCCAAAATGGCCCGGATCAGGCCTCTGACTGGTGGTGGATCACTCTCCCACTCAGCAGCGGCCTGATCCTGAACATTTTGGGTCCCTTTTTGGCCATTTCCAGCCCCTTTCTGCCATTTTGGGCCCAATTTCGGCCCTGAATGGCCAGGATTGGGTCCAAAACAGCCAGGATAGGTGATGTCAGGGGGTGTAGCATATGCAAATCAGTTATGCTAATGACACACTTCTGGTGATGGCAAGGGGTGTGGCATATGCTAATGAGTTATGCTAATGAGTTCCTCCAGCTCTTTTTCTACGAAATGACCCCTGCCTTTAAGACATGCGGCCAGGAAAGAGTCCAAGACAACAGGTTCCTTTTCATGCTAGGCTGCAACTCTCAGAATGACTAATGGGCTCTCAGGCATCTAATTGGAAAGAGGTCTTCTTTATAGCTAAAGGCAGTCTCTCCACACTCAACATCTGTTGATGTGCTACAGAAGGGAAAGTGAAGAAGTTTGCATTTTCCATCATTACCTGCCCAGTTTCTCAGGAGCTGCTGAGCATGCCATATGAGGACAAAACACTAAATGCAGATCTGTGACTAGTTGGAATGCAAACAAGACAGTTGAAATAGCACGTGCTTCTCTTAAGACTACCCTGAAGAGAGTTTTAATCCAAATTTTACTCTCTATTGAGCTGGATGATATAATTTACCTATTTCTGGATATTATGACAATCACAGCAGTCAGTGGGTTGAATCCAAGAACTCCCTTCTGCGAAGTGAGAAATCTTCCTTAGAGGAAGGGAATCCCTGGACCCAAGCCTAGGTTTTTCTGCCAGTGCATTTATTCCAAAAATAAAAAACTGTATTTTTTTCCTGAAGAAAACGGGACAAGACACATTTGAAAAGAACAGGAACCCAGTCCAATGAACCAGGTTCATTGAAATGGCTAAGCTCATTTCCCTGCTAGGTCTGCTATTTAGAGGCAAGATTTTTAAAACACTTTTCAATCTAACAAACTATGATAGATTCCGCACATGTTGGATAATGCACTTTCAATGCACTTTATCAATCGTTTGAGGCGGATTTTTTGTTCCGCGCACGAAAAAATCCGTTCCAAATGATCAATAAAGAGGATTGGAAGTGCATTATCCAACGTGTGCGGAATCACTCTATGTCCAATTAATAATGCAGAGTATAAAATAATTCAGAGAGACATTTTAGAAATTAATAACAGGGCTTTAAATTTTGGATTTCAATTTCAGTGGAAGCTTGGCCTCATTCGTCTGCAGGAGTTAACTTGCTTGAACAGTGTGCCAATCTGACATGTGTTGGACAGCACAGGGGCTCGTTGCTTTGGATGTAGGCCTTGAAACTATTATATAAATTTCCCATCAGCAAATGGGAATATTTAACTTGGGTTATCTTAAGCAGTTTGCTTTCTCTCACAGTAAAGGCCATTTCCACACATGTTAAATAATGCACTTTCAATGCACTTTCGTAATCCTTTAGAAGTGGATTTTTTGTTCCACACATGGAAAATCAGTTTCAAATCTTCACTAAAGAGTATTGAAAGTGGATTATCCAATGTGTGTGGAAGCAGCCTAAGTTGTAAACTGAGAATGAAAACACTCTCTTTTTTTAAGGAGGGAAATACAATATCAGGTGAGTTGAGTATTTGGCTCCTGAGAAGGTGGCACCTCTTTGTGCTGCTTGGAAAGATGGCAGCAGGCGTGCGATGGTTGCCTCATGGAAGGACTAAGGTGTCTTCCTCATGCAGGTGAAATGTATACTGTAAACCTTAATCACAAAAGTGCCCTGTCCTTTTTTGGCCTTTCAATCTTCAATCCGCCTCAGTTGCTCCAGACTTATCACTATTGGTCTGTTGTATTAAACAGCCCCTCTGAGAAAATAGCAAGTTTTTGTCCCTCAGGTCTGCAAGTGAAACCTGCTTTCTTGGGTCAATTCTACACTGCCACAGTCAACCGTGCTGAGGTGAGTAGCAGTCAAAAATGTGTCTCTAGCCTGATGAATCTTGGAATGCTGTGTTTGCCTCTGCTGTTTACATTTTACATCACAAATGGTTACAGAATTAAGAATTAAACTGTTTGGTCCAATGCAAAATGAGAGGATTCTGTTGTTCGACTGTATGTAAAATGGCTGACGTATCTCTCTCTGTTTTCTCTCTGTGTTTTCTCCACCTTTCATCTGGATTTGCTGCAGGTGCCTAGGCCCAAGCCTTGAGGACTGCATTGGTTTCATGGATAGGTACTTGCTGAGTACTGGCTCCTCTTGCCACGTTCCCACATGTTCCATGTGTGGGCAAAGGCAGTTGTGTGTGCATGGTCCCTTGTGAATGGCGAATGATATTTTCTGTTCTGTAATTGCCTGCAGGTGTAGAGGCCCCACTAGTCATGACTGCATTTACTATCCGTGGACAAGCGAGTCCACGTTACTCCAACCCGCTAGGTAACATGGGTCATCTCTCCATTTCATTGCTCTTCTCCCATCCCAGCTTCAACAGGGAGTCATACTGGCCAGTTTGGGCAACTGGAAATGGGAAAGCCCTCCATGCAGCCTGCTCCTAGTCTGTACACAAGCAACTCCTTTGGCCCACTAAGCACAATGGAAATCAGTGCACGAAATCAGAACTGCAGCTATGTGCATGGAGCCACCAAAATTTGCTTTAGTTTTGAAAATTCAGTATGTATTCACCAGAAACTTAAACTAGTTTAATGATCATTCCCTTCCCATATTGAACTCTGGCACTTGCCCTTCTTAAGGGATGCCTTGAAAGAATTCTTAGCAATCTCGCCAAACCACAGTGCTCAGGGGCCTCTGCGGGGAAGCCATGACAGTTAAAATCTGATTTCTATTGTAACGTAAGTTTCCCTTTTTTTTTTAAAAAAAAGGTCAATTATACAGTTCCCATTTGGGGAATACTGGCTATTTTGGTCATTTTGCCTGCGCAACTGAAAAATCTAGTTAATTCTTCCTGGACAATTAAGGCAAATTTATTCTGAAAGAATAGAGCGTGTTCACTAATGATGCGTCCCCAGCAAGTCAAACTGGTAGTATGACTTTCTGATTCAAGCAATCTTGTCTAACCTAAAATCTGACAGTGTAAAACTTTCTTTTCCTTTAAATCAACATCATTTCATAAAGGTTGCAGCTCATTCTCTATCGCTTCTCCTTTCGGCAGAAAGTTAATCTAACTCTCCAGCTGAAACGTCTGTGCTTGAAAATGTTTCAATGTCCAGCTTGTTTACTTTAATTATTCCTCAATTTGTAGCCGTGTAATATTGATCAAGTAGATTGAGTCATGCTGGCAAAACAAAAAGTTGATTAAAAATACCCCTGGTAATTCTACCAACACATTTTCATTACAAGTTGGGATCACAGTTGCTGAATCGTTGTGTATCAGCAAAGAGGCTCCTGGGTTTGTAGATTCCTGCAGATCAGGAGCTAGTTCTGTGTTTGCACAGGAAGAATACTTGGATTGACACATCTTTGCACAAGAGCCAGTGATCCAGTCACTGTGACATATTTCAGTCCTGGGAAGGCCAACTTACTATAGCACCAGGTATTTCCCAGCCAGGGCTGGAGAATGGAGGAAACAATACAGAGCTGAATCCAGAAAGAGCCAAGAGCAGGGAAATAACTCCGTCCTGATTGGAAGCTCTGATGCAGTTGAAGGTAATCACTTAGGGATTCAATCTTGTGCACACATATCAGAGAGCAAGTTCCACCGAATATAGCTTCTCAATAAACAGGCACAGAATCCAACTGCAGTAGGGATCTCAGAGTTGATGCCACGGCTGCCGCTTAGATTTGATGCCCTCAGGGTTCAATCATGTTGTTGGAATCAACAAAATATATAATTGCCTGTTCAAAACTTTCTCTGGGGCTATGTGCATTTATAGTTACTCACTGATGTATGCTAACTTATAGATTTAGTGTGTAGCATGAATATGAATAATCTCCTAATTGCCTTACTCTCTTGCACTACTAAAGAGCCAGATGTGGCTCCGTTCTTGCCAGCTGAGAATTCCCTAGCACGAGGCAATTGGCACCGAATGAGATCATCAGCTCTAAAATCAGCCTAGGAAGCGCATGCCAAGGAGAACAGGCGAGAGCGTCGTTTCCATGCCAAAAATTAGTTGGCAGTATTTTTGCAAGTGGGCAGATGGGTTACGGCCTTCTCGCTGTTGTTATCTACCCACCTAGCAGCCCCCAAATGTTGTGTTCTGCTGATTTCAGAATGACTGATTTAAATTTGTGGAAGGGCTTTATTCCCAGATTCTCAGAAAATCGTAATGGGAAGACTAGAACTGGAGAACATCAGCTGGTAGAGGCTGGGATGATTTTCAAAGAGCCAAAGTTGCAGCACTCCTGCCAGTTTCCCTTAACTTCCAGTGTACTTTAAACACACAGATCTTTTTGATTTTCCAAGCGTAAGGAGAAGCTCGGAAAAGCTGAAATAAAGGAAAAATCAAAAGGAAAATGTTTAATTCAATTTTTGTTTTGCTTTGTTTTTACAAAAAACATACAAGTTGAAACTATAATTGTGAGCAGGGTTTTATTTCTGGGGAAAGAGGTGGTGGAATTCAGTGGGTTGCCAGCATAGGGGGCAACTCTTGGCGGGAGGTAGTGCCCCTGGTACCACATGCATGTGTGCAAAGTGCACGTATGCTCCCAGGGCCAATGACATCACTTTGGGTCAGCTGGAACAAGGGGAAAGTTTTTAAAAGTTTAAATCGTGCTTGGCGAAAATGGTCACATGGCTGGTGGCCCCGCCCCTGATCTCCAGACAGAGGGGAGTTTAGATTGCCCTCCGCGCCGCTCCAGCGGCATGGAAGGCAATCTAAACTCCCCTCTGTCTGGAGATCAGGGGGTGGGGCCACCAGTCATGTGACCATTTTCAAGAGGTGCTGGAACTCCATTCCACTGCATTTCAGCTGAAAAAAAAGCCCTGATTGTGAGCATCGAGTACCATTGAAGTCAATAGAGACTTTGCATGCGGCTGTTTGTCAGGTTATAGATTGTTTGTTGCTTAGAATTTTACATTCTGGGTCAAGATGTCCTTACTAAGCTAGGACCTAACAAAAAATAATGGAAGTCAAATTTAAAGTGTTTTTGTTCTGTTCCCATTAAGTTCTGGCTACAATGTCAAACTACACAGTGGCAAATTGATGAGTTTAACCTGAATGTATGTAGGACATAGGGACTGGAGGAATGATTTGAACAACAAAGGGTGGTAGCTGGAGATCTGGAATTATAACTGATCTCCAGGCCACAGAGATCAGTTCCCTTGGAGAAAATGGCTTTTGGAGGTTGGACTCTATGGAATTATACCATGCTGAGGTCCTTTCCTTCCCCAAACTCTGCCTTCTCCAGGCTTCACCCCTCAAATCTCCAGGAATTTCCCAACTTGGACCTGGCAACCTTAGCAGGACGACCTACTGGGGAAGGTCAACTACAAAGGATGTCTGCACTCTCCCCACTGCACAACCTTTTGCTGCTAAGAAAGGCCCTCCACCCCCCCCCCATGACTGGGGAAGATCCATTTTTAAACACTCTATATCACATCTAGCTTGGTCTGTTTCATTCTCCTCAGAAACCTCCTAATCTTTGCCTGTTATTTTCTCTCAGCAGGCTCCACAAAGAGACGTAGATAATACATGTGGACCTTAGAACATGTATTCTTGTAGAGGTTTCCATCTTCACTGAAGCCTTGACTGCATGACACATGCAAGATGGTAATAGGAGGCATGGTAGCCACCATGGTTTATACCTGTCCCTGGGCCACTCCTCTGTTAATCAGCTGTTCTGGCATTGAATGATGCTGTTGAATAGAGTATTACCTCAAGGTCCATTAACCAGTTTTTGTAGTAAGAAAGTCAACCAGCTTTGTCCAGCTAGCCTTGTTCAACTGTAGCTGGGAAGTAGAAAGAAACCAGTGCTGATGAAAGGAAAGTTAAGAGGGGGAGTGGACTTGGGTGTGTCTGGTATACAACCTGCTATGTTCTGTAGTCAGAAGTAACCCACTCACCCAAATGCAGGTACACACAATCCTTAAAAACCCATCTACACCTTAGAGAATTAAAAGGCCTTGGAAGATGCCAAGGTAGGGTTCCCAGGCCTCTCTCTATGGCGGGAGGCCTCCCACTAAATACCTGCATTGCCTGCCACCACTCTAAGGAGAGGTGAGAGAAAAATAAAATGAAAAATGCCAGTATATCACTGGTATATCACTTAGGGTACAATCTGGGTTCCAATCTGGAAGTGGCAATGGGTAGCTCTAGAAGTTGCTGGAAACTATGATAAAACTGAAGGGTTTACTATAGAGTTTCTGGCAATTCCTAGAAATCTACCCATTGTCACTTCCAAGTTGTACCGAGAAGTGAGGTAGTGATGCTAATGTCACCGTCCATGTCCCCATCCCCCAAACCTCCTGCTTGCTACTAGGCTTGGCCTTACAATCTTATGGCACAGAAATCTGTAATGCTGCTTTAAAATGAATCAGACCAATAGCCCATTTGGCACAATGCTCTCTAGTCTGAATGACTGCAGGTATGTTGTCCGAATTTATGAGCAAAATATTCCTATTAGGAAGTTCGACTTTAAGCTCTGCTCAAGACAAAATATAGTTGTTGTTTTTTCCTGACCATGATAACCAAATTCAATAGAAATAACACTGCTAAAAATGGTTGCCTGGTTTTGCATCAGTTGTGCATAGACGACATAGAATGTGGAAATGGTGCAAAACTGATTTAAAATGCCATCAGGGAAACAAACGCTGGGAATAGCAGCTGTGAAAATGGGTTAAAAAAATCTCGCAATGAAAATGTAAGAAAACAGTGGAAAGTTCTGTGCAGATGGAAATCTTTCTCAGTCCTGCTACCAGAGATCATTTTAGTAGCAGATACCAAAGACTGAGCTTAGAGCCTTCTGCATATGCTCTGCCACTGAGCTACTCATCAGAAGACATGGGCACGAACAGAAAAAACCCGAACATGGTGTTCGTTGTTCGTTGCCATCCATGAACAACGAATATTGACGAACATGACCTGTTCACAAACATGTTCGTTGTTCGTTGTTTGTGGGGGCCAGCAGGCTCTCCTCCAGCCATCAAGATCCCTACCACACCACTCCCAGAAACCCTACCTGAGTGGGCAGCAGGAAACGTACCAATAATAAATAATAGCTTGGCCCCAGAGCTTGGCAGCAGCCCTGGAACCTGAAGGGGTAGATCCCTACTGCACCACTCCCAGAAACCTTACCTGAGCAGGCAGCAGGGAAGGTACCAGTAATAAATAATAGCTTGGCCCAGAGCCGGGCAGCAGCCCTAGAACTTGAAAAGGTAGATCCCTATCCCACCACACACAATGTGGTGGGATAGGGATTCAATCTCCAATGCACTCTCCCTGTCTCTCTCTCAAAATGCCAACAGCAACTGTCTCTCCCTCTCCACTGTCTGCAAAACCAGAGCTGGGAGCCCGTTCCCCCCTGCTCTTTGCTTCCTTGTAACAAATTTGGAGCTCCACACTTGAAAGGAAGACCTGCCTATCAAGCTAAATTGGGCTTAGATTGGGGTTTCCAGGGCAACAGCAGGAGTTCAGACAGAGTTCGGGCAGTCCCTGCCTCTGGTTGCCAAGGGAATTGATTGCAGGTGCCAGACTGTCTGGCTTGATGAACAGCAACGAACGAGGCTTGCAACAACCACCTGTTCGTTTAGAATGGGGCCTCACAAACAGCTTGTTCTCGAACAGCTGATTGGGCTGTTCGTGGCTTTTTTTTGTTCATATTGCTGTTCATGCCCATCTCTACTCATGACTTCTTTTGACATTTGTGCAGGTCATAACCATGGGATGTCTGCCTGGTGTGCACAATAGATGCTGGAAGTGCTTTCGTTTGTTTTCTTGCTTGGGCTTTCACTGAGTGCTAAAATAAGCCAGCAACATGGTAGACAGCACTCAAAACCCAGCAGGGCTACCTAGGAGCATCTGACTGTATTCAGGGGAAATATTGCTGGCAAGAGCAATATTAGTAATGATAGACTAATAATAATTAAGAACAACAGCATACTGTAAATGGAAAGGAACGATTTTGCATTTTCCTGGTAGGCGAGCAATCAGCATATGGCAGATGTGATCGGTGTGGGGGAAACTGTGTTTTTAAATTTCCTTGTGTCATCTGATGCATTTATTGATTTACACCCTAAATGAAGGCCCCTCTTATTTTCACATTTCCCCTTTCAACTAACAGAAGCTAATTAGCAGGGTCTCCCCCACAGAGAGGCAGTTGCATAAAATGATGTGCAGATATTAACTCTTTTCATCATTTTCTTCCAGTTGAACAAAAACACATTTCTCCCTTGTCTTGCCCTTTTTGCAAATATTGGGCTTTTCTCTTCCATCGTCTGTGTGTATACAAGAACTAATTAATGGCAAATCCTTTGTAAAGCACAGAAACCTTTTCCTGGTTATGTTTGATACCCCCTTCACAGTATGATTTCATTATAATTTCACAGTAACTCAGTGGCACAGAATACATGATAGGTAAAAGGGAAGCTCCTTGTTAATAAACTCAGAATGTTTCATAGACAACTTCATTTTTACGGCACTCTGCTGTTGTTCAGCATGGATTCGAGTTTTCCATATGTTCCAGTTATTTATGGGATAATTATACCCAGTCCTTTGAAAGTAAAGGGGGTGGAGGAACATTCCACCATAAAAATTACTTAAAGAGAGGGAAGAAAAATTGTTTGTGAACATAGATTTAAAAATGGCCTTTGAATTGCTAATGCCTGCTATGCAAAAAAAAAGTATAGATAGAAAGGTGCATACCATATTGAAAAGGCTAATTTTCAAAACCGGTAAAACGCTGCAAGAGAAATGAATAAAAAAAATCAAAGTCTCTTGTAAGTACCCGTCCATAGAGAATGCTGCCTTTGCCACTCTGCATGACTTGCAGTGCTGGCCTTCCAGTTCTCAGATCAATCTCTGCTGTATCTCTTCATTGGATGTGTTTCATTCTTAATGCAGAGAGGTTGCAGAGTTGCCGGCCATCACAAGAGCTTGATTGTTGTACCTCTGTATGAGCCACTGCTTTTTCCCTCAGGAAAAACCTATGTAGACCTACATAGAAATATGGACACTGCTCGGTAATTTATCATACTCTAAACATAGATCTTTGTGAGCATGAAAGTGAAGTGGGCCTTCAGTTTTAATTTGGGGGGGGGGCCCTTTAAAAATAGTTCAGGTAGGTAGTGGTGTTGGTCTGCAGTAGAACAGCAGGACCAGCGGTCCATTTAGTCCAGCATCTTACCTCACACAGTGGCCAACGAGCGTCAGTTCATAAGGAAGTCCCTCCCTCATATGTAGAGGAAAGTAAAATGCAAGTGTTGGGATCAGGGGCAGTAGGAACTGGAATCTAAATACTGAGGTTTGGGCCAGGAAGGGTGCTTGGGGGCTTCAGCTTGCAGACTACCAGACACCCAGACATTCAAGCATGCTACCTTATATAAAGTACCAGGACAGAATAGTTACAGAGGACATTTCCCTCCTTTATTTGACTTTCTGGCTCCTAAGTACCTGAAGAAAGAAGTTTTGACTCTTGAAAGCTTATACCCTGGAAATCTTGTTAGTCTTTAAGGTGCCGCTAGACTGAAATTCTGCTGTTCTGCAGACGAACATGACCACCCCACCCCACCCCCCAAAAACGTAGGTCCTAAGTATAATCCAGGCTTTCTTATTGCAGTGGGTGACTAATGGGATGTTTATGTAATTGTGTATGTGGTGCCCTCAAGTCATAGCCGGTGGGATTTTCATGGCAAGAGACTATCAGAGGTGGTTTGTCATTGCCTGCCTCTGCAGCCCTGGTCTTCGTTGGAGGTCTCCCATCCAGTTACTAACCAAGGCTAACCCTGCTTAGTTTCTGAGACCTGAAAAGATCAAGCTCACCTGCGCTATCTAGGTTAGGGCCGTGTATATTATTAATACACATAATTTACATCTACACATAAATCTCTCTTATTGTTTTTTTAAATCCAGAGGAGTTAGTCATGTTAGTCTGTAGTTGCAAAATATTAAAGAGTTCAGTAGCACCTTTAAGACTAACCAACTTTATTGTAGCATAGGCTTTCTAGAACCACAGCTCTCTTTGCCAGATGCAAGCTTATGCTACAATAAAGTTGGTTAATCTTAAAGTTGCTACTGGACTCTTTACTATTGTTTTTTAAAAAAATAGTTTGACCTGTAATCCCATTCCCGATGCCTCACCTTACCTGCCATTTGAGTTGCATGTTGCCCAGAACCTCGTCAGCTAGAGCAAGGGGCTATTCATTCAAAGCTCTCCATCCAATCATTGTAATGGCCACTGTGGGGACATGTCCACGGCATGGCCACAGCTGGACTGGGCTGATGAACCTAAGATGAAACCATTAATAGCAATTAGTCACACAGATTTCTTTAGGATAGAATGTAATTGTGGGAGTGCCTTTGCTTTGTATGCTGAGGGTCCCCGATTCAGTCTCCAGCTTCTCCAGGACAGGAAGCAGGTGATGTGAAATTCCTCTGCCTGAGACCCTGGAGATCTGGTTCCAGTCAGAGAAGACAAGACTGACCTGGATAGACCCGGTGGTCCAGCTCAGTGGAAAGCAGATTCTCATGTCCTCCTAATCAACCTCAGTCTACCCAAAGCAATTGAGGTAGGGGTTTCCAGGTATTAAACCAAGGGAGCACAAACTCTCTGCCCCAAACGTACAAACACATGAACTCCTAGCAAAAGCCTAAAAACAATCATGGGGAAGTTGAAAAAGAAGACTCATACAGGGTATTATGGGTGCATCTCATCATCTTTTGAAGGACTGAACACTGAAAGGGTCCACAAGGATGAGGTGAGTGGCTGCCTGCTGTCAGGAATTCAATCCTGGCTCTGGGCAGGTATGCTAGATTCACTAAACCCTTTGCTTACCTAAAGGCATACAGTTGTACGAGCCAATTTGGTGTAGTGGTTAAGAGTGCTGGGACTGTAATCTGGAGAACCGGGTTTGATTCCCCACTCCTCCACTTGAAGCCAGCTGGGTGACCTTGGGTCTGTCACAGCTCTATCAGCCCCACCTACCTCACAGCAGTGATTGTTGTGGGGATAATAATAACATACTTTGTAAACTGCTCTGAGTGGGCGTTAAGTTGCCCTGAAGGGCGGTATATAAATCGAATACTATTATTGTTGCTGTTGTTGGGAACTGATGTGCTCAAGTGATTACTCCCTTGCTACCAATCGGCTAGTCCCAGTGCACTTCCTTACCAGAGCTAGCTCCAGGTGTTTGCAAGTCCTTGGTAATAGCGTATAACTTGCCCTTACATTTTGGTACTGCCCCTTCCTCCTTTTGCTAGTCTTCTCCCTTATATTGGCCCCTCTCTGTTGGCTTCTTTCTTCCTCCTCTCACTGAACCCTAACTGCAAGGTTGCGGCTAAGTTGACAGTGCCATCTTGCTCCTGTCCAATGTGGTGGCACTCAGGGCCAAACTACAAGTGACAAATGACATAGATTGAACACTTGTCAGCTTCCCTCAAATTTTGATGGGAAATATAGGCAGCTTGGCAGAATGTTGGACAAGTGACAGTTGAAAAGTCCATTGGACAGCAGTCGGAGAGCCAAGCTGCAAGACCAGGACACCTACATTTCCCATCAAAACTTGAGGGAAGCTGACAAGGGCCCAACCTGTGTCATTCATCACTTGTAGCTTGGCCCTCAGTGTTGGCAGCAGTGGACCCCCAGGCAAATGTCCTGCCTTACCATTCAGGCCAAAATACTCTCAAATATTTTTGAAAATTGGTTCTTTTTCAAACTGCAGTGTAGCTTCCCCCCCCCCCTTGTTACCATTGATGTTATTTTTGGCAGGTAACTGTGTGTCACTTTGAGACCCTGAATACGCTCAGCCTAACTTCATACAGCTTCATTCAGCTGTAATTACAAACAGCACCTGAAAGGAATGCATCATTAAGAGGAGAAGAAACCCAGAATCTGCAATTTGGGAACGTTCCAAGATTCTCTAGTGCCTCATTAATGAACAAGGCCCAAGACCCTCGATGGATGAAATTACATGCTAAGTCTAAATTTTTGCCATTTAAGCAGGTTTATCCCAGGGAACATTGCCTGTTCTGAATTTCCCCACCGATGCAAGCTGAGAAAGGGAAGCTCTTTTACTAACGTAAATATTCGTTGACACAAAGGCTCAAATCCCACAATAAACTTCTGCTGATGGAAAGGATTTCTGTCCACAGAATAGGACTGCCTCACCACCTCCCCTCCCCTCTGCAGGGGAGGAGAGGTGTACCTCAAAATGCTGCTGTTTAGGGGCAGAGGAGGGGAGGGGAGGTGTACCTCAAAATGCTGCTGTTTAGGGGCAGAGGAGGGGAGGGGAGGTGTACCTTAAAATGCTGCTGTTTAGGGGCAGAGGAGGGGAGGGGAGGTGTACCTCAAAATGCTGCTGTTTAGGAGCAGAGGCAGCAGAAAGGGGAACTTGGTGGTCTACAATAGGACTGAGGAATTCATGGAAATTGCCTCTCTTCTCTTAGCAGAAATTTTCCACAGGAAAAGTACCTGTTCTGTGGCAGTGTTGACCCAAATAGCCATCTGTGAAGGTTCAATGGCAGCACTGAACATCATCACAAGAATTCAGTATATCTGTTTGCAGCTATGATGGACTCCTCCTTTAGTCCCCCATTCTGAGGCAGATTTTCCTGCCAAAATCCAAGATTGTCCACTGTGGCTGAGAAGCCCCAAGTAGCGTGTCTCTGTTTATAGTTTAAAGTTCTTTAAACCACCCTGAGAAGCAGTTAGATTTTTCCCTTTTTATCCCAGCCGAGACACTTAATAGGGGAGAAGAAAGACCCCTCTTCTTCTTTATATAAAATGGCACTGGAGGCCGAGTAACTCACAAAAGAAACAGCAACTTTATTGAACAGGCAAGGATGGAATATGGATAGGCAGGGAATGAAATTCTGAGGTAACATTTGTTGGTAGAATAAAATAATTTAAAAGTAATAGGCACAATAGTTTACTTGCAGCTTAGTTTCAGTGTTTACAATCTTTAAGAGAGAGAGGTTTGTAGTTTCATACTTTGGTTATAGCAACATGTTTCTCCACAGATTTCCCTTTACAATTTAGGTGTTTTGACATTAATTCAACAACAGTTTCCCTTTACAAAAGGCTGGGGGTTCAACTTAGAGCCAAAAGCCCCTTTCTAGACATTAGGCAGGAATTCTTCATTTTCATAATTCATAATAACCATGTCTACTTGGCTGAAAGGGAGTCTCCACTTACTACTCACTCACTCTGCCAAAAACACACTCCCAGTTCTATCTTGGCTGTGTAAAAGGGTTTCAATTAGTGCTAGTTTTTTATACTTGGATTTATCAACTAAAAGTCCTCCTTAAGACAATGTTGTCACAGGGCAAACGTTCTCTTTTTCCTCATTTCAGAGGGGTACCAGTCTGTCCACACTCTCAATTTCACTCAAAATCCTAACTGAATACAAAATCTGTCAGCTTCAACTGTCATTCTGACTAGTCAATCTGAGAGAGGCGGGAGCAGCCTGTCAATCAATCTCTCCTTCCAAGCAGTTATTAACTCCTTCCATTCCACTCTCTGAGTGCTGCACTTAGGTAAAGTTTCCTTTTAAAGCAAATTCTGTTATAGCCACCAAGGAGTTGGAGTGTGCCTGCACCTGCTCCAATGCCTGTAAAAATCAATGGGGAATAGAGGGGGGCATGGACTGGGAAAAACCCACGGGCCGTGGGGCCGTGGTCTGGTATTTCACAGACCATGGACCATGAACTTTTCATGGTCCAGCATTGTTTCGCAAACCAACTAGTTAATTGGACTGGGCTGGCGTGGGAGTGCTTTAACCCCCCCCCCCCCGTTCCAGCTGACTGGCAGCCCAGTTAAAGTCCTCCCAGAATTGCTTGCCTGCGGGCCAGGGAGGCTTTAATGGACTGCGGACCAGTGGACCAGCAAAAAGTCCATGGGGTCCATGGAAAACAGGCATCCCATGACCCACCGGTTCACGAATGCCAAACTGGCCCGCTCCGTGTTAAATTTTGGTCCGTTTGTTGGTCCATGCCCACCTCTAATGGGGCGCCATATGGGGTAGATCAGTATATGATTTGCACAGTATGAAAGCTATGGCCCAGTCCCATCATTTACTGTGCCAGTGAGTTGGGGGACATGAATGGTTCCTGCTGCATGAAACAATTGCTTCACCTTGTTTGAGGAGAGTGGTGTGTGCCCACTCTCCTTCCCTGTGCAGATTCTTATCAGCCCTATAAATGTTTGAATGAGGCTTTAGAATTGAACCAGTAGCAAAGTTGCCTGCTGTTAGCACCTGAAGAGCCGTATTATCACTTGGACTAGTTTGGTGGTATGCCCGGCTTCTGTAAATGCAAAATAATTTATAAAATGTTAAATATATGTCTCAGAGCTGAAACACATATACTGTGCTGCAACTCTGTTTCTTCAGTTCCTTTGTATTCCCCCTCTCCCATGTACAATGGTAAAATACGGCCTAAAAAGGAATGTATGATCATGCGTGGTGTTTTAGTGATCTCTGTGTGTGCACGCACTTCTGTGCATGGGTAAAATGTCACACTAAAGGAATCTTAATGCAACTCGGTGTACATTCACATCAACGTTACTTTTTGTGGTGTTTCAGTAGTCCACAGAAAGTCGAGCTTTCTACCTTAAACCTTTCAGCATAATTTGTATCTGGGCATGGGGGAGGAGGGCAAGATGACTCCAGGCAGCTGGGCCCAGAAGAGCACAATTTGGGTCCAGTAGCATCTTCCGCGTTTTTTGCGCTACATTTCACAATGTTCCGGAAGCAAGTAAGTAGTGTGAAAAGGGCCCAGGTGGCTCTCAAGCTGCTTTCTGCAGCCCCCCTCCTCCATTGGCCAGCTGCAGGGCTTCGGATTGGTGGGGTTAATGAACCTGAGGCCTGCAGGTTTCAATTTGGTCCACTGCTCATTTTTTAAAAAAAGGCTGCAGGTGTGCTGAGAGATGCATGATGCCGCAACCTGTACCTGCCCCAGGGCTTGGAATAAAATTTAGACATAAAAGAAGAAACCCTGGAGGAATACAATGCTTTGATTCTGTATTGGAACAAGAGATGATAATCTGGAATTGCAGAATCTGGAGAGAAATTCACACGGGGTGCATCTCAGAAGCATCCCTATTGACAGTAGCAAGCAGGAAGCATTTGACAGCTGACATTCAGCTGCAGTGAAGGTTTGACAGGGTCTGACATGTAGAAGTCAGAATGTTTGACAGTTCGGTCATTTAATGTTAACATTTGATGGTATCAGATGACTCTTTTTATGTAGCCAGTCAAATCAGGTGAATTACAAATATTAGTATTCGCGTTGTCCAATTCTTATGTCAAATTTTATCAAAATTTAAAGGTTGGTTGGATTTTGAAATTTTGCAAAAAAAAACCCACCTGGATTATGCCATGCATTCAAATATATTGTCATTGTTGAGATAGTTCTAAGTACATGTATTAGGAAATAAGCCCCATTGGGTTCTGTGACTCTTGTAAGAATTAAGATGCATAAGTTAAAGGAGAAACATAGTGCAAAAAAATACTAATTCCCCTGCTCCCAAAGTTCAACCGTAAACAAGTGGCTTCTAATTTTACTAGAACCCCTTGTAGGGAATAGCTAGAATCATATTTGCTGTATGTGGAACAACCCACTTTGGCACGAAATGCATTTATTGAAAAAAAATTAGGATTGCAATTAAAATATTAGTAAAAATAAAACTGAGAATTAGCCCCCTCCCCCTTAGAGCACATTTATTCTAAAACCTTCTTTCTTCAAATTTCTAATAGTAATAGAATCCAGAAAATCAAATCATTTAATAGAGGAGTAATTGCTTAACTAATCCATTTTAATAAAGATACAAAAGATTCAGAATGGTGTCACGCCATCTCTAAAGTTACACTGCATTTTATGTGTATTATGCAAGGCGCTGGAATCCTGCAGATACGATAAAAGACAGTATTATGCCTTGCATTAATTTAAAACAGACTCTTGACTTTATTTTGCCTCTTTTTTCATAATCAGGAGGGATTTGATAATCAGGGTATAACTTGTGTCGGGCATTTACACAGACAGAATACTGTTCTTGTAATATAATAGTGATAACTCCCAAAGTAGTATCAAGGCTTACTCAGGAATAAATATTGTATACCTTTTGTTTTGCAGCTACCTTGAATTCTCCTTGATATTTATGAGCATAGGAGAAGTTTATTCCCTCACACGCTTCAGAAAGTTAGGGTTTGCATATTTAGAAACAACTTGAGTAAACACATTTCCATTCTGAAGCAACTGGACAGGAAAACTAAAGAGCCTAGTGAAAATATAAGAAGGTTTTACCAGGCCAGATTAAGGTTTGGGAGACCCTGAGGCACTCCTCCTTTAGAGTAGGGTCAATGGCATCTTGCCCCATGTCCTGAAGAAACTCATGGGCCATTTTCACACTGCTCACCTTCCCTCGCAACGACCCGGAACATTGCGCAAAAAACGCGGAAGATCGCGTTTTATCGCACGAGATTTGCACGTCACGCAAATCTCGAGTGAGAAAACACGATCTTCTGCATTTTTTGCGAAATGTTCCGGGTCGTTGCGAGGGAAGGTAAGCAGTGTGAAAACGGCCATGGTAGACAGAATCCTCCTGCTAGGAGCAAAGTAAACATACCAGGCCAGGCATTCACACTATACTTGGCCAACAGTGTCCCTGAATGAGGTTGGACAACTGGCTTCTTGGATGTCCCTGAGGATTATAGATACCAATGAGTCATTAGAAAGGTTATCTATCTCATTTCCCAGTAATGAATGCATACTTTTTCTGAGTGGAAGAAGAGCAGGATGTATGGTTGCCAACCTCCAAGTGGGGTGTCCTAGAATGATAACTGATCTCCATATGACAGAGATGGAGAAAATGGCTGGCTGGAGGGTGGACTGTATAGCATTATACCCTACTGAGGTCCTTTCTGTCCCCAAACCATGCCCTACTGGGCTCTACCCCCCAAATCTCCAGGAATTTCTCAACCTAAAGATGACTACCATAGCCATATGCCTCTGGAGACTGGCTACAGCAGCATTCTTCAGGGGCTTAGCGGGACTTGCTTTTAACTTGAACCATGGTGGCATCGCTTGTCTGAGTAGTGGAATGCAGGCATTTCAAAGAAGCTGGACAATGGAGAGGCAGCTGGTAAGGTGGTGCTCTGGCCAGTACCACTTGACTATGTAAACTGCCTCCTGTAAACTACCGGGAGGAAGCAGTGGAGACAATATTGTGCAAGAATGTGGTTGCTAACTGGCTAGCTGCTCCCCTCATAGGACAAGGCAAGTGACATCAGCATATTAGATTGTCATCAACTGCCATCTTGCACAGTGAAACTCCCTGGCCTCCATCACTGCCCCCCGGCAGTTTCTGATACCACCCCACAGCAATGGCTAGTGACACCTAGGCACAGCTTGCCTTGCAGGCTGTCACTGGAAAAGGCTTTGATGTGTTATCCGGCAACATACAGTGTAGTTTTCCAACATGGCATTGCTAAGCACTGAGTGGTTAATGATTGTATTAAGATCTGATCAGTTGAGCAAAGTTTCCCTGGCCATTTCTGTCCCGTGAACATTGTGGTGTTCTTGATTCAGTGCCCCAATGGAAGAAAATATCAACTTAATTATGCTCAGCTATTCATACTACCGGCTGGATACCAACTACTTCTGAAGGACTGCTGAGCACCTAAAACGGATGTCGCCATAGCAAACTGACCTCTTGGCGTAGAATATCTTTTGGCTCAGTGAGCTACGTGCTTACGTTTGTGGAAAGCACATTTTCCATTTAATATACAAAAATAAACAGCGAGAGAACCACATGCAGCTTGGTAGGGGGAAGCGTGCCTGGTGCACCCAAACCCAATTTAGTGAGTTTAACAGAGAAGCTTCATGCAGGGAAGGAGTCTCTTGAAGCACTGTTACGGTGCAAGTTGCAAATCAGCCCTTTGGGGTTGGTGGTCACTGGACTGTGTCTATCAGAGAAGCCGAAATTACGCTTTTTTTGAGCAAATTGAAAATAAGCAGCAAGTGCATAAAGAGAACGGTCTTTTTGCTTGGTTGAACCTGCTTCACCTGAGAGTCCAGTCGACTGGATTTAGCGGTTTGTCCGTTAAATCAATCTATATTAGATGGGGCCTGACTTGGCATATTTTAAAAACAGCATTAATTCTTTTTGCTAAACCAGAGGCATACCAAGTGTCTGCAAAAGTCATGTTATCTTTTTCTGCATTTCTGGGCTATTAAAAAAAATACTATGCAAATCTGTACTGAAAACAATTGGGAATTTTCATGCAAACATCCACTGGACTTTGGTGTTTCCATCTCTTGCTTCATTTAGTTTTGGGGTATCTGCTGCCTTAAAATGTGTCAGAAGCTAGCAGATCTTTGTGAATCTCATTGATTCCCAAAGGCTTCTTGGGTATCAGCCAGGCTATTCCTATACAGTGCGGCAGATGCCTTCTGGAAGCAGAACAGAGTACAGAAGATACTGTTGCATCTTTGATCAAAGGTCAGTTTTGCCAAAAATAACGGGAGGGGGGGGAAGCAATACCAAAAAAAAAAAATGCTGAAGCAAGGTAAATATCAAATAACAGCAGGATAAAAATCTAATACAGAAATATGCTTACTGAAACCTAAAACTCCAGACAATGCTAATGAGTGTTGGAAACAAAATTCTTAATCAGATCACTACCAGAATCTCTGCACAACACATTAAAAAAACTATAAATAATAATCCCAATACTCCACACTTACACAAATCCTGCCCCGTGAACTATAGACAAGAATCTTAAAAATGCCTCCGTTTTTGGCAACTATAATGCTCTGTGTTCAAAGCACACTGTAAAACTGTAATGATACATTTGTGTATTATTAAGCTCTTCCTGTATTGTAGATAAATGGGTGGGTGGGCTGGAACAGAGAGGTCGTGACTTGCCTAAGGCCTCTAAGTAGGCTCATGGCAGAGCAGAGAGTTGATTTCCCTCATCATCGCTTGTTCTTGATTGGTGGCAGAGAGTACTGTCAAGTCATAGCTGACTTACGGCGATCCCCGCTGGGTTTTTCAAGGCAAGAGACATTCAGAAGTGCTTTGCCATTGCCTGCCTCTGCATAGCAACTTTGGTTTTCTTTGGCAGTCTCCCATCCAATTACTAATGAAGGTCAACTCTGCTTAGCTTTTGAGATCTAACAATTTCAGGTTTTCCTGGGCTATCCAGGTCAGAGCTTGTTGTTCTCTATTACACTGTGACAGTAAGAAAAGTCAGAGGCAGCTCCCTCTGGCAAGAGAGAAGGAAATGGTGGTTCTTGGGCTTTCTTAAACTACATGAGACACTCAGGCGTGTTTTGGGTCCTGCAAGGTTCCCTGGGTAGTGTAGTCTTACAAAGAACAGCAGCTCGAAGTGATTTTCTGATGGGGGAAGAGCAATGGGAGACATTCTGTCTCTCTCTCTTTCAAAAAGCCTTGGCTTGGGTTTTACTCCAAGAGCTCAGAGGTGGGAATGGAACATAACAGGAGGCAGGAAATCCAGGGTGGCTTTTTGCGAGAGAGGGACTCTGTGATGCGATTCTCTGCTGGGGGGAAGAGCAGGGGGGGGGAATTCTTGTTCTCTTGCAAAAAGCCACCCTGATTTTCTGCCTCCTGTTACGTGCCTCTGCCCCCGCCGAGCTCCCAGAGGAAAACCTGAGTTGAGGCTTTTTGCAAGAGAGAGGGCATCCCTCCCATCGCTCTTCTCCTGGCAGAGAATCACATGGAATGGCTATTCTTTGTAAGACTACACTACCCAGGGAACCTTGTGGGACCCAACACGGGAACAACGCATGTGCGTTTTGTGTAGTTTGGCTTTTAGTCTTGGTGTTATGGGTAGGGTTGCCCACTCTGTGCTGGGAAAGAAAGGGAGCTCAGCAGGGATGAGATATTATAGATCCTACCCTCCAAAGCTGCCATTTCTCCAGAATTATCTCCAGAATTTGGAGAGCTGTTGAAATTCTGAGAGATTTCTAGGCCTCACCTGGAGGTTGGCCATCCTAGTTCTCTGTGTTGAGCATTTATACAATGGGAAAAGACACAGCACAAGAGTTACTCCACTGAACTCACTGAGCTCAAACGGGAAGAACTCTGCTATGTCAGTGGCCCTGTTAGGTACCTATCGGTCCTCCTTATGTGGTCCGGAATTTCTCTTCCTTACTGAAATAAAAGAAGAGAGAAAGAGGACTATTAAGAAAATACATGAATCAGGAACCAAGAAAGTCTATTAAAAAGTTAACATTCCTTAACAGATGAAGCTTCAGGAAACTGGTACTTCATGGAAGCTCATGGATAAAGATTTGTAATTTCTTTAAATAAATCCTGCAGTAACTAGGGCCTCAAAGCACACTTTACTCATGTGCTATATTATCATTTTTAATAGTGAAGCCAGGAGAACAGATGTTCCATCCCGAATTTTCCTTCATGGACCAGGATTTTGTCTCTCTTCCAGTTCTAAAAAACACTTAGTCTATGTGAGTAATTAGGCTTCAGGCCCTGACTGTGGCCATGCCAGAGGGACAGGAGACATTTGATGTTTCTGAAGGCCTTGGCAGGTGGTACCTGCCCCCTAGTGATCCATGTTATGCATCTTGTAATGGCCACCTTAGACTTTCATCTCATTCTGGGGAGTAAGTAGTCAGTGTTACAGAGAAGGAAAATATATTGCATATAAGGAAAGGAATCGATCACCTCTCGTAGATGAATACCACATTCCCTTGCTAATAAAGGAGTCAGAGCTGGTCTAGTGACATGTTTTTAAAGTATTCAATTGGCGACTGACCCTGTTAAAAACAAGTCATAGTTAATATTGTAATAACAAGAAGTGCTGCCAAATAGCCTCCCATTCAGCTTCTCTTCAGCAATACACCACCAGGTGTCCTCAGGCCCATCCCAAGTGCGATCAGTGTGATAGTAAAGATTTACCCCGGATAGGGAGTCCATTGTTTTATTTTTCCCATGTGGAAAAAAGTTACCACACTTTGCTCTGAAGTTTTATAGAGTGTGCAACCCAGCGATAATGAGTTTATGAATATTTGTGTTCATAGATGCCCTAGTGTCAGGATGATTGTAGCAGGATCACATGCAGCAAGGTCAACCGCTATCATTAAAATGATGCTCCATGGGAAGGACTCTGCTAATTAATTCATCCAGGGCAGATATTTTTTTCTCAGCATCCTAAGACATTAAACACTCCTGGCTTTGGGAGGAATAAATGTTATGGGTCAACCGGTAACATCAATCATTTGAAGAGGTAAACAACAATTACTTTTTTTAAAAAAAAAAGAATGTTCTGCACATTACACTGAAATCAGTAGCAACTATTTTTAGTGTCTGCTAGTGAAAGTAGATATAAAATACTGAAAATGCTGAATGCAACTACCGTACAGAGGTGAATTAAGAGTCTCTCTACACAAGACATCTGACACGTGAAGGACACGTGTCGGGAGATGCAATGTTAGCCAGGAAGGGTTGTTTGAAAAGACAGAGCCGGTGGCAGGGCAAAGTCTTTGCTATACACTGGAGCTGTGTGAAGGGGCTGTGAAATGCCAGAAGAGAAACTTGAGCCCATTATAAACTCTCCAGGTCCAAATTTGGCTCTGAAAGGCATCTCCAGCCCTTTCCATTCTTTGCTGCCCTCTGGTTGCAACCCCACACAATTTTAGACTGGAGAGCTGAAATTGACAGAGCCCTCGGGAAGCAAAAATGAAATTAATAAACCCTCTGAGATGCGACCTCTTCTGGCTCTGTTTTTTTAAACTATGCTTCCTGGTTAACATTGTGTCTCCCTACACATGTCGAACATGCACCAAGACATCTCATGTAGAGAGACTCTAAGTTAATTTGCACAAAGTCCAAAACATCTCCGGTTGCACTGACATATATCAGGGCAAATATGCAATGAAAATATCCTCCTTTGAAAATATCAAAGCCATGCCTGATTTGGCTTTGTTGGAAATTGTACACCACTTGTCAGGCAGAGAACAGAAATAAAGAGAACTGCAGTAGAGAACTGCAGTAAATCTGGGCTCATTTTTGGCATAAAATCAAAGTTTGTCGATATCCCTGAGTGGATGGAGGTGGCAAGATTTTGCCTTCTTGACAAAACCCCATCATTTCTCTGCCATTGATGCTTGGAATAGTTCCTGAAGTTAAGAGGGGAAACAATCTGATAAAATTAAGCAAGAAGAAATTAAGATGTCTTTCGAATGGGCAAAAAGGTGTCAAATTTGATGAAATTGCCAGCACTGTGATAGAACTTCTGATCCAAAATGGGATCATTTTTGGGTTAAGAAGATCAACCAGCCTATTCTTTCATTAAAAAAAAGAAATTGTAATCATGCAGACATAACAAACTCAATTGCCAAATATATTTGTAGTGTCAGAAGATCTCTGAAAAACCTTCCTATCTCTCGTTCTTCTGACCATGACGGCTGAACCCAATTGCAAACTACAGTACTGTAGAAGAGCTTTCTTACTGTGGCTTTAGTGACAATTGGTCTTGCGCTATCCGGAAGGCTGCTTACTCAGCTGAGTCCTGGAACTGTCAATGGGCAGGGCTTGAAGAGACTTCATGAAGCCCTAGAGATCTAGGCCAGAATATTCCGTCTGCTTGGACTCACGGGGGCCAATCAGTGCAAACCTAAGAGAGGTTCTAAACCCATCAGGTTGGATCCAACCAGCTTCTCCACTGGTGAAAAAGGGAGAAAGAGTTTCTCTTTGATCACCAAAAAGGCTACGCATGGGATCACAGAACCTGCATGAACAAAAGTGAAAAACCTGGCTGGATCCAGCCCATTGACTTGTTATTCCTGTTAGAAATCGTTGGACTCCCAAGTGTCCTTCATCTTCAAATGGACACTTGCATTGCACTGCTGCTCATGTTGGTACTGCTGTATTTTGTCTGATATAAAAGGTACATTTTTTTACGTTGTTATCTCTAGACAATATCAGAAAAATGCACTGTGCAGGAATTGGTGCGAGTCATGATGCGTATGCGCATGACAGCGTATGTGCAGTATCAATGATATATGAGTAGTGAGTATGAGAACCAGTGTGGTGCAGTGGTTAAAGTGTCACACTAGGATCTGGGAGACCCAGGTTTGAATTTCCACTCCACCCTGGAAGCTCACTGGGTGACTCTGGACCAGTCACACCCCCTCCGCCTCACCTATCTCACAGGGATAAAATAGAGGAGAGGAGAATGATGTATTGCTTCATTTAGACTTTGATTCAGCTCCTTTGTCATCAGGTTGATGGGTGAGTTTTCAACCTCAGTAGCTCTAATCCAGTTTCCCCGAAGAAGGAATAAAATGGTTGCAGAATGGTTGTGATCAAGAGTAGACAGTAGGGGCTGAAGGCAGATGGAATGCAGCCCCTTTGTGGGTGACAAGCAGCCTGAGCCGCCTTGGAGTTCCATGAGGAAAGAAAGATGGAATATAACAACAAGTGCTCTTCTGGACAGATTAGTGACTCAATGGTGAACAAAGTCAGTGTTATTATTATCCCCATAATATAGCTGGGGAGCTGGGGCTGAGAGGAGTGGCTTGTCCAAGGCAACCTACTGGGCTCATGGCCATAGTGGGATTTGAACCAGCAGAGCGCTGATTCACAGCCCAACCACTACAGCAACTTTCATAAAGGCAATAATAAATGTAACAATAAATAAAAACAGCTATGTATATTATTGCGTTGGATCAGTGTATGTTAATCCAGGTGGCATAAAGGAGAGGGATTTGCCAAGAGCAAACACAGAGAAGCCAGAAATTTCGTCAAACGTGTGAATTGAGTTTGGGAATCGAATAATAGGATTTTGCAGCCCATCTCTAGCTTGATTGATAGGATGGGTGTCTGGCATGGTTTCCCTTGCTACACACCATGGAATGGATAAGCTAAGCTACTCCACTAGTCTGTTGGGGCTCTATTTCGGTTTCAAGAGCCTTGTGTGTAGGAAGCTGAGCGAAATGGCTTTATTCTCCCTTAGAAATTTCAGGTGGAAGCCTGGCAGAATCGAATACGTATCATATAGATTTCAGCACAACTAACAACCCTGGAGGAGAGAGGATTTCAAACATATGACTAGTTTGGTTATAGCTAAATTCTGTCACGTGCTGAGCTGTGCCCTCTTTTTGTTGATTATAGTCCATTCTTATAACACAAGAGCTGACTGGTGGAGATAACCACTCGTAGAGTATACTGCACCAAGATGCAAACTGCAGTTTTTCTTTGTGTGGAAGAAGAGCCACAGTTGTCAGTGAATTTGTGGCTCTAGGGATGCCCTTTTCTCAAGAGTGGGTCACTCAGCAGAGAGCTGTTTCTTTCTTTGTACAATACGGCATGTCACTGGAACTTCTCCTCAGAGAGCAGCACGCACTTTGTCACCTTCATTTCCCCATTAAATTGTTCACTGGTCCTCAGATCAAATGCTGGTTGTGTCAGCCTTTCTGTCCTCATAGACCTTTCCTTTCCTCTCTCACCTGTGCATGAATGCCTGCTATATAAAGAAATTCAGAACAGATGTAATCAAGCGAAACTTGGTCACAACCCGAATTGTGTTTCATGTTGTTTGAAATGTGACTGGACTAACCCCTAAGTGTGCCCCGCGATTAATTTTGAGCATGCGTGCAATCTTGCTCCCTTGACTCACCATCTGCTGTTGGCTCTTGATTTATAGAACACCCCTGATCGCTGCTGGAGTGATTGGTGGACTCTTCATCATCGTCATTTTAGGCTTGACGTTTGCGGTTTATGTGAGACGCAAGAGCATAAAAAAAAAGAGGGCCTTACGAAGGTTCCTGGAGACTGAGGTAAAAAGTTCCTCTCTTTCTGCAGAGAAATGCCAGACAATTGAAAAAGCTGTTCCCGTCTCGCATTGGTTAAATTATTTGCCTTTCCCCATGCACATAGTCAAGATGACAATAAAAATTCTCCTGATCTGAATTTCTCCACAGATAATGGGGTTCCAATTTGCCTGGTCTTATTTGCCAAGTAGCAATAATGCGTTAGGATCAGAAATCCCCGCTGTTCTTCCATTTTTGAATTCCAGGCTGCTGTACACAGTGTGGCACATGCACAGTTCGCCATGGGCTAACTGTAATTGCTTCAGTTAGTGATGCATTGGAAAACTTTCTGCCACATTGTGGCTCAAAAGTAACAAAAAAGGGAGTGTGCATAGTTCCTTAAGAGGAGGTGCCAGTGTCCTTGCATACTGACCAATGAGATACTGACCAACAAGATAGATCAAGATGGGTAGCCATATTAGTCTGTCTGCAGAAGTGGAAAAGAGCAAGAGTCCATTAGCACCTATAAGACTAACAAAAGTTGTGGTAGGGTATGAGTTTTCGTGAGTCACAATATCTGAAGAAGTGAGCTGTGACTCATGAAAGCTCATACCCTACCACAACTTTTGTTAGTCTTATAGGTGCAACCGCAAACCAAGTAACATGCCATGATAAACTTACTAAATCAGCAAAATGAACTATATTATAATAACAATAAAGAAACAATATAATCATTTCAGAAGTGTTGTTTGTTATTAATCACTTCCAAAGAACACACACAACCACTTATACTGAGAGCAAGTGAAACAAGACTGATTTTTGCTGGCTACCCTGTAGTAGCACACACATGGAGGAATCCAGAAGAGACATCCGTTCTGTATGTTGTACTGCACCTTTATCCTACTATATAAAAGGCTAAGCGTACTCAAGACAACTCACTTCCTACCCTGGTGAGTCACCAGAGGGCGCTGCTGTGGAGGGACGCCCAGATGAGGCAGCTAGACCTCCAGAGAGTGTGCCATGGCAGGAAGCCCAGGCCGGGATCAGGTGTGCAGCAGACGGCAATGCCCGCCCTCACCTTCACTTAACTGGGATAAGGAGCGGAGAAGGTGGCAATGCTCATTCCCACATTCACAGAGCTAGGATCAGGAGCATTGCAGGTGGCAATGCCTGCCTGCCCTTCACCCAGCTGGGATTAGGAAGGGTTTAACAACAAGAGGGGAAACCGTGGAGAACGCGGAAAGAATTAGAGATCAAAGGATCTCCCGCGGTAACAATTTACAAATCCCATAGGTCTTAAAGTGCACCATGCAAAAAACAATTAATAGTCAATAATATATATTTTTAAATAACGTGCAAGGTGCACAGTATGCAATAAATAACAATGAATAAATATCCAGTTCACATCCAACAATAAATAACATTAAATACATCCAGTAGAAGAGTACTCCTCGGCTGCATGATCTGTTATTGTAACTTTGGAATTTTACAGTGTATTTATTGTTGGATGTGAACTGCATATTTATTCATTGTTATTTATTGCACACTGCGCACCTTGCACTTTATTCAAAAATATATATTATTGTATATTAATTGGTTTTTTGCACAGTGCACTTTAAGACCTATAGGAATTTTAAGCTGTTACCGCGGGAGAACCTTTGATCTCTAATTCTTTTCAGGATTAAGAGGGGAGCAGGTGGCAATGCCTACTCCTCATCTTCACCCAGCTGGGATCAGGAGCATAGCAAGTGGCAAGGTCCATCCCCTGCCTTTACCCAGCTGGGATCAGGAATGGACTAGGTGGCAATGCCTATCCCCACCTTCACCCAGCTGGGATCAGGAGTGGAGCAGGTGGCAATGCCTGCCTGCTGCCTTCACCCAGCTTGGATCAGGCACGGAGCAGAGGGCAATACCTGCCCTCTGCCTTCACCCAGGTGGGATCAGGAGTGGAGTAGGTGGCAATGCCTACCCCCCACCATCACCCAGCTGGAATCAGGAACGAAGCAGGTGGAATGCCCCTCCACCTTCACCCAGCGTGAATCAGGCACAGAGCAGGAGGCAATGCCTTTCCCCAACTTCATATGGCAGGGATCATGCAAGGAGAAGATGACAATGCCTGCCTCCATGGATCAGGCATGGAGCAGGAGGCAATGCCCACCCCCTGGTCAACCTGCTGGAATCAAGTGTGGTGCACACAGCAATGCCCCCCTAACGTCACCAAGCTGGAATCAGGTGCAGAGTAGGAGACAATGTCCATCCATTCTTCATCCAACTGGGATCAGGAGTGGAGCAGGTGGCAATGCCCGCCCCCCTTCACCCAGCCAGGATCAGATTCAGAGCAGGAGGCAATGCCTGCCCCTCATTCACTTGGCCAGGATCTGGTACAGAGGAGGTGGCCATGCCCCCCCCCCCTGCACCTTCATCTGGCTGGGATCAGTGATGGAGGAGGAGGGAATGCCCTCCTGTCCGCCCTCCCCTTTCTAGATCCCATTGCATTTTTCCCCACAACGGGCTTTGTTGCTAGTTTGTATATAAAACACATTGTTGTATTTGTATACTATTTATAACATCAACTCTGAGAAGCGTGGCCACTTTGTACAGGCACTGTTATAGCTGAATACAATTTTGCGATTGAGGAAATCAAGTACTAGCACTTTGCTCTTTAGAAATTCGTGTTTGTGCCCATATTGCATTGCTGGTTTGGTTGTCTTGCAAGATTTCAAAATGTTTTTGAGTATTCATTGATGCCTGAATGACCGTGTGCTGTCAGTATAAATGGTTGTGTGCATTCTTTGGAAATGATTAATTACAAACAACACTTCTGAATTGATTATATTCTTCTTTTATTGTTATTATAATATAGTTCATTTTGCTGATTTAGTAAGTTTATGATGGCAAGTTACTTGGTTTGCTGTTGCTTTCCGTGATTCTCTCTTTTTTGCCTGAGTCTTATAGGTGCTACTAGACTCTTGCTCTTTTCTACTGACCAATGAGAGGTGGCACTGAAGTCCGTGCCAGTGTTCAGATGCAGTGTGTGGCAATGAGCATAACGACAGTAATAATCTAGTAGCACTTCCCCCTGAGTTCCATCAATCATGCTCTCATTCCGCACACGTTGGATAATGCACTTTCAATGCACTTTATCAATTATTTGAGGTGGATTTTTTGTTCCGCACACAAAAATATCTGTTCCAAATGATCTATAAAGAGGATTGGAAGTGCATTATCCAACGTGTGCAGAATCATTGCTTGATCTCCTTCCAGGGCAGGATCAGTCCTGCCCTGTGCCTGGAACCTCCTCCCCCCAAAAGGCATATAATCAGTGGTGCATGCCATAAATGTGGCAGTTCCAGTGTCCTGCCATGTACTATGGATGCTGTTTGAACACACATGAACACATGATGCTTCCTTATACTGAATCAGATCATTGTTCCATCAAGGCCAGTATTGTCTACTTGGACTGGCGGCTGCTGTCCAGAGTCTCAGGTGGAGGTCTTTCACATCACTTGCCTCTAGACTCTTTAACTGGAGATGCCAAGGACTTCTGCATGCAAAGCAGATGTGCTATCACTGAGCCATGGTCCCTTCTTCCTTCTATGCAGTAGTATCAGGTGGGTAGCTGCATTAGTCTGTAGTAGCAGAACAAAATTCAAGTCCAGTAGCACCTTAAAGAACAACAAAAGTTTCCAGCATATGAGCTTTTGTGAGTTAAAGCTCACTTCAGAAGGTGGAGTCAATCAGAAGGTTATATGACAAAGTGAGGTTTGGCTCACCAAAGATCGTATGCTAGAAAATTTTGTTAGTTTTTTTACAGTGCTACTGGACTTGGATTTCGTTGTACTCTTTTGCTACTGGTTTGATTCCCTTGGATAAATGTGTGTCTTTTTCTGATAGAAGGAAGGCTAAGTGGAACTCAGAGTAAAATGCACCCTAGGAAGAGAAGCAGAAGGGGAAAAGGCACTCATCACCGTATGTTAAATCTTGGCTGAATCCACACACCCGCGGAGCGTCCCAGCATTGCACTAAATGTTCGCTAAACACCCAGAAGTGTAGCGTCTTTCTAGTGTGATTCAGAAATCGCGCTAGAAAGACACTACACTTCTGGGTGTTTAGCGAACATTTAACGCAACGCTGGGACGCTCCACGGGTGTGTGGATTCAGCCCTTGTGTTTTTCTGTTGAGGTTTAGCTGGACTCTACTTCGCAACGCTCTGTCCATACCAAAGATTCAGAGACAATCCAGCAGCCTGTTACTACAGGCAACCCCAAATGAAAATCACAAAGAACACAAAGCCCTTAGAGGAAAGAGTTTCCAAATAGCTTAATCTTATTTTTGCTTAAGGCCAGGGAGGGGGGCAGCATGTTGAAAAAGACCCTCACAAATTCTGCTTTCCTTGGATAAAACATCCAGAGAAACTCAGCACTAATTGGGGGCAAAATTTCAAGAGAGTTCAAGGCCTCTTAAGGCACATCAATTAGAAGCAGGTTTTCAAAGAAGGTTCAGCAACCTGCAGCTCCAACACTGACAGCAACATAATAATTTGTGGAAAGGAATAGCTCTTAACAGAAGTGAGATCTACTTGCCCACTACCACGATCCTCTTCCCAAGAAGACAAATAACTTGAATATTCATTCAGTGGAGGAGGCACGTGCTCCTCCAGGTGGAAAATTCATGCTTGGACATAATTAAAGCTCAGGTCTCTGTTGTCAATGTACGAAAAGAAACCTTTCTGCCTGACTGACCATGTGATTGGGCTTAGACGGGTCATTTCATAGAAAAAGAGCTGGAGGAACTCATTAGCATAACTCATTAGCATATGCCATGCCCCTTGATATCACCAGAAGTGTGTCATTAGCATGACTGATTTGCATATGCCACACCCCCGATATCATCTATCCTGGCTGTTTTGGACCCAATCCTGGCCATTCAGGGCTGAAATTGGGCCCCAAATGGCAGAAGGGGGCTGAAAAGGGGCCCAAAATGGTCAGGATCGGGCCGTTCCTGAATGGGAGAGTGATTCACCACCCATCAGAGGCCCAATCTGGGCCGTTTTGACCCCAATCCAGGCTGAAACAAGCCCAAAATGGCCATCAGGTGGGTGGGGCCACCTGACATAACCTCTTTGGGGAACTGCCAGAACTGCGTTCCTGTGCATTCCCCCTCAAAATGAGCCCTGGGCTTAGAGTTGGGATTAAACAGTGAAGTGGCTAAATTTGCAGATGACACGAAATTGTTCAGGGTGGTGAAAGCCAGAGAGGATTGTGAGGCACTCCAAAGGGATCTGTCGAGGCTAGAAGAGTGGGCATCCATGTGGCAAATGAGGTTCAATGTAGCCAAGTGCAAAGTAATGCACATTGGAACCAAAAATCCAAAATATAAATACAAGTTGATGGGGTCTGAACTGGCGGAGACTGACCAAGAGAGAGATCTTGGAGTCATGATAGATAACTCACTAAAAACGTCAGCACAGTGTGCGACTGCCATAAAAAAAGCTAATGCTATGCTAGGGGTTATTAGGAAAGGGATTGAAAACAAATCAGCCGGTATCATAATGCCTCTGTATAAATCGATGGTGAGGCCTCATTTGGAGTACTGTGTACAGTTCTGGTCGCCACACCTTAAAAAAGATATCATAGCACTGGAAAAAGTACAGAGAAGGGCAACTAAAATGATTAAAGGGTTGGAACACTTTCCCTATGAGGAAAGATTGAGGCGCTTGGGGCTCTTTAGCCTGGAGAAAAGACGACTGAGGGGAGACATGTTAGAGGTTTACAAGATAATGCACGGGTTAGAGAAGGTAGAGAAAGATGTGTTTTTCTCCCTTTCTCACAATACAAGAACTCGTGGGCACTCTATGAAATTATTGAGCAGTCGGGTTAGAACAGATAGAAGAAAATACTACTTTACACAAAGGGTGATAAACACATGGAATTCGTTGCCACAGGAGGTGGCGGCAGCTACAAGCATTGCCAGCTTCAAGAGGGGACTGGACAAATATATGGAGCAGAGGTCCATCAGTGGCTATTAGCCACAGGAGATAGATGGTATTCTCTTTGTGGGGAGGTGGTGCTCTGTTGTCTTGGTGCTGGAAGGAAGGCAGTGGGAGGGCTTCTGGTGTCCTGGCCTCACTGACAGTCCTTTAGATGGCACTGGATTTCTAGCCACTGTGTGTGACAGAATGTTGGACTGGATGGGCCACTGGCCTGATCCAACATGGCTTTGCTTATGTTCTTATGTTCTTAGAGTTGGGCTACTAGGCTCAGACCCTGAAAGGCTTCCTGTCTCATTAAGATGGCATGATTTCTCTTCTCATTGCTTTAAATGAATTGGATTGAGCTTCAAAATGAGTGCTGTGAACCTGAGGCTGTGACGATACATGCTGGTTATTTTTTTTAAAAAAATGTCTTTCTATAAGCCCTCTTGAGAAGAATCTAAGAAAATATTTCCTTGTGTTGCTTCCTTGTTCATAGAGTTCTTTCTGTGGGAAAAGGTTGCTTGTGGTGAAAAGGTCTATTTGGGGCAAGCCATAAAGGGCCAGATTGGCAACTCTCTTTTATTGCTACAGTTACCTCAGTGCCTTGCTTAAAAGCCAGACTGTGAATAGCCCTTCCTTCCTCTCAGATTTGTTCTTCAAAACCCTGTAATGGTAGTCCTACTTACATCCTACAGCACATAACATTTGTGCTCAGAGTGGGCTTGCTTCAAGAGTGCTTGTCCAGACTCAAACTAACAAATTCTTGTTTGTCCCAAGCACAAACAAAACAAACAAGCAGAAGTTGGCCAATTGTCTGCTGTACTTAGAGCAATCAGGCTAAAGCCTTTTGATGAAGAAGAGAAGCAGAGGATAATAGAACTGACAGCCAGAAGCATGGGAAAGGGACTGTTGGTTGGGGGAACTGCTTTTAAACACCCACAGAAGCTTTTAGAGGTTCACTGGGCCGGTTTGTCTCTCAGCCTGACCTACATCACAAAGAACAAGATCTGAGTCCAGTAGCACCTTCGAAACCAACAAGATTTCCAGGGCACAAGCTTTCAAGAGCCAAGCTCCCTTCGTCAGATAGGGAGCCTTCATCAGACAGAAAACTTGACTCTCAAAAGCTTAAATCTTGAAGGTGCTATTGGACTCAAATTTTGCTATTCCACTGCAGAACAACATGGCTACCCCCCTGAAAGCATCTCAGAAAGTTGGTGTTGTGGAAATAGAATGGAGGAGAGGAGGAAGATGCGATAAGCTATTCTGGGTCCTGATTAGGGAAAAGAGTGGAGAGATGATGATGATGATGAATACTACAGTTTTGTTAACCAACCAAACAAGTCCATACCAATTTCCACAAGCTAAGAGCCAAGCTACAAGAGACAAATTACACAAGGAGGAGCACGTGAAGGGAGTTGCATTGTTAGCCAAGAAGCTGAGTTTTAAAAGAGATTGCAAGGCTTTGTCAATGTCCCCTCTCAGACCCAGGAAGACCACTGTTCAGAGGGTTTGTTTATTTCTCCTTCACCTCCTAGAAGGAGGGGGGGGGTGAAACTGACAAAGTCTTCTGGAGGCAAAGAGGAAATTAACAGGCAGCCTCTGAGCAGCATCTCCCTGGCTCTGTAGAGAGGGGAAATGGACAAAGCCTTCCAATCTCTTTTAAAATTCACCTTCCCAGCTAACATTGCGACTCCCTTCATGTGCTTCTCCTCATGTAATTCGTCTCTTGTAGCTTGGCTCTAAGAAATAGGTTTGTCAGGTCAGGAAAGGTGCTACAAAGAAGGAAATAACCAATTGCTTCCATAGGCACATATGGGCTCAACACTTGTGTATAAGAGCCAAACAACAAGTGATGCCTGACACAGGTTGGACACTTATCAGCTTCCCTCAAGTTTTGATGGGAAATGTAGGCATCCTGGTCTTGCAGCTGTAATGGAGAGTTAAGCTGAAAAACCAGGACGCCTACATTTCCCATCAAAACTTGAGGGAAGCTGACAAGTGTCCAACCTGTGTAAGGCGTCACTTGTAGCTTTGCTCTAAGTTATCACAGGTAGGGAATCTTGTAGAAGGTAACAGCAGTGGGCTGAGCAGAATTTAGGCACAAAAACAAACAAACAATGGCATCAGCACTGTTCTGCAAACAAGACTAGGTCATTCAAAACCTCAACATCTGGGGAGAAATGTGGTTGGGAAGAATTCAGGTAAGAATCCCTATTCAAGAGCTCTTTTGGGTAAATTTCAGCCATCTTTTGGAACCTGGGACAGGGAGGACCTGGTAGAGATGTGAGTTATCTTTGATTTATTTATTTAACTTGCTGTTTTAAATATATATATAGTTAACCTGTTTTTAATCTGCCTTTGGGATGGAGTGAACTGCAAATTTAATAATGATATTTTGTTAATAATGCGGATTGGTTTAAAGTCATAAATACGATCTGCATCGTAGATCCTTTCTTTATGCTTGCCCATATACTGAATGGGGAGCATCCATCTGGGCACTGGAAAGTTAATTAAGGGAAGCAGAGTGTAGAAATTATTGTGTCAGGCTTATGTCTGTGGCTTTGCTCTTTGCTATTTGTTTTTGTTCTAGATTAATAAAGTAATTCCCAGTTCCCAATAATTTTTGCCTGCACAGCGTAGTCTATTCAACTAATTAAGTAGTCCGCAATGTTCACAGAGGCATGATAATGGCGCTCAAATGGCAACGTGCAGTGCACTTAGCCCTGAAAACAGACGCTTGGAAACACCACAGCAGTTTCAACCCAATTTGAGCCTTTAATTATTTTTTCTTATCCTGAGAGAGGACAAGCTATTTGTCAGCGTTTAGACTCCTTTTCTCATTTATGTTACGTGTAAAATCTTCAGCCTGGAATTGTGCATATTTCTAATCAGAACATGAATATTTCAAATAAATACACGGCCAAGCGATGCTCTACCTAAGAACTCTCTTCTTACGGTTTGTTGAGTTGCAGTTCACAACACAGGACACAAAACTTTAATGTCATTTTTATTTTTCACACTAAATTACAAGATGCTGGATATCCTTTATTGGATGTACAACTTCTCTCCCCCACTCCTGGCCCCGGTCATTTACCTTTTGAGACAAACAGTAAAATCCTAAGCAGAGTTACTCCAGTAAATGGGCTTAGGCTGGAGTAACACTACTTAGGTTTTCACTGTAAGTTTGAAAGAGTGTATCGTATTCAAAAGAAAAAAAAACATCTCAACTATTTAAACAAATTCCTGTTAAAACAGAAGGAAACATTTGAAAGAATAGGAAATGGCATGTTGGCATTGGCAACCATCGTGCCCCCACTCTAAATGTTGAGATATGTACTTCAGGTTGTGATGTTCTGGTCTTCTGGAGACATTCACAACAAGATAGAAAAGCTGCCGTATAATAATTTTTTTTCTGATCTTTGTGTGGCAGAATTATCTTCATCTGATACCTGGAGAGAACATGTTACAGAATACCTTCCTACAGCACATGAGAAGAGAAAGCCAGTTGATGCTGAACTTCCTCTGTCCTCAGGAAGTTAATTGGAAGGCTCAGTCGTGAGAGGGCCTAGAAAACACAGCAGTTCAAGTTCTGACTCAAACTTCATGAGTGGAAAGTCATAGCTGCTTTGGAGGGTAGCATTATACACTGCTAAGGTCCCTCCCTTCCCAAATTATACCTTCCCCAGGCTCCACAACCCAAATCTCTAGGAATTTCCCAACCTGGAGCAGACAATGGCAACTAGAAATGGGCACGAACCGAAATGCGAACCAAAGTTCATGATGAACCGAGCTGGTTCGTGGTTCATGAACCAACGATTCATCAGAGCCTATTTCTGACAAACTGCCACGAACTTTAGGCTGGTTCATTTGGTTCGTTTTTCAGTTCATCACTGCAGACAGCCTGGCGCCAGTCAATCAGTTTCCTAGGCAACAGGGGTATGGACTTCCTACAGATCTTCTGCTGACCCAGAAATGGCCTTCTGCTGCCCAGAAGTGACCTTCTGCTGACCTGGAAGTGATGATTTGCTGACCTGGATGTGACATTTTCCTGAACCAAATGAACCGGTTCACGAACTGGAGCAGGTTCGTGAAAGTTTGTGGTTTGTGGTTCGTGGTTCATGAAATGTGATGAACCACGAACCACACCACATCATTTTTCCCCCTGGTTTGTGCCCATCCCTAGTGACATCCCTACAACTAGGGTGCTTGTGGTTGTATGGATTGGGGCATAACTACTTATTGGATTAGTTAATAAAATCCCAATGACACCAGCAAAATTTGTTACAGCATTCTCAGCAAAGCATCTCCATATTTTCAAGGCCTTCCTCTTACATGCATTAATTTGGATGAGTGGTCTTAATAAACACAGCTTGTCATTGGTGCATACCTAAGATTTTCAGGAGTTCTTGGATGGAAATAGAGTTCAGAGTTATATCACCATAAACTGCAAGATTCAAATCCACTAGCACATTAAAGAGCAACAAGATTTCAAGGTATAAACTTTTGAGGGTCAAAACTCCTTCCATCAGGTACAAGTGAAAGGAAAATGTTTAGATAATTGAGACATTTCCCCTTTGAATATGATACACTTGTATCTGATGAAGAAAGCTTTGACTCTCAAAAGCTTACACCTTGGAAATCTTGTTGGTCTTTAAGGTGCTACTGGACTCAAATCTTGTTTTTCTCCTGTAGACCAACACAACTACCCACTGAAAATATCATTAAACTGACATAGTTTAAAATGCTGTTGGGCATACTTTGTATATTAGGAGGAGAAGAAGGCAACACATTAGAAAAGTTATCTGCAATTGTTAATCCAGTATTGTTCTGAACAAAGAATCCTGGTATCCTTGCCCTTGAGTCTCTACATATTGAAATTAATCCTGAATTATGTGTATCCAAGAAAGTGATAAAATTGTACCAGGTGCCTCATATACGGAGATGCAAATTGTGACTGAAGAGCCTTAATTTCTCCAGGCTTTCTCTTTCTCTTATTGTTCTGTTTCAGAGTAATCTAGGCTGTGACTCACCTGAATCTCAATTAATGGCCTGTTTGGCAAAAAAACTGAGTGGATGTAGACTGTTTCTCAATTGATTGTGCTGCTTTGAATAAAAAGAAGCACCAACAAATAAAACCATTAAATACTAGATTTCAGAAGAACATAGTAAAAATTTTCTCTTTTTTTTGTTCTTAAAATTGCTATTCTGTAGAGAGGTTTCCAGAAGAGCACAGCCTGAGGGGTTAAAGTGTATCACTGTGGAAGTTTTTGAAGTCGCACACCGAAGTTCTATCTCATGCCAGTAAATGAATTGTAAACTTGTAATTTTAGCAGCCTAAATAGCCAGCCTGCTTAAATGGGAGGCCAACACAGAAGGCAAGGGCTGGAGTGCAGAGGAAGGCAATGGCAAACCACCTCTGTTAGAGCCAAGCTACAAGTGACGCCTGACACAGGTTGGACACTTGTCAGCTTCCCTCAAGTTTTGATGGGAAATGTAGGCATCCTGGTCTTGCAGCTGTAACGGAGAGCCAAGCTGTAAAACCAGGATGCCTACATTTCCCATCAAAACTTGAGGGAAGCTGACAAGTGTCCAACCTGTGTAAGGTATCACTTGTAGCTTGGCTCTTAGTCTCTTGCCTTGAAAACCCCAGCAGGGATTGCCGTAAGTTGCCTGTGGCTTAATGGCACTTCATTAAAATGTTAATTAATCTTATTTCAGATCACTATCATCCAGCCATAGTCAAACATATATTAGTCCCATCAGCTTCAGTGGGAAACTTACGCACATGCTTCAGTTTCATTCACTGAAATTAATGAGAAAGAATTTGTTTAATTGGGTCTAGATCATATTTATAATAGATGAAATACAGAGCAGTTAAGATCTGGAGGACGACATGAGAGAAACAGACTGCAAGCAGTAGTCTTGTGGTTTCAAAAAGTATTCGTGTTACATTGGAATTTTGATTTTCGCTAACCAACAGATCTTCGAAACTTTGCCAGCACTGCCATTTTTTTGCTGCTGCTCCTTCCCCCACTATGCAGTAAACACCGATATTATTTTGCAGCTCGTAGAACCCTTGACCCCAAGTGGGACGGCACCCAACCAGGCACAGCTCCGTATACTGAAGGAAACTGAGCTCAAGCGTGTGAAGGTCCTTGGATCTGGGGCCTTTGGAACAGTGTATAAGGTACATCTTTTCCCTCTCCCGTAATACTAGAACTGAGGCCCACTCAATAAAGTTTATAGGCAAAAGATTCAAGATGGGCCAAAGGAAGTACTTCTTTACTCAACAAGCTACTAAATTGTGGAATTCACTGCCAGTGGTCGTGGTGATGGCCACGTGCATGGATAGCATTAAAAGGGGGGGGGGGGTTAACAGATTCATGGAGGTCCATCAATGGCTGCTAACCATGGTGACTAAAGGGAACCTTCCTATTCAGAGGCAATGAACCTCTGAACAGCAGTGCTAGGAGGATTTGGCCTCTATGCCTTGTTTATTGGCCCTCCAGAGAAACTTTTTGGCCACTGCCTTAAAATTTTTGGCCGGAATTCTACCTGCCACAAATGCATATTCTGAAATAGAGATGGTTGTGTTTTTGTTACCAGATATTTATAACCGTGTATCTTACAGTGTCTCTCAGTTCGCACTTGCAGCCAAGAAGATTAGATCTAAGGTGGTACTGAATGGGATGTCATGATTTCTAGGATAGCTTGGTTTATGGTACTCTTTTATTTAATTCATTTTAACAATGACACTAGATGTAACTGTTTTTAGCTGATGTGATGTAAGGTTTTGTAAACTTGTGATGGCCTATGGTTATAGACAATTCATTTATTTACTTACTCCCTACACTGTTCTAAAATGAATGCATGTTTGAGATTAAAGTGATATTATCTCACTCTTTGATACTGCTGAAAATATTATTGGGCTGTCATATTTTTGGTGCTCTCCAAGGATAAGATATTTTCACTTTTCTCTCAAATGTACATTCATTTTAGATGTCCATGCCCAGCTCAGTGTTTAATTCCAGCGTTCACAATTCTAGGAAGTACTTTATTAGAAAAACATATTTAACACCAACGTTCATTGATTTAAAATTAGCATGGCTAGCCTATGGGAATGGTGAATAAAAGAAAGGTACAGTCAATTACTTTTTAAGAAATTGTTTCATAGATGATAACTGCTTGATTTACCCCTTTTTTATGATTTTAGGGTGTTTGGGTTCCTGAGGGAGAGAGTGTGAAGATTCCTGTGGCAATTAAAATCTTGAATGAGACCACTGGTCCAAAAGCCAATGTAGAGTTCATGGACGTAAGTAGCAAATACATAATCACAGTCGTGTCTTAAAAGTGGTTAAAATTTCATTTTTATAATGACAACTTTGACTCTACATTTATAAACTGGGTGAAAAAATTCTCATTATAAAGTTAATTTTGTAACATTTCTTGTCATTACCAGAGTGTGTGTGTGTGGGGGGATTCGATAAGTCAAAATCAAATGGATTGGAGGTCCCAGGCCTTATCCAGCTGGTGTTCATGGGCAATGCTCAGAATTTTCTCTAAAAATTTCTGTTTCACCTGAATTTATGCAGAGTTGTCAGACATAAGGCCTGCAGATTCTATCAGGTCCATCCAACAAGCCAGCGTTTCTCAGAGTTTTTGAATTACCTCTTTGTGAACACATTTTTTGCTCCCCCAATTCACCATGAATAATCTGTTTCACAAATGAGCAGGCGGAGATCCTTATATGCAATCATGTCCACAGAACCAGCCCCTGAGTCCAAGAACTGGAGTACGACTACAAACATTGAATTAGAGGAAGTGCAGAGCAGGCTATTCTATCCACTTCCAATACCCATGCACAGAGGAACATCTTAAGAAAAGGCAGCCGTTCTTTCTAATTGGAATGCTGGGCTGTGCGGTAGGGCACTCATATTTTCAGAGTCGACAAGAGATAGCAGGTTCCTCTGCCAAAAGTCTTTCAATACACATAGGTCCAGGTGGCTTGTGGTGGAGAGTGCAACCACCTGCTTCCACATCCGTTACCTCTCCGAAACTTGGTATCCCCATTCCATGTATCCTATGCTTTCTGAGGAAGCCTGGCCCATGATTTTCGCACCACTGTACCAAATCATCAGCTCCATCTCAGTTGGACATGGTTAGTGCAGTTCTGGCAAGACATCGGTACTTAAAAATGTGTGGGATGTATGACAAAAGTCAAGTATATAGACATAGTGTCCAGATCACGTGAACTGGTGGTATCAGTCTACTCTGCTCTGATTAGACCTCACCTAGAGTACTGTGTTCAGTTTTGGACACCACAACTGAAGACGGATATAGACAAGCTGGAGCGAGTCTAGAGGAGGGCAACGAAGATAGTGAGAGGTCTGGAGACCAAGTCCTATGAGGGAAGGAGCTCGGTATGTTTAGTCTGGAGAGGAGACGACTGAGAATTGATATGATAACCATCTTCAAGTACATGAAGGGCTATCATGTAGAGGATGGCATGGAGTTGTTTTCTGTTGCCCCAGAAGGTTGGACCATAACCAATGAGTTGAAATTAAATCAAAAGAGCATTCAGCTAAACATTAGAAAGAACTTCCTGAAGCGGTCCCTCAGTGGAACAGGCTTCCTTGGGAGCTGGTGGGCTCTCCTTCTTTGGAGATTTTTAAGCAGAGGCTAGATGGCCATCTGAAAGCAATGATGATTCTGTGAACTTGGGCAGATCATGAGAGGGAGGGCAGGAAGGGTTATATCAATGCTTAGTTCTTATGGCCCCTTCTTACATGTTCAGGGTAATTCCAATTGCTACCTTGGGGTCAGGAAGCCCAGTTTGGCTAGGGATCCTGACAGTGTTTTGCCATCTTCTGGGCATGGAGCAAGGGTCACTGGGTGTGTGTGGGGGGAGGGGAGTTAGTTGTGAATTTCCTGCATTTTGAAGGAGGTTGGACTAGATGACCCTGGAGATCCCGTCCAACCTTATGATTCTATGATTCTATATATTTTTCTTCCCCTCCCCCAAGCAAGCTCATGAAAGCCACTTATCAAAACAGGTACAGGGACATCCACAAAGATATCTCTGAAAAGGGTGAAATAATTGGTTTGGAGTATAAATTGGCTGCAAGATGCCCCAGGTGACTCTAAGCCTACTGGGCTTATGTTTGACAGTTCTGCAGAGCAGAAAACAAATATTCCATTCTTTGTTATGCTCTTTCATTAAGATGGGAGTCGAAGTCTTCCATGATGGACTGATACTTTTTATCCCTCATTGTCCCATGCACATTTGCATGGAATTCAATTACAACTAAATAGAGCAGAACGAGTTCATCACTATGGTCTGTGTGTCACATAATCATTATTCAGAGGAAGCAATTTGAAAACCTGGCCATGTTCTTCTCTGATAGAAAGACACGGGTGTGGGTGTTAGCATAAAGTGTCGATGAATACTATCAACATTTATTAGCCATCCCAATAAAAAACGTATGTTCAGAAGGGACATGGAAATCACAAAATGTTGACCGCTTGATATCCACCCCCTGAATACTGTAAGACATTTCTGGACATGGTTGTGCCTTAGTTGTCGCAGTTATTGACTCACATGACAAGGATCATATTTTCCTGGGCACCTGGAAGGATACTTGTATAACAGCAGGCCCGAAAACTGAGACAGAGTCTCTAAGGTGCTATGGGACTCCTGCTTCATTTTGCTACACACACACACACACACACACACACACACACACACACAGAGAGAGAGAGAGAGAGAGAGAGAGAGAGAGAGAGAGAGAGAGAGAGAGAGAGAGAATTACTGTAGGCTGGAGCTGAGTTCTTAACAAGATGCAGAAAGTTGGGAGAATTTGCCTCTTCCTCCAAGCCTTCAAGCCAAGGGACATGACAGCATTTTGGATCAGATCTTGACTGACTAGATTCTTCTGTTCCATCTCAGCAGATTGCCCATCAATCATACATACTGTTGTTTCTTATTATTGGGCTGGGAAAGACTCCTCTCTAGCTTTGTTATCATCAGCTGGTTTAAAGCTGATTTCCTAGAATGGGATTTTCCTAAATGCCTGTTCTTTGCAAAATCTGAGGAAAAGCCATGGATTTCTATAGTTGAAGTTGCTTTCTATTTTTTTAAAAACCCAAAGCCTGGTTTTTGTACAAATCTCGCAGCCTTGTTATACCCCTTCCCTTACAGAAATTTCCCTATAAGCAATAAGGAAAGGGACGGTTTTGAGTTTCATTATGAATGACAAAAGTTACAAAGACTTCCACTTACGGTTGTTGTGGGGAGTGAGATTTCTTTTCCCAAAATTTTCTTTTTTAGATATAGCAACTGGTTCCTCTTATTCTTGTTTCCTCTTTCAAAAGAGGAATTCTCTTTGGTTTCTCGTTAATTTACCTTTGAGTTTTTTTAACCATATGATTTCCTCACCTGTGGACTTCTGCCTTTTGTTGTGCCTCTGCCACTGTAATATGATACAAAGGCTAAAAAGAGTTTGATGCAGCAAAGATATATTCAGACAAGTCTTCCTGACTTGTGTTTAATGTTGTGTTTAATGGATCATCTTGCTTTTAATTTTTCAACTATGCTCATAGTATATAAATAAACAAATACATTACTTCTTAGAGATTTAAATTGAATCTTCCTCTTCATGAAAAGGAATTGATTTGAAACTGATTCAGATTCCAAAAAAGAGGAATAAAAACGGACTGCTGGATTTCAGGGAGAGGAATTGGCAAAGAGAAATTAAGAGAATTCCACTTAACAACCCTAGTTCTAGGCACAATGGGGACTTCAGCAGGGTCTCTGGGACTAATCTTGGAAGAGGGAAAGGACTTATCTGGAGAAAGGCTCCTAAAATATGCTGTTTTAGAAAGCCCATTCATAGTGCTTCTTGTATATTTCCTCCTCTGGTAAGAATCTTGGGTCAGCTTTCTGAAACAATATCAGTAATGTCTTTTTATAAATTACATGCTTGATGTTTTGATGGATTGTTGTTGTTGTTGTTGTTGCTGTCGTCGTCATCTTCATCCATCAGAACCAGTGAGAGAACAGTGGAAATGCTTTATAATGTCGCCTGCTCTAAGGATTACACTCAAAAGAGAATAGTTCTCATAACCAACTGAGAACCTGCTGGAAGCAAATCTGGCTCTAGCAGACACCCACTGAGATTTGTACCACTAACTGGCAAAATGTATGGACAAGAATGTCATCTCTACCCAAACATAGTGTAGGAATTCTCTTGGGCACCAAGATTCCTCCTAAACTTTGGGATTAAGTTTTTTTAGATGCTAGTGAAAATTCTACACTCAGACTTCAGTGGGAGTTAGGGAGTAGAGATGGGCATGAAACGGAAAAAAAACAAACCATGCGGTTCATGGTTCATTGTATTTCACGAACCATGAACTTTCATGAACCTGCCCTGGTTCGCGAAAGCTGCATATCCAGGTCAGCAAATCATCACTTCCGGGCCAGCAGAAGGCCACTTCCGGGTCAGCAGAAGGTCTGCAGGAAGTCTATCACCTGTTGCCTAGGAAACTTATTGATTGGCGCCAGGCTGTCTGCAGTGACGAACCAAAAAACGAACCAAACAAACTAACCTAAAGTTCATGATGATTCATCAGAAATGGGCTCAGATGAACCGCTGGTTCATGAACCACGAACCAGCCTGGTTCATCACAAACTTTGGTTTGTATTTCGGTTCGTGCCCATCTGTGTTAGGGAGCTACAGTTTCACTGTGTATCTTGTTACAAATTCCTCTTTCTCCATAATGATAGGTTATCTGGAATCTTGTTCTTCCAGCCGATAAGATGTCATTACTTTTCAATATCATGTGGAATGAGTAAAACAACCTGTGCTTAAATAGCGGTCTTGGTTCTGGTCTGATTCATAGTCACAAATGTCTATTTTCACTTAGCCCATTAGAGCAATGACACAAAAAGCCGGCATGAGTGAATGCTCAAAGACAAAGAGATTAGTGGCAGGAGCTGCTGCTTTTTGTTAAACCTTTTAATGGTTGCAGGAAAGCAAAAAACAAAAAACCAAAGTGAGTGCTTTATGACCAGTTGGGCCCCTTTTAAATACTGTACAGCTGAAGGAGAATAGGGCATGGTAATTTGGCAACAGGGCTGTCATTTCAGTACCCTTGAAAACTTTCTAATGTATCCATAATGGCTATAATGACATAATGCATCATACTCGCACATGGAGTGGGTAGCCCCTTCCTCGATTTCTCTCAACAGGGGACTTTGAATTGAATAGCAAAGAAAAATCCTTGGGCTTGAATGGCGTCATTTTTGTCCGCCAGCACTGCAAATGGTATTTCTCATTTGTCTTACTCAAAGTTCTTTTTTCCCCTTTCCCTTCACCTTTCTTTTGATTTCCTTCCCTTATTACAAGAACCTCTTGTAGCTGTGGCCTAAATGCATCCAAATGTCTATTATTTGATTTATGATTAAAGTATAGCTCGGGTAACTGTTTAAATATTTACGTTCTTTGTGTTTGCTATTAAATGAATGCCAAAATCAGAAATATTAAGATGTTTCCTTGTTTGATTGGTTATTTATTTAAACATTTTCATCTATTTTTGAGTAAAAATAAAATTTAAACAAACCAGCTTTATTATAAAATCATAAACTACAATTGGTTGGGTTGGGTCCCATGCATTCTTCATGCCTGCCCAAGAAATCTTTCATTCAAGAGTTTCCCCTTACACATGAGACAGGAAGTACAATTTTTTCTGCTTCCTCTTCACTGCCACTGCCTGCATGGCATGGATTTTTATCCACAGAGATTCCCCCAACCCATGCCCTTGCCTTTTCAGTTCTCAGAGGTGGCATCTGAGAGAGGGATAATGTGGGAAAGGAGCACTTCTGCTAGGACTTTCTGATGGCTTGGCATACAATCCAATCCAATATGCCTTGCATCCAAAATAATAATTTCCTTTTAAAATATTTCTCTCTCTCCCGTCAAAACCTAAAACATCATCCCTGGTTATTGTGGAATATAAAAAACCCTCTCCTAGCCATTTGTTTAGTGACTCTCATCCTCCCATACTGGGCTGAGAGCACAGGGCAGCTTTCAGAGGCTGGAGCAGCAAGGGGTCTTATCTCAGCAGGAATTGTGCTGATCTCCAGATTTATGTTTCAGCCCAGTAAAATGGAAGCAAAATCAACTGGAAATGTTACTAAGACTCTCATAAGCACCCTAAGATTTTAGAACCTGCTTGATTTTGAATGAGCACGGGTGTGTCATCATTTCACACCCGGCTTAACCTTACTGCATCAAGTTGTTATGTTTTTAACAATGAGTTAGCGGTAGAATGCCATTCTACTAAGTCTGTACATTCTGAGAGAGATCCGCTTGCTTTACCATATCTTAGATCTCAGCTAAGCAGTTTAGCAATTCTTATCTTAATTGTTTTTCAGGAACTGAGTGACTGCAAAAAATATTTATTGAAAATACTTGTCAGCCAGCCTTTCTCCCAATGTATTAGAGATCCCCAACAAGAACAACCCTTCTGTTGAGATTTAGCAGCTCAGCCAAGAATTGTAAGGAGAAGATGCCCACAAGATTTGCTTGCTAGATCAGAGCAGGCCATTTGTGACACAGCTCACTTCTTTACGAAAGAACTGAGCTCTTTTGCAGAGCATTGACTTCTATGATCCTGTGAAGATTGGTTTTAAAAGGCTTTACATTCTCTAACTGAGCTTACCTTAATTTGGACAGCATTATTTAATGAACTGAACAGACAAAGGCAGTGTCAGGGGATGACATTGTAAAGTTAGATGAGAAGAAATAGATCTAAAAATCAGGTCCATTATTGGAGAGCCACTCTGACCTGGATGGGCCAGGCTAGCCTGATCTCATCAGATCTCAGAAGCTAATCATGGTCAGCCCTGGTTAGTATTTGATGGAAGACCACCAAGGAAGTTCAAAGTGGCTACTCACAGGCAGGAAGAGTCAGACAATGCCAACCAACTCTGATCATCTCTTGCCTTGGAAACCATATGTGCTCATCATAAGTCAGCTGCGACTTGAAGTTAGAGATGGGCACGAAACGGGGGAAAATGAAACGAGAGTTTCATGTTTCGTCACATTCCAACAATCATGAAATGTGAACTTCCACGAAATTGTCCCATTTCATGATACGATTAGTTAGTTTTGTGATTTGTCAGAACCTGGGGCACTTCAACGGCCCCCTTCATACCCAAAGATGCCAAACTTGTAGGGAGACTTCAGCAGGCTCTCTTCCACCCACCCTCCCAGTTTGGCCAAGATTGCAAACCATTGACCGGAACCCACAAAGCTAGGCCCCAGAGCCAGGCAGTGGCCCTGAGATTGGGCTTGGGTGGAGGGCTCCAAACCTACCACACAGACTCCTGCCCAGGCGGGAGAGGTGCACAAAATAAAACCAAAGGAAACAACAAGAGTGTGAGCCCTCAAAAGAGCTGAGAAATAATTAAGAAGAAACAAAGACAAGCAAAGAAAAAAATAAGAGAGGTCTCATTCAAACTAGGCCCCAGAGCCAGGCAAAGGCCTGAGACTAGGGTGAGGTGGAGGGGAAAAGGCACCCTCACCCAAAGACCTTCCCAGCAAGGACAAGTGAGGAAAATAAGAAAGAGGCTTTTCAGTCTCTTTTGAAGCAGCAGGAAATCCAGCCAAAAGCTCCCAACTCCACTCTCACTCCAAATCCCAGCAACATCCTCCCCTTCTCTCTGTATCTACTGGAACTAAAAGCGCGAGGCAGAGAGAGGTGCCTTATATAACAAACGCTCACTTAGAGCAGAACAGGAGGTCTGTGGTTGACAGACAGTCCTGCCTAACAGGGTTTGGAGGGATGAGATTGGTGTTCCTGAGGCTGCAGAAGGCCCATCTCCTCAGTTGCCTAGGGGATTAATCCTTCTGCTCCTCACTGTATAGGGAAGAATGGAAGCTCTCCAGTTGGCAAGAAGAGCTGCCTATCAAGGTTATGTGGGCTGATTGGAGTTTCCAATGGCAACAAAAGGTCTGCAGACATTCCGGGACTATGTGACACTGAGAGATCTCTGTCTTTTGGTGCTACACCTCTGAAGATGCCAGCCACAGCTGCTGGCGAAACGTCAGGAACTACAATGCCAAGACCACGGCAATACAGCCCGGAAAACCCACAACAACCATCGTTCTCCGGCCGTGAAAGCCTTCGACAATACATTCCGGGACTATGTTGCCTAGGGAATCAACGGATTGGCGCCAGCCTTTCTGGCATCACGAATTGTTCAGAAATCGAACAAATTGGGCAAAAAAGTCATGAATTTCATGAAAAACGCAGCCCCAAAAAACGCATTTCGCGAAACACAGATCGGCTTGATTCATCATGAAATTTGATTCATATTTCAATTCGTGCCCATGTTTACTTGAAGGCGCTTTATACATGTTGGAGAGCCAGCAGTTTGCCTGCTGAATCAAGCATATGGTCTTTTTTTTTTAAAATGAAGAACTATTGAATGTCTTTGGAGGGAGGGACTATTGCTCAATGGTAGAGCTTCTGCTTGGCATGCAGAAGGTCTCAGGTTCAGTTCACAGGATCTCCAGTTTAAAAAGGATCAGTAGGTGATAAGAAACACCCCTGCCTGAGATCCTGGAAAGCTACTGCCAGAATAGACAATACTGACCACGGTGGACTAAAGGTCTGATTCAGTCTAAGGCAGCTCGTGTGTTCATGAGAGGCTGAGCATGTTGCTCTGGTTTGCGGCCCACTTAATGTGCAATGTGGATGGGATTTACCTGGAAAACTTGGGAAGCATTAGATGATGCATTTTCACCTTAGGAACATGTTGCGTAAGGGGAAAGAAAAGGCAATTTTTAGTGACCTGTCAACTGCCTCTGTGGAAGATCTTCAGTGCAGCATTAACTATTGTGCAATATAAAGTCCCTCCGACCTTCTCCTCTCTCCTAATCACTTAGCTTGAAGTTGTCTTGAATTTCCAAGTAGCCAGAGGCTGTTGCCAAAACTGGCAGCTTAACATCAAAGCAGAGAAATCTCTTGCATGAGGTTGAGCTTATTCCTGATTAGTAAAATAAAGCAGTCAGGATACTAGTAAAGAAGGAAATCAATAGCCTAGCATCAAGCACACACAAAAAAAAGAGGACAGAAATAATCATGCTTTTCTAGGAAGTGATGTTGCACAGCCTATAATTTTATCCAGGGTTTTGATCCTCTTAGCAGTTTAATCTAACCTCTGTGCGCTTAAATGTTTCATTATCTCTTCAAAAATAATTGGGGGCTACACGCAGAAGTCCACGTACATAGAGTTCCTTGGGAGTCCCTCAGCTCATTGAAATGAAGGCAGTTTGACTGATGCTGGTCAGCCAGTATTGGGCCAGCAGCTAATAATAGAAGGCTCTACTGCTTAGCTAGGTGAGAATGTTAGCTGGGGGGAAATTAAACTGAACGATTTGGGATTTATGATTGGTAGTAAATTTCCCATTCTCATTTGTTTCCTGGTAAGAGAGACTGCAAAAGGGAGTTGGTTTTATAATTAAGATCTAGGGGGCTTCTTGACTTCTCCTAGACTTATTGTGGCTCTCCAATATCCCTAGAAATAGCTTTTCATGACCAAGGAGAGTGTTTTGTTTAGTGATGCATAAAGATAATAAATAATACTGACCAGTGCTTCAGCAGCTGTCACTCCTGCCTAGCCTGCAGCAAATAAATCAAGGTAGCTCAAAAGGAGTGTTTTTTTTTCTTTTTTTGGATAGACAAAAGAGTTTGCATAGGAAGAGAGACAAAAGGAATGGTTTCCTGGATGGACAGTGGAGCACTTTCTTTAACAGAGCAAAGGAGTGGCTATGCGTTATTGCATAAGGCAGAGAGGAGAAAGGACTGATCAGTGAATCTTTGCCATCAGCCAGTATAAGTTTCACAAAGAGGCATGACAAAAACTTCAGGGTGAACATAACCTCCTCGATCACCCTCAACTACATTTACAAGGAGCCCCGTATAGGATTGCCTTGTTGAGCCTTGCTGAAGGTCATCTCAAGCATAGAGCCAAACTGAGCAGCTTTGTGTCAGCACAGCCTATTAGACAATGCTTTCATTATCTCCAATGATAAAAGAAATTCACAACTATGACAACTATGACAACTATGACATGCTGGCCTGCTCACTCCCCCCACTGTGAGGTAGATTTTCCCTCCAAAACTGAAGAGGTTGTTTCCTGGGGCTGGGAAGCCTCTGGTATCTGTATCTGGGTGTAACTTAGAATCCCTTCAGTCCCACATTTTAAAAACATATATATTTGGTTTATATCCCAGCCCAAAATTAAGTAGGGGAAAAGTAGAGGCCCATGTTTTCTTTAAAATGAAATGACACTAGAGGCTAAGTAAAGTTCAAGAAGATAACAGCAAGTTTATTCAACAGGCAGGGTTGGTATGTAGGTAGGCAGAAAAAGGAAAGCTGAGGTAAATTTTGTTTGTTGAACAGAATACTTTACAGGTATTAGACACAATAGTCTTCTCAAAGCTTATTTTCAGTAGGTCCAGATCTTAGAAGTAAGAGATTGGTAGTTTCAGAAGTTACTTAAACAAGTTTCCTTTATAGATTTCACTTCACAGCTTAGGAGGCACTCGTTTCTTTTTGCTCCAGACCCAGGGTACTCCACAGAGCCAAAACCCTTTCCAGACACTGAGCAGGAATTATTCTTCTCCTAAAGGTATAACCCTATTCTCTTGGATGAAAGGGAGTCACCTTTTACTATACACTTCCTCTGCCAACCGCACACTCCCTGTTTTATCTTGTCTGAGTAAAATTAGTGCTGGCTTCCCCGCTTTAGTTCATCAACTAAAAGCTTTTCATAAACCTTAAGCTGTCCCAGTTAGGGCAACTTTTTCCTTCTTTTTCCCCGCACACAGAGGATTCTTTGTCTGCCCCTCCCTGGTTAGATTCCAAGCTTTGACTCTCTCCTCACAATCCTGTAAGCTCCAATTTGTTACCTTCTCAGTGGCCAAAGGGGTGGGGAGGCACGTCAATCATCCTTCCCTCAGGCAGTTGTTTTAACCCTTTACCTTCCACTCTCTGGATGCAGCATTTGGTAATCCTTGCATTTAAAACCCATTCTGTCACAACAACAAAAATTTCAATTTGAAGCAATGACATCACACAATTCAGCTGTTTTCCCTAAGTCTGTAAGAAGCAATAACAGTCTCACCCTCTGAACTATGCCCCCCTTGTACCATAAGTGCCCTGGGAAAGTGTGAGGAGAGGCATTTCTGTAGGAACATCTCCACTGTGAAACTCCTTTCTTTTAGGAGAATCAAAGTGGTCACCTGATCAATAATCCAATTATTTGTTTTTCCCCAGTGTCATCTCATATGTTCCCAAAAGCATTTGGGCAGGTGGGTCTCTTGTAGGAGTGTTTCTTTGTCTTAAAATCTAATAGACTCTGTGCTGTGCTTCAAAGTGTGGACTCCATTGTCTGTTATTCTGAGGCAAAGGAGCTCACAGTGATTACAGTAGCAATTTCCATCTTGAAATACCAGGATTTATGATGTCCCTAATAGCTTAGACATGGCACGTTCAAGCCCCTTGGAGTAATCATCCTCAAAAAAGCAGAAACCCGAATTGTAGTGAAACTTACCTTCTTATGGATATTCTGCAGGGAGCTGTTTCAAGGCCATGTTCTTTCATTTCTGTTTTAACTAGTAATTTCCTCTTTAAATATTTGCTTTACTCCAGTAAACTTTTCTTCCCAAGGTATTCTCTAGAGTATTGTAGAAAAATAAAATTACTATTTACACATAGGGATGATAAGAACAAGCCAGTTTTATGGCACTGTCTCATCAAGAGGAAGTAATATGGGGGGGGGTCACTGATGACTGCCCATTGTTGCTAGAAAAAATCTATGTGGATGACCATTTATGATTTAATGTATTCCATATACATTGTCAGAGTATGGAGAAGAAGAAATTATTAACATTAATAAAGTGAGAGGCATAATTACTGAAGGAAGGAAGGAAGGAAGGAAGGAAGGAAGGAAGGAAGGAAGGAAGGAAGGAAGGAAGGAAGGAAGGAAGGAAGGAAGGAAGGAAGGAAGGAAGGAAGGAAGGAAGGAAGGAAGAAAGAAAGAAAGAAAGAAAGAAAGAAAGAAAGAAAGAAAGAAAGAAAGAAAGAAAGAAAGAAAGAAAGAAAGAAAGAAAGAAAGAAAGAAAGAAAGAACGAACATGTGACTTGGACTGAACTTGTTGCTCAGAACTGAACAATTAGTGCCAACATTTTACAATAAGAAATTGAAAGTCTGTATCAAAGACCTTTCTATTATTTAGGAATTTTCTCTGCTTGCCTCCAGCTTGCATTAGCAATTCAGAGTTAGTATTCCAATTTCTAAATGGTAATGTATATGCCAGGTTGCTGTTGGGCTGATAATAAATGAAGGTTTTATGGGATGTGTGTTAATAGTACAAGGCATTATTTTCTTCAATGTATACGTAATGCCTTCCAATCAGGGTGCTGAATGGTTCAAGGTTAACAGTCAATCAGCGTATGTCTGATTGAAGCAGAACTGTCTTGATATTAAAGTGAATCAAAGTAGAAGGAGTTGGAAGTATAAGGTACTAGCTAAGCAATTTTTGAAACTTTGTTTTCTGAAAAAGGACTCCTCTATGGCACTAAGTTATTATTTCTGGGTTTCTTATGACAACCGATTGAATACGAAGGCAGAATAATGTACCTCAGCTCAATGGCCCAGAAACCAGCAGCAAAACAGAAAGTAATCTGAAGAAAGAGACCCTGAGAAAAAACTGTGTACTATTACTCAATGTGTTCTTTCAATGTTCTGAGAGAACCAGGAATTCAGAAAAAGGGCTCACATTAAGTTAAGGGCATCAAACACATTTTGGAAATCTGTCAGTTTTATTTGTGAAATGGGCACTCAACAAATACGATAACCTTGTAGAAGTAAAAAATCCCTCAAATTCAGTTTAGCTTTTTGTTTTGTTGCATTCTCAGGTTTTGAATCATAATAACAACTAAAAGTCAAGCAGAAAAAATCTCCAAAACATAGTTAAACTGAGCCTGAGTGAAAAGGGGTTCATAATTTTGTAATGAATACTTTGTGGCAATGCTAAAAAACATACTTCTCCATTTTGGCATTTTTTTGACACTCATTACAAAAATGTTCACTTCTCCTTAACATTTCCCTCAAAGATGCCATTAGTGTCAATGTCACATTGTTACGTCGTTCGGTTGTGCTTCAACTGACCTTGAATATTGCAGATTGAACCAGCATAGTTTAATTTTCCGTAAGTGCAATTTTTCAGACCAAGTGAGAGAGAGGTTTAGGCCTGTTACTAGGACTATTCACTACCCTAACTTTTATATATATATATGCTGCAGACTTTTCCACCTAAATCAGGTCCCCAAGGAACCAAAGATTTAAATATTAAAATATAAAGACATCAAACAGTGTTTAAGATATGTGTATACAGGGGTCATTTCATAGAAAAAGAGCTGGAGGAACGCATTAGCATAACTCATTAGCATATGCCATGCCCCTTGACATCCCCGGAAGTGTGTTATTAGCATAACTGATTTGCATATGACACACACCCTGACATCACCCATCCTGGCTGTTTTGGACCCAATCCTGGCCATTCAGGGCCGAAATTGGGCCCCAAATGGCAAAAAAGGGCTGAAAATGGTTTAAAAGGGGCCCCAAATGGTCAGGACTGGGCCACTACTGAGTTGGAGAGTGATCCACCACCTATCAGAGGCCCTATCCGGGCTGTTTCAGCCCCAATCCAGGCTGAAATGGGCCCAAAATGGCTGAGAGTCAGGTGGGTGGGGCCACCTGATATGTGACCTCTTTGGGGAACTGCCGAAACTGCGTTCCAGCACGTTCCCCCTCGAAATGAGCCCTGAGTGTATATAAAACATTTAAAAAATTCAATAAAAAATATAAGTGAGGAAACAAACAATACCAACAATCAGGATGGAGAGCTAATAAGTGTTGGTGGGGGAATATGAAACATTAAAAAAATCTTCACCCTCTGGCAGAAGACAATCCTAGAGGGGGACAGACAGCTCTTCCTAGGGAGGAAATTCCATGTTTTGGTGCCCCAACCAAGGAGGCTTTTTTCTCCAATTACCACACATCCAGAGGTGGAAGCACCTGAAGCAGGTCCTCTGAAGATGATTGGATTGGACAAGTAACTCCACATGTACACTGATGGGGTCTGAACTGGTAGGGACTAACCAGGGAAAAGAACTTGAGGTCGTATGAATAGCACCATGAAAATGTTAATTCTGTGTGCGGCAACAGTTACACATTTCATGCAATGGATTATCAGAAAAAGGACTGAGAACAGAATGCCTTATATTGGATCTCTGTATGTCTATGGAGTGACTACATTTGGAATTCTGTACAAACGTCTGTTTTTTCTGTCTCAGAAAGGATGCCCTAGAGCTGGAAAGCCATAGATGAGAGCAACTAAAATAACTATTAAGGGCCAGGAGAATAGGAATGTGTGCTTGACTATATCCAGTTTAAAAATAGACCATAAAAATACCGTACCAGTATTTTCAAGGTATATTTGGGAATCCAGATTGATGTCTCGGATTCTCAGATATACCATATTCCTATCCCAATTAATCCCCAAAATATTCAGAAATAACTGAGGCTGCCATGTTTAAGGTCGCAGCAGCTTGTTTTTCTTGGCAAAAGGAGGGAGGAGGCTTTCACAGGTGAATAGCATTGCACATTAGGGGGAGCTCAAGTGTCTGTCCAATCACAGTGGTTCTCTTATAGCCCACCAGCTGGCCTCCTGGCTGGAGATTCAAGGTGGTACATTTTGGAGTGCGAGCTTTTGGCTGCTCTGTGCCTTACTTCTGCTTCCTGCAGGCAGGCAGGTTGGTTCTGTGATTCACTGGTTTGGCATTGGTTCTGTTGGGCTCTCTTGGTTATTTTTGCATTGGGAGATTTTTGCTCAGTGGTTGCTCTTGTGTGTTTGGCTAAGGCTTCTGTGCTCTGGAGAAAGCTTTAGTTTTTTCCTGTAGGAAATAATGGACAGTAGTTGTTCAGGGGCCTGTAGAATTGAAGCCCTTGACCAAATCTATTTGAAACTTGGAAGGGAGGGTCTTTAGAGGACAGGCAGCCCTCACTGCACTGCAATGTTGGTGTAATTTGCATGAGAAACAGCTCTCCAGCCCCTGGAAAGCTTCTGGATCTGAATACAAAACTGGTATGAGAGGACCTGAATATTGGAAATACCAATATTTCTGGCCTTAATAAGACTCAAATCTGAAAAAAAAAATCAAGTGCACTTCCCTATTGGTGAATTCTCCTTAGGAGAAAATGAGTTTGAGGCTTTTTAATTCAGAGGAAAAATACTAATGGGAGAAGATGATAGAGGTTTATAAAAATTAAGCATGGTATGGAGAACGTAGATAGAGTGAATCTTTCAGTAAATTCAGGACAGAAAAACAGAAGCCATTCTTAAGTGCATAATTAAGTATGGAATTTACTACCAACTGATGGGGAGTGAGGGTTTGGAGTCAGAGACGTTGGTTTCCATGCCGTGCTTCTGGAATTCCTGGATGCATCTAGTTGGCAAGCAATATGCTGAACTAGATGGACCCACCTTTGGTTTGATCCAGAATAGGTTTTCACGGGCTCTTAGGTTCATATTGGGAAGGCAGTGGGAGCATAGGAGGCAGCTAAACCAATATGGGAGCCATAGAGAAAAGGCTGTGGCCGGGCAAAGCCTGAAGCTTTAGAACATTAGAGCCAGCCCATTAGGAGAAGGATCCCCCCCCATGGCTGCCTTGTGGGTTCTGAGTCAGCCCAGAGGCTGAGGACAACATTACTCATTTTTCTTTTACTCTGCAGTGCTGCAGGAGGTATGAAAAAAGGAGAAACTCAGTATGGGTCTCAGGTGATATTCCTAGTTTACAAAAATATCGAAGTTATGCTTATAAATGTGTTGCATAATGACCAAATCCTTGAAGAATGCAATCTTATTAAATGTCTGGTGCCTATTTGCCATATATCAAAATTCCACATACATACCCATCCTATGACAATGGTGGGTAAAAACTAACACTTGCATGTACTATCCGGGTCTTAATTTTATTAGGCTCCTTATTCATAGCAAAGCAAACTGGATCCAGGCTCTCGTGTCACAAGTAGTTTAGAATATATCTAAGCAGGCTTTTATCTGAGCCTTTGACTCAGCAGTGATTGAAATTAGTTGTCCTGGAATTTTTCTGTAGTTCAGGATGGTAGCTGTTAATTGGATAGAGAAGCTGCTGTTGTACAAATCAAAAGTTAGGTAATCACCAGATAGCCCAGGTCTCAGTGTTATCTTAACTCTCTGCATTATCTTCTGGAGAAAATGCCTGGTTTACTGTGATGTGAAACCAATTTGCTTGTGATAAGAGTGATATTAGCAGTCAATACCACTTTACGGCTGCCTCATTAATCAGACTGCAAAGCTAAGCCATGCGATAGGGAAAATATTGACTGTTTTTCCACAGATCTAGTGAAACAACTGCCTTCCTGTTCAATACATGAACCTTCAGCAAATGAGATTTCCTTTAAATCAGTACTAGCTAAGAAAGTCCTCCATGTATCTGTATCGAGTGATTTCAACACTTGGAATTATACAGAAAACTGCACGTTGCAGAATAGTCTAGCGGCTATCGGTGGTGTATTTTACCGCTGTATTCTTTCCATTGCTGACCTTCAGTGGATATGGGATGTTGTGCACCTAAAAAGCATAGTTTACTTCTTTTGGTTTTTAAGTCCTGTTTTGCAGCTAATACTTGTCTTATCATTATTTCAGACTAAGCGGGGATACGTTTTAGGCCTGATAATAATTCTGTCCAGTGAGTAGGCTAGGTTGCAGTTCCCCTTTGACAAACAAACCATTTGTCATTTTGATTTGGAATTCTTGCTTTTCAAAGAGGACCAATAAATAAACCTGTAGTCAACAAATATAAAAGGGAATGATATTCACAACCCAAAGGAAACAAATTACAGAGTAAGGTCAAGAAGAAAAATAAAGGAATAGTGACGGGAAGGCCTTCCAAGGAATGCCTATCAAAAAATCTCCCAGTCACCATTTTGCCAAACAAGGCACCACATCTTGTCTTTTCCCTTCGCTTTTGTCATCTCTCTTCTCCAAGTGGGATCTCTCCTACTGGCATAGATAAAACTTCTAAGCCCTTTTCCTTCCATTAATATATTATGATTTATTTATTAAAACATTTATAACAAGATGGCTTACAAAAAACATTATACATTAAAACACAATAGAAGAATTAAAAAAAACCCTGAATGTCCCTCCCCTCAAAATGGCTGCTGTTCATAGCCCATCAAAAGGCAAGTCTTCTAGCAACTGCTGAAGATTTCCAATGAGGGGGCTCACTTTGTCTTTTCAGGAATCCCACTGAGGAGTCACAATGGAACAGGCCCAGGCTCTGGTCGATGCCAGATGGGGCCACCCTAACTGGGGAAAGCCAGCAAGTGGCACCCTGTAGACCTCAGTTGGTGCATAGGAACATATGGAAGGAGATGGTCCTCCAGACATGTGGGCCCCAGGCCATAAAGGGCTGTAAAGATCATAACCAGCTCCTTGAATTGAACCTGGAAGCAAACCAGCAGCCAGTGTAGTGGTTTCAAAGTAGGTAACTTTGGCTAGCTCCTGATTATAATTCTGGACAAACTGCAGTTTCCAGCTTGTCTTCATGAGCACATTGGGATCCCATTCCCCCAGTGGAGGCAGGGGATTCCCCCACTTTCACCCTCTGCCCCTTGGCACCATTCACCTGGCCGTGGGGGAGAAAGGTACCTCCCAGACATGATCCCAGGGCGGCGTGACAAATTCACGCCTGAGAGTGATGTCATCACACCGCCTTGAGAGCACTCCCGTGCTTCATAGTGGGCCAATTTGGACCCCAAATGGGCTGAATTGGGCCCGTTTGAGGCCCAAGTCATCCTGCTGTGAAGTGTGCACAAACTTCTGCACCTGCGCACTGATGGCACCAAAAGTGACATCACCAGAAATTGTCATTGTGCAGCTACGGGCCATGCACACTGTGCACGTGTGAGTAGAGCATGAAGATAGCAAGAAGGAGGTAAGAGCCAGGTCTTCTACTCTCCCACCAGGAGGGTAAGGGGACCTGGCAATCCCCTGAGCACAGCAATGTAGAACATGCTACAATAATACAATGGCAAGGTTACAAAAGCATGCATCAAAATAGCTGGATTGGAGGATTCTAAGAAAAGAGAGAGTTGGCAAATGCAGTGCAGCTGATGGAAGGCTCTCTTGGCCACTGTACAATCTGCTTTTCAAACAGCAGGGCAGGATCCATGAGTGTTCCCAAGCAACCTGCTCTGCAAAAGCGAACCCACTCCATTCAGGTCACATGTATCCAATCCCTCCAGAACATCAGTCTCCCCAACAGCATCACTTCTGTCATGACTAGAGATGGGCACGAACAGAAAAAAACCAATGAACATGATGTTCGTTGTTCATTGCCATTCACAAACAGGGACTCACAAACAATCACGAACATGGCCCTGTTCACGAACATTTTTGTGGTTGGCTGTTCATGGGGGCCTGCAGGCTCTCCTCCAGTCATCATCCAAGTCAAGATCCCTACTGCACCACTCCCAGAAACCTGACCTGAGCAGGCAGCAGGAAAGGTACCAATAATAAATAATAGCTTGGCCCAGAGCCTGGCAGCAGCCCTGGAACTTGAAGGGGTAGATCTCTATCCCACCATACACAAAGAAAATCCAAGCTCCAATGCACTTTCTCTATCAAAATGCCAACAGCACCTGTCTCTCCACTGTCTTCAAAGTCAGAGCTGGGAGCCCCCCTCCCCTCTGGTCTTTGCTCCCTTGTTGTAACAAATGTGGAGCACCACACTTGAAAGGAAGACCTGCCTATCAAGCCAAATTGGGCTTAGATTGGGGTTTCCAGGGCAACAGCAGGAGTTCAGACAGAATTCAGACAATCCCTGCCTGAGTTGCCAAGGGAATTGATTGCAGGTGCCAGACTGTCTGGCTTGACAAACAGCAACAAACAGCAACGAATGAGGCTTGCAACAACCACCTGTTCGTTTAGAATGGGGCCTCACGAACAGCTTGTTCGTGAACAGCAGATTGGGCTGTTCGTGGCTTTTTTGTTCATATTGCTGTCCGTGCCCATCTCTAGTCATGATTGTCTTGACCTTTAAGCAAGAATGAGGCAGGAATATGAATAACCTCCAGGGCAGCCTGTGTTAAGCTGAAGCCCTCCAGTTTGGCTTGGTCTGTTTGAATGAGAATTTGAGCGGCTTTATTCTATTGTAAGATGCCTTGAGAAACTTGCTAGAGAGATGGCATAGAAATGTTATAAATACTCTATTACTTTCAGCCGCTTAGACATGAACATTTCCTGAGGAGATCCTGGAGACTTTTTGATTGTTTCTGTTTGTTTCTGCATATAATGGAACATTTGGTTTCATTCTTTGCATGCGCGCCTACGTGTGCACACACATACACACTGAAGTTTTCGTTTAGTCCACGTATGGCCACCTCAGCTACAACCGTTAGCCAGGTCTAGAGAGATGCATTCTGCAGGAGGCTTTTCAAAACTTAATATGCAAGCGAAATATGTTGAAGATACATCAATTTGTAATTGCTTCCTCCCAGAGGCAGCTCAGACATGCACTGTAGACAGGTTTCTTTGCAGTAGCAATTACAGGTACCATAAAATTAATGAAAAAATGTGTGTCCGCTTTAATATCTTTCTCCAGTCACACAGGACACATTTGAGGTTTTCCAAAGAATTCCCAGTGCAGTACATAAGCTTCTTAAGTACTTTAAAGAGTCTTTGTGGCTGTAATGTAAAAACCTGAAGCAGGGAAAGGCATTTTTTAAAGAGGCATTGGTCCTTGTTTCTGAAAACATTTTAAGAGAGTCAGGATATGTTTTGCCTTTTCTACTCACTCGGCTGCCACAGGAATGCTTTGAGCCAAGCATGTACCTCTCCCAGCCTTGGCTAACCTGAGAAGTGAAGATGTCTAAAGACCTATTTGTAAAGCCTTCATGTCTGTGGAAGAGGGGAGTGTGAAAGTAGAAGCAAAGCTGCTTTCAGCTCTCCATCTTTCCCCTTGGCATTCTCTGTTCCTCCTCCAGCCTCATCTTTCCCATCCTTCAGATCTAAAGTTGCTACGTCAGGGCACGTGTAGCAACTGGCGGAACATTGTGGGGGGTGGCGTTGCATATTTGATGACATCACTTTTGGGGGAAACCCAGAAGCAATAGCAGTAGCTCTAGGAATCACAGGAAACCACAGAGTTTTTGGAAATGCTACGGTAAAACCATAGTTTTCAGAAATTCCTAGGGCTACTGCCATCAAGTTTTCCCCAGAAGAGACGCCATTATTCTTTGGACTCCAGTGAGTTTTTAAAAATTTTCCGACTACAATCTCTTGGAGCAATGATGGAGTATGCGAGCTCAGGGCAGGGGATCTGCCACCCCAAATGGGGGCTTGACAGCCCTATTCAGACCACTGGTAATTTTGCCTCCTTTGTTGCCCCCTGCTTCTACTGCATCTATCCTTTTTCTTTGGTGTTATATTTGCTGTTAATCTTTGTAAGACAGTTTAAATTTCAATTTTGCAAAACAAAAAATTACAGTAACAAAAATAGTATCTGATCAATGCTGGTGTTGCTCACACACAGGGCTTTTTTCTGGGAAAAGAGGTAGTGGAACTCAGTGGTGGAACTCAAGACCACACAATAACATCACTTTGGGTCAGCTGGAACAAGGGGGCAGTTTTTTAAAGTTTAAATCACCCTCAGCAAAAATGGTCACATGACTGGTGGCCCCGTCCCCTGATCTCCAGACAGAGGGGAGTTTAGATTGCCCTCTTCACCGCTCAGCGGCGCGGAGGGCAATCTAAACTCCCCTCTGTCTGGAGATCAGGGGCAGGGCCACCAGTCATGTAACCATTTTTAAGAGGTGCCGGAACTCCTTTCCACCACATTCCCGCTGAAAAAAAGCCCTGCTCACACAACAGAAAGAATCATTAATTTTTTGGGTGGAACTGCCCACACATAACAAAGTAGTGGGATGAGATTCTATCATCCCCCATGCCCCGCTGTGGAGTGCTCCCATGCCCCACAATGGGTCCATTTGGGGCTGAATCGGGCCGTGGGTGGGATGGTTCAGCCCTTGGGTGAGCACGGGAGCACACCCTTCTTCCTGCTTCTTCCTGGAAGTCTCTCTCTCGCAGTTTAGTAAGCTAGTTAGTATCTATTCTATTTCTCTGCTTGTAGTTCCTGAATAAACTCTCTTTGTTCGCTCCTTAATCAGACTCAAGATCATTCCTAAAATACGGGGAGGGACCTCAGAAGCATAGAATGCCATACAGTTCGCCCTCCAAAGTAGACATTTTCTTCAAGAAAACTGATTTCAGTGGCCTGGAGATCAGCTCTAATTCCAGGAGATCTCCAGCCACCACCTGGAGGATGGCAAAACAAAAAATGTTTCAGAAAAGAGGAATTTGATGTTCTGGGAAAGGGGCAAGTGCAATTGATTTGGCAGAAAGCTTGCTGCCCTACTATCCCGTTGTATCCCTGCACTCGGATGAAATCAGGATTTTAGTTAGTGGCCCAGAATAGCACCAGAACCTTCAGAACAAAGCACTGTGCTCGTGTACCTTTGCATTGCAAAAGCAATTAGCAGGATATGTATAAAAATACATAAAATCTCTATTCAGACCCTGTAGAGAGAGACACCCTTCCATAATGTAGTTCAAACACAGGATGACCTTTTCTTTATTGCTTTTTTTCCCCGTTATAAACTTTTCTGTGCATTGATTGTGGAAAAGCTGTAAACACTTCTTTAAAAACAAAGAGAATATGATACAGGGCGATTCTCAGTTGGGTTACTTGACAGAGGTAGCTTCCATAAAGCCTCAGAGTAAGAAATGGCCAGACACTGAATGCAAATGCTGCCTTTATCCCCTCCCTCCCTTCTTAAGCTTGTCAGCTTCCAGGTGGAACCTGGAGCTTTGAAATTATAACTGATCTCCAGACAACAGAGATCTGTTCCCCTGGAGGAAATGGAAGCTTTAAATGGTCCCTTCTGAGTTCCTTCCCTTCCCCAAACTCCTTCCTCCCTAGGCTCCACCCCTAAATCTCCAGGTATATGCTAAGATGGAGTTGACCACCCTGTCTCCTTCCTACCTTTTGTTCTGGTCTTGTGAGGCCTCAAAATGTGTCCTAGGCCGTTTCCAGACGGCTTACCTGCACCCGGAACATTGCACCACGTTTCGGATCGTGCCGGGGAAAACGCGAAATACCGCGTTTTCTCGCACAAGTTTTGCGCGACGTCGCGCAAAACTCGCGTGAGAAAATGCTATATTTCACGTTTTCCCTGGCACGATCCGAAACGTGGTGCGACGTCCCGGGTGCAGGTAAGCCGTCTGGAAACAGCCCTAGTCACGCTCCATGAAGAAAAATGTCACACTAAAATAATTACTGAAACGAGGGAGAAAAAAGAAACTGTTTTGTTTTTTCTGGGCAATGGGATGGGGATGAGCGATCATACACCAAAGACTTATTATTTTGTATCTAGAAAACATCCCTGTCAGAGTGTATACATTCTTGCGGCCTTCACTGCCGTCTTGTGGTGGCAGTGCAAAAAAAAATGCTCAGATGGCTTCTTGGAGACCTCACGCAGGGTTGGGGAGAGGCTACCGTATTCATATTTACCCACAACAAGTGTTTTAGGCTGGATTCGGACACACACCCCACCACCACCACCATCATTAGGTACACAAGGTGTGCCATGGCGAACAGTGTCTTGTGATTCGTCTATATTTTTTAAAAAGTGTTTGCATGACTTCAGAAAGGAAAGCGTTAAAAAGTTAAGCCATCTGTTATTTTCATTACAAAAAAGCCCTCTACAATTAGTGTCTTGTTCATCTTTTTTTTTTAAAAAAAAATAGGAACTATTATGCAAATACTCTACAATTTGGTTTCAAATGCTCTTTGTGCTCTGATGAGCAATTTTCTTTAATACAAACCCAGCCTCCTTGCCAGGACTTTTTCCCCCTGTGTAATTCCCCCCTTCCCTCCTCTTTTTTTGAGGGTGGGGAGGGAAGGGAAGGGTGGTGGTTTCTTCATTGTGCTGACAGAAAGTTCTTCAGATACTTTTGCCAAGAGTTGTGGTGGTACCATTATGATTATTCTTTTAACTTGTCAGGAATTTTTAGAGAAGTATATTGAAAAAAGTAGCTTTTAAAAATCCACTCTGTATTGTCAGTGAAGAGGTGTGCTCAGGGAACCAGAGTGCTTGGAGACATACATGGGAATGAAGAATGCTTCCATTTTTTCCCTGGCAGGAACTGTCCCCACAAATAGGTCCATTGTTCGTATGACAGAAAAAAGAACTACATGTTGTTATTTATGCCCATTTTCTGTAAACGTGTCCCAGACTTTTGGGTGGAGGGATACACCCTGGATATAGTTTGGAGTACATATTATCCATATGGAAGTATAGATTTCAACGTGTATAAAAGAGACCCAGTTTGGTGTAGTGGTTAAGAGGGTGGGAATCTAATCTGGAGAACTGGGTTTGATTCCCCACTCCTCCCCTTGAAGCCAGCTGGGTGACCTGGGGTCAGTCAATTAAGAGCAGCAGGACTCTAATCTGGAGAGCCAGGTTTGATTCCCCACAACTCCACTTGAAGCCAGCTGGGTGACCTGGGGTCAGTCAATTAAGAGCAGCAAGACTCTAATCTGGAGAGCCAGGTTTGATTCCTCACTCCTCCACTTGAAGCCAGCTGGGTGACCTGGGGTCAGTCACAGCTCTCTCAAAGCTCTCTCAGCCGCACCCAACTCACAGGGTGTTTTGTTGTGGGGATAATTAATGACATACTTTGTAAACCACTCTGAGTGAATGCTAAGTCATCAAGAAGGGTGGTATATAAATTGAATGTTATGATTATATTATTATTACATATAAAAATGTGTCGTTCTGCAGAAACAGAACCCCTCTAAATGCACAGTGGCAAAAAGGAGCTCTGGGGTTTTTCTCTTTTGCAGGCCTGACTGAACGCACAGGGCAGGCGTCACAGCTAGAAAAGTGAATCATGATTCAGTTGTCTGTTTTGCCCCTTCATGGCTGCTCAGAGCAGCCCACAGTTCGCAAGGCAGTCTTTCAGTCTGCAACCAAAAATATTGCGGGTGTTGATCTAGCAAAAGTTTAGCTCTTTGGATCTCATTGGAGAGACATAAGCACACACTTAGTGCTCCTGTTAAAAAGAATGGGGCCTAAACATGCGTGGACCAGATGCTGTACAGGTAAGCTAGGAAGCAGAAAGTTTGTGCATTTATCGTGTCTCTAAGAAGTAAGATTTGAAAGCCCCGAACATTTAATGCTGAGGGAGGCAAACTGCCCTTCCCAATTTCAAAATGCTCTTTAGTCAAATCTCAGGTGAAGAAGTCTTTGATCAAATACAATGCTTGGTGTCTGGGTCAGTCAGAAGGCAGCATCTTTCTGCCCAAGCTAGCCTTACACGATCCCCTGGCACACAGTAACCCTATTCATGTGTCACAGTGGACGTACACACATTCTGCCTGTACATGCATACATCTGTTTGTAAGAAAGAGCCAGTGCATGTTCAATTTATAAATAAGCCAGCACCACCCAGTGCTGTTAGCTGGACAACAAGGGAAGAAATTGCAGAAATGGTGGGGAGAGTGTAGGCCCTTGCCAGCAACATTGTCATGTTGCCAGTGATGTGCTGACATCACTTTCTCTATGGTCGGAAGTGACATCATAACATTGCTGAGTGGAGCCCAGGTATTTGGGCAAAACCCATAGAGTTTTTGCCCAAATACCAAATCAGTTCTGGTAGGCCAGTGATGTGATGATGTCACTTCCAGAAGTGACATCAGCATGTCATCAGCAACGTCTATAAATCACTGACAAGCATGCCCAGCAGCCAGTAAATCCCATCCCTTACCCCTGCCCCCCTCCTTACACACACTGGTTACCGGGGGGACCTGGAAACCCTAAACCAGGGACTAGTACCTGGATAAATGTGAGAATTGTGTCATATATTCAGTGTTACATGCATTGAATGTAACATGAGAATTACTCAATACACATATTAATAAAAATCAAGTTATGGGTGCCCAACTTGACTTGCAGTTGCAATCCATTTGGCTTGCGAGAGCTGAAGTGAGAGAGAAGGTTCTTCAGTCTCCATTTTTGTGCTGTTTTTGTCAGCAGAAATGTCTGCAGGTGTAGTTCAAAGAAGGGGAAAATAGATCCTGCTTGCGGTTGTTTCTCTTGGCAAAAAAGGCATGGGAGGAAGCATGAAGCCCTCCTCCCCCCTCGTCGTACTCCTGAGTCAAATGGAGTAATGGAAACCTTTGGAGGAGAGTTCCTTTGATCACACATGTGATTACAAGTCATGTTGGGCAGACGTGACCCAACTCATGCACACATGTTATCTATTTTGGCTAGAGAAATTCTCTTAATTAATAAGTCCCTGAAAGCCAACAGCCCATTTCTTTCTCTCCTTTTTAGGAATGGAGAATCAGTTAATAATTGGATCCATTTTGATCAAAGAGAAATTTGTAGAGAGGAGGGGCAGGTAGGGTGGCTCTGCAAAATGTCACAGTTTCACTCTGTAGAAGCTCAGAGGCAGGCCATGTCTTCTCAAACCTTCTGATCCTCTTGGTAGTGCTTGTTGTATCACAAAAAATAACTGCAAGGGCTGAAGTTACAAAAGGGTGCGATGATTTTTCATCAAAGATAAATGAACGAGCAATCCCTCTTTTAAAAGAAAAAAAAGGAGGCCTCAATGGCTATACCTAAAAAAGTGAATTTCAGAAATTCCCCTCCCCAAAACAATGTTAATTTTGGAGTACAGGAAGATCCCTGCAAATGAACACCAAGTGTGAGATTTGAATGCCGTTTTAAGCCTGTGACCTCCTTGTGTTTTAGGAAGCTCTTATAATGGCGAGCATGGATCATCCCCACTTGGTACGGCTCCTGGGCGTTTGCTTGAGCCCGACGATCCAGCTGGTCACGCAGCTGATGCCCTATGGCTGCCTCCTGGACTACGTTCATGAGCATAAGGATAACATTGGCTCCCAGCTGTTGCTGAACTGGTGTGTCCAGATAGCCAAGGTAAGTGCTTCCGAGTAGGACTTATCTTTACAAACGGGACTTACGAATGCTGTGAATTCCAAACGTTTTGAGAATTCCTCCTGTTGAGATCTTTGAATATGTTCTGTATATCTCTTATGCAAGAATAATTTTTGCATTCTTTTAATTTATGGACTACATAAACACACACAGGGATGATGGTGGCATTCTACGTTCTCTTCTGTTTCTCTTGATAGTTTATTTAAATTACATTTAAGTATTTCTGCTGAGAACGGCACTCTCTTTTTTAGTTTGCAGTTTCGCTATGCCTGTTGCTTGAAATCAAATTTGGAATATGCTTAGAAATCACTTTCTGAACTTTGAAAATAAAACTGAATTTAAATGGATTTTTTTGCACTAATTCAGCATCTGCACAAATGACCAAGATAAAAACCAAAATGAATGCTAAATGTTTTCCGTAATTTGGCAGCAGTAGTGCTTTCCCAAAAAATCATGCAGAATAATCAAAAGTTTGTTAATAGCTTTTGTGACTTCGTACTTTGTGGTTTGATGAAAACTTCTATCCACTTTGGGTCTCATTCATATTTTGATGTCTAAAGCATATACTCTTTCATGTAGTCTGTGGAGGAAAATCACACAGGGAAAGGAGTCAGTGTCTGCATCATACTCTGTGATATGTAACTGTTTTATGGCTCCTGGATGTCTTTTCCCTAAAATCTGATACAGCATTAAAGATGTTCGCTTGGCCCGGCCAATTTGCCATCCACCAAACTGAATGGCAGCCATCCAGAGATGTCCATAAACCATCAGCTTTTGCTGCCTATCCTATAAAAATGGCCATGCTCAAATATATGTTAATAGAGGGTAACATTGGCTTGGAGACCAAGGCCATTTCCACACGTCCTGAAAGGTGCCTTTTATGAGAATGCAATTTCCCACACTTTCTTACATCCCTGAAAAGATACCGAAAAAACGAAGCCAAACAGCCTGCTACTGCTTTGAAATCGGAGACGTGCAGAGTGAAGGAGAAAAGCCGCTAGAGTTCGGTGAGTGGGCTGTCCCTTTAAGGACATGTGGAAACAGCCCCAAAGCGGTTCTGGCCTGGCTGTGAGAGCTGCTCCCTGCCCCCATCTTCCTTCAAGCCATGCTAAATTGACTGCTTCACAGTCAGAATGCAACTACCTTGTGATCTTTCGTTAGATCCACTCAATCTTTTTCACAAACAGCCTTACATCTATTAGGACATGTTTTAGGTGCAGGTACAAGAAAATAAGTGTAACAGCAAACACATGGCTATACAAATCCATCTTTATACGCCATTTATACAAATTCACTTTGCTGTATTTACACGGTATGCCCTCCCTAAGCATCTGTTAGAATTGGCCTTAGGAAATATTAAACCAAGCCTTTAAAAAAAAAACCAATTTTGGGATAGTGGCAGAAGATGAGGAGGAATTACCAATAGTTTAGCACTGATCAGTTCTTTCTTCTTGAAAAAGAAGGGAGCCCGTGTGTAAGATTAAATGATGATAACTCTTTGGGAGAGGGAGGGGAAACCTCTTGAATAACCCAGTTTATTACTGAGATGGAGAAGAAATGTTTAATTAATCTGTCTTTCTCATTACTGCCGTAGTTATCTGACCAATGTATTGCCATGTGAAGTTACCCTGTTTGACTCTTTGTAAGGGAAACATTAGCAGCATCTGTTTCCTTCAAAACTGCATTATGGATATCAGACAGTGCTACCTCTCTAGTGCTTCACAGTATTAACTTGCCAAGATCCGGTTCTTCCAAGCTGTTTGTTTTGCATAGCCATTGCATGTTTCCATAGCCTGCCTTTTTGGAAGTGAGGAGGACTCCTAGCTTGCAGCAGGGCTGCGAGAGAGGTTATTTCATGACGTTATCCATTGTGCTGCTACTCGCTGTGGGTCAATGCCATTGCAAATTGGTAACTATGGGATAATGTTTGTCTTGCAACCAGCAACATGGAAGCAGATGGAAATGCTTCTGTGAAATAGTGGATCTGCGTGGCAACCGTAATGAGTGAGAACTGCTCATTATATAGCACCTCCTGACAGCGTAGAAAAATCTGCTATCAGTTCTGTGCTGTCTTGATAGTGGCTGATGGTGGATTAACATGCTCCAGGTCAAGGAGGATTTTAACCAAATGTTGTGGCCAACTTGGCTTGATCCAAAAGTCTGGGTTTCTTTTTGGTGACTCCCACTACAACTGCACAGTCTAGACACAGCTTTCTCACCGCGTCTGCTTTCTGTAGACCCAGATCTCAGTTTCAAGTTCTCAGCAGATAGGAAGCAAATGGAACAAGCAGCCATGCATACCGTACATATTGAATCGGAGGATGAGACAGCCTGACCTCATGGGTTCAATCCAACTAAGGGAGAGGGAATCCTCTTAAAACCACCCAAAAAACTTTGCCACTTGGGACCGGCTTGGGCAAAAGTCATATGGGATAGAAGCAGTAGTAAGGAGATTTGGGTAGTAGTAAGGCAGATATTTTGATCATGACTCCTGCTGGGCAGTGCATGGACTCAGAATCTAATCTAATCTAATATATAATATAATAAATCTGCTGAAAAAGAGCCCGAGGAACCAAAAACATCACCTAAGGAAGAGCAGGGAAGTCAGGGAGACACGTGCACTGTAGCAGTCGACCTCGAGGAGCCTGCTGTTAAGACTCAACCACCAGAACCTGCAGCTGCCTTCCCAGATCCTGGGACAGTCATACATCAACCATGCCGGAGCAGGGCCCAGACCACTAGCCATATAGGATTCTCCCCCACCTGCCAAGAACAGCGGAGACAGTGCGCTTGCACAGATGCAGCTGAAGTAAGACACAGTGGCAGGTTAGCAGTCCATGATCCAACCAGGGAGCCAGACCTTTGCTGCAGCTGACTTCATTCCCTGCAGGATTCTGGCCCCATCAGGACCTAGCCAAGTGAATCCCAGAAGCTTCCTTCAGAATTGCTCCTGCTCTTTTCTCCCAGCCTCTTAAAGCTGAGAGCAAGGAAGGGCGCTTTGCTGGATCAACTAGTGGGCAAGCCTTGAGTGTCAAATCTTGTGGATCTGTAGACGGAAGGGTAAGTCCTTGGTGCAGAGGAGCCCAGTGGGCTGAGAAGTCTGACACCAGAGCAGAGACAGAGCAACAAAGCTGGCCGAATCTGGCCCCATTGGGACTGAGGTACTAGGAAGAAAGTTGAAATAGATCACGTGATTCACTGGATGCAGTGCAGGTATGTAACTTGCAGTGAAATCCAAAGCAGAGTTATTCCACTCTAAGCCCATTGAAACCATTGAGTTTAGAACAGAGTAATTTGGCTTAGGATTTCACTGTTGGTCACCATGTCTAAAGAGAAGGCTCATATTCAGAGCAAAGAGATCCTGTTCAGTTCAGCTGTGTTGGGGGATTTGTTCAGACAAGCTCAAAGATTGCACAGCCCCCTTGTTTTGAAGGCCTGGAAGCTTACCTGAGCTCGGCTTGTAGGCTAACCCAGGGGTTGCAATGTCTTCTGAAACTTTTGGGAGCTTTTGCACAACACTGTCAAATAGAAACTCTCAAAAATGTGTCTTGTTTCAGTTTAAATCTTAGTTGAATTCAGCTTTTTAATACTCAAGGGTTACTTCCACTGGGTTGGAACCAGCGTGAAATTTCTGTTTTACACTAGAGCTCTTGCTCAGGCAGAAACTCAAGTGAAATACTGCAGTAGCCACTTGCGCTTAGTGCGCCATTGTATCCCTACTTGCACAAGATCTTATACAACCTCTGTAGTGAGTGAGGTGCTACTCTGTAGGGAGTGAGGTGCTAGGCATTTCAAAAGACCTGGTGCAAGCGGAACGGCACTGACGTCATTTATGGTTCTTCTTGTACATCTCTGGATCCAAGCCACTATGTGGTGGAACTCCAGATTGTATTCCTGGAAAGTGTGTCCCTTTGAATCATGTTCATGGCTTCTCCTGCCACAATGTACTGAATTTAGCCTAAACTTTCAGTTTCCGAAAGCAATTTGGAAAGATTTGGGGTAGCTTTTCTGAAAACTCCCCAGAACACAGCCAGGTGTTCTGTAAGAGCCAAGGAAGTTTCAGTGACCTCCCTCTTGACATGCTTGACTTGCCCGAGGCAGTCAGGGATATTTGCCTTTTATAAACAATCACTTTTCCCACTTCTGCTTCTGCTGGTTTCCTCTGGAGACAGTAGAAATGACAGAGGCGAGAATGCCTTTGCTTTTGTTGTGAATTGAGTTATGCGAATGGTTTTGAATGAGAAGAGCTCTGCTGCAGTGGGCCTCACCTTCTTTGTCTGCTCAAATGCAGTGTTATGTGCTGGTGCCCTTACTTCAGAGGAAGCCACTCTTTGCATGTACGCTCTTTTCCAGCTGTCTGTCTGTTCCTTTACACAATGAGTTGCAAAGCCTACACTGCACCTTGGTCAGCTTGATGAGCTCATATGCATCAAAAGAACTCTTTAGAGATTTGGCATAGAGTTGTCAACTCCAGACTGGAATGTTCCTGGAGATTTGGTGGTGGAGCTTAGGAAGCACAGAGCTTGGCAAGGAGAGGGACCTCAGTGGGGTAGGATGCCACAGAGACCACTCTCCAAGGCAGCCATTTTCTCTGTAATCTGGAGGCCAATTGTTTCAGGTGATCTCCAGGCCCAACCTGGAGGATGGCAACCATGTTTATTATGTATCACATGTCCTGAGACTTCAGCTGTTTTTCTTGAGTGTGTGTGCGTTTGTATGAAAATGTGCCGTTGATTTTGTGATGAATTTTTCAGCAGATGCTCTATTCCAACGGAGTTTTCTGTTCAGGAAGACATTCTGGTTGATCTGCTCTACATGTGCAGTTGGAGATGGTAACTTAACTGCTTGTTTATCTAAGGTTGAAGTTAGCATAAGGGGGAGATGGTCACCCCCAAGAAAGTTACCCACTTTAAAATTGCAGATCCTAGTTAACACCTCTTCCAGGCAGTAATCTACTGTACTGGCACCTTTATGGGTAAAACAGGTAAGCAGCACCCCTTCAAGATCCGCCAATTTATTTCCATTTGCTATTACCAGGTTATGGGAAAGTACCAGATTTATTCATTGTTTACCAGTTGGATTTACCTCTTGGCCCCTTCCTACGATCACTATATGGGAAGTCTTCCTTGTCTGGGTCAAACATCTCTAAAATTATGTTAGGTCCACTTGCACCAGTTCGGGCGTTAAAATCCCCTGTTATTGTTAAATAATGTTTTGGTAGCCCTTCCCTTGCTTCTGAAATGAATTCATCGTCCCAGTTTCTTACTAATTCTTCTTTCCTAAGGGCAGGGGGTAAATATGCTGTTATAAGGAGATTGTTGGGAGGACCAAAAAGACCACAGTTGCTAGAGAAGTAGAGGCTGCTGTTCCCACCTCTTTTATATTCAGAGAGTTTGCAATTAGACATGCTAATCCTCCACAAAAGCACCACTTTTTGTTGTATCTTTTCAGAATAGCATGGTACATTGGATGTCCTACATAGAGGTGGGCATGAACCACAAAAAAAGCAAACCATGAGGTTCGTGGTTCTTGGATTTTCATGAACCAGGAACCACGAACTGGCATGGAAGTGGACACATTTACAAACTAGTTCATGGTTCGTGGGGTTTAAATGCCCCTTTCTGGCCACTTAGCAGCAGCAGGGAAAGGGGCTTTGGAAGGGCCCTTTCCTGCCTTGCAAGTGGCAGAGCCCTTTAAACTATCAGCTGGCAGGTGGCGGGGGGGATCCCCCCCGCCACCTGCCAGCTGATAGTTTAAAGGGCCCTGCTGCTTGCAAGGCAGGAAAGGGCCCTTTAAACTGCCCAGTCTATATCTCTCTGCAAAACCCTTGAGATCTGGGTGAGAATCACCATTTGGAAGATAATTCCCATCCCTCCATAAAACAGCCTTCAGAAACCTGAATCTCCTCCCTCCCCATATAGGGCCCATTTTTATGGTGTATAACTTTTCGTCATAAAGACTGGCCATATATGTGAAAAATCAATTAAAATGGCATATTTCAATGCAAACCAATGGAAAAGTTCAGCTGAACCCAGTTAGAAATAAAATAACATAAAAATAAAATAATATTCAGCTCGGGAGTACTGAATCACACCCTCCAAGAAGCTTTGGTGATATGTTCCATGCTTTAGATCACATTTTTAAATAGTTGTTTGGGGCAAAAGTAATGTAAATTTCTGATGAGTCATGGAAGTTGTTTGAAGAAGTACCAATGAGCTTCTGGTCCGGAAACAGAAAATGTTGGGCATGTCTTCAAAAACTATCGGCCCCTTTCTCCTGACACTTGTTCAAAATACATAAATACTGATGGTTCGATTTCAGGACTGATAGTACTTTACTTATAGTTTAACTTTGGTCTGATTCACATGTGCAACGTATACTCCAGGAGTATGTTATGTGCCATCAAGTCGCTTCCAACTTATGATGATCCTATGAATGAATGCCCGCCAAAATATCCTGTCATTGACTTTTGTGCTCAGGTCTTGCAAACTGAAAGCCACGGTTTCCTTTATTGAGTCAAGCCATCTTATGTTGGGTCGTCCTTTTCTCCTATTGCCTTCGTGTTTTGCTAGCATTATTGTCTTTTCTGGGGGGTCTTGTTTTCTCATGATGTGACCAAAGTACGATAGCTTCAGTTTTGCCATTTTTGCACGACTTTCGATTTGCTGACTCATAAACGAACGTGTGAAATGCCTCCTTGACATAACCTATTGCCTGTAGTGTTTGATCTACCTGGATCTGTGCAGTGTGTGTACTGGATGCCGCAGTTCTTGACTGCTAAACATGGCTGTGTGGATTTACTCTCAGCTTTTTCACTGTTTCTTAAGGCATAAGCTGTCAGAACCTCTGTACAGAATAATCATCTGGAATGCATTTCCCTCTGCTTTCCTGGGAGACTGTCAGGCCTGCTTATCACATTTTACATTCAAATAATTCCATAAGTGTTACTTTAGAATAATAATAATAAGCCAAGGTAATAAGCAGTTTGATACAGCAGAATGTCAGGGAAGGGAAATCGGGTCCTGGGGGAGATCCTTTTAACATCTTCTGAATATAAAAGAATTCTCAAATTACATTAAGCAAGGCAAAGCAGAACCAAAGCCCAGGCAGCTGTGGGAAGTGGAAGAGAAAGGCTTGAGCAAAAGCCAGAAAAGTTGGTGGGCTCGTCTGTTTGAAGACAGATGGGCAGGTCAGGTTACTGTTTGGCCTCCTCTAGAGGTTCACCTTCAGGAAGGTTCATTTGCAACTCACCATTCCATAGGAATTAAAATACATGGGGTCAGACTGTGGCCCAGCTCTTTAACCGTATACTTCCGCCCTGTTCCTGTCTCCCTGAAACTCCATTTGCAATCCTAGTTTGGTGAGGAAAGGCTGGTCTCTCAGGGCCAAGCTACAAGTGACGAATGACACTTGAACAGCAAGTGGATTGAGTGGAGGGCAAGTGAACAGGGAGAAATACACTTGCTGTTCAAGTGTCATTTGTCACTTGTAGCTTGGCCCTCAGGTACTGGAGGGCCATGAACCAGGGCTGGGTTGCAGGCCCTTTTTCACAGTCTCTCTTTGCTCAGTGACGGAAAAATTTCTTTAATGTACTCTGCGTTCAGATTATGGCCATTTCCACACACGTTGAATAATGCACTTTCAATGCACTTTAGCAATCCTTTGGAAGTGGATTTTTTGTTTCACACATGGAAAAGCAGTTTCAAATGTTCGCTAAAGAGTATCGAAAGTGGATTATCCAACGTGTGTGGAAGCAGCCTGTGTTTCCCAATAGCCACGTTTAATCAAGACACCAAAAAAACTGTGATTAATGAGCTTTATTTACAATAAAACCCAGATGCAGTGCCATGTTCCGACACATGCATAAAAGATCAGCCATAGCAGAGAATCTTATATACTTTCCAAAGTTAATTGTTTACAGAAAAGAGATAAAATCTGTTATACAAAACTAGATACAAACAATTCTTCAGAATCAAGTTCTCCGGGAGACATGGCACCAAAAACAGGCCTGATTGACAAGATAGTAAACTCTCTGGCCATTTCCACACTACTCACCTTCTTCCAGAACGGGGTGCAACGTCACAAAAAAAACGTGGTAGATAGCGTCTTCTCATGCGAGTTTTGTGCGACATTGCACAAAACTCATGCAAGAAGATGCTATCTTCCGTGTTTTTTTCGCGATGTTGCGCCCCATTCCAGAAGAAGGTGAGTAGTGTGGAAACGACCTCTCTGTAATATAAACATGCTACATGTCTGGTGCCACAAAGGAATCTTGGGTGCCTTCACGAGAGAGAGCTTACAAAGTCAAAACAAGAAAGATACTGTCCTTGCAATAGAGCCCTCCTTAACCACAGTCTCAGAATCTGCTTACATAGGAATAACTTTTGCCTTCTGTGCGACAGGTCAGCTCCAATAAATGCTCATACACAGGTCTTTTAGAATAGGGGTCATAGAAATTCCCAAACACTCCGCTCGTTCTCTGTGGAACGCCCCTCCCAAACCCTTCCTGTGACTGCTCTTCATCCTCATCTCTGTTTTGCAGTCTTATTAGTTGCCCAACAGAAGGAAGATTCTTCAGCTGCTTGCTGTAGGCAGAAGAGCAATCCACTTTGTAGGGCCAGATCTGCTCTTTTCTGGACAAGGTGGGTAGAACTGAGGCCTTGTGTCATAAACAGCTCAGATTTCATGACCACAGAGCCCTGGTTTTGTTTGGGGGTGGGTGGATAAATGTTTTGGTTTTGGGTCAGTTTCTGGTGAAGCCAGGCTGGGGCTAGATCTAGGAGTGTGCATTAGAAAAAAAAATGGGATTTTTCAGATTCAATATCAGGAAGGTTATAAACATCAGTATTCCTGATATTCAGGTCCAAAAATTCAGGGTTTTTTTTTGGGGGGGGGAGTCTAAAATTAACCAAGTCAGTTATTCTCTGTGGGGGGAACTTTCTGGGGACTGGAGGGGCTATTTTTAGAGAAGCAGAATAAGGGCTAAAGACACTCCAAGTTTCAAGAAGATTGGGTCATGGAGTCTTATTCTACAGGCCCCTGAACAAAGTTCCCCCAGCTATGCTCTACTGTTTCCTATCAGGGGTTTCTCCAAGGGACAGAAGGCTTAGCCAAACTCACAAACATGCAAAGTAAACAGACCAACAAAGCCCAACAGAACCAGTGTCAAAGCAGAGAATCCCAGCAGCAGAAGGCACGCACTCCAAAAAATGCTCTGATTTAGCAATCAGTCACAGCAGGTTTTCTTTTACCATTTGCACAGCTTTCCTGGGCAGAAGGAGGGAGGGCAGAGGGAAGCAGTTCTCACAGGTGAATGGAATTGCATGTTAGAAAGAGCTCAACTGCCTGTTCAATCACAACTAGACCAAATGAGAGAATCGTTGTGATTGGACAGTTTACCTCTGCCTAGCATGCAGTTCCACTCCCTGTAATAATTGCCTCTTTCCTCACTCTATTTTTTGCCCAGAAAAAGAGGGAAACAATATAAGAAAAGCTGATATCATAATTAAAATGCAGTCCTGGTTATTTCAAAATATTTTTGGGATTAATTGGAACCAACAGTACTGGTTTATCCAAGAATCCCTATATGCCGGTATATTTTTTGGACTGGATAAACCAAATTGTGCACCCCTAGTTAGACCCCTTCTATTCCAGGAGAGGGAGGAAGGTGTTAGAGTTTATATATTTGTCACATCCTTTTGGTGCTTGCCTGCCTTGTATTATATTAAACTGATACGTTTGTATTTTCTCCTCACTTCCACGAGGGGTTTGTTTCCCCTGGATGTTCAGGGATACTATGGGGCTCAACCTATTAGTGAGGGAGATTGAGGAAGGAAAAATTTTGGCACAACTCACAAGGATAGAGGCAATCCAATGAGTCTCCCAAGAAGGAAAAAACTTGGTGTTAGTATATAGGTGCATCATCCCTGGAGCCTGAACATGTGGATGCAGGAGGAGGAATTAAAGGGTGTCAGGGCAAACCCTACCCCTTCCCAGGGACAAGCCTTCTGAGAGGTGGTGTAGTGCATCAGACCACATTCTGAGAGTAAGTTTGTTATGCTTTGCCAATGGATAACATGGTTAATATGCAAAGAATAACCAGCAACTTCCTCCCTCTGGACTAAGTCCAATAGAGAAACGCTCTCCCTCTGTGGGTCAAACCATCACTGCCCCATATTTCTTAGGACAACATAGCTCTGTGTGACTGTGTATAAGATAAGACCGAGGTCAGGATTCTCCTCAGGTAGAAAATTGGTCAGCCTTCGTGGGGATTTCCGCACATTTACACTCACTCAAAAATCTAGTTCAGGAAATATAGCATTTCCTTCCTTTCTTTGGGGAGGATAAACAGCCTTGATTGTAAAGCATGGTGTGAACAAGCTTCAGGGTCAAAATGGCTGGAAGATTAGGGCCATTTTAGTTGCATTGTTAGAGAGCAGCATTTTCCTTTTTTATTCTCCCCAGTAAATTTGATTGATAAATGGGCTAGTTAGGAAGTAGCTTTTTGAAGCAGCCGAGAGTGAAAGATAGAGACAGACGTTCTTTGCAACAGGAGGGAGCGACCCTGGGGGTGAACTGCAAGGTTTGGGGGCTGAGGGGGTAGAGTTGTTGGTTCAAGGTCTTTCTTTTTCATTAAGTTCTGCCCTGTTGGTTAGTTGGGAATAGCTTATCAGGGAGGGAACAAAGGATAAGTTTAATAATAGTCATCTGTCAACTGTCTGCATTTTCAACCTCAAGATGTCTCTATTCCCAAAACTGCTTGCCATGACAAGCCTAATTGTATAATGATTGTGCTCTGCCGACACCCTTGCCCTAGCAAGGGCTGGAGTGAAAGGCTGTGACAATTATTACTGCAAGCGGAGTCCATTAATATGAAATGCAGTTTACTAATGGGATTGCTCCAATGTGAAGCACTGCCATGAAAATAGTAACCTTTTAAAGATATCTCATAAAATAAAAAGCAGTACTTTCTCGAATGCTAAAATTAACTTCATATGTATCTCCACCCACTGATCACTTGCCTAAATAGGAAAGCTTAAGATTTATTCCCAGAGATGTTCATGGTTTAGTTTTGGAAGATTCAAGTCCAATAGCACCTTAAAGACCAACAAGAGTTTCCGGGGTATGAGCTTTTTGAGTCAAAGCCCCCTTCATCAGATATGAGTACGAATGGAGATCTTTGCATCTTTTTATCCCAGTCAGAAGGTGGGAGGGGCGTTGCAAAGAAGTAAGATAGGACATGGGGAAGTAATGTGAAATATAAATTAACTTGATTAGAACAGGGGAGGAAATGCAGAAAATTAGCATCTGTAGTGAGAGAACAATCCTGTCCTTATTCAGCCCTGGATGTGGGGGTGGGGTTCATTGTTCTGAATTTGTGAATGAACTCAGTTTCAGCAATCTCACACTATAATCTTCTCTGTCTGAGGACTGCTGCTCTTAAGGTCCTTCATGGAATGTCCTGGAAGATTCAAATGTTCTCCTACTGGTTTTTGAGTGTTGCATTTTTTTAATGTCAGATTTCCATTTTCCAGATATCTCCATTTATTCTTCTGCATATGGTCTGATTTGTTTGTCTGATGTAAAGAGAGGAAGGGCATTGCTTGAGCTTGATGGCATATATCAGGTTGGAAGATGAGCAAGTGAATGAACCTGAGAGGGGATGCTTGGTGTGTTAGGCCCAGTGATTGTGAATCACTCTTAGGGTGAATACAGGGACAAAAGTTGGCATCTCGGTTCGTTGTAGGCCCTGGTCCCAGAGTCTGGGTCCAAGTTATTGTGAGTGAGAAGTTGTTTAAGATTAGAAGGTTGTCTGTAGGCAAAAAAGGATTTGACTCCCAATGCCTGTGCGAGAGGGGTATCATTGTCCAGCCTAGGTTGCAGGTCATTAACAATGCATTGAACTGGTTTGAGCCTAGAGCTGCACGTGACTATCAGCAGTGTTCTGTTGTTGTTTCATTTGGGCCTGTCTTGAGGCAAGTTATCCCTTGGAATGACTCTGTCTTTCTCAGTCTGTTTCCTTACTACATCAGGTGGGTATTGTAAATCCAAAGATGTCTGTTGTAGATCCCACAGGTGAAAATCTTTGTTTGGGGTAGGGTTGTCAGCCTCCAGGTTCTAGCTGGAGATCTCCTGGAATTATATCTGATCTCCAGGCAACAGAGACCAGTTACCCTGGAGAAAATGGCTGCCTTGAAGGGTGAACTCTATAGTATTATACTCCTCTAAGAGCCAAGCTACAAGTGACGCCTAACACAGGTTGGACACTTGTCAGCTTCGTTTTGATGGGAAATGTAGGCATCCTGGTCTTGCAGCTGTAATTGAGAGCCAAGCTGTAAAACCAGGATGCCTACATTTCCCATCAAAACTTGAGGTAAGCTGACAAGTGTCCAACCTGTGTAAGGCGTCACTTGTAGCTTGGCTCTAAGGCTCCTCCCCTCCTCAGACCCACCCTCTCCAGGCTCTGCTCCCCAAATCTCCAGGAATTTCCCAACTTGGATCTGGCAACCCTAGTTTGGGGGATTGGAACAAATGCAGCTGTAGCATAAAGCTTGGCTATAGACAATAAATTGTTTGGGGTGTTTAACGTGGTGACTAATTTTGATAGGCCTCACCATGGAAAATGGCATTTTAGATGCCTGTCATAACACAAGATAAGATATATAAGAGGATGGTCTGGCCTGATGTTTGAAATTGCAACAAGCCATAAAGGAGGGAATTACTTTAGGCTCAAGGGTTTTTTTATTTTAACAGTCCAGTTTGATGTAGTGGTTAAGAGCAACAGGACTCTAATCTGGAGAACCAGGATTGCTTCCCTTCTCCTCCACTTGAAGCCTGCTGGGTGACCTTGGGTCAGTCACAGCTTCTCAGAGCTCTCTCAGCCCCACCCACTTCGCAGGGGTGATTGTTGTGAGGATAATAATGACACACTTTGAAAACTGCTCTGAGTGGGCGATAAGTTCTCCGGATGGGTGGTATATACATAGAATGTTGTTGTGGTGTAGAGCCAGTTTGGTGTAGTGGTTAAGAGAGCCAATTTGGCGTAGTGGTTAAGAGTGTGGGACTCTAATCTGGAGAACTGGGTTTGATTCCCCACTCCTCCACTTGAAGCCAGCTGGGTGACCTTGGGCTAGTCACAGTTCTCTGGAGCTCTCTCAGCCCCACCCACCTCACAGGGTGTTTTGTTGTGGGGATAATAGTAACATACTTTGTAAACTGATCTGAGTGGGCATTAAGTTGTCCTGAAGGGCGGTATATAAATCGAATGTTATTATTAATGTTATTATTGTTGTTATAATTATTATTATTGATTTGATTTAGCTGAGCCACTGAAGACAACCTGAAATCTCCCTGATTCCCTTGACAACAAGAAGTTTTTTATACTGTCAATGAATCTTTAAGATACAAATGTTAAAACAGTAATTATTAAAATTTGATTAACAGAATTATTTCACCATCTGGGACCTTACCTCAGTGAGTACACTGAAAAATGTTGCCTCTTTTCCTGTAATGTGTACATCCTCCCCAGCAAGAAGAAAGGTTCTGTTAAATGGCATGGTACCATAGCCGAAAATGGAGCAATTGCATTCTTATATAATAGTAAGACAGCAGCACCTGGGATGCTGTCTCTGATCACCCCTGCACTAGAAGGACATAATCAGTAGTGAGACTCGTGTGACCCTCAAGAATCACTGATGGATGTAATCAATAGCTGACAAGGACATAATCAGTAGCTGATAGCAACACTCAAGAATTGCTGGTGGCAAAATGTTAGAATGCGCTCTGGTAAAAGTGCACCTATGTTTTGGAATACTTAAAGGCAATTAAATAGTTTGCACAGTTCTCAAGTACTGGAAAATTTAGGTCCAAGTTTAGAGGTGAACAAGGTCCACATGCCAAGGAATACATAACTGTTGTGATCTGTATCACAAAACTTTTGCTTGATGAATGTCCTGACTTTCTCCAGATAGTAACCCATGAAAGCCAGAGGAGAAAATCCTGCACTGAGGTTATAGGTTTCTTCCATTTCTCATAAATGCATCTTTCAGTGCTAGAGAGGCAAAGCTAGAGGATGGCTCTCTATGGCAAAAGGTAAGCCGGACAATCTATACTCAATAAAACAGCAAACAACTGGATAGGAATGGCAACAGTTAATGTTGCTGTTTACAACATTGGTGTGACATCCTAGATAAGATTTGTTTATATCCATACATGGCAATGTACGGGCCAAGCTAGACCTGCAGATTTTTAAAGAGTTCAGTCTGGGTTTCCCAGACTCAACTTGAGTTCCCTGCAGCTGCTTAGCAGCTTTGGAAAGTAGCTATTAAAAATAAAGGAGACCCCAAACAGCCTCAGAATGCCTCCGCAGGGGGAGGAGGGGCTCCTTCCTCCCCCCTCAAGCCATTTCCCCCTGTCAGAATAGCAGGGGAGGAGATTTTCCCCAGTTTTTTCTGCTCCATGTGGAATATACTGAGCATATGAAGCAGTACAAACAGGAGGGGGGACTCCTCCCCTGCTATTGTGACACAGGGAAATGGCTTGAGGGGGGAGGGGGGAGCCCCTCCTTCACCCACGGTGACATTCTGTGGCTGTTTGGGGTCTCCTTTATTTTTTAATGGCTATTTATTTTTTAACTGCTGTACCGTTGAAGAAACCTGAGTTGAGTCTGAGGAACCCAGACCCAACTCTTTAAAAACCTGCACGTCTAGCTTGGTCCTGAGGGCCAAGCTACACATGACGAATGACACTTGGAAGGGCAAGTGTATTTCTCCCTGCTCACTTGCCCTCCACTCAATCCACTTGCCGTTCAAGTGTCATTCGTCATGTGTAGCTTGGTCCTAAGTGGGATGTAACTGTAATGCGTTATATCCACTTGCATTTGGACATTCCTGTTTTCCTGTGGACTATCATACTATCGAGGTTTTGGTATTGACCTTTAAAGCCCTTAGTGGACTGGGACCGACATACCTGCAGGATCGCCTCTCACCCTATGTTCCCTGAAGAGCACTGCGCTCACTAGGAAAAAAACCTACTGGTGGTCTCTGGCCCCAAGGAGGTTCGACTCGCCTCGACCAGGGCCCAGACCTTTTTGGCCCCAGCCCTAACCTCTCTGTCTGAAACAACTCGGGTCCAGCGGGATTTGTTATCATTCCGCCAGGCCTGTAAGGCAGATGTTCCACCAGGCTTTTGGCGGTTGAGGTGAACGGGCCTCCTCTTTAGCCTCCCACTGGGGAGAGGGAGTCCCTCCCCCTCTTGGTTCCTGTTAGTGGTCTGTCATCATCTGCCATCTGGGACTCAGGATGATAAGGTGTGGGTTGCGCTATAATGCCGCTAGAGAAAGTTGTTGTACTGCTACCAGTCTTGGATGCTGTTCTATATTCTATATAAGGTTATTTTAACTGTGGATATTTATATATTGCATTGTTTTTATGCATGTTAGCCGCTCAGAGCCTGCCTGGCGGGGAGCACGGATTACAAATCTAGTAAATCATCATCATCATCATAAATAATAACAGTACTTCTGGAAAATTTGGAGATAGCAGCAGCTGCCCGAAAGAGGTGTGAAAGCACAGAACAGCACTGGAAGAGGATAGTGATAGAGGCTGCTTCCACACACATTGGATAATGCACTTTCAATGCTCTTTAGTGGTCATTTGGAACTGAATTTTCATGTTTGAAACGAAAGATCCACTTCCAAAGGATCGCTAAAGGGCATTGAAAGTGCATTATCCAACGTGTGTGGAAACGGCCATAATCTTGACTGAAAGAATGCACAGCCTTTCCTCCCTCTTGGGTAGAACAACATTCTTTTCATTTTTTTACTACTTTCACTCACACCCAGGGCCGCAGGCGTGGCAGCAGGGGGATAAAATTGTGCAAGGCCTAGCTATCCGTGAATCTGGGCAAATCCTGTGATTTGTTTTCATATGTTGCTTGGGTTGGGCCCATGAGGCGTTTGGAAGACTGCCTGGGAGGGGGAGGGGGGAATGCTGGTTCTTGGGCACCTGCTTCCAACTACAGTACCTTAGGTTATATTGCTTGTCTCTCAATTCATACTTTAAAAGATATTTCAAAGGTCTGTATAGGGAAATGTACACCTCTAGTTCTGATGATCACTAGAACATGTAGGAGTCCTGTCTTGATGAACAAGTATATATATTGGTAGCAATCCTGGTGGATTCAGTGCTGTTGAACTTTCCAGTGGAAGCAGCGTGCCTGTTTCCCCTGAGTCCTTTTGAAAACTACAGCATTCATCAGGCTATGTTCCTCTAATTACTACAGTATTATTAATTATGGCTAACACATTGCAAAGAAGGGCAGCCATTATGCCCTTGGAGAGCTGCCAGTGAAGCATATCATGCCATTAATTAAAGGTTGTATGCGGGATATTTTCCTGTTCTCTCTCCTCCGTTTTTAAATTCCTTTTCCCAGTTGTGTGATCTCTGACTCGTTTCTGTCAGCCTCTCTGACTTTTACCTTTCTTTCTGTTCCTTTCTCGCTGGCATTTTCCTCATGCTATCATTTCATTACTGTTGAGCGATACCTCATAGTTTCGCTCCCAGACAAATGTCATTCCCAGTCTCCTTAACCGTCTCCCTATTCTACCAGTCAACCTTCTTTTCCTCATCGCTCTCTTTTTATCTCAATTGTGTCTTTTTTTTATGTGGGAACAATCAACACAGCCATTATATTGACTCCATCATACACGATAGAGCAGTGGTACGGTGGTTCACGGAGAGCCATGTTCTCTGTTACCCTCAACCAGAAAAGCCACATTTCCATCCCTGGAATAAGGCCTGTACCTCAGGAAGGGTTGCAGCCTGCCTGTTCCTCTGACAGCAGCTGTTTCAAGGTGGGTACCATCTGCCAAATGTAAGCTTAACATGCTAAGAGCCCTTCCTATATTCCAGAAACATGGAGCAGGTGCCACATTGTGGAACAGGGCTCAGAAGAGCCACAGGTGCCATGTTAAAGAGCCACATATGGCTCCTGAACCACTGGAGCCAGTTTGATATAGCGGTTAAGAGCGGCAGGACTCTAATCTGGAGAACCGGGTTTGTTTCCCCATTCCTCCGCTTGAAGCCAGCTGGGTGATCTTGGGTCAGTCACAGCTCTCTCAAAGCTCTCTCAGCCCCACCCACCTCACAGGGTGATTGTCGTGAGGATAATAATAACACACTTTGTAAACTCCTCTGACTGGGTGTTAAGTTGTCCTAAAGGATGGTATATAAATAGGGTTGCCAGCCTCCAGGTAGTGGTTGGAGATCTCCCAGAATTACAACCAGTCTACAGGCCACAGAGATCAGTTCACCTGGAGAAAATGGCTACTTTGGGGGGTGGACTATATGGAATTATGCCATGCCAAGGTCCTTTCCCTTCCCAAACCCCACTTTCTCCAGGTTTCACCTCCTAGATCTCCAGGAATTTCCCAAGTGGGAGCTAGCAACCCTATATATATATATAAATCGAATGTTGTTATTATGATTATTATGAGTATCACTGTAATAAAGGTTCATTTTTTTAAAAAAATGGCAATGCTTCTATTTTATAGAAGAGGAAATTGAAGTCTTATGATGGAGTAGGATCTCGTTGACCCTGACTACTAATTACTAAATAAGTGTTTGCAAGCTATGTTCTTCTGACATAGGTGTTCAAAGGAAAAATAGAATGGAATGGGAATTGTTGCTGTATGTGTCCAGGCGCTTGGATATTTAGATATGGATCCCTTTAGAATAACATTAACAGGATCTTGTCACAGACTATGCTAATGGTTTATACTAAGCAGGCCTAATTCCGAGGTCTGTCTTGCTTTCCAAAGATGCTAACAATGGCACACAATAAAATATTATCTCAGCCATGGAATAACTCATAAGAATCACTCTGCATCTGAATAAAGCAATATGCAAAATAGGCCAGACTGTTCCCTTAATCTCTGTTTTCCATTTAAGCAGCTTTTAGAATCATAACAAGTTTTTTCTCATCAGAAGCTGGGGGGGGGGGGCAGATACAGAAAGCTCAGAGAACTGGGAGAGAGGGAGGCTTAATATTAAATCTATACTTTGTGAAGGCCTACTCTTGGAAAAGACTAGAAGATGCTTGCAGAACTCAAGCAAGCCAGTCCATTTGTACAGGGAACAAAAGAATCTGAGAGGTGCAGAGGTGTTCAGTTCCCACCGACAATGTTTCTGCTTTTAAATATTTTGGAATGTATTGAATGAGATCAGTCCATGGTGCAGCCCTGGCGAGTTCCCAGGATTACTACTGATTTCCAGATGACAGCAATCAGTTCCTCTGGAGAAAATGGTTGCTTTGGAAGGTGGCCTTTATGGCATTATACTCCACAGAGGTCTCTCCCCTCCCTCAACCATTTCCTTCCCAGGCTCCACCCCCCAAATCACCAGAGCTGGCAATTCTACGCCGCTGCATCCTGCAGCCAGTTTGGTGTAGTGGTTAAGAATGGCAGGACTGTAATCTGAAGAACCAGGTTTGATTCCCCACTCCTCCACTTGAAGCCAGTTGAGTGACCTTGGCTCAGTCAACAGCTCTTCCAGAGCTCTCTCAGCCCCACCCACCTCACAGGGTGATTGTCATGGGGATAATAATAACACACTTTCTAAACCACTCTGAGTGGGTGTTAAGTTGTCCTGAAAAACAGTACATAAATTGAATATTATTATCATGTTATAATTATTAACATGCTGTGGCCATTTTCCCCTTGAAACGAAGTGAGTAGACAGCATATATGTGTGAAGTCACTCAAAAATTGGTGCAGAAAGTGAAAGACAAAATGAAAGAACAAATTAATATGAGGAGCAGGCCTTTTGCTGCTCTGCTTTCAGAATTAACCCTATTGGACAGGGTTTTTTTTAAAAAAATCACTTTGCCATCGTACCTAGAAATATAAACTGATGGTGAAGAGTGCCCTCAAGTCATAGCTGACTTATGGCATCACCTAGCAGAGTTTTCAAGGCAAGAGACTGAGAGCCAAGCTAGAAGTGATGAATTACACTTGAATGGCAAGTGAACAGACTCATGTGTATTCCTCCCTGTTCGCTTGCCATTCACTTGTGCTCCACTTGATCACTGTGGCTGAATCCACATTTACCTGGCACCGCGCTAAGCAGGCGGAGTGAGAGCATCTTTCTGGCGCGATTTATGATGTCATCACACCATGATGCTGCTCTCGTGGCCTGATGATGTAATAAAACGTGCCAGAAAGACGCTCTCGCTCCGCCTGCTTAGCGCGGTGCCAGGTAAATGTGAATTTGGCCTGTGTGTTCAAGTGGAATGCGAGTGGAGCACAAGTGAACAGGGAGGAATACACGTGAGTCTGTTCACTTGCCAGGCAAGTGTAATTCGTCACTTCTAGCTTGGCTCTAAGAGAGGTGATTTGCCATTGCCTGCCTCTGCAACCCTGGTCATCATTGGAGGTCTCCCATCCAATTACTAACCAAGGCCGACCCTGCTTAGCTTCAGAGATCTGATCTGATCATGCTCACCTGGGCTATCCAGGTCAGGGCCGAAATATAAATTAGCTTCCATTTTTGTATAGTTTGGGGAGGCCCAAAGAATCTTTGCTGTGAGATTCCAAAGCACATTTATGAGAGCAGTGACGTAAATTTTGGTTAGATTTTTGTCAGCCTGAGATTTCCTGAAAAATGAGATGCTAAGGGCGCCATCTCAAGCCATGCGCATGTCAGAGGAAAAAATGGGAGACATCACAAGAAGTCAGTGCAGCTGCATAAAAAGCTAAATGTGTGAGCTAGAAATCAAAAGGGATCAATAAGAACTTGTGGATCAATGAGAAAATAAAAAGGACATGAACAGGAAGAGAAAGGAAGAACAGGTTGCTAGGAATATCCAGAGATGAATAGACTGGACAGGGAGAGTGTCAGGAAGGCTGAAGCTCGAAGTGGGCAAATGCCGAGAAGGGGTTCTCAGACCAACAAAAAGGGCTTTGCAGCTATGTTTGGAGGAAGGGGAAAGAAATGGCAGTCCCCGAGGATGGTGAATCAATCTGAATCAAATCTGAATCAACTGGTGACAATCAACTGTTCCACCCTTGCTTTGCCTCCATCTTTTTCCAAAAAGGGGAGCTGTGCCCAGGTTGGCAATTATAGCATGAATGGTGAGGCGGCAGGAGTGCAGCTGCTCAAGACTGAAAACAGTCTGGTCATAGAATCATAGGGTTGGAAGTACCTCTAGGGTCATCTAGTCCAACCTCCTGCACAATGCAGGAAATCCACAATTACCTTCCCTCCCCCCCCCCCCCCGCACACACACTCAGTGACCCTTGCTCCATGCCCAGAAGATAGCACAACATTGTCAGGAGGATCCCTAGCTGAAATGGTCTGGGGGAAATTGCTACCTGCCCCCAAGGTGGTGATTGGCATTACTTGAGCATGTAAGAAGGGGCCACAAGAACTAAGCACAAGAACTAACCCTTCCTGCCCTCCCTCTCATGATCTGCCTAGGTTCACAGAATCAGTAGGGAATACAGAATGGTCAGGGAATACAGTGTTTCCTTAAATGAATGCACGTCTGCTTGGCCAGATGAACTGGTCCTAAAGGAACTTGCTGATGTATCTGTCAGAAATTCTGCCTATCAACTTTGATAAATCTTGGAGGAGCAGTACGAATTCACAATACTATGGATTGTAGAGTTGTCTTGGGGTGGGGAATCTCTTTCTCCAAAATTCACTTTTTTAGATATAGCCCTTGATATCTCTTCTTCTCTGTATTCTCTTTTAAGAGCAGGATTTCTCTTTCATTTCTCTTCAAAGAGGTATCAAAGGCTCCCTTTTGTAACTACCACAGTTTTATGTTTTACACCTCAGGGTGGTTCTCTAGCAGGAAGGCTTGGGGAGGCATTGCCTACCTCTGAGCATCTGAGAGCCAGTTTGGTGTAGTGGTTAAGAGTGTGGGACTCTAATCTGGAGAACCGGGTTTGATTCCCCACTCCTCCAACTTGTAGCCTGCTGGGTGACTTCGGGTCAGTTACAGCTTCTTGGAGCTCTCTCAGCCCCACCCACCTCACAGGGTGATTATTGTTGTGGGGATAATAATGGCATACTTTGTAAACCGCTCTGAGTGTGGCATTAAGTTGTCCTGAAGGGCAGTATATAAATCGAATGTTGTTGTTGTTGTTGTTGTTAGTTTTAGTATTAGTATTAGTATATCTACAGAGTGAAAGTCTGAATTTTTTGAAGAATCTCCCTTCCTGCTGTACTTTTTTACATTACACAGCAGGGCTTCCAACTCTAATATGGGACATTCCTGGTGATTTGGGGGGTCAATCCTGGGGAGGGCAAGGTTTGAGGACAGGAGGGACCTCAGTGGGGCATAATGCCATGGAGTATGTCCTCCAAAGCAGCCATTTTCTCTGTCTGGAGTACTCCCTGTAGTCTGCAGATCAGTTGGACTTCTGGGAGATCTCCAGGCCTCACCTGGAGGTTGGCAACTATAACACAGTGGTGTGCTAACCCTTTTCTCAGCTCTTCTCATCACCCCTGGTTTGTGTGGGTATTATTTACACAAACTTTGTTCCTTACCATTGTAGCCCTAAGCCAAGCACAACCCCCAAACTGTGTGAGGCAGGGCAGATTATATTAGATTTATAGGCTCCAAAATAATCTTCCATAAAACACCTAAACTATCATCAAATATACTAAGCCAGTTGGAAAAAAGAAACCCATTATGTTTTTCTTAGCTGCCCCCGACAGACTGTCTTAGAACAGTATTATTGAAAACCTCTCCTAAATCAGATTCGAGATATTATAGCAGCTTCTTCTAAAGTCTGTCAGGAATTCCATTATAAACCCATATTTTTCATGTTTATAATGTAGCCATAAAAATTTGCTCTGGACTGTGACTTGGCATAAAAAGTCTTGGCCTGAAGCAATTTTATTTTGTATTATTCAAGAAATCTATATATGAGGTTATTTTTGAATTGCTGGAGTACCAAAATTATAGACTGGGTGCCTTTTTGTATTGCGGTAAATTGAAAAATTACTCCTTTTCCTTTACAATAAAATAGCCAGACCCATAAATTCATAATACAACTAATCCCATAGCCATAAGTATGAGCAGAACACTGAAGTTTACAAAGTAGATGCTGTAAATTTCAAGTGATTAATGCCTGTGTTTTATTATAAAAAGCAGAATTTTGGATTAATATCCATATACTAAGATTTGTGCTATTAATCATGTTCTACGCCCTTGACATAAGCAGAGGGCCTCTTGCGTTTGAAAAACAAGTTAGACAGCAGCTTGGATGCAGGAAATTGACCCATTGCCTCCTCTTTTTCACCTCCTTTAAGGAAGTATTGTCCATTGGACTCCAAACTTCAGCTACCATTAAAAAAATTCTGTAGTTTTTAATACTTTGAAATTGAATGAAGTGGCTTCATTTCTGTGCTTTATGCAATGTATACCATTAATTTTTCCTCCTCAGTAAAGAGATATTTTCATACAAACATACAGGGTTCATACAAACATACAGGGGGAACACACAGGCAGTTCCCCAAGGAGGTCACATGTCAGGTAGACTCGCCCACCGGACTCTCAGCCATTTTGGGCCCGTTTCAGGCTGGATTGGGGCTGAAACAGCCCAGATTGGGCCTCTGATGGGCGTTGGATCACTCTCCTGCTCATCAGCGGCCTGATCCTGACCATTTTGGGCCCCCTTTCAGCCATTTTCATCCCCCTTTTGCCATTTTGGGCCCAATTTCGGCCCTGAATGGCCAGGATTGGGTCCAAAACAGCCAGAATAGGTGATGTCAGGGGGTATGGCATGTGCAAATCAGTTATACTAATAACATACTTCCAGTGATGGCAAGAGGCGTGGCATATGCTAATGAGCTATGCTAATGAGTTCCTCCTGCTTTTTTTCTACGAAATGACCCCTGCATACATACTTTTCTTGAATGGTGTAGTGGTTAAGAGCAGCAGAACTCTAATCTGGAGAGCCAGGTTTGATTCCCCACTCCTCCCCTTGAAGCCAGTTGGGTGACCTTGGGTCTGTCACAGCTTCTTGGTACTCTCTCAGTCCTACCCACCTCACAAGGTGATTGTTGTGGGGATAATGATAACATACTTTGTAAACCACTGAGTGGGCATTAAGTTGTCCTGAAGGGCAGTATATAAACCAAATGTTAGTATTACTGTTGTTGTTGTTGTTGTTAGCAATTCATAAGAAAAGATTGTCTCTCGTAAAAAAAGTGTGTCACTCTATGAGCAACCAGTTATAAGGAGGAACTAGCCTTTTACTTCCCCTCAAGAGCTGCCCACCATATTTTCAGATTTTTCTCAGCAATGCTTGGAGTAGACATTTTTGAAATAGAAGTCTGACATTCTTCAAATTCGGCAGAAGCGACTTGCTTCGTACGGTCAGCGTTTTGCATCCAATGGCAGAATCACCCTAAATGCTTTGCAGTTTGCAAGATTTAGAAAGTTTTTTTAATGTGCCCCTTGTGCGCTTCGCTGCATTGTTCTCTTTGACCACCTTTTCACACCAGGCAAAGCCTGCTATGTAAACGTGAGCTGATCTATTCCCAAAGCAGGCCCTGGCCATAGATACCAAGCTATATCTGAATTTCTTAGTTCATTGAATCCCTTATTCACCATTCTGGAATAGCCATCATCTCTTCGAAAAGACCAAAGCTCACGGAATATTATTTCCTAAGTTCATATTAATGTATTGCTTTTTCCACTGTTACTAAACATATACTCACAGCAAGGTTACTTGTATAATTAAATGTAGACGGGCGGTATGGGGACAGGGCAGTACCAACCAGCTCCTGGCACTGTTTCAGATGTCACACCAGTATTTCAACCTAGAGGGTCATTTGGCAGTCAGGTGCCATTAGTTAACCCTCTCCCTGGCTCCCTCTCTGCCATCTGTTTCCGTCTAGCCTATTTGTGTAAATTAACTCTCAGTGGGAAGCCCTTTTCTCTGCTGCCATGCTGCTGCATTTTGCATCCTGTTACTTTTGTTGTCCCAGACAGTAGATAGTTGAAGTTCTGGCTTCTCGTCCTCATTATAATTTATTTTTTAAAAGAAATATCATGATCCCCGCCTTCTCCCAAGGCTTCTACATAAGCTTCAGTAACCAGGGTTAAATGGGACAGCTTGATTCGTTAGGCCTTCTCTGGGCCATGCCTCTCTCCTCCTTTCCTGAGGTCTCTGCTTCCGCTTCTGGTTCTCTGTCATGACCTAGAAACCATACCGCTACAGCAAGATAGTGAGTGATAAAAAGTTTGGAAATTGGCCATGTATGTAAAGATTAGCATCTGTCTTGCACAATCTTTGCAGGAATTTAGGGTTGGCAGTTCCGGATTGGGAAATTCCTGGAGATTTGGCGGTTGTGGGGGGGACGGATTCTGAGGAGGGCAGGGTTTGGGGAGTGGAGGGACCTCAGAAGGGTATAATGCCGTGGAGTCCACCCTCCAAAGCAGCCATTTCCTCCAGAGGAACTGATCTCTGTTGTCTTGAGACTCCTTGTAATTCCAGGAGATCTCCAAGCTCCATCTGGAGGCTGGCAACTCTACTAGGTCAACATTGTCTCTCCATATTTGCAGCTGGAGTCACGCTGTTGCACTTACAGAAAAGCTCCAGATATGCTGCCCAGTCCTAGCTATGTTTACTTAGAAGTAAGCCCCATAGGTTCATTAAGGTTTGTTCCCTAGAAAGTTGCTTAGGAGTACAGCCTAGGATTGCCAGGTTCCCTTACTCTCCTGGTGTGGGGGACCCAGCATTTACATTTTAGAAATCTTTGTGCATGTGCAAAGTGTGCGTACTCTCCTGGGACTTGCATGATGATGTCACTCCTGGGAGTTACATCGTTGCGCCGCACCAGGAGTGGTGCCTCGGGAGCTCCATTACCTTGCCTTTCCCCCCTGCTGGTCTGGTGATTGGTGGCAAGGGGAGAAGGCTGGGAGTGGTGGATCCCCTGCCCCTACCAGGGGTCCAGCAACCCGTGTACAACCCCACTGTGTTGGGCCTGGCCATAACACAAAAGAATTGCTGATCAGAAATGGACCCCATTGATGATTGTGTTGTGATGATTTTGCAATGTCTGGTGTGTTAAATACTGGATAACATCGATGTCTGGAGGACTGGGTCCCTTTCCAAAGAGCTTGTTTTGCACTCAATTCCTATCTTCTTCCTTCCCCCCCAGACATTTCTTATTCTACCCTTCTCGTTCACTGCTTTCATCTCACGTTTCTTAATTAGCATTTTAGTGTTTGGGCTCTTGATATTGTGTCTGATAAATGAGAAATAGAAATGATACAAGATAATTCTGGATGCATCTTCTTGTTAAACAGTCTATCAGTGTTTCTGCTGTCTGACATGCATTATTTGGTCTTGTAGTTTAGCGAAATTGAAGAAAATGCAATTCAAGAAGTGTTCTGTAGCCAGTGACTGGCACATTAATTTATGAGTCCCCGCAGGGCCAACGCAAGGAGTGGCAAGAGGCCTACTCTGGGAGCATCACTTTGCACAATGGTCAGCATGAGGCTTATAACAAGGCCAGGTACATAGACCTCCATTCAGAGCTCCTGGGGTCATTCTGCAGTGGGAAGTCACTGACTTGCATCCACAGACCACGTTTATTATTCATTTAATTTAATATATTTATTGTCCACCTTTCTAACTTGAGACTCAAGGCAGATTACATAGAGTAAGACAATGCAACTGACTAGGGTTTCCAGTTGTCTGCTGATGGGGGCAATCTCCCTGGGGTTTGTCCTGTTGCCCACGGATTGCTGGCAATCGATGGGTGGTGGCAAACTGCCTGGCAATCTCTTGCCACCAGCAGGCAACCCGGGGAAGCATGCAGCAGGCGTGCTCCTGACAAGGCATGACAATATCCCTTTCTCAAGTGTTGTCATCGCACTGGAGGTAGGCATGCTCCTGTGCTGCACAGGAGCCAATTTTGGCCCCAACAGGCTGAATTTTCCCCGTGTGAAGCGTGGGAGCTGGGAGCATACCTCTCTGTCAGTGTGATGATGTCACTTCCAGGAAGTGATGTCATCACATTAGCACCAGGAGCATGCACATGGAGATGTACCTCCAGGTAAGTGCCAGGGCCCCCCTCCCACTGGGAGGGTATAGGAACCTGGCAACCCTACAACTGACAGGATGAGATACCTTATAAGCAGTGTGATAGGGCCAGGTTTACAAAAATCTGAAACAAAGCATACAACATTAGATATGATAAAACTGGAGAAGTTACAAATACTTGCTGGATCACTTCATTTCCTCCTGCATCCTGTTCTCCGTGCTATTTACTCTTTCTGTCTGCCCCCATATCCTCTCCCCTTTTCCTGACTCCTCCTCTCCTTCCCACTCACCAACCAACTTTTCTTTTATCTGCCCCCCATGAAGTCTTCAGCTTTATTCATCTGTTTACTTCATTTATAACCTTTCTTTCTCCCCTGATAGGGACCTAAAGCAGATAACATCATTCTTGTCTTCTTTTTATCCTCACAACAACCATGTAAGGTAGATTAAGCTGAGATTAAGCTGAGAGAAAGTGACTGGCCTGTAGGATTCCCAGATGCCCACCAGTGGTAGGCAAACTCCTGCTGTTTTGCCCTCCTTCCCACCAACAGCTGGAAATTGACAGGAGGTGGCAAGCTGCCCAATGATTGGACACCATTGGCAGGCAACCTGGGCAAATGCATGGCATGCATGCTTCTGGCCGAGCACAATGACATCACTTCCAGATGGGCTAATTTCAGCCCCAAACAAAGCAAAGCAAGGAGCACTCCTACAAGCAGTGTGATGATGCCATTTCCAGAAGTGGCATTGTTGCACCCAGTTGGGACTGCATGCTCACAAAGTACATGCATGAGGGGGAAGAACACCAGTGGGTACCATGACTAGACATGGGCATGAACAGGAAATAAAAAAGAATATGGTGTTCGTTGTTTGTTGCCATCCATGAATAACGAACAATGAACATTGACCAACGTGACCTGTTCACGAACAAGTTTGTTGTTCGTGGGGGCCAGCAGGCTCTCCTCCAGCCATCAAGATAACTACTGCACCACTCCCAGAAACCTGACCTGAGCAGGCAGCAGGAAATGTACCAATAATAAATCATAGCTTGGTCCCAGAGCCTGGCAGCAGCCTTGGAAATTGAAGGGGTAGATCCTTACTGCACCACTCCCAGAAACCTTACCTGAGCAGGCAGCAGGAATCCAGTAATAAATAATACCAGTAATACCAGTAATAAATAATAGCTTGGCCCAGAGCCTGGCAGCAGCCCTGCAACTTGAAGGGGTAGATCCCTATCCCACCACACACAAAGAAAATTCAAGCTCCAATGCACTCTCCCTGTCTCTCTCTCAAAATGCCAACAGCAACTGTCTCTCCCTCACTGTCTGCAAAACCAGAGCTGGGAGCCCCCCTGCCCCTTGCTCTTTGCTTCCTTGTAACAAATTTGGAGCTCCACACTTGAAAGGAAGACCTGCCTATCAAGCTAAATTGGGCTTAGATTGGGGTTTCCAGGGCAACAGCAGGAGTTCAGACAGAGTTCAGGCAGTCCCTGCCTCTGGTTGCCAAGGGAATTGATTGCAGGTGCCAGATTGTCTGCCTTGACGAACAGCAACGAACAGAAACAAACGAGGCTTGCAAGGACCACTTGTTTGCTTAGAGTTCATTTAGAATGGGGCCTCACAAACAGCTTGTTCGTGAACAGCAGATTGGGCTCTTCATGGCTTTTTTTAGTTCATATTGCTGTTCATGCCCATCTCTAACCATGACCCCTACTCCCACTGGTTGCCAGGGGACCAACCCTATCACCCAGCAAGCTTCCATGGCAGGCTCTGAAGGTTCATACCTGGGTGTCTCAGATTCTAGTCTTACACTCTAACAACTATACCATTGCTGGGCCTAGCCAAGTTGCACAAATTGCTCAGAGACTACCCCTGGACCCAGGTGAGTTGTATGACATCAACTCACCGCCACTGCTATACTTGGATAAGTTGTCAAATTGCATGGTAGCGATTTTACTGTGGTTGTTACTTGGCCTGAACCCGATAAGTCGTCCTTCCATGGGAGGAGATATGAAAGCAGAGGTAGACTGGGTGCCCAAATAATCCTGAAATGAGCCATCCCCTCTCCTCTTGTCTTTTATGGAGAGAAAACAAGGTTTGAATGCTGACAATGTTGTTGTTGTTGTTGTCTAGCAACTCCCACAATGGCCAGCAAGAGAGCATCCATTTCTTGAAGTTCTATTATTTTGGCTTTTTAACCTACCTTTTTCATGTTTTTCTGCAAATCTGGTGCATTTCTCAGGTTTATAGAAAGCTCTGTCCTGTCTGTTCATGACTTCAGTCTCTGAATTTAAGTGACTACAGATGAGGCTCTGTTGAGAATTTGATATGTTGATGTTACATAATGCAGGAAATGATATTACATAAAGATAAAATAATGCTGTGAGATCAGATAATACATAAAGCAAACTGTATGTGACCTGCTTATCTTTGAGTAAGATTTTTTCTTTCAATTCAAGTAATTGTTCTCCTTTAATGATCTATGTGGTTATAATGGATGGTATGACTTTCTGTTGATTGAGCCAATTTTAAGAATGCTGAACAATCATGTTTTATTAATTGAATGGAAGCAGAGATTCTGTGATAGTATTACTTGTGTACTTTTCCCAGTAATGAACTGAAAACATTGTTTGTGATGTACCTATTATTGTTATTGTTATTGTTATTGTTATTGTTATTGTTATTGTTATTGTTATTGTTATTGTTATTGTTATTGTTATTGTTATTGTTATTGTTATTGTTATTGTTCTTGTTCTTGTTCTTGTTCTTGTTCTTGTTGTTGTTGTTGTTGTTGTTGTTGTTGTTGTTGTTGTTGTTGTTGTTGTTGTTGTTGTTGTTGTTGTTGTTGTTGTTGTTATTATTATAGCCTGCCCTCCCCACGAATGGGCTTAGGGCAACTTACGATAAAAGGTAAAAATACTGGAATAACAATAAAATCACAAATCTCACAAACACAGCATTACATCAGTTCACATGCTCACCATATATAAGAGGGTGAAGGTGTGGATTGGTATCCTGTGGCTGCTCATGCGTGGGGAGGCAGGTGGCCATATAACACCCCACCCCTGCAGAGGTAGGAGACCAGCAAGGAGACTCATTTGGTAGATTTAGTTTTGGCCTCAACCAAATGCCTGGCAGAACATCTCTGTCTTGCAGGCCTGCTGAAAGGATGGAAGATCTTGGTGGGCCTGAGTGTCTTCCAACAGAGAGTTTTACCAGGTCGGGGCTAGGACCGAAAAGGCCCTGGCCCTGGTTGAGGCCAGTCGAGCCTCCCTGGGCCAGGGACCACCAGTAGGTGTTTACCTGCTGATCTCAGCGCCATCTGGGGTGTAAATAGGGAGAGGCAGTCCCTCAGGTATGCTGGTCCCAGTCCGTTTAGGGCTTTTAGGTTAAAAGCAACATCTTGAAACTGATCCAGAACTCCACAGGGAGCCAGTGTAGCTGCCGCAAAGTTGAAGTTAAGTGTGCCCTGTATGGTATCCCCATCAGGACATGTGCAGCAGCATTCTGGACCCGCTGGAATTTTTGGGTCTGACTCATGGGAAGCCCTGTGTAGAGCAAGTTACAGTAGTCCAATCTGGAGGTGACCTCTTGCCAGGAGTTAAATAATTTGATATAAGAAAGCAAACTAGATGCTTAGGGTTTCTTAATTGATCCAGAATTAAGAATGTTTCCTGTTGCAGTCTCCTCTCTGAATCCACACAGAACAGTAGCATCACCTACAAAGCACCTGACCTGCTTGTGGTTTGAAGCATATCTGCCCATCTGGACTGTAGGGAGCTAAAATGGTGGGCACTACTGGGGGGTCCTCAAAGGAGAGAAGCGTGGTTGACCCCCCCCCCCCAGCTCCATGGTCCATTGAAGATGGAATCTCTTTTTCACTTCTAAATCAGAAGGGTCCGAGTAAAAAACCACCACCACCTCTCAACCTTTTGACAGAGGAGAGCTTGTTCTTTCCCAGCCACCATAGACAATAACCACAGCTTTTCTTGGCCTCCGTGCCTTCACAACAATTAAGCAATCAGTAGTAAAGCAGGTTTGGTTTTAGTAGAAATTGGATGTCAAGATGTAGCAAAGACATGTTTGCTGGAAAGGCAAGTGAGGGCCATTTTACAAAGCTTGTCATTTCTCATTAGGCTCAGTATGAGTCTAACTTTGCTCATCTATGTTATAGCTTCAGAGGTATTTAGACTGAAATTACAGCCTTTTAAGAGCCCACAGGGAAAAATATATCCTTTATATACAGTTTCAATCTGTGCTAAACTTTCCTTTGTCCAGGGATATATTGACTTATATAGGTCTGTGTGGGAGAGAGAGGTCAGGCAGCTGAATAATGGGCCTCAGGTCCGGCAACTCTTGCAAGTGTTACAAATCAGGCAGATTAACGTGTGAGGATTAGCGGCCAAGATGTGAATGGAAACTGAAATGGAAACGGAAGCCGTGATCAAGTGGACTGTGGGACTCACACCTGGTAATGAGATGTTCTAAGGGTCACTGATGGAAAAGAGGTTCCCTTACAGCATGCAGTAGCAAATTCAGGCAAACATCAATTCAAAGCTAATTGCAGGCGAAAACACAGTGAGTGCAAATTGGAAGTTTAGTTCCATTTACATTGTTAGTGTGTGGGGATGCTTGACCACCTGCCAGTTTAGCTCATGCCATGCTTGCAGGCAGCACTCAGCAGAGCCAGTCATTTGATATTATTATTTATTATTATTGTTGTTGTTGTTAGAATTATCCAAAACACAATAAGCAGAGGTCACATGTTATTATTGATTGGCCTTGCTAAGCTGATATGTTTCCATCAGAGACCTAAGTATCAGCTTATCATCATCATCATCATATTCTGCTCTCCTCGCTTATGTGGGCTCAGAGCGGATTAACAACTATGAATAAAAACACATTTAAAAAACAAAAATACACAAATTGATGGACATCTCTTGAAGGTGGACCCACATTACCCAGCCCCAAACCAAACATCCCATGGGAATGGGGGAATGGAGAAGTAAGGATTATTAACTGATGGAAAAAACCAGGGCGGGAGTGCACAGTCATCTCCCCCCCCCCCCAGGAGACTGGCAGGGAGAACTCGTCCAAGCCCCTCAGCTTTGATGGGGGGGTGACAAGTGTGATTGCATGCAATCCAGGAGTGACGTCATCACACTGGCTGTGGGAATGTTCCTGTGCTTTGCTTGGGGCCGGGGGCATGGTCGAAAATCTAACTGTTGAGTACCGATCCTCCTTGCTCCCATCAGGAGGGTATGGGGATCTGGCAGTCCTAATACAATGGATACATTTAAACATAGAGCTAAGCTACAAGTGATGATTCGAATTACTCTTGAATGGCAAGTGAACAGACTCACGTGTATTCCTTGCCATTCATTCACCATTCACTTGTGCGCCACTTGACCACAAGTGGAGCTCAAGTGAATAGCAAATGAACGGGGAGGAATACACGTGAGTCTGTTCACTTGCCATTCAAGTGTCATTCGTCACTTGTAGCTTGGCTCATAGATGCATCTAGAGCGTTTCCTGATTTACTCTTCAGATAAGGAGAAGCTTCTATTTCTTCTAAAGCACAGGCATAGGTCTTTTGTGATCCAAATCCACGTTATCATGTCAAGCTGAACAGCTGAGAAAGAGAGGAATAAACAGGATCCCGAACATTCTTTTCTTACATGTTCTCCTAAATTGTCTTTTTCTGGTGCCAGATAAGAACATATAAAGAGCCCTGCTGGATCAGACCATTGGTCCATCTCGTCCGGCATCCTGTCTCACACAATCGGCAACCAGTTACTCTGGAGGGCCAACAACAGGCTTTCATTTATGTTGCCTCCTGATGCTGATATTCAGAAGTTTACTGCCTCTAAACGTGGAGGTTCTCTGTAGTCTAACAGTCCTGTCTTCCGTGAATCTGTCTAATTCCCTTTTAAAGCTGTCTATATCCTCTTTTAAAGCTGGATGTAAATCCATAGTTCAAAACAATCAATCTTGTTCACAGGGCAGTTAAGCCAAAGCATTTGCATTTAGGCCCATGCATCCTTACTAAAACTGACTTGGTTTATATCCAAGTACTTTGACTTAACAGGTTTGTGGGCTGAGCAGCTACCAGCATTCTCTCAGCTGGAGATCATTTTATTGTCTCCTTTACGACAACAGCTTTGCCGAAACGGCCACTCAAAAAGGTCCATTTTTAAAAGGATTCCTTTTTATTGCAATTTTCTCTTGAGACCTTTAAAAAAAAAAATTCCCTATTAAAAGGAAATACAGCTGCTAGAAAACATCTCACCAATAGATAGCTTCCTGCCCAGTGATGGGATGAGAGGGTTTTTTTTTTTTTTAAAGAAAAATTATTTTAGAACTAACATTTTGCTGCTGTCGTGCAGTCTTGAAGCTCATGACAATGTGAATGGGATTGTATCTGCACGTTCCGATATTTAGACAGAGGTTGGCTATTAATCAAACACACTGGCTACATTCCAGCAATGTATTTAGAATCCATAGATAAGAAGACTCGGTGTGTGTGTGTGTGTGTGTGTGCATTTGTGCGTGTGTGCATGTGTGTGCGTGTGTTTTCCCCAGGGAAAAGCTGCTTTAGGAGAGGGTGGGATGGTACAGATATGCTAGGGGATTGCTTAATCCTTTCTGTACAACCCACTTCTCTACTGCCAGTCATTTCTCCAAGCACTCCTTATTCCCCCCACCCAGATGTGTTAAGGAGCCTGCTTTAGGAGAAACACTAGGTGGCAGGTTAGAAAACCAGACGGTGGGGGCTGTGTGGTGCTCCTTTCACCCCTGGCTTTTCTGCTTGGAAACCGCCATGTTCTATTGGCTAGGGATCCTGTTTTTTTTTTTTAATGGACACTTTATTAGCACTGTAAGCAAAATTAGTACAAATAATAATGGTGGTAACTTGTCTTACGTTGAACAACAAATGGGGGCGGGGGGACAGAAGGCACAAGTGTGAACAGGTAAATGATATTGAGGCTACCAAAACAGTAAAACCAAAAGAAATGCAGGTAAACAAGGAATTAAAAGAAGAAAAACAAAAACATGTCCAAGTGTGTTGGTGCCTCCTTGACATGGTGAAGCCCATCTGCCTTGAATCTCTTTTGAGAAAGGTGGACTATAAAGAAATCATGCTGCTTCTACCATGCTTTGGGTCGCAGTTGTTTGTTTTGGAGATACACATCTGTCTGCTCATGTATCAGCTAACAGGCAGTCCCTTTAAATCATTTCCACTCAATCCTGGCCTGATGTCTTGGTTGATAGGAGTGTTGTGTATTATCCCTCTCTATGGTTGCCAACTCTGGATTGAAAGATTTCTGGAGATATGAGGGTGGAGCCTGGGAAGGGCAGGGCCTGAAGAGGGAATGGCCTCAGCACTGATTTCTGTTATCTGGAGATCAGTTGTAGTTCCAGGGGGTTCTGCAGATCTGATCGTCAGAGAGCCAAGCTACAAGTGATGCCTGACACAGGTTGGACACTTGTCAGCTTCCCTCAAGTTTTGATGGGAAATGTAGGCATCCTGGTCTTATAGCTTGGTTCTCCATTTAATTGAAGTTTACAGAAAACCATCCCCCCTTACACAGCGGAGGAGAAGGTGGGGCAGCGAGAGCCCGATGCCTGCACTCCCATCCTAACCGCATGTTCTCCCTCCCATAGACTGCTGCTCTGTAAACTTCAATTAAGTGGAGAGCCAAACTATAAGACCAGGATGCCTACATTTTCCATCAAACCTTGAGGGAAGCTGACAAGTGTCCAACCTGTGTCAGGCGGCGTCACTTGTAGCTTGGCTCTTAGTCTAGTTACCAAAATCACCTTCTAGCCTCCTTCAGATTTTTTTTAAAAAAATGAACTAAGATGCCAGATAAGTGATTTGAGGAGCCAAGAATGATAAATTATACCCAACGGAGCCACGGGCCGGCCATTTATGAAATATGTGATGCATTCTTAGAAGTTAGCTTTACAAGAAAGTATAACAAGGAAGCTGTCACAGCAAATCTGATTTTTAAAATGTTAAACACAGTGTGACAGTAGCCTATTAAGATAAAAGGTAGAGCAAATATAACTTTTTTTCCTGATGTATGTGGGCAATGACTGTTTGAGAGAGCAGACAACTAATAGAATCATGGGTGAAGTGATTTGAGGTGACTGGAATCCATTACCAAACTCGCAGCAACCCTCTTTGCCGAATTTGTTGTTTCTAAGGAAGGTTGTTCAAAGATTAGGTAACCATTCCATGGCCTATCTTTTAAAAACATCATTTATTTCTTTATAAATGAAACAATCATACCTGCTTAAGCACTGTGCCTTTTGATGCAAAATAAGACAGAGCCTTGTGACACCTGAAAGGCTAACAATTATTGTTTGTTTTAGCCTGTGGGCGAGGGTTGCCAACTCCAAGCTGGGAAATTCCTGGAGATTTGGAGGTAGAGCCTGGAGAGGGTGGGGTTTAGGGAAGGGAGGGATCTCAGTGGGGTAATGCCTTGGAGTACACTCTCTGAAGGTGCTACTTCCTCCAGGAGAGCTGATCTGTGTAGGGTGGAACTCTGTTATAATTCTGGGAAATCTCTAGGCCCCGTCTAGAGGTTGGCATCCTTAGCAAGATCTGATCCTCAAATATCTATTACTAGAATCAAAACTTGTTAGTGTTTTAAGGTAGGTATAGTCCCCTGTGCAAGCACGAAGTCATTACTGACCCATGGGGGGACGTTACATCACAACGTTAGGTGCTGGAAAAAAACCCAACAGGATGCACAGGTTGTGCAAAATCAGGTCCCATTTGTCAAAGTAACACTAGATTTCAGCGCCCCGCACTTACCATCTCCCTCAGCCACTGTCTGGTGTACAATGCTGAAAACCCTCTCCCTCTGTGGATGAATCAAAAAAAGGGATGAGGACATGAATGCCACCTTGAGATAAAGCAGTATAGAAATGTCTTAAATAAATTAAATACATTCAAAAAATAAACAAGCATCTATCCTAAATGGGAAAGGTACTGGCCAACATCCACAACCACACGGGTAAAATTCAGTGTGCTACATGGAAGTTGGAGCCTTGGCCATTTGCTTTCCCAAAGGAGGCTGCAGACCTCAAGAGGACACACACAGCTAGAATAGGGGTTGGGATATTATTCACACATAGGAAATGGCAGTGCAAGTCGGTTGCACCCCATCACTTCCTTTGCGTAGAGGTTTCAAATCATACCAACCTAATGCTTGACATCACCTGTGAGATCACTTCAGCATTTAACTCTGGACTGTGGATTTTGACATCAAGGTCACTGAATTGTTGAGTTGGTGATCTGTGTAGTTTTAGGCAGCTGGTAAATGTTTTGGGATGTGTTGTTTTTTCTATTCTGTACCTTAATGCAAAAAAAAAAAATTTACACTGGGTACTTACCACTCTCCCTGTGGCGCAGAGTGGTAAGCAGCAGTACTGCAGTCCAAGCTCTGCTCATGACCTGAGTTCAATCCTGGCGGAAGCTGTGTTCGGGTCGCCGGCTCAAGGTTGACTCAGCCCTCCATCCTACCGAGGTCGGTAAAATGAGTACCCAGTTTTCTGGGGGTAAAGTTTAGATGACTGGGGAAGGCAATGGCAAACCACCCCATAAAAAGTCTGCCAAGAAAACGTGATGCGACGTCCCCCCATGTGTCAGTAATGACTCGGTGCATGCACAGGGGACTACCTTTACCTTTACCTACTTCAACAGAATATCAGGATACAGTAAGCAAATATTCTTGTCCTATAGGTAGCACACGTTCTGCTTATGGGCTAAGCAGAGATGTGATTTTCTGAGATGTAAAAGGATAACAAAGAATAGAAGAGACTGGTGTACATAAATTAAATTGGTCTGTTCATTTCAGAATATGTATTGTTTAATAGCTCACTGCTCAGATCTTCATGTACATACCTTGTTCACAATTACAGACGCTCTCACTCCATATTATCAGGCAACTGCTGTGAAGATATTTGAATGCCAAAATTCCTCACATCCTGTTAGTTTGTATCTGATATGAAGCACCATATCTTAAGCACCCTGTTACTCATAATGTTTAGATAATAATACTAGCACAAGTGCTCTAACTATTTTCCGGATGGTTGTTATACAATCAACAATCCTGATGTATAGACTAGAGATGGGCACGAACAGCAATACGAACAAAAAAAGCCACGAACAACCCAAACTGCTGTTCGTGAACAAGCTCTTCGTGAGGCCCCATTCTAAATGAACAGGTGGTCATTTCAAGCCTCATTCATTGCTGTTTGTTGCTGTTTGTCAAGCCAGACAGTCTGGCACCTGCAATCAATTCCCTTGGCAACTTAGGCAGGGATTGTCTGAACTCTGTCTGAACTCCTGCTGTTGCCCGGGAAACCCCAATCTAAGCCCAATTTAGCTTCCTTTCATCTGTGGAGCTCCAAATTTGCAACAAGGGAGCAAAGACCCAAGGGGAGGAGGGCTCCCAGCTCGGACTTTGCAGACAGTGGAGAGACAGTTGCTGTTGGCATTTTGATAGAGTGCATTGGAGCTTGAATTTTCTTTGTGTGTGGTGGGATAGGGATCTACTCCTTCAAATTGCAAGGCTGCTGCCAGGCTCTGAGCCAAGCTATTATTGATTATTGGTACCTTTCCTGCTGCCTGTTCAGGTAAGGTTTCTGGGAGTGGTGCAGCAGGGATCTACCCCTTTGAGTTCCAGGGCTGCTGCCAGGCTCAGGGGCCAAGCTATTATTTATTATTGGTACCTTTCCTGGTGCCTGCTCAGGTCAGGTTTCTGGGAGTGGTGCAGTAGGGATCTTGACTTGGATGATGGCTGGAGGAGAGCCTGCTGGCCCCCATGAACAGCCAACCACAAACATGTTCGTGAACAGGGCCATGTTCGTGGTCCTTTGTGAGTCCCTGTTCATGGATGGCAACGAACAATTAACATCATGGTTTTTTTCTGTTCATGCCCATCTCTAATCAATACCCCTTAACTGACTTCTATCTCCAGTTTGTCGATGTGTTCACATGATTAATCTGAAATACAGCTAACATATTTCTTTAAAACAAAAGGTCCAGTTCAGAACTGTGCGTACTTTGCCGTTTATTTCAGGAAGATCTAGATTGAATCCAAAGCTTCAAGAAGGGAGATATTTAATGAGCTGTAGTTTTTCTTATTAGTTTGTGATGGTCGCAATATGAAACATCCAGTTAGAAAGGGGTTTGGCAAATGAGGGCTGTTGTAATTACAGATGGAAAATGTTATTAAGCATTTTAATTAAGGTGCTCTGTTATTGGTATCTGCTTGCAGAGGAGAGGCTTCGTTTTGGGTGGAAAGCACAGCACTGTGATGACGTTTATATTAGCACAGTGTTGTAAATTTCAGACAAAGCCCACCAAAGATCCTGTGAGGTTGCACAAAGGTTAATGTAATTTCTGCAGATGGGGAATTGCAGATTCAACCTGTTGTCACAATAATGAATGTGTTTGAAAAAGACACCTTCTTCTTCTTCTGTGGCAAGCCAGAGAAGAATGGAAGTGAGTGCACACATGCGTATGCACACCCAGAAATTTAGTATTGCTGGCTACAGCTTTGATATATTAAAGAAAAGGAAGGTGGGTATATTTGAATTGTTTTCCCCAATCAATATGAGAAGCAGCATTATAGATTTCCCCCCCCAAAATGCACATTTAATACTGATTTGCCATAATTTCATCTGACAGTAATGACAGAGCTTTTGATCTGAGTCGGGCAGAATTTTATAGCTCTATTAAATATGACTTCCCCTCCTGCTCTTGTATGGACATACATTTTGTCTCTTCCCTCTCCTCTCACAATGTAGAGACTTGTGCAAGTAGTCCTTAAAACTGCGTTCATGAAAAGCAAAAATATTCAGAGGTAGAGTTGCCAAATTCCATGTAGGACCTGGAGATCTTCCAGAATTAGAACTCATCTCCAGTCTGTGGAGTTCAGCTCCCCTGGAGACAATGAGAGATTCCGCACATGTTGGATAATGCACTTCCAATCCTCTTTAGAGATCATTTGGAACTGAATTTTTCGAGTGTGAAACAAAAATTCCACTTCCAAACGATAGCTAAAGTGCATTGAAAGTGCATTATCCAACATGTGCGGAATCAGCCAATGTCAGCTTTGGAAGGTGAAGTCTATGGTATACCACAGATTCAAGGTGAAATCCCACCCCCAATTCCCTCATCTACAGGCACTGTCCCTAAATCTCCAGGAATTTCCTGGACTGGGCAACCCTGTGATAGGGCTGTACAAAGGTAGAGGTATGGGGAAGCAGATTTTTCTGGCTGTGCTGTTACGACCTGATTTTCCATGCATCCTTTGGGAGAGTCACGCAGGCAAAAAGGTTAATTTAATGGCTTGTAGGTTATAGCATATTCTCTGGGAAGGAATGTATTGCTGTCCAGCTTGGGGAAGTGTTTTGGTGAGCTCAAAAGCTTGCACAATGTTTTCTGTCAGTTTGGTTGGTCCTAATAAAAGATCCAACGTGGATTTTGTTTCTGGATTTTGCATGGACCAATTTAACTATTTACGACTCTGTGCTTAACAGACACTGGAAAACCTTAAGAAAACCTTGGAGGTACTTCTCCTGTTGCCCATAGAAGTGTGCAACCAGAACACTTTTTTAAAAAATCTCTGTGCCCTTGAATAATGGCAAAAACACATATAATTTAACCGATTAATGTTTCTGCCTTTCCAGATGCTGGTTGATGGGAAAGTCTTGCCGTTTCATAAATGCACCTAGAAAGAAGGTTAAGAGATCATTAAGTTGATCAGTTATTTTATCGTCTGTCCAGCCAGAATAACTTTATTAAATAGTTAGTGGCAAGATCTGCGTGGCTTCCCCAAAGCTCACCCAAAGTGTGCAGAAAACCATTTAGTGGATTGCTCCGGCACTGTTTCTGTCTTCGGTTTTTGTCTTCGGACTATGCAGGGTTCTGTGATTTTGCTCTTTCATCTGAATTGCAATCATGACTTTGTTGATTAGGCAGCAGATTGTGGTCTGAATCTCATGCAACATAAAAGTCTACATGGCGTGCTAAACCTACTGACAACCTTGATGTAGTAAGGGAGATCAGGAAGGACGACAATGTCAGAAAACTGAGTTTGACCCGAGTGCTGTTTTAGCTGCCTTCATTGCAACTTACCTGCCTCCTCAAGAGAACTTATTTTCCTGCTGCTAAATTTGATTTTCCTGCACAAGCTTATTTGCAAGCATTTACCTCTCTTATCAACATAATAAATATTTAAAGCCTTGAAACCTCATTGCGGGAACATAGCAGTACATATCCGTTCCTTCGAGAGCTTCTGAGACTTGTACTGTAATCATAGTTTTGGAAGGAACTCCATAAGCAATATACTCAAATGTCTTGCCCTAAGGAGAGAGATCTTTCCTCTGCCCTGATGCCAGATACCTGCCAAGGGTTTTTTTCTGAAAACAAAAAAGGGAGTGCCAGAGGTCTCCCTAAACTGGCATCCTGGTGATAGAAAATCCATGTTAAAATGATTTTCTGTTATCCGACTATTCAGTCTAGGAATCATCCTCTCTGTATTTAGCATGGATGGGTAGACCTGCCAGGCTTCCTGTATGAAGGGAGGCCTTCCATTGGCAGCCCTTGTTGCCTGCAGGAAAAACAAAATAAACATTGGTGTGGTGTCTGTGCCGCTACAGTACTTTTGGGACGAACTCAGAAGTAATATCAGGTAGCTCTAGGAATCTCCAGAAACTCTATGGTTTTCCTGGAAGTGTTGCCATGGTACAGATGACACGCCCTCATGTCTCCACCTTCAAAGCTCCTGCCAGTAGCCAGGAATGGTCTGGCAAGCCTTTGAATCGGCCATATGTGGGTCCCCTGGGAAACTAAATGGAAGGGGGTAGTGGGAGAAAAGGAGGGTAGCCAATCTCTCTTTCCCTGACATATCAACCAATGACTTTGTATCTTCTCCTTGGTCACTTATTGGCTCAGCTACTGGTCTCTTGTGTTCTGTTCTAGAAATCATTCTTTCCCTTCACACACAGAGAGACCCCACAGGGGGATGTTCTGTGTGGAAACCAGGGCCGGATTGAGGGGGGGCCACCACAGAGGGGGTGCTGGGCACGACTGCCAGCTGCCTGGGAGGCTGAGTGCAGGGTTGGGAGACCCTCGCCAGCCCCGCCGATGGGGCGGCTGGCTGGCTTGCCACGCAGGACCTCCCAGCCCTGCGCTCAGCCACCAGCGCAGCAAGCCAGCTGCCCCAGCGCATTCCCTCGCCACCGCCAGCTCCGCAGCTCACCATGCACTGGGGCAGCCAGCTTGCCGCGCAGGAGGCACAGGGCAGCGGGGCATGCTAACTGCACAGAGGGCCTCCTAGCCCTGTGCTCAGCTGGCCGCGCAGCAAGCCGGCCACCCCAGCACCTGGTGAGCCGCAGAGCTGTCGGCAGCAAGAGCGTGCGCTGGGGCAGCTGGCTTGCCACGTGGGGTGGCTGAGCGCAGGGCTGGGATGTCCTGCGCATGCAGCAAGCCAGCCAGCCACCCCAGCGCATGCCCACGCCGCCACCAGTTCCATGGCTCACCGGGCACTGGAGTGGCTGGCTTGCCGCGCATGGCTCCTGCCCTGCGTGATGATGTCACAAAAGTGACATCATCACGCAGCTCCAGGAGCAAGCGCGCGGAGCGCCCGGGCAAGGTTTGCCCCGGGCGTCCGCGTGCCTGGATCCAGCGCTGGTGGAAACCACACACAGCTGTATCATCTTTGCCTCCCACATACTCTCCTATCCCTTTGTGGAGCTTTTACCATCCTGTCCAGTTCACTAACAGTGGAATCCTAAGAAGAGTTACTTCAATCTAAGCCTATTGAAATCAATGAGCTGAGACTGGTGTAAGGAGTGCACTGAAAATCTCCCTTCTGTGTTTGTATTATGCTGACGAATCTTGTATAGCAAACTAGGCCTAAGCAGTACAGTGGGTTCCAGAGACCTTTGAAGCAAGTTTCTTTTTGTGTCATCTAAAACCGAGTCATGTTGAATGTACATGTGCAAATATCAGATCTGTCCTGTTTTGGATGCAGACTCAGGGCTTTTTTTCAGTGGGAATGTGGTGGGACGGAGTTCCGGCACCTCTTGAAAATACTCAGCAATAGTGCAGGAGAATAATATGATTTCAAAGAATCCCGTGTGTTTCTTCCTCATTTCCCTCTTGAGAGTTCCGCCACCTCTTTTCCCAGAAAAAAAAACACCCTGGACGCAGTTACACTTCCCTTGAAAAGCCAGGTTCGCAGCTTGGGAGTGCTGCTCAACGGAGCATTCACCTTAGAAAAACAGGGGGTTTTGTATGTTGTAGTCCTTGAAGTTTATGGAGTCGATATCAACTCTATTATTTTATTTTTAATTGTAAATTTGCTACGGTCAATGGCTAATAGCAATAAACTTATTACTGTACATTACTAGCACAGTAAGATCTAGCCACAATGATCCATGCCTTAGTAACCTCTAAATTAGATTATTGCAATGTACTCTACTTGGGCTACCCTTGAAGAGCGTTCAAAAGCTTCAGCTGGTGCAGAATGCTAGATTGTTGGTTGGGTCCGGTGATTGGGAATAGGGGAACATGATATCACAGTAGTTACACTGGCTAACAGTCTGCTCCTGAACACAATTCAAGGTGTTGGTTTTGGCCTTTAAAGCTCTACACGGCTTGGCACCTGGGTCTATGAAAGATCATCTTCTCCCATGTTCTTGCCCGTGAATTAAGATCACGGGGAGAGCTGCTGTAGCATGATGGTTAAGTGGTTCAGCTGCAAATCAGCACTCTACTGGTTCAGATCCCACTGCTGCCATGTGCTCAGTAGGTGGCCTTGGGTAAGCCACTCTTCTCAGCCCGGCTCCATAGCTGTGTTGTGGGGATAATAATAACATTAACTTGTTCACCGCTCTAGATGAGGCACTAATCTGTCGATAAGAGGGGTATATACGTGCGATGATGATGATGATGATGATGATGATGATGATGATGATGATGATGACCATCCCATCAGCTGAAGAAGCTGGTGGATCTATGAGAGAAGGCCTTTTTGGCAGCAGTCCTATGATTATGGAACAGCATCTCCAAGGAGGTGTGCCTGGCCGCCTGGCCGATTTTGAGGAGGCAACTGAAGACATTGTTATTGAGGACAGCTTTTAATTAACTGTGTTTATGTTTATTGGCAGTCCTAAAATGTGTGAGAGGTGGCTAATAAATGTTTTAGATTGATAGCTGGTAGGTAGAGTTCCTGATTGGCTCCTAGCCATTGCCCTATGTCAGTTCTTGTGTTCCTTCAATACCCTCTTAGCTGCTAAAAATGCCAGCAAGATGAGCCTAATTGCCAGTAAAAAAAAACTGTTCAAAGGGAAATCATGTTAAGGTTGAGAGAGGATCGGGTGAATTATACATTCTGAGCAGCTCTCTATGTGCTTTGAAATTTTCACTATGAAGACAATGCGCGACCTCTGATCTCAGTAGGAAATGCAATGAAGTAAAGTATGAGAACAGCTCAGCACATCTTTCCTTGACACCTCCTGTTTTTGCATTTCCAAGTAAGGCTGCCAACCTCCAGAGGAGGCCTGGTGATCTGGAATTACAACTGATCCCCAGATAGCAGGATCAGTCCCCTGGAGTAAAAGCCTGTTTTGAAAGGTCGACTCTGTTGCATTATACCCTGTTGAGCTCCCTCCCTTCCTCAGTCCCAACATTTCCCAGGCTCCACCCCCAAACATTCCAGGAATTTACCAGCCTGGAGTTGGCAACTCTAACCAACTCCTAGTGTCTGCAATTCTGAGCAGAAACTTTAAATCGGACAACCTTAAATTGCAGAAGACAACATACTTCCATTGTTAGAAATATTATAAGTTTTCCTAGAGTGGTAATTCTATTATAGAGAACTGTGAACAGATTTTGCTTGATTTTTCTTTTTGAAAAACCTCCTTGGAATTAGAACATTCTAGATTTTCATGATTCCTGCAGAGTAGGAAAGAATGTGAACTGGGATCTTTTTTTCCCAAATTCTGTTTATTCTTTTCAAAATCACCAACAATACAAATAACTTTCACAAGAATAGATATCTATAAACAATTATTACATTCAGTATATGCTTTCTAAATTATTATACATGCATACAATCATAAATAATATATTATTTACAATTCACATACGATCATATAGCAATTATTATATCTTACTATATTGAATATCCATCCTGTTATATGCTGTTGTGGTACACCAGTTTGGTGAAGTGTTTAAGAGCGGCAGGACTCTAATCTGAAGAGCCAGGTTTGATTCCCCACTCCTCCGTTTGAAGCCAGCTGGGTGACCTTGGGCTAGTCACAGCTCTCTGGAGGTCTCTCAGCCCCACCCACCTCACAGGGTGTTTTGTTGTGGGGATAATAATGACATACTTTGTAAACCGCTCTGAGTGGGCATTAACTTGTCCTGAAGGGCGGTATATAAATCAAATATTGTTATTATTATTATGTACCTGAGCATGTGGAAGTGGATGTGGTGAACTGGGATTTTGATTAGCTTGTCTGTTGCAAGATATTCTGCTCCTTAAAATGTACTCAGTGATTCTGTTTATCATTTCTATACATGAAGATTTAAATAAAGGTGTAAGGTATGTGTGAGAAAGGGAGAGAAAAGAGAGAATGGATGATCAACTTTTTTATTTGGGTTGCCAAGCTATGTTCAAGATAGTGACCGCTGGGCTTTCTGCAAGACTGCCATCTTTGAAAATGGACTTCGGTGTGTGTGTTTCAGTAATCAAAAGGATAATGACAGTAAACAAAAGGATAGTTACAGTCCATAATGTCATTTGTCATCATTATTTGAGGAGGAGCTCTATGCAAAAATTGTGGAGGCTGGACTTCATGCTGAGGTAACTTGATGTCACATGACAATTCCTATTTACTACTTCATGCTAGAGATGTTTGCACACTCACAGTGTTGGCTCATGTTCTGCTCACCATTCATCAACAGGGAGTCAGTTTTTCGATGATTGGTTTGACTGTTCATCAACATGTTCTTGGAGAGGGATGAACATCAAAAAACAAAAATCAGGACATTTAGATTCAATATTCTGGAGACCCAGTAATTTGGAATATCTTGGAATACCAAATTGATTCTCTAATGAGAAAAAAATTGGTTTAATTAGACCATTATTCCCTATGGAAAAATAAATCTGGGGGACTGGGTGAGTCATTTTTCAATCAAAATTCACCAAATTGTCAGGGAACCTACGCCGGACTGTCCTCTAAAGACCCCCCCCCCACCCATTTCAGGAAGATTGGACCCTGGGGGACAATTCTGTGGGCCCCCAAAGAAGGTGCCCCCAGCCACTCCATTTTTCCTTTGAGGAAAAAGTCAAAGCTGACTCCCACTGCAGAAACACACTGGGGCAAGGCTGCCATGGCCAAGGCACACTCCCAAATGCAAGCTGAGGTCATCCCAGAGAAAGCCCAACAGAAGCAAACTGAAGCACAGGAACGGAATTCTCCCAGAATCAAAGTGAAGGAATGGGACCAACTTCACATCAGGGAATCACACCTATTCCACCCAAACCAAGCTGAAGAAAGGGACCCTGTTGCCATTTAGCTCAACAGAGTAGTAAAAAGCAGAGAATGATGAGAAGAGATAGCAAAAAGTTACAATATTCGTGAAAACCTAACGAAATAAAGATTTAGAAAAAATTACAAAATTATTCTTACTATTATTTCATAATTCAAATTGCCATTCAATACATATTAGTACACACAGTCTTCATATACAGACCTATACATAAAGTGCTAGTGCAAAACAATGATGGTATTGCCTATGAACAATTAATACTTCTAAAGTCCATCAATTTTCTTAGAGTTTACTCAAAAAGTTCATAGGGTAAATTGGCAATTTGAATTATGAAATAACAAAATAATTTTGTAATTTTTTCTAAATCTTTATTTTGTTAGGTTTTTACAACTTTTTTCTATTTAGCTGAACAGAAGCAAACTGAAGCAAGGGAACGGAGTCCCCCCAGAACCAAAGTGAACCAAAGGGACCAGCATCACACCAGAGAATCACATCCAAGCCCTCCAAACTAAACTGAAGCAAGGGGAACTGTTGCAGCTTAGCCCAACAGAACCCTTCTCATTCACATTAGCTAGTCACTGGGTTCAGCCAGTGGTGGAACACCACAAAACAGAACCATGCAGTCCCCAGCCACAAGAACGTGGCTTCAGTTTGCACTTTGACAGCTGAGGAAAATAAAAGCAGTTTAATTTTGGAAAAACCATTGTATGTTTGATTTATTTCACCAGTGATGAGTTGGTATAGGGCCATCCTTCATCCAGAGTACACCAGTGTTTTCCCAGGGAAGCTGAGCCATTGCTTAAGGAAGCCCTTTCATGGTAGCCCTGTGTGGAGCTTATTGAAGGCTCAGTAGCACTTTGGAGTCTGGAAACCTTGGAGAATGGAAATGCTGACACTGCCACACTCTGGTGCAGAATGCTTCCCTCTCCTTCCCTCCATTATATCGCTAATTACCTTGGCCATTGGTGAGGTGCTCCATCTCAGCAAGCCCAGCAGCTGCCCATAGTTGGTTTAATTTACCTTAATAGCTGGACCTGCTCTTGCCACTTTAGTTCTGCCTATGAGAAATGGCAAGTGCTTGGAAGCTGAGGAAGCTTTATTTTTGGCCACTGTCCTGCTAATACGCTTATGCTAAGGCAAGCATTTGTTCTTCAGTGCCTTGACAAAAGATGTTTTGTCTCTGCCTCTGCTTACCTGTCAGGCCCTACTTCCAGTGCTTTCAGCTTGCTTCTGTCTGTGTTTGAAAGAATCCATCAAGAGCTGAAATCCAGGAAAGAATTTCCTGATTAATAGAAGGCTCTTGGCACCCGAACTTCCATTTTCTGCTAAAAGAACTTTGCATAAATGGAGGGCTCCAGGTTCCTTCCCTACCCTTTACTTTGCAGAGATTAGAACTGAATTTTGCAAAATTTTCAATTTTCACAAATAGTCGTATTCTGAAACTTCACATTTTGATGTCAAAACTTTATCCTTGGTGTGCAACAGATCAATTTTAGAATTATTATTTTTATTGTTATTATTATTAGTCTGCCTTTCTCATGAGATCCAAGATGGATTACACAGTGTGAGGGAATATACAATATAATCACTAGGACATTCAATGAGCAAAGTAAAATGATGAACAACAGCCAGGACATTCAGTGAAAGAGAGACGGTAGCAGAAAAAATTAAAGCATAAAGCTGAGCACAGAGATAAAATATTTCTTAAACAAAGCAAAACTAATTTATATGGCATGTTTAGCTATGTGGAAACTCCCTAGTAGTTGCATGTCTACATCAACAACAACATAACAACATTTGATTTATATACTGCCCTTCAGGACAACATAATGCTCGCTCAAAGTGGTTTACAAAGTGTGTTGTTGTTATTCCACCCAACAATCACCCTGTGAGGTGGGTGGGGCTGAGAGAGCTCGAGAAGAGCTGAGATTGACCCAAGGTCACCCAGCTGGCTTTAAGTGGAGGAGTGGGGAATCAAACCTGGGCCGATTCCAGATGGCCCTCTGCATTCCGAAACGTCGCGCGGAAAACACGAAATACCGTGTTTTCTCGCGCAAGTTTTGTGCGATGATGCGCGATGTTTCGGAATGCAGAGGGCCATCTGGAATCAGCCCTGATCCTCCACATTGCCGCTGTTAATCACTACACCAGCCATTACATCAAACCACTACACCAAGCAGACAGTACCCACTGAATACCAGAATTTGACGTTCATCTGGCTACAACTTTAGGTGAAGTGTATATAAAAGCCCAGTATATTCCTTTGCAAGACTTCTGCTGCAGGCTGGTTTTCAGATATTGTGGCATTATAGCTATTACTGATGAAAACTACTGGAATATTATCAAGTCAAAAGCACTGTTTCTGGGTGTCAAGCACCAATCGCTATCATCAGAGTCCACCAAATACTGGCTGCTTCTGCATGACAGTTATCAAATACTTGGTGCAGTTGCACGTCATCACTTCAGAGACTTGCTCAATAAAAACACAATTAAGAATCCAGGTCAGCAACATTCAACAAAAACAACTATACTAATATCCCCAGCCATAAAACAGTCTCCCACTTAGTAGTTGTAAAACCAACATAAATGCCCATACAGTATAAAACACTATTAAGTCATGCAAATAGGCAAAGAAATGGGCCATAAAAATGCTAAAAGAGAAGGGATAAAACTTCAGTGGAAAGGTGAGGTAAAGGGGAATGTTTTAGCCTGGAACTTGAAAAGCACCAGACAAGCTTTGAAAGGGAAGGCATTCTAGGGTGCCACCACCAAGAAAGCTTTGTCTTTAATTGCCACCTGTCTCCTCTCTGAAGGGCATGAGGTGAGGATTTTAACTGGTGATCTGAACAGTACAGGAGGAAACATTTAGGACTTTAATAATAATAACTGCATTTATATATCACTCTTCTAGACAGATTAGTGCCCCACTCAGAGTTCTTCTGCACATGACATCTGACACATGAAGAACACGTGTCAGGAAAATAATGCAATGTTAGCCAAGAAGAGTAATTTTAAAAACAGAGCCGGCGACGGGGCAAAGGCTTTGCTATACACTGAAGCTGTGTGAAGGGGCTGTGAAATGCCAGAAGGGAAACTTCTCCAGGTCCAAGCCTGGCTCTGGAAGGCAGCTCCAGCCCATTTCCATTCCTCGCTGCCCTCTGGTCACGATCGCACACAGTTTTAGACTGGAGAGGTGAAATTTGCCTTCGGAGAGGCAAAGATGAAATTAATAAACCTCTGAGGAGCTATCTCCGCTGGCTCCGCTTACACTTCCTGGCTAACATTGCATCTCCCTACACTTGACAAACACACACCAAGGCGTCTTGTGTAGAGACTCTCAGAGCAATGAACAAATTCAGTGTTATTATGATCCCCACAATATAGCTAGAGAGCTGGGGCTGAGAGGAGTGGCTTGCCCAGGGCCACCTGCTGAGCTCATGGGAGTACTGGGTCTTGAACCAGTAGAGTTCAGATTTGCAGATCAACCACTTAAACAATACGTTACAGCAACAGCTTTAAAAGTGAGTTACGCTTTGAATTGTTCTAGAAACAAATAAGCAGCCAATATGGATCTCAAAATTGGGATGTAATAATTCCTATATCCTGCCTCTAACAGCAATACGCCTGCCAGGTTGTGAACTAATTGAAACTCCTGGACAGTTTCCAGAGGCAGTCTCATTACAATATACAGAAAATACTGTCAGATACGGAGTGTTTTTTACTCAATACGCAGAAAAATCAAACCGCCAGGGTGTTTTCAGAGAAGAACATTTGCTTTCAAAGATCAGAGAAGAGAGGAAGGTTTGGGGGGGGGGGGATTGTTTCAGTTCTAGCTGAAACATTGTAGGTTTTTTCCTCTTTTAATAAGACATAAAGTAGAGAAGGTATAACCAGAATTGAACCAGTTTCATTTCTGTGACTGAAAATTAGTCTGATGCGTGATGCCTGTCAGAAATAATGACGGAGGGATTTGTGCATCTAACTTTGTTTTGTATACCTTCGCTATGTGTTCACAATAGCATTTTCATACAATTGATTATGTGGAATTTAAAATATCATGCCAACATGCATACACATTGTGTCTCCCTTCACCTCCTCCTTTGGAGGTTTTTAAGCAGAGTCTAGATGGCCACCTGACAGCAATGTTTATTCTGTGAATCTGGGCAGATCATGAGAGGGAGGGCAGGAAGGGCTACATCAGTGCCTAGTTCTTGTGGCCCCTTCTTACATGCTCAGGGTAATACCGATCGCCACCTTGGGTAACAATTTTGGTTAGGGTTCCTGATGGTGTTTTGCGATCTTCTGAGCATGAAGCAGGGCTCACGGGGGGTGTGGGGAGGGGAGAAAGTTGTGAGTTCCCTACATTGTGCAGGGGGTTGGAATAGATGACCCCTGAGGTCCCTTCCAACCCTATGATTCTGTTATTCTGTGCACACTGGATGTGTTTAAAAAGACTTTGCTGTTCTTTATACATGTAAGCAAAGGTGCAGGATAACAACCATATGTCAGCAATCTCTGAAACCATTTCATTTTATGTACAAGCCATGCAATAAGATCCTGCAATATAAGGTTGCTGATAAACCACTCATAAACATTCTGCATGGATACCATTTATACATAAACATAACAGTGAGAAGAATGATAAATGTTGCTTCTGGGATCTGTCATGACACTTAATCAACATAAAGGAACTTTAAAGTGAGTGTAACCTGAAGGGCAAGTGTTCTTGATGTGAATAAGAATCTTTCTCATTAGGATTAGAATTCCAAGTTGGATGGCAAGCCCCAAACTTGCTGTTCTACTCTGCTCTTGACAGTCATTTATTTTGATTGCAAGGTGTAAAATACTCTGGCTCGGATTTACATTGAGTTATGTAAGCACTTGATCGGTAACAGAGTAATGGAGTCCTTGGCTTCAAATTGAAAAGATAATTTAATTCCCGAGATCCGATCGGCCAAGAATTGTAAAATATATACATTCCAAAGGAAGAACAGACCAAAAAGAATTTCTGGAGGGGCAGTGAATGAGGCGCTATCCCTGTAACAAGTGAGTGCCTTATCAATAGGGCCATTTTTAAAATGAGGTCAGCATAGGTGATTCTGGGTGATGGCAACCTCCCATCTCATCTGCCTCTTCTTCTTCTCCCTCACCCTCATCTCCCCCCCAACACACCTGCGACCACCTGAGAGCTGGCACTGCTAATCCTTCTTCCTCTTGCCTCCCCACTCCTCTGCTGCTAAATGCCTCTTTGAACACAGTGTCAGTCTATGGAAGACAGGATACGTTGAAGGGGACTCCTGACCCTTGCAGCAAGAAATCCAAGCTCTCTTGAGTAAATAGGTCTTTATTGAGATATCACAGGCTTCTCGGTACATATGCCCATAGGTTACACAGAAGCAATTAAAGGCGTCTTGCTGTACACAGGTCTCTTGTTAAGAATGACGCAGTGAGCACAGGAAGTTATCGGCCAGGCAGGTGAGGAAATTGTGTGATTCATGACACTTTGCTGAGCCTGTCTCCCAGCACACATTGGGGAAGTTGAAGTCACCCATAATTACAAGGTTCTGATGTTTGGATACTCTACCAATCTGTTCAAAGAGGGCAGCATCCATTTCTTCTCGCTGGTCAGGTGGTCTGTAGCAGACTCCAACAATAATACCTTTTGTCCTTCCTCCCCTTATTTCTACCCATATACTTTCCACTGGGCTGTCCGCCCCATTCTCCATAACTTCTTGACAATCAAGCCCTCTCCTCACATACAATGCCACTCCACCTCCTCTTCTACCCTTCCGGTTTTTCTTGAACAACTCATACTCATCCACTAGCACATTCCAGTCATGGGAATCATCCTACCAAGTCTCAGTAATTCCTACTATATCGTAGCCCTCTGTTTGCAATAGAAGCTCAAGCTCTTCTTTCTTATTGCCCATACTTTGGGCATTGGTATATAGACACTTGTAGCCTTGTACCTTTGTTTGACCTTTCCTACCCAGGTGGGTCCACACTGTTTTCACTTCGTCATTGAAATCGCCATACTGATCGTCCCCTTCCCCTTGCAGCATCAAGTTTAAAGCTCTCCTGATGAAGTTCTCCAGGTTCGTTCTAAACATTTTCTTCCCTGCCCTTGAGAGGTGAAGCCCATCATGTGCTAGAAGGCCTTCTCTAAGAAAACCTATCCCGTGGTCCCAGAACCCAAAGAGCTCCTGCCGGCACCACGAACTCAGCCAACGATTCACCTCAAGTATGGCCCGCTCCCTGCATGCTCCTCTTCCTGTGACTGGAAGGATAGAAGAGAATACCACCTGAGCCCCCAATGTTTTCAACTGCCTTCCAAGAGCTTCATAATCCTCTTTAATTCTTGCAACAGTATTCGCAGCCATGTCGTTCGTTCCCACATGAATCAGCACAAACGGGTACTTATCAGCAGGCTTGATGAGTTTTGGCAGCCAGTCGGTAATATCCTGAATTCTGGCCCCTGGCAAGCAACACATCTCTTGGAATAGGGGATCTGGCCCAGAGACATGGTGTTCCATACCCCTGAGCAAAGAGTCCCTGATGACTACCACCTTCTGTTTTTTTCCACTTCCATGTGGCCCCATGTCTTCTGCACACCCTCTTCCAGATCTTTGCAGTTCTCCTTCCACTCTCATCTCCATCACCATCTTTAGCACTTCAAAACAATTCTTGAGCTCAAGTGGTCCAGAGCATCTTCTTCGTTGACGTCTTCGGGTTTGTACAGTAGATCTGAGAGGAGGCTCAGAAGGGAGATCGACTCTTTCTCCTCCTCCTTGACTTTCCTCTTCTTGGCTGTGCGGAGCCCCCAGGCTGTTGTCAATAAAATCCTCTCCCTCCTTGATCTCCTGAAGGGTGGTGATCTTCTCCTCCAGGCTCTGAACCTTTTCTTCCAAAAGTCTGACCAGCTTACACTTCTGGCAAGTGAACTCTGTCTTCTCTTCTGGGAGGAAAACAAACATGGCACACTCCATGCAGGTGACTGCGAAGGGGGCTTCAGTAGACATTATTGCCTTCCAAATATATACCTAGAATACTAGCAGAACCAGTATACCAGCAGAGTTTCAGATCCCCCAGGCAGATCCCAGGCTAAGAGCCACAGGCCAAGAGCCCTTCGGCTCGCGCCCTTCGGCTTGCACCTCTGTCGAGGAGGAGCCTTTTGTTTCAAAAGGTTCCTTCCTGCCTAGCCCAGCAGGGCCCCAGGACACTAGGGGGCGGGGCTTGTAACCAAGAGCAACAGCAACCAGCAGCAAACAACAGCAATTCACTCAGCCCGCAACAGCCCCACACAGAACTTAACCAGAACCACTCTCTAGCAAGCTACACAGAACCCACTCACCTTCAGCTTCTCACACAGTAGCTAGGAAAGGCAAAGGGCAGAAGGCAGAAAGACAACAACCCCTTACCTTCTAGCAGCAGCTCTCCACCATGTGCTCTTGCCTCAGCCCAGGTGCTTCCTGGTACCAGCATAGCACAGAACGAATATTTCTATCTTTCTCTTGCAATTTTTTTGATTATGATAAAATGACTGAGGAGAGGCAGCAGACGTCTGAATCGCAGTGCTATGGGCATCATCAGGGGAAGGACTTGGCTTCTGTGCCGTGTTTGTCTCCCCCACCCCTGGCAATTGGCTGACTGTTGTGTGAGACAGGATGCTGGACAAAATGAACCACTGGTCTAATCCAGCGGGCACTACTTACGTTGTTACTGTGTTGTGGCACAATGATTAAGTGGTTCGGCTGCAAAGCAGCACTCTACTGGTTCGAATCCCACTACTGCCATGAGCTCAGTAGGTGGCCTTGGGTAAGCCACTCCTCTCAGCCTCAGCTCCCAGCTGTATTTTGGGGATAATAATAACACTTACTTGTCTGGTTGGGGCACTAATCTGTCTAGAAGAGTGGTATATAAGTGCTGCTGCTGCTGTTGTTAAAATAACTTTTTGACTTCTCCATATCTTGCAGTAGAAAACTTCTGAGTTTCAGCCTTTCTCATATTCTGCTTTTTAGTTCTTGGCTTTAATATCTGTAATATAGTAGGATTTCTGTGGAAATAGAAGAGGTCTTGATTGCACCCCTTTGAATCTGAGTATCCAGGAAGGGCGCCTGGTGCAGTCATTCAGCCCATGCATGCATACCATCCCAGATCTCATTTCCTTCCTCTCTAGGTTAAAGACTCTCCAGTTGCGGCACTGCAGAGGCTTCAAACCAAGAGTCTCACTATACGATACTTCTTAATAAGGATGCTCAAGTGATGGGAGATGCAACGTTAGCCGGGAGGCGTAGTTTAAAAGCCGAAAGCTCTGTCAGTTTCCCCTCTCCACAGGAGGGTAGTTTGAAAAGACAGAGCCAGATCACTCCTCAAATTTAATTAACAAACCCTCTGAGGAGCATCTTTGTCGGCTGTCTTTTTAAACTACTCTCCTTTAGTGAGGGTAAATTGACAGAGACTTCTGTTCTGTCTTTTTAAACTACACGTCCCAGCTAACATTGCATCTCCCTTCACTTGAGCGTCCTCATGTAAGAGTTATCATGTAGGGAGACTCCAAAACAGCTACTACCCATCACTGTAGGCAATGGCACCTAAAATGGAGCAAAGGCCTTGTTCAGTACAAGCTGTATTGGTTATACCTGCTCCACCTTTGTGACATTGGATTGCTAACTGACAGGTGTTACTGTCGTTAGTTCTGTTACTTTGGATCTAGTAAGGCCCGTGTTAGCATTCCTCAATGGCTGGTAATCATTAGAAGATGATCCCTGGTAGCTGTGTCAGGGACCCAACAAAACATGGAAGAGGCAAGCCCTCCCAGCTGACAGAGCAGATTTGAGCTTTGAAGAGAGAGAGAGAGAGAAGCAAACAGACTGTTGTGAGTTGCTTGAAGCCCCTTTGGGGTGCAGGATCTCTCCCCCTCTCTCTGGAGATCTCCTGTGTAACAGTATCCTGTCATAGTACCTCTTGGCCTCTACTTGTGTTGTGCTTGGATATTTGTAAACAGAGCAAATAAATGGCAAAAATCTCCAGTGCTTACTCCTCTGCAGGCAATCAGATAAAGTAGTGCAGCCTCTGAAACTTCTTAGCACTCAGGGCCAAACTGCATGTCACAAACTTTTCCCAGACCTGACTCAGTTTCCCCACAGTTATACAGAATCTGCAAGGAAAGTAATTTTAAAGTGCCCGGGAACCCAATTTAGTTTGGGATGCTGATCCTAGGCGGTGGAGGGATTCCTTTCTTCACCTCGTGCTGTTTTCCTGAGACAAAATGGCCCTGGGGGGAGTTATTTCCCTCCATGCAGTATCCCATACACATGCAGCTTCGAAATGGGTCAAATTACTTCCTTCTGGGGCCATTTTGGCTCAGGAGAGTAGCATGGGTAGAAGACAGGAGACCCTCCTTCTTCCACTCCCTCATCCCAAATTGGGCCCCGTGCACTTTAAAAATTCTTTTCCCTGCCACAGTTGTGTGACTTCAAGAAAAGCGAGTCAGGTCTGGGGAGCCCAAACCCAGCTTGCCCATATTCACAACTTCTCCCTCTTAGAAGTGGGAAGAGCATAACTGTAGACAACTCACATTTAGACTGGAACCATGCAAGCTAATTATTTCCCTTGATTTAATCAACAATCGCACACGGCAATATCAAGCCCAATGCATCTATGATTCCTTTTCTTTTATACCAGATGTGTTTATTCCTCAAACATGAGCTCTACTGTCCTCCTACATTACCATTTCAGAAATGAGGCTCAGCACGTTCCCAGAGATGGACGTGTTTCATTCTTAAATTTTCTGAAAAGTAATTGTAAATGTTTCAAAATATGTCATGTAGATAGTGTAGGGATACGAAGTGGTTCAGCTTACCAGGCCATGTCTGCATGATACCCCATCCACAGGGGCAGGACCCAGCCCAGGAAATATGCCCTAGGATTGTAGGCAACTTTTATCAATCACCACGCTATTTAGTTGTTGGCAGGGCTTCTTTTCTAGGAAAAGAGGTGGTGGAACTCAGTGGTGGATCTCAGGACTGCGCAATGATGTCACTTTGGGTCAGCTGGAACAATGGGGGAGTTTTTTAAAGTTTAAAACACCCTCGGTGAAAATGGTCACATGGCCAGTGGCCCCGCCCCCTGATCTCCAGACAGAGGGGAGTTTAGATTGCCCTCCGCGCCACTGCAGTGCGGAGGGCAATCTAAATTCCCCTCTGTCTGGAGATCAGTGGGCGGGGCCACCAGCCATATGACCATTTTCAAGAGGTGCTGGAACTCTGTTCCACCGCGTTCCAGCTGAAAAAAAGCCCTACCTATAAATAGAAAAGAGCAAGAGTCCAGTATCACCTATAAATTCCAAACTGACTGGGAGAATGCTTTGTAACAGCCAAACTCTGCACCTTTCTCTGTTCTAGGGTTCCAGTGCCGGTACGAACGCTGCTTAAAGTAACCTATTCCCTGTCTGAAGCTCATCTTTAAGCAGTGTAACCTCTTTGGGGAACAATGTTGTGATACGAAGTCGTCTGAAAGTTGCATCATAGTCTGTGTTTGAAACACAGTTCCTAAACTGTAATCTCTGAGCTTCCCTGGGGACATCGGAACGTGGCTTAAAGCAGCCTCCGCTGCTAAGCAACAGCCAACAGGGTACCGAATCCTGTGTCGTGCTGAGGCTGAGAGCGGTCTCTGCACAAGCTCATCTACAGCCTCTGTTCAGAACCAGGAAAGGCTGTTTCCTTTAGCCATGTGTATGGATGTATATACAAAATGCTTCTGAGCTGCTCTCACAACCTGAGAACTTTGGGTCTAACTTTATCCGGAAAGGGCTTGACAAGATAGTCTATCTCCCAACACAATCTGGCAGCCAAATCCTGACCTTGCCAGGAACCATATTTTTCGATGGCAGCACTCAAAAATCTTCTGTCATTCTCGTAACTGACCTAGAAAAATTAGTACTGATTCTGCCTTCTGTTTCAGACTGAGTGCTTGTTTGTGCTTCATTGGTAACGCATGCCTTGGATGCTGCATTATCTAGATTTTGTTTGTTTCCCTTGCTATCGATATTTGCATTTGGACTTGTCATTGACAAGAACAGTGCGAGGGAGAGGTCAAAGGCAATCCTTTTTAAGTAGGATTCTTTTGGGGTGGGGAATTTCTTTTTCCAAAATTCACGTTTTAAAAGATAACCGTTGATTCTTCATATTCTTTCCCCCCTCTTTTATGAGCATGATTTCTCTTTCATTTCTCCTCCATTTCTCTTTGAAGTGAAATCAAGGTGCCCCTTTTGTAACTTCAGCCCTTGTGGTTCTTTTATGTTATACACTCCAGCGTGATGCTCTAGCAGGGAGATAGGAGGGCATGGGAAGATGTTGCCTGCCTCTGAGCACCTGCAAAGTGAAATTCTGAAATTTCGCAGAACCTCCCTTCCTGCCCCTCCTCTCTTCGAATTCTCTTTGATCAAAAAGGAATTGATTAGAAACTGACTCCAAATCCCTAAAAGAGGAAAGGAAAAGGATTGTTGGGTTTCAGGGAGAAACTGAGAAAGAGGGATCAAGAGAATCTCTCTTACCAACCCTATTTTTAAGAAATCGGAGCATTTGGCATATTGGGGATGAGGCTTTTTTTTCATTTTCAAACAAAATTAAAAAAATATACTGTGCATTTGTCTATGTGGCAGAATTAAAGTGCTGCGAATAAGCCATTCCAAGGTGGAAATGTTTCTGTGGTTTTAGAGATGAGGGGGCACTGACCAGTATCTATGTGCAAATGAGCAAGCTGATCTTACTAAGCAGTTCCGTAGAAGTTAGGGTCAAACCGCACGAGACAAAATACACTCGAATTACATTCAAATACACTCGAATTACAAAATACACTTGAATGACCGGTGTAATTCGAGTGTATTTTGTGTCGTGTGATGAGACACGTAGAGAAGTCATTGCAAGTGAAACCATCTGAATGTGTATCTCTGAAGAGATCTTCCTTTATCAACTGGCCAGAATGTGGTGGCCCTTTTCCCTTGGGAGTAAATTTTCAGTTGGTTGAATCCTGTGACTCTTCTCCTCAAAGTTCAGTCCTATGACTTCTTTCTACCAAGTCATCTTCTTCCTATACAGAAAAAACATCCTTCAACAAAGGAGATAAGATGGGTAGCTGTGTTAGTCTGTCTGTAGCAGTAGAAAAGAGCAAGAGTCCAGTAGCAGCCATTTTGGTGTAGTGGTTAAGAGTGGCAGGACTCTAATCTGGAGAACCGGGTTTGATTCCTCACTCTTCCGCTTGAAGCCTGCTGGGTGACCTTGGATCAGTTACAGCTCTCTCTGAGCTCTCTCAGCCCCACCCATCCCTCACAGGGTGATTGTCATGAGGATAATAATAACACACTTTGTAAACCACTGAGTGAGCGTTAAGTTGTCCTGAAGGACGATATATAAATCAAATGTTGTTGTTGTTATAAGACTAACAAAATTTGTGGTAGGGTATGAACCTCTCAAGATCTGAGCTATGACTCACAAAAGCTCATACCCTACCACAAATTTTGTTAGTCCTATAGGTGCTGCTGGACTCTTGCTCTTTTCCAGTCCTTCAACAAAGAAAGACTTTTCTCCAACCGAAGAAGCTTTTGTAGATCAGCAAATGCCGTTCTCCTCTGGAGGAGATCTTTGTCCCTGAAGGAAGACTTATCAGAAGAGTCACAGGATTGAACCCGTTCCTGGTTCACTTTAACCATAGACAGCAGTGGCAGCACCAGGGCCGTTTCCACACGGCTTACCTTATTCTGCAAAATAGCAAAATGTCACACAAAACCTCGTGAGAAGACGCTGTTATCGCGTCTTCTCATGTGATAACAGCGTCTTCTCGCAAGATTTCATGTGAGATTTCGCTATTTTGCAGAATAAGGTAAGCCGTGTGGAAATGGCCCAGGTCATAGAAACATAACGCTAACTGTATATAATTTTACACCTCCAAAGCATGCTATTTCAGGGTGGGTGCGGGTGAAAGGGGGTGGAATTTCCACAAGGCCCACTCCTGCATATGCTCAAGATAAAACATAATGCATTTTTGAAGAGTGGTTTTTGCAAGTTCCCCAAGAGAGCCAGAAAGCGAGAATGAGGACAGATTTATACATTCCTCATCTATCCCTTAATGTATCCATTTCCCAAGCTGTATTCAAAGCTCTTCCCATTTTGCACAGCACAAAGAAAGAAGATTATAGCGTAATTTGTAAATGTAATTATTGTACCTTGGAAATATGCTCCAGCTGAATACTTTTTATTGGTAGCTGCACTATAAAAAATGTATCATTTATTTAAAAGGAAATTTGAATCTACACCCAAACCTAGATGCATTATTTATTTTTATTTATTAATATATTTTGCTCTATAGGCTGTAGGAAGAATGTTCTGGAAGCCCAGAGCTTGTCTCTATAAAACTGCCATTTCCACAGGCCTGCACTGTAGACATAAAGCCTGGGGAATGCAGTTCGAGAATATTTGAGCTGGCATTTACTTTCTGCTGAACAGTCCTGGAAGGTGGATGTCGTTGGTGTCAGTTTGGCATATTGTTATTCATGCTGCTGCAGAAGAAGGTTTCCAGTTATTGTCAAGAGTGCCTTGCTGGGAAGCGAGGAACCCAAAACTGGCCCGAAGCTTTTACACGCACGGTTGTCTGATTGCATTCTTCATATCATCATAGCAAGCGGGGTGGGAAGTACCTTCTCCAAAATTTACATTGCAAGGACAAAAAGTGTAAGCGTTTTTCAGATCAGCAATACATTTTTAAGGGTATAGTCTCACGTGGGGAAGGTGAGGTAACTACGGGCATCTGCCGCAGCTTCTATGTTGTTCTGAAGGAGTATTGAAGAACGGGTGAAGATCTTGCTGAGGTAACAGATGGCCTTATCAAGATTTAAGGGCCTGGCAAATTTTCTTTGGCTCTAGAAGCCAGCTCAGAAAATTAGGAGACAGACTCACATTTTAGCCTTCAGGGTTACGTTATAATGTTGCCAATTCCAGGTGAGAAATTCCTAGCAATTTGGGGAACAGAGCTTGGGGAGGGCAGGACTTGAGAGGATGGAACTCATCTATGCTATAGAGTTCACCCTCCAAAGCAGCCACTTTCTCCAGAAAAACTTATCTCTGTCATCTGGAGATCAGTTATCATTCTTGGAGATCTCCAGGCCCCACATGGGGGTTGGCAACTCTAGATATATGATCCCCCCAACTATTGCCACCACACACAAAAACACAAAAAACTCAGGTACCACTATGAAATTCTAGGTGCCATGGAGACCTGGCACCTGGGAATTGTCAAGCCCTGAAGAGAACAGTGTGGCACATGCCTCTCCCCTCCCATGTTTAGACATTAAGTATATATTTGAAACATCTATCTGAATCGCAGATGACTGTGGTTATCTGTCATAGCTCAACCAACAGAGTCCAGGGGCACCTTAAAAGTCCACCTCGGTATTGCAGCATAAGACAGGGCAGACTGTTGCTGCGTCACGGGACCCTCCGTTGTTTCTATCTCAATCTCCTGAGCTAGTTCAGATTATGATGCCTACAAATAGTAGTCCTTCAGAATCCAAAGCAGCCTCCTAAAAAAGGAGGCTTTTATTTGTGGCTTGAACAAGTGTTAGGACAATGAACTGAAAAAGCACGCCAGTAGCCCACTATGTTTTGGATTCTGGCGTCATCCAAGGCTGCAGCGATGTATGTGTTTTCTGTGACTGAGGCAACTACCCGGTTCCAATGTGTGACACACATTGATAGGTGTCCCTTCACAGATTAGATCAGTTGTCCCCGTCTACGAAGCTGCCTCATGCCAGTCCAGAGCATTGGTCCGTTTAGCTCAGCAGTCTTATCTGGCATCCCTCTCTAAGGCCCTTCTTGCTGCCTGCAATTCTTTCTCTCAGCCAAGCTACAAGTGACGCCTTACACAGGTTGGACACTTGTCAGCTTCCCTCAAGTTTTGATGGGAAATGTAGGCGTCCCGGTTTTACAGCTTGGCTCTCCATTACAGCTGCAAGACCAGGACGCCTACATTTCCCATCAAAACTTGAGGGAAGCTGACAAGTGTCCAACCTGTGTAAGGCGTCACTTGTAGCTTGGCTCTCAGCTGGAAGAAGCAGAGGTTGATATTTGAACCTTCCTCAGGAAGAGCAGCATTATGCCGCTAATTATGGCATTCCTTCTCTGAAAAAGTCCGAAGTGAGCAAGCCAATGCTCATCACATCACTATGTGGACTCAAAGGGCTCATTGCACTCGAGGAGCAGGGATAAATGGGCCATTAAGGCCACAGGGAAAGGGCCAATGGCTTGGTGAAATGCTCTCCAATGCTGCCACTTCAGGGCCACCATTGCCCGACTGGGCCACACTAGATCCGCCTCCCCCCCCCCCCCGCATCTGGGTCACTCTGGCCTGAACAAGAGGCGAGAATGATGCACTATCCCCATGAGCCAGCTGCCCTTGCCCTGCAAGGCATGGGGAAGGAAGGAGGCATCTGGAATCACCCCACCCAGTTAAGGACAGGACTTATCTGGCATAGTGAGGGACATACCCAGCCCGGGCTCAGGGCCAAGCTACAAGTGGCAAATGACACTTGAATGACACTTGAATGACACTTGAACAGACTCATATGTATTTCTCCCTGTTCACTTGTGCTCCACTTGTGCTCCACTTGATCACATTGACTCAGTGAGGGGTGCACCTAGCTCAGGCCCATTTGCCTGGTGCAGCAAGGAATGGGCTCAGCTTGGACTCATGATGCCCGGCAGGTATTTCCAGTGGTGCACCCAGCCTTGCCTCATGCAGGAGGTATCTGGCCAAGCTGCATGGCATGGGGCTGTCTGGGGGGCTCAGATGAGGGAAGGGACCTTTTCCAGGGCAATATTTCCAGGCCAATCTGCCCTGGCAGAGAATTTATGCTAGTCTCTTTTACTCTCCCAAACCCTCGAAGTCTTAGAGCCAAGCTACAAGAGACGAATTACACGAGAAGGAGCATGTGAAAGGAGTCACAATGTTAGCCAGGAAGCTGAGTTTTAAAAGAGATCAGAAGGCTTTGTCAGTTTCCCCTCTCTACAGAGCCAGGGAGTTCTCTGCTCAGAGGGTTTGTTAATTTCCTCTTTGCCTCTCTAAAGCTCCCCTTCTAAGAGGCAAAACAAGTTGCTGTTGCTGTCATAACCAATGGCATCATTTGAAAATAGTTATGGAACCTTACATACGAAGATCTAGAGAAGCATATGTTTTCAGTATAACCGTAAAAGAAAATGAAATGTATTTTTAATTTCTGCTCAGTGGTGGGCTCCTCTGTCCTCTATGTCATCTGTGGAATCTGAAGGGAAATAAATACCTAGTTGACCATATTGTCATTGCAGCATGGGCCCTGTGCTGCAGTTGCTTCCCAAAAGGCCAGTTCTTTTTATACAAAGTGCTCAAAGACTTCTTTCTCTTTATTCAGCACATGACTGATTAGTCATTATTGTCATATAATGATGGTGAAAGATCCCTGATGTGGGAAGGGGGACTGAGAGCTAAACTACAAGAGACAAATTACACGAGGACATTCACATGAAGGGAGTCATAATGGTTGCCGAGAAGTTGATTTTTAAGAGATCGGAAGCCTTTGTCAATTTCCCCTCTCTACAGAAACAGCAAAGATGGCTCCTAGAAGAGGAGGTGAAACTGACAGAGCCTTCAGGAGGCAAAGAGGAAATTAGCAAACTCTGTGAGGAGCCATCTTTGCTGGCTCTGTAGAGAGGGGAAATTGACGGAGCCTTCCAATCTCTTTTAAAACTCAGCTTCATGGCTACCATTGCAACTCTCTTTATGTGTGTGTCCTCATGTAATTTGTCTCTTGTAGCTGAGCTCTGAGTGAAAAGTGACACACTGGAAACATTTGAAGGGCAGAAAGTGGGAAAAAACATAAAAGGGTGGGGGGAACCCTTCTAGGTTCGGATTTATTTATTTATTTTAAAGGACGATTATTCTTGCATGAATCTACCATGCTGTACCATGGACAATATTCATGCTGTCTACGATTACCCAATGTGTAAAATGTACTCCTAGCAAATAAGACAACCTTCAGTATTGGCAAAATATACCGAAACTATATGCTCAGACTGAAAGGGAAAAGAGGTTCTCTGTTTCTTCACCATTGCCCTCTCTTCTTCTATGAAGGGCTATTGTTTTTAAACAGTCCCACGTGAACCAATAACGTGATGTCGGCATCAGGGCCCCACATCTTGAGCAGGGCAAGGCCATTCTGCCCTCTTGTGCTCAAACAGTAGCAATGCTGTTTAAAAAGGAGGTAAAAATATTGAAGTAAGTCTTAAGACAATTCCATCCAACCTATAAAACAATGGAAAACTATAGCATTCTGTTTATGCATTAGATATCTTTGTTATTCCTGTCACACTGCGTTGAAATCAACATGTGGTCTTCCCATGACACCAAATGACTTGTCTTATTAGTTTTACCAGGACTGTCTCATTTCCTGATGAGTCAATGCATTTGCTCTTCCTCTTTTCTTTTTTCCCCCCATTTGCTGAACAGTGACTGGTTTTAATCGAAGAGTGCCACAAGCAAAGGGATCTCTGTGGGATCTTTCCTCTAGGGCTTTGGGCGCAGGTGACGTTCTCATTTGATGAGCCATTTCTGGATGCCTTCTTGCTTTTGCTACCAGGTTTTCAAAGGAAGTCTCAAGTCTGAGCCAAACATTACAGACTTGAATGCCATTGTTTCTCTACTCAAGTGCTGGTTTACACAAAACCTGTAGCTAGATTAGAAGTAAAGGGCTACAATTTTCATCAAACTGCAAAATTTCCCATCTTTCCTTTATTCCCCCTGTGTGGTCCTTATCTATCTATGTATATCTATTTAGTGCAAATAGGGGCAGTGTTAAGTGTGGGGAAGCTGCCCACAATAACTCTTCGGGCCAGTCACTATCTCTAAGCCTAACTGTCCCACAGTTGACCAGTGAAATTTGTATCAGAGTGGGATTTGAGTTCAGGTAGTCTTATGCAAAACATATCATAAGGAACGCTGGATTAGAATTAGATAAAGGTGGAGTGAAAGTTGGTGGAAGGAACATTAAAAGTTTGAGATAGGCAGATGACATCACCTTACTGGGAGAAAATAGTGAAGCCTTGAAACGACTACTGAGGAAGGTTAAAGAAGAAAGCACCAAAGCAGGATTACAGCTGAACATCAAGAAGACAAAAGTAATGACTACTGAGGAATTTTAAAGTTGACAATGAGGAAACTGAAATTGATCAAGATTTTCTATTCCTTGGCTCAATCAACAACCAAAACGGAGACTGCACCCAAGAAATCAGAAGGAAATTCAAACTTGGAAGGGAAGCCATGAACAAGAAAACATCCTTAAAGATAAGGATGTGTTGCTGGGGACCAAGATTAAGATAATCCACACTATGTATGGATGTGAACATTGGACAATGAAGTAATCGTATGGGAAGAAAATTGATTCATTTAAAATGTGGTGCTGGAGGAAAGTTTTACAAATATCATGGATGACCAAGAAGACAAGTAAGTGGGTTCTAGACCAAATCAAGTCTGATTATTCCCTAGAAGCTAAAATAATGAAAATGAGGCTATCATACATTGGTCATAATAATGCTAGGAAAAGTTGAAGGCTGTAGAAAAAGAGGAAGACTCAAAATGAAATGGGCTGACTCGATAAAGGAAGCCACAGCCTCCAGTTTGCAAGATCTGAGCAAGGCTGTTAATGATAGTATATTTTGGAGGTCATTAATAAATAAGGTTGCCACAGGTCGGAGGCAACTTGATGACGCACAACACACACAGTCTTATTCTAATCATGTCACTATACTGGGTTGCATATTTTGGGAGAGCCCATATAACTAGAGATGGATTTGAGGTTCAACTGCTCTCCACTCCAGGGGAAGATCTGTCATTAAAGTTCATGAACTTCAGTAGAGCTGAACCAGAGGAGGGAATGCCCCACCTCTTTTCTCCCTGTACTAGGCATATGTTATGGAAGAAATGGAGAAGGAGGCTTTCCTTGCTGCAGAACTCTCTTAGAACAAGGGTTCCCTGCAAAACACTTTGGTAACTGGCTGCCACCACTCAGGCCTCCTGAGAAAATCTAGACAGATGAACTAAGAAGGTGTCCTCTTAGCAGGCTACAAGCCAGTAAAGAAGAAACAGGGTGAAAATTCTGGACAATATCTTACAACAAACTATGCAGCCTCCATGCAGTCTAGCCTGTAGGGAAGACATTAAGAAAAATAATTCAGCGAATTATATTATTCTAAACGAAGCCAAAAAAAGTCTTTATAAAAAAGTTCATATCATTGCAATAGCTCTTGCAGTTGTACATCTCCCTGGGCCTGAGTCATTTGGGGACTTCATTTCCATAATGGACTTAGGAAAAGACAGCGAAAAATAAGGGTGACATTTTGTTTGCAAGCAATAATTGTCACACAGCTTATGGAGTATGCCTAGAGGCATAAGAGATCAGGGATACCTGCTTCAGTTATATTTTGGATCTACCTGGCAGATCTTTTCTTCAGTACAAGTTATGATGTTCTGAGTGATTGCAGCACTTAACCAATCGCTTAACCTGCTACATTGAAACTCCAGCCAACAGTTATTATAAAGATCATTGCTTTTGAAGAAACACCAAATGTTCTGTGTCATTGTGACATAGAACGGCCTAAGTCAATTCTGCCTTCTGACTGATAGAAGCCCAAGTCCAAGCCTTTGAGCCTTACTGACATGTCTTCACTTTTTTTTGCTGTTAAAAAAATAGTCCCAGTTATCAGCAGAGTAATTCCTTGTCTGTTCCGCTTGCAAATAACAGCCTGTGAGTGCCCTGGTACAACCCATGCTAAACACAAGCAGTTATGTGGATAACCAATTACAGAGGAATTAGAAATGCAGGATGTCACATTAGAGTGGCAATCTTTGTTCCTATTTTAATTTAATGAGAGCTAATTCTCAGCAAGACTTATCTGCAAGACCGGTAGTGGAAACTCTCACCAGACTTTCTCAGCACACTTAACCCATGATGCACATGGAAGAAGACTCTTTGGCCATTATGTTGTATTTCCTCGATGTGTCAGGGCAGCATTCATACGTGTAGATGTTAGTTTCAGGGAGAAGCAGACACATATCAGGATTCCCTCTTGATGTCCTTTGTGTGGCAGAGCAAAATAAGGTACAAAATAGGTAATTAAGAGAAGAAAGAGAGAGAGATGAAAATCAGTCAGGGCTAGAGATGGGCACGAATAGCAAGACGAACAAAAAAAAAGCCACAAACAGCCCAAATCCACTGTTCGAGAACAAGCTGTTTGTGAGGCCCCATTCTAAACGAACAGGTGGTCGTTGCAAGCCTCGTTTGTTGCTGTTTGTTGCTGTTCTTTAAGCCAGACAGTCCGGCACCTGCAATCAATTCCCTTGGCAACTTAGGCAGGGATTGTCTGAACTCTGTCTGAACTGCTGTTGCCCTAGAAAGCCCAATCTAAGCCCAATTTAGCTTGATAGGCAAGTCTTCCTTCCAAGTGTGGAGCTCCAAATTTGTTACAAGAGAGCAAAGACCATGGGCGAGGGGGGGGGGGTCCCAGCTCTGGCTAGTCTTTGCAGACAGTGGAGAGGGAGAGACAGCTGCTGTTGGCATTTTGATAGAGAGACAGGGAGAGTGCATTGGAGCTTGAATTTTCTTTGTGTGTGGTGGGATATGGATCTACTCCTTCAGGTTCCAGGGCTGCTGCCAGGCTCTACTATTGGTACCTTTCCTGCTGCCTGCTCAGGTAGGGTTTCTGGGAGTGGTGCGGTAGGGATCTACCCCTTCAAGTTCCAGGGCTGCTGCCAGGCCCTGGGGCCAAGCTATTATTTATTATTGGTACCTTTCCTGGCACCTGCTCAGGTCAGGTTTCTGGGTGTGGTGCAGTAGTGATCTTGATGGCTGAAGGAGAGCTTGCTGGCCCCCACGAACAACAAACAATGAACATGTTTGTGACAGGATCATGTTCGTCAGTGTTTGTTGTTCGTGGATGACAATGAACAACAAACACCATGTTCGGTTTTTTTTTCTGTTCGTGCCCATCTCTAGTCAGGGCCACACACAATTCAAGCAACTGCAGGGGCCATTTTACGTTTTACCATAACAAGGACTGCAGTTGATTTTCAAAAACTGACCCACATTAGTTACAAAGTTAAATATTAAAATTGATGTGGCAATATCAAAAGGTGTTCATCCACCCCTAGCAAGCTGCAGGGCATTCAGCAGGTGGCACAATGTGAAGAGTGGCTCACGGCGTCAGAAGACAGGCTGGGTCTGCTCACGTGGCAGGACGAGATGGCAGAATGTGGAAGTGGCAAAACAAACTGCATGCCACATCAGAGTCCTCCAGATTGCAACTGAAATGTTCTCCTGCATTTAAAAAAAAATCCCCTGGGAAAAAGAAAAGCAACACAAGATCTAATGGGCGTTTGCTTGCCAGGCTAGGAGTTCTTCAAAAATATGACTCCCCTACCTGTACCGGATGGCTCTTGTAAAGTTAGATTTAGATATAAGCTTGCTCTTGAGAAGCCTTGAGCTTCTAATAAATAGTCTAATACCAGGTAATTAATAATTGCCCTGACTTGGATGACTCAGGCTAGCCTGATTGCATTTGATCTTGGAAGCTAAGCAGGGGTGGTCCTGGTTAGTACCTGGATGGGAGACCACAAAGGAAAGCCAAGTTCATCAGGCAGAGGCAGGCAGTAGCAAACCACCTTTGTTCAGCTGCTTTGAAAATCCTGTGGGGTCACCCAGTTGACTGTGACTTAACAGCACTTAATACACACCAGGTAATTAATCTCCTCGCAAATGAAACACCCATTGAAAATGTGGTATTCTGAGACTTCCGGTTTGGGATTCATGGAGGTCTAACGCAGCTCCATTTGCGGAGCTGACCGGACTGCCGTTTTAACCGGCCGGAGGGGTGAAAATAACCCGCGGCCGACTGCTCTCAGGCGGGGAGCAGGCAAAGAACGCTCAAGACCCTAGGGTGAGCTAGATCTCGGACGAGGGGGGGCTCTACTCAAGGAGTCTCCCCCCGATCCTTGAGGTCCCACCTTGCGACGGGTCGGCTATAATCTCTGCGGCAGTTTTGGGGCCAATTCGGCTGGCATAAGACCTACATACCCAAGCTTCGATCGGGGAGGGAAGTCGAGAGGAGAATTTAAGATCGAAACAGCGATTACAACCCGAGAAAGTTGAAGAGAAGGTAAAGATCGCTATCTCTTGAAACGGGACAGATTGATAAAAACAGAGAGGAAAGAAAGTAGATTTTTAAACTGCAACAGACTAGTGAAAAGGAGGTGAAGACTCGGCAGGAGTTGTATTTTAAAAGAGACTAAATTTAAAGAAGTTATTGCAAGAATCGGACTATTGTTTTGAATACCTGTGGTTTTGGAGCTGTGGGAAAAAGACACCATCGCGAGACCTGCTGTGGGAAGACGGGAGACAGGAAGTGCGTAACAACAATAGAGTGGCTGGAGGGAAGCGGCCCTTGCCGACGGACAGGAAGTAGGGAATCGCCATTTTTGAAAGGGGAAGGGTCGCGGCTTCAGTGGAAGAGGAAGTAGGCCATCTTGGATTACAATAACATAGAGAAACCATAGAGAAAAGACGCCCGACATTTTGGATACAAAAAAATTAATTTTGGCAAAGATTGGGACATTTGAAAAAAAGGAAAACGTTTAAATATACGCCACGGAGCTAAGGAAGAGAGCAGATTCGTGGGAGCGAGCTAAAGCAAGCCCCACGATGTCGAAAAAAGAGTGGCAATCGGCAATAGAAAATTTGGACAAAAAACTTATAGACATGATGAAAGAACTTAAGGACACGAAATTGGAGCTTATTAAAGAGGTCAAAGAAGTTACACAGACAGTAAAGTCGGAGCTGTCAGAAGTGAAAAAAGGCGTGGAAACGATTAGTAGTGAATTACAAGGAACGCAGCAGAGAGTTAAAACAGTAGAAGACGCGATGGAGAATTTAATAGACACGCAACAAACAGAGATGAGACTGGTGAAGGGGAGGATGTCAGTTGCAGAAACTAAACACATGGAGAAGCAGCTTCGTTTTCGTGGTCTGCCAGAGGTGGAAGGGAAGTCAGCGCAAGAACAGATGACTGAGGTGTTGGCTGATTACCTGGGGAAGGAGGAGGAGGAAATTGTGGCTATCCTAGATGTGGCGTACCGTGTGAACTCGAGAATTGCAACCCAGAGGAAACTGCCAAGGGATGTGATTGTGCAGTTTACAACTAGAAACATGAAAGAGAGGATTGTGACAAAACAATTTCAAGATCCATTGGAGATTGATGGCAAGACGATTATCATAATGAAGGAACTGCCCAGATCAGTGTTACTGGACAGGAAAAAATATAGAGTGCTAATTCAGACTTTGAAGGACATGAATATTAGATACAGATGGGAGTTACCGGAAGGAGTGTCCTTTGAGTTTGGAGGGGCAAAAAAACGCATCAGATCTGAGCGGGAGATGGAGAGATTTATCAAGGACAATGAAAAAGACTTACCAACAAAACCATGAATATGGAGTGTAAAGTATTATCTTGGAATGTAAATGGACTAAACTCACCGAATAAGAGGAAAAATATTTTTCATTGGCTACTAAAACAAAAATGTGATATTGTTTGTTTGCAGGAGACCCATATTAGAAAACAGGATGTAAAATATTTAAAATCTGGAAAATTGGGCAAAGAATTTGTAGCGGCCTCAAACACGAAAAAAAGAGGAGTGGTGTTGTACATAAAAGAGGAGCTGCAGCCAAAATTTGTTATGAGAGATGTTGAAGCTAGATTTGTAGCAGTGGAATGTAATTGGAATTTAAAGAGAGTGTTGGTAGTCGGACTTTATGCACCTAACGGTGCAAAGGAAAGCTTCTTTGAGGATTTAAGGAAGCATTTAGACGATCTTGTATATGACCAGATAATTCTTGCTGGAGACTTCAATGGAGTGACAGATTTGGAACTAGACAAAAAGACTACAACAGCACAAAAGAAAAGAGGACTATTGCCAAAGCTTTTTTTTGAGTTGATTCAACAAGAGACTCTCGAAGACGTATGGAGGAGAGAATATCCTAAAACCAAACAGTTTACTTTTTATTCTGCAAGGCATCTTACATTATCAAGAATTGATATGATCTGGGCCTCAAAGGACTTAGCGTTATGGACTAAGGAGGTAGAAATAATGCCGATGGTAGGCTCAGATCACAATCCAATTATGTGGAAATTTGGAAAAAGGAGAAAAAGGAAAGCCTGGAGAATAAATGAGGACTTGTTACAGGAAAGTGAGAATATGGAAATATTGAGAAGAGAGACAAAGTTTTTTATACAATACAACGTGAATAAAGAAGTACCAACCAGTAAAGTTTGGGACGCGTACAAGGCGGTTGTAAGGGGCATACTAATGGACTTAAATGGCAGAGCAAGGAAAAAGAAAGAGGAGAAAAGACAAGAGATTGAGGAGAAAATAAAGGCCAAAGAAGCACAGTTAAAAAAGAGACCAGGGAAAAAGAAAATACATCAGGAAATCAAAATTCTTCAAGAACAGTTAACAGCAATGAGTAATAAAGAATTGGAGTGGAACCTTAAAAGACTGAATCAAAAAGCTTTTGAGGGTGTTAATAAACCTGGGAAATATTTGGCATGGCAATTGAAGAAGAAAAGGGAAAAGAAAATAATAAATAAAATCTGTGAAGAAAATAAAACGTACCTGGAGCAGACTACCATTAGTAGAGCCTTTTATAAATTCTATGCTAAGCTGTATAATAAAAAAGAAGTAACCAAAGAATCAATAGCATCATATTTGGAGAAAACCAAACTTCCAGAGATCTCGGAAGCTTGGAGAAATAAGTTGAACAGTGAAGTAACTGATGAGGAAATAAGTAAGGCAATACAATCCGCAAATCTAGGAAAGGCGCCAGGGCCAGATGGACTTACGGCTAAATTTTATAAGACAATGGCCAACGAACTGGCACCATTCCTAAAAGAGGTGATGAACGGAGTTTTCAGGGATCAAAGAATTCCAGACACTTGGAGCGAAGCGAATATATCATTGATCCCAAAAGAGGGCCAAGATCTGACTAACGTGAAAAATTACAGGCCTATATCATTACTTAACAATGATTATAAAATTTTTGCGAAGATATTGGCGGAGAGACTGAAGGGGTGGCTCTCGGAAGTCATAGAGGAAGAACAAGCAGGCTTTTTGCCGGACAGACAAATAAGAGACAATTTAAGGACAGTGATCAATGCTATTGAATACTATGACAAGCGTTGTGATAAAGAGGTTGGTTTCTTCTTTGTAGACGCTGAAAAAGCGTTTGACAATTTAAACTGGGATTTTTTGTTTGCCACTATGGAAAAGCTACAACTGGGAGAAAGATTCATCAGAGCAATTAAAGAAATTTATAGAGACCAGACTGCAGCAATTGTAGTGAATGATGAACTGACCAAGAAATTGACGATTAGTAAAGGAACAAGACAAGGTTGCCCGTTATCTCCATTGTTGTTCATTTTAGTATTGGAGATTCTGATGATACAAATACGACAAGATGAGGAAATACGAGGAATAAAAATAAAGGACTATTCATACAAGGTTAGAGCATTTGCAGATGACATAATGTTAATTGTAGAAGATCCATTGGAGAACATGCCAAAAGTGATAGATAAGATCAAGGAGTTTGGTGACTTGGCAGGTTTCTTCATTAACAAAAAGAAGTCAAAGATATTATGCAAAAACATGACTAAGCAGAAACAACAATTGTTAATGGAAATAACGGACTGTGAAGTAACTAGTAAGGTGAAATATTTGGGAGTTGAGCTGACTGCAAAAAATATAGATTTGTTCAAGAACAATTATGAAAAGTTATGGACTCAGATAGAGAGAGACTTGATCAAATGGAATAGACTGAATTTGTCATGGTTGGGCAGGATTGCAGCAGTTAAGATGAATGTGTTACCAAGAGTAATGTTTTTGCTACAGACAATACCAATCATCAGAGACTCTAAACAATTTGAAAAATGGCAGAGGAAAATATCAGATTTTGTTTGGGCAGGCAAGAAGCCTCGAGTGAAAGTAAAAGTTCTACAAGATGCAAAGGAAAGAGGCGGAATGCAACTGCCCAACCTGAGACTTTATCATGATGCAATCTGCCTAGTTTGGTTAAAAGAGTGGATGACATTAAAGAATAAGAAACTATTAGCCCTAGAGGGATATAAAAAATTTTTTGGATGGCACGCATACCTATGGCATGACAAAGTAAAGGTCAACTCGATGTTCCTGCGTCATTTTGTAAGGAGAAGTTTATATACAATCTGGAAGAAGTACAGAATTTACCTACAAGAAGGAACCCCCTGGTGGGTGGTTCCATACGAGGTGATAGATCCGAGAGCTGTTGATAATGAACAACAATGTTTAACGTACAAAGAAATAACCAAAACTGAAGCATCTAAACTTAGAATAAAGACGCAAGAGGAACTATCACCTAACTATGATTGGTTCCAGTACAGACAGATTAGAGACTTATACAATTCGGACTCTGCAAAAGGGGGCATACGAACAGAGAACTCGGAACTAGAGCAGACCCTTCTTAAAGAAGACAAGAAAAGAATATCCAAGGTATACCAAGTACTGTTGAAATGGTATACCGAGGATGAGATAGTTAAAACACAAATGGTGAAATGGGCTATAAACTTTAATAAAGAAATAACAATGGAGGCATGGGAATACTTGTGGAAAACTACAATGAAGACAACGACATGTATTAATATTAAAGAGAACATTTTCAAAATGATTTATCGTTGGTACATGACACCAAAGAAGATTGCGCTAGGGAACTTGAACACTTCTAATAAATGCTGGAAATGTAGGAAGCATGAGGGCTCCCTCTATCATATGTGGTGGTCGTGTGAGGTAGCTAGGCAGTTCTGGGGGGAAATAATAAGAGAAATGAGTGAAATTTTACAGTTTCAAATAAATAAGAACCCAGAACTCCTACTGCTAAACTTGGGAATGGAGGGAATTTCAGCCCATCATAGGACGTTGATATTTTATATGACTGCAGCAGCTAGACTTTTGTATGCGCAGAAATGGAAAGTACAAGAAGTGCCAACTATTGAAGATTGGATCTACAAATTGCTGTATATGGCTGAAATGGATAAGATGACAAGAAAACTGAGAGATCTGGACTCAGGGCAGTTTAACACAGACTGGGAGAAGCTGAAACAATATCTGGAGAAGAAGTGGGAGGTGGGAGGAAAACTGTGGCAGTTTGAGAACTACTGAAGTACAATAAAAGTATAAAAGAGAGGGGTGACTTTACCGGGGGAGGAAGAGAAATGTGAATTTATAAGCAGTTAGATTAATTAATTGATTGAGATATATATAGATATGTAAAGGTTAATTGATAGAATATTGATAGAGAATAATTAACGGTTTAAACATGAGGATTGAGTAATTAACAATATTTTTTTTTTTTACTTGATAAGACTTATATGCACCAAACTGAATGTATAGAAGAGTTAAAACGACTGACTATGTGATGAGTTATATAGAAATACTATAAAAAGAAGAAATGATTAATATATAGAGAACAAATCAAATTGTTTGATTTAAATGTGGGAAATTTTTATGGTTTATGATATATAGAAATATTCAAAACTGGAAAATGGGATAAATTGTTTATCCAAAGAAGTATAGTTTGGATGTATAATAAGTAAAAGAGTTAAAGATGTACTGCTTAATATAATGGAGAATATATATTTGTTTTAGACAGAGGAAGTTAATAGAAGTAAGGGAAAAGGGACAGAGGGTGGGAAAGCTGTTGGAAGTCAACAAAAGGGGGGGAAAGGGAGGGGGTTAGAAACGAAAAATTAGGGGAAAATTGAATGTAATGTAATGTAAAAATATTAATGTTCTAACCCAATAAAAAATTTTTTTTAAAAAAAAAAGAAAATGTGGTATTCTACCACTTCCCGCAAATTAAACCTGTGCTCCACCTCTATCCCAGGAATAGGTATAGTTGTGCTTGGTGCAGATGTTCCCTCAGCAGTGGTAGCAAGGGCTTTCTGCCTGCCTGAAATCCCCAGATTGCTTCATTGAATCACTCACATTTGGCCTGACATACCAACAGGTGACAAAGTCTCAAACACATGCCGTAAAGCATGTCCACCTCGAGACGAATGTGTCGGGACTGCCGGCAGGAAGGCTTCAGCAAGCCTCCCTTGCCTCCAGCCCTCTCTGGCATCCGAACTGCTCCTGGAGTCAGTCTCCCCGGGAATCTGCATGTACAGAAATTGAGTATTGGGACAGACAGCAAGCTAGCTGCATCCTCCTGGGTTCCCTTTCATATTTCTCTTCTCCCTATTATTTATGTATTTATCATAGCGGAGGAAGAGAAGCAGGGCAGGCGGGGAAGGAAGGACGTTTCCCTTCCAGCTCTGTCGGTCTCATTACATTCAGGATCAGGTCTGTGCTGTTCCAGACTTCTGCCCAGCAGCTTCTACTGTGGCTCTCTGGAGAGCTCTTGTCTTTCTCATCTCTGCCAGTGTGGTTGACAATGCAGTACATGAACTTATGGAGCAGAGAGAGAAAGACTACCTTTTAAGGGTCTCTCTCTCTCTCTCTCTCTCTCTCTCTCTCTCACACACACACACACACACACACACACACACACACACTTTCCTTTGTACCAAGAAATTTTTTTTTTACGGGTGAAAATGTTTCCTTTTCTTACGCCTTTCCCAGCTCTAAATTACCGGGCGCTTCCCCAAGCCAGAGTGGACTCATAATAAATCCCAAGCTGGTTATCTGTTCTTCACTGTATTTCCTTTATAGAGCCATCCATCTCTTATTTTTCATATCCGTCAATCAATATCCCTGCCCTTACTTTCTCTAATACAGGTATTGATATCTTATTACAAGTACATTTGTAACTTAGAAACCACAGATGAAGCTGACAGAAAGAGCAAGAATCTATTTCTGCGGTCGGGACTCTCCCCCCACCCTCTCCCGCCTCTCCCCACAGCTAGAAATGGTCAATGAGACAGATGTTCTTGCCAGATTGGCCCGTGCGTTCAGCGTTAGCACTCGGCCGCAGTTTATCAAATATGTATCAACATTCAGTTCCCTCTGCCTTCCACACCATGGCTGGCATTTACAGGCAGTTGATAATCTTCATGCTCCGGCAGTACATTTTCCCTCCTCAGAGAAGGTGACATTTGCTCTTCCTTCAGAAGCGTAACATTTCCCAGGATGCCTTTTCTTCCTGTCCGTGCCCTCCTCTGCCCCGGCTATCTTGCTGATGCTTAGCAGGATTTGCCTTTCTGTCCGGATTTCTTTGCATTTAGATTCACGTCCTGTGAATCAGGGGAGCTGCTGAGCTGCAATCTGACTCCGCTCGCTTGAGAGCCTGGCAGAAAACTGCCTCCAGTTGTCAAGATTGTTACCTGCAGTTCTTATGCAACAATTAGAGCATTTTCACACATTTGTGCACATCAGCATAGAAGCAGGGGCCCGCAGGACTGCTGGGAAGGAATCCCATCCTTTTTGTTCCCCCCTCGCTGGACTTCCATGTGTTTCCCTCACCTGCCTGCCAAATGCAGCTGTGGTGGCGACTCTCCTCTCCTCCCCGTGGCAGCTCCAAACCTCTGCTCACTTAGCATGATGTGGTGGCTGCACCTTCCCCTGCTCTCCTCTCCTACTCTGCCGGCTGGCAGAAGGAGATCTTTGTGACATCCTTCCACTCCACATCCCCTTCACCATTCTTTCTGCTCACACCCCTCCCCATCGCTCTGCCTAACCTCCTATCCTTCCCCCATCTCCAGCTGTTCACCAGCCCCCCTCCCCAGCTGACTCAGTGGCCGTTTCCACATGTCTTCTCCCCCTCCCGAAAAATAGCACAAAACTTACAGAACGATGCACCTTCATGGTGCGATTTTCCATCATGACTTTGCTTCATGGCGTGTTTTCTGACATCATCACACCACGAAGCAAAGTCATGTAAGGAAATCGCGTCATGAAGGCATGTCATTCCGTAAGTTTTGCGCTATTTTTAGGGAGGGGGAGAAGACGTGTGGAAACGGCCAGTGACTCCCTGCTCACCTCAAGTTGCAGTGGGGGCTTCTCTCCTGCCCACTCAACTCATGTGATTGGTGGACAGAGGTGGCTCCTCCTACCACTGTTTCCCAGCTCTCTGCCCTCCTTCCCTTATCCACCTGCAGCGCCACCTCCTCCACCATCAGGCAGTGGCTGGGACGGAGGCGTGTTCCTTGTGCATGCTGCACATGATCTGTCTTAGGGGGGTATTTAATCCTCTCTTCTTTTTTCTGTTTGGTTTTTTAAAGAAACCAGGGGGTTCCTCTGGGTTTGTAGATCAAATGACTTCCTTCTGAACCTGTCCTCATTCACTGACTCCATCAATCTGCCCGGGGGGGGCAGGTTCAGAATTACATATATTGAATAGGCAAGATGCTAATTCAATTGCTGCTAATTCCTGGGTCTTTGCCGCCATTCTGTGGTATATACTATGAAGTTCAACACACACCTTGACCACGATGCCCCTACAGATCAGGAACAGTCAAACTGCCGAACATTCCTCTGTTAGTTCAGGAGGTGGTTTCTATTACTGATAAAGTTTTCCTACATTGATTTTCTTGTTGCTTTGGGGGTGGAAAGCGCCATCAAGGCCAGGCAGTTTATAAGGATCCATGCTAGGTTTTTTTTTAAGGCAAGAGACATTCAGAGGTGGTTTACCATTGCCTGTCTCTGGGCCAAGCTACACATGACGAATGACACTTGAACGGCAAGTGGATTGAGTGGAGGGCAAGTGAACAGGGAGAAATACACTTGCCGTTCAAGTGTCATTCGTCATGTGTAGCTTGGCCCTCTGTGTAGTGTTCCTGAGCTTCTTTGGTGGTCTCCCATCAAAGTACTAAACAAGGCCAACCCTGCTTAGCTTCCAAGAACTGACAAGATCAAGGTAGCCTGGACCATCCAGATCAGGGCCTTATTGCCTTAGAAAGTTGTTTGCTTGTGGGGTTCCCCCCCCCTCCCCAGCTCTTCAATCCCAGACCCAACTCATTATTTTGGAATCTTTGCTGTTAGCTTCAATTTTTTTCATATTTTGTAATCCACGTGCTGATGGACGGAAAAGTATTTTTTATCATAGAAACACAGAGCTGGAAGGGACCCCAAGGGCTATCTTGTCCAACCCCCTGCACAGTGCAGGAAATTCACAGCTAGCTCCATCATATGTATAATCCACTTTGAGTCCCAGTGAGAAAGGCAGACTCTAAATGAAATGGAGGAGGAGGAGGAGGAGGAGAGGAGCAGGAGGAGAAGGATATTAAATGAAGGCGTATAGCCACCCACAGACTTAACATGATGCCGTCATATTCAGACCTCAACCCAGAAGACTGACCTAGGAGACCATCATTGCCAATACTTCCTTTAGGCCTAGCTAGTACCTTGTGAATATTCATTGAATGCAGGACAAGGGTGGCAGTATTTTGAACAGAACAAAGAATCCCTGTTTTCCAGTATATAGAAGGCAAAACATGTTAGAAGTTTTAAGAGAACCTGATCTAGAACACCATCTTTGCATGAATGAGAAAGAAAGGAGCTCAATCGACTTAGATGGTAAATCCAAAGTTAGTGCTGATTTACTTGTGATATGTGATGCTGAGGTTTGCCTTCACATTATCTCTTTCCCCTCTCCTTCCGGCACCTTGTAGGAGCAGAGTCTCTCACTGGCGTACTCCTGTGCCAGTGTCCCTTCCCACCCACTTCCTCCAATAGGGTATAAACTGTGGCATGTAGAAGGAAGGAAGGAAACACCTCTCTTAGGGCCAAGCTACACATGACAAATGACACTTGAATGGCAAGTGGATTGAGTGGAGGGCAAGTGAACAGGGTGAAATACACTTGCCGTTCAAGTGTCATTCGTCACTTGTAGCTTGGCCCTTACTTGGGTACTCTGAGATCAGTACTGAGGTTGGAAGAAGAAGGAAAGGTAGGGAGAAAGTAGCTGGTCAGTATACGGGGATCAGTAGCAACTCTCAGTGGGTCATATTTATACTGTCTCAGGGGCAGTGACAAATTGGCAGTGTCCCCACAGGGCAAGAGGCAGCAGACCTGGCTTGTACCCGTGGTTGCTTCTGAGCCCACATGGCTCCAACCTTCTAGAGCCACAGTGGCACTTGTGGGGAGGGGGCGTGGACTTGTGCAGCTTTGCCCTGGCCTGTCTTGAAACTGGAGAACTGGGAAAGGTTGTTCCTCCTTCTGTGTGATATTTCCACCACTTGGGGTGGCAAAATGAGTTGAGCTGGAGATGCGAAGAGGACTTGCCATTTGCTGTCTGCTACAGTAAGAAAATGGACTGCCTTTCCCAGTGCTCAGCCACTTAGATGATGCAGCTCAGAAAAACAGAGCATCTTCTATTTCTACTCACACATATGCAAACCTTTCTTCAGTCTCCCATCTCCAACTGGAGCAGGCAGGCCTCCTGGACAGGTTAGCCACGATACGGTGAAGTGGAAAGAAGCATATCAGTAATGTAATCTCAGCGGAACTGCTAGTCGTTCTACATTTTAGTTGGTAGTACAATTGATGAACAAGTCGAGAGCTCGGTTTCCAAAGGCCCTGTGGAGAGATGCAGCTGCTAGAGTTATCTTACGAGCCAGCAGGTGGCCTGAAGATAAGATGCTGGCAATTGTGGACAGGGTTTTATTCCTCCTCCCCCCAAGAAGAAAAAGCAATTTTCCTTGTAAGCTTAAGTTTAGCTTGTCACAGAGGTCTGTGTTGATTTAAGTGCCCTTCCTTGGTGACCTTCATGTCTCGGTGCCTCCAAGATGTGAGATGTGCTGTTGACACAAGCATAGGCCCAGCTTCCCACAGCTCATATGAGAGCCAGACGCTGCCGGGCGTGGGGCCTGTTTCCGTGGTGTGTTTCATCCCCCAGACGTTGGCATGAAAATTATTGCTCTGATCTATGAAGGATTGCTAAACATGATGGAAGACTTGCTCCTGGTTTTTTAAAAAATAATAGAAAACATCCTATCGCACTGTTTGTTTTCCCCGTGCCTTTGTGCTGTGGATACTACATGAATGGAAAAGGCAAAGCTGGGAGGCTGCTGAATTCGAGATGCTCGGCAGGAGAATCTGGCATTTCTAAATGGAACTTCGGGTTTTTTTTTATTAAAAGATTAGTATATTTTCAAACTGAGCTGATTAAGCATTTACTAATCTACATTTAGGGATTAATTTTACTAATCTACATGCTTTTTTCTTTGTTGTGTGCTTTTACAGAAGAAGGTGTTTTGTGTTTAACTAGAATTTGGTCAGCGGAAACAGAGTAAGCCTTCATGGGGAAATCAGGGAGAACAAAAGGAGATCAGCAACCAGGAAATGTAAGGAGTATCTGGGAGCCGGGCTGGGCCAAGATAGATGATCCGCACAGGATTTTAGACCATCTCTGGGCAAACTCTGGTTTCAGAACCTTAAGGGGGAGCTTAAATGTGCAAGAAAGGTAGAAGCTTGCTCTACAAAATTGTTGTTGTTTCTTGAAATGCTTTTATACCACTCATTTTTGCTAAACAGAAATGCCAAAGTGATTCACAAAAACAGGATGGTTGATATCCACTTTACAGGGTACACACAGTAGGAAATCTGAACCTATACTGTATCTGGTGTAACAATCACAATCACACATGTTCCCCAATACCCATACGTGGGGTCCCTAATATAGATCCTGACTGTAGTGCATGTGACGAAGGGGTTTACCCTCTTCCTCCCAGATATCATTTTCCTCACCCGAAATGATCCGGAGGGCTGCTCTCTGGCCTCTTGAGGAAACCCCTGAGTTTTCATAGGGGCTTAGCAAATCCCAGTCTGGGGCATTGTCTCAGTCACACAGAAATTATATCTGAGCCTATAAAATTATGCAGTGGGAGAAAGTGAGTAGAGAGATCATTTTTCTCCGTCTCTTGTAAAACTAACTTTTGGGAGCAGCTGCTGAAGTCGATCAGCAGTAGATTCAGGACGGACAAAAGGAAGTACTTCTTTACTCAATGAGCAATTAAATTGTGGGATTTGCTGTCAGTGGACATTTATTATTTATTAATTATTTATTTATTTGTGTCATTTTTCACTGAGACTCAAGGCGGATTACATAGTGCGAGATTAGTACAGTCGATATCAAGGCTATTTCAATAAACAATGCCGTGGGGTAAATAAATGCAAGTTAACAAAGACATAACATTGGCAAAAATTCAATACAGAGTTGAAGAAATGCTTAAACAGAGCACAACCAATTCCAGGATTGACATAAGACAACATAGAACTACCCAGTAGGGTCATACTTAAAGCAACGGGTAGTACATAGGAGCACATACTTAAAGCAACAAATAGAATAGAAGGCAACATAGTAGTGAAGTTTATGGTCCTGAACTCATTAGTGGAGCATCTCTTTGAGACCACCTCCCTACCGTACAGCCCTCCTATCTGAGTAAAAAGCCCTTTTGAATAATTCAGTTTTGCATCGTTTACGGAAAGCCAGGAGAGTGGGGGCTCTCCTGACCTCCTCAGGCAGGCCATTCCACAGGGTGGGGGCTACCACAGAGAATGCATGTGTATGGGCATCTGTTGATTTCACCTATGTGCAGGGAGGCACCTGTTCAGCTGCTGTGGAGGAACATAGGGAGAGACGTGATCCTGTAGGTATGCCAGACCAAGGCTGTAAAGAGCCTTGTATGTGATAGCCAATGCCTTGAACATGGTGATGGCCACAAGCTTTAAACTGATCCATGGAGGGAAGGTCCATCACCATAGTGATTAAAGGGAAATTCCACATTTGAAGGCAGTAAACCTCAGAATTTCCATGCTAGGAGGCAACTTCTTGGCCTCTATGTCTGATTTGCTAGCCCTCTAGATCTAATACTTGGTCACTGTAGATGCGAGATACTGGATTGTATGGACCGCTGGTTAGATCCCATAGGACGCTGCTTATGTTCAAATGACATTATATTGCCTCTCAAAATATTGACAATGTTAAATGCAATGATTGAGAGCCAGTTTGGTGTAGTGGTTAAGAGTGTGGGACTCTAATCTGGAGAGCTGGGTTTGATTCCCCACTCCTCCACTTGAAGCCAGCTGGGTGACCTTGGGCCAGTCACAGCTCTCTGGATGTCTCTCAGCCTCACCCACCTCACAGTGTGTTTTGTTGTGGGGATAATAATGGCATACTTTGTAAACCGCTCTGAGTGGGCATTAAGTTGTCCTGAAGGGCGGTATATAAATCAAATGTTATATTATCATTATCATTATCATTACCATTATCATTATCATTAAAACCAAAAATCACTTTAAGAACAGTATGGCTGCACAAGAGGTGGTGCATGCATGCGTGCGCACGTGCGTGCACACACAGACTTGTATTGCCTGTGTTGTGAGAAGACGGTGTGCGATTAGCAGTCTCCTAAGCTTGCTTTAGCTGTGGGGAAGGGGGAGCTGTTCTATGCTGTACTCCTGTTGAATCCTGTATCATTTTTACCGAGTGAAATATATAAATGACTTCCAGGAGCCAGGTACGACAAAATCATTATTGCAAGACCAAGAAGAAATTATGGTCTTGTTACAATCTACAGGAGAAGAATTTTACTACAGGGAACTGGTGTTAGCATTTTACCTGAAAAGGCTTTGTTCGAAATACTTTTTTTCTGATACGTATTTTCCGCAAATACTGAGTACATTTAGCAGTACAATCCTAAGAAGAGTTACTGCAGTCTAAGCCCTGTGAAGTCAATTGGCTTAGACTGGAGTGACTCTTCTTAGGATTGCGCTGTTAGTGACAAAGCTCAAGATTGGATGCATAAAAAATGTCAACTGATACTTCAGAAGATGTGTTAAAGGTGGAGTCTAATGGCTGAACTACACATTACACAGCCATCATATCATATCTGGGTCTGACCCAATGACTATCAAATGTGTGCTGCCAGTTCCCCACTGAAAGCTCAATTCCCAGACATGTGAGGGCTCAATTTAGTTTGGGGCCACAAATATGCAGGGGGGGGGGACCGTAAACTGTGCCCTTCCCACCCCCAGTGCCTGAAACAAGCCTAAGCTGAAATCATCCTGGGGATCTATTTGCCCTGTTTTGGGCTTTATGTGTGCTGATAGTTTCAGGTGGGTAGCTGGGTAGGTCTGCAGTAGAAGCACAAGATTCAAGTGCAGTAGCACGTTATAGACCAACAAGATTTCCAGGATATAAGCTTTGAAGAGTCAAAGCTACCCTCATCTTTAAGGTGCTACCTGAACCCGGCTTCTGCCAGGATCGAACTCAGGTTGTGACTTGATTACCACAACATTAATTGATAATGTGCATCTATTAATACAAAGAGAAATAGAAATTAATACAAATAGAATTTTTCATATTTTCTCAAGCCTTTAGATTACAGTTATTTTTAATGAACTCAATCCACATTCATTTTAGGGATAAACAAATTTATAGTTGGTTCTTTTAGGTTTCTTTCAGGAAGTCTGTTTTCTTCCCACCACTTCTCCTGATTTCAGTGGTTTGTCTTGCAATAGTTTCATTACAGTTTACAACTGTTTAACATCACAGAGGGCAGAAAGTCAAACTAGAAAAAACAAGGAGAAGAAGGTCCCGCACAGAATGCCTAAGGGTGGAAATAACATACCTTAAATATAACTGAAAAGTACAGATGATTATCATCACCCACCTGACTAAAACCCTAGTAGTTATCTTGGGACAGAGAAAAGAATAAGAGAGTTAACTAACAAAGGAAATATTGTTATACTGGGTAATTTTAGCTATCCTCTCATTTACTGGGTAAATGGGTGCTTGAGTCATGCTATAGGGACAGGTTTTCTGGATATCATATATAACAATGCATTGAAACAGTTGGTCATGGAGACAACTTTAGGGTGGACTTGAGTAGAATTGTGTGTAGGTGCTGGGAACAGTGAACACAGTACTAAAAACTTTAATATTTTGATCAATGACCCCAAAGTTCAACACAATCAGCGTTGATTTTCAAAGTAAGAACTTTACAAAAATGAAGAGAAGGAAGAAGGAAGAAAGGGAGTCAAATCCCTTCAGGCTGCTTAGAAGCTATTTAAAACCACATAAACTGAAGCTCAGATACAGCATATACCATAGATTAGGAAGGAAACCACCACGTCTAAAAAGATGCCCGTGTGGTTAATGGACCCCCCCCCCCATGCAAGGAAGTCACAAAAGACAAAAAGGCTTCCTTTAAAAAACAGAAGGTTTACCCAAATGATGTGAACAGAAAGGAACACAGGTTCTGGGAAAAGAAATGCAAATTTCTAATAAGGTGAGCAGAAAGAGTTTGAGGAGCAGATTGCTGAAATCATTAAAATAAACAATAAAAATTTATTCAAATATATCAGGAGCAGGAAACTGGCCAGCAAGGCAGTTGGGCTGTGGACCAAGGAATAAGAAGATTGCTGAAGAATGTGGGAGAGATGGCAGGGAAACAGAAGGCAGTCTTTCTTTTCACTGTGGAAGATATGGGGCAAATATCCACTGTTTTGGGGAAGGGTATCTGAAGAACTTAGTCAAATTGAGGTGATGATGAATGATGAAGTTCTAGGACTGCTAGAATAAGGCTCTAGGTCCAGATGGCATGCACCACAGGGGTTTTTTTAAGAACTCTGATGTAGAATTGTTGACTTTCTAAGCATTATATATAGAGTCACTAAAATCAGCCTCCCTATCAATAAAAAAAACAGTAACAACAGAAGGCTTATATACCGCCTTTCTGGGAAGATTAGTGCCACACTCAGAGCAGTGAATAAAATCAGTGTTATTATTATCTCCACAGTATAGCGAGGGAGCTGGTGCTCAGAGGAGCGGCTTACCCAAGGCCGCCTACAGAGTTTATGGTTGTAGTGGGAGTTAGGATTGTGTCAGGGTAAAGTCTGTGGAATTTGGCAATGAGTCTTGGGGCTTTCATATGTGAACTTTTACACCCTGAGAATGGGTGAAAAATACAAACTTTCTGGCTGACGCGCTCTCGCGCATACCCCAACATGACAGATTGTTAGATCCCTATACCTACCCAGCAGGGAGGCATCCGGGAACTTAACTTGAGGTAAATTCCCATGCGCTTTCTGAGAAGTGATGTAACCTACCAGAGAGCCAGTTTGGTGTAGTGGTTAAGAGTGCAGGACTCTAATCTGAAGAGCCGGGTTTGATTCCCCACTCCTCCACTTGAAGCTAGCTGGGTGACCTTGGGCTGGTCATGGCTCTCTGGAGCTCTCTCAGCCCCACCCACCTCACAGGGTGTTTTGTTGTGGGGATAATAATGGCATACTTTGTAAACCGTTCTGAGTGGGCATTAAGTTGTCCTGAAGGGCGGTATATAAATCAAATGCTATCATGATGATGATGATGATGATGATGATGATGATGATGATGATGATGATGATGATGGTGATGTCATCGTGCGGCAGCAGGCTTGCTCCTGTGCAGGGCCAGTTCAGCCCACTGGGGGCCAAAATTGGCCCCTGTGAAGCACGTGAGGAAGTGATGTCATCACGGCCCCCAAGTGCTCTCTTGCTGTGCACTTGCGTAGGAGATTCCTTGCCTCCCAGGCCTATTCCCTGTGCTTTTTCCCTCCACTGGCCATTTAAGTGGAGGCAGGGGGCCGACCCTGGGGACAGGGGATTCCTCTGCCCCCACTAGGGGACCGGCAGCCCTAGTGTTACCCAAATAGGCAGTCTCCTAATTTGTTGGGGGAAAGAAGCGTAAAGGAGACAAGCGAGAGGGGGTAACTAGGATTCTCCACCAATGTTTACAGAGATTATTCCCTTAAGAGAACTCTCAAAATAAAGCAGGCATAAGTTCAACTGGAAAGGTTTTTTATTAAGAGAGAAATAAAAAGGCAAACATACATATGCACACTGCACTCATAAGAAGCCAATTAAGATAAAATCAGGGAGGAAAGGGGAGAAAGCAATTTCAGGGAAGGTGATAGTTACCAGTCTCAAAGACAGAGGAACGCTGAGGCAGCAGCAAAACCACCAGCGTTTCACAAGAAGAAGAGAAGGCCCAAACAGATTTCGGTGTGCATGGACAGATCCAGAACACACACACATACAGAGAGATGCCTAGGGAACCCATATATAGCGCAAAATGCTCCTTGGAGCAAGCTAATGCAGTTGGCCTCAAAACAATTAACTCAGTGGGTTTTCCGGAGGTGGATAATGAATTGGAAGAGGCTTAATGGGTCCACCAGAGGTGGACTATAGGTATGAATGGTGCTTGATTATCCTTGAGGTATTGGATGGGGAAAGCTACCAGGTTTGGTGAATAGCTTTATTAGGGTAAACGGGTGAAGGGAAGTGAGGGTGGGCATTGATGAGATTAGTCAGAAGTTTCTTGAGAGACCCATTGTCTTACATTATCCATCTGCGACCCATGACTCCTTTGCACATGAGAACTCTGGAGAGCGTGAGAAGCAGAATGGGATTTGAACCGCTGCAATGTGACCGTGCGGAAAAGCCCTTAATTTGTTTGTAAACACTCTGAAATTGAAGCTGCATGGTGTAGTGCCCAAGTTTGAGGAGGATACCAAATTATTCATGACGGTAAAAGCAAAGGACTCTGTGCAATGCTCCCAGTTCAATCTCTCCTAATTATACAGAACAAATGAAACATATTTTTCCTCCTCGGTTTCTTGGTTAGAATCACAGGGAGTAGAAGGGTCACAGGAATGGCTGGCAGGTTTACAGCGACACAAAAGAGTTTTGTGTTATCTTAAAGGCGAACTGATTTGGCATAAGCTTTCAATAAAACAAATGTCGTTTCCTCTGATGAGACATGAGGTCTAGTCAATAATAGCTCGCGCCATAATAAATGTTAACCTTCAAGGTGCTGCAAAGACTAGACAGGGCACCCTTTAAAGAGAAACACTAAGTAAGGGACAGTTTTCTTTTCTTGTGGGAGCAGCCATGTTGCTGCTGTGGAGGCCAAATTCTGTCCTCTTTGTGTAGGCTTCTCTATCCCTGCAGCAGAAAAGGAAGGGCTGATGTGGTAGAACAGAGTGTACTACTTCAGACTGCAAGTGTGGGGATCCCATTTTTAAATTTCCCCCTGCTTGAAACCGTTAGATTTGTTTCTAGACTGGTTCCTGCCAGTGGTAGGCAATCTTCTGGTGATCGTAGCCCAATCAAAAGGAAGAGGCAGATGGGTCAGAGATTGCCTGCCATTGGCAGAGGTTGGGAGAGAGGGGAAATGGGTGAGAATGCACCAACGTCCCTAGCTGATAATGTCTCTTCTGGTAGTTCTGGAATTCTGGTAATTCCACTATGAATATTGTAATGTGTAGTGAAAAAGCTATGTTTTGGGCCAATTCCTAAAAAATGAGCCCCAGTGTGACACTGTTGCTTCCGGGTTGCACTAGAAGCGACGTTATCAGCATGCGCTCTGCGGAGACCTGGCAGTCCTAGAAACCTCTCTGCAAGTAGAAAAACTGCATAGGCGAAAGCAAGCTAAGCTGAAACCTTTGCCCACAGTGTTGTGGCTCCCCCTTTTAAATTGCCACTGCCAGTAGAGTTTTCTACATAGAGGAGTACCCTAAAAAACTGAGAACTCACTATCTGCATTCAGAAGAAGCATATTTTACCCTCCTGGACGTCTGTCCCTTAATTCTGCTGTACACGACAGCTGGAGAAGTCATTTGGCTGCCTTGTGTATTCATAAACCAAGCCAGTGTGTGCCTTCTCAGCTCAACTGGCATTCCATGCCAGCTCAATTTCTAAAATGTCACAGTGGGAACCAAATCTTTATTCACTTGATCACAAGAGTCCACAGCCAGTAGAGTTAAACAATTAGCTTTCCATGTTCATGTCCTGTAGAGATGCATTGTGTGGTTTAGCCTTTGGGCTGGTCACAAGAGAATAAAACCAATTATGGGATGGGGGGGCGTGGCCGTCCTATTGTAATGCAACCTGATTACACTTTTGCAAAGGGAACAATGTGCCATCCATTTCAGTAACTGATATTGAGCAACAGTCTCCTGGGGCCGATCTGCTAGTGTTCTGAAATACAGGGTAGAGGGAGAGATTTTATCTCATTCCTGAATGATAACATACTAATTTACTGAATATGAAGAATTTTTAAGAAGTTGAGTAAGCCAAAAGAAGAATTAGTCACTGTATTCATCTAAATCATTAACTATTTGAATCACAAACCGCATTTGAGATTTAGAATTTTGTGCTAAACACCCTAGCACCAGAATTCCACATAAAGCAATAGGCCAAAGTTATGCAATGTAAAAATTTTCGGCATACTTGGTGGGTTGAACTGAATACAGGATTGAGGCACATAGCTATGGAGGTGGACAGGATGTTTGCAGAGACAAGGTCATCTGGCTCCCATGTTTTTTCTGTGCCCAGTTCAAAGTGCTGTTTTTTAACTTTTAAACCAGGATTTCTCAGACTAAGCCTTTCTCCTGTCTTCAATAGTTTATCTGCAGCATTCCTGTGTTCTACCATACCGCGTTTTAATTGCAGCAAAGCAGTTGTTAAATAGAGATGGGCACGAATAGCAATACGAACAAAAAAAAAGCCACGAACAACCCAATCTGCTGTTCACGAAAAAGCTGTTCATGAGGCCCCATTCTAAATGAACAGGTGGTCATTGCAAGCCTCGTTCATTGCTGTTCTTCAAGCCAGACAGTCTGGCACCACCAATCAATTCCCTTGGCAACTTAGGCAGGGATTGTCTGAACTCTGTCCAAACTCCTGCTGTTGCCCTGGAAACCCCAATCAAAGCCCAATTTAGCTTGATAGGCAGGTCTTCTTTTCAAGTGTGGAGCTCCAAATTTGTTACAAGGGAGCAAAGAGCAGGGGGAAAGGGGGGCTCCCTACTCTGGCTTAGTTTGCAGACAGTGGAGAGGGAGAGAATTGCTGTTGGCATTTTGATAGAGAGAGTGCATTGGAGCTTGAATTTTCTTTTTGTGTGGTGGGATAGGGATCTACCCCTTCAAGTTCCAGGGCTGCTGCCAGGCTCTGGGGCCAAGCTATTATTTATTATTGGTACCTTTCCTGCTGCCTGCTCAGGTCAGGTTTATGGGAGTGATATGGTGGGGCTCTTGACTTGGATGATGGCTGGAGGAGAGCCTGCTGGCCCCCACAAACAGCCAACCACGAACATGTTCATGAACAGGGCCATGTTCATGGTCCTTCGTGAGTCCCTGTTCATGGATGGCAACGAATAACGAACATCATGTTCGGGGTTTTTTGCTGTTCGTGCCCATCTCTATTGTTAAGGTCTGCTATGGTACCCTTGTGAACAATATGTACGAATGTTGACTGGATTATATTGCTGTTCAATGGATTCATAATTGGTTGAACAACTGTACTCAGTGAGTCCTCATTAGTTACTTTCAGTGCAATCCTAAGCAGAGTTACTCCAGTCTAAGCCCACTAAAGTCAATGGGGTTAGACTGGAGTAACTTTGCTTAGGATTGCACTGTTTGAGTCTTCCTGGTGGGAGGTCTCAAGTGAAGTGCTGCACGCACAAGTGTTCCCAGTGCGACACGAAGAAGTCACTTCCAGGAGTGACATCATCACACCGCACCAGGAGAGCACCTGGGAGGCCTGTTTCCCCGCCTTTCTCCCCCCGCCACTGGCCTGGTGAATGGTGGCAGAGGATGGGAGCAGGAAATTCCCCTACCCCCACTGGGGGATGTGGCAGCCCTAGACCATGTACTTGCTCATCATGTAATGATTTCTTGCACTGGCAAAAGCAAAATGGCAGCCTTTAAACATAGACCCCTTTTTGTTTTGTTTTGAAACCTGCTGCAGTTCTTGGGAGAGCTGATTCTATTAATTTCATATTCTAATTGAGTAACTATAATAGGGTTAACCACACCATCAATGACTATTATACGGCTTTGTTTATTTACTCCAAGGTCTTGAGCCAGATTTTTATTACCTAAATGAGGGGCCTGGTTTTCCAGAGTGGCTCCATTTCCACTTCTTTTGTTGACTGCATTGGTGAAAATCGAGCTCTGTTTACATGCTTGACTTCAGCTTGGAAAAGGCTGGCCATCATTTTCTTCCTGTGTGATTTATTTCCCTTCTGCTCTGGTTTAGAGGTTTGCAAATTGCTGAAATGTTCACAATTAAATCTGATTGTTGTTAACCAAGAGCAAGGATTGCTAGGGACTGCTTTCAGTGGGATTAACGCATATGTTTTTTAGTGCAAACTATCTCTTCCATTGATTAAAAACACCCCACCGAAAACTGCTAATGGGAGATTGCAAAGAAGCAAGAACAAAGCAAGACCTACCCCAAATGTTCTTTGATTCCCTGCTTGGTCCTGTTTCTGTCTTTGAACATACAGCAGCAGCTAACACTTGAGGATGTGCTAGTTTCTGGGAGTTTTCTAGCATTGTGAAGGTTTGGTTTCTTTGCAGTGAGCAGGGGGTATGTAACAGAGAAGAAATGCTATAGAGTGAGTTTGGATTGTCTCCAGTTGTAGAGAACTCCATTTCTGTTTTGTGTGCGCCAATAACTTGCTCTTAAGCACAGCAGTAGTGACTTCAGCAGTTCTTTCTTTGCGACTTGCTCTGACAGCTCAGCAAGGAGATAACTGAAAATATGCTCACACTTGCCATCTCAAGCAGCAGTAGTGTATTCTAGGAATAAAGGACTACTTTTCTGTACTGTCCATACAGCCAACTTGATGGGGCAGAGGTTCACTTCTCACCCACTATGATGCATGTCTCTCTATGGATGGAGTTACTGCTGGGGGAGACTATTGCTGCTTGAAAAAAAAGATATGATGGAGTATAGCAATGTCTATACCACACTGGCAGTAGGATGTGATGGAGTATAGCAATGTCTTGTGTACAAAGAAGAGGAGGGGGAGATCCTGCAGGAGGCAGCAAACTCTAATTAGACAAACTTGTGGGGGGGTACCTTCTTTCTAATAGGGGTTTACTTCTTGTCTTTTTGCACAATGCAATTAGGTGTTTCTCCTAGAATTTTAGAGAACTCTCTCAAGCATCAATGTGTGTGTGTGTGTGTGTGTTATGTGCTGTCAAGTCGCCTCCAACCTATGGCGACCCTATGAAGGAAAGACCTCCAAAATGTCCTATCATTAACAGACTTGATCAGATCCTGCAAACTGGAAGACATGGCTTCTTTTATTGAGTGAAGCCATCTCGTTTTAGGTCTTCCTCTTTTCTTATTACCTTCTACTTTTCCTAGCATTATTGACTTTTCCAGATAATCTTGTCTTCTCATGACATGACCAAAGTACGATAACCTTTGTCTTGTCTTTTTAGCTTCTAGGGAGAATTCAGGCTTGGTTTGATCTAGTTCGCATTTATTTGTCTTTTTTGGTTGTCCATGGTATCCACAAAACTCTCCTCCAGCACCACATTTCAAATGAATCAATTTTCTTCCTGTCAGCTTTCTTTACCGTCCAACTTTCACATCCATATATGGCAATGGGGAATACCATAGTTTGGATTATCTTGATCTTGGTTCCCAGAGAGACATCTTTATCTTTAACTATCTTCTCTAGCTCTCTCACAGCTGCTCTTCCAAGTCTCAATCTTCTTCTGATTTCTTCACTGCAGTCTCCCTTTTGGTTGATGATAGAAACATCAAGGAATAGAAAATCTTGAACAATTTCAGTTTCCTCATTGTCAACTTTAAAATTGTGTAATTCCTTGGTAGTCATTACTTTTGTCTTCTTGATGTTCAGTTGTAATCCTGTTTTGGCACTTTCTCCTTTAACCTTCATCAGTAGTCGTTTCAAGTCTTCACTATTTTCTGACAGTAACGTGGTGTCATCTGCATATCTCAAACAGTTAATGTTTTCACTCCACCTTCTTCTAGATCCAATCCAGCTTTCTTTATGATATACTCTGCACAGAGGTTGAAAAGGTAGGTTTATTTCTTCTCTTTCCTATCCAGTTAGTTCTGTTAATAAAGTTTTTGTTACTCTCTGACATTTCAGTGTCCTGTCTGCTGCACAGGCACTCTGACAACGGCATGTGCATCTGGAAAAACATAAGATGTGAAGTAGAAGATCACACTTGGCATCCACTACAGCTCCTCTGTGGTGACTTTTTTCCATCCTTGAATCCTTGCCAGGTAGAAAAATTACATTTATCTATATTGGCTATGGTCCAGAGCTAGCTATGTATGTATGTATGTATGTGTGTACGTACATACATACATACATACATACATACATACATACATACATACATACATGTGTGTGTGTGTGTGTGTGTGTGTGTATGTATATACGTATGTATATGTATGTATATATATATATATGTATAGGTGTATGTATACACATATATACACATACACATACACACACACATACATACATATACATATACATATACATATACATATACATATACATATACATATACATATACATATACATATATAAAGGAACACATGGACTTGGCTTAACATTGGAATGATTATAAAATGGTAATTTGAGGTCATCGTCAACCCCATAGTGATTTTACAGGGTATATCTGACTTCAGGGGAAAGTTTGCCCTGATTTTGTTTTGCAAGCCCCTTGCCTGATAAGGGTCATTGTCCAGTTGCTTTTGAGCCTCCATTATGTTGGGCTTCCCCTCTACCCTTCCATTTAGGTGACCACCTTTTCTCTGCCACTCACATGTGGCCCATAGAGCAAGTTCCAAGTTATCTCCAATACGTAGGCTGAGAGTTGGCAGGTTGAGAATTACCGCCATGCAGGGCTTTTTTTCTGGGAAAAGAGGTGGTGGAACTCAGTGGGTTGCCCTTGGAGAAAATGGTCATATGGCTGGTGGCCCTGCCCCCTGATCTCCAGACAGAGGGGAGATCAGAGGGCGTGGCGCAGAGGGCAATCTAAACTCCCCTCTGTCTGGAGATCAGGGGGCGGGGCCACCAGCCATGTGACCATTTTCAAGAGGTTCCAGAACTCCATTCCACCATGTTCCAGCTGAAAAAAAGCCCTGCCGCCATGTAACTTTACCATATTCACCGGGGGGGGGGGGGGAACAGCCTCAGAGTCGAACCACATGTCTGCATTTCCACTGATCATGTTTTGTTTTGTTTTGTTTCAAATATCCCACTTCCTAGTGGAGAATGATCTTATAGAGTATGGCATTTCCCACCACAAATCCCACCTCCAAAGATTGCCTTCAACACAGTTCCTCCCTGCCCGGAATCTCCATTCCATTCCTGATTTTACATTGTTCCCAGACTCCTGGAACTCTTCTTTGCACATTTGGCCCATAGGGAATGATACCTGTTAGCCCACCTGGGTCACTCTCCCCTTCCCTAATTCTGGGGAAATACACCTATTGTTCTTAAATCTTTAGCCTTATAACTGAAACCACAGTCCTTTTCTTGAAACAGGTATCTAAACCACATACATGTGCTTGTGCAACAGCTTAAACTCTCATCTGCTATGATATGTATCTTGCCCCTTGCCATTGGGTTGGGAGGCTGTCCAAATGTTTGAACACCTCCTTTGGGTTCGGAGCTTGTAGGCTAAATCTGTTGCTTTTTCTGTCTTTTCTGAGATGAAACATGTTGCACGCTGTGTGGGGGACCACCGGGAATATTTGTACCCGAACTTAGGCATTTTGGTATTGGATATTGTTGATGTCTTTATTTATTTTAGGAGTTTATATTTCAAAGGTGGACTTGATATCATTGTGCATAAATATAGTAAATAGTATCTCTGATTTCACCGTACTTAGCTTCTCAGTACTTCTTCCAAACTTGTGCTGGGACCGTCATCACACACGTTGGATAATCCACTTTCAATACTCTTTAGTGAACATTTGAAACTGATTTTCCATGTGTGGAACAAAAAATCCACATCAAAAGGATTGCGAAAGTGCATTGAAAGTGCATTATTCAACGTGTGTGGAAATGGTCTTTGTCAGCAAACCATTTCAATGCAATGTGCAGGGACAGATTGGCCATTAAGGCCACCTGGGATATCCAGGAGGGGCACTCCAGCCCCAATTGACGGGCAGCTCTTGCCTCATGTGGGCCAGCAGGGCTCTTTCTTTACTCCATTAGAAGTGAGACTGTGGATGGACCATTTTTGCCTCTTAGACTGCCCTGGCTGTTGGTGTATATTGTTGCCCAGACTCCCATGAACTGGGAGTAAAGTTTAAGGCAGCAGCTCCTTCAGGGTAGGAGTGAGAGGCAGGTCAAGGAAAGAAGCTCTGTTACATTCATGCTGTCCCATTGTGAATTTGGAAAAGTGGGCCATATTCGCTCTAATGTGTGAAAGGACAACTGTCTCTCTGACCACACTTTGTATTAATCCACAAAATCTTCCATAGAATATTTTATTCCTCCTAATTAAGGATCGAATTAGACAAAATGTTAAATGTGTGAAATGATGCTCACCTTTAAAATAATGGGGGGGGGGGGGCAGCACAGATTGGCTTCTGAGCATGTGTGGAGGCAGAAGAGCATAATATTAATAATAATAATAAAATTCAATTTATATACCATCCCTCAGGAGAACTTAACACCCACTCAGAGCTGTTTACAAAGTGTGTTGTTATTATCCTCATGACAATCACTCTGGAGAGGCCGGTGGGGCTGAAAGAGCTCCGAGAGAGCTGTGACTGACCCAAGGTCACCCAGCTGGCTTCAAGCGGAGGAGTGGGGAATCAAACCCAGTTCTCCAGATTAGAGTCCTGCCACTCTTAACCACTATACTAAACAGGCTCCCAATAATAACAGCATTCTATTTATATACCGCCCTTCAGGACAACTTAGCACCCACTCAGAGCAGTTTACAAAGTATATTATTATCCTCATGATAATCACCCTGTGAGGAGGGTGGGACTGAGACCTCTGAAGAGCTGTGACTGACCCAAGGTCACCCAGCTGGCTTCAAGCGGAGGAGTGGGGAATCAAACCCATTTCTCCAGATTAGAGTCTTGCCGTTCTTAACCACTACACAAAACTGTCTCTCATCATCATTCCCCTCCTTTCCCCTCAGTGTAGGGGAAACTGCTGTAGGGGAGGGCTAATAGTGTTACTGTCAGTTCCACGTCTCCTAGGCAAACATGGATCCAGCAGTAAGACAAATGACCCTTCCACCCACATTCCCTCTGCTAGTGAAAGCACATGGGGTGGAAAGGAGGGAACAATGAGGCTCCTCCTGCCTCCCCATGTGCTTGAGAGCCAATTTGTCCTCCCCCTTCCCACACACACACTATTTTAAATGAGAGTGTCAATTCACATATTAAGTGTGATTTGGATTGAATTTTCCCCCCAACTGTACTTGCATTTAACGTATCATCTAATCAAACCCTATAATGGCAGGAATTAATGACAGGCTAGAGAAGCTTGTCCGTTTTCCTCTTCTGTAATAAACTCAACTGTTTTGAATTACCAGAACTTTTAACACAGAGATTATTTCAGACTCTGATGTCGAAAAGTATTACATTTTCAATAGGTATGTGCATACAAAACGTACTAAAATTCTAAATTTCCCTGAGAATAATTCAGGATTAATAAAAATACTTAACTAATCGAAATAAAAAGAAAATACTGTACTGACCTTTCAAACCAAGTCGTGATGACTATAAAGCAACTTTTTAACAAACTACTCATTTTTGGCATCTTAGACATTCCTAGTCACAATGAGCTCATTTTTCTCCTTCTCTCCCATTAGCGTCCTTAAATAGCACTCCTGTCTTTTGTCTGATGGTCGCACCAGTTCCACATTCCTCTTGCTGAATTAGTCCCTGCCAAGAGCAATGACCCCTGTTAAACATTTCAAAGGCTCTTTCACTTCTATTATGGTTGATTCATTACCGTGGTGTGCAATCAGGTAGTGTGATGGAGAAACACAGTGGGAGAAAATGGACGTCAGAACAATTCTAGGAGCACCTGGTACTTGAGGGAGTACCTCCTTTCCCTACCGACATTTGTGCACTGTTTCCACTTTACCACACCAAGCACAGCCTGAAGAGAAAGCAGCCTACACTCCTATAGGGCTGTCCCGTGGCAACTTCCTGATCCTAGCCACTGCTTGGTAGGCTGGCGAGGGTGTGTGCGTGGATGAAATAAAAATCACATTGTTTTGATGGTGTTGTTCTGGATTACTCTGGTCAGGCCTGATTCAAATATAGGTGTGTATCTCTTAAGAAGCCCTAAACGTTGTTAGCTTTCCTATACCAAATCATTAAACTCCTGGCAAGAGGTACACCACAAATGTTTAGGTTCATTACCGGGTATAGTACATAAGTAACACTATCACAGATAGAGATGGGCATGAACCAAAATACGAACCAAAATTCATGACGAACCAGACCGGTTCATGGTTCGCAAACCAGCGGTTCGTCAGATCCTATTTCTGATTAACTGCCACGAACTTTGGACTGGTTCGTTTGGTTTGTTTTTTGGTTCGTCACTGCAGACAGCCTGGTGCTGATCAATCAGTTTCCTAGGCAACAGGAGATGGACTTCCTGCAGACCTTCTGCTGGCCTGGAAGTGACCTTCTACTGACCCAGAAGTGATGATTTTCTGACTTGGATGTGACATTTTCACGAACCAAATGAACCGGTTTGCAAACTGGGGGGGGGGGGCAGGTTTGTGAAAGTTCATGTTTCATGATTCGTGAAATTTGATGAACCACATGGTTCGTTTTTTTTCCGGTTCGTGACCATTTCTAATCACAGAATCTCTGCTTCCTTTTTACACTTTCGTTAATAAAACATGATTATTCAGCATTCTTAATATTGGCTCAGTCAACAGAAAATCATACCATCCATTATAGCAACTACATCGACCACTAAAGGAGAGCAATTACATGAACCCAAAAAAATATCTTGCCCAAATCTAAGCAGGTCACAGGCAAGGAGCCCCTTCTAAGAAAAAGCTCCTGATCGATTCAGCTTGTCATATTTATAGAGTTTCTGAACCTTCTCCTAACAGTAGTTGTCTGTCCCCCTTCAAAGGGGCATACATTCTTGGCAAACTTACTATTTGCTAACTTCAAACACCAGACATGGTTATCCATATTTGAAACATCTTCTTAAAATACATAAAAATATTGTTGGTACTTTTTATCTTAACAAAGTCTATGTGTTTCTCATACTTATGAATATCTTTTGGCCCTCCACCAATGCAGCCATCCTTGAGTTCTATCTTAGACTTCTTTGAAGTTACACATTCCTGCCATTCTCAAATTTGTGCTCGTCTCCAAGGCCTCTAGACTCCCTTTGAGGCCTGGCTAGTTATAGGGCTGGGCTTGCCCTGTTTTTGTGTGCAAAGGCCTCTTCTCTGACTTTCTTGGCCATATTCAGCAACTGTTCTCCTATAGATCTAGCTATATCCATGACAGTGTGGCAGAATTTTTGCATCAAACCTGGATGTGATATCATTCTTTTCTAGGATTCAGTGGAAACTATGACATCACTTCTGGGTTTTCACTGGAAATGACATCACACCATCAATGTGATGGCTTCCCCCATGTCCCTGGCTTCCTGGTATCCCATTGAGTGCCAGCCAGTGGCTGGCAAACATACGTATCAGAAACATACCATTTTGTTTTTGTTTTTGTTTTTGTTTTTGGTTTTGGTTTTGGTTTTGGTTTTGGTTTTGGTTTTGGTTTTGGTTTTGGTTTTGGTCATTGCGGGAAGTGCACACCCCTGTTTGTTCTGAAACATACATATCATGCAGGTCTTAATTTCTGATACAGGTGAGCGCTTCAAATGATGTACACTCTAATATTTAATGCTTATTTTCCATATTGGCTCCAGACAGCTAGACGTTCCCAGATCTTTTTGTCTTAACCCTCTTAACATAAAATGGCTTCTGACTGGGGAGTTGTACTTACATCCACATTCAAACATTTTTATTGTCTTGTTAATGTTATTGTCTTGCCTGTCTAGTGTCACTAGGGCTCATTAACATTTCTTGTTCAAATGACAGACTAGCTAGTTATTGTGTTCATAGTTTGTCATTCAAACACCAGCCAGATAACTCCTGCTCATCATTATTCTCCATTAAAATAGAGACTAGCCTGTTTTTGCAAAATACTTCTAGATATGGAAATCATGAATATATGCTGTATCCTTATCTGATGCAGAATGTGTTGCCCCCTTTGCCATTCCTTTAACAAAGTCACTTCTGGGGGTTACGGTTGCAACAAAAATCATTAAATGTTTGATGCTGCCTGTTAAGTCAACTGGACATGGCTTCCTGGAGAGAAGCTCCGGGATTTCTTGCCTGCATATCTGCTTGTTCATTCCCAGGGGGTTCCTGCACACCTGGCCCGCCTGTTTTGCCTTTATCAACAGAAGTGACAAAATAAACTTGAATAAAAGGAAATTAATTCTATTTTAATTAATATAAAAACTGTATACCAGTAATAGAACTTGAGTTATCTCAGCAGCTTAATAAGCAGTATTCCTATGTCTGGGAGGGAAGACAAGTCCTCTGGAAACTAAACTTGCTTCTTTTTCACTTTCCTACCCATGTTGTATCCAAGCTTTTGAATTTTGCTAATGACATACTTAGCAGCTTTCTCTCACTATTATCAACCAGCACCCTCTGTTTGTCCATTCTGCTCTGTTTCAGATGCCAACTCTCAATTAAATAGGAAAGCTTGCATGAAAGAGGTAACTATGGCTACCACTGATGTTCCTTTTGAAAAATGCTTGGAAATTGAGCAACAACAGATTCTGGCTATCTAAATCTACCAAGGATGTCCTTTCAACAAGAACATCAAATGGAAATTCTGTCTTGTCTTGTTGTAGGATGTCATCTTCAGCCCAAAACAAAACTGGATTTTTTTTAAAAAAAAAATGACATGGAGCATTCAGATTAAGCTCAAAATAGTTTGGCAGTTTCCTAGTCTGAAAAACTAAAAAGTGCTTTAAAAATCTTCTGTTGTCCCATTTCTCCAGTGATTTATATCACACTGTGATTTATTTGAACTACGTAGTATGGAATTTGGCTACCATGTTCAGAAATTCTAGAAAACCATAACCTTCAGAGAATAGTAGGCTTCTTTGTAGCATGTGTCTGTACCCATGTATACATGTACACTTTGGGTTTTATTATAAAAATCTGGAAATCAAAATGGGGGGAAATGGATTATACATGAATCAGCATCATTGCACTTGCAAGACCAGGTAATTCTGAACCTTGAAAGTGGAGAGGAATTTAGAGAGGTGGAATTTGGGAGGACCATTAGTCAATTGTAAGTAATTGAATGAGGTCACTCTTCTGTTCTGTCAAAGCCATTCTACATCTGATAATTCCTTTAGGGCCGTTTCCACATGCCCTTAAAGGGACATCCCACTCACCAAACAGTAGCAGCTTTTCCCCTTGACTCCAGATGTCTCTGTTTTCAAAACGTTTGCAGGCTGTATGGTTTCTGAGGTGGGGGATGGGGTTGCGCTTTTTCTGGGACCATGGAGAAGTGCAGATTTAAAAATCTGCTTGGAGTCTAATCAGATGCCAGCTTCTCTGGCCTCACTGGAGGCCCCTTGATGCTGTAGTGTAAAGATGGTGATAAGGGAGCCATCCGGAAAATGTATATCCCAAAGTAGGTGTGTTTCGGTTGTTCTGCAAGGAAACACAGACTCACTAAAATTATGAATGAAATGCCAAGGAGAGAATCTTGGCAGTCATATGCTTGCAGCAAACATATGTCTATGGTCCTTATGCACCCCTGGATGTAAAATGACCTCAGTTGTCTCAGTCATGAATGTTCAAGAGATAACGAATATTCTCAGAATTCATGCCTTGCATCCTCAGATCTTTGGAAGCAAAGTGAGATGGGTAGGTTACTTACCGAAATGCTACCATCTGGCAATTTATCCATCTTCCTTGTGTAGCTACTTTTAGGAGACATAGATTGTGCACTACAAGAGTATTTTACAAGATTGATTCAGCCAATCAACATTTCCAAGATAACGGTACTTAAGAATAAATACAACGTAAGAACTAATAAAAGTCTCAGTTACTAATAACACAATGACTAAATCAGAGATTGTGTTACTAGAATGATGCACAAAAGCCAAGAGTACCTTCAAGAGTAGACTGGCCTTGGATGAAGCTCAACACAGCAGACCCTGTGGCACAACAAGCACTGCAGGGGCACTAATGTTGGGCAATAGCTAACCAATTGCTTCCTCCTGCAAACTGCTAATAACCATTGCCAATGAACAGTCTGAGCCACGTGGAATGTGAGGCATTGGCAGCATTGCCAGAAGTTGGTTCTGCTTGCTTCTGGTCACCAATAGCCCTTTAGGCAGTAGCCCAGCAAGAATTTTCCCTGTAGGTTATGGTCGGTCTGCCCCCCAGGTTCCTTGGTGGAGAAGACAGATCTTCTTGGGGAAAGGCTAAGAGAAACTCTGATGGATCAGAAGAAGGCTCATTAGAGTCTACTTGGCTGTTCTCAACAGTAGCCAGCAGGGTGATTCCAGGAAATCGGTAAACAGCAGCATTGTTCCTTAGGATACTGATTGATCTTTGCTTGTTTTAACTATTGTATTTGTAGATTTTAACTGTTAGCTGGCTTGTTCATAGATATATATTTAAAATAACGTAAACTGCCTGAAGTCCTTTCAAGGAAAAAAGGTGGCCTAAGTATGCCATGAATGAATGAATGAATGAATGAATGAATGAATGAATGAATGAATGAATGAATGCTGACCATATAAGGACACATCATGGAGGGCCAAAACATATATGGCTGTTAATTATAAACAGTAAATGTAATTTTCTTAATTGGAATGACTGGGGCAGCCTGGATGAGTCAATGGAGTCTTCTCCTCTCATTTTTCATATTATTTCCTCCTTTATCTTCTCGGGAACCCCTGTTGCTGCTGAATAGCTTGACATAACAAATACACAAATGCTTTCAATAGAATATTATGAGCTTTGGAAAAGATAAATGGTTCTCAAATGCAGTCTAGCTTAAATGACACTGTTTAGATGGATGTTCCGAGTGACATATGTTTAATTGGATACAAGGTTGGAACAAAGGGAACTTTATAGTTAACCAAAAAGAGATATAATCAAATTAGCCAGGAGAAGAACCCTTCAGTCCTAAGTATCATCTTCTAAACAAAAGATGTTGGATCACCTACGTAGTAACCACACCAAAGAACGGGATAGCTTGGGATGGAAATTATATGCACTAACATACATTTTCCTTTCTTCTAGGGTGAGTTTATGTAAATGGAGTTCATGTTTTCTTTCTTAATTGCCTTAAGATTTTCTGAGAGCAGAGTTTATGACGGTTATATTTACTTTTCCTTTTACTTCTTTTATACCCCACCATTCTTTCCATTGGGGCACAAGGTGGCTTACATAATACACCTCTCCTCCATTTTATCCTCACAACAACCCTGTGAGGTAGGTTAGGCTGAGAGACAGTGACTGGCCAAAGGCCACCAAATGAGCTTCCCTGGCAGAGTGGTGATTCAAATTTAGTTCTCTAACCACTACATACTTGCTGGTTATCTTTGTTTTATAGTGTTTTGTGGCTGACTTCATTATGCCAACTGAACTTTTCAAATTGTGTATCATTTCTTCCATTGATTACTATTTTTGTTATCCAGCCATTCTTACTGTTCGACGTTAAGTAGACATGGGCACAAACAACAACAACAAAAACGAACCATGGGGTTCGTGGGTCTTCACGAACCACGAACTCCCATGAACTGGGGCAAGTTTCCAAACCAGTTCATGGTTCGTGGGATTTAAATGCCCCTTTCTGGCTGCTTAGCAGCAGGGAAAGGGGCATTTAATCATTTAAAGGGCCCTTTCCTGCTGCTTGCAAGGGGCAGGACCCTTTAAACTAAAGGGACCTGCCACTTGTAAGGGGCAGGAAAAGTTTAAATGGCCATTTCCCCAGGGAAATGGCCATTTAAACTGCCCCTTTAATACGAACCAAACGAATTAGTAGACCAATTTGTGGAAGTTCAAGGAAATGAGCTTCTACGAACAACCGGTTCGTAACCATGAACCAGCTTGGTTTGTGCGATTTTTTGGTTCATATTTAGGTTCGTGCCCATCTCTAGTTGTGAGTCCTCTTAGCTCTTAGAAGGTCAGCTTTTTTTTCCTAAATGCATATTTTGTCTTTGAGGCTCTAAGAATGTGACTTTAGGTTCCATTTGGAGAAGAGAGCTTTGGAGTCTTGTGCCATTTGGCAATATTTGCTTATTTAGATAAATACAAGTAGAACAAGAGGCATCAGTTCTTACATAAAATTTTATTATCAAGGTTCAACTGTTTGGTGAACTTGATTGTCTACTGCAATTTTGGGCTACATGTTAAAAGAACACTTACTTTTCAGATTGAATCAGTGGCCCCCAAATCTGAGCGCATCCCTAATAAAATGGTCATATAAATGTGTAAAGTTGGAGAATTATCCAACGTGTTTGCAACCAACCACTGCTTTGTCTGTACAATGCTGTATATAATTCATGTAAAATTATTACTGTCAATGAGAGGAGTACACAGAGGCTGATTCCGCACACGTTGGATAATGCACTTTCAATACACTTTATCAATTGTTTGAGGTGGATTTTTTGTTCCGCACATGAAAAAATCCATTCCAAATGATCTATAAAGAGGATTGGAAGTGCATTATCCAACGTGTGCGGAATCAGCCAGAGAAAGTAACAGCTTGCTATGCAAACACTCCACATTCTGGAACCTGCTTGGTATTTATCAGTTTTTCTCACAGAACTTTCAGGAATAACTGTCCTTTTTCTTGGGAGAAAAGTTGGGGCAGGGGAGAGAGAAATAAAGAAAATAAATGCTCGGGAAAGGATTTGCAGAGGTTCTTTGTAAAGAGCTTCTTTTCCCACTAATACTCATTTGGGTTAAGGAGCTTTCATTTTCCAGATCAACTGCCCTCCATCTCAAAGATCCAGAACTTCCCTTGGTTTTCCTTAAATTCAGTGGGGACCTTTTCACCTTTTGGGAGCTTTGGCACAAGAGTGATTCTGCACACATTGGATAATGCACTTCCAATCCTCTTTATAGATCATTTGGAACAGATTTTTTTGTGTGCGGAACAAAAAATCCATCTCAAATGATTGATAAAGTGCATTGAAAGCGCATTATCCAACGTGTGCGGAATCAGCCCAGCTGAGATTTAGAAACAAGATGTGGACAAAACAGACTGAAAAAGACTTAACTGAAAACAGAGAGATGCATTCAAGTTTTATGTTTCATGAAACACATTATCCACGTTTCACATTTTTGCATTTTGAGATGCACAAGAACTTTTCAGGCAGATGTTGTTCTATTCAGAAAGCATGCTAACCCTGAGTAATGGCCAATGTTATATCCCACACCAGAAAATTACAGCTTTTGGGACACCATTCTTTTTCATTAGCACACCTTGTTCATCTGCTGTGATCGCAAACATGCTGGATCTATATATGTCCCTCCCTCCATTCAAAATATATTGTACATGCACATATATGATCACCATGAGGTTGCCAACCTCCAGGCAGGGGCTGGAGATGTCCTGGAATTACAACTAATTTTCCAGACTACATAGATCAGTTCACCTGGAGGAAATGGCTGCTTTGGAGGGTGGCCTTTATGGCAATATACGCTGAAGATGCCCCTCTCCTTCCCACAGTCCTCCACTCTATCCCCAATCACCAGGAATTTCCCAAACAGGAGTTGGCAATGAAAGATCACCTTGATGAAAAATGTCTGTTCCCTTGTCTGAACTGGGCTATAGGTTTTAAGGGGGGAAATAGATCATTTCCTTCATCTAATTTTGATGCCCATACTTTGCTGACATGCTACTCAGCAGAGACAAAACTGAGAACGCAGTGGCTTTGGAGAGGGTACACAAAAATCCAGGAATCAAACCTGAAGAATATTTGACATAGGTTTAAATGGTACATCTTAATATCTACCAATAATACCGTGCAAGAATCTGAGGAGTTACAAAGCACTCCACTAGCATCCATTCCACTAGTAGAAAAGCTTTAATTTTTTTTTTTGGAAGAATAATAAGTGGTCAGAAACCCAAGGAAAGCTCTGCCCCTTCATCCTCCATTGTCTCGAGTGCCAATGAGGCTTGATTGCATTTGCGCACTCTGGACGGAAGGCTGGGCTCGTATCAGTTAATCTGGAGGTTGCCTTATTAATGGGCTGCACACTCCATTGATTTTTAATTAATTTCTAAAGAGACACAGAGGATAACTACCACAGCCTGCAGACATCTCAACACTTAACTGTAATCCACATCTCTATTGATCGACTGCCTAAGAAGCAGAAGCAATCCATTTTAAATACACTTTGTAGAGAAAGTGCAGGCGCTACACAATGTACTCCTCTGGTTGTAATTGTATTGGCAAGAGGTCAGTGATAAAGCGGGGAGGGGAGAGGGGAAGGTGCAGAAGCAGTCTTAGCATTCTGCTGGACCAGAGCGAATGTATCCTCAAAGCCGCAGACTATAATTCTCAAGCATTGAGGGGGTGGTGCTTCTGGCTTGCTTATAAATGAACATTACAAGGTTCTGATATCACACATATATTGTACTCGCCTAATAATCCATGCTTATCCCTCCGATTTTCTTTCATTGTATTTTTAGTTAACTTTTTAAAGTTATCGTCAGGCACTGCCGGAGTTATAATCTAATTCAGCAGATTTTACAATAAAGAGGATAATGGAAATGGTTGAATGCATATAATATTTACTGTTCTGGTAATGAACATTTAATACACAGTGATCAATTAATGTGGCCATAAATTGCTTTCTCTCACAGAGTGAGTGTGGTAAAACAGTTTCTACCACAAGTTTCTACCACTGGAAATGAGGAATTGACTTAGCTAGCCCAGGATTCAAGATGATAGCTCCAATTGAGGATTTCATCCCTTCAGCTAATTCCAAACATTTGCTTGCAATAGGATTTACTCTCCACAATCACCGACAGGTCAAAAATAAGAAGCTTACTTGCCTGGTATGACCAGACCTGTCCTTTTGGATTCAAAATCCATCTCTTTCTCTAAATACTGTTGAGGTATGGAAATATCCTTGTTAGAGATATTCCCAACTGGGCAGCTGTCCGTGCCTTTTCGTGGCTTCTCTGTAAGTATTTGCCAGGATTAGTCTCTTTCAGTGGTCACAGGGACCAAGTAACTCAATATTACAGAATAATAACATTTTAGCTTTTAGTTGTATAAGCAATTATTGTTGGCAAAAAGCAAAAGCGTATAGTTGAACAACAATATACTACCATGTCAGAGCAAAAGGAAAACATAAAATGTCATTAACCAGAATCCTCTCTCTCTAGATCTAAAAACTTACCTCTATGATGTTAAAGAGATGGGCAGTAGTGTTGCCAGGTGCCCACTGAGTATGGGGGAACTCCCATCCCCCCACTTTGTTGCCTACCCTTGCTATAACAGTTTTGCCAGTATTCCGAGTTTGGTTTCCATTAGTAAAAGGCAGGGGGAGGGCTCTTTCTAGAGCTGTTTCAGTCAGGACTCATCAAGGCCAGACTGGGCAGCAACAGAGTTGCCGTTCACTTGGTGGGGGCAAGGGATCCTCTCACCCTCCATCCCCCACCACCACTCACTTGGCTGGCAGGGGAGGGGCAGGGGAATAGGCCTCTCGGGCATGCTCCCAGGGTGGTGTGATGATGTCACTTCCCAGAAGTGTTGCATTCACTCAGGCCCTGGAGCATGTGTGCACGAAGCAGAAGGAATCAGAAGAGGAGAGTGCCAGGTCCCTCCATCCTGCTGGGATGGTAAGGAGACCTGGCAACCCTAAGCAGCACCCCCCAGGCAACTTGCTCCCATCTGACTTACATAATTCACCCAGGACCAGCTACTTACTACTGTCCAATAGCAGTCACCCTACGAAAGCCACTGTGGTGCAGTGGTTAGAGTTTTGACTAGGATCCAGGAGACCCCGGTTTGAATCTGCCGTGGTGCACTCTGGGTGACATTTGGCCATTACACACACTCAGCCTCAGCTACCTCATAAGGTTGTTGTGAGGATAAAATGGAGGAGAGGGGAATCAGGTACGCTTCTTTGAGTCCCCATTGCGGGGAACAGAGTGATAGAAAGGGATAGAAATGAGGTAAATAAATAAATAATACAGCTGAAAATGGGGGGACAGATAAAAGGTAGGTAGGTCGGTGGGTGGGTGGGAAGGAAAGAAGGAAGGAAGTAGGGAAAGGAGATGGTATGGGGGTTGCCAAAAGGTGAGAAAAAAATAGTGTGGGGATGATGATACAGAGGGAAATTAGGTTTCCCCTACAAGTCCTTGTGGGTTCCCCCAATGCTGAACTGGGCCTAGCCTTATGGCTGGCACCATACAAATGGGCCACAGTTTTCCTGGATAGAGACTGCCAGGGTTAGGGAAGGAGGGAAAGTTCAAGATGGGGGCAGATAAATGTAGGTTGGCTGGTGGGTGGGAAGGAGAAAATAAAGCAGGAAAAGTGGAAAGACCATAAGCTCTTGGAGGGAGGGGGAAAGGAAGTAGTGGTGAGAGAAAATTAGATACCCCCACAAGTCCTTACAGATCACTCCTTGTTCTGTTAGAATTGCCTCTTTAAGATTCTGGTACAACTGCAGTCAAGGAGACCAAGCTATTCGATGGATACCAAATACCTACCACAACAGATTCTACTTTAATTAAACATTAACCCTAAGAAATTGTTTTAAAGAAACAGCATATCAGTTATTTTGCTTCTTTTGCTAATTATCTTTCTTATGAAGTAGGCCTCGTAGCGTTAGGACCCCAAATGGACACCGTTTATGCAATTGTGATCGTGGGCTTGGTATTTCTAGATATATGTCCCTGTTTGATGATCTTGCAACTCATTCTGTCTTTGGTGCGCGTAAATCGCTGATGGAATGTGGCCAGTCTTTTTTGACTCGCTTTAACTTCCAGAACCTTGGCAGAGCATTATTTCCTTTTTCTGCATTGAGAGAAATTAATTGATTTTGCATGACAGAATGGGAAACTGATCTGACTGAAGAGGCGGTAATTTTGTCAGCCCTCCTGCCTGGTATTGCTTTTTAAAACCAACAACCCACCGGTGCTTAACTCTTTTTTTAAAAGGAGAAACTGCACAGCAAGGTGTTACAGCTGATAACAAACATTTCATCCGTGATTTAAATGTAGCTGCTGAACTTCTTGAGTATGGTTCTCCATTGACCCTCACAGCTGATTTTCAATCACTCAAATATCCCAATTTTAAATCTTTGTTTGTTTGTTTGAAATATTTGGATACTGCTTCCCCATACTGATAGTCTTATAGTTTGGCGGGTGGGGGGGGACCTAAGACATTTTTTAACAAAAATATACAGTTCCAAAAACTTTACAAACAATAAAAGTACCACAAGAAAGTGAAGCAAATTGAACAATGTAATGGGATAAGTAAAAATGGCAGTAGAACATAAATCTGTAGCAGTTAAAACAGTTAAAATTAATATATATAATTTAGCATAGCATAGAAACAGTAGCAATTTTTTTTAAAAAAACAAATATAATAACTCCAGGGAACAAATACCAGCTAAAATAACAATTAAATGCAACAGATTAAATCCATCTGAGCATAAAAACAATGACAGCACAATTCTCTGCAGAGGTACTCCAGCCCATTGATCTTAAAGGGCTTAGATTGGAATAAATTTGGATAAGATGGCATTGTCAGAGTCCCAGTAAGGTAATAACACCAGGTAGGTAAGCAGACCATCGGCAGGGTAAAACCACTCAATTACTTAAAAGAACCAGTTTTGTGTAGTGGTTAAGAGCAGCAGGACTCTAATCTGGAGAACCAGGTTTGATTCCCCATTCCTCCACTTGAAGCCAGCTGGGTGACCTTGGGTCAGTCACAGCTCTCTCAGCCCCACCCACCTCACAGGGTGATTGTTGTGGGGATAATAATGATTATATATATATATATAATGTGTATATATATATATATATATAATGTATATATACACACATATATAATAAAAGCATGCCTGAATAAAAACCTATTGACAAGGCACCCAAACGAGCCCAATTTGAGGCCAGGTCAAGGGATATGGGCAGAGTATTCTTTAGGCAAGGTGCCATGACCCAAAGGGCCCTGTCCCTCATTGTCACTCACTGCCTCTGATAGCAGAGGGACAAGAAGCTGGGTCTACAGTAAAGAACACAATGCTTGGGCAGGGTCATATTGGTAGAAGATGGCTCTTGAGATACCCTGAGGTTTATCTAACCATTGTCTAAGCAGCCTTCTTCCAGCTGAAGGAGATTTCCTCCAACTTAAGTGGCTCTCTCTCCCATGGAAGGATGGAGGAAGGCTTCAAACTTTGCTCAGTGGAGTAGGTGCATAGGGATAGGATCCATCCCCCCACCCGTTCCTAAGCCATTCAGAGCTTTGTAGTTTCCACACCCATTGGCATAGATTGTGCATGAAAGGCTACCTGAGAGCAGCAGTGGAAGCCTTTCACAAGTATTGCGTAGTGTGTAGGATGCAGTGAAGATAGGACAGCTTTTTCTTGTGATGCTTTTTTGGGTTGCCAATCTCTGCAGGGAGGGGGGGGGCTGGAGATCTCCCAGAATTACAACTGATCTCCAGACTACAGAGATCAGTTCTCTGTAGTCTGATCAGAGAAAATCAGAGATCAGAGAAAATGGCTACTTTGGAGGATGTCTCTCTGTGGCATTCTAACCTGCTGAAGCCCCTCCCCTCCCCAAAGCCTGCCCACCCCAGGCTCCACCCCCAAATCTCCAGGAATTTCCCAGCCCTGAGTTGGCAGCCCTATTATTATTGTCTAGCATTGTTTAGCCCAGGCGGTTGTCTTTCCATCTATGGGTAATTAAGGCAATGTTCAACTATAATACCACAAAGAATACAAATTAAAATGTGTTTAAAATACCCTTTAAATAAGAACAGCAATACAAATATTAAAGTATCCTTACAAACAGCCAACAGGGAGAAGCAGATAGGTCATAAAGCTAACAAACAAGTGGTTTCAAACACCTGGCCAGAAATGGGCTTAAGACCCTTTCAGTACCCGAGGCAGAAAATCTAAATGGTGGAAGCCATTCCCTTGGTGGTAACAAATAACAACAAATGACATAATGGAAAATTTGTTGCTTTTTAATGAAATCCTCAAATCATCTTCTTGAGTTTTCTAAACTGCAGAAAGAAAACTGCCTACCAGGTCTCCCTGGAAAAGGTGTTTCATAAGTTCCATAACATAGAAAGCCTGTGCTTTTGGACAGTTCCAATTAAAGGATGCATGGACACAACGTCAGCATGCAGCACTGTAGTGTTCTCCTTTGGTAAATACAATATATTCATCAGCCCCTGAAATCTGAGGAATATTCCAAACGAAGTAGATTTACATGTGGCTTGAGAGGCACAGGAACCTGTATCATGGAAACCTTCTTGCTGTTTCAGTGCCTTAAAAATGTTATTTCAGGTTAGTAGCTGTCTTGGTCTGCAGTAGAAGAGCAAGATTCAAGTCCAGTAGCACCTTAAAGACCAACAAGGTTTCCGAGATTTAAGCTTTCAACAAAGGGATCTTGACTCTTGAAAACTTATTTCTTGGAAATCTTGTTGGACTTTAAGGCGCTCGTACTACTGAACTCAAGTCTATGGGCCAAGCTACAAGTGACGAATGACACTTGAACAACAAGTGGATTGAGTGGAGGGCAAGTGAACAGGGAGAAATACACTTGCTGTTCAAGTGTCATTCATCACTTGTAGCTTGGCCCTAAGAGCCAAGCTACAAGTGACAAATTAGACAGGCAAGTGTAATTTGTCACTTGTAGCTTGGCTCTTACTCTTAAAAATACTGTAATTCCAGCATTAACTTTCAGATTCTTATGATGAGGTGCAGTGTTGTGAATTTCCTGAACCTGACGTTGTTTGTGAGGGAAACTGCCTTCCTAAAATATGAGACCATATGTGAGAGTGGATTTCCCTACAGACAGTGGGATGAGCAGCTGTTTCCCTCTTACACAGACCTTTTGTTGAACAACATTTATGAGATTCATAATCATAAGACACCTCACAGCTCTAAAGCACCTGTCAGGACACGGGAGAATACTTGGCCTAATATTCAGCTTGCAGTCCTGATAGGGGTTGAAAAGAGCTTGATATTTGTAGCAAGCAATGACTCATGGGTATCCCACAGATACTTCAGACGCTGTGGAGGAAACCAGTTTCCCTTCTTACCACTGCCAGAGTGTTTCTTAAATCCTTACTATTGCTGTGCTTAGAGAGCAGTTCTAAGCAGGTCTACTCAGAATCCTGTGCAAGTTTGTTCAATGGGGCTTTCTCTCAGAAAGGAGGATGCCATTGTTAGTCTTTCATCCAATGAGTGAATTCCTAGCTATCCCTTTTGTGAGAGACATTTTCAGAAGAAAGACTTGGGCAGCCATTTTGTCCTTGTTCACAATCAAGTGAGAGCTGGTTTGGTGTAGTGGTTAGGAGCGCGGGACTGTAATCTGGAGAGCCGGGTTTGATTCCCCACTCCTCCACTTGAAGCCAGCTGGGTAACCTTGGGTCAGTCACAGCTTCTAGGAGCTCTCTCAGCCCCACCCACCTCACAGGGTGTTTGTTGTGGGGATAATAATGACATACTTTGTAAACTGCTCTAAGTGGGCATTAAGTTGTCTTAAAGGGTGGTATATAAATTGAATGTTGTTATTGTTGTTGTTGTTAAGTCAATTCAGCTGCATGGGGGGAGCTTTATTTCTGTTGCTAAGGTTGCCTACTCCAGCTTAGAAAATTCCTGGAGATTTGGGGGTGGAGCCTGGGGAGAGCATGGCTTGGGAAGGGGAGGAGCCTCACTGGGGTGTAATGCCATAAAGTCACCCCTTTAAAGGAGCTGTTTTCTCTAGGGGAATTGATCTCTGTGGTCTGGAGTTTAATTGTAATTCTGGAAAATCTGCAGACTCAATGTAGAGGTTGGCAACCCTATCTGTTAGGGTTACTATGCCCCCTTACCCTGATGGGGGGGGACTTGGCACTTATCAAGATGCTCCTTTTGTACATGTGCGCTCCTGGTGGACACGATGAAATAATTTCTGGAAGTGACATCATCGTGCTTGCCAGGAGTGCACCTGCTGCACAGTGGCCCAGAAGTTTTTTTGCCTCTCAGACCTGTTCCCTGGGCCTTTATCTCTGCCAACCAGGTGAGTGGCAGCAAGGGGGAGAGGCTGGGAGTGGAGGATCACCTGCCCTCACTGGAGGACCTGGCAGCCCTACTATCCATTGCCCATGTGTTGGTAATTCTAAGAAAACAGGAGCTGCAGGTTTATCTCACAGCAGAAGTGATAAACTAAGTAAATGTGCTTCTGTCATTCTGTAAACCATGGCCATTTCCACACAGTTTACCTTTGCTCAGAACAACCCGGAACATCGAGCAAAAAATGTGGAAGATCGCGTTTTCTCATGCGAGATTTGTGCGATGTTGCACAAATCTCGCACAAGAAAATGCGATCTTCCACATTTTTTGCTCGATGTTCCGGGTCGTTCCGAGCAAAGGTAAGCTGTGTGGAAACGGCCCATGTAAAATTGAATTGTTCAGAATGGCATTTGTGTAAAGGTGATACAGCTATATTATAACAAAATAGTTCAGGAAGGTGCTTTTATAAAAGAAATGGGACTGTGTATCCTATGTGTTATCTGTTTGCCGTATGTATTATCCTGCGTTCACTGCTTTGTTTTTATACCTAACACCACTTCTTGCATTTTGACATATGTCTAATAATTCTGCATTATTTCAGACTATTGTGATCCTAGCCCTTTTACATTGCTTGCATCCTATTGATTCCATTGATTTAAATTGTGTAATCTGCCTTGAGTCTCAGTGAGAAAGGTGGACTATAAATATAGTAAACAAATAATTAATGAATTAGGCAAGTGACCTAATTAATAGGCTATTCCTGTTCATGCTCACACACTTGAGAGAATTCCTCCAGATGTCTGTGGTTGCAGCAACTTGTATGGTTGTAATGGGTAATGGCTTTAGGCTCCATTTCAAACTGGGATTTGACATTAGAGGATTTTGGCAGTAATTGCCCTTGTAATAATATCCTCAACAAGGAAAACCTTGTAGTGATCGTGACAAGGGGAATTATTGCTTGTAAAGTTGAGCTGATTCCAATATGTGGGTTAGAAAGATAATGGTGGCAGCATGTATAGTTTTAAGTTGGCACATGTACCTTTTGCTCATAATGTCTCATGATAAATGAGAACCGTTCACAGACTTTTTAATGCCAGCGCAAAGAAGCAAGAGTGGGAGAGATGGCTAGAGAAAAGGGATAAAAAGCCACATAAATGTCCTTATTTTTTTTGTTTTGAATTCAGGTATCGAGAAAGGCATAAATATGAGTACTTCTGATACTCAGGTCAAAAATACCAGTTTTGTATTCAGATGTGAATTGTGGGATGTATTCAAAAATTAACTGGATCCATTAACCAGATCCATTATGGGCGAATATTTCTGGAGGGTGGAGGGGCTGTTTTTGGAACAAATGGCACCAAAATTGCAATAGAGGGAGCACTGCCTGGCCTCTAAAGATGCCCCCCCCCAAGTTTCAAGTGGGTCAGATCGAGGAGTCCAATTCTACAGGCCCTGGAAAAAGGTGCTCCTAGTCATCTTCCTTTTTTTCTATTGGGAAAAAAATCCAAAGCTATCTCCAGATCCAGATAATTTATTTACAGTTAATAACCAATACAGACTTGTAAAAACATAAGTGAGTCTCATACACAAAATACACCACTTTGTAAAAATAATTATATAAAAACTTGGCAACTTGGGCTTTCAGGATTAAGAATAAAACCAGATGTTACTCCTTTGCACATTCCCTGTGGATTCTACAAGCCGCAGCTAAAAATCTGGCACTAGCCAACGTGATCTGGGGATCGGCACCTAACAGGAGCTTTTTAGTTAGCTCTGTGTCAGGTAGGCTTGAAAGCTTCTTCAATACAGGTTGGACATATTTTATACGTATTTTGTGGTAGAACTTACAGGCAAGCATAATATGCTCAATTGTTTCTACTTTCCCTGCCTTGCATAGACAAACTCACTCAGCCTTTGGGACCTTCTTATAACAGCCTTCAAGTACTGCAGATAAAAATATATTACAACGGGCCAATGAGAAAGCCCTACGATGGGACGGGATCTCCAGCCTTGATAGATAGGAGGCTGGAGAAACCACATATCTTGTTTGCGGGGGTGGAGGGCGCTAGGAAACCCTGGAGACCCTTGCAAGATCCCTCTGTCTTTCGACATCCAATATTTGCTGTTTGACCATGGCCCTTGCCTGGTCTGGGGCCATCATCTGTAGGGATTCAAATGAGAAGCCCAGCATTGTTAATTTCTGATAGGTGGTCCCGAGCCAGGCAGAACAGTACCTCTCTTTAAGGATTAAGGAAGTAATATCCGATGGACAATGGCTGAGCTTAAGCCAAATATTAATTGAAGCCAGAATTACTCTGGCCTCTATTCTCAGCAGTCCAGATGCTACATGGAAATCTAAATATAGCTCTTAAGAATTTAGATTAGGTTTTCTCCGAAAGAGCTAGACTTGAGTGAACCGGATCTAGTAATGTCCCATATATGAGTTGTGGCGCTGTCTTCGAGAGATATAATTTGAGAGCCACTGGAATGTACTGTCCTGCTTTGGTATAGAAGAACCTAATGATTCCTTGAGCAGACTTGCGACCAGAATTTGCAGCATATTCACACTGGGCATTTTTTGCTCCAGTAGATCGAATCATAACCCCTAAATACTTGTAAGTTGTCAATTGTTGTAACTTATAGCCCTTTTATGTTCCACTCCCTTGGCTTGGGTTTGGGGCCAAAAGCCATTACATTTGTTTTTTGGTATTTGATCTCTAGATGGTTTAGATCACAATAAATACCAAACTGCTTTAGTGCTCTTCTCAAACCTACTGGTGTCCTAGATAGCAGGACCGTGTCACCTGCAAAAAGTAAAGCCACTATGTGGCGATCCGCCAAGGAAGGAGATGAGTGTCAACTAATCGAAGGTTGTTGACCAAATCGTTGATATAAATAGCAAAAAGGGTAGGAGCCAGAACACAACCTTGCTTTACTCCTTTTGTTGTTGGGATAGAGTTAGTCAGGAGTCCTTGTTTGTTACATCTTACCCTGACAGCAGTGTTGGTATGTAAGGCCTGTATCAGGAGTAGGAGTCTTCTATCAATTGTAGTGCCACTTAGCTTCTTCCAGTGAATATCTCTGGAAATGGAGTCAAAGGCAGATTTTAAATCTATAAAGGCTGCATATAACGATACTGTATTATTGGTCGCGTATTTGTCCACCAAGTGGGACAATATCAAATTGTGTCCAATGGTAGATCGCCCCTCCCTAAAACCAGCCTGCTCGTCAATTAATAGATTTTCCTGCACAAGCCAACTTGGTAATTTCTCCAAGAAATGGCTTGCATATAATTTACCCAAGATACTCAGGAGGCTTATTGGTCTGTAGTTGGCTGGATCATCTCTTTGGTCTGCTTTAAATATAGGTATAATAATGGCTTCTCCCCAGATCTCCGGGACAGCCCCAGTTGAATCGTAAGTAAATAATGAGGCCAAGAGGGGAGCCCACCGATCTACATTGTCCTGTAATAGCTCCAGAGGTATCATATCAGGACCTGGAGCTTTGCCTTTCTTGAGCTTGTTAATCAAGCTCTCAACCTCCTTGGCCATCACTGGAGGCCAAGGGGGGTAAACCTGTTATGTCCCCTTCGATCAGGGAAAATGATGAAGAGTTGGTATCAGTATACAATTTTTGAAAGAATACCTCCCAGGTCTTATGAGAAATAAAAGAACCAATGGGAGAGAAGTCCTTATGCGAATGGTTTCTAACCAGATTCCAAAACTGGTTCGAGATCTTTGCATTCGTTGACTGTATTATCCTAGTCCATAGCACTTTCATTTCTTCACTTTTTTTCATTGCCACAAGTTTCTTATATACCTTCTTTAGATGCAAAAGGCACTGTTGTGCAGACAGAGTGTCGGAACCTGAAGAGTCCTTACAGACTTGATCTATCTCCAGAGCAAAGAAATCTTAACTAACACACACGAACATGCAAAGTAAACAGAACCAACAAAGCCTAACAGAACCAATACGAAACCAGAGAGTCTCGGAGAATGAACCTGGCAGCAGAAGGCACACAGTCCAAAAAATTATCTGGTTTGGCAGCCAGTTGCAGCAGCTTTTCTTCTAAAGTTTGCAGATTTTCTCAGGTAAAAGAAGGGAGGGGGAGGAAGGCAGCTTTCACAGGCAAATGGAATCTCATGTTAGAGAGATCTCAACTGTCTGTCCAATCAGGATGATTCTCTCATAGACCACGAGAGAATTGTCGTGATTGGACAAACAGTTGAGCATTCCCCAACATGTGATTCCCTTTGCCTGCGAGAATGGCCTCTTTGCCCCCTCCCTCCTTCTGCCCAGGAAAAGCTGCAAATGGTAAAAGAAAAGCTGCTACATCTTTTAAAATGCCGGTCCCTCCCGGTTATTTCCAAATATTTCTGCAATTAATTAGAACATGCAATACCAGTTTATCCAAGAATCCTGATATCAATCAGAATCCCTGAATATACCACAAAATTACCAATATATTTCCAGACTGGGTAAACTGAATTGCACACCTATGCTATGCTTAGAAATGGAAAAGGTAAACCAGCTTCCTGACAAGTAGATACTGCATGTAGCCACAAGAATAATTGAAAGTAGACAATGAGAGTCAGCTCCATATGGGAGGATCAGGAACACCTGTCCCAAGACACAGGACTAAGGAGGGAGTGATAAACCCCTTAGTGGGAGGAATGGGCTTGCATCCCTCCTAACTAGATTAACCGAACCTTCCAAGGCTGTGAGAAGTCCTAGCAAGAATTGTGCACATTGAAAGTAATGTCCTGCCCATTCCAGAGGAGGGGAAAGGGCTCCTCTCCCATAAGACTCAAAAGGGAACCATCTCTGCCTGCATGGTACAAGGTTCCCGAAGTGACACTTTGGCGCCCTTGGCAGAGTGTTACGCTGTCAGGCTGGCGAGGAATAAAGAGAAACTCTATGAACGGGAAAGTGTGGGAGCGGAAAGAGATGTTCCCTGAGAAGATAAAACAATGCACTAAAATGATAAGCAAAGCTAATTGGGAAGTATTGTAATTAGGCTGTTGACCAAAGTTATTCCTCCAATAAGCGACCACCGGGTCATTAGATGTGGCCCCCTAGACAAGCCAATGGGGGTTCTAATTATGCCTAAACCAATGGAACCCCAATATTATAATGAGCCAAAAGGTATAAAACATCTTGCACAGCTATTGTAACTTTGATGAACAAGGTGCACATGTGATTCTTCATTCTCCGTGTAGCCAGTGTTCCTCCACGTTTAATAAATGTAGCAGACTTGCTTCTTGCACAGGACTCCGTGTCTGTCTCTGTTTTGGAATTGGCTAAGGGACATTCGTACCACTGATTGTGTGGAACACTGACAAAAATATAAATGAGTATAAAAAGGAATGAAACAGGAGTTGGAGAACGGTGGGCCAAAAGTCCTTCGAATAACCATTACTTCCCTACTCATGACATACAGAGAGGTGCATGAAAAGGTCACAGAGATTTGGAAGTCTGCTATTCTTGATGGGAACAGCACGACCCCTCTTGTGCACATGGCATAGCATTTGTTGCAAACCAATGGGATTTCAAGATTGGGGACCTTTTCATCCATTCAGAATAGTTGTCATTATGCTAATTTGGACTGCTCTCAGAAAAAAAATCTTTAAGTATTTTTCAGAATGTAAAATTCATAGCTTTGCTTCCAGACTCTTTATATGTAGTTAAACCTAAGTCCATAAAGCCATGCCTGCTAGCCTTGAAAAGGTCAAATGAAGCATCCTGGAAAATATATATCCTAATGCTCCTTTTCCTGTGAGCATCATTAAGTATCCTGCCCTTCATTCTCCAGCTTCATTTCATTTTGGTCAATATTGTTTGAGTTTTAATATAAGAAATGTTTTTGTTTATATATTATGTGTGTTCAGCCACCCACGAACCACCTTAATAGAATGCTGCAGAAAAAATCAATATGTAGTTTACTGTGAGTATTCCTAAGAGGAGATGCATTACTGAAGTGCTTACCATTTGCTATGATCCTGCAAAAGAACAAGTCTTTGCAGTTAAGAACCACAATAGAACAGCAAAAGCAAATGCTCCGGGGAATCAACACTACAGGGAGCTCGGGTGTTCTCCCAGCTCAATCCTGGAGATACCACCAGTTTTCACCCCCAGAAGAACTTCCTAATGGTTGCAGCCAGGGTTGTCAAACTCCAGGTTTACACATTTCTCCTGCTTACAGAGATGATGGTGGTGGTGGTGGTGGTGATGATGATAACTGTACTTACATACTACTCTTCTAGACCTATCAGTGCCCCACCCAGTGCAGTGAACAAGTTAGCATTATTATTATCCCCACAATATAGCTGGGGAGCTGTACCCAAGGCCACCTACTGAGCTCATGGCGGTAGTGGGATTCGAACCGGTTGAGTGCTGATTTGCAGCCGAACCACTTAACCGTTGTGCTACAGCAGCTCTCCTGCTCCAGTTCCCCTGGAGAAAATGCTTTGGAGGGTGGAATCTATGGCAAACCTCTCTCCAAACCCCACCCTACTTTGTTTTGGAAACTGCAATGTCTGGTGTACTGCAGCAGCAAGAAGGGAAGAAGTGCCTTCTATGCAGGGGGCAGCAAGGATCACTTAGTTTCGACAGTGAGAGCAGCATCTCTCTTGTTTCCTACAGGTCATTTCCTTGTCTTGTCTCCTATTAGGCTAAATATCCTGCTTCTTCTCTCTCCTGCCTTCTCACTCTTCTACAAGATGTAGTCAGATAGTCAGGAATCGGATCCTATCTCTATCTTTCTTCTTCATTCTCAAGTATATATTTCTTAAATAAACTTTTTAGCCTCTTTAATCAGCACAGCGTAACTTCTCTGCTTTATTTGAACTCTGCCGACACTTTGCCCCCACCCCGCAAACCTCCAGGAATTTTCCGATCTAGAGCTGGCAACCTTAGCTGACTAAATGATTGATTAAATTTGTAGTCCACTCTCCTCACGAATGGGCTCAGATCGGATGACAACAAGATTTCATTTACATTATTTTTTTTACATTAAAATCATAATAAATAAACAGATCCATCATAAAAAACAATCCTAGATAGCAGCCCATTTTTCTCAGCCCCCAGTAAGACATGTCCATGGGGTGGGAGGTGAAGAACAGCAGCGGTCCCACTGATGGAAACTGGGGTGGGGGTCTCACTATCCCCCCAACAGGAGACCAGCAGGAAGCTCACCCATGGCTCAGCCTCAACCATACGCCTAGTACAGTGATGGCGAACCTTTTTGAGCCCGAGTGCCCAAACTGCAACACAAAACCAACTTATTTATTTCAAAGTGCCAACACTGCAATTAAACCTGAATACTGAGGTTTTAGTTAAGAAAAAACAACTCATACAGTTGTCCCAACTAATTAACATCTCTCTCTCTCTCTCTCACTCACGAGCTACGATTGCAAGTAAAGCAAGTTAAATCAAAGCAGTTTGCCCTTCTTTACACCAGCAGCCCTGCTTACAAGCTCTCTTTCTCTCTCACACACTCACTCAAGAGCTACGACTGAAAGTAAAGCAAGTTAAATCAAAGCAGTTTGCCCTTCTTTATACCAGTATCCCTGCTTGCAAGCACTCTCTCTCTCTCACTCACTCACTCACTCAAGAGCTATGACTGAAAGTAAAGCAAGTTAAATCAAAGCAGTTTGCCCTTCTTGCCCTTCTTTACACTAGCAGCCCTGCTTGCAAGCTCACTCACTCAAGAGCTACGACTGAAAGTAAAGCAAGTTAAATCAAAGCAGCTTACTCTTCTTTAGAAAGCCAGCCCCAGCAGCCTGGCTGCTGCCTCCGCTTCCTGCTGCTAAAGAGACGGGCAGCAGGGAGGCAGCCATGAGGAAAAGGAGTCACATGGGCAGGGACAAAACCCATGTGATCTCTGCTCAGAGCTACTGGAACGCCGTTCCAGGTATTCCCCCTCCAAATGAGCCCTGGACCTAGTGATCGGCGACTTGGCTTGTGTGCCCGCAGAGAGGGCTCTGCATGCCAGCTGTGGCACACGTGCCATAGGTTCGCCATTGCTGGCCTAGTAGAACATATCTGTCTTACAGGTTGCAACCCCCTTAGTTTGCAGAGTCTTCACTCAGTTGGATTTCTAGCACATTATTGCTGGTGTTTGACTTGGGTGCCATCTAGAGCAATCTCCTGTTTTATAGCATGCCTGGTATATGGGTAATAATCATTTGACCCTCCCCCCCTGTGATTTATTTTCCTTTTTTTTTTTTTACAATTTTAGATTTGATGTCAGAAACTGTTAATCCTTCAGTGTTCTACAGCTCTGATGTTTAACAGCCAGAAGCATTGATTTGCAATTGGCAAGAGACGGTCTGCTTGCTTCAGCCAGTTAAAGCCTATTTGAAAATAATGCCATGTACTCTGAGTCCAAAGGGTTTTTGTGGCCTTGCGTCAAACCCTCCTTCATTGTTGACGGCTGCAAACTCTATTGTAATAAAAGCAGAACATCACTGCTTTGTGCCAGCACTGTATAAACACAGAAAGAGTTTTCCTGTTGACTTCACCAAAAAAGCTTCTAGTTAAAATCAAATAGTTTTATGTCTATTGGGGTTTTATGTCGCAGCAGCACAGCTAAAAATTCTTGTAAATTGTGTATTTTCTACTGCAGTCGGACCTCAGTGCTCTATGTAGCCATGGCATTTCAAATTCATAACAGCCTTGTGAAATGGGATGCACTGGTGCCCATTATACACGTTATTTGTTATATATTAGAAGATGCTCAAGAAATCTGAGTGGCAGAGAATCCTAGGGCTTTGGTTCATGAACCATCTCCCTGTATGTGCCCCAGAGAGCACTTGGTTCAACTGGAAAACATCTACTGGTGGTCCCTGGTCCTAGGGAGGCTCAGCTGGCCTCGACCAGGTCCAGGGCCTTTTCGGTCCTGGCCCCAACCTGGTGGGACTCTCTGTCTGAGGACACTTGGGCCTGCCAGGATCTTGTATCATTAAGGCGGGCCTGTAAGACGGAGATGTTCCACCAGGCATATGGTGGAGGCTAATTTTTAGCTCATCATTGCTGAGCCTTCCACCGGTCTCCCTCTACAAGGGGTATGGAGAGTCCACTCCTGCTGGTTGCCCCGAAAGGGGCACAGTATTTTATCTGTTTTTATAACTGATTTTAAGTTGTATTTTAACCAATGTTGTACCTCGCCCTGAGCCTGCTTGCAGGGAGGGCGGGTTAAAAATAAAATAAAATCAATCAATCAATTGATTAATTAAGACTGCAGCCTGGATAAAAAAGACCTGGCTTGGGGTCTCGAGGTAAATGCCAGAATGTCCCCATAGAACCACCATGTCCCCCTGTGGCTGTGATCTCTTTGTCATCTGTTTGTCTTAAAATGCACTTACAGATCACATAAAACTGGGGAAACCTGATTGATTAGCTCTCTGACTCTATTTTCTCAACCTAGCAAAGTTGAAGACTGTTGCAAATACTGACAGGGTAGGTGAAGTTGCTGAGCAAAACACAGGGCCTTTCTAGGCATGGGAGCCTTCTCCCCCACTCCTAAACCAGGACATATCGAGTCTCTGGTGTGTGTTCATCAAGTGTAGGAAGATGCAAAATTAGCAGGGAACCATAGTCTTAGAAGACAGAGACCGCTCCTCAGAGGCTTTGTTAATTTCATCTTTGCCTCCTGAAGGCTCTGTCAGTTTCACCTATCCATTCTAAAACTGCATGGGATTGCAACCAGAGGGGCAGTGAAGAATGGAAATGGGCTGGAGCTGCCTTCCCGAGCAAGGCTTGGACCTGGAGAGGTTATAATGGACTGAAGTTTCCCTTCTGGCATTCCACAGCCCCTTCGCACAGCTCCAGCGTATAGCAAAGCCTTTGCCCTGCCACCGGCTGTCTTTTTAAACTACCCTTCCCGGCTACCATTGCATCTCCCAACACGTGTTCTTCACGTGTCAGATGTCTCATGTAGAGAGACTCATCATATTTATTGGAGTTATTGGACCCAGCAATAACTCTGCTTACTACCAAGCAGAGTCCACAAGAATGTAGGGTCAGGGAGATCCCATATTCATTTCTAAACATGGCAAAGACACATGAGCGCCAAATGTGTTACTTCCAGGGAAGTGTTCTTAGGATTGTAGCCTTCTTTTGGAGGACACTGATTAAGAACTAAAAATGATGCTCAGAGTTGAGTTTACATTAGCCTAAATTGTTAACCTTCTAAACTTGACCTCTCAACCATAAAAACGATACAGTTGTACTAAATAAGTGGTATTCTCATTGGAATTTCCTAATATCTTTACCATTCTTCCATGTAAATGCACAGAATGTATGTATAATATAATAAAGATAATTACCAAACATCCAGTTGGAAGTGTGGATTGTGATATTCTGGCTGATGTTATAAATGCCTCTATAAAAGTGTATCCACCCTAGGGTGATGTTTATTTTCTGTATTATGACTACAACTTATCCTTGGTTGATAGTCCCATAAAGCATCATGTAAGATTTCTTGCTGATAGCAAGAAAAGAGTCTGCTATCAGGCTGTAAATGATGAAGGCAGACACAGTCCAGGCCATTTTGGCAAATAATTCAGCAATTAAGACACTTGCATGGCTTTAAAACAAATGACTTCCTACAAAATGTATGTAGTCACAAAGGCATTGAACATTGATTTTCAATTCCATTGTAACTGAAAATGCAAACTGCTAGGGGAAAAAAGTGTACAAGAGATTGGATTTCTGGCAAGAGATTCAGAGTTGTATCCACAATACATTTTATTAAAGTGCTGCATCTGTACTGAACTCCTGTGTGTTAGAAGGACAACTGAAGCCGGACAAAAAACATTCAGCATGTGTATTTATCTTCAGGCAACTAGCTTAGCCTCTTTCTACTTCAGATGACGGACTCTTGAAAACCCGGAACAATGACATTTGCATGTATACAGCCATTATCTGTTTTGATGGCAGTTTTCTTTCCAGGAGAAAGATGACCTTCTTTTGTGATCTTGCTGAATTGTTACAATTCAGTTCATCCCGCTCAGCAAAAGTTTCTTGCGTGGCTCATTTGCTTCCTTCTAAATGCAGCTAATTAGCTTGTAAATATGACCTAATTTCAAATGAAGGTTGAGTCTGGCTGCTCGTAATTCAGGTCCTCATTTATGTCCCCATCTGCTTGGAACGCATTTGGCTAACCTGGATGGTTCCTGTTAACACAGATAACCTATTCCAATGTAATCTCTACACATATATGTGATTGCAAGTACAGTTCCCAGAAATAAACCAGTGCGTATGACCTGTTTTGTCCAATAGACCTCAAGGGGTCCTTTGGACAACTGGGAGAGGATCCCTGAAAGGTGAGGACTTGTTAACAGACTGCATGAGAGCTCTAACAGCTCACCTTGGCGATAAGGCAGGAAATAACAGAAAGGAGGATGCCATTTTGACAGGGCCTTTGCTATAACATTGACACATCTTACCAGGGTTTTTTTTCTGGGAAAAGAGGTGGTGGAACTCAGTGGGTTGCCCTCAGAGAAAATGGTCACATGGCTGGTGGCCCCGCCCCCTGATCTCCAGACTGAGGGGAGTTTAGGTTGCCCTCCGTGCCGCTCGGCGGTGCGGAGGGCAATCTAAACTCCGCTCTGTCTGGAGATCAGGGGGCGGGGCCACCAGCCATGTGACCATTTTCAAGAGGTTCCGGAACTCCATTCCCCCACATTCCCCCTGAAAAAAAGCCCTGCATCTTACTGAGAACATGCCTATTTCCAAGGTCAGCTGTCTGAGGTCAAGACTAAAGTGAATGAACAAGGAACAGAATGGCCAACTTATTGTTGCAGAATTTTGCACTGGTTCAGGGGAAAAAAATCATTACAAACTGCCTCAGGGATGGATGGATAGATAGATAGATAGATAGATAGATAGATAGATAGATAGATAGATAGATAGATAGATTGTATGTGGCCATAGGCCTTCACAATCTAAAACCATTCATTAAAAACAGAGATCAAAAAATACAAGAATACAGATATAGTTACATACATATAAATAAAATTACTGTAAAATGCATTTTGCCTAAAATGTAAACATTAAACAACATTAAAACTGAACGGTTTCTGATCTATGTCAGGTGTTTACTCTCCTGGCTGCCACATATGCCCTTATTTTCCTAGCAGCCAGTGCATAGAGGGCCATCCTATTCGAAATAAAAGGGAGTTGAGAGAATTCCTATGGGAAAGAGGGGGAATACCATTCATATTTAGACAGAGTATTTCAGAGGTGCATGTCATTGAAGTATGTGGCATAAATGTGGCCTGATTGTACTGAAAAGAGGGGGTTTTATGTTTTTTTCTTGTTAGGGAATGATGTACCTAGAAGAAAGACGCTTGGTTCATCGAGACTTGGCAGCCCGGAATGTTTTGGTGAAATCACCAAATCATGTGAAGATCACTGACTTTGGCCTGGCGAGGCTCCTGGAAGGAGATGAGAAAGAATACAGCGCAGATGGTGGGAAGGTGGGTAAAGCGCCGGGTTTGAAAGAGCTTCACTTTGAAACTTTTCCTCATTATGGTGTCTGAAACAGAAATATATTATGTACATATAATACATATGTGAAAGAGCCCCATGGCGCAGGGTGGTAAGTGGCAGCACTGCAGCCCAAGTTCTGCTCATGACCTGAGTTCGATCCTGGCGGAAGCTGGGTTCAGGTAGCCGGCTCAAGGTTGACTCAGCCTTCCATCCTTCTGAGGTTGGTAAAATGAGTACCCAGTTTCCTGGGGGTTAAGTGTAGATGACTGGAGAAGGCAATGGCAAACCACCCCATAAAAAGCCTGCCTAGAAAACGTAATGGTGCGACGTCCCCCCATGGGTCAGTAATGACTCAGTGCTTGCACAGAGGACTACCTTTACCTTTACCTAATACATATGTACATACATACATACATAATATTTTCTTTAGTAATTATTTTTTACCCTTTTTTAAAAATAGATGCCAATTAAATGGATGGCTCTTGAGTGTATCCATTACAGGAAATTCACGCATCAGACTGACGTTTGGAGCTATGGTAAATCTAAATCTATGTGTTCATATTCAATAATTAATCATTTTGTATTTGCTTCCAGCACTCTTTCACTGCATGGTTGACATTTATTGTTTCGCTTAAGGAACAGGCGGTTCGGCAGCTAAGATCATGCGTTTGATGTAGGAGCTCTCAGGCTTGAACTTTAGCATCTCCTTTTAAGTATTAGGGGAGTACACTTCAAAAATGTTTGTAATAATTTAGAATCCAGAGTTCAAGTACAGCACTCTTTTCATTATCCTGATCTTTTTATAACTGTTGTTACCAGTTTGGGATTTTTTTCTGGGTATTTTTTTCAGGTAGCACAAATTTTGGACTATTATTTTTGTCATTTCCCCTTACCCAAAGGAAGCAGGAGCCAGTTTGGTGTGGTGGTTAAGAGTGGCAGGACTCTAATCTGGAGAGCTGGGTTTGATTTCCGAGTCCTCCGCTTGAAGCCAGCTGGGTGACCTTGGGTCAGTCGCAGCTCTCTCAGAGTTCTCTCAGCCCACCCGCCTCACAGGATGATTGTCATGAGGATAATAATAACACACTTTGTAAACAGCTCTGAGTGGGCGTTAAGTTGTCCTGAATGGCAGTATATAAATCGGATGATGATGATGATGATGATGATGATGATGATGATGATGATGATGATGATGATGATGATGATGATGGAGGGGAAAAGCCAGCCCTGAACTTCCCATGCCAACATTATTCCCACTGAAAGCTTCTCCCTGCTGCTGGTATCTAAGGCATCCCACCCCTTCAGCTGGAAAAAGCAGTGCCCATTTCCTCCCCTGCCACGAGGGCTTCTTATTAATTTTTTTAAGTCACCAATTGCATTATATTGCTATATCAGCATAGAAATCTGTGTTCCAGGTTCTCTGAATTCCCTGCTTTCATTTTTTAAAAGCTAGTCTCTAGCTCCTTCAGTTGCAGAGATCAATTCTGAAATATACATTTTTGTTACTCCCAGTATCTGGGGAGTGTTTTGGGTCATTTCTGCTGTCCCCAAGCCAAATTTAAGCAGCAAAGGGCCAAGCTAGAAGTGACGAATTACACTGGAATGGCAAGTGCATTATACCCCAAATTAGCTGCTTAAGATGGATAGCTGTGTTAGTCTGTCTGTAACATCTTGATCGAGTGGAGCGCAAGTGGAATGCAAGTGAAAAGGGAGGAATACATGTGAGTCTGTTCACTTGCCATTCAAGTGTAATTTGTCACTTCTAGCTTGGCCCTAAGAACAGAGCAAGAGTCCAATAGCACCTATATGGCTAAGAAAATTTTGCTCTTTTCTACTGTTACAGACAGACTAACACGGCTATCCATCTTAAGCAGCTAATTTGGGGTATAATTTCAGCTCGGGGATGCCCAAATGCACATCCCTATTAAGTAGTTCTTGCAGCAGTGCATGGGGAAACCCCAGCCTGAGATCTTGGAGAACTGTATTGGACGACTCTTGACAGTTAGGATTGATGTTCCTGCTTTAGTTGCTCTTGCTGTGAAGCAGATCCTTATTGCTAATTTGATTTCCTCACTTTCCCGGGAATTTACATTTTAAAAGAATGGCTAGGGTTCTGTCTTGGTGTTATCATTTGAACTGTATGATCACCGTGTAAGCCGCTATCTGGTTTGCTGTAAGCAGCACTGATTTGGTAGCGCTTTGGCAAATTCTTTAAGACATGCAGAATTGTTTCCATCCACTGTAATGGTCCACAGAATTCTGAAAACTAAATCAGAATACACTCGCATACATTCATGGTAGCGGGGCACATCCAGACTTTTTTGGATGAGATAAATCCGTTTCAGACCAGCTTCTTGCCTGCTTTGGGGATTGGAAATGTTTTGATTGCCTTGACCTATGCTAGGAGAGATGTTGAAATTCATCCCTATTGAATCTCTTCGTCTTCTCGGTGGCTTTCAGTACCACCAAATTTAGGGCCTGACTGGCAGAGATTAGGGTTGCCAGGATTAGCCCGGAAACCGGTGGGAGAATTGGGGATGGGAAAATGGAGGCTTCATCACTGATGTCACTAGGTCACTTCCAGATACAACCCAGAAGTGATAACAGGTAGCTATAGGAATCATCAGAAACTCGATGGTAAAAACATATGATATTACCATAGAGATTCTGCTGATTCCTATAGCTACCTGTTGTTGTCACTTCTGGGTTGGTCCCAGAAGTGACATAGTGATGTTGGTGACATCGTTGTTGTTTTTAAATTCCTGCTGCTGCTTAAAATGGTGGCAAGCAGCAAAGCTTGACAAGCCTAGCTGAGATGAATATTGGGGACGCCCCCCTCCAGTGATTTCATTCCTATGTTGCTGATCAGTTCTTAGAAGGAAGACAGGAGACTAAATTCGGCATGGTGATGTTTAAAATATGGAGTACTTCAAGTTTAGCCTTTTATCCCCTGCATTTTCTACCATCTACATGAAACTCCTGGAAGAGGCCATTCTTCATCCAAAGTTTTGGAGTGACGTATTGTCGAAGGCTTTCACGGCCGTAGCACCCCCGATAGAAAAGAGGCATAATGAAAATATTAGTGGATCGTGCAAGATGGATATGTGAGCCGCACTTTCTCAATGAGGAAATTAATCATCTAAACCACGCACTTCAGGCAAATGGCTACTCCAGAAATGAAATCCGAAGAGCAATCAAACCCAGGATGAATCAAACAACCAAGGAAAAACAGTCTCCTACAGGAAAAGTGTTTTTGCCATATATCAAAGGAATTACTGATCAGATGGGAAAGCTTATGAAAAAGCATAACCTTCAAGCAGTATTCAGACCCACCTGAAAATGCTACGATCAGCAAAAGACAGTAGAGACCCCCTCACCTCTGCAGGAGTATACCGTATACCCTGCAGCTGTGGACAAGTGTACATCGGGACCACAAAGCGTAGCATCCAGACAAGAATAAAAGAACATGAAAGACACTGCAGACTTGGACAACCTGAAAAATCAGCAGTGGCTGAGCATAGCCTAACTCAAACAGGGCACAGTATCTTATTCCAGGACACCAAAATACTGGACAACACTTCCAACTACTTTGTCAGACTGCACAGAGAAGCCATTGAAATTCACAAGCATAAGCAAAACTTCAACAGGAAAGAAGAAACCTTAAGAATGAACAGAGCATGGTTTCCAGTTCTGAAAAACACCAGGCTAACAAAACACTCTACACCCGACAATAGCCCTGCAGAGAAGATTAGCACATCAAGCACCAATCCATATGCAAAAGAACCTCCTCAGGATACAGTGAAGCCTCCCTCCATTAGCATTCCACACCCTGGGAAACTCTTACAGGATGACTCAGCCCAACCCCACCTTCCTGAGTAGATATAAATGACCTGCCAACATCTTTTCCACACTGTGACACTGAGAGATCTCTGTCTTTTGGTGCTACACCTCTGAAGATGCCAGCCACAGCTGCTGGCAAAACATCAGGAACTACAATGCCAAGACCACGGCAATACAGCCCGGAAAACCCACAACAACCATCATTTTGGAGTGACGTTTCATCAGTGCACAGGGGGCACCTAGCTCTGTTTCTCCTTGACATCTGACTCCGCTGAGTCAATGGATGTCCTTAACCAGTGCTTGGAGTTGATAAAGAACTGCATGAAAACTAAATGAAGCTTAATCCAGATAAGACTGAGGGACGATTGGCTGACAATGAAGCCAAGTGGGACTGTTGTATAGTGGTTAGAGTGTGCAACTCGGATCTGGGAAACCCAAGTTCAAATCCCCCTTCTGCCATGGAAACTCATTGGGTGACCTTGAGCCAGTCACAGACTCTTGGCATAACCTGTCTCACAGGAAAACAATGTAAGCCATTCCTCCACTGGGGCCAAAGATGGGGTACGTATGTACGTATAAATAAATAAAGGCAGCCTGTTTAGGATGGGGCTGCAGTCCCCCTTAAAGATCAGTCCATGGTCTAGCATGTCATTAAATCCAGGGCTGCAAATGGAAGCACACCTTTCCTCTGTGGCACAGGGTGCGTTTCCCCTGCTGTGGCTGCCCTTCCATCTGGCCAGTTATTTGTGCACTAGTTACATCTAGGCTGATCTACTCCAGTGTTCTAAGTGTGGGGCTTCCCTTGAAGATTGTTTGGAAGCTTCATCTAGTTCATAATGCTGCTGCAGGACTGTTGGCTGGTGCAAGCTTTAGGGACAATGTCCTCCTGACATATTTAGAAGATCTTCACTAGGTTGTGTTTTGCTTCTGGATACAATTTGAAGTTCTATTATTACTGTGTCTGAGGCTCACTGGAGACAGGTCCTTTTCTTTGGTGGCATCTAGATTATGGAGAACACTCTCCCTGCTGAGGTTTGCCTAGCAATGCATTTCCTCCCAGGCAGTAGGCAAAGACATATATACAGGGCTTTTTTTCTGGGAAAAGAGGTGGTGGAACTCAGTGGGTTGCCCTCGGAGGAAAATGGCCACATGGCTGATGGCCCCGCCCCCTGATCTCCAGACAGAGGGGAGTTTGGATTGCCCTCCATGCCGCTGAGGCAATCTCAACTCCCCTCTGTCTGGAGATCAGGGGGCGGGGCCACCAGCCATGTGACCATTTTCAAGAGGTTCTGGAACTCCGTTCCACCGAGTTCCCGCTAAAAAAAAGCCCTGCATATATATTCTCCCGGTCTTTTCATTTTACTTTTCCCTTCCTTTAATGGCTGCTTCAGTCTGCTGTTTATTTAGTTGACCCACTTGTGATATTATAATCCTCTGGTTTAAATTTTTTGTCATACTGATTTGTTGTTTTTTATTTGACCTATTTAATCTTTGCAAGTCTGTTAGGATTTAATTGAGAAAATGCTGCTGTTTATTATTTTTTATCTACTGCTGTTTTGTGAATTGTTTGTTACTGTTTTTTTAAAATTTTATTGTTTATTGAAAGCCACGTCATGAGTTTGATGTTAACAGTACTGGGTATAAAAACATAGTATTTCCTGACTTGTAAATGCTTATACTTCATATGGCTAAAAGGAAATCTTTCTAACAGATTACTAGGAAAGTGGGGGCTAAATTAGTTAGGGGGACAGACTAGGCAGATGAATTTGAATTTCAAAAGCAACCTTAACTATCAAAAAGAAGAGCAAGTTTTGGGTCCAGTAGCACCCTAACAACCAACTAGCTTTCCAGGGAATGAGCTTTCACTCTCGAAAGCTTATATCCTGAAATTAGTTGGTTATTAAGGTGCTACTGGACCCAAATCTTGTTCTTCTACTACAGACCAACATGGTTACCCACGGCTATCAAATCTGTGATCTAATTCTACACGTGTTTACTCAGAAATCAGGCCTTCTCATTAACAGGATTAACGTCCAGAAAGTATGCATGGAACTGTGGCCGTGTTCTGGAAATGTACACATATTTACCCGTTACATACTTACTTGGAGAGGGGCTGTGGCTTGGTGGAAGAGCCTCTGCTTTGCACACAGAAGAACCCAGTTTCAATCCCCAGCATCTCCAATTGCAATGGACCAGGCAGTGGGTAATATGAAAGACCTCTGCCTAAAACCATGGAGAGCAGCTGCCAGTCTGAGTCCAGAATACTGACACTGACATTCTGATTCAGTATAAGGCAGAGCCACGTATTGGTGTGTATTTAACGCAGTGAGACTTGCAGCGTAGCTAGGATCAGGCTGCAGTCCACAGGGAAGTTCTCTTTGGCAAGTCCCACTGGTGATAATTAAGAATCCCCGGACCGTGTGAACAGAGGCAGTCGCCCTACTCTTCTGTACTTAATAGTTGCAGAATTTGCACACAGACGGGACTGACACGACATTGCCCTGTGGGGAAACAGTGGAGTTGCCAATTTTGGGTTGGGAAATTCCTGGGACTGGAGCATGGAGAGGGAGACGTTTGGGGAGGGTTATAATGCCATGGAGTTCGGATTGCCAGCCTCAAAGTGAGGCCTGAATATCTCCCAGAATTACAACTGATCTCCAGGTGACAGATATCAGTTCCTCTGGAGAAAATGGCTGCTTTGGAAGGTGCACTCTATGGCTTTATAGCCCACTGAGACCCCTCCCCTTCCTAAACCCCACCCTCTCCAGGCTCCACCTCCAAAATCTCCAGGAATATCCCAACTCAGATCGGACAACCCTAGAGTTCACCCTCCAAAGATGCCATTTTCTCCAGGAGAATGGATCTTTGTCATCTAGAGAACAGTTTTAATCGCTGGACATCTCCAGGCCCAGCGTGGAGACTGGCTTGAATGCAGCAGAAATCGGGGAGGGGGCCTACACATGTAGAAGCAGAACAAGGGCTGTACAGGCCTCTGTCTGTCTCAGTTTTGTGCAGCTGTCTTTAAAAGCAGAAAGCCTAAAGAATAACATCAAATTCCTAGGAGATATGGCTGATAATAGCGATCACCGGAAGAGGTAGCTAGGGGAGAAAGATATTGTGCATAATTGTGTATCTATTATCTTTGTATGCACTACCCTCTTCTCTTCGAGCTCAATGTGGCAGCGTGCAACCTATCATTACTAGGTCAAAGGCATATCTTAAATGACCTTTAAAATAAAAGAATAAAAAGTCTACACAAAAGCAGGTTCTGGGACAGCAGAACAATTTTTGATATTAAAGTTGGTCTTTTGGGATAAATTCAGTTACTCGCAGTGTGCGTTATTTATCTTACTGCTTAACTGAAAGAGAAAATATAATCTTGAAGACATTTGAAAATAGTATCTCAGTTACAAAACTGCAGCACTATCATAACTCAAATCCGGAAGGACTTTCTTTTTTAAAAATGTCACTTATTTTGAGTGACTGGGAACATAAAAACAATGATGTATTCGCATTCTGTTCTGGAGGGAAATGACCGGATAGTTTAGAGAAAATGTGCTGATTTTAAAAATTGTAGTGTTATATCAGACATTCTCCTTCTCATTTGATGAGATAAAATTCAGAACTCTTCTTCCTGAATATCATTTCCAATGATTCTCCCATCATTTTTCCTACCTCATTTTCCCGTTTTTTCTCTCCTCACAACTCTCCTCACAACTATCTCAAATGTTTTCCTCTGGGTCCAAGGTTGAGGGAAGCTGAGGATCTTTTTCTAGATATGAGGGCAGCAAATGGGAGAATCTCAGCTGCAGATGTCAGTAATTGATCCCATGCTAACCTTGCTGAGGACCCTGGATTATTTCATCTTGGATTGTTTTTCATCTTGCATCCATTTGGACACTTATGTAATGACTTTGACTTTGAAGAGGGTAGGACGCAACAGAAACAAAATAGTAGACACAATTCAGCAGGGAGTTTTCCCAGTTTTCCCGTGTAAGACCCTTTGAAATGAATGGGAGTTGCTCACAGTCCCTAATGCAAGGAATCACACCTGAAATATTTATGACAAGATTCAGCTCTCCTCCCTGGCACATGGCAGGGAGTGGAGGGGAATAACCGGGTCAGGGGGGCTCACTGGCAACGTCCTCACATCACCAGTGACATGCAAATGTCACTGCTGTGCATCTGGAAGTGACATCAGCGTGTTGTTGGGGGATGCTGGGAATGCTCTAGAATTTGGGCAAAACTCTATAGTTTAACCAAAGAGTTTTGTGTGAATACTAGATTGTCTCCAGTTTTCCTCAGCAACGCACAGACATCACTTCAGTACATACAGAGCTGAAATCAGAAAATTTGGGCGCAACAGGAGTGCCCTCCCATCTCCCGCCATTTTTTTCCTGCCAGCCAGCTGAAAAGCCACAGGGGAGATGGCAAGACTGATCTTTGTCAAGTTTGTCTCTGATGCAACTTCTCAATTCCCCCATCCTGGTGACTTTTCTTATAAAAAACCTCCTTAAGCATCTGAAGAAGTGAGCCCTGAGGCACGAAAGCTCACACTGGAATCAATTTTTTTCAGTCTTTTATTTTGCTAGAATAGGTGAACACATCCACCCGCCTGGAATGTAGATACTTTTGGCCTTCTTCGAAGAAAAATCACACATTTTTATTTTATAGCCTTACTATTCCCGAAAATTACACTTTTCCTATAGAACCATTATTTACACATTTTATATAAATTTAGAAAAGCATTTTAAGGGCTTCTCAACTGCTTTTCAATCTTCTTTTAAATATCATGGTGTAACTCTAAGATGCAGTTAGCTAATACGACACTTGTATTTGAAGAGGTGTAAATTCACACTATCAATCTAAATTGGCTCTGCTAAGCGATCCCTTAAATGTTATTAGGTATGCATTTATTGGAATATGACTTTCACTCTCATTTTAGGTGTTACTATTTGGGAGCTGATGACCTTTGGTGGAAAGCCCTATGATGGGATCCCAACGAGGGACATTCCTGACTTGTTAGAGAAAGGGGAGCGCTTGCCGCAGCCTCCGATTTGCACCATTGATGTTTACATGGTGATGGTGAAATGTAAGTAATCATAGCTTGAATGGGTAGGACTATTGAATGGCTGCTCTCTTGTGGCTTGCTTTCATTCTCCACAAGTCCTTTGAAATTCTGCTTCAGCTTTGATCCATGATATTGAGGTTGCTACAGAAACTGGGTCTGAATGTTATATGCAAGCCATTCAGTTTTGATGGATATGAGTCAATAAGAAGGAGGCTTCCATGAGTTTGGATTCTTATTGCCAGCAGATACCATCGGACATTATTGTTTCGAAGCCGGTATTGCAGCACACCAACAGCTGCCATTTTCATAGCAACTGATTTATTAAAAGAAGATACTATGGGACATAATTATGGTAGTCAGGTACTAAAGGTTGCAAAGGGGCAAAAGTTGACTCCTAATCACATAACTAAGAAGAAAGAAAATCCAAGATGTTTTATTCAAAAGGACTTGCATTAATATAATAAAACAAAACTGAACTTTTTGGGAGCAGGTGTTCCTATCCAGGGTCAATAATTTATAAGCGTTGACATTTAAGGTGCTAAACATGCCTTTTTTAAAAAAGGGAGGGGGAAATCGTATGGGAATCCAGTGGCAAATTATTTTTATTTGTGCTATTTGCCTCTGGATTCTCACCCAGCCCATTTCTCCCCCAAATGTGCACATGCTAGTAAATGTGTCCCCGAAGCTCAAGCTTCTAATTTAAAAAGAATTAAGAAAGTCTCAGTGGTGTTTCTGACTTAATTTAGATGAGATTAACAAACAACCATTTCCTCTGCCATGGGGTTCGCTGCTCATGTGTACACATGAAAGCATTACGCTAAGAATATGACATCGCTGAACTGAGGCACAGAATTGTTTCAATGGGGAGTGCCAAATTTCGTACCTGGTGCTGCCCTAAGAAAGGTTCTGGCAGACCCATTGGAACCAATCTGCAATATCGGGCTTGTTGAGATAGGAATTTTCTTTCTTTCTTTCTTTCTTTCTTTCTTTCTTTCTTTCTTTCTTTCTTTCTTTCTTTCTTTCAAGAGAATAAAAATTAGCAGTCCACTTAATTAAATACGGCAGGAACATAGTAACAAGATGTTTGCACACAGAGCAATAATTGATAGTATTTATTTTATTGTTGCCCCCCCCATTTCTCCAAGGAACTCCTGTTTTAGGCTCACAACAGTCCCATAAGGTGTGTTAGACTGCGAGAGAATGATTGCTCCAAGGTAACCCAGTGAGCAGGAATCTGAACCAAACTTCTTTGGTCATAGGACACCCCTCTAGCCGCTACTGGGAGATAAATCAGCATCTAACTAGCCCTCCTCCATCTGTAGGTATCAGAGAGATGTTACATCACCAGTGCTCTGCCTGACCACGAATGGAAGGGATTGATAAAGAGTAGGCAGTGTGACCCTCTCCCTATACAATTCATCCACTCCAGAAAAGGGATGGATTGATTACTTGAGTAGAATGTAAGGTTATGCTGCGCATGTCTGGGGAGGTGCCTATGAATGTAGAAGCGGGGTACATTAGAAACATGCAGAAGGACATTAGCACCATGCATCTGTACAGCTATGTAGGATTCTGATACTGGGGTCATGCACGAGTCATCCTATGGTCTTAAAGAGTATGGTAGTACAGTATGGCTTGTCTCTCTGGCTATGAGTGAGATTGGCAAGTTGTGTCCTGTTCTCCTGCAGCGTTCTACATGCAGCTCTATCAGCAGTAGTCAGGTGGTGTCGTTCACAGGGGCTATTTAAATGGGGATAAATGGAAGGTTGCAGCCGATAAAACCCATGTTGGTGACACTTCCTGACAAACAATGACAGATGCCTCAAATGTTGCTGATAATAATCTTTTCCTGGAAGAAGCTTGCTCTAAGATAAACTAGTGGCTATCCCTGAGCAGACTGTAGCTATTAGTAATACTCTACACTCTGTTGTGAAGCATAGGAGTAAGAACTGGGGGAGTGGAAAGCATTTCTAATGAGCCTTACTTAGGGCCAAGCTAGAAGTGATGAATTACACTTGAATGGCAAGTGAACAGACTCAGGGCCAAGCTACACATGACGAATTACACTTGAATGGCAAGTGGATTGAGTGGAGGGCAAGTGAACAGGGAGAAATACACTTGCTGTTCAAGTGTCATTCGTCATGTGTAGCTTGGCCCTCACCTGTATCCCTCCCTGTTCACTTGCTCTCCACTTGCATTCCACTCAATCTCTACATAGTGATTGAGTGGAGTGCAAGTGGAGCGCAAGCGAACAAGGACCAATACATGTGAGTCTGTTCACTTGCCATTCAAGTGTAATTTGTCACTTCTAGCTTGGCCCTTAGGAACCAGAGTTTAAGGAACAGAAACTGGTAGACTGAGGGCCTAATTGTACATTTCATTATCTTTGCATCCTCCCTGGGTCCAGCATGAGGACTTCAATACGATGTGCCTTGCAAGTTTTGTGCTCGGAACTCTTTTCCCAGGAGCCCAGTGGCTCAGTTTGAATGAGGGCCGTGGCATGTGGAGGGAGGGGGCTTCAGCTTTCCCCCACCCCAACTTGGAGCAGCCTTGAAGATCTGCTGTTTGGCCCTTTGACAGCTACACTTATGTCAAGAAAAGAAAGTGTGTGTGGGGAGGAGGCTGAAGTCCTTTCGTCCCTTATGCCACAGCCCTGATCTGAATCAGGAGAATCCTGTCACACCAGGGAACTGGGTTCTAAGAATGAAACTCATGAGGCACATATGATTGAAAGCCCCCATGGGGGACACAGGGAGGACATGGGAAGACTGCGACATACAGTGCTGTGGAAAGGTAAACTTTCACTTGGATCATGAACCCAACAATGGAGTCAGTTGTGTCTTAAGTTGTCGCTTACGGAGAGAGGATGTTGCATCTCAACAGGAAGTGATGAAAAGTCCTACTGGATTCAGTGAAGCAGTAGTGCAGACTTGAGACTTGAAGGTCTGATAGCTCCCCCCCACCCCCCACTGACAATGCGGGGGAGGGGGGAGGGAGGGAAACCACCTGAGCCTGTGCGTTGGGACCCTGAACTTCTGCCACATTGTCTGGTTTTAAGTAGAAATGGCAGAAATTTGAGTCCCTGCTCAAATCAGTGAATGCAAAAAAACTGCTTTACTTTGATGGAACTGTGTCCTGACTTTCTGCTTCCTCGGAAACATCAGAGCTTTCATTAAGTCTACACACACTTATTATATTATTGTTTCTTATTTCCTCTTCTCCCTGCTTATTATCCCAGGCTGGATGATTGATGCAGACAGTCGGCCAAAGTTTAAGGAGCTGGCTGCCGAATTCTCTCGGATGGCTCGAGACCCTCAGAGATACCTGGTCATTCAGGTGAGTTTCTCCATAAAGATGCAAAGCTTTCTGCACATGGAATGCCCTCTTTAATACTGCATTTCTTGTTTCCATGTTATGCAAATCCACTTCAGAACTAGTTCTTCACCCCCTGGGATGAGCCAGTTTGGTGTAGTGGTTAAGAGTGGCAGGACTCTAATCTGGACAGCCAGGTTTGATTCCCCACTCCTCCACTTGAAGCCAGCTGGGTGACCTTGGGTCAGTCACAGCTCTCTCAGAGAGATTGTTGTGAGGATAATAGTAACAACACACTTTGTAAACTGCTCTGAGTGGGCATTAAGTTGCCCTGAAGGGCAGTATATAAATTTAATTTTGTTGTTGTTGTTATGAGGTTAAAATCTGGAGACAAAGACTTAAATAGACCACAGAGGGTTGAAGGTGAGGAAAAGGACCACAGAGGACTTTCCTGGAATAATCACTTAGAGCCACACTATTTATTTGTTCATACTTATTTCATTTATCCCCCAGTTTTCTCCCTAGTGGGGATCCAAAAGAACTTACTACATCATTCTCCCTCTTCCATTTAATTCTTACAACAACCCTGTGAGGTGTAGGTTATGCTTAGAAAAAGACTGAGTGGCCTCAGGTTCCCCTGGTAGAGTGGGGATTTGAACCTGGGCCTCTCAGGTCCTACTCCAACATTCTAACCACTATGATACAGCATCCCTGAGTCTGGCATGAGGATGTGGTGACATTTTAGAGTGTCTTTTTATGGGGGAGTAAGGAGCCCTCATCACCCCTCATCATGTCCACAGCAGGACTGGGACCCTATAGCATTTTCATAAATTTAAAAATAAGCTCTAAAACATCAGGATTTGAGTCCAGTGGCAGATTAGAGACCAACAAGATATTCAGGAAGTAAGCTTTCGAGAGTCAATGCTCCCTTCTTCAGACCTGAGCTCTGACTTTTAAAGGAAGCTCTGTCTCTCTAAAGCTTACATCCTGAATATCTTGTTGATCTCTAAGGTGCCACTGGACTCAAATCCTGTTGTTCTACTGCAGTCCAACATGGCTACCAATCTAAAACTAAGCTCTAAAATGATGATGCTGAGTCTCTATGGCAGACTTAGGGATGCAATTTGAACAAAGGACAAGGCCATCAAACACAACTTTCCCCTAAAGCAGGATTCTTAAAGAATCTTGCGCTGTGCAAACAACCCAAATGTGGGATGATCAACATGTGGCAAGGGGTGGCCATTTGTGCCTGCTGGTCTCGCAGCTGAACATTTTGTGAGTGCGTCTTTTCCTTGGAACCTGTCCTGGACACACTCAGAGCATCAGCACCCCTCTACAGCTCTGGCTAGTGAATGGAAGCTAAGGGTGGGATAAAGAGTAGAGATGGGCACGAACAGCAATACGAACTAAAAAAAGCCACGAGCAGCCCAATCAGCTGTTCACAAACAAGCTGTTCATGAGGCCCCATTCTAAATGAACAGGTGGTCATTGCAAGCCTCGTTTGTTGCTGTTCATTGGTGTTCGTCAAGCCAGACAATCCGGCACCTGCAATCAATTCCCTTGACAACTGGAGGCAGTTGCCTGAACTCTGTCTGAACTCCTGCTGTTGCTCTGGAAACCCCAATCTAAGCCCAATTTAGCTTGATAGGCAGGTCTTCCTTTCAAGTGTGGAGCTCCAAATTTGTTACAAGGAAGCAAAGAGCAGGGGGCAGGGGGGCTCCCAGCTCTGGTTTTGCAGACAGTGAGGGAGAGACAGTTGCTGTTGGCATTTTGAGAGAGAGACAGGGAGAGTGCATTGGAGCTTGAATTTTCTTTGTGTGTGGTGGGATAGGGATCTACCTCTTCAAGTTGCAGGGCTGCTGCCAGGCTCTGGGCCAAGCTATTATTTATTACTGGTACTTTTCCTGCTGCCTGCTCAGGTAGGCTTTCTGGGTGTTTTGCAGTAGGGATCTTGATGGCTGGAGGAGGGCCTGCTGGCCCCCAGGTACAACGAACAACGAAGTTCGTGAACAGGTCATGTTCATCATTGTTCGTTGTTCGTTGTTCATGGATGGCAATGAACAACGAACACCATGTTTGGTTTTTTTTCTGTTCGTGCCCATGTCTAGTCAAGAGGCACAATTTGCTTTCCTCTCCAGACACTGATTATCCCCATTCGTCCACACAAAACTTTTGCAGCAAGGTAATGAAAATAATGGGACAAATGTATTTGATTTAAAATAAGATCAAATATCAAAATTCTATTGGGGAAGATAGCATTGTGACAAATATTTCACATTAATATAAAAAAGGGAACTCCAAAGCAATCATTTCTGCTCTTGCGCTATAATCATCGTGCTTCATATGAAGTTTATGGGGGAAAAATATTTGCGGCATTTCACTAACAGCAGTCATAGAAACGGTTTTAAAATCTGCACATCAGTTTTATGGAATAAAACTGGTAAGTTTCTTGTAAACAAATATATTGTCACAGACTTGGATAGTTCTGTAATGTCAAGAGAAGCTTGTAATTGTATAAAAATAGCAAATTCATAGAAGCACAAAAGTCACCAATGCTTAAATGCTGCCTATTCTGTTGAATCTGCTTCAATAACGGTGAACCGACACAGATGTTTCTAGTATTATATTGCCTTCATTCATTCACATCGAAACACAACCCTGAGGCATCCAGGTCAGGCAAAAGGCTACAGATAAATTCATTTTCCAGTTGCATGACTGCCAATTATTCCTATTCAAAAATATTTGCACAGTGGAGACTTCTGTATGATTATTTCACCTCTATCTGGTATGGATGTGAAAAATCCCCACTGAAATTTCACTCCTGATCTCCTGTTTTGGGCCAATGAGGTGCAGTGGTGAGTATGTCAAACAAGGACTGGGAAGACCAGTTTCAAATGCCTCCTCAGCCACGAAGTTCACTATGGGACATTTGGCTGATTATTTTATGTATATAATCTCCCTCACAGGAATGTTTTGAGGACAAAACAGAGAAGGCGAGAACCATGTATATTGTCTTGAATTCCAAGAATGAAAAGCAAAATTTAAAAATTATTTATTTGGATCCCCTCAAAATTCCTCAGATTTTTTTTTCTGAGGTGGAACTTCTGAATTGGGTTCATTTTGTTCTCTAGTATAGAGATGAATTCTCCTGAAAAATTTTGCTAATTTTCCAACAACAACAACAAAAACAAAAAGGTTAAACTACTCAAACTGAGGGGAAAATCCTACCTAGATTTTTAATTTACTTTAGGAAAAATTTCAAGGGATAGAGAACAGACTGGGGTATAAGTTTGCCCCCATATAGATGGATCCCAATAGTGCCCAACACTTCCTTCCTTCCTTCCTTCCTTCCTTCCTTCCTTCATGGCCTGTAGCCACTTATAAAATTGCTCTAATCTCTTCCATTTTATCCTCACACCAACTCTGTGAGGTAGGTTAGGCTGAACGTGCATGAATGGTCCAAGGTCTTCCAGTGAACTTCCATGACAGAGTGAGGATTTAAACCTAATTCTTCCAAGTCCTAGTCTGACACTTTAACCACTACACCACACTGCCTGCAGCTATTGCCACTGTAGCCAAGGATTGGGCTGAAGCCCAGAGGCTCCTGTGGCACTATCAGCACCACAAAACCACTTAACTAATCTTGCACCAAGACTGTTTCGAGGTCCTACTTGAAGGGCCAGCATGGATTGGGTGTGTCTCTTTGAGTCATGGCATTCCCCCACTGCTCTTAATGGCTCTAATGAAGATTGGCTCTGTGGCTGCAAACAAGTGTCGCTTTATTTCCTCCCCACAGTATTGTACTGGCTAACTGTTCTCCCCTTTCTATTTTCCCCAAGGCTGTTTATGTGATTATGTTATCAGCAGGCAGAGCGACCCATATAAAAATGAAGTTTCAATAAGATGATTCATTTTGCTTCACACCCAAGTTCTTTTTATACTTTCATTAGCATCTACTCAGTAAGTGATTTCTTTTTAATGTAGTGGATGCTCTTGATAAGCTGAGTAACAAAAAAGAAATGCTGTTTCCCTCCAAAACGGAAGGCAGCCATTAAAAAAAAAAATCAATACCTTAATATTCAGTTTCCATGTTCCAGAGTAACATTTTAAGTACCGTGGTAAGAACATTGTGTTAGAAGTAAACGGAATTGATTCTCTGTGTTCTTTTAGGGACATTTCTCACTATTGCTTGTGCAAACTGGGTTGTACCAAAACATTCAAGAGTCAGCATGCAAAATTGTGAAAACAGGAGATGTCTTTAGACAACTATCAGTCTCTGGTTTTAATGGCATGTGCTGCAGGATTTCCCATTAGGGTTCATAGTTCAGAGTGAGGTGAAATTGAGGGGGGTGGGAAGCTAGGGGGAAAACAGGGAAGGAACTGACAGGACACAGAAGCCAACTAATCTCCCTCTAGCAGAGCAAGATAACAGGAGTTGTTTTCTACTGCCCGAGAATGTCGGACCAGAACCAATGGGTTAACCTGAAATTAAATCGAAAGAGTTTTTGGCTAAAAATTAGGAAGAACTTCCTGACAGTTAGAGCAGTCCCCCAGTGGAACAGGCTTCCTCAGAAGGTGGTGGGCTCTCCTTCTTTGGAGGTTTTTAAGCAGAGGCAAGATGACCATCTGACAGCAATGTTGATTCTGCAAACCTAGGCAGCTCATGAGAGGGAGGGCAGGAAGGGTTACATCAGTGCTTAGTTCTCATGGCTCCTTCTTACATGCTCAGGGTAAGGCTGATCACCACCTTGGGGCCAAGTAGCAATTTTCCCCAGGCTAGTTTGGCTAGGGATCCTGACGGTGTTTTGCCGTCTTGTGAGCATGGAGTAAGGGTCACTGCTTGTGTGTGGAGGGGGGGGGGTATTTGTGAATTTCCTGCATTGTGCAGGAGGTTGGACTAGGTGACCCTAGAGATCCTTTCCAACCCTATGATTCTATTATTTGAGTCCAGTGGCACCAATTCCATTCCTTTGCTTATCTGACGAAGTGAGCTCTGACTCTCTAAAGCTTATACCCTGAAAACCTTGTTGGTCTCTAAGGTGCCCCTGGACTCAAATCCTGCTGTTCTACTGTAGATCGACACAGTTACCCACCCACAACTATGACAGATAAAGTCATGCTCAGTGGTCTCCCGTCTCTTTGGGGAACTGCTAAAAAGAATTCCAGGCCCCATAAGAGTCCATAGATAGAATAACATCTCCCAACCACAAGGTTGGCAACATTATTAGTTAAAATTTGGAAAAAAAACAAGCTTTGGATATGAACTCTGGGCATGTTTATCACAGAAATTAGTGGGATTTGTAGGATTCAGCCCATGGTCCTGGTAACGGAGTCAAAACCTCAGTGCTTTGGTTTGAATGACGAGCGATTGTATGTCTCTGACGAGTCATTCATTTTTTAATTTGGTCTTTAAAGGCCTTTTTAAGGTCCTTTTGTCCATGTGGAAAGGATTATACAATGTAATAGAAACTTGCAAGATATAGGGCAGCCAGAGTAGCCAGACAGAGGGTGTCTGTGGCTAGGCCGAAAGTTCGTTTGTAAGCTGAGGGGCTAATTTTCGGTTCTCTGTGTTCTCTGTCCAGGGGGATGACCGCATGAAACTGCCAAGCCCAAATGACAGCAAGTTCTTCCAAAATCTGCTCGATGAGGGGGACCTGGAAGATATGATGGATGCCGAAGAATACCTCGTCCCTCAGGCGTTTAACATTCCTCCACCCATCTACACATCCAGGACCAGAATCGATTCCAACAGGGTAAGAACCGAGAATGGGGTGAACTAAACCAGGTCCAAATGACCACACAAAACTGATTTTCCAAACCCTCGTCTTTATTCTGCTTAGAGAAGGGAAGTATGGCGGTACTTGATGAACAACGGGGTCTGGTTGCCCCGCAGAGCCTGCTCCAGGTGTTTCCAAACCAGGGGATGGGCACTCTGATTTTCTGCCTGTAACACTGTTCAGAATAGGCATCAGCACCAGGATGGTGCTTAAAAAGGCCACAAAGCAAATTTCCCTGGGCGCTGGAGAGATTGCCCAGATGTGTAGATCCCAGATGTAGGATGCAGTGCTTGTGTTAACTGCTAGAAAGGGACACAGTACAGTGTCTGGGATGGGGCCCGGTACAACCAAACCAGTGATAGGAGGATTTCAGACAGCCTAGCAGGCACAGGCTAACCCTGTGATAGAAAAGCTAGGAGGAGCCTTTGAAACCTCCTGGGGAGGAGAAACACCTGGGAGGGAAGAAGGGGCAGATTAGGAGCCCATTAGCTGAGAGATCTGTCAGGCAGTGGACGTCCCGCTCATGTCTCATGGCCATTGGTCAGAGTTTGGAGTTTCTGTTCCCCAGGCAACTCTTTATTAGGCTGATCTGGTGAGGGGGGCATCAAGGAGGAAGAGACAAGGCAGGGTAGCCAAAGGCCAGGGAGAGAGGGAGCAGGTGAGCATCTTCTTACCGAGGCATTGCCCCCCAGATTGGCTGGGAGAAACGGAAACATTGAAGGGTGCACTTCCCTTTGACTCCACCCCCTCAGCAGGTGGAGTCTGACATGCAAGCACTAAATAAAGCAGTTTGGGGGATCTGTAAGCCCCTACTCTGCAGTTTAAGGGACATGCGAGACCCTAACTTACAGTTTGCAGGATAAGTAAGCCCCTAACGTGCACTTTGTGGGATATGGAAGCCCTTATCCTGGAGTTTGCAGTATATGGAAGCCCCTACCCTGCAGTTTGCAGGATCCCCTACCCTACCCCACCCCACAAAAGCAGTCTTGGGAGCCATCCACAGGAAAGGTAAGTTTGCTTCAATCCTATTGACTTTAACTGTTAAGCCAAAGAGTTGTAATTTCTCTGTTGAGGGAACAGGTGAGTGCGCTCAGAGTCCCACTTCATCGGCTTTAAAAAACGAGTCAGGAAGTTTGTCTCAGCTGTGGACTATCCTCATTGTTTGGTGGCAGACAGCGGCTTCTGGTTCACAGACTGGCTTTGTGATGGGTGCAAGGGTGGCCAGAGAATATTCAAAGCGGTTCTCGTCATTATGCTTCAGGAGAAAATTGTGGAGAAAGAGCAGGGGATCTTGCTAACGTTGAGTTCAATGGATTTGACAGGTGTAAACTCTGCTTGTGATGGTGTTGAAACAAAATGAGTAAAGAACTCTTTCAAAGGTAGCTTTCATTCATCTGGAGGAGAAAAGATTGTAGGAAGCCAAGGTTGTACATGGTTGGAAGGAAGAGGGAAGAGTCCTCTTGTGACCAAGGTTGTCTCAATTTTCCAACGATGTGCTTCACCTGAACGAATCCGAGTTTTCTCTGGACTGCATCGCTTGATACTGGTGAAGTCTCTTTTCCTCTGCAGTGCCATACAAATTTGGAATAGAGATGGGCATGAACCGAAATATGAACCAAAATTAAGCATGAACCAGGCTGGTTCATGGTTCGTGAACCTCGGTTCATCAGATCCCATTTCTGACGAACCGCCATGAACTTTTAGGCTGTTTCTTTTGTTCGTTTTTTGGTTTGTGACTGAAGACAGCCTGGTGCCAATCAATCAGTTTCCTAGGTAACGGGGATGGACTTCCTGCAGACCTTCTACTGACCTGGAAGTGACCTTCTGCTGACCTGGAAGTGACCTTCTGCTGACCCGGAAGTGCTGTTTTTTCTGACCTGGGTGTGATGTTTTCATGAACCAAACAAGCCAGTTCGTGAACCAGGGGCAGGTTTGTGAAAGTTCGTGGTTTTGTGAAATTTGACAAACCACGAACTGCATGGTTCAGTTTTTTCCCAGTCCATGCCCATCTCTAATTTGGAAGCAAATCTGGTTACCAACAGAGGAACTACAACTTCATGGCAGGAACTTTGTCCATGTCTATCCAGCTCCCAGCTAGCGTCTCCATTGGAAAGCTTATCGGGCAGCATAGCTGGGGAAGACCCTTCTATGAGCATCTTTTTGAGATGCTGCCAATTTGCTATTGGATATAAAGGTAAAGGTAGTCCCCTGTGCAAGTACCAAGTCATTACTGACCCATGGGGGGACGTCGCATCATGACATTTTCTTGGCAGACTTTTTACGGGGTGGTTTGCAATTGCCATCCCCAGTCATCTATACTTTACCCCCAAGAAACTGGGTACTCATTTTACCAACCTCAGAAGGATGGAAGGCTGAGTCAACCTTGAGCCGGCTACTTGAACCCGCCAGGATCGAACTCAAGTCGTGAGCAGAGCTTGGACTGCAGTACTGCCGCTTAGCACTCTGGGCCACGGGGCTCTTACTATTGGATATATTAGGCAAGATAGGTCTCTAGTCTAACTCAGTTTCAGACCACAGAATAAGTTCATATCTGTCCCCTTTCAAAGCAGAGGATACATTCACAAAAATGAACAAATAGATAATTATAGAGTTAACAGATAATGACTGGGATGTATTCAAAGATCAATCTGTACAACAGTCATTGTCTGGCTTTCTGTTTCCTCTGGGTGACTTAGATTTACACTTGTTTGCTCTAATGAATATTAATATTAAATGGACCTATTATAATTGGGGCTATTACCATGAATGGTGAATAAATTGAAGCAGCTTAGGCAGTTTATGTTCATTGTTCCTGGGAAATTAAATTTTATAGGAAAATTTTCATGCTCTTGCTAAAGCAGGCATGGAAGGCTGAAAACCAGATCAGGTCTGAAACAGTTTCCCAGAGATGAAACTTTTAGAAGAAATGCAACATTGCATCACACTGTTTTTTTATTCAGGTGACTTTTAAAAGAAAAAATTACAGAAAGTATTTTCAATTGATTTCTGGCAGCAGGATTTGAGGGAGTGTCACGCAAGGCTCAGGGGGCCTCCTTAATCTGAACAATGTAGCTGGGTGCCGGTAGACATTCCTGCGGAAGCTGATTTGTCACCTTAGCCCTGTGTCTGCTCTATGCAGGCGACACTGTTGAGCAGGGCTTTTTTTCAGCTGGAACGCAGTGGAACGGAGTTCCGGTACCACTTGAAAATGGTCATATGGCTGGTGGCCCCGCCCCCTGATCTCCAGACAGAGGAGAGTTGAGATTGCCCTCCGCGCCACTCAGCGGCGCAGAGGGCAATCTCAACTCCCCTCTGTCTGGAGATCAGGGGGCGGGGCCACCAGCCATGTGACCGTTTTCTCAGAGGGCAACCCACTGAGTTCCACCACCTCTTTTCCCAGAAAAAAAGCCCTGCCGTTGAGACTGTTGATTTGGGGGTGGACTCCTACTCTTGCTGCGTTCTGGAACCAGCGCAGTCCCTACTTTCTATACACCTTCTTTGTGCCTGGAACTGTTGCTTGGTAGACCTCTACTCGTTGGTGGGAATCAGTTAGGTGAATTTAGGAGACTCTAGGAAATTTTAAATTAAATTTGGTTTGAGTCTCCTTCTTGTGTTGCTTTGGTTTCAGTGTTCCAGAAGTGGTTACTGGGCCCCTTCATTACAAACTGGGCCAAAGGACCATTGTAGCCCCTAGAATCTGCTAAGGCAATATGCATGAAGAGGCAAAAGGTCGGACGAGGATTAAGGCAGGGGGAGGAAGAGGGAGTCCTTATCTGACCTTTGACAGGGAGCAAAATAAAATAGCTGGTCTGGGCCAACCAGCCTTTTCACCTGGATTTACTTCATTTCTTCACGTGGGTGTTGGGCAGAGTTCCAAAGACTTGTCTCCCAGTCCATTGCAATCAGTTTTGCCTGCGTTGTCTTCCTCGTCTTTTCACAGAGCTTGTTTGTGGAGTGGTTTTCTTGTTTTTTTTAATGGCATTGCACTGCTGTTGATGCTATTGAAGCACTGGGCAGGTGGAATGGTCTGCAGAGCAATGCAGATAACACCCTGCCATCCGTCAGCTGGTTTCCCTGTCATTTTAAACAGTCCTATGCCCTGGCCCGATCTGTCCGGAGCTAAGCTGGGCGGGAGGAGCAGAAGCTCATAATTGTTTTGTTTTCAAAGTAAAAGTGAAATAGTGTTTCTGATGGACTCAATGTTAAAGATAAAGAGCTAATGTTAGGAAGTAACTGACTACTGAATGATGAGAGCAAGTGTTACCAAATCCATGCTGGGAGATTCCTGGAGATTTGGGAGTGGAGCCTGGGTTGGGTGGGGTTTGGGGGATGGGAGGAGCCTCAGTGGGATATATAATACCATAGAGTCCACCCTCCAAAGCAGCCATTTTCTCCAAGAGAACTGACCTCTGTAGCCTGGAATTCAGCTGTCATTCTGGGAGATCACCAGACCCCACCTGGACGTTGGGTACCTTAATTAGAGGTGGCCACAGGAGTTGTGCCAGCTCAGAGGATCCTGGGCTGCTAGTGCCAGGCCCAGTTTGAACTCTGCCATGGAGAAGAAGGCAGCAGCAAGCAGAACATGTGAGTGTGTGAGACTCTCGGAGGGTAGAGGGGCAGGAATGGGAAATATTCAGTTCCCTCTGCTGAACGGTGACCTTAAGAGAGGAACTGCTATTGCATCTGGCAAAGTGACATCCATTCCATGAAGGCTTTTACTGGAATAAATTGCGTTATTCTTCAGGGTACCAATAGACTCCGATGTAATTTTGCTGCGACAGACTAATACAACAATCCCTCTGAAATTATCACCTGATGGGGAATTGGAGTACATTTGTTTTGGTGCTAGGACAAAATAGTGCTACCAACAGATTTTGTTAGAAAGAGCGCATGACGATATGATGGAAGAGGAGGAATGCTTTATCTGGAATGGCAACTACATGGAGTTCTCTTCCAAACTGTAGTGCTTTCTTGGAGCACACAATGCCGTACTCTAATAATCTTTTCTCTGCCTTAGTTGCCGTTTCTCTAATGTGCTTTATTTATGTGGAAAGAGCATGTTTCATGTGCTTTATGGTGCTATCTGAAAGGAAAGGTGCACAATTTCTTGCCTGGCAATGGTCCCAACTGCATCAGTGCCATTTTCGTGCTGTCAGCCCCTCACAGCCACTATTTTTCTTGTCACCTCACTGAAAGGCTTCTTAAGAAAACGTTCTTGCCATTTTTTTGGGGCAGAAGCACCCACCAGCCCTCTGGTGGTTCAGCAGGAGAAAATGGAGGCAAAATAGTGGCTATGAGAAAACTCCCATGTGGAAGCTGTACTGCCAATTCACATGTCTCTGCATTTGCAGCAGCTATGAAAGCAGCATGGAGAATCCTGGCGATGCACGTGCAGCCAGAGATAGGCAAGATGTGTGTGAGCATCTTGGCGGTTGAAGGATAACAACAACAACATTCTATTTATATACTACCCTTCAGGACAACTTAATGTCCTCTTAGAGCGGTTTACAAAGTGCATTATTATTATTATCCTCATGTCAATCACTCTGTGAGGTGGGTGGGGCTGCGAAAGCTCTGAGAAGCTGTGACTGTTCCAAGGTCACCCAGCTGGCTTCAAGCGGAGGAGTGGGGAATCAAACCTGGGCTGTTTCCATACAGCTTACCTTGTTCTAGAAAACAGCAAAATCTCACACACAATTGCGCAAGAAGACACTGTTATCGTGCGAAATTGCGCGAGAAGATGTGATAACAGCGTCTTCTCGCGAGATTTCGTGCAAGATTTTGCTCTTTTCCAGAACAAGGTGAGCTGTGTGGAAATGGCCCTGGCTCTCCAGATTAGAGTTCTGCCGCTCTTAACCCCTAGTTCAAATCCCACTACTGCCAAGAGCTCAGTAGGTGGCCTTGGGTACAGCTCCCCAGCTGTATTGTGGGGATAATAATAGCACTAACTGGTTCACTGCTCTGTGTGAGGCACTAATCTGTCTAGAAGAGTGGTATATAAGCTCAGTTATTATTATCTCTCCCTCTCACTGCTCATTTGAGGTGATGCAGACAATTCTGTTACTTCACACTACTTCATGTTTGCATCTAGCCTAGATGTCTGCTTGCATGAGAGTCTCTCTACACAAGACATCTGACACGTAAAGAACATGTGTCAGGAGATGCAATGTTAACCGGGAAGGGTAGTTTAAAAAGACAGAGCCAGAGGCAGGGCAAAGGCTATGCTATAGACTGCAGCTGTGTGAAGGGGCTGTGAAATGCCAAAAGGAAAATTATAACCTCTCCAGGTCCAAGCCTGACTCTAGAAGGCAGCTCCAACCCATTTCCACTCCTCACTGCCCTCTGGTTGTGATTCCACACATTTTAGACTGGAGAAATTGGCAGAGCCTTCGGGAGGTGAAAATGAAATTAACAAACCCTCTGAGGAGCAATCTCCGCCGGCTCTGTCTTTTTAAACTACGCCTCTCGGCTAACATTGCATCTCCCTATACTTGACAAACACACGCCTAGGCATCTCATGTAGAGAGACTCTGAGACCACCAGAAAGTTGCTGTGGATCTTTTGTGGGTGAAACACACATACTGTTACAAAGGCCCTGCAAATAAGCTAGGAGCAGTTTGGACGAAAAGTGGCGCACTAGCGGATGGTTTGTTCGTTGGCAAGAGGAGAGCTGAAAACCTGCCTACATAGTGTGGCTGCCTCCCCCCTCCCACCCCCTCATAAAAGTCTCATGAAGGAGTCTGAACAAGGTTGGCACAGGCAGAACTATTTCAGAGCCAACACTGTATATATGGGGGAGGGGTATTTATAGTGAGCCCATATATATTTTAAGCATGGCTCCGTGGAGGAAGAAATATTTTGGTATCACAAAGAAAGATACCGCCTTCCTTATTACATACTGTGTTTTTTTCCTTAAGGAAATAATCAGACATATAAAAGGAAACAGAGGCAGGGGGCAGGAGCAAGAATAACGTTTAGATTTAGAATGTTAATGATTATTTTCTCTTCAAATCATTTTTATGTAAAGTATCATTACCACTAGATTCTGAGATCTGTTCTAACTCATCTGGGGAGAGAGCGGGGAAAAAAACCCTTCTCATCAAGACAGCTATTCTTTCTTTGAGAGGCCAAGAGAGCACAATTACTGGTTTCTTTACCCCCCACGTAATGAAATTGGGGAGATTATCATCAACTTTCTATTCAGATGCTGAGGCCGGCTTTTTCCTCTCCAGCACCGTGCTGCAATCCCTCTCTTTTTCAGCGAGAACTTTGCTGTCTCTTCAGGCTAGCCGGCATGCGGCAGTGATTGCCGCTGCCAAAGCTCCGGAGAAGATGCGCTCTCTTTCATTTTCAATGAGGGCTGATGGCATTTCAAGAGGCTCAGAATATCCTTTGATTACTGTGTAAAATAAAATGGGGGTAAGTAGTTCCAAAGGGAGGGGGGAAGCGAAATATGCTCATCAAGTCTCCTTTGTGCCACCCCTCCCCTTCCCCTGCCACTAAATATCTCCCCACCCCACCGTATGCCTCACAAGCATGTTTGATGCCTTCCCAAAAAAATATTCCCATTTTAAACCTCAGAGCTTCAATCCTATTGAAGTGTCACAAAGAACTTGAGCCCCCCCCTCCTTTCTTATTAACTCCATAGTCCAATCAGATTTGAAAATATAAGAGTGCAGGAGTGTATAGACTTCAATACATTGCAAGTTTTTAAAAAAAATCTAGCCTTAAAACTGCTTGTGATGTGGCAAAGTGGGGAGCAATGAAAAGATTACAGAGAGGTCAGTTGTTAGAAGGTGCTCAGGAGTGTAGATACGGGAGAAGGGATGACAAGGAGCCAGCCATGAGGAAAGAAACGGGATTGGAAGGCGGGGGGAAACCTGCCGAGGCCAGCAGAAATCAGCAGTCCTGAATCTTGCTTTGTTCTTGTCCAGCCAGCTCTGGCATCATTAATATGAAGTAAAGCCTCATCTCAGGGGGAAAAAACAGCCATTCAGCCCCCAATTGAAGATCAGTTACGATATATATTAACTCGAGTATTTTACAGTGGAAAATAGGAACCTGCTGTGTCCTTCTGACACCCCCTATTTTCACACTGGGATGAGTGCCAGAGCCCCCCCTCCTATTGCTCCACTGCTGAAGTTTTTTTCTATGCCTGCTGTGTGCTGTGTGCTGTGTTCATACTGTGTGCTACAATCACCTCTCTGGCTTTGGCTTCTGGAGCCCCAGCCATGGTACTGAGCTGACATTTGTTACAAACTGGAATGCCTAAGGGCCAAATTAGACATTATTTTTTCTTAGCGTGTTAACCCACTTGCTTTCCCTTTAGCCACACATAGCAGCCACAGAGAATGTTATTTTAAAGGAGCTCTTTTCTGCTTGGAATTGGGGGGGGGGGGCTCCTGCCCTCCCCCATTTTCAGAAACTGAAATGGCCCTAGCATGGAGTTATTTACATTACTTTTGAATCGTACATGAAATATTACGAGCATTAGAAAAGAGCAAGAGCCCAGTAGCACCTATGAGACTAACAAATTTTGTTGTAGGGTATGAGCTTTCATGAGCCACAGCTCACTTCTTCGGCATGTTCTCATGTTTCTCTCCAAAGTTACATAAATGTGCCTGGGCCATTTCAGTTTCAGGAAAGCGAATGGAGTCAGGGAAAACCAGGCCCAACTCACCAATAAACAAAATGTCTTGTTTGGCCCTAAAAGTCTGCTTAATCTCTCCGGGGAGCTGGTTAGTCTTCTTTGAGAAGAGCTGCCTTCGCTCAAACTCATGTTCCGCAGCACCGACTCTTTGTGCAGGCCGCAACGGTTGTGAGTTGAAAGGGAAGCGAGCGCTCCCATATTGTCTCAGGCGCATCAAAGGCTTCCCCACAATCTGCTCAGAAGGGCAAGAGGGATATAGCTATTTCCCAAGGACAGAAAACAGAGAGACCCCGGAAATAGCTAAAAGAGGCAGAAGAGTGGAAGCATAAGGTTGACAGCGCTCCAGTTTGGGGCCAGCATATGAGAGAGAATACATTTCTCTGAGGGCAATTCCAGTGAACGGAATGCATTGCCACCCGTATGATCCTTCACTGAATGCCAGATAGTATATGCAAGAGCCCCCAAAGAACTGAAAATTGACCAGTCCCTAGCGGCAAGAGCCAGGATGGGGTTTAAGAGCCCCACGCTTGCAATCTGTAGAGTTTCCCCTGCCCATCTTTCCCCCTGTGAAGTCTAGAAATTATTCCTTGTCCCCCATTCCTCCCTTGCTTCTGCAGAATTACCCTGCAGGGTTTGATGTTGGGTCTCAAACAAGATACAATGGGGAAGGGGGTCTCTTTTGGCTGATTTTTCCACTCTGCCTACATCCGCTTTCCTCACAACAAGCCATTACATGCCTGCTGCTCCAATGGGCTGTAACAGACGCCCAAACCCTCAAACTTATTCATTCAGTGTAGATTTGTCAATGAGAAAAAATCTAGCCTATTATTTCTTTCACACAAACAGTGCAGAATCATGCAAAAAAGGGGGGCTTTCCTCTGACTTTATTCATGTATTCTGTTTTGTAGTGCAGTCTCTTTGCCAAAAAAAAGGGAAAAAATGCCCTGCCTCGTTTGGATGTGGATTGAAATATACTTCTTGTAGGTTCTCCAAATCAACAGTGTGTCTGCTTTTCACACCGTGTTCAGAAGAAAACAATGTGGCTCATGGGAAGGGGGGGCGGTGTTCCCCAGGAGAATATCTTCCAATCTGAATTTCATTTCAGTTAGATCTGTTGTAAATACCAGCCTGCGCCTTTGAAATATTTGCTCTGAGCTGATGGGACGGCTCGGCATTGTATTTTCTCTCTGCAGTACCACTAGGGTATCCATAGCATATTACAGAGATCCCCTTGCATAAATCAGCTGTTCTTAATTTCGTGTCGTCTTTGTGCAGAAATCTCCGTTTCGACACAGTGCGGCGGTCACGCAGGGGTCAGCTGATGCGGTTCGTTGGCTTTTCCCCGAGAATGACAGACTTCCTATTGGGTCAGCGGTGTCTGTGGAATAGAGTTTAAGTAAAGACGCTGCGGCCTGGAATTTCTGAAATGGTCAAGCAGAGCATGTCAGAGAGGCAAGGGATGTGTGCAATACGTTACCCAAAGCATTGCGTAGCTCAAGAGCAGGACTCCCCAGATGCAAATTTTCAGGTTTCTGTTCTGTGCCAGAGGCCTTGTCTTGTACTCTTGTAAATCTTGGCTTTTATTTAAAATGAACAAGTACCCCCAGCGCTCCTGGTTGTGAAAATGATAATATATGAAGCCATATGCTCCCCAAACTGGAGGTTTGGGGAGCATCACCTTACGGAGGACATGAATGAATTGAATTTATTGTATATGGCAGGTGTGGCCAAACTGCGGCTCGGGAGCCACGTGGCTCTTCTAGACATATTGTGCGGCTCCCAGAGGTCTCTGAGTATTGCCGTGTCTATACATTTTATTTTATTTTAGTTTATTTCCCTCTCTCCCTCCCTTTCCTCCTTTCTTTCCATGTCTTTTCCTCTCTCCCTTTCTTTCCTTCTTTCTTTCCATGTCTTTCCCTCCCTTTTCCTTTTTTCCTTCCTTCTTTCTTTCCATGTCTTTCATATTTTCTATAAAAATATTGGGGTTGCCAGGTCTGACTCAGAAAATACCTGGGGACTTTGGGGGTGAAGCCTAGCAAAGACATGGCATCACTTTTGTGATATCACTTCCAAGTCAAATGTCAGGTGATGGCTCTTCCCAAGCTCCACCACTTCTGATGATGTCACTTCCAGCATACTGCACCAAAACCCCACCCCTTCCTGTGATGTCACTTTCAGGACACTCCTCCCAAACCCACCTCTTCATCTGAAGTCATTTCAATACACCATGTCTTGCGGCTCTCAAACCTCTGACGTTTGTTCTATGTGGCTCTTACATTAAGCAAGTTTGGCCACCCCTGGTATATGGCCATAGGCCTTCACAATCAGACATGAATGGCTCTTAGCCATCTCCATCTGCCATGTGAGGCAGCAGCATCTCTGGACATCTCCGATAGAAGCCCTAGGGGAGGAGAGCTCTGGTCTTTATGCCATCTCAAGCAGCAGTGACAGATGGACATCCCAACTGCAAACCCTTTTCTTTGCTTTCCCTGCTTTATCTTCTGCTACAGATATGTCCATTTGGCCTGTTGATGACCAAACCTTCCATTGCTGCAGCAGTCAGACTTACTAATCTGAATAGCTGGTTTTGAACATAAAAACATAAGAGAAACCATGTTGGATCAGGCCAGTGGCCCATCCAGTCCAACACTCTGTGTCACACAGTGGCCAAAAAACCAGGTGTCCTCAGGAGGTCTGCCAGTGGGGAAGGGACACTAGAAGCCCTCCCACTGATTGCCCCCCTCCAAACACCAAGAATATAGAGCATCACTGCCATAGACACAGAGTTCCATCTATACCTTGTGGCTAAAAGCTACTGATGGACCTCTGCTCCATACGTTTATCCAATCCCCTCTTGAAGAAAAGGGGGGGCGGATTAAAGCAAAGGTCCTGTTGTCAACTTTCTGGAGGTGTAGAGACACATCTAGAACACGGGATCATACCAGTTGTGATGCTGGGATTCCCCATTCAGACATATAACTGAGCTGCACAAAGTAGCTGCAGGGATGGAGATCGGGACCACAGTGTGGGGAAGGAGAGGTGAACTATTTCCCAGAAATGTAAATGCTGCTCCTGTAGGGCTGCTCTACTTTTTTGCAGTGGGCCTTCCCCTCCTCTGCTAGGGCTTGAAGCTACCCCAAGGAAGGCCATGTGTTGGGGGTGCTGCAGATGCCAGATCTTCCTGCAGCATGCCCAGCTGTATCCTGGTTTGATCAGTAGGAAACTTATAAGAAGGAAAGACGGGGGACAGTCCCCCGAGTGTGCAATATTTATGCCCTGATCTGGATAGCCCAAGATAGCCTGATCTTGTCAGTTCTCAGAAGCTAAGCAGGGTCAGCCTTGGTTAGTAATTGGATGGGAGACCTCCGAGGAAGACTAGGGTTGCAGAGGCAGGCAATGGCAAACCACCTGTTAGTCTCCTGCCTTGAAAACCCCACCAGGGATCACCAGAAATTCAGCTTTGACTTGACATGTGGCCAGCCAGACTGCCTGGCCTAAGATCTTACAGACTGCTGTATGGCAGAGAGTGTATTTGGATCTAGATCTTTGTGACTGAAGTCTGTATTACATTGGCTAATGGGGCATCTTGGAGGATTTTCTTGACATTTAAAGTACAGGAGGCTTTGGCTTCTTTGCCTCTGTAGGCACCGCCCTTTGCATATTTGTCAAAATGGGCTTTAGTGGGTTATTGGCTCCAGGGCAGGTGCTGTGTATGCTGATACTGAAACAGACTTTGGAGGAAAATTACAAGCCCAGATCTTGGTCTCTGCTCAGTGTGTGTACAGTGCTAGTACCATTGAAATGCTGAGAAGTTCTCTCATTGAAAGCGAAATTAGCAGGCTATCAGATACAACCCCTAATGAGAAGCGACATCAGTTCACGCAGCGTTTCTTTTCAGATGTGACTGTGTCCCCCGCTAGCTTCAGAATGGCTGAACAGCTATGTTTGCATAGAAATACAAAAGCTTGGGGAGAACAAGATTAACAACATGCACAAAGTTTTCTCACGAGTTTGCAACTATTTGGACTGAGTGCAGTGAAGATTAGGGGTGTGCGTTACAAAATTCCTGAGCCAAAGATAGACATGGAAGTCATTGTTTGGGATCATAACCATGCTTTTCTGGAATAGTAACAGAAATCCAAGATGCTTGGGTATTATGAAAACACCTTCCTGAACAATCACTCTTTTTTTCTTTTTTTTTTAAGGTCGGGTACTTACCAGCAATGCCGCATGAGTTCGTGTTTTCCTTTGATTCTACTGATTTCCTGGGCAATGGCATTTCTTCTTTCCAATCAGATTTGTGCAAGGGTGGAACACACAGCTTGGCTAGCCAATCATCTGTAAAGAGTGATCATTCTCCTTTGCTTCCTCTTTTAGTTGGGCAGAGCCCTATTTTTTCTCCGCAGGTAACAGCAAGGGGCACCTTGTTTAGTGGCCCATAGAATTGGAACCCATGACCCAATGCACTTGAAACTTGGGAGTTCTTTAGTGGACAGGAGCAGTAACTTTGCTGCAATTGTGGCATCCTTTGGTTGAAAAACAGTCACTCCAGTCTGCCTGAAAACAATCCCCCATAGGGAATAATGGCAATCTTATGGGGCTGGGGCAGGGGGAAGAGGGGTCTGCAGAGAAAGCTTTCTTCAATTTATGAAAGAAACAGACTGACAGGGCTACCCACCTTAAATTATCCACTCAAGGGGGCAGGGAGCAAGGCAGAGGCCAAAGCAACAAGACAGCAAAAAAAAAACAAGGATTGTTTAAATGGCTAGTTTAAAGAAGGGAGCCTTTTGGCAAGACAAATTCCTTCTTTGACAGATACCAGTGGAGAAAGTTCCTTTTCATAGCTAAAGGTACATGGAGAGGTCTCGGTTGGCTATTGGGTGTGGCACACAGTCCCCCTATTCCAGTGAAGGTGACTGAGTCAGGCATTACTTACTGTGTGCAGACTCTCTTTTGTTTCTATGGAAATCCAAAACCTCTTCAAAGATAGAAAGGCCCACAGATTAGCATGGGGTGACAGTGTGGACCAAAATGGGGTCATAATGGCAAAAAGTATGCCTGCACCTGTATAGAAGAGGAACCGTCTTTCCAGTGGAAAGCTGTTGCATCTTTTTATTGCAAACTACAAATGACTAGAGAGCCTGTGGGATTTATGCCACCCTGAGCACAGGATGTTACGGAGTAGGACAGTCACGGATAAGGACAGATGGATCTTTTGACTCAGAGAAAAAGAAACCTAGGTTAAATGCTTTGCTTATACTGGCCAGTATAATATATTGAACAATATGATTTCCAGTTGACATTTTCATGAACCAAACAAACTGGTTGGCGAACCAGGAGCAGGTTCGTGAAAGTTCGTGGTTCATGAAATTCGATGAACCATGAACCACATGGTTCATTTTTTCCTGGTTCGTGCCCATCTCTACTTTGTAGTCAGGCCCACCAACTCAAGTTCTGAAGCTGACTAGAAGATCAGGTCCAGTTACAAAGAATGACATCCTAGCCCAGGGGTGGGCAATTGTTTTGGCTCGGGGGCCACTTTGTGGGAGCGGAGGTTAGTGGAGGGCCGCACCTTTTAAAATGATTGCATTCATTAGTTAACTTTGCATTTCAGAAAAGGTATAAATTGTATCATAAAAATAAATAAATATAAATTAAATAAAATAGTGGTAGTTTTATTCAATTTATTTATTGTGCTAATTTCATATCATCTATAGCTGCAAGCACATTTAATTTTAGAATCAGTTTAATGAGACAAATGTACCCTATCACACTTTTCTACTGTCTTGGCGGGCCACAAAAAACTCTGTAGCGGGCTGCATGTGGCCCGCGTGCCGCAATTTGCCCACCCCTGTCCTAGCCCATCAAAATGCAAGTGTGGAGTCATCCAAGACCCCAAGATCCTGTTGTGGCCCATTCCCCCAGTCCACATCTCCCACATGCTGTTCTGTTCTTTCCATTGTAGTAGGTGGAGCAATCAACCTACTACCAATTCCCCACTTGCCAGAGCAGCTGCTGGATAGCGGTAACTCTTACATTCACCTACATGACAAATGTCACATACCTGAACAGTGCATTCTTTACGAACTCTAAAATCAAATGGCAGTACCTAACATTTTTACCACCTAGTTTGCATTGAATTTGAAATGTCAGCTATTTCAACTTCCCCATTAAGATCCAAACAACATTTAATTCTATGAGCTGATTCCCTCTTGCTCTCTTGCCAAACCATAATTTTCCGGCAATGAAAAAGAATTCTCCCCCCTCCCCTCCCCAGCATACGCAAACCAATAAAGTGGGGATAAATGGAGGGAATTTGGTTTTCATCTTAATCACAAAAAGGTATTTTTAAAGCTTCCAGAATTATGACATCACATGGTAATTAGAAAGCAATTTAAAGACATTTAAAGAACAATTATGTTGCATTTGCCTCACTGCTAATTGGCACTTCAGCTGTTTCCTGGCGCCCTTTTTTTGGAATAGTGACTGTGGTACTTTTATCACTGCATGGCCAAACCAAAAAAAGTGATGCTAAAACAGCTCAAACATCCGTAGAGATTAAAAGGGCCATACTTTAGTATTTTGTTTATAGGAACAGCAACAGGAAACAGTTTTTTTTAAGTGGATTCATGAGGTATCCTGTCATAGCCTTGAAACGGGCAGGCGATGAAGTTGGTTTGAGGACCTGTGGGGAAGCCAGCCACAGTCAAGGGAAAAGTTCTTCCCTCCTCTCCAGCATACCTCTGTTGTTTTTAATACTAGGCTTCCACCTCCTCTTCCTCCATAGCTGCAGCAGTTCCAAGATGCTTAAACACAAAGAACCACAACCTTCACGTTCAGTTTGGCTAAAGAGTTTCCCTCGTGGCAGGAAAGGAAATAATGTTTACTGAGAAAGAGACTCAAAGGAGAAAGTTGCTGTCTCTTAATGGGCTTGAGGTGGTAAAATATAAGTACGTGGGCATTCCTGGATCACAGAAGTTCACAGCCAGACCTTTTCACAATTGGCACTGAATCTGGACCATGATAGAGCAGAAAACCTGAAAATCCGCAATGGTCTCTTTCCACATAACCATTAAATGAAGCGCTCTTCTTTCCAAATGCTTTGTGCAATTGTGGCCAGGTCTAATTTGGTAGTCCTGTCCGCTCAGATCGAGTCATATTTATAGAAAGAGCAAATAAAAGCAGTTCTTGCAGTGATGTTCCTTGAAGAAAAATCTGAAAAACAGTGGCAGAGTTCATTATCAAGCAATGAACACTGCTCTCGGACTACTGCCCTCTTAGAGCCAAGCTACAAGTGACGAATGACACTTGAACGGCAAGTGAACAGACTCACGTGTATTCCTCCCTGTTCACTTGCACACCACTTGCAGTCCACTTGATCACATAGTGCGCAAGTGGAGGGCAAGTGAACAGGGAGGGATACACGTGAGTCTGTTTACTTGCCGTTCAAGTGTCATTCGTCACTTGTAGCTTGGCTCTTAGATTTTCAGTGGTTAGAAACCTGACCTGAGTCAAATGATAGCCAGATTAGAGAAACGGACAGTTTTGTGATACCGTGGTTTAGTCTTTGCTCTTTGTCCCTGGGCATATTAATCCTTCTCTTCCCTTTTCAGACCAGCCGGATGAGCATAGATGCATCTCATTTGATTGTTTCTGCATTCTTTAAGGGAAAATCTGATGTTCTGCATGTCCATCCCTCTGTGCCCAAGAAAAGACTCACACATCTTATCTACCTTTTCTTAATCATTTTACAGTCAAATCCTCCAACCCTTGAGCTCATGCAAGATAGCAGTTTTACCCTTTTCCATGGGAGTTTTGCCTGAGCTGAAAGGGCTGCATTTGGCTGGCGATGAATGCCCTTCACTGATTGGTGCATGTTTTCCCCTCATTGGTTCACAGGGCTCATGTGACTTATTTTCATTCATGTGACCTCTTACTATATCCATCATTCCATTTTTCTTTCTTATCAGAGTGAAATTGGACACAGCCCTCCTCCTGCCTACACCCCTATGTCAGGAGTAAGTATTTCACATTCAACCTTCATCAACCTTTGGTTTGTCTTTTTGAATGTGTCTTTTCTCCATAAATTTTGCCGTGCCTCTTGCCATCTGGTGCCAGAGTGGATTATGTTTTGGGACAAGAGTCCAGGCTAACAAACAAATTGCTGTATAGCCAATGGAAAGCCTATTCAAGCATTAAAAATCAATATTGGCTGTATTTAATATCTGCATTGAAAGGACTCCCCGTTATACACTACTGATCAGAGCTGACAGTTCACTGGCTGGTTAAATTCTCATCTTGCTTAATTGTTACTACTTAAAGATAAAGGGCCTTGACCTGGGTAGCCCAGACGAGCCTGATCTTATCAGATCTTGGAAGCTTAGCAGGTTTGTCCCTGGTTAGTACGTGGATGGGAGACCACTGAGGAAGTCTAGGGTCGCTATGCAGAGGCAGGAAATGGCAAAATCACCTCTGTTAGTCTCTTGTGTTGAAAACCCTATGGAATCACCATAAATTGGCTGCAACTTGATGGTACTTTCTACCCTCAAATATAAGGAAGTCTTTAAATATCATGCTTCCATCTATAAGCTTCTCGTTGAAATATACCTGGGCTGAATCCACATTACCTTGGCGCGTCCCGGTGTTGATCTAAGTGTTCGCTAAACACCCGGAAGTATAACGTCGTTCAAGCACGATTTCTGAATCATGCTAGAAAGATGCTATACTTCTGGGTGTTTAGCGAACATTTAGTGCAACACCGGGATACAACAAGGTAATGTGGATTCAGCCCTGGTCAAGTTGGAGGTATTGCTTCAATTCTTGCCTTTTGGATGGAGCGAAAATGGGTTCTATCCCAACCAGTTATCGGATACAGAGTGACTCAAAGAGGTGCCCCTTAAGCTGAGAAGCAGCTGAGATGAAGAATATTTGTTTCTTTTAAAGGTGTGAGGAAGTGGTTGGTGAAAGGTTAATATCTGGCTTACTAAAAATGACTGACCAGCCATCAGTAGCCTGGTTTGGATGATCCATTTTTCCATTCTTTCTCCTCCACATGGTGGGAGCTTAAGAGGTGGACTACCACCCTGCTAGTGGTGTACATTTGGACATACCCAACCCAAAATTATACCCCAGATTAGCTGTTTTGGGGTGTCTTGGGGATACTTGAAATAATGCAAAAAACCTCCCAGAATACCAGGAGTAACAAAAAAAAATTGTCTCCCAGAATTTTAGGAATGTTTGGGAGTTTGTGGGGGGGGGGCGGAAGAGTAGGAAGGGAAAGAGAAGAAGCTGGCTTTCTTAAGCTAGCTTCTATCATCTCTTAATTAAAAGGGAAGAGACACTAACTAATGATTTGATGGTTAGATAGACCCTGACTCCACCCATGGTCATTTAAATTTTAAAAGGGAAAGGATCAAACTGGCCCCGGTCTTACCATGCCAGCATAGTACCCACTGGTAGGTGGCGGGCTCTTGGACTCCCATGAGTTTTGGCTTTCTCCGTGACTGTTTCCTCTGCTGCCATGGGACGGAGTTTTAGGTTTTTTTTTTTCAAAAATCAGCAATGTTTCATCAACTCATTAATATAGCAATAAGTGTACCTGGTTCTCTGAACCTCTCTCTTGTGGAAAATTTCATCCACATCGATATAACATTTAATGCTTGGAAGACCATAAAGAAATCCCTCCCCCCATGAAGACAGGAGACAGCGAGTGGGTTGAACGCAGACACACAACTTTATTAATTACCAAGTTGAACTCAGGGCAGACATTTCTACTAATGTAAAATAATTTGAACTCTTTCTCAAGCTGCTCACATTGTTCGGACAATTCCTTCCCAGCTCTGAGTTTCAGAACATCAGAAGAGCCTTGCTGGATCAGAACAATCTAATCCACTATCCTGTTCCTCATAGAGCAGAACCACAAGTGACAAAAGGCACAGGTTGGACACTTGTCAGCTTCCCTCAAGTTTTGATGGGAAATGTAGGCAGCTTGGCGGAATGTTGGACAAGTGACAGTTGAAAAGTCCATTGGACAGCAGTCAGAGAGCCAAGCTGCAAGACTAGGATGCCTACATTTCCCATCAAAACTTGAGGGAAGCTGACAAGTGTCCAACCTGTGCCTTTTGTCACTTGTGGTTCTGCTCGTACTTACTTCTGTCCGTCCTTCATTGGGTGCTCATCATGAGTTCTACTATTAAGGAAAAGAGACAGAATAACAAGAGCAACCATAACAGTGTGCTTATATACCACTCTTCTAGATTGATCAGTACCCACTTAGAGACCACTTAGAGCCATGGACAAAAATCAGTGTTATTATCTCCGCAGTACAGCTGTAGAGCTGGGGCTGAGAGGTGGGCTTATCCAAGACCACCCGCTGAGCTCATGGCAATAATGGGAGTCAAGTGCCAAGCACCAATTCTCAGCCCAACCACTTCATCATTATGCTATAGCAGGAACAGTTGTATTCCTTCCCCCTTAGCACCCATTCACCCCAGGGGTGTGCATAGAATGCCCGGTCAGCATTACTAGACTCACCAAACAGTTTAAGAGTCATCTTCTGGATCAAAGGATGGCTCCCTGATCTCAGGTCCCTGGAGAGTCAGTACACTGCAGCGGTTTGGCCATTTCTACACTACTTACCTTCATCCGGAACGGCACGGAACATCGCAAAAAAAAACATGGAAGATAGCGTCTTCTCACGTCAGTTTGGCACGATGTCGCACAAAACTCGTGCTAGAAAACGCTATCTTCCACGTTTTTTTCGCAACGTTCCACGCCGTTCCAGATGAAGGTAAGTAGTGTGGAAACGGCCTTTGTCTTATATGATCCTTCATTAATCATGGCTCGGGGCCCTCACAAATTCCCTTTGCCTTAATTTCCCTCTGACCCACAAGGAATCTGCAAGGAACAAAATGCCTGTTTTATTGATTAGATGATCCTTGAATTCCCAGCAATGGAGGGTAGCAAAAGTTCCTGCCAAACTAGGACTAAAAGCCAAACAGTTTCTGCTTAGCCACTTTTGGCATTATCAATCAGGAGGGGTGGGAGGGTTGCCTCTATAGTTGGGCTTGGGTGAAGGTGAGGCTCTGTTAAGTAAGCCCCTTCCTCACTGGCAAGGTGGTATAAAGTGGAGCAACTATTAATTCACAGTCTTAGGTGTAGAAGCAATCCATCCCCAGCCAGCACATGGTAGGTTGGGAAGGCTGTTCCTTTGCCTGTTGATTTTACTTAACCTTCTTAAATATTGTATGGTAAACAATCTTGCATTCTTAGCACAGTTTTAGGTCTGGGGTTTAGTCAAGAATAGCTAGCGTTTGCATAAAGCAGAATCTTTTGTTGAATGTGGACGTTCCAGCCCAGGGGAAATATGCATGGCATTGAGAGGGATGGGCAAAGAGGGGGGAAAAAACCCACTTACTATATGATTAGCAAAATTTCTGGCAGTGATGGTGGATGAGTTGTATATCCCTTTGTTGCCACTGAGTTCTTCTAAAGTAACAATTTAGAGATTCCTAGTTGGGCAAAAAAGCTGAAGTTCTCAGCAGGGTTCCATACATCTTCTTTTAGGCTCTCAAATGTTGCCAGAATTTTGTGGTGCTTTCTGTAGATTTCCTCTTTGCTCAGAGATGTGTATGCTGGTAATGAAATCCAGGAATTAGAAGCCCTGATTTTCACAATTGCCAAGGGTAGGTCTTGAAAAGCAAATTTCAGTTTTGGAAATGGAGCATTAAATTGTGCTAAAAATTGTATGTCTGTCCTTATTAGGACCAAAACAGCACCTGTAATATGTTGGACAATCAGTTACTCCAGTTTGATGAACAAGCTCCTGGTTTACAAGATGCATAGTATATTAGAACAAATGAAATAAAATGAAATTTATATGCCCCAGAGTAGCAGAGAGTAGCCATGATAATCTTACCCTTTTCTCACACATTGTTTCTTACAGAACCAGTTTATCTACCGAGATGGTACCTTGGCTACAGAACAAGGAATCCCTTTGCCATTCCGGGCTGCCATGCCCAGTATAGTGCCAGAACCTCCCCTTGCGCAAGGTGCGGCAGAGATATGCGATGACACCTGCTGCAACGGTACTCTTCGGAAACAGGTGGCCACTCTGGCGCAGGAAGAGAGCATCGCTCAGAGGTACAGCGCTGACCCAACAGTTTTTGTACCAGAACGTGGGCCAAGAAATGAGCTAGATGAAGATGGATACATGACTCCAATGCCAGAAAAGTCTAAACCAGGTATATGTCTAGCACTTGGTACAATGTAAGATTCTCTTGTTTGCATGAGAACCTCAGGGCTGTGTACACAGATATTTCCCCCTCTTTTATCATTGCTACCACCACCAGCCCCCCGAATCAGTGTGGTAAGTCAGGCGGACAGATTAAGAATTCATTTGAGATGTTACATGTACACAATATAGTGTATTTGCGCACACAAAAAAAGAATCTGTATTTGGTTCTTACATTGAGATGATTTCCAGTTTTTCTTTCCTGTTTTTTCAGCCGCTAAATCCCAGCAATAATTTCGTTTCTTCCTTAGGTGAATTCAGCTGGTGGTTCTTTATCCTATATGCTTCCATTGAAATTTCCCCATAAAATATATGCATTTTTTCAATATAATTTGTACATTTTCCCAGTAAGGCATGAAAGGGAGCCTGGTTTACGTCCCCTCCCCCTTGTGCCCCAATCTTGTGGAAAACAAGATCCACTCTGCCTGAGAACGGGAGAAAAGACAGCTTGGCTCTCCATTACAGCTGCAAGACCAGGATGCCTACATTTCCCATCAAAACTTGAGGGAAGCTGACAAGTGTCCAACCTGTGTCAGGTGTCACTTGTAGTTTGGCTCTCACTGGCATGCCAGTAGTTCACACTTCCCTGGTTTGCCCGGGTATGAGACTTAATTGCCTGTAGAAGGAGACTGCTTTTCCCCATCTCCCAGAAATAAAGAGCAGAATACCTCTTGGGTGATGGATACAACCTCTCCAGGTTGGGGAAAAGTTACCTGGAAATGGGTGACGTATCCATGAAAATCACACACAAAGACTCAAATAATTCACATCTTTTCTGTACTGAAGACTGTTACAGTACATACACGATGATCACAAATCTGTTACCTTACAGAAGTGGCGTCAGTGTAGGAAATTGCCATGTATGAGAGACCCCTCATTCCTGAATGTGAGGTGTAATTTATAATGTAATGGTAGCTACTGTGAAGGATCACATTGTTGCCCCCCTTTTTCTGCTACAGCAAAGGTTGCCATCTCCAAGTTGAGAAATTCTTGGAGATTTTGTGCATGGACTCTAGAGAGGGTAGGGTTTGGGGAAGAGAAGGGCCTCTGTGGAGTATAATGCCATAGAGTCCACCCTCCAGGGCAGCCATTTTCTCCAGGGGAACTGAATTCTGTTGTCTGGAGATCATTTGTAATTCTATGAGGTCTCCAGGCTCCACTCAGAGGATGGCAATCCTACTCTGTTGACTTCCCACCCACCCCCCAAGACCTATCCAGCACTCTGCTGAAGAATTCAAAAAGTCAGTACAGAAAAGTCTGAGTCATTTTTTTATTCTGAGGGGAAGAAAGTGCTGTGAGACTTTCTTCCTTCATCCTTATTTCCCCCCTCTGAAGTGAACCATCTGTTTTCCACATCCAGCCCACTGCCTTGAGACATAGCTCTGTTGCCCTGTCCTATCTGTAGCCCCTGGGGTGCATTTGGCTTGTGTAAGATGGCTTCCTAAGCAAAGGTGACCTGAGAAGATCATGTGTGTGCCCACTCCAGAGCCTTTAAAAAGTGCCAAAGGTTTGAAAAGAAATAGAAATTACAAGATTAAATCTCTTTCAGTACACCAGTATTTCCTTTGTGTATGATGACTTCTGGTTGATCGGGGATTTTCAGCATACTTTCAATCAAGCAAATTGAGATCTGATGACGTTATCTATCAGGCTTGAAATTTGTTAGTTGCCCAACATTATATCTTTTCTAGCTCCTCCCTCCTTCCCTTCCCTTCCCTTCCCTTCCCTTCCCTTCCCTTCCCTTCCCTTCCCTTCCCTCCCTCTCCCTCTCCCTCTCCCTCTCCCTCTCCCTCTCTCTCTCTCTCTCTCTCCCTCTCTCCCTCCCTCTCTCTCTCTCTCACTTATGTTGCCTTCTTAATTGGCCCGATAACTGAATGCTAATTTTATTTGTTTGTTGATTTGATGACACAATGAAGGCATTGGGGACATATAATAGAGAGGTGTTTTTTGGAACTACCAAAACTATTGATGAAAAGCTGTGAGTGGTTTTACCTCAATTCTGTTGGAATGGAAGATGTGTTTATATAATGGGTAAAGATCATCGGGTAACTGACTGGCACCCACCCTTTGAACATTGCTCAGGAGAAAGTTCCAGTTGTCAACTGGGTCTTTTTGGCAATCCACCAAACACAGCTGATATAAAATTAAAAGGTCCAATCCATTGATGTTCAAGGAAAATAAATTGGGATACTTTTTTTTTTAATTTCCAGATCACCTGAATCCAGTGGAGGAGAACCCATTTGTGTCTCGACGGAAGAACAGTGATCTCCAAGCACTGGACAACGCAGAGTACCACAACGGTCAAACTGGGCAACCCAAAGCCGAGGATGAGTATGTGAATGAGCCATTGTACCTCAACACCTTTGCAAGCACCTTGGAGAATGCAGAGTACATGAAGAAAAATGGGCTTCCATTGCCAGAGAAGCCCAGGAAGGCCTTTGACAACCCTGGTTACTGGAATCACAGCTTGCCTCCAAGAAGCACCCTACAGCACCCGGACTACCTGCAGGAATACAGCACAAAATATTTTTACAAACAAAATGGAAGGATCCGGCCCATTGTGGCAGAGAACCCTGAATACCTGTCAGAGTTCTCCTTGAGGCCTGGCACGATGCTGCCTCCTCCACCTTACAGACACCGGAACACCGTCGTGTAATCCCGGCAGTATTAGAGAAATAGAGAACCATACCAGCACTCTTTCCCTCTCCTCCCCTGCCCCCACTTTAACCTCTCTTTCTCTTCCCCTTTTCTTGCCGATTCTTCCCTTCGGTTGATGTCTTCAAATGGAAGGACCCATTTCAGTCATTTGTTCTGAGCGTGTGGGAAGAAAGAAAAGCAGAGAAGGAAAAGTCTTGTGTTTCTCACTTTCCGAGCACCCAGAAGGCCGGGAGGTCAGATGAGCCCATGAATACTAGTGAAAGCCTATGGCACAGTTGTCAAGTTAGTTCACAGTGCAGTGATTCGGCTGGGCCGCTGCCGGGAAAGTCACACAGTGTCAGTTTCTATCAGCTGGGAGCTGCTTGAGATTTCTCACAAAAGGCGAGGCAGTTTTCATCTGGCGAGTGGGCGGGGGGAGAAAAGGGCAACTTTTATAGCACAGTTGATGATCACATCGTAACTGAGATTGAGAATCCGTTAAAGTTTTTATTCTGCCACATAAACTAAATGGCTAACCCGGTGTGCCATCCTAACATACTTCGCTACGCCATCCAAGGAATCGTATTGAAGATCACGTGACTCTTGCCTTTTAGTGGTCAGTCCTGTAGTTGTAAGCCCATTTCTACCTGCTCAGACTTTGCTGCTTTGTGCTTCTGAGGGTGACATTACAGGTTTTCTACAGATCAATATGAGAACAAACCTTTTTGAACGAAAAATAATTTCAGGACAGCGGCAGCCTAATTACAAAGAAATATCTCATTTTGGAGGGCAAGCCACCAACCCAGATTTATACACACGGAGCCTCTTGGTCATGTTTTATACTTGTTGAGTAGAAAATGCAGAAATTCCCCCCACCCCCCATTTTTTTCGTTTATCAGTTGAAGTTGGGAAGCAGAGACAACCCTGAGGATTTGACAGAGGGGGGAAATTATATTTTTTATTAAATCCACTGGTATTTTTGAGGATGACCTGCTACTAATGGAGGCAGGATGGGGAGGGAAACTTTAAATTAGAAAGAAGGTACTGATCTGGGTAAAATGCACAGGGCAGTTCACTGGAAGATTCATTTGCACTTAAGTTATGGTTTTTAATTTTATTTTGACCTTGCTTTGAACTATGTTCTGGAACCTGAATGAAGCAATATGAAAGTGACCAGCAAAACAGAATAATGTAAGATGAATGATAATAGTAATAATAATAATATATATATATATTAAAAAGATGACTGTGGAAATGCCAAAACAAAGTGAAATCAAGTCTTTGGGATTTTGTCCACCAGTATACCAACGCACTTAGATGCTGTCTCCAAACAGAGCCAAGCTGGACTGGGACTATGTGGGGAAAAGGAAGAGTGGGGCTGACTTGGACTAAACCAACCCAGACTATTGCAAGACAGTTGTTCAGACTTCTCAAGCACAAAGAAGAAACACCAGACAAGGTTTTAGAAATTTGGGGAATGCAGAGCTGTTATGACCACAGTCAAATCTGTAAATAATTACTGAGTTCTCTCCTTGCACCTACCACATCTGTTCACCTTTGGCTTTCACAGGCTGATTTTTGCTTCCATTTGCAATTTCAAAGTTAAAAGTATTTTAAATTAGACTTTAGTTTTAGCGGTCTGACAACAGACTGACCAGTTGGCGCAGGGACAGGAAGCAATGGTATTATTTTTGAAAACCAATCACATTTTCCTATCTTATTGTATTTGAGATGCAGTGGCTGGAAGGAAGAGTATTTCAATATACGCACTTTAGCCACCCCCATAAGAGAGGGGCAAGGATGAGGGAACAGAATGGAACACTGTTTGTGGAATGGAAACAATTTCGAGACAGCAGCTAGTCAAGAGTCTTCAATAGTTTGTTAGGGAGGATTTCAAAATTGAGGTTTCCTTGGCTGCTGAATAGAGATGGGCATGAACCAAAATATGAACCAAGGTTCGTGGTTCGTGAACTGGCAGTTCGTCAGAGCCCATTTCTGATGAACCACCACGAACTTTAGGCTGATTCATTGGGTTCATTTTTTGATTTATCACTGCAGATAAACTGGCACTGATCAATCAGTTTCCTAGGCAACAGTAGGGTGGGCTTTCTGCAGACCTTCTGCTGCCCCAGAAGTGATGTTTTCATGAACCAAACAAACAGGTTCGCAAACTGGGGCAAGTTCGTGAAAGTTCATAGTTCATGAAACACAATGAACAAGGAACTGCACAGTTCGGTATTTCCCCAGTTCATGCCCATCTCTACTGCTGAACAAGCAAAGCTCACAATGCCGACAGAAGACAGGCAGCCAATCAGTAATGAAGTCAGTTTCTAGAATGTCCTGGCTTCTGTCTAATTTCTTGAGTGTCCCCAAACATTTTTCTTTTCTTTTTCTTTTTTTAAACTAGAATTTAAGAGGCAGTAAGTCTACACAGAGAAGAGAGAATGCTAAAATCCTGTAGATTTCCAAACTGGTCTAGTTATCCTCTTAGCCTGATCCCATAAGCACCAGCAGAGTAATCCCAAAGACATAACAGTAGTCATGATGGATCAGGCCAATGAGCCATGTACTCCAGCCTCCTGTTTCATACACAGGCCCCTAGAAGGCATACAAAGAGAGACCTTGTTCTTGCTCTTCCCCAGCACTGGTATGCAGAATATTAATCCTCTGAGCATAGAGTTTTCATTTATCCGTTGTGGCTAATAGTCATTGATTGTTGTAACCTCCCTGAATTTGTCTAATCCTCTTCTAAAACCAGCGAAGCTAGTGACCATCACTATATCCTGTGGCAGTAAATGCCATAAGTTAATGACTTTTAAAGTAAATAAATAGTCTCTTTTGTCTGTCCCGAATTACCCATCAACTTCTTCTAGTATTAGGGCCAAGGAGAAAAGTTCTCTGTATCCATTTTCTCTAGTCCCGTGCGCAAATTTAAAAACCCTGTATCATGCCGCCCCCCAGTCATCTTTTCTCTAATCCAAAAAAGCCCAAACTCCTTAGCCATTCCTTGTTCTTCAAATCTTTTATTGTCTCAGTTGTCCTTTTCTGCACTTTTTCCAAAATGTTACAATATCTGTAGCTTGTATATAGCTACGATATCCAGAAAAGTACTTGGCATTCCAAAAGCAGCCACTCCATAGATCTTATATACAGGCTTTATGAAACAGGCTGTTTTGTTTTCATTTTCCTTTATAGCAATCCCAAGCCTAGAATTTGCCCTTTTCACTATTTAATTTAATTCGTCTAGCACTCTCTCAAGATCTCTTTCCTGGTAAGTCACCACCCATCAAAATCCATCAGTATTCACTTTAAGTTAGGATTAAAGATAGGATTGTCACAATGTGCATCACTTTGCATTGCCGCATTGTCTCAAACTCACCCAGTTTGAAGAGATCCTTCACCATTTGCTTTGGTTCTAACCATCCTGTATAATTTGGTGTCATCTACAAACTTGGCCACCTCACTGCTCACCCCTTGCATCTAAAGTGAATGAAATTAAGCAGCAACGGTTCCAATATCTATCCTTGTGGAACCCTACCACATACTTCCCTCCATTGTGAAAACTGTTTACTTCTACCCTCTGCTTCTTGTCTTTTAATGAGTTTCTAATCTGCAAGGTTACCAATCCTTTTATCCCCTAAGGGACTTTGTCAAGAGCTTTTGGGGATTCCAATGTTTTTATATTGTTTATCAGATCACCCTTGTCAGTGTGTTTGTTAACCTTCTCAAAAGGTTAGTGAGACAAGACTTCCATTAACAGAAGCCATGCTGATTCTTCCACAGCAGTGCTTGTTCCTCTGTGACCTTAATAATTCTGTCTTTAATAACAGTTTCCACCAATTCACCCCAAACAAATGTTAGAGTAACTGGCCCATAATTTCCTGGCTCTTCTCTGGAACCCCCCCTCCTTTAAAAAAAATGCAGTTACATTTACTACTTCGTATCCTCCAGAAAAGAGGTCCACTTCAGCTACAAATAGCATTGTTTTGTTAGGTCTTTCAGTTTCCTCAGAACTCTCAGGTGTATGCAGCTCCTTGTATTTGTTCCTTCACCTCACTACTGTTCTCTTAGATTCAGTGGTACTTTTCCTAATCTACAGTATGCAACCTATTTGTACCTATTTGTACTTTTGGCTCCATCTTATTTTTTACAAGTTTCTTTTTCTAACATTCACCTTTGGGGCAAATTTCCATTCTTGTACATGCTGAACTTTAGAGCCTTTTGATCATTGTTCTCAGTAATACTTAAATTTCACATCAGGGCTTGACAACTGGTCGGAACCAAGTCCAGGGTTGTCTCCTCTCTAGTCTCTCCACCCTCCTAGTATCTGCAAGGTCTGCTGTATCTGTGTTCTCATTTAACACCAGGCACTCCACTTCTCCCATCTTGTCTTTGAGGCATTTTGCATTTGCATCCACTGTCAGGGCTTGCTGTGGCCGCCGCTGGCCGGGGCACTGGCATCCCTGGCCCTGATGTCAAAGGGGTGTCAGGGGTACTGCAGGACACTGCTCTGTGGAAGGAGGGGCAGTATACATCACCCAGACTCCCTCTCAGTCCACTTGCTGGCCTGCTCAACCTGATCCAGTCCTCCCCCTTGATCTCCTCCATCCACCTTCTTCCTCACCTCTTCTCACTCTCTTGCATCACTCCTACTCAACCCACCCCACCTTGTGAGAGGGCTTCCCTTTTATTCCCTCAGCCTTGCCATGCTCCACCTGCCAACAACGCCCTCCTGCTGCCTTCTAACCATGGCCCTAGCTGGCCTAGGCAGCTGCACCTGTTCTTGTTTGGCTGGAAGTGCTGGGCCAGGCCACCTGTGCCTCGTTGGCTGGCTATCCAGCCTCTCTGGCTGGGCTGACAGCTGAAGGCAGGTCCAGCTGAGCCTCCTTGGCTGACTGCCCATCTTTTCCCCCAGATTGCCTCAGGCAGCTCCACCTGGTGTTGCTTCACTCCTGGCATCCCCTGGGCTAGGTTATTGCTTTCAAGCTGGGCTGCAGGCTGGGGCATGGCTCTGGGTTGCTGAGGTTGCTTCTCCTCCCTGGCTGGTAAGGCTTCAGTTTGCCCGGCTGCTGGTTGCCTGTCCTCACTGTCTTTGCTCTCTCCATCTGTGCTGGCCCCCTCTGGGTTGCCCCCACTCTCCCTGCCTGGTCCCCTGGACTCCCACTGGAGGGTGGGGCTAGCTGGCCTCCACCTGCCCCTTTTAACCCTCTGAGGCTTGGGTGTCTCTTCCCTTCCTTCTGTGGCCGGCTGCTTCTGGGTCTGGCTGTCTGCTGGGAATGCTGGACCACTGTCTCCCGGGGGTCTCCCATCCTCTTCTCTAGGTAAGTCTGGGGGCTGGGCTGCAGACCCCAGACATCCACTTTATTGGCCTGTGCTTTGTTTTCTTCTCCAAGCAACCTCAATGTACACTTTTTCCCCCATGACCCTTTGGTCCCCCTCAACAGCTAGCATTTCCTGGTATCCCGAGTTGAAACTTGTCTCATCTAGTTAACCCATAATTCCAGACTGGATGCTTTCCAAATCCTGTTAGGTAATTTAAAAGCATTTCCGTAATCTTTCTGATGTTAAATAACAGCAGTCTTTTCAAATGGAACCCATCTCTTCTTTACAGGGTCAGCTTGTCCATACTACCTTGGGAGGCCTGGATGTTCTGCTGCCTACAAATCTAAACATTTCCTCCAGGATTAAACAGTTACATTTCTCATCATTGGTGCAAATGGCTGCTGGCTCCCCCCCCACATGATGTACAATCCTATCTAGACAACAAGTTTAGGCAGGCAAGTCAACATGCAAGCAGAAAGATCCATCTCTCTAAGGATCAAGGGTTCCGCTGCCAGGAATACACCTCCTCCCCAGAGGGATAACTTCAGTGGGAAAGGATATTAGGTTATCATCTGAGGAATAAGATCCGGGTCCAATAACACCTTAAAGAACAACTAGATCTCCAAGCTATGAGGTTATGAGAGTCAAAGGGAGTTTTGACTCTTGAAAGCTTGTACCTTGACAAGCTAGATGGTCATTAAGATGCTATTGGACGCAGATCTTGCTCTTCGACTGCATGCTACCAATATGCAACCATCTGAGGATTGAGTACTTTCTAAAGATTCATTCCCCTCCTTAATTTCTAGTCTCATTCTCCCTGACAGCAGAGGAGCCGGACACTGGCCTGTACAAATGACTTATCCTAGGCTAGAGTTCACTCCTCTGGTGAGCAGTTCTAACACTTTGTGGTTTAGGAGTCCTTGAGCAGTTTGCTGAAAGGAAGCGTGCATGGTTACACGTGTGCAGGCAATGGAGTGCATAGGGTCCTAAAGGGCTGCGCTGTGTCAATGATGTCTCCGGCATTTCTGTAGCCAATTAAATGGAACAAACAGCAACCTGCTCCATCACCAGCGTCTGATGAACTCCAGTGCAAACAAAATGCAGGGAAGGGTAATAAGATTGTCACTTACAATAGAGAATCGATGTACAACTTGTAGGTGTTTGAAATGGGAGATTTCAGTTCCCATGCACTTAACAGATTGAACGAAAACGATCAAAGCATCTTAGCATCCTGCTTCCACCTAAAGATGGAAGCCTGGTTTTGTGCACTGCTTTCAGCAGTTAAAAGTTAACTTTCTGCATTATTCTTTTTTTAAAAAATACACATAGAGACAAAGTAAAATTAAGTATAAATGGATTTGGTTCCTCAAAGCATTTGCTTGTATTCAAAATTGTGAGTTAATATGGCATTTTCCAGTATTTAATTTGAGCAATGCATATGCAATTAAAAAGAAATCTCATTGATTGTGGAAGGGGAAACCACGACCCTCCTACTATATAAAAGGCAATCCATATTGGCGACAACTCACTTTTTATCCTTGCACAGGCACATTGCCAACGACCCTGGCCTCGAAGCCACTGCGAAGCGCCCACTTGCTGCCGGGAGGGGGGAGAGGGCTCACCCAATCAACAGCCTAAGCACTCCCCCCTGCACCTCCCCTCAGCATCCTCACACTGTGGCCTCCAGACCACCCGGGAGGGGGCCTGCCAAATCAGATTTCTAGAGCCCGTTGTATTTTGTCACACAATGGGCATTGTTTCTAGTGCTTTATAACAGACCGTGGTCAGAAACAAGAGGAAGAGTGTCCATTAGTATCTCTGGCTGATTGTTTGAGCTAAATTCTGCACATGGGGGAGGATCATAGGACTGACAGCTGCTTCCTATTTAAAAAAATCCCAACTCATAAAATTAGTATGTCAGGAAGAAGAGTGAGTTAGTTTCTAGCTATCAAGGATCATTTTTCTTAACAGTGAAGCATTTTACCATGCGGGCTTTTACCATGTGGGCCTTCATTCTGTCTGATCCATGCTCTCCACCCAATGAGAACTGAATCTTGGAGAGAATTCCATAGGCGGCTGTGCAGTTCATTGCTTACCATTCAGCAAGATCTCTTGACCTCAGTTGCTCTTACCATGAAGAAGACATTCACAAACATTTCTTTGCAGAGTTCTAGGGCTGCTGTAAGCTTCCTCTTATGCCTCATGGTGTGCCAAACGTGTGCTCTTTTCCTCCTATCACTCAGACGCTCAGCATTTGACTACCACCAGCATTCTGCTGTCTAAACAACCACAAACTCATTCCTGTTTTCTGCAGGAGGAACACCAAACTTGGAAAGCTCATTTAGGGAGGAGTATTCTTGACTTACCCATGATGGTTCCCCATCTCTCTAGGAACAAATCCAGCTTTCCCATCAGAGTCAGCGTAGGGTCTCACAGGAGGAGCAGGCAGCTAATTTATCACCCCCCATCCTGCCTCCTTCATCTCAGACTCTTGGCAGGGGTGGTATTAGCCAGCTCATTAGGGAAAACTTAATGATAACTGCTGAAATAGTTTCCGAGTATGGTTTAGTTTTCATCTCACCCATTGCAATTTTCTTTTTTAAATAATAACCAGCATGTATCTTGTTAAATGCAAAAGAGCCACTGTGTAAGATGGCATCCTTGGGAATCTTGCTGCTAAGGTCGAGTGGAGGGGAAACAGAGTTTTCCACCTAGTACCCTCTGTCGCAGCTGCACTGTGAGAAAGAGATCCTTGGACCAGAAGTCCATCTGTTGTGCGCTTAGCTGCATCAGCTTGGCACTAGCACACAGGCCACCATGACGAAAGTCACAGATACTAGATTTGGTTCATTAGGAGAAGGGAGGATGGAAAATAGGCCGTAATCTTCCTGCCATAGTCTTCCTGGATATAGTATCACTGAGGGCTTCTCCAGTGCTGCAAGTGAGGCTATAGTCAACCAGCCAAAACATGGAGCCATCCATTCCAAAAGAGACAAGGGCATTCCTTCTCTTGAACGATGCTAGGGAGCAGATTTTGAGGGTCTCCATTATAGCACACAGCCTCACATTGCCCCTCCCCCAAAAAACAACAGTTGGGGCTCTGAGCCCCAAGAAAACACTGCAAGTTAATACCATTTTCTTCAAATAACTTCAACTTTCATACGCTTAACGTGTCAGATAAGTTCCTGTAGCTGTTAGTTCCTCAAAGAAAATACTTTCACAGTTGTGAAAGTCTTGTTTTGAAATGGCAGAGGCTGGGAACCATCAACCAAACTATGACTGAGAGGAAGGAGAATTGCTCTTTAGTTAGTTGTAATTTTTCTTGTGCCTTAATTCTATACAGATATTCTAAGGTCCCCTCTTCATGGTATTCATTTTTGTTGCTGAGATTCCCATTTTTTTTAAAAAAAAAAGCTATTTGCACCATTTTTACAGCATTTTAAATGCAATTTGTTTATATAATATGCATGCCATCTACATGCTATTGGTACAAAAATAATGCTTAAATTGTACGTGAAAAAATATGCCACAGGGAAACAGAAGATAGCACGAAAATAAAGATGCGCAAGTTTGCTTTGCAGAAAGGGAAAACAAAGCCAGGATATTTGAGTGGAACCAGTAGAAGAATAAAATTTGGTAGAATACCAAGTTACTGGGAATAAAGATTTCCTTAAAGTATGTTTCTTTCAACCGTTCTCTGTATATACATTCATAAAATTATAATTTCCTCTTTTTGCAGTATTCTGAGACTTACAGATTTAATTCTTAGCTCTCCATATTCTACTTTGCTTTGTAGTTGGCTCCCTAACTCATTTCCTCCTGCTGCTAACATTGAGTATTGATTTAATGTAAAGTGCCAGTAAAGGTGGTAGTTTTCTGTCCTATGGGATTAGAAAGTGTGGAACCCACAGTATGAGAGTGATAAAACAGGCTGTCCGTTTCCCCCATATGTCTAGGATATGGCCTGCTAAGCAGAAGCCTCAACTACACCACTAACTTATCCTGCCTTTGTTTTATGTTACTGTCCTCATTTCCCCAAAGCCTTCTTGGAGCTGTAGGTTAGCGAGGTCACACAAAATTACTTGTAAGAGATTCCTAGGTCTCCTTACAGAACTACAAATCCCATAGTTCCCTGGGAAGAGGAAATGACAGTTTAACCTGTTTAGGTCTATCAATATGAACATTTCTTTTCTGGGCAGCCTATATTAATTAAATTAAGTTTGCATGACCAGCACTGAATAAATGTTGTTCATATTCAGGTTAGGAGCCCTTTAAGAATGCAACAACGTTGAGAATATAGGTAAGGAAAGTTTGTTCGTGGCCAAAGGCCATTACAATCCATACAAAGACAGAATGAGAATATAATCACTTTTGAGTTGAGAATATAATCACTTTTGAGTTGACCTTTGAAGTTGTTCAAATTATTTTTAATGCTCAGCTGATAGTGTTACAGAGGTTTTTGAAGAAAAGTTCTATCAAGTTAGGGAGAAATTTCTGCCAATAATGTTCAACGACCAGAGGCAACAAAGTGGCCCCTCCTTTTACTCTCTGCACTCATTTTTTTAAACAAAAGGCCTGAGTGACCATTTCCTCTGGAACAGTCCCCTGTACCACAAACAGTTCCATCTTTCACAGATGATGCATCTGGCCGTAGCATTGGAGCAACTGGGCTGGCCATGGTGTGCGCATTCTGCATCTCTGGAAACATTGTTGACTTTGTTCACCTGGTACCTTTTGAAACTGAGCAGGGGAACATCCAGTTGATTTCCACAGGCCTGGGCGTTTATTTCAGATTGATTGACATGAAGCACAGAAAAAAGTCCCTGCCTTCATGGCATCAACAAAGAGATGAAGGGTTTTTTAACCTCAGAAATTTAACAGCAAGAGCTGTTAATATTCTGCACTGAAATTTCTGTAAAGAAAACTGGAATCTCTGCAGCTCTGAAAAGAACGATATTATTTATGCAAGTTTGCTTTTTTAATGCAAATGTTCTGGTTGTATGCATGATAATAAAGCAGGTTGTGAGGTGTTTTGCAGTCTCTGGCCAGAGCAGGTGTGTGGGCAGAAGGAGAGGAATTAGTAAGGAAGTGGGTTGTGGAAGGGGAACATGGCGGAAAGCTGTGTGGGAGAAGCAAGCAGACCAACGGTGCTGGAAAGCCATGTGCAGTAGAGCTGACTGCCTTTTGCAGATGCGAGTTGTCGGTTTGTTTCACCTGCATGAGAACTGAATGAATGAATGAATTTGTTTGTGGTCAGAGACCATAACAATGGCAATGAGAATTAGAGACTTGCTTTTTAGAAACCAGTCTAAGACTCTGACAAATCACAGTACCAGGGCTTTTTCTCAGCAGGAACATGATGGAATGGAGTTCTGGAACCTCTTGAAAATGGTCACATGGCTGGTGGCCCCGCCCCCTGATCTCCAGACAGAGGGGGGTTTAGATTGCTGGAGTGGCACAGAGGGCAATCTAAACTCCCCTCTCTCTGGAGATCAGGGGGCAGGGCCACCAGCCATGTGACCATTTTCTCCAAGGGTGACCCACTGAGTTCCACCACCTCTTTTCCCAGAAAAAAAAGCCCTGCACAGTACTGCATCCACCACCGAATTCCACAGGTATGGATTCACAATAAATGTACAGCATTGGCTATAGCCGGTGATTGACAGAGAAGGCACTGAGAGAGGGCAAATCAGGGTGGAAAACTAACCATACACAGAACAGGGTAAGCACTATCCAGGGAGATGGACTGCACTGAAAGGTGGGCCAGTTCAAATGCACCTTTGATAAACACAAGGAAAAGCACCTTTGGTTTGAATTTTGTAAAAGAAAAACAAAAGAAAGCATTGAAAGCAATTCCTCTCCCCTGGCGTGACAGTCAGCGTGGGGTTATGATCAAGAAGCACTCTGAAGACTCAACCATGGGGAGGGGGGGATAACCACAGTAGCAAACTGTGAATTTTATAAATGTAGATATGTAATCCATTCTTTTGAAGTGAGGTACTATGAAATATGTAGCATAAAATGGTACTGCTGTTAAATGGGTCGATAATTAATTAAACTGAGCAGCTTTGTAAAGGACAGCTAACTTTGAATGCACGGTCCGCCGAGGGCAACCCCTCTTGCCTGGCTCTTGAAGAGAGAGAGGAGGAGTCTGTTCCCTCCGCGCATCGCGGAAACAACCTGCATATTCACAACAGCCCATCCGGTTCTGGGCACAAGTGGATGTTTTCTATCCCTTTGCTAGAAACAGCTGTCAATGGGGCTCCATTTGTATTGTGCCACACATGAGTTGGGAATCGGTCATAAAGCTGTAAGACGTGTCATTTCTGTTGGCTGCCTTCTTTATAAACTGGATCTGAATGCCCAAGTTTTTAAATTAGACTGCCAACTACATGGTGATTCTTGTGTACGTCCAAACAAAAAGAAAATGGCAGGTTGACTTTTTTCTTTATAGACACTGAATCTCTAGCTACTAATCTAGAGGTGGACACCACAACTGAGAGTAAATACATTAACCACAACTGAGAATAAATACATTATCCATTTATTTGGCTCTGCTATATCTTCTGCACCAGATTTGCAGAGCAGCTTCAGGTTCATCACACTGAAGAGGAAATGGGCCAGAAAAACCCACAGTGTGTGTAATGATTTTTATGGACATATAGATATTCTGTTGAGACACTAGCCCATTTTCTCACAGGTTAGTCCCATGCAGAGTTTATTCTATTCTTAGCCTATTGTAATCAAAGGACTTAGGCGAGAGTTACTCTGCGTAGGATCGCACTGTTAATCTAACACCATTCTTCATTTATAGATCTTTATTGAATATGAACTCAGTGCGGGAAGTGCTTGTCTTTTTAGAACTTTTTTTACTATATCAAAAAAAAATTCCCCAAGTCTTCGCAGTGCATTCTATAAACCGGTTCAGAACAGACACAGTTTTGTTCCATTACTCCAGTGGAACAAAATTCACTTAAATATAAGTTAATTTGTCTGTTAGTTTTGGTTGTTTTGATAGCTCTGATTTTTTAAGAAATGGGCTACGTAATTTCCAAGAAAGATTCAATTATGGACAAGTTTCTAACAAGATATTCTGTCTCTGGGCAGCCTGCAGCCAAAATGGGTTGTGTTATTGGCATGGATTTTTTAACACTAAAGTATATGCAGATTTGATACCCGTCTAAAATTCTGCACTGGTATAATAACATATTGGATTGAAATGGCTGTGTCTTAAGCACTTATTCTCTGGTGTGGTGAGTTTTAGAATTGGGTGATGCGAGCGTACCATTTTGAGCTGTTTCGTTCGTGTGCTGATCGTTGTTAAAAACATGGATCAGAAGACCACTATCGTGACCTCTCTTCCAGGACAGAATGAAATATCTGTGCACAATGCATTTTGCATCCTCGCTTCATATGACATGATGCATTCAGAGTTCTCTGCCTTTTTGAAACAAACAAAATTAAAAACTACTGTATGTTAATTTGAAAATGTGAATAGTATTTTTATAGCTTGTTAAAGACACGGCTAGTTGCATATGTAAATAAGGATAATGTAGCGTTTATTTTCCTTTGTGGGCATCATTCTTTGGAACATAGTTGTCTTAAGGTTGATTTGTATATAAGTAAATGGGCTTGTGATTCACCCTCTCCCTCGCTGCCCCTCCCATTTCCCCCATTCATTTCTCTCCTCACAGGGTTGATTGGAAGTATCATTTTGACATTCTGTGTGATTCTGTGTTAGCACTATTGTGGTGTATTCAAACCCTCTGCACTTGCTTACACAGTAGGATATGACAAATTGTGTGTGGCGTGATGTTACTTTTAACCTTTAGTTTTTCCATCTTTCCACTATGAAGGATTATGCACTGTTAAATACTTAACTGACTTTGGTTAATATTAGTAGCTATTGATATACTTTAGTATGATTTCCCTTTCATTTTTGTTTTTAGATACTGAGGGAGAAACCAGTGTCTCTCTCTTTTTTACCTTTGTGTGATGAGGTTTGTTCTTTTTTTCTGTATCCCCCCCCCCCAAGCTCCTTGTCGGGGTCCCTTGGGAGAGAACTTTCCCTGTTTGTTAAGACTACTGTAGATTGCAGCCTGCTTTAGCGTCATCCTACACTGATCATCCCAGCTGAACAATTTGAAAACTGTTCTGCTTTTTTGTTACATGAATCTGTCAGAAATATATTTTTAATTTAATATAAATGAAATTCAATAAAATACAAAAGAAACAGTCCGGTGTGTATGCATGGGTGGCTTTGACACTGTCTGTCTTTACTGATTGCAACACAGAATCCAGGTAAAAGTTGTGAGCATTTGGGCCTTCCTCGGGCTGGGTCACCGAATTCAAAGACAGATGGGGATGAGGGCTGGTAAAAGTTGGCACCTTTCAAGGTCCAGGGAGAGAAAAGTTGCAATGGGAAATTTGTTTTACTGATAATTGTATATCCCAACATGTTTTGCTAAAGCTTCATCAGGGGATCTAATAAGGATAAAATAGTTTTTTAAAAATTAAAAATTAAAAACAAAGTGCAGACAGTTATTAGAATCTTTCTAAATAGCATCATAAGCATGATATGAGGAGTCATACAGTGGAATACAAGTTGTTATTAAACGCAAAGTATAAGATATATTTTAAAGACAGGGCACAGGATGTGCATGATTAGACATGGGCACGAACAAAAAAAACTGAACAAGCTGTTTGTTGTTCGTTGCCATCCACGGACAATGAACAGTAACTAACATGACCCTATTCACAAACGTGTTCGTTGTTCCTGGCCCCTTAAAGATCCGTTTAAGCTATCAGCTGGTAGGCAGCAGGGGGAATTCCCCCCGCTGCCTGTCAGCTGATAGTTTAAAGGGCCCTTTCTTGCCACGTGCAAGGGGCAGGGCCCTTTAAACACCCCACAAACTGACCTTAGTCCTCACTGTCCTCCAAAGACCCCCCAAGTTTCAGAGAGATTGCACCCCAGAAAAGGCATTATCCATGTGTCCCCCCCTTTGTTGTCATTTTCTCTTCACAGTGGCAAAAACGGGACTCTCTGGTGGAAGCTACTTTAAGGGGTTACAAACTGACCTTCCCAATGTCCAATACCCACCAAATTTGCAGGGGGTATAGTCCTCACTGTCACGTGAAAGACTCCCCAAGTTTCAGAGAAATTGTGCCCCAGGAAAGGCATGATCCATGTGCCTCCCTTTGCTGTCATTTTCTCTTCAGAGTGGCAAAAACGGGACTCTCTGGTGGAAACTACTTTGAGAGGTTACAAACTGATCTTCCCAATGTCCAATAGCCACCAAATTTGCAGGGGACATAGTCCTCACTGTCCTCCAAAGACCCCCAAGTTTCAGAGAGATTGCACCCTGGGAAAGGCATGATGCATAGGTCTCCCCCTTTGTTGTCATTTTCTCTTCACCGTGGCAAAGACGGGACTCTCTGCTGAAAGTACTTTGAAGGGTTAAAGCCAGAAGGAAAGCCAGAAGGAGTTCAGACAGAGTTCAGTCCCTGGCATTGCCAGGGGAATTGATTGAAAGGCCCCAGACTGTCTGGCTTGACAAACGGCTGATGAAGGCAACTAACAAGTCTTGCAATGACCACTTGTTCATTTAGAACGGAGCTTCACAAACGGCTTGTGGGTTTTTTCCATTCGTAATGCTGTTCGTGCCCATGTCTATGCATGATTAAAACCTTTATGTAACAGAATAAAATAAGAACATGGGTTTAACAATTAAGAAATTCCATAATGAAGAGACATAGATGATATATTGTAACAGTTAGCCAGTAACTTCTCCAAACTTCCATCTAGTCTGTCAGCAACTGTGACAGACACTGCATGGTTTAAAAAAGCCTGGAAGGACTGTACATGCACAGCTGCAGGACTATTAAGGGTTAGTCCCTCACAGAATCAGAGAGCTTTGAATGACAGGCTACTCTAAGGCATCTGATTGGGTACCATGAGCTGGAAAGAGGAGAGTCTGTTTTCAGCCCTAGCTGAGAGGAATCTAATGTGAGTATTAAGAGTTGGGAGATGGAGTCCTAATGGAGACCAGTTTTAACACCTACAAGAGAACTGAGGGAAAGTTGGCAAGGAAGTTTGGGAAGTAGGCGCAGACTCCCAAATGGGCCACAGAAAGGGGATAGATCTTCTAAGGAGAGGAGATTTTCCCTACCCAGTCAAACAGGGAGGTAGCTCTGGAGAGTGAAAAGATCCCTGGTCGGGTATGGTTGGAAACTGCTTGTGGAGACCTTCAGGTTCAGTTAATGATAAGGAAAGCACTGGTGTGTGAAAAGAAGGGACTTGAGATGCTGAAAAGTGGGTACCAGCATTCCTAACCCCAGAAGAGAAATAGGATACTAAAAGAAAGTATATTCAAGTGCTTGGGGGAAAAGAAGGGAACCAAAGCCTGAAAACAGAAGCCTTTAAGTATCTGTGAAGAGCATAAGAACGATGTTGAATTACCTCAGAAATTTCAACCCCGATTTCACCTGATCTTTCCTTTCTAAATTAAATAAACTAGTTAGTTATTTTTGGAATTTTTAAAACACCTCTGGTGCCGCTTCTGCTGTTTAAGGGCGAGGGAACATCAAAGTATCTTTCAAGGAGAATGGTACAGAAAACACACAATTAATGGCCATTGTATTACATACACACTGTTGGAGCATGAAGCACATTTAGAGGAGTTTCTTAATTCTGCTGTGTGCCATAATCTAGAACAGAACTTTGAGTGTTGGCAGCAGTGTGAGTGTTTTAGGGACGTGCTAGATGGTGTCAGATTCCAGCCATCTCCCCAAAATGTCCTCCTACTGTTTGGTAGGGCTGGCACTGGAGAATTGGAGTATTCACAGCAGCCTCCTGAATCAGCTCAGGGCATTCAAGTCATTCCTTTCCATGCTCTACTCTCTATACAATCAGAGAATAAAAGGCAAGATCCTAAAATGGCTTGAGGACATGCCTGAGGTAAGCTATGCCCTTGGCTCACATGCTGTGAGTTGGGCATATACACCCCTACAAAAACCAGTGAGGTAGACCTCTTGTTGCATGCGGGAACGGATTTCTTCTTACTTAATATAAAATAAGTCTTGCTGTCAAGTGTTACTTAGATCTCTGCCTCAATCCCATGTGCTCCAATAATGTTGTCTCTAATGCTGTTTTCACACACATTGGATAATGCACTTTAGCAATCATTTGCAAGTGGATTTTTCTATGTGAAACAGGAGAATCCACTTGCCAGTGAAAACTGGAGTGCATTGTAAGTGTGTTATCCAACATGTGTAAAAGCAGCCAAAACTGAGATCCCAGCATGCTTGTGTAAGAACACAAACAGCACCTTCCTGGATCCATCTAGTCCTTCATTTGGTTTGCAAGACTGACCAGTCAGATGCTTCTGGAAAACAATGAAATATAGCACAGCCCTCCCTTGTCCTTTGTTACCCAGAATCTGCTTTTCAGAAGTGCCCTGCTTCTAAGCAAAGTCCCTTTCACTCTCATAGCATCCTTCACAACATTGTCTAATCCACCTTCTAAGCCAGTGATCACCTACATCTTGGGACAGTGTATGCCTTAATGACGGGAGCAGTGTGGTGTAGTGGTGAGAGTGTCGGATTAGGAGCTGGTAGACCTACACAGGCAAGAAATTCATTGGATGGCCTTGACTGTCATGGACTAATTCACTTCTCAGTGTTGTTGTGAGAATGAAGAACAAATCATGTCCTCTGCTGTAAGCGTGGAAGAAGTGTGGGTCCAAAATGTACTTGGCAATTGTATAAAGGACTTTCTTTAACAAATGGAATGCCACTGCACTGATCCCATTAACCATATTCTTCCGATTCAGGCTTGCCTTGGGGAAGAGGAGTGTGAAGGTAAGGAGAGGAAATTTAGTGTAGTGATTAAGAGAGCAGGACTCTAACCTGGAGAACTGGGCTTGATTCCCCACTCCTCCACTTGAAGCCAGCTGGGTGACCTTTGGTCAGTCACAGCTTCTTGGAGCTCTCTCAGCCCCACCCACCTCACAGGGTGATTGGTGTGAGGATAATGATAACACACTTAGTAAACCGGTCTGAGTTAAGTTTCCTGAAAGGCAGTGTATAAATCGAAAGTTATTATTATTAGTAGTAGAAATCATGTTCTCTTTTACAAAGCCTGGATCCCATTTGGATCCTTCAGTTCTATCATATGCATTTAAACTCTAGAAGGTATATCAGGAAGGCTCCTCTAGACAGACATTTTCCAACTCCCTATCACCCAAACAGTAGACTTGTATGGGCAGGGAGCAACTCAGTGGAGGAGTCGTCATAATTTGTATGGCAGCACTGTGTCGTGGTTAGTGTTCAAATTGGATTGGGGAGACAGAGGGCTGAAGCTTCACTCTGCGATGGAGTCCTTTCAGTTTCTCTTTCAGCCTAACCTACCTCACAGGGTTGTTGTAGAGGAGAATGTGAGGTAGGAGAATGTGTTGTAAGTGTCAGACTGTGGCTTATTAAAAGTTGCAATCCAGACTATCTCTTGCAATTAGACCTGAGTCCATTGGTTTCAAAAGATTTTACTGAATATAAACAACCATTATAGTCCACTGGCCAAGATGCAATATCTTAGCTGGTACACGTGTATTGTTACGAATGAAGGGAAAGGTTAAGGTACAGAGTAGCATAGCCCATCAAATCCCATCCTCCCCCCACAGTTCTCAAAACAAACGGCTTGAAGCTGAGAGAGTGAAACTTTCCCAAGGCTGGAAAGACTGTAGTCAAAACATTCCTCTTCTTTGAGATAACTGTTACTGGACTGCTTGTCACCTGCAAAAGAAGAGCTTAAAACACTGACAGGATTAAAATGGAGTCTCTCTGGTTAGATCACACAAGGAACTTATGTCAGACCTGACAGTAAGCAGGGGTCATTTTGTAGAAAAAGCTGGAGGAACTCATTAGCATAACTCATTAGCATATGCCACACCCTTTACCATCACCAGAAGTGTGTCATTAGCACAACTGATTTGCATATGCCACACCCCCTGACATCACCTATCCTGGCTGTTTTGGACCCAATCCTGGCCATTCAGGGCCAAAATTGGGCCCAAAATTGCAAAAAGGGGCTGAAAATGGCCAAAAAGGGCCCCAAAATGGTCAGGACTGGGCCACTGCTGAAAAGGAGTGATCCACCACCCATCAGAGGCCCAATCTGGGCTGTTTCGGCCCCAATCCAGGCTGAAACTGAACTAAAATGGCTGAGAGTCAGGTGGGCGGGGCCACCTGTCATGTGACCTCTTTGGGGAACTGCCAGAACTGCATTCCTGCGCATGCCCCCTCGAAATGAGGCCTGGTTGTAAGCCATTGGGGGGGGCAATTGGGGAGAAAAGTGGAGGTAAATGTTTCTACGAAAAGAAATAGCCATTCATCACATGAATGTTAAGGGACAATACATAATCATTCACCTCCCAACCTTCAATTTACTGGACTCTTATTTTTCTGATGTGTGCTGCCATCTCCATCAACGCACCGTCTCTTGCTTTCTCTGCCACTTAATTTTTTGCCCTGGCATTACTCAGAAGACCATGCCTGCATGCTGATCCTATATACATCATGGGAAGTATCATGAAATAATAATGAATGGCACCCAAGTAAGAAGTAAGTGAGAGGGGAGTTTATGTTCTTGCACACATTTAGTCTTTACAGCTAGTGAGAGATGGGTAAAACAACAGAGATTCCATCCATAAATGTTGACAGATTCTTTGAGGCTAACTCTCCCCAAGGGGCTAATATTGCTGACTGCTTACAGAAGGCCACCATATAAGAGAGTCTATTGAGACACATTGTGCGGAATGACTTGCCGGAATATCATGCCGATCTCTTCCATCGCCGGAATATCATGCCGATCTCTGCATCGCCTAAGTAAAATATACTCTGCTGTCCAAAAACAAAACCTGCAGACTAGCTCCCCCTTGCTATTCCAAACACTTAGCAAGTTCTAACATATTGCCTTCCTTGACACAAGCTGCTGCCAAACTCAAGCTGCCCTTTGGGACCATGTTTTCCCTAATAACTTACAACAGTTACCAGTGTAGCAACATAGGAGGGAATGGCCTTCAATGGCAGGATAACATTTCTCATAGTTCCCCATTTTAAATAATTCCTTCATTACATGTCATGAGAAGGGGGAGGTTTTACCTTACTTTTTTTACCTTTAACCTTTTACCCTAATTTGCTTTTTTTAAAAAAAATTGGAGAGATGCTCCTTAGGGAAAGATTACAAACATAATACACCATCACCCCCAGTCTAAAGTGGCATAACCAGGGTTGCCAGACTTTCACTCATACTATGGCAGAAGGTGGCCTGTTGGCAACCCTCTCTTCTCACTGCTTCTCAAAGCTGTGGCAGGAGAAAAATGAAAGAAATCACGATCGGGCCAATGGCGTGATGTCACTTCCAGGGAAAACCTGGAAAACCTTCTGTAGGAATTACCAGAAACTCTGTGGATTTACCATGGAGTTTCTGGTGATTCCTAGAGACAACTGACATCACTTCTGGGTTATCTGAAGAAGGGCTTTCACACCATCATCAGAGGTGCCCCTCCCCATGTCCCACCTGGACTCCCGCTGGTGCACAGCCCAATCCACAGAATTCTACCACCTCATGTGCAGTCCAGACCTTATTTAACTTACAAAATCAATCAGAAGAATGACAAGCAAAGGTTTCATCAGCAAATTAAATGCAAAGACAACAGTTAGCAATCCAGGATTTATCTAAGTATCTTTCTCCCTTCATATCTAGCTATTTCACCAGGTTCATTCCAGAATTCTCACTTGGTCACCACATAGTGACTGCTGATCCCATATTAACGTTGTTACAGGAGACGTGGTTCGTGTGCGGAATTTTTTTTCTGAAATTTTATTTTTTATATATAGCCATTGGCTCTTCTTATTCACCTCCTCTTTCAAAAGAGGAATTCTCTTTGATTTCTCATTAATTTATGTTTGAGTTTTTTATACTATGTGTTAGTATAGATTTCCTCACCTGTAGATTTCTGCCTGTTGGTGTCCCACTGTAATATGATACGAAGTGTAAATGTAGCCTGAGGCAGCAAGGATATGTTTAGACAAGTCCTGGCTTGTGTTTAATTTTTTATTTAATGGATCGGCTTTTTCTTAATTTTTCAACTATGCTCATAGTATATAAATAAATAAATACATTACTTCTTAGAGATATAAATCAAACCTTCCTCTTCATGAAAGAGGAATTGATTCAAAACTGACTCACATTCCTAAAAAGAGGATTCGAAACGGATTGCTGGATTTCAGAGAGAAATTTGGCAAAGAGGAATTAAGAGAATCCCACTTAACAACCCTATCCCATATGCAGAAAAAAAAAATGAGCGCAAAACTACTGAGGTGTTGGATTTGAGTCAAAAACAGCTTCTTAGGCTTGTACTGAACAACCTCTTTCTTTGCAAAACATGTGTACATCCATAAATGTTGCATCTGCTTGATGTTTTCCTCACGACCAAAACGCATTTTTCCTCAAATGCTCAACGCCACCTCAAGCATTCTCTTTACCTTTTCCCGTGCGCTGCTTGTTCCAGGTTGTTGACTCATTACAAAGCAGTCTACAGCAGTTCTTCAGATTATGCGGCTTCTGATAGTTCATTCTGTTTGTAATTTCCAGCTGCCATCTGGCTTTCCTGTGCACACCACAGTTAACCACAGGAAATATGACGACTGTTAAGAGAACGGGAACGTAGCAAACTTTTCCTTTGCTCTGTGCCAGGAGCTTGTTTTCTGCTGCTCATTTGCACAGAGGGCCTTGTGATTCCTTTTCGGTTTTAATGAAATATCTGCTGCAGATCAGATATTTGCATTGGAATTGGGCAATAAAATCATAACTTGAGGAACCCAGGCATCAGCCGGAAGACTGTCCCCCAGAGGTTTCTTAGTTCAGAGCCCTCTGGCGCCAGAATCCATTCAAACAGTAAGAATGCCATTTCTGCAAATAAGATTTCCAAATATGTAATTTACCTTGCTTGAAATGCCCATTTTCTTTTGATTGAGCACCTAATGTGCTTTCACTGATCATTTCATTTACAGTGAGCAGCATTTTGTAGGAGTGTGAGTTGGTAGAGCATGGCATGGCATGGCATTTGGCATGGCAGAGGGTCAGATATCTGCAAGATTGTATGTGCTCACGATTTCCTGGATGGCTGAGATTACATCTGCCAGAAGGTGATGCTTATGGTGGGTCACTCATGATTCATGGTGGCATTCATCGTCTGGCAATATTCATTGCTCTGGGGGAAGCTCAGAGTTCACAAGGAGGAACTGCATTTCCCAGACAGCAGCAGTGCAGGGCTGTGCCATCTAGTGTAGAAGGAGACTCGTATTTGCATATAGGAGCTAGAGCTGAAGATGCGCAGGTGGGCTGGCAGCAATGGTGGTGAAAGGGTCTTGAGTGGAGCTGAGGGTCGGGCTTTCAGCCATAGGGGTAGCATCTGTACTGCCCACCAGTGCCCTTGATCTACCCAGCTGCAAGACCAACATTTTTCTGGTTTTGCTGCAAGGAGCTGATGAGGGTAAGGACAGATGGACATCCCAAACCAAACTAGAAACTAAGGGGTATTCAGTTACTCTAGCATTCCATCTCTATGATTGTCCCTATATTCTGCATCCATGCCCTGCCCTGAATCTTTCCTTGGTAGCCAAGTCAGTAGGAATGGAGCCTGACACCTCCTCCTCCTAAGGAACTACACATCCCACTTTGTTGTTGTTTTGAGGTCACAATGGAACAGAAAGTTTTCTGGCGTGCCACCCACTTGAACAGTCTCCAGACTTTCAGCACCCCAATATTCGGAGGGGACACCAGTAGAAAAAATGTTCCCATGGGGCTGATCAGTGTTCTTAATCTGCCCTCAAAAGAAGCTACTCCTTCTGTAAACAGTGAACACAAAAATGTCACATTAGAAACTGGTAAGAAGTGAGAAAATTGCAGACCCCCCATCTCAACTGTAAAATCCAAAGTAAAAGTAATTATATCAGCATGTAAGTCATATTGAGTTATTGCTGATCCAGTTTAATGTCTGCATTTAGGACTTTTAAAAGGGCTTGTGATCACCAAAGCACCTCCCAAATCAGCATATAATTGCCTGCAATTCCTTAAGTAAACCTGTTGACTTCACTGTTGGTCCCCCAAAGACAGACTGATAGACAAGAAAGAGATGTGCATGCATGCACGTGTGCACATCTATAATAAGTTCAGCTGCAAAACTTAAATTCATACAAGTGTCAAAAAGTTCATTATGTATGGAATAGAAATCTGCACTCAGGCAGCAGCCATTTTTATGAGCTAATTCACAATGTATAAGCTGAGGAATTGTACAATAAAAAATATTGACGTCCCAGTTTGGGGGTGGAGGAGCAGAGAAGGGGGAAAGGCATCCCTATTGATTGGGTACGAAAGATGGGCCTCTTTGCTGGCTTTTAGCGATGAGGCTGTTTCTTCTGCACCCATTCATTGTTATTAACCATCTAATGAATGGGATCATAATAAAGACGGGGATATCTGTCATTACGGCTGAATTGACGACTTCAATTTGCAGTATTTTATTTGCATGACTTTTGACTCTGTAGTTCAGTTCTCAACATAGTCAATACAATATTCAATTACTTTTATACTTAAGTTAGCATTTGAAGTTGAATGTTAACATTCATTCATCCATTTAAATACCACATTACAAATTTTACATTCACATCAAGACCTGCTACGAGATGTAAGTGTTCTTGCAATGCCTGGGAACAGAGCAGGGTGTTCTCAGGGTCAGCACATCTGTGAACACCTCTCCCCAATCCAACACAAGTACATTTGATTTCAGAAGAGAAATTTCTCCAAAATTGAGGCATTTGTTATAAGGAAACTGAAATGGAGGGTCAGATCTCTTTGGGATGCTTGGAAATGATTTAAACCAAAGGGAAGGTTGGTGTTTGTGGTACAGATTAGGAAGAATAGCACCAAATCTAAGAGGAGGCTGGTGTGGTTAACAAGCAAGGAAGTCACAAAGGCCAGAAGGCTTCCTTTGAAAAGTAGAAATCTTGTCCAGAGAGGTGAATGAGAGTTTGGCAGAACAAAAATAGACAATAAGGCAGACGAAAAGAAGATAAGGAATATATTGCTAATACCATTAAAATGAACAAGACTGGAAGGTAGAAAACAGTAACATCAAGGTTTTTTTTTTTAAAAAAAAGGATCCAACAAGTCTGTTCTTGGAAAACTGATAGAAACTGTTATAAAAAGTAGATTTATTAAGCCCACTGAGGAACAAGCTCTACTAAAGAAGAATACAATGTGGCTTTTGCAATAGGATGTCCTGTCTCACCGCATGTTTTGAATTATTTGAGACAGTTATTAAACAAGTGGGCAAGGATGATCCAATAGACGCCAGAAGCTCAGGTGGTAAATTTAACAGCCATAGAATAAAAAGTAATGGGATAAAAAGAAGGATGGATTAGAAGCTGGTTGAATGACTAGAAGCAGAGCGTAAGGCTGTTTCCACACAGCCAGTCTTTCCCACCCTTTGCCCATTTTTTGTGTGTTTTGCTGAGTCGCTCTGAAAATGCAGCCTCTACACACACTCCTCAAAAGCTCTTGCTTTGCAGTTTGGTAGGGGAGGTCGGGCACTTCTGTAATCATCATCGGCCTCCCTTTCATTTTTTTTTTTTTGTGCTCTTCACATGTGCGATTGCATGCTGAGAGCTTCGGGGGAGGATCTGGGCTGTGTTTGGATTCCTCAGAGAGCTTTAACCATTCACATGCCCAAGAATGCAGAAAAAGCACCCCATCAGCTTGTGGCAAAAGAAAAGACCAGGAAAAGTCCAGTCTCAGAAAAGGCGCCAAAAAAAGAAATGGAAACCAAGCAGCCTGCAAGTGTTTTGCAAATGGAGACATCTGGATTCGTGTGGAAAAGCTGCCAGCATTCTGAGTGGGCTGTCTCTATAAGGATGTGTGGAAACGGCCTAAGAGTAAACTGACATATTTTGGAAATGAGGAGAGTAAGCAGTGGGACTCTACAGGAATTTGCTTTGAGGCCAGTGCTGTTTTTAGAATTAGCAATAGGGTGGAGAAGTCTGTCATTTGCTTTTGTCATTCAGGACAAAAACAGACAACAAAGAACTCAAAAAGGATGTCTCCAAACTGGGTGAGTGAACACCAATGGGGAAATGTTATGTATGTAATGTAACTGCACAGCACAGCAAAAAACAAAAACACCTTAACTCTAAGTACAAACTTATGTGATCTGAATTGGTAGTGATTGACTAGGAAAGCTATCATTGGTTCCATGGGCGTGAATAAATTTAGTGGAAACATTGACTCAGTGTGCAACAGTATTAGGAAGAAAGCACATTCTAGATTAATAGGAAAACGATAGGGATTAATAGAGAACAAACAGCGACAAATCATTTAATACACTTGTAGAGATCTAGGGTGCAGCTGTATTTAGAATAACGAGTCCAGTTCTGTTCTCTGTATCTTGAAAAGGCTGGGAAACGTGCAGAATGATCAAGGATTGTAATTAAAGGAGTTTGGAATTTTTTAGTTGAGACAAAAAAAAGCTCCATAGCTAATAGCAATAAAGACGTCTGAGTCATGGGATGGAGAAGGTGGATAGGGACTATTTCTATCTATCTCATGATACAAAAAACACCCAAGTGTGGTAGTAGACTCAGGACAGACAAAAGGAAGTACTTCTTCACTCAATAACAAAATTGAGAAGTTTACTGCCAGTGGGTTTAATGATGTCCACTGCTTTGATTGTCTTTAAAGAGGGTTAGATAAATTCGTGGATTAGGAGCCCATCAATGGTTGTAAGCCTCAATCAATCTAACCTCCATGTTCAGAAGCAATAATCCTCTGAATCCCAGTGCTGAGGGTCAATGTCAAGGGGAGTCTTTGGCCTCTGTTCTTGGCTTGTAGGTCATCAGGGACACGTGGAAGCAGAATGCTGGACTAGATGGACAAGATGGTATGATCCAATATGGCTGCTCTTATGTTCTTAACACTGCACGTTATCAAAGCAGAGTATCAAATCAGTTCACATGAATTGGATTTCATCCAGAGAACTTTGGGAGCATCAGAAAACTGCAAGAAAAGTCCAGCATTGATGGACAACTACAGAGTAGAACACAGATAGGTGGTGCCTGGAGGTTCTATGGGATCATATTTGTTTTTCGAGCACATTGTTGGCTTCTGTACACCCACTATGGCAAAATATATATATATAGTTTTCTGCGCTCAAACTGATTAATGAGACATGGAAAAATTAGCAGTGTTCTCCGTCTTAATTTTCACAGAGTATCAATATAATCAATTTAATGACATGCTAGGGAAATCTTCTAAGAACTGATAACAGAAGGCTGGGGTGATAAATAATCTTCTTGATTGTTTCTTTCTCCAAAGGACAATTTACAAATCACAATTTTTTTGAATTATTAATTTTAAAATACTTCAATCCTGCTTTTCAGGACCCAAGGCAATCTATGCCCTGCAAGGTATGCCAGAAAGGAACACTAAACAAAGGAGGAAATTCCTAAGAGACCACTAATACAATAATGAAAATTGTCTCAGTATAAATAAATACAATTTATAGGTCGTACCAAGTGTAGCAATATTTTGGTCAAAACATATGTAATAATGTAATATCCTTCTACTACAATTGAGCAATGGTTTGTTCATATCACAACCAGAGCCTGTGGAGAAATCACATTACTAGTTAATTATCACAATGTCCCTTTCAGGTAAGTATCAATCATCTGTTGATTTCAATAATTGTCTCTTTGATATGTTTTTCTGTTTTTAGGCAAGATTTCCGCTGATATCCAACGATGGGTGAGTATGCTCCAGGAGGAAAAAATCCCCATATCTCCTGGGCAGTTGGCAATATGCTCCAGGAGGAAAATTTCCAAATCTCCTGGGCAGTTGGCAAGGGGTGCACCAGCTCTTTAGACAGCCCATTTTGCAGTTGCTTTTTCAAGCCAAGAATTCTACTGCTCCATTTTTCCTGGTATTTTTATGTGAGGCAATGGCGATTCTCTATGCCATTTTCTCTGGAGAGCCCATATTCCTGGGGAGTGTTTAACAAGCTCTCCTCCAGCCATTACCCAAGTTTGGTCAAGATTGCAATAGGGATCTTGGAGTTATAACCTCTCCAATCCGAGGCCCCCAGGAAACTCCCACTCGATACAATTAGAGCCACCAGTTGACGTTGGCCCAGAGTACAAAATCCAAGCTCAATTCAACTCTCTGTGTGTCTCTCCCCAAAGGCTAACAAGTAGCAAGCAACAGCTCTGTCACACTCCACTGCTCGCTGAAAGTGAAACCCAGCATGGGAGCCCACTGCTTTTTATAAGCTGAGGTCCCATTGAGCAATGCAGGAGGTTTGTGATTGGCCATCAGAGCTGCTTATCAGGGTTTGCAGGGATGAGATTGGAGTGCCCATGACTACAGAACACCCCCCACCCCCTCCCTCCCCCGGGTGTCTTCTCCCAGGTTGTAACCACTTTGCAGCTCCATGGTTGGAAGGAAGACCTGCCGATCAAGGTAAGCTGGGCTTCCATTCAGGTTTCCAAGGCAACAGAAGGAGTGCAGACAGAGTTTAGGCATTCCCCCGGCTCTGTTTCCAAGGGAATTGATTGATGGTGCCTGACTATCTGACTTCATGAACCGCGGAAGAACGCACCGAACCACACCTCTAACAAATGCTGGTTCATTGCCCATGGATGCTCACGAACTGCTGGATTGCGAACGGACGATCTGGCGGTTCGTGGGTTTTTTTGGTTCGTAATGCAGTTTGTGCCCATGTCTAGTGGAGAGTGCACTCAAGTCATATCTGACTTATGGCGAACCCTGGTGGTGCGTTCAAGGCAAGAGACAGACAGAGCTGGTTAGCCATCGCCTGCCCCTACATAGAGACCCTGATCTTCTTGGAGGTCTCCCATCCAATTACTAACCAAGGCCAGCCCTGCTTAGCTTCTGAAATCTGATGAGATCAGGCTCTCCTGGGCTATCCAGGTCAGGGCACTCTGAGGCGTTACCATCCTGCTATTCCATTTGAGGCACTGACTGAAGCTGGTATATGCTATAGTATGTATGGCAGGCAATTTGATCTCTAAAGGCACCTAGGTGGTGAGGTACGGACTAGGTAGCCAAAATAATTTCCCTCTCTGCCCTGAGCACATTTTTGGAAACCACTGACACGTTTTCATTATGCGATGTAATTGCAATATTCTTGCAAACCTCATCTCCAAAATTCAGAGACAGGATTCCAGTTTTAAAGGTAGAAATGCTCATCTAAAAACTTTGGCTGTTCAAATCTTTTAAAATACTCATTTCCAGCTCCAGTGGTTATGGCTATGTCTAGGGAAACACAAACAGTTCCCTTTGTGCTATGTAGGACACGATGCAATTGTTCTATGCCTTTTCTAAGCAGCACAAAAAGATGAGCGTTAGATAGAGAACCCCGGGCATGTTCAGATGATATTAAGTTCTAAATCCCTGAACATGGTTCCATCTGTTTTGTATACATATTCAAAATGGTAATACTAAAGTTGACAAAGAAGAAAAGATCCTCTCTCTCTCTCTCCCTAAAAATCCTCAGATAACCTTTGCTCGTGCTTTGAGATCATTCCTTTGGGAATACAGAGGGTACAAAAATAAAGAAGTGAAAAGAAAAATGGAAAGAAATAACAGAAAGTGGCAAAACAGATGCCAGAAGGCGTGCAAATGGTGACTGTTTTTCTTCTCTTGAAGTTCAACAGGGAATCCTATCTATCTGATGTGAATGGTGCCTTGCTATAAAATAGGGGTCCCCAACGTGGTGCCCATGGGTACAATTGTGTCTGCCGACACCTTTCCTGGTGCTTGCCAGGTGTTTTTAGAAAGTGAGTGGGGCCAGATGGGGCTTTTGCCAAGCATGGCTTCTGATTGGCCATTATAGATTTGATCGGCTATGCAGATTTTTAAAAACATTGCTTTGGCAGAAGCTGCTTCCACAGCCCAAGGATCCTCATTGTGTGACTGAAGATAAGCTGTGGCAGCCATTTTGTGGCAGCCATTTTGTTGCTGCACCCACCATGCTGCATCAGAATTCCAAATGTACCCGCAGGCTCAAAAAGATTGGGGACCCCTGCTATAAAAGCAGTCTACCATGATTTGAGTTAAACCAGAGAATTTTTTTCTTATTCCCATGCTTGATAGTAAGACTAGGGATGGGTAGTTTGTCCATGAAACTGAGATAAACCATTTCATCAGAAGTGTCCTTGATTATATGAAATGTGCAGCTAAGGCCATTTTTAAAGTCCACAGACAGTCTTCTTGATCCCTTTGCAGAGCATCTAAATCACACTGGACCTCATTTAGTTCCATCAAGACCTTCTTCATGGCTTTTGCAACTCAGCAGGGGTGAGTGGTGATTTGAGACAGTCATCTATTTATAGTGAGGCATTTGCGAGATGAAGGTTGAACTTCCATTTGGAAGTGTGGCATAAATCTAATTTACTGAAATGTTGCCCACCATTAAAGGCGGCAAACCAGTTTTCAGTTTGAGATGATAGGTACTTAGCACCAACTGAGGTGAATTTGAAAGCTCCACATGTGTGTCATTCTTTTGTTTCACAGGAACTGCAGTGTTACTATTGCATAGTGGAGCAACAACAAACCACCTAGCATCCTTAACTGACTGGTTTGTTTGCTTTTAAGCACTGAAATCTTCAAGACCGACAACTTGGCTTACAAAGGAAATATATCAATATTTAACTGAAAGTTTTCCTGTTTTTCTCTACCTAGTCCACCAGGCCTGGTTTTGAACACTCCATGTATGCTCAGCAGTGCACCTCTGAAGGTTACCTGCAAGCAATGTAAACCTGTTTCCCTCTTACTCTCTCTTACACACAAAGCCTGCATGTGCTAGGCTAGCCTCTTAAAGTGGCTGACACAACACTCTCTAAGAATGTGTCAGCACTAGAGATGGGCACGAACAGAAAAAAAATAGTTCATTGCCATCCATGAACAGGGACTCACAAACACTTACGAGCATGACCTGTTCAAGGACACATTCATGGTTGGCTGTTTGTGGGGGCCAGCAGGCTCTCCTCCAGCCATCATCCAAGTTTGGTCAAGATCCCTACTGCACCACTCCCAGAAACCTGACCTGAGCAGGCAGCAGGAAAGGTACCAGCAGCCCTGGAACCTGAAGAGATAGATCCCTATCCCACCACACACAAATAAAATTCAAACTCCAATGTACTCTCTCTATCAAAATGCCAACAGCAATTGTCTCTCCCTCTCCACTGTCTGCAAAGTCAGAGCTGGGAGCCCCCCTCCCCCCTGCTCTTTGCTCCCTTGTTGTAATGAATTTGGAGTTCCACACTTGAAAGGAAGACCTACCTATCAAGCTAAATTGGGCTTATGTATTGTCGAAGGCTTTCATGGCCGGAAAACGATGGTTGTTGTGGATTTTCCAGGCTGTATAGCCGTGGTCTTGGCATTGTAGTTCCTGATGTTTCGCCAGCAGCTGTGACTGGCATCTTCAGAGGTGTAGCACCAAAAGACAGAGATCTCTCAGGGCCAAGCTACAAGTGACGAATGACACTTGAACGGCAAGTGGATTGAGTGGAGCGCAAGTGAACAGGGAGAAATACACTTTCCGTTCAAGTGTCATTCGTCACTTGTAGCTTGGCCCTCAGTGTCAGAGATCTCTGTCTTTTGGTGCTACACCTCTGAAGATGCCAGTCACAGCTGCTGGCAAAACGTCAGGAACTACAATGCCAAGACCACGGCTATACAGCCCGAAAAATCCACAACAACCATAAATTGGGCTTAGATTAGAGTTTCCAGGGGAACAGCAGGAGTTCAGACAGAGTTCAGACAATCCCTGCCTAAGTTGCCAAGAAAATTTATTATAGGTGCCAGACTCTCTGGCTTGATGAACAGCAGCGAACGAGGCTTGCAATGACCACCTGTTCATTTAGAATGGGACCTCATGAACAGCTTCTTTGTGAACAGCAGATTGGGCTGTTCGTGGCATTGTATTGTTGTTCGTGCCCATCTCTAGTCAGCACTGTAAAGTGCTGTACTGGTCCTAATCAGCATCCACAAAGGTTCACAAAACATACACCACAATATTTAGGCAAATTTGATAGAAAGCTTCACCAACTTTATATGCTCAGGTTAATATTTTAAAAATCCGGAGCTATTTAACCAGGGTTTTTCCTGTGGATGTCAAAGAAACTGTCTTGCTTTTACCTGAAGCACCTTAAGCCCTATACAAAGGTATACAAAGGAATACAAAACTATACATACCTTTCTCCTTGACTACATCAAGGGAAGTCAGATGAGTTCCCTTCTAGTTCAGCTGTCTCATCATGAGCTATCCCTTTTGGTACCAAATTCGTGCCTCTAGGAGTCTTCAAAATTGCCCCTATATTTCCAATGCACTTGCAGACAAGATCTGATGATGAATACTTGGAAAGGATGGACAGCTGCATCCTACCGGGAATGTCTTCAATTGAGGTGCCATCCAAATAACTTCCCTTACATCAGTTTTAAATAACTTCACATAAGGCAAATTCTTCATCACTTTCCCTTGAAAATCTTTCCTCTAAATTGGCACCAATCTGTATTATTATTTGTATAGATTCAATATACTGCATACTGTACAAATTGTGTGTGAAACCATATAACATGTGTATAGTCGTTTTACAAAACTGATAGAGAAAAGCAGATCTGAAATCTTTGACAAAAACAGAAACAAACATGAAAAGAATTAAAATAGTGAACATCCATGTGTCTTTGTTCAAGATACACTAGTCATGTTTTATGGATAAAATAATGTAAATTCCCTAAAAGCTGTCAGAAAGATTTGGTTTGAAATTTGTGTTATTGTTCTTTCACCTGCTGCTACAGTGTAGCAAACTGAGGAAGTCGTTAAGACTTCTTGAGATCTCTAGGCAATACAGTCATAACTAGAGTCAGGCACGAACCAAAACACGAAACAAAATTCATCACGAACCGGGCCAGTTTGTGGTCCATGAATCGACGGTTCATCAGAGCCCATTTCTGGTGAACCGCCACAAGCTTTAGCCTGGTTCATTTGGTTCATTTTTCAATTTTTCACTGCAGACTGCCCGGCACCGATCAATCAGTTTCCTAGGCAATGGGGGATAAGCTTTCTGCTGCCCTGGAAGTGACCTTCTGCTGCCCCGGAAGTGACCTTCTGTTTCCCCAGAAGTGACCTTCTGCTGCCACCAGAAGTGACTTTTTCATGAACCAAACAAACCCGTTCGTGATCCGGGGCAAGTTCGTGAAAGTTCGTGGTCTGTGGTTCATGAAATGTGATGAACCATGAACCACAAGGTTCGGGGGGGGGGGTTCCGGTTCATGCCCACCTCTGGTCATAGCTCTTGAAGCCAGGATACAATGTCCTTCATACAGACATATGGTATCTCTCCAACCTCCGCTTTTCTGGTGTGCACCTCGCTAGCCAAGTACTCCAGTCAACAGTTGGTCAGATGATCTTTGCTGCCCAAGGTAATGGATACAGTCTCTGGAGTTGAGCAGCAATCCCCAAAGATCAAGGATTCCTCTTTATGTATCTTTTACAATAAACCTGCCAGGTGGTTATGTACCCTCTGTGTGATCTCCTTTTCATGATACAGAATACTCAGCTCCTTGTTGTTGAACACCAAGCAAAACCAAACTTCAAAAGCAAGGAAGAATTATAAAACAGAATGGGAGAGATCCACTCATCCCTCACTCCAAATACTGTCAGCTTCCAGCAATAACTTTTTACAGGATTATTTGAAGGAACCAGTTGGAAGACCACAAAGAATCATGGGTGGGGGTTGGACTGAATGACCAGGAATGCCTCAGACAGCAGGAAAGTTCCCTTCACAGCTTGAAGCATTGTTGAGTGTTGTGTGATTAGTGGGGACTTGACTACCCCATGGAGAAGAGGCTGTGGCTCAGTGGTATAGCATCTGTTTGGCATATAGAAGGTCCCAGGTTCAATCCCCATCACTTCCATTTGAAAGGGTCAAGTAGTAATGTGAAAGATCTCTGCCTGACACCCTGGAGATCCACTGCCCATCTGGGTAGACAATACTGGTATAAAGCAGTTTCATGTGTGAGTACAGGGATTATCAGACAGCTTTGGGACTCATTTTTCACTTATTGACAAAGTAATATTTTCCTCTATATCTGGGGAATTCTCCTCAGAAATGGCCTGCCTTCTCCTTGGATTGTTCCCCTTTGCTATGCATTAGAGTAATAACTAGTGTGCGTGCATGTGTGTGTGTATGCTGTGTGCCATCAAGTTGCCTCTGAGCTATGGTGACCCTATGAATGAAAGACCTCCAAAACATCCTATCATTAACAGATTTGCTAAGACTGGAGGATGTGGCTTCCTTTATTGAGTCAAGCCATCTCGTTTTAGGTCTTCCTCTTTTCCTACTGCCTTCTACTTTTCCTAGCGTTACTGACTTTTCCAGAGAGTCCTGTCTTCTCATAATTTGATCAAAGTACTATAGGCTCAGTTTCGTTATTTTAGCTTCTAGGGAGAAATCAGGCTTGATTTGATCTAAACCCCACTTATTTGTCTTGTCCATGGTATCCACCAGTAACTAATATCCCAGTTATTATACCAGTCTTTTCTGTCATGCTGAATGCAGTCCAACAACAATTAGGTCCTTAGCCATTCTTTGGCCTGCAGGACCATTGAACTACAGAATAGGGGAGGGGGGAATGGAACAAGGTGGTCTTTACCTGCCTAAAGGCAAATCCTGGACTTTTTAACTTCTACCTACTTTGGATGTTGGAGGTTGACTGGTAGGTGAATTTCCATATATCACAATATGGGCAAAATATGTGGTCCTTCTTTGCATCTGTGAAAAGGAGGGAAGAGCACAAATGAGTCCCACATCTGCTTTCTGAAGTCCTCGTCATGTAGAAACACAACTTGGGCTGATGTGTTTCTTTAAGCATCTATTACTAGAAGTGAAGAACAACACAGAATTTACAAACCCTCCCAAAAGCAAGCTCCAAGTATGATGCTGGAGGACCTTTCTGGACAGACTAGAAATTGAAACTAGGACCCTGTGTCCTTTTGTAGTTTTTGTCTACCTTCATTGAGAGACCTGCATGGCCCTACAGGTCAAGGAATGGATAAACTAAGAAATCAATGCTGCTCAGTTTCAAGGTCCAAGCAGGGTGTAATTAAAGATATAAGTCATCCATGCCTTTACAAAATGAACTAGTAATGATCAGTAGCCAATGAATCATTATGGTAAACTATGCTACAGTAAAGCCGCATAATTTTTTCCCTTAGATCAGAATTTTTCAAACCTTCGTAGGATGCTAGCCACTTCACACACCACCAGGGCCATCCCATGAGGTGGTGGTGAAAAAGTACACTTTTACTAGGACTCAGAAGTCCAGAGGGGCCCAGCTTAAGCTGCAATCCCTTTCCCCATGAGGAAAAAATTGAGGATAAACTGTAGATCACACCCAAAGATATGTACAGAAACTGACTTCCTTGTATCAAGGAATCTATTGTCCAGATCTTGTGAAACTAGCTGGAGCCAATCTGAAGCCATGTTGGAACAGCAGTTGCCACGTGATCAAGCCATGCGCTCTGAGAAGCACTTGACCCATGCCAGATGAAGGGGAAAACAGGCAGTGCATACTTAGTAGTAAATCAAGCAAATCATCCAGCCTTTGTTTCTCCCCTTGGCTGCATAGCCTAGTATGAGAGCCAATAACAATACAAGTGAGGTAGACAGGATTGGTAGTAGTAGCTTTCCCCAAGACAGTGGGACTTAAAAGATGGAATAACTGAGAGAAATTGGAAACAGAATGCCTCAAAATGCTGGTTGGGACAATTGGTGAGAACATTTTTTGTGTGTGCCCCCCTTCCACACGTATACCTAACTCTCTCTCCTGATGCTGTCATTTTCTCCCTCCTGCCTGTGAAAATGAAACAAGATGATGAGGTTCCAGAATAACCCTCAGAACAGAAGGCTCAGAGTAGCTACCAAACATTAGAAATAATTGTAGTCAGATTATGAACCTCCCCAGTATTCTTGAATGAGGCCCATTTCCGGCTGGACTTTCCTTCACGGCTCTTCATGACTTTCCAGTTGCAGATTTCAAAATGTTAGAAATCAATATCTGAAACTTTCCATCAAGTAGGAGCAGAGTTTCTTACCATGTATTAAACTGTGGGGGAAACTCTATTTCCCTCAGGAAATGCTGGACCTTGCCTTTCTTCCACTGTACAGTCGGCAGCTGCTGCCTTCATTATCCTCAGAAATCCACATTTGTGGGGAAGATGCAGTAACACAAACACACACAGAGCTTTTTTATCCTCTGCCCCAGAAAAATCATCATTCAGAGGGTGACACAGGGTAAACTATAAATCCCAGCAATTGAGCATTCAGGCACCTTGTACATTAAATGCTACAGCAGCTGGCGGTTTGGTACCTCTGAGGCAAACGCCCAGCTTTTCCACTGAGGGGCTGTCTGGGCCTGTAGCTAAAGCGATGAGAGGAGTGAGACTTCCCTCCTTTTTCTACTTTCCCTCTTGTTCTTCCCAGGCACTGGTGGCACCAGTGCTGCTAAGCTATAAAAACCATGACAATTACACTTCCTTTGAACCTGAGGAAAGCACAGCCGCGCAATCGGCTGTTCACTGAAAACCGAACTACCATTCAAACGTTTTTAAATGAAATTTAGCAATTAAATGCAAATCGCTCTCCTCCCTTTACCCCTCCCCCCTGTGCTCGGGTGGCTCTCAGAAAGCACGATGTATTATTTGCCCTGAAAGCTCCAGCCTGCCATGTTCCAGGGCTGAAACTGGTACTGCCTATTCAAACAATGCCAAGACTCTACTGTCACTCTTGATGGGGGATAATTATGCCCCCAAAGCACATGGTATGCAACGTGGTATGGATTCAGTCTGTACTATTTTTCTAATCTTTCTTCACTTCCCCATGTGCCTCCTGCTGCATTAGGAGAGATTGTGGCATACATATTTCAAATATTCATCCTCCTCTTTAGTAATCTGCTAGGAAATTGGAATGAGACTGCCACAAACCCACGTCAAACTCAGGCTTGGGCTGACTTTCCCCTACCCTGAGGTAAAACTTCTCCTCTTTAAGCCTATGAAGCTGTATACTGGGCTGGGAAGCCTCTGGTAGCATGGTTGATGTGTAGCTTCAACTTTCTTTCTTGTTCCACCCATAAGGAATATTAAAAATGGAATGGTTACCTAGCCAAGTCTTAGTAGGGGACAGATCAGGGGTTTGTGCTTCCCTTAAGCAGAAACTGGCACACAAGGACGAAGCTGAAGTTGGTTCCCAGTTCCCAGTTCCTTATTCGCAGTTCCTTATTCCTTATTCGTTATTCGCAAAGCGGCAAAGCCAAAGAAAAATATTGTTGGAAACTGAAAAGCTACAACTCCAAAATGAAGTTTGCAGGGGCACATATTATACACCTCCATATTAATAAGACTCAGCACTCTAAGGGGACATATACTGGGTCGTCCTACAAAACCCAGATCTTGAGTAAACAGCTTCAAAATACGATATCCCCAGAACAATTCAATAAGAAGAAAGGGGCGGCAGCTGCAGCAGAAAAAAACTTTTGATCATCCCAAATCACACAGATCTGAACTCCAGAGACTGTCCCCTACAAGAGGACATGTGCTGGTGCTGATCCAGTCTCTGGTTCTGGACCTAAGCCCTACTATGTGGCCTGTCTCCAAGCACCCTGTATTAGACATGGCTTTGAATAAGCAAGTGGTGAAAATATAAGCCCTCTGAAACCCAAAACAATCTTTGGATCACCCGAAATCACACACCCCTGAACTCCAGAGACTGTCCCCTACAAGAGGACATATGCTGGTGCTGATCCAGTCTCTGGTTCTGGACCTAAGTCCTTGAATGTAGCCTCTCTCCAACCACCCTGTATTAGACATGGCTTTGAATAAGGAAGTGGTGAAAATATGAGCCCTCTGAAACCCAAAACAATCTTTGGATCACCCCAAATCACACACTCCTGAACTCCAGAGACTGTCCCATACAAGAGGACATGTGCTGGTGCTGATCCAGTCTCTGGTTCTGGACCTAAGGCCTCGAATGTGGCCTCTCTCCAAGCACCATGTATTAGACATGGCTTTGAATAAGCAAGTGGTGAAAATATAAGCCCTCTGAAACCCAAAACAATCTTTGGATCACCCCAAATCACACATCCCTGAACTGCAGAGACTGTCCCCTACAAGAGGACATGTGCTGGTGCTGATCCAGTCTCTGGTTCTGGACCTAAGTCCTCGGATGTGGCCTCCCTCCAAGTACCCTGTATTAGACATGGCTTTGAATAAGGAAGTGGTGAAAATATAAGCCCTCTGAAACCCAAAACAATCTTTGGATCACCCCAAATCACACACCCCTGAACTCCAGAGACTGTCCCCTACAAGAGGACATGTGCTGGTGCTGATCCAGTCTCTGGTTCTGGACCTAAGTCCTCGAATGTGGCCTCCCTCCAAGCACCCTGTATTAGACATGGCTTTGAATAAGGAAGTGGTGAAAATATAAGCCCTCTGAAACCCAAAACAATCTTTGGATCACCCCAAATCACACACCCCTGAATTCCAGAGACTGTCCCTTACAAGAGAACATGTGCTGGTGCTGATCCAGTCTCTGGTTCTGGACCTAAGGCCACGAATGTGGCCTCTCTCCAAGCACCCTGTATTAGACATGGCTTTGAATAAGGAAGCGGTGAAAATATAAGCCCTCTGAAACCCAAAAAAAATCTTTGGATCACTCCAAATCACGCACCCCTGAACTGCAGAGACTGTCCCCTACAAGAGGACATGTGCTGGTGCTGATCCAGTCTCTGGTTCTGGACCTAAGCCCTACTATGTGGCCTCCCTCCAAGCACCCTGTATTAGACATGGCTTTGAATACGGAAGTGGTGAAAATATAAGCCTTCTGAAACCCAAAACAATCATTGGATCACCCCGAATCACACACCCCTGAACTCGAGACTCTCCCCTACAAGAGGACATGTGCTGGTGCTGATCCAGTCTCTGGTTCTGGACCTAAGGCCGCGAATGTGGCCTCTCTCCAAGCACCCAGTATTAGACATGGCTTTGAATAAGGAAGCGGTGAAAATATAAGCCCTCTGAAACCCAAAAAAATCTTTGGATCACCCCAAATCACACACCCCTGAACTCCAGAGACTGTCCCCTACAAGAGGACATGTGCTGGTGCTGATCCAGTCTCTGGTTCTGGACCTAAGTCCTCGAATGTGGCCCCCCTCCAAGCACCCTGTATTAGATATGGCTTTGAATAAGGAAGTGGTGGTAATATAAGCTCTCTGAAACCCAAAAAAATCTTTGGATCACCCCAAATCACACACCCCTGAACTCCAGAGACTGTCCCTTACAAGAGAACATGTGCTGGTGCTGATCCAGTCTCTGGTTCTGGACCTAAGCCCTACTATGTGGCCTCCCTCGAAGCACCCTGTATTAGACATGGCTTTGAATAAGGAAGTGGTGAAAATATAAGCCCTCTGAAACCCAAAACAATCTTTGGATCACCCCAAATCACACACCCCTGAACTCCAGAGACTGTCCCCTACAAGAGGACATGTGCTGGTGCTGATCCAGTCTCTGGTTCTGGACCTAAGGCCGCGAATGTGGCCTCTCTCCAAGCACCCAGTATTAGACATGGCTTTGAATAAGGAAGTGGTGAAAATATAAGCCCTCTGAAACCCAAAACAATCTTTGGATCACCCCAAATCACACACCCCTGAACTCCAGAGACTGTCCCCTACAAGAGGACATGTGCTGGTACTGATCCAGTCTCTGGTTCTGGACCTAAGTCCTCGAATGTGGCCCCCCTCCAAGCACCCTGTATTAGATATGGCTTTGAATAAGGAAGTGGTGGTAATATAAGCTCTCTGAAACCCAAAAAAATCTTTGGATCACCCCAAATCACACACCCCTGAACTCCAGAGATTGTCCCCTACAAGAGGATTTTGCTGGTGCTGATCCAGTCTTTGGTTCTGGACCTAAGTCCTTGAATGTGGCCTCCCTCCAAGCACCCTGTATTAGACATGGCTTTGAATAAGGAAGTGGTGAAAATATAAGCCCCCCGTAACCCCAAGTTGGCAACTACTGTAAGGGGGTGCTTCAGACACCCCAGTTGCCAATACCCAATACCACCATTGTCTCCAATTTAGGTAAAATAGGACATATGAAGTTCAGCTGAAATGGAGGGAGATCTCCAGGTACGGCAATCATAATATGGAGGGTCCTCAATGGGGTATAATTCCACAGGAGCCACACTCCAAAGCCACCATTCTGTTTGAGATAATTTAAACTTGTCATTTGAAAGTCATTTGCAACTCTCAGAGTTCTCTAGGTTGGTTGACATCAATTGTCAGGTAGTACCTATGTGGGGTATAATTCCACATAGGCCAGCCTAAGAAGCCTCCATGTCTTGGAGAATGTTAAAATCTGTCATTTGGAGATCAGTTGTAATTTGTGGGGATCTCCAGGAAGGTTGGCAACCACAGTGTCATCAAGACAGGTGGCCTTAGCATGGACCTGCCTGCTGCCAGACCTGCCACTGAACCCCAGGAGCAGCGAAGGCTGAGGGTAAGGGCAGAGGCATGGACCAAGCACAGGAGCGCATGCCTGGCAGCCCACGGCCTTCGCCCTGCTGAGGAAATGTCAGGAGAGCCAGTACAGGATCTGATCTACTCCTCCTGAGTAGCAGAGATGAGCCAGCTTGGAGAAAGAAGCTTAATGAACCCAGCCTCACCTGTAGGAGAAACTCCCTTTATAAGGCCGCAGCTAGCATGGGATTAGCTAGTCACAATTGGGGTATTCTGGAGTTGGCTGTTGGTGAGCTCTTAGGTTCTGGCTGCCTGAGCCTTGGTCTCAGTCTTTGATTTTGGAATCTGTTACTTGACCATGGAGTTTGACCTGAGAATCTTTGTTGTTGTCCCTGTTGTTGTCAGAACTTGCCTCCAACCTAGTGAGCAGGATACTTTTAATCCTTCTGTTTCTATTTGTTGCTCTCCATTATACTCTTAGATTATGTTGCTGCTGTTTCTGTGGGTTTGTCATGAAAATATGGTTTAGAACACATTATACTAAGTGATACATGTGTATTCTAATGAACTTTGTTTTAGAATGTCATTAGGCTGTCTTGGCTTGGGGCATAAATTTAGCCAAATGTGTAAGTTTGGTTTTCTGTAGTGCCTTTAATAAATATGAATCTGCATTTCGGATCTCTTAGTGTATCTTTACGTTGGAAGGGTAAATATTTTTATTTTGCCCTTCCAACATAAATCTTAAATTTCAGGCATGGGAGAGACGGAGCTCTTTCAATGTGCTATCATTCTCTTCAGCACCGACACCACACCCTCCGCTTTTCTCCATTTCTCAGCTTCTTCTGGTGGTAGCTAGGATAATTCACCCCATGAAGTAGGTTCAGGTATTTCTGCTGTTCTTAGTGCAGAGGTAGTCAAGTAAAGTTTATTATTACAGTCTGTGACCAGTACATATAAAACCATTTGCAAATCAGTTTAAAAACAGTCGAGACTGGATACAGGGGAAGAACGATGAATAAATATAAGAGTAAAAAAATAAGATCATCATAAATTAGTTGTTTAAAAGGTTAAAATACATTCAGTCTGCCTTATGAGATTTACTTTGCTTGTAGACCTGGCCACAGAATCTTGCTACTTGATGTGTTGTCTGGTGATTCCGATCAGACAAAAGATAATCAAGTTTGATTTTATTTGAACTTCCAGGGCATCTTTCTACTAATGGACTGATGGTTTCCGCTCTAGTTTTACTATGACTTGGGCAGTTAAAGAAGATGTGCTCCATTGAGTCAATTTCTCTTAGGGGATAGGAGCAAAGCCTAAGAGAGTAATGGACAGCTTTAAACTTTCCTTCCAGAACGGCAAAGGGTAGAGTTGAACTTCTAGCCCTTCTGAAGTTACTGGATTCAAGAAAGTAAAAGTAGGCTGCAGGAGCGGCAATATATTTAGTAGTATCTGAAGAAATAAAACCTGGTGCTCTAAGTAAATCTGTTTGTCTTTCAATGTCTGTTGCTCTCTGCTTAATGAGTGATTTTTCTCGGTCTAACCCCATGACTAGCAAACTTTGAGGGGAAAGACCCAATTTTCCCAGGGATTTCAGAGTCGCCTTTTGCCAATTAGATTGAAATTTGTCTTGGAATAACAGAGGGAGCAGACCTTGCGGGTTTAGACATCCTGACAGCCATTTGAAAATTGAAAGGATGGTGATTCTGGCCTCTACCCTTAACATTCCTGTTTCCAGTCTAACCCATGAGTTAGGCATGCATTTGTAATAGGGCTCTAAGGAATTTGGACAGCACTCTTTCAAGTTGAGAGAAAGAGGAGGATGGCAACCCTAAGAATGATCCGTATACTAATTGGGCCAATGGTTTGGCTTTAAACAATCTGAGTGCAGCCGGTACATACTGCCCCCCTTGTGATCGATAGAATTTCAGTATACTGTGTGCTGTTTTTTCTCCCACATCAGCAATGAAGCTGCTATGTGTTATTTTGGTACCTGAGGCTTGCAAAACTACACCCAAATATTTGAAGCTGGTAACTTGTTCTAACTGATGCCTCTGAAGCTCCCATCGTCTGATCTTTGGATTTTTATCGAAAGCCAGGATCTTAGTTTTTTGGTAATTAGTTAGAAGGTGTTCAGTATCAGAGAATTGGGAGAAATTTTAGGGCTCGTTTCAGCCCTATGGGGGTCCTAGAAAGTAATACAGCATCATCTGCATAGAGCAGTACGTGAATGTGCCTATTTGATAATTTGGGAGGGTGCAATCCAGGGTCATTCAAAAGGTTTACCAAATTGTTGATGTAGAAGATAAGCAGAAAGGGGGCTAGAAGGCACACCTGCCTGTAAGTTTGAATGGGGTCAGTCAAATGCCCAATTCGGCTGCACCTTACTCAGGGCAGTTTGCTTGTGCATAGCCCCAAAAAGGAACAGCAGTCGCCGATCAATAGAGGAGGCCTGCAGTTTCCTCCAAAGTCTATTTCTAGAGACTGTGTCAAAAGCTGCTTTTAAATCAACAAATGCCCGGTAAAGTGATGCTTGGTCTCCTGTAGCATATTTCTCTACAAGGTGTTGCATTACTAGGCAGTGATCTATTGTTGACCTGCCAGCTCTAAACCCAGCTTGCTCATCAGCAATTATATCCTCCTGTTCTAGCCAGTCTGAAAATTTCTCCAGCAGATGTTTTGTAGACAATTTGCTTACAATGCTTAGTAAGCTGATGGGCCTATAATTGGATGGATCCTCCTTCTTTCCCTTCTTATGGAAGGGGACTACTATAGCCATTCCCCAATCATTGGGGATGTAGCCGGTTTCATCAATATAAGTAAATAGGGAGGCTAGGAAAGTTGCCCACCAGTCCTTGTTTGTTTTTAGTAATTCTGGAGATATTCCATCAAGCCCAGGGGCTTTTGCATTCTTTAACTGGCTAATATAAGCTTTTACCTCTTCGGCATGAACTGGGGGGCATTTGGCCAGATTTTCTATTGTTAGGGCAGGAGGGGGTTGAATAGGATCATCATACATTTTTTTGGAAAAAAGAAGTCCATTTATCTGGGGGGATACAGGAAGCCAAGGAGGAGGCGGCTGTGGAGGCGCGGTTTGACACTAGTTTCCAGAACACCACTGAGTTTTTGCTCGTAGCTGCTTCAATTATATTGGCCCACAGTTTTCTGGTATGTTCTTTCTTACAGCGGGCAACCAGTGATTTATATTTATTTTTTAAAAATGAAAGAGAACGATATGCATCCTGTCTGGTCTTTTCATCAGCTCTCAGTGCTAGCTTATAGGCATAAATTGAAGCATTTTTAGCACAAATACAGCTTTGATCAAACCAAGGTTTAGATGACAAATTGGTCTTGACCAGTTTTCCCTCTCGAGCACCTACCGAAAGTGGCCTTAAGGATTGGACGAGGTCATCATAACTCTTTAAAGGATTTTCAGATTTTGAGGAAACCTTAAAAGCTTGACTATATAGTTGTAGGTTCTAGTGCAGAGGTATTTTTCCCTGCACTTGTTCCTCTGCAGCAAGTATGCTCTGCGCATTGCTACAGTAGAATTTCCCTACTTTCCTCCCTTTTATTGCAGCCATGAAGCTGACTTTCTGCCCATTTCTTTCCAGACACAGCAGAATAGCTGTGAAGATTTAGTGTTTTTCACTCTGCCTCTTCTCTTGGTGTTGCTGGGATACAGTTTGCTCTATGAAGTGGGGTTTTTTCTTAGCTCTGGAGGCAGTTTCCCACCTTTTCCCTTTTGTTTTCCTTCTCACTTCTTGCTTGGCTTCCTCAAGTTGCTGAAAAGTTTCTTTTTGTAGCATTGGAAGCTATTTCCCCACCTTTTTCCTGGCTGGCACAACAGAGTGTCTTCTACTCCCACCCCCTTCTCATGTTTGCTGTGAGACAATGAGAGAGAGAATTGTGTTGTACTTGAAAAGGAGATACTTTTGTCTGCAGATACTTAATTTGTTTGCTTTCCTCTTTTTAGCTAGCTCACTGGAGAGCTAAAAAGGAGTAGTTTCAGTAAGGATTGTTCCTCTCAAGTTGACTGAGACTTCTGAGATAACTTTGAGTCTCCTAGACTATTTTGAGATGCAGCAATGACTGGCAGTATTATCTGAAAGCAGGATGATATAACTCATAAGGTTTGCCTTTTTTGAGAGTTAATGATCTCATATTGCCTATCCAAAGCCATACCATACTGCTGTTATTCAAAGAACAATATACACGAATCGCTAGCATCTTTTTCACCTTAATAATTACTTCAACTGGTCCACTTGGTTGGGGGAAAAGGTTAAAAAATAGCTTTTCTTCAGAGGTGCAATGGATCTTGAATCAATAGAGAGTCAGCACACGAGTTTAGCTTTTAAAATCATTTACTTCTAAAGGAAAAAGGTTAACAGGATTGCCTACAAAATAACAAATGCCTGGAGCTACATTCTCACTACTGGTTACAAGCAAAGAGCTGGGATAACTGAATGGAGAATCTTCTTATTCCTCTGTCTTCTTGACCCTGAAAGAAAATCACCTGACCTGTTGACCAATAACAGTTTACAAACACTCTCAAGTTTTCCGGGCTTGCAGATTATTGGCTTTGAGCCAGGTTCCCCTTCCAGGTCAATCTAAACGATAGCATGGTAGGTAAACACATTAACCCCATAATGACTGAATCTCAGACCTTGTAACACACATATATTCCAACACATTTATGGTACAGGTTTCTCATATTTGTTTTACATATTGGGAAATGTCTTGTTGGGGTAGTGGTGCTCATTCGAGAGTCTTTCTCCATCAGGCTGCTCCCCTTGCCAAAGATTGCTGGCATTGATTGTGTGGGCCTGATGTGGGATGCCGAGGAGAGTATAGCCATCTGTCTGGCATACCGATCGCCCAGCGCACCAGCAGATGCTGTGCCAGGCCTGTTAGAGGCGGTGGCTGGCTGGGCCTTGGAGTACCCCAGGCTTCTGGTCTTAGGGGACATCAGTGTCTATGCTGATGATGCTACCTTCTCACAGGCCATGGACATGATAGCCTCCATGGCAGCATTAGGACTCTCCCAGTTTGTATCAATGCCCACACATTGAGCAGGACACACACTGGATTTGATCTTTGGGTTCGGGATACAGGTGGATCTGGATGAAGCTATAGCAGTGCCATGGTCAGACCATCTCATCCTGAGGGCTTGTCTGGGCACCATGACCCCCTCCTGCTTGGGCAACGAGCTGATTTATGCTCGCCTGTGGAGTCAAATGGATCCAATTGAATTGCAGAACGCTCTGCAGGATCTGATGCCCCCTGGTGGCTCATTGGATGAGCTGATAGAGGACTGGAATGCCCGTTTCTCTGAAGCTATTGATGAGATCGCTCCCCGTTGCTCTCTCCGCCCCCAAACTAGAGTAGCTCCTTGGTATACTGATGAGGTACAACAAATCAAATGGGAGCTGAGACGGCTAGAGTGAGTGCGGCGGCGACTTCATGATGAAATGACAAGAACATTTTATAGGACGTTTATGAAGGCCTATGAGATGGCACTGAAAGCTGCAAAGAGCTTCCACTGCGTCCACTAGTTCTCGCCCGGCACAACTCTTCAGAGTGATTTGGTCTTTAACGTCCCTCACGCATGGGACAAATAAAAATGTAAATTCGGTAATAAGCTGTGAGGCTTTTGGAGACTATTTTGCGGATAAGATCTTGTCACTCCGCCGGGATCTGTCCACCACAGTTGATGCAGTATATGTACTGGAGGCCCCTTGGTTGTCCTCAGGGTTGATATTAGATCAATTCAGGCCACTCTCCCAGGAGGAGGTGGGCAGGGTCCTGCATGCTGTGAAACCTACCATGTGCCCACTGGACCCATGCCCATCATGGCTGGTGAAAAGTGGTGGTGATGGGATTTGGGCACCATTAGCTGACATCATTAATCTTTCTCTGAGTTCTGGGTTTTTTCCAGACTCACTGAAAGAGGCAGTGGTGCAGTCCTTATTAAAGAACCCATCACTGGATCCTGCTGATCCAGCCAATTATCACCCAGTTTCGAATATTCCATTCCTGGGTAAGGTAATTGAGAGGGCAGTAGCGGAACAGCTGCAGGTATACCTGGGTGATGCCTCTATCCTGGATCCATTCCAGTCCAGCTTCAGGCCTGGCCATGGTACAGAGACGGCTCTGGTTGCCCTCACAGATGATCTGCAGCGACACCTGGACCGGAGTGGGTCGGCACTGCTGATACTTTTAGATCTTACAGCAGCATTTGACATGGTCAATCATAATCTTCTGACCCACTGCCTTGCCGATGTGGGGATTCGTGGAACAGCCCTGCAATGGCTGAACTCCTTCCTTCACAATCTAGGACAGAGGGTGGCACTCGGGAAACAGATGTCTGCTTACCATTCTTTGGTATGTGGCATCCCTCAGGGGGCGATTCTTTCCCCGATGCTATTTAATATCTATATGTGCCCTCTTGCCCGGTTAGCCCGCAGCTTTGGGCTAGGTTGTCACCGGTATGCGGATGACACTCAGCTCTATCTGCTGATGGATGGTGTTATGACTTTTACTTTCTTTAGGGTAGATTTTTCTTTTAATCTATCCCTTAACCCTCTGGGTAGTCTGCTGCCACCAGGAATATTTTATTCCAAGATACTTTATTTAATTTTTCCCTTTGGTAACGTTCCTAAGCGTCAGGCTCCTTCGTGGTTCTATGAGGCCCTGAAGATAGGAATGGGATATAGCAATAACAGCTACACTGGGATATAACAAAACAAAAATAAACTTTTATTTAGTCAAGAAGCGTATCGGTTTCATAAACGTAGTTCTCGGTTCTTAAAGTTACTTCATTTACTCTCATTCACACAGCTGGCCTCTCTTTCCCTGACTGAGTGTCCTTTCACAAACATGCTCAGTTCAGGTTCCACACAGGTTATATTTCTCTCATAAACACTTCAACATATTCAGGCAGCACACAGCTAGCCTGTTTTCTTCTGACTAAAAATTTTCTCTCTACTCTCAGTCTCAAACTGCATTCACTCCGCCCACCCTCTCAGTCCTCAACCAATCATATCACTCACTCATCCATCTCCTTCACCCCCCACTCTTCACCTATCTCATCAAGCATTTAAAGATACATTTACTTGGAATCATTACAGATGGCCAGTCTGATCTTGCTTTGGATTCCTTGGTCAAGGGTCTTGAGGCTGTGACGGTATGGTTACATCAGAGTCACCTGAAATTGAATCCCCTGAAGACAGAGGTTCTGTGTCTGGATCATGGGGCAATCGAGCTGGGAACCGGCTCCCAGCCCTCGATGGGGTAGAATTGAAACCTTCACTGATGGTGAGGAGTCTGGGTGTGACCTTGGATGCCACACTTTCAATGGAGGCCCAGGTCATGACTGTTGCCAGGTCTGCCTTTTTTCATCTTTGACAGGGCAGGCAACTGGCGCCCTATGTTTCACCCCAGGACCTGGCCACAGTAATTCATGCAATGGTCACCTCCAGGCTAGACTACTGCAACTCACTCTATCCTGGACCGCCCTTGGGCCTGACCCGGAAGTTACAGCTGATCCAGAATGCAGCGGCACGCGTTCTTACCAGAACGCCCATCCAAGCGCACATTCATCATGTGCTGTACCAGCTGCACTGGCTTCCAGTGGAGTTCCAGATCCAGTTCAAGGTGTTAACCTTGGTATTTAAAGCCCTTCATGGACTGGGACCTCCATACCTGCGGGACCGCCTCCTCCATTACGTCCCCTGCAGGGTGTTGTGCTCTGCAGACAAGCAACTCCTGGTGGTCCCTGGCCCAAAGGACATCCATCTGGCCTCAACCAGGGTGAGGGCTTTTTCTGCCCTGGCTCTGGCCTGGTGGAATGCTCTCCCGCTGGAGATCTGGGCCCTGTGGGACCTGTTACAGTTTTGCAGGGCTTGTAAAACGGAGATGTTCTGCTGGGCCTTTGGCTGAGTGCCAGCGAGTGTCCTTCTTCTTCCATCTAAGACCACCATTTCTTCCGGAGCTGCCCTCAGCCATCTGCCATGCTTGTATAAGGACTCCCAATATTTGTTTAAATAGCCTGCTCCTGGGCTATTTTAATCATTTTAAAAAAATATTATTGATTTTATGTTTCTGTGATTTTAATGTTTTTTTTTAATGTTAGCCACCCTTAGGCCATCTGTGGGGAGGGGAGGGTATAAAATAAACAAATAAATAAATAAATAAAAATGTTACCGTGAGCTTTTGAGCTGCTTGATGTCTGTGGACAGGACCATTTAGGGGGTGCTCAATAGGTTTTCTTGGTTGCATTTTTTTCAAGAAAGTAATTTGTATAAAACTATGCCCCTCTTGAGGTTTGTGCCCAAGGCGGCTGCCTAGTTGGTCTAATGGTAGCACCGGCAATGGTACCGGTCTAATGGTAGTTATGGCAAAAAGAAATGGGGAAAGGGGACAGCGATGGTTGTTGTGAGTTTTCTGGGCTGTATTGCCGTGGTCTTGGCATTGTAGTTCCTGACGTTTCACCAGCAGCTGTGGCTGGCATCTTCAGAGGTGTAGCACCAAAAGATAGAGATCTCTCAGTGTCACCACAGATCTCTATCCTTTGGTGCTACACCTCTGAAGATGCCAGCCACAGCTGCTGGCGAAACGTCAGGAACTACAATGCCAAGACCACGGCAATACAGCCTGGAAAACCCACAACCATCATTCTCCGGCCGTGAAAGCCTTCGACAATACAAAGGGGACAGCCTTTAAAGTGTTTAAAGTTAAAGTGTTACATGTATTGTCAATAAGATTCCTTATTGGCATAAAGCCAGTCTGGTCAAGGTGAATGTAGTTGGTTATTTAAATTTAGACAATGTTTTGGCAAATATGCTTGTAAAGATCTTTTGGTCTTGATTCAGTAAGGGTATTGGTTGAGAAGATTTAGTATTTGTAATATTGTTGTCCTTTTTTGGAGTAACTACTAATTCAGCCTCTGACCAAGATAGAGGGATGCTACCTCCTATCATAACAGAGTTGCATGTGGCAGTTAGTGGAGTTGAAAGTAGGTGAATGTATTTTTTTGTAAAAATTTGGCAGGGAATCCATCCCTGTCTGAAGTTTTGTTATTTTTTTGAAGGATTTGATAGTGACTGTAACATCTTCTGTTGTGACTGGCTGGTCCAGATATTGTTTATGTTCTTGTGAGTTTTTTTCCAAATTTCCTGTGATGATAAAAAAATTAAAATATAATTAGTGTCAGGATTGTCTGATGTACAAATGGTTTGGTAGTATTCAGCAAATACATCGGCTAATTTTACAGAATTAGTTTGAGTTTTTCCTGGGTGCCTTTAATAGCTTGTATAGAATGTGAGGAGGTTTTTCCCTCTAATTTTATGCAAGTAAGTTTATAGATTGGGTGGCCTTTTTTGTGTTCATATTCTAGTTTTCTTATTCTAGATATCATTTCATTTCTAATGTTTTCTTTTTGCTCTTCATGACAGGAGGCAATGGAGATTAATTTCCCTCTAAGTACCACTTCCATAGCATCCTACACATGGATTTGAGGAATGCCACATAGTTTGTTTCTATTGTTTAATTTCTAAAGAGACTTCAGACGAAATTTATTTGTTAAATAAAAGTGATTTATTTAGTTTTCAATTTGTTTGATGTCATTTATTCTCAGTGTACATTCTGTCCAAGCATAGTCTGTCCACAACTTGTCACCAATCCTTGATGTAAGAGTTTGACTAATTAATTTAGGAGATAAGAATATGTCGTTTAAATATGTAATTTAGAAGATAAGAATATGTAATTAATCCTTGTGTATATATTGTGGATAGAAGAGAAGTATGTATAGTCTGTTACCAGTGGGTTTTGAAGATGTCACTAGATCAATAGATAAAGCCTAAGAGCCATTAATTGATCTTAGCAGCTTAGTAACTGTATTGTTAATTTTAATTGCTTTGACACAATAGGAAGTAAAATTTAAAAGTTCATTCAGAGAGGAGTGATACAAATGTTTACTGCTGCTGACACATTGATTTACCCATGCTGAACGAAAGCAGAATTGAAAGCCAAGAGAATTGTGCACTCTGCATGAAGACAGCTCGCCAGGTTGTTTTGATCTACAAGCAGCTCTCCACACTGAAAGCAGTGAAAGCAGCTTTCTCAGTAATCCTGCTTTGCGGTATTATCCAATAAATTTTTAAAAGTTTGTATATGTACACTCACACATTATGCAATGCATTTATATTTTGTATCACTTTCATATTTATCAAAATACTTAATTTCACAGGTCAAGGGATGGCGTCATGGAAATATAAATAATAATAATAACTGTGCTTATATACTGCTCTTCTACACATATTAGTGCCTCACCCAGAGCAGTGAACAAGTTAGTGTTATTCTTATCCCCACAATGGAGCTGGGGCTGAGAGGGGTGGCTGACCCAAGGCCACCTACTGAGCTCATGTCAGTAGTGGGATTCAAACCAGTAGACTGCTGATTATGGTTTAGAACACATACTTAGTGAAACATATGCATTCTAAATAACGCTGTATGAACTTCACTGTAGTTCTTTTTCTAGTACGGTGTATAACTGGTGCTTCTTTATCTTTGACAGCCAATTAAAAATAGTGAACAGTATCAGATAAATGTTCTGTAATTGTTAGCAGAGACCAAGGATGACCTGGTCATGTAACTTTTCCCGTCATTTTTACTATCCATATCTCTTACCTTGCAGCTGGGCATAGTGGTACTTTTGGCTAGGTAGAAAGTCACATGATTGGAAATAGTAAAAAAGAATTAAATTATGATTGGTTTGATATTTATCTATGTTATCATATGAAAAGATCTTAGATTTCCACATAAGATAATATATAAAAATGGTAATCCAAATAGCAGATCAAGGTTTTGGCCAAAAGAAATCTCACGAAGATCTAGGCAGGAAACTTATCCTTGTAATATGTGCTACGGTAACTTGAATGCATTTCATCGTTAATCTGATTGAGTTAGATTTCATTAAAAAATGTTAGGAAACTTAATTCTTGTGTTCATCTGTTCTATTTTTCTATGTTTTATTTAAATAATCATTTATATTTTGATACCTCACTTAATGAAAAAGACTAGCGTTTGTTAATGAAAGAAGCCATTAAACTCTTAGGAGAAGTCTGTCTCCTGGTTGGGAGACTGCAACAAAAACATCCATCCTGTTTATTTTGTACTGACAAATAGTTTCTCTAAAACAGAGAAACGTGTTTTCAGTTCTCACTTGAAGGTTTCAAGCTGCTCAAGATTTAAGATAAAACTACCGAGTATTTAATACTTTTTATTTAATGATTAAAAGTTATGTTTAATATTTATGCCTAATATGATTATAGAAGCAAGACTGTTTGAATTATATATATATAATTATTTGAGTTGGATTGTTAGTAAAATTACAATTTTATGGAATTTTTACCTTTTTATAACATTACAACAGTGTACCACAAAAGTTTTAAGTTTTGCATGAAGAGGTTGCCAAAAAAACACATCCCCGTCCCCATCCCCATCCCGTGGCGGGTGGTGGGCGGCGGGCGGCGGGCGGCGGGCGGCGGGCGGCGGGCGGCGGGCGGCGGGCGGCGGGCGGCGGGCGGCGAAGACCCAGAAGAAGACCCAGACCATGACCCAGACCATGACCCAGACCAAGACAAAGACACAGACGCAGACGCAGATGCAGATGCAGACGCAGATGCAGACGCAGACGCAGACGCAGACGCAGACCAAGACCAAGACGCAGAGGAAGACACAGACATAGACGCAGGCCCAGGCCCAGGCCCAGGCCCAGGCCCAGGCCCAGGCGCAGGCGCAGGCGCAGGCGCAGGCGCAGGCGCAGGCGCAGGCGCAGGCGCAGGCCAAGGCCAAGGCCAAGGCCAAGGCCAAGGCAAAGGCGCAGACACAGACGCAGACGCAGACGCAGACGCAGACGCAGACGCAGACGCAGACGCAGACGCAGACGCAGACACAGACACAGACCGACAACAACACCAACACCAACACCAACACCAACACCAACACCAACACCAACACCAACACCAACACCAACACCAACACGCAGAGGCAGAGGCAGAGGCAGAGGCAGAGGCAGAGGCAGAGGCAGAGGCAGAGGCAGAGGCAGAGGCAGAGGCAGAGGCAGAGGCAGAGGCAGAGGCAGACAAAGGCGCAGGCGCAGACACAGACGCAGATGCAGACACAGACGCAGACACAGACACAGACGCAGACGCAGACGCAGACGCAGACGCAGACGCAGACGCAGACGCAGACCAAAACCAAGACCAAGACCAAGATGCAGACGCAGACGCAGACGCAGACGCAGTCGCAGACGCAGACGCAGACTGAGAAGCGTCTGCGTCTGCGTCTGCGTCTGCGTCTGCGTCTGCATCTTGGTCTTGGTCTTGGTCTTGGTCTTGGTCTGCGTCTGCGCCTGCGCCTGCGCCTGCGCCTGCGCCTGCGCCTGCGCCTGCGTCTGTGTCTGCGTCTTGGTCTGCATCTGCGCCTGCGCCTGCGTCTGTGTCTGCGTCTTGGTCTGCATCTGCGTCTGCGTCTGCGTCTGCGTCTGCGTCTGCGTCTTGTTCTGCGTCTGCGTCTGCGTCTGCGTCTTGGTCTGCGTCTGCGTCTGCGTCTGCGTCTGCGTCTGCGTCTTCGTCTTCGTCTTCGTCTTCGTCTTCGTCTTGGACTTGGTCTTGGTTTGCGTCTGCGTCTGCGTCTGCGTCTGTGTCTGCATCTGCGTCTGCGCCTGCGCCTGCGCCTGCGCCAGCACCTGCGCCTGCGTCATCGTCTGCGTCTGCGTCGGCGCCTGTGCCTGCGCTTTCGTCTGCGTCTGTGCCTGCGTCTGCGTCTTCGTCTGCGCCTTCGTCTGCGTCTGCGTCTGCGTCTGCGTCTTGGTCTTGGTCTGCATCTGCGTCTGTGTCTGCGTCTGCATCTGCGTCTGCGTCTGGGTCTGTGTCTGTGTCTGTGTCTGCGTCTGCGTCTGCATCTTGGTCTTGTTCTGCGTCTGCGTCTGCGTCTGCGTCTGCGTCTGCGTCTGCGTCTGCGTCTGCGTCTGCGTCTGCGTCTGCGTCTGGGTCTTGGTCTGCGTCTTGGTCTTGGTCTTGGTCTGCGTCTGCGTCTGCGTCTGCGTCTGCGTCTGCGTCTGCGTCTGCGTCTGCGTCTGCGTCTTGGTTTGCGCCTGCGCCTGCGCCTGCGCCTGCGCCTGCGCCTGCGCCTGCGCCTGCGCCTGCGCCTGCGCCTGCGCCTGCGCCTGCGCCTGCGCCTGCGCCTGCGCCTGCGCCTGCGTCATCGTCTGCGTCTGCGTCTGCGTCTGCGTCTGCGTCTGCGTCTTGGTCTTGGTCTTGGTCTGCGTCAGCGTCTGCGTCTGCGTCTGCGTCTGCGTCTGCGTCTGCGTCTGCGTCTGCGTCTGCGTCTGCATCTTGGTCTTGTTCAGCATCTGCGTCTGCATCTGCGTCTGCGTCTGCGTCTGCGTCTGCGTCTGCGTCTGCGTCTGCGTCTGTGTCTTGGTCTGCGTCTTCGTCTTCGTCTTGGTCTGCGTCTGCGTCTGCGTCTGTGTCTGCGTCTGCGTCTGCGTCTGCGTCTGCGTCTGCATCTGCGTCTTCATCTTCATCTTCGTCTGCGTCTGTGTCTTCGTCTGCGCCTGCGCCTGCGGCTGAGCCTGCGCCTGCGCCTGCGCTTGCGTCTGCATCATCGTCTGCGTCTGCGTCTGTGTCTGCGTCTGCGTCTGCATCTGCGTCTTCGTCTGCGCCTGCACCTTCGTCTGCGTCTGCGTCACCGTCTGTGTCTGCATCTTCGTCTGCTTCTGCTTCTGCGTCTGCGTCTGCGTCTGCGTCTTCATCTGCGCCTGCACCTTCGTCTGCGCCTGCGCCTGCGTCTGCTTCTGCGCCTGCGTCTGCGCCTGCGCCTGCGCCTGCGTCTTCGTCTGCGTCTGCATCTTCGTCTGCGTCTGTGTCTGCGGCTGCGTCTGCATCTGCATCTGCATCTTGGTCTTGGTCTTGGTCTGCGCCTGCGCCTGCGCCTGCGCCTGCGCCTGCGCCTGCGCCTGCGCCTGCGCCTGCGCCGGCGCCTGCGCCTGCGCCTGTACCTGCGCCTGCACTTGCATCTGCGTCTGCGTCTCCGTCTGCATCTGCGTCTGCGTCTGCGCCTGCACCTTTGTCTGTGTCTGCGTCTGCGTCTGCGTCTGTGTCTGCGTCTGCGTCTCCGTCTGCGTCTGCGTCTGCGTCTGCGTCTGCGTCTGCTTCTTCGTCTGCGCCTGCGCCTGCATCATCGTCTCCATCTGCGTCTGCGTCTGCGTCTGCGCCTGCATCATCGTCTGCGTCTGCGTCTGCACCTTCGTCTGCGCCTACGCCTGCGCCTGCACCTGCGCCTGCGCCTGCGCGTGTGTCTGCGTCTGCGTCTGCGTCTGCGTCTGCGTCTGCGTCATGGTCTGCGTCTGCGTCTGCGTCAGCGCCTGCACCTTCGTCTGCGCCTGCGCCTGCGTCTGCGTCTTTTTCTGAGTCTGCATTTGCGTCTGCATCTTTGTCTTCGTCTGCGTCTGCGTCTGCGTCTGCGTCTGCGTCTGCGTCTGCGTCTGCGTCTGCGTCTGCGTCTGTGTCTTGGTCTGCGTCTGAGTCTGCATCTGCGTCTGCGTCTGCATCTTCGTTTGCGTCTCCGTTTGCCTCTTGGTTGTGGTCTGCGTCTGCGTCTGCGTCTGGGTCTGCGTCTTCGTCTGCGTCTGGGTCTTGGTCTGCGTCTGCGTCTGCGTCTGCGTCTGCGTCTGCGTCTGCGTCTGCGTCTGCGTCTGCGTCTGTGTCTTGGTCTGCGTCTTCGTCTTGGTCTTGGTCTGCGTCTGCGTCTGTGTCTGCATCTGCGTCTGCGTCTGAGTCTGCGTCTTCATCTTCGTCTTCGTCTGCGTCTGTGTCTTCGTCTGCGCCTGCGCCTGCGCCTGCGCCTGCGGCTGAGCCTGCGCCTGCGCCTGCGCTTGCGTCTGCATCATCGTCTGCGTCTGCGTCTGTGTCTGCGTCTGCGTCTGCATCTGCGTCTTCGTCTGCGCCTGCACCTTCATCTTTGTCTGTGTCACAGTCTGTGTCTGCATCTGCGTCTGCTTCTGCTTCTGCTTCTGCGTCTGTGTCTGCATCTGCGTCTTCGTCTGCGCCTGCACCTTCGTCTGCGCCTGCGTCTGCGTCTGTGCCTGCATCTGCGCCTGCGCCTGCGCCTGCGCCTGCGCCTGCGTCTTCGTCTGCGTCTGCGTCTGCATCTTCGTCTGCGTCTGTGTCTGCGTCTGCGTCTGCGTCTGCGTCTGCGTCTGCGTCTGCGTCTGCGTCTGCGTCTGCGTCTTCGTCTGCGCCTGCACCTTCGTCTGCGCCTGCGTCTGCGTCTGCGCCTGCATCTGCGCCTGTGCCTGCGCCTGCGCCTGCGCCTGCGCCTGCGTCTTCGTCTGCGTCGGCGTCTGCATCTTCGTCTGCGTCTGTGTCTGCGTCTGCGTCTGCGTCTGCGTCTGCGTCTGCGTCTGCGCCTGCGCCTGCGCCTGCGCCTGCGCCTGCGCCTGCGCCTGCGCCTGCGCCTGCACTTGCGTCTGCATCTGCATCTGCATCTGCATCTGCATCTGCGTCTGCGACTGCGTCTGCGTCTGCGTCTGCGTCTGCGTCTGCGTCTGCGTCTGCGTCTTGGTCTGCGTCTGTGTCTGTGCCTGCGTCTTCATCTGCGTCTGCGTCTGCGTCTGCGTCTGCGTCTGTGTCTTGGTCTGAGTCTTCATCTTGATCTGCGTCTGCGTCTGCGTCTGCGTCTTCGTCTTCGTTGTGGTCTGCATCTGCCTCTGCGTCTGCGCCTGCACCTTCGTCTGCGTCTGCATCTGCGCCTGTGCCTGCGTCTATGCCTGCGCCTGCGCCTGCGCCAGCGCCTGTGCCTGTGCCTGTGCCTGCACTTGCGTCTGCATCTGCGCCTGCGTCTACTTCTGCGTTTGCGTCTGCGTCTGCGTCTGCGTCTGCGTCTTGGTCTTCGTCTGCGTCTGCGTCTGCATCTGCGCCTGCGCCTGCGCCTGCGCCTGAGCCTGAACTTGCGTCTGCGTCTGCGTCTGCATCTGCGTCTGCGTCTGCGCCTGCACCTTTGTCTGTGTCTGCGTCATCGTCATCGTCTGCGTCTGCGTCTGCTTCTTCGTCTGCGCCTGCGCCGTCTGCATCTGCGTCTGCGTCTGCGTCTGCGTCTGCGTCTTCGTCTGCGCCTGCGCCTTCGTCTGCGTCTGCGTCATCGTCTGCGCCTGCGTCTGTGTCTGCGTCTGCTTCTGCGCCTGCGCCTGCGCCTTGTTCTGCGTCTGCGTCTGCGTCTGCGTCTGCGTCTGCGTCTGCGTCTGCGTCTGCGTCTGCGTCTGCGTCTGCTCCTGTTCCTGAGCCTGCGCCTGAGCCTGCGCCTGCGCCTGCGCCTGTGCCTGCGCCTGCGCCTGCGCCTGCGCCTGCGCCTGCGCCTGCGTCTGTTTCTGAGTCTGCGTCTGCGTCTGCGTCTGCGTCTGCACCTTCGTCTGCGCCTGCGTCTGCGTCTGCACCTTCGTCTGCGCCTGCGCCTGCGCCTTGTTCTGCGTCTGCGTCTGCGTCTGCGTCTGCGTCTGCGTCTGCGTCTGCGTCTGCGTCTGCGTCTGCGTCTTCGTCTGCGCCTGCGCCTGGGCTTCGCCTGCGCCTGCGCCTGCGCCTGCACCTGCACTTGCGTCTGCATCTGCATCTGAATCTGCATCTGCGTCTGCGTCTGCGTCTGCGTCTGCGTCTGCGTCTGCGTCTGCGTCTTGGTCTGCGTCTGCGTCTGCGTCTGCGTCTGCGTCTGCGTCTGCGTCTGCGTCTGCGTCTTGTTCTGCGTCTGCGTCTGCGTCTGCGTCTTGGTCTGCGTCTGCGTCTGCGTCTGCGTCTGCGTCTGCGTCTGCGTCTTCGTCTTCGTCTTCGTCTTCGTCTTCGTCTTGGACTTGGTCTTGGTTTGCGTCTGCGTCTGCGTCTGCGTCTGTGTCTGCATCTGCGTCTGCGTCTGCGCCTGCGCCTGCGCCAGCACCTGCGCCTGCGTCATCGTCTGCGTCTGCGTCGGCGCCTGTGCCTGCGCTTTCGTCTGCGTCTGTGCCTGCGTCTGCGTCTTCGTCTGCGCCTTCGTCTGCGTCTGCGTCTGCGTCTGCGTCTTGGTCTTGGTCTGCATCTGCGTCTGTGTCTGCGTCTGCATCTGCGTCTGCGTCTGGGTCTGTGTCTGTGTCTGTGTCTGCGTCTGCGTCTGCATCTTGGTCTTGTTCTGCGTCTGCGTCTGCGTCTGCGTCTGCGTCTGCGTCTGCGTCTGCGTCTGCGTCTGCGTCTGCGTCTGCGTCTGGGTCTTGGTCTGCGTCTTGGTCTTGGTCTTGGTCTGCGTCTGCGTCTGCGTCTGCGTCTGCGTCTGCGTCTGCGTCTGCGTCTGCGTCTGCGTCTGCGTCTTGGTTTGCGCCTGCGCCTGCACCTGCGCCTGCGCCTGCGCCTGCGCCTGCGCCTGCGCCTGCGCCTGCGCCTGCGCCTGCGCCTGCGCCTGCGCCTGCGCCTGCGCCTGCGCCTGCGCCTGCGCCTGCGTCATCGTCTGCGTCTGCGTCTGCGTCTGCGTCTGCGTCTGCGTCTTGGTCTTGGTCTTGGTCTGCGTCAGCGTCTGCGTCTGCGTCTGCGTCTGCGTCTGCGTCTGCGTCTGCGTCTGCGTCTGCGTCTGCGTCTGCGTCTGCATCTTGGTCTTGTTCAGCATCTGCGTCTGCATCTGCGTCTGCGTCTGCGTCTGCGTCTGCGTCTGCGTCTGCGTCTGTGTCTTGGTCTGCGTCTTCGTCTTCGTCTTGGTCTGCGTCTGCGTCTGCGTCTGTGTCTGCGTCTGCGTCTGCGTCTGCGTCTGCGTCTGCGTCTGCATCTGCGTCTTCATCTTCATCTTCGTCTGCGTCTGTGTCTTCGTCTGCGCCTGCGCCTGCGGCTGAGCCTGCGCCTGCGCCTGCGCTTGCGTCTGCATCATCGTCTGCGTCTGCGTCTGTGTCTGCGTCTGCGTCTGCGTCTGCATCTGCGTCTTCGTCTGCGCCTGCACCTTCGTCTGCGTCTGCGTCACCGTCTGTGTCTGCATCTTCGTCTGCTTCTGCTTCTGCGTCTGCGTCTGCGTCTGCGTCTTCATCTGCGCCTGCACCTTCGTCTGCGCCTGCGCCTGCGTCTGCTTCTGCGCCTGCGTCTGCGCCTGCGCCTGCGCCTGCGCCTGCGTCTTCGTCTGCGTCTGCATCTTCGTCTGCGTCTGTGTCTGCGGCTGCGTCTGCATCTGCATCTGCATCTTGGTCTTGGTCTTGGTCTGCGCCTGCGCCTGCGCCTGCGCCTGCGCCTGCGCCTGCGCCTGCGCCTGCGCCTGCGCCTGCGCCTGCGCCTGCGCCTGCGCCTGCGCCGGCGCCGGCGCCTGCGCCTGTACCTGCGCCTGCACTTGCATCTGCGTCTGCGTCTCCGTCTGCATCTGCGTCTGCGTCTGCGCCTGCACCTTTGTCTGTGTCTGCGTCTGCGTCTGCGTCTGTGTCTGCGTCTGCGTCTCCGTCTGCGTCTGCGTCTGCGTCTGCGTCTGCGTCTGCGTCTGCGTCTGCTTCTTCGTCTGCGCCTGCGCCTGCATCATCGTCTCCATCTGCGTCTGCGTCTGCGTCTGCGCCTGCATCATCGTCTGCGTCTGCGTCTGCACCTTCGTCTGCGCCTACGCCTGCGCCTGCACCTGCGCCTGCGCCTGCGCGTGTGTCTGCGTCTGCGTCTGCGTCTGCGTCTGCGTCTGCGTCTGCGTCATGGTCTGCGTCTGCGTCTGCGTCAGCGCCTGCACCTTCGTCTGCGCCTGCGCCTGCGTCTGCGTCTTTTTCTGAGTCTGCATTTGCGTCTGCATCTTTGTCTTCGTCTGCGTCTGCGTCTGCGTCTGCGTCTGCGTCTGCGTCTGCGTCTGCGTCTGCGTCTGCGTCTGTGTCTTGGTCTGCGTCTGAGTCTGCATCTGCGTCTGCGTCTGCATCTTCGTTTGCGTCTCCGTTTGCCTCTTGGTCGTGGTCTGCGTCTGCGTCTGCGTCTGGGTCTGCGTCTTCGTCTGCGTCTGGGTCTTGGTCTGCGTCTGCGTCTGCGTCTGCGTCTGCGTCTGCGTCTGCGTCTGCGTCTGCGTCTGCGTCTGCGTCTGTGTCTGCATCTGCGTCTGCGCCTGCGCCTGCGCCTGCGCCAGCACCTGCGCCTGCGTCATCGTCTGCGTCTGCGTCGGCGCCTGTGCCTGCGCTTTCGTCTGCGTCTGTGCCTGCGTCTGCGTCTTCGTCTGCGCCTTCGTCTGCGTCTGCGTCTGCGTCTGCGTCTTGGTCTTGGTCTGCATCTGCGTCTGTGTCTGCGTCTGCATCTGCGTCTGCGTCTGGGTCTGTGTCTGTGTCTGTGTCTGCGTCTGCGTCTGCATCTTGGTCTTGTTCTGCGTCTGCGTCTGCGTCTGCGTCTGCGTCTGCGTCTGCGTCTGCGTCTGCGTCTGCGTCTGCGTCTGCGTCTGGGTCTTGGTCTGCGTCTTGGTCTTGGTCTTGGTCTTGGTCTGCGTCTGCGTCTGCGTCTGCGTCTGCGTCTGCGTCTGCGTCTGCGTCTGCGTCTTGGTTTGCGCCTGCGCCTGCGCCTGCGCCTGCGCCTGCGCCTGCGCCTGCGCCTGCGCCTGCGCCTGCGCCTGCGCCTGCGCCTGCGCCTGCGCCTGCGCCTGCGCCTGCGCCTGCGCCTGCGCCTGCGCCTGCGTCATCGTCTGCGTCTGCGTCTGCGTCTGCGTCTGCGTCTGCGTCTTGGTCTTGGTCTGCGTCAGCGTCTGCGTCTGCGTCTGCGTCTGCGTCTGCGTCTGCGTCTGCGTCTGCGTCTGCGTCTGCATCTTGGTCTTGTTCAGCATCTGCGTCTGCATCTGCGTCTGCGTCTGCGTCTGCGTCTGCGTCTGCGTCTGCGTCTGCGTCTGCGTCTGTGTCTTGGTCTGCGTCTTCGTCTTCGTCTTGGTCTGCGTCTGCGTCTGCGTCTGTGTCTGCGTCTGCGTCTGCGTCTGCGTCTGCGTCTGCATCTGCGTCTTCATCTTCATCTTCGTCTGCGTCTGTGTCTTCGTCTGCGCCTGCGCCTGCGGCTGAGCCTGCGCCTGCGCCTGCGCTTGCGTCTGCATCATCGTCTGCGTCTGCGTCTGTGTCTGCGTCTGCGTCTGCATCTGCGTCTTCGTCTGCGCCTGCACCTTCGTCTGCGTCTGCGTCACCGTCTGTGTCTGCATCTTCGTCTGCTTCTGCTTCTGCGTCTGCGTCTGCGTCTGCGTCTTCATCTGCGCCTGCACCTTCGTCTGCGCCTGCGCCTGCGTCTGCTTCTGCGCCTGCGCCTGCGCCTGCGCCTGCGTCTTCGTCTGCGTCTGCATCTTCGTCTGCGTCTGTGTCTGCGGCTGCGTCTGCATCTGCATCTGCATCTTGGTCTTGGTCTTGGTCTGCGCCTGCGCCTGCGCCTGCGCCTGCGCCTGCGCCTGCGCCTGCGCCTGCGCCTGCGCCTGCGCCTGCGCCGGCGCCGGCGCCTGCGCCTGTACCTGCGCCTGCACTTGCATCTGCGTCTGCGTCTCCGTCTGCATCTGCGTCTGCGTCTGCGCCTGCACCTTTGTCTGTGTCTGCGTCTGCGTCTGCGTCTGTGTCTGCGTCTGCGTCTCCGTCTGCGTCTGCGTCTGCGTCTGCGTCTGCGTCTGCTTCTTCGTCTGCGCCTGCGCCTGCATCATCGTCTCCATCTGCGTCTGCGTCTGCGTCTGCGCCTGCATCATCGTCTGCGTCTGCGTCTGCACCTTCGTCTGCGCCTACGCCTGCGCCTGCACCTGCGCCTGCGCCTGCGCGTGTGTCTGCGTCTGCGTCTGCGTCTGCGTCTGCGTCTGCGTCTGCGTCATGGTCTGCGTCTGCGTCTGCGTCAGCGCCTGCACCTTCGTCTGCGCCTGCGCCTGCGTCTGCGTCTTTTTCTGAGTCTGCATTTGCGTCTGCATCTTTGTCTTCGTCTGCGTCTGCGTCTGCGTCTGCGTCTGCGTCTGCGTCTGCGTCTGCGTCTGCGTCTGCGTCTGCGTCTGCGTCTGTGTCTTGGTCTGCGTCTGAGTCTGCATCTGCGTCTGCGTCTGCATCTTCGTTTGCGTCTCCGTTTGCCTCTTGGTCGTGGTCTGCGTCTGCGTCTGCGTCTGGGTCTGCGTCTTCGTCTGCGTCTGGGTCTTGGTCTGCGTCTGCGTCTGCGTCTGCGTCTGCGTCTGCGTCTGCGTCTGCGTCTGCGTCTGCGTCTGCGTCTGCGTCTGTGTCTTGGTCTGCGTCTTCGTCTTGGTCTTGGTCTGCGTCTGCGTCTGTGTCTGCATCTGCGTCTGCGTCTGAGTCTGCGTCTTCATCTTCGTCTTCGTCTGCGTCTGTGTCTTCGTCTGCGCCTGCGCCTGCGCCTGCGCCTGCGGCTGAGCCTGCGCCTGCGCCTGCGCTTGCGTCTGCATCATCGTCTGCGTCTGCGTCTGTGTCTGCGTCTGCGTCTGCATCTGCGTCTTCGTCTGCGCCTGCACCTTCATCTTTGTCTGTGTCACAGTCTGTGTCTGCATCTGCGTCTGCTTCTGCTTCTGCGTCTGTGTCTGCATCTGCGTCTTCGTCTGCGCCTGCACCTTCGTCTGCGCCTGCGTCTGCGTCTGTGCCTGCATCTGCGCCTGCGCCTGCGCCTGCGCCTGCGCCTGCGTCTTCGTCTGCGTCTGCGTCTGCATCTTCGTCTGCGTCTGTGTCTGCGTCTGCGTCTGCGTCTGCGTCTGCGTCTGCGTCTGCGTCTGCGTCTGCGTCTTCGTCTGCGCCTGCACCTTCGTCTGCGTCTGCGCCTGCATCTGCGCCTGTGCCTGCGCCTGCGCCTGCGCCTGCGCCTGCGTCTTCGTCTGCGTCGGCGTCTGCATCTTCGTCTGCGTCTGTGTCTGCGTCTGCGTCTGCGTCTGCGTCTGCGTCTGCGTCTGCGCCTGCGCCTGCGCCTGCGCCTGCGCCTGCGCCTGCGCCTGTGCCTGCACTTGCGTCTGCATCTGCATCTGCATCTGCATCTGCATCTGCGTCTGCGACTGCGTCTGCGTCTGCGTCTGCGTCTGCGTCTGCGTCTGCGTCTGCGTCTGCGTCTGCGTCTTGGTCTGCGTCTGTGTCTGTGCCTGCGTCTTCATCTGCGTCTGCGTCTGCGTCTGCGTCTGCGTCTGTGTCTTGGTCTGAGTCTTCATCTTGATCTGCGTCTGCGTCTGCGTCTGCGTCTTCGTCTTCGTTGTGGTCTGCATCTGCCTCTGCGTCTGCGCCTGCACCTTCGTCTGCGTCTGCATCTGCGCCTGTGCCTGCGTCTATGCCTGCGCCTGCGCCTGCGCCAGCGCCTGTGCCTGTGCCTGTGCCTGCACTTGCGTCTGCATCTGCGCCTGCGTCTACTTCTGCGTTTGCGTCTGCGTCTGCGTCTGCGTCTTGGTCTTCGTCTGCGTCTGCGTCTGCATCTGCGCCTGCGCCTGCGCCTGCGCCTGCGCCTGAGCCTGAACTTGCGTCTGCGTCTGCGTCTGCATCTGCGTCTGCGTCTGCGCCTGCACCTTTGTCTGTGTCTGCGTCATCGTCATCGTCTGCGTCTGCGTCTGCGTCTGCTTCTTCGTCTGCGCCTGCGCCGTCTGCGTCTGCGTCTGCGTCTGCGTCTGCGTCTGCGTCTGCGTCTGCGCCTGCGCCTTCGTCTGCGTCTGCGTCATCGTCTGCGCCTGCGTCTGTGTCTGCGTCTGCTTCTGCGCCTGCGCCTGCGCCTTGTTCTGCGTCTGCGTCTGCGTCTGCGTCTGCGTCTGCGTCTGCGTCTGCGTCTGCGTCTGCGTCTGCTCCTGTTCCTGAGCCTGCGCCTGAGCCTGCGCCTGCTCCTGCGCCTGCGCCTGCGCCTGCGCCTGCGCCTGCGCCTGCGCCTGCGCCTGCGCCTGCGCCTGCGCCTGCGCCTGCGCCTGCGTCTGTTTCTGAGTCTGCGTCTGCGTCTGCGTCTGCGTCTGCGCCTGCGCCTGCACCTGCGCCTGCGCCTGCGCCTGCGCCTGCGCCTGCGCCTGCGCCTGCGCCTGCGCCTGCGCCTGTGCCTGCACTTGCGTCTGCATCTGCATCTGCATCTGCATCTGCGTCTGCGACTGCGTCTGCGTCTGCGTCTGCGTCTGCGTCTGCGTCTGCGTCTGCGTCTTGGTCTGCGTCTGTGTCTGTGCCTGCGTCTTCATCTGCGTCTGCGTCTGCGTCTGCGTCTGCGTCTGTGTCTTGGTCTGAGTCTTCATCTTGATCTGCGTCTGCGTCTGCGTCTGCGTCTTCGTCTTCGTTGTGGTCTGCATCTGCCTCTGCGTCTGCGCCTGCACCTTCGTCTGCGTCTGCATCTGCGCCTGTGCCTGCGTCTATGCCTGCGCCTGCGCCTGCGCCAGCGCCTGTGCCTGTGCCTGTGCCTGCACTTGCGTCTGCATCTGCGCCTGCGTCTACTTCTGCGTTTGCGTCTGCGTCTGCGTCTGCGTCTTGGTCTTCGTCTGCGTCTGCGTCTGCATCTGCGCCTGCGCCTGCGCCTGCGCCTGCGCCTGAGCCTGAACTTGCGTCTGCGTCTGCGTCTGCATCTGCGTCTGCGTCTGCGCCTGCACCTTTGTCTGTGTCTGCGTCATCGTCATCGTCTGCGTCTGCGTCTGCTTCTTCGTCTGCGCCTGCGCCGTCTGCGTCTGCGTCTGCGTCTGCGTCTGCGTCTGCGTCTGCGTCTGCGCCTGCGCCTTCGTCTGCGTCTGCGTCTGCGCCTGCGTCTGTGTCTGCGTCTGCTTCTGCGCCTGCGCCTGCGCCTTGTTCTGCGTCTGCGTCTGCGTCTGCGTCTGCGTCTGCGTCTGCGTCTGCGTCTGCGTCTGCTCCTGTTCCTGAGCCTGCGCCTGAGCCTGCGCCTGCGCCTGCGCCTGCGCCTGCGCCTGCGCCTGCGCCTGCGCCTGCGCCTGCGCCTGCGCCTGCGCCTGCGCCTGCGCCTGCGCCTGCGTCTGTTTCTGAGTCTGCGTCTGCGTCTGCGTCTGCGTCTGCGTCTGCACCTTCGTCTGCGCCTGCGTCTGCGTCTGCACCTTCGTCTGCGCCTGCGCCTGCGCCTTGTTCTGCGTCTGCGTCTGCGTCTGCGTCTGCGTCTGCGTCTGCGTCTGCGTCTGCGTCTGCGTCTTCGTCTGCGCCTGCGCCTGGGCTTCGCCTGCGCCTGCGCCTGCGCCTGCACCTGCACTTGCGTCTGCATCTGCATCTGAATCTGCATCTGCGTCTGCGTCTGCGTCTGCGTCTGCGTCTGCGTCTGCATCTTGGTCTGCGTCTGCATCTGTGCCTGCGTCTTCATCTGCGTCTGCGTCTGCGTCTGCGTCTGTGTCTTGGTCTGAGTCTTCATCTTGATCTGCGTCTGCGTCTGCGTCTGCGTCTTCGTCTTCGTTGTGGTCTGCATCTGCGTCTGCTTCTGCGTCTGCGCCTGCACCTTCGTCTGCGTCTGCATCTGCGCCTGCGTCTGCGTCTGCGTCTGCGTCTGCGTCTGCGTCTTGGTCTTTGCCTGCGCCTGCGCCTGCGCCTGCGCCTGCGCCTGCGCCGGCGCCTGCGCCTGCGCCTGCGCCTGAACTTGCGTCTGCGTCTGCGTCTGCATCTGCGTCTGCGTCTGCGCCTGCACCTTTGTCTGTGTCTGCGTCATCGTCATCGTCTGCGTCTGCGTCTGCTTCTTCGTCTGCGCCTGCGCCGTCTGCGTCTGCGTCTGCGTCTGCGTCTGCGTCTTCGTCTGCGCCTGCGCCTTCGTCTGCGTCTGCATCATCGTCTGCGCCTGCGTCTGCGTCTGCACCTTCGTCTGCGCCTGCGCCTGCGCCTTGTTCTGCGTCTGCGTCTGCGTCTGCGTCTGCGTCTGCGTCTGCGTCTGCGTCTGCGTCTGCGTCTGCGTCTTGGTCTTCGTCTGCGCCTGCGCCTGCGCCTGCGCCTGCGCCTGCGCCTGCGCCTGCGCCTGCGCCTGCGCCTGCGCCTGCGCCTCCGCCTCCGCCTGCGCCTCCGCCTGAGCCTGAACTTGCGTCTGCGTCTGCGTCTGCGTCTGCATCTGCGTCTGCGTCTGCGCCTGCACCTTTGTCTGGGTCTGCGTCATCGTCATCGTCTGCGTCTGCGTCTGCTTTTTCTTCTGCGCCTGCGCCGTCTGCGTCTGCGTCTGCGTCTGCGTCTGCCTCTGCGTCTGCGTCTGCGCCTGCGCCTTCGTCTGCGTCTGCGTCATCGTCTGCGCCTGCGTCTGCGTCTGCACCTTCATCTGCGCCTGCGCCTGTGCCTGCGCCTTGTTCTGAGTCTGCGTCTGCGTCTGCGTCTGCGTCTGCGTCTGCGTCTGCATCTGCGTCTGCGTCTGCGTCTTCTTCTGCGTCTGCGTCTGCATATGCGTCTGCGTCTGCGTCTGCGTCTGTGTCTTGGTCTTGGTCTTGGTCCTGGTCTGCGTCTGCGTCTGCGTCTGCGTCTGCGTCTGCGTCTGCGTCTGCGTCTGCGTCTGCATCTGCGTCTGCGTCTGCGTCTGTGTCTTGGTCTGCGTCTGAGTCTGCATCTGCGTCTGCGTCTGCATCTTCGTTTGCGTCTCCGTTTGCCTCTTGGTCGTGGTCTGCGTCTGCGTCTGCGTCTGGGTCTGCGTCTTCGTCTGCGTCTGGGTCTTGGTCTGCGTCTGCGTCTGCGTCTGCGTCTGCGTCTGCGTCTGCGTCTGCGTCTGCGTCTGCGTCTGTGTCTTGGTCTGCGTCTTCGTCTTGGTCTTGGTCTGCGTCTGCGTCTGTGTCTGCATCTGCGTCTGCGTCTGCGTCTGCGTCTTCATCTTCGTCTTCGTCTGCGTCTGTGTCTTCGTCTGCGCCTGCGCCTGCGCCTGCGCCTGCGGCTGAGCCTGCGCCTGCGCCTGCGCTTGCGTCTGCATCATCGTCTGCGTCTGCGTCTGTGTCTGCGTCTGCGTCTGCGTCTGCGTCTTCGTCTGCGCCTGCACCTTCATCTTTGTCTGTGTCACAGTCTGTGTCTGCATCTGCGTCTGCTTCTGCTTCTGCTTCTGCGTCTGTGTCTGCATCTGCGTCTTCGTCTGCGCCTGCACCTTCGTCTGCGCCTGCGTCTGCGTCTGTGCCTGCATCTGCGCCTGCGCCTGCGCCTGCGCCTGCGCCTGCGCCTGCGTCTTCGTCTGCGTCTGCGTCTGCATCTTCGTCTGCTTCTGTGTCTGCGTCTGCGTCTGCGTCTGCGTCTGCGTCTGCGTCTGCGTCTGCGTCTGCGTCTGCGTCTGCGTCTTCGTCTGCGCCTGCACCTTCGTCTGCGCCTGCGTCTGCGTCTGCGCCTGCATCTGCGCCTGTGCCTGCGCCTGCGCCTGCGCCTGCGCCTGCGCCTGCGTCTTCGTCTGCGTCGGCGTCTGCATCTTCGTCTGCGTCTGTGTCTGCGTCTGCGTCTGCGTCTGCGTCTGCGCCTGCACCTGCGCCTGCGCCTGCGCCTGCGCCTGCGCCTGCGCCTGCGCCTGCGCCTGCGCCTGCGCCTGCGCCTGCGCCTGTGCCTGCACTTGCGTCTGCATCTGCATCTGCATCTGCATCTGCGTCTGCGACTGCGTCTGCGTCTGCGTCTGCGTCTGCGTCTGCGTCTGCGTCTGCGTCTTGGTCTGCGTCTGTGTCTGTGCCTGCGTCTTCATCTGCGTCTGCGTCTGCGTCTGCGTCTGCGTCTGTGTCTTGGTCTGAGTCTTCATCTTGATCTGCGTCTGCGTCTGCGTCTGCGTCTTCGTCTTCGTTGTGGTCTGCATCTGCCTCTGCGTCTGCGCCTGCACCTTCGTCTGCGTCTGCATCTGCGCCTGTGCCTGCGTCTATGCCTGCGCCTGCGCCTGCGCCAGCGCCTGTGCCTGTGCCTGTGCCTGCACTTGCGTCTGCATCTGCGCCTGCGTCTACTTCTGCGTTTGCGTCTGCGTCTGCGTCTGCGTCTTGGTCTTCGTCTGCGTCTGCGTCTGCATCTGCGCCTGCGCCTGCGCCTGCGCCTGCGCCTGAGCCTGAACTTGCGTCTGCGTCTGCGTCTGCATCTGCGTCTGCGTCTGCGCCTGCACCTTTGTCTGTGTCTGCGTCATCGTCATCGTCTGCGTCTGCGTCTGCTTCTTCGTCTGCGCCTGCGCCGTCTGCGTCTGCGTCTGCGTCTGCGTCTGCGTCTGCGTCTGCGTCTGCGCCTGCGCCTTCGTCTGCGTCTGCGTCATCGTCTGCGCCTGCGTCTGTGTCTGCGTCTGCTTCTGCGCCTGCGCCTGCGCCTTGTTCTGCGTCTGCGTCTGCGTCTGCGTCTGCGTCTGCGTCTGCGTCTGCGTCTGCGTCTGCGTCTGCGTCTGCTCCTGTTCCTGAGCCTGCGCCTGAGCCTGCGCCTGCTCCTGCGCCTGCGCCTGCGCCTGCGCCTGCGCCTGCGCCTGCGCCTGCGCCTGCGCCTGCGCCTGCGCCTGCGCCTGCGCCTGCGCCTGCGCCTGCGTCTGTTTCTGAGTCTGCGTCTGCGTCTGCGTCTGCGTCTGCGTCTGCACCTTCGTCTGCGCCTGCGTCTGCGTCTGCACCTTCGTCTGCGCCTGCGCCTGCGCCTTGTTCTGCGTCTGCGTCTGCGTCTGCGTCTGCGTCTGCGTCTGCGTCTGCGTCTGCGTCTGCGTCTTCGTCTGCGCCTGCGCCTGGGCTTCGCCTGCGCCTGCGCCTGCGCCTGCACCTGCACTTGCGTCTGCATCTGCATCTGAATCTGCATCTGCGTCTGCGTCTGCGTCTGCGTCTGCGTCTGCGTCTGCATCTTGGTCTGCGTCTGCATCTGTGCCTGCGTCTTCATCTGCGTCTGCGTCTGCGTCTTCGTCTGTGTCTTGGTCTGAGTCTTCATCTTGATCTGCGTCTGCGTCTGCGTCTGCGTCTTCGTCTTCGTTGTGGTCTGCATCTGCGTCTGCTTCTGCGTCTGCGCCTGCACCTTCGTCTGCGTCTGCATCTGCGCCTGCGTCTGCGTCTGCGTCTGCGTCTGCGTCTGCGTCTTGGTCTTTGCCTGCGCCTGCGCCTGCGCCTGCGCCTGCGCCGGCGCCTGCGCCTGCGCCTGCGCCTGAACTTGCGTCTGCGTCTGCGTCTGCATCTGCATCTGCGTCTGCGCCTGCACCTTTGTCTGTGTCTGCGTCATCGTCATCGTCTGCGTCTGCGTCTGCTTCTTCGTCTGCGCCTGCGCCGTCTGCGTCTGCGTGTGCGTCTGCGTCTGCGTCTGCGTCTGCGTCTTCGTCTGCGCCTGCGCCTTCGTCTGCGTCTGCATCATCGTCTGCGCCTGCGTCTGCGTCTGCACCTTCGTCTGCGCCTGCGCCTGCGCCTTGTTCTGCGTCTGCGTCTGCGTCTGCGTCTGCGTCTGGGTCTGCGTCTGCGTCTGCGTTTGCGTCTGCGTCTGCGTCTTGGTCTTCGTCTGCGCCTGCGCCTGCGCCTGCGCCTGCGCCTGCGCCTGCGCCTGCGCCTGCGCCTGCGCCTGCGCCTGCGCCTGCGCCTCCGCCTGCGCCTCCGCCTGAGCCTGAACTTGCGTCTGCGTCTGCGTCTGCGTCTGCATCTGCGTCTGCGTCTGCGCCTGCACCTTTGTCTGGGTCTGCGTCATCGTCATCGTCTGCGTCTGCGTCTGCTTTTTCTTCTGCGCCTGCGCCGTCTGCGTCTGCGTCTGCGTCTGCGTCTGCGTCTGCCTCTGCGTCTGCGCCTGCGCCTTCGTCTGCGTCTGCGTCATCGTCTGCGCCTGCGTCTGCGTCTGCACCTTCATCTGCGCCTGCGCCTGTGCCTGCGCCTTGTTCTGAGTCTGCGTCTGCGTCTGCGTCTGCGTCTGCGTCTGCGTCTGCGTCTGCGTCTTCGTCTGCGTCTGCGTCTGCGTCTGCGTCTGCTCCTGCTCCTGAGCCTGCGCTTGAGCCTGCGCCTGCGCCTGCGCCTTCACCTGCGTCTGCGTCTGCGTCTGCGTCTGCATATTCGTCTGCGTCTGCGTCTGTGTATTCTTCTGCGTCTTCGTCTTTGTCTTCGTCTTCGTCGTGGTCTGCGTCTGCGTCTGCGTCTGCATCTGCGTCTCCATCTTCATCTTCGTCTTGGTCTGCATCTGCGTCTGCGTCTGCGTCTGCGTCTGCGTCTGCGTCTGCGTCTGCATCATCGTCTGCGTCTGCGTCTGCGTCTGCATCTAGTTCTGCGTCTTCATCTGCGCTTGCGTCTGCGTCTGCGTCTGCGTCTGCGTCTTCGTCTTCGATTTGGTCTGGGTCTGATTTTTGTCTGTGTCTGCGTCTGCGTCTGCGTCTGCGTCTGCGTCTGCGTCTGCGTCTGCATCTTCGTCTTCGTCTTTGTCTTCGTCTTCATCTTCATCTTGGTCTGCGTCTGCGGATGCATCTGCTTCAGCTTCTGCTTCTGCTTCTGCGCCTGTGCCTGCACCTGCGTCTGCGCCTGCACCTGCGCCTGAGCCTGCGCCTGCACCTGTGCTTGCGTCTGCGTCTGCCTGTGCGTCTTCGTCTGCGCCTGCGCCTTCGTCTGCATCTGCGCCTGCGCCTGCGCCTGCGCCTGCGCCTGCGCCTGCGCCTGCGCCTGCGCCTGCGCCTGCGCCTGCGCCTGCGTCTGCGTCTGTGTCTGCTCCTGCTCCTGAGCCTGCGCCTGAGCCTGCATCTGCGCCTGCGCCTGCGCCTGCGCCTGCGCCTGCGCCTGCGCCTGCGCCTGCGCCTGCGCCTGTTTCTGAGTCTGCGTCTGCGTCTGCGTCTGCGTCTGCGTCTGCGTCTGCGTCTGCGTCTGCGTCTGCGTCTGCGCCTGCACTTTCGTTTGCGCCTGCGCCTGCGTCCGCGTCTGTTTCTGAGTCTGCATTTGCGTCTGAATCTTCGTTTTCGTCTTCATCTTCGTCTGCGTCTGCGTCTGCGTCTGCGTCTGCGTCTTGGTCTGCGTCTGCGTCTGCATCTTCGTCTGAGTCTCCGTTTGCCTCTTGGTCGTGGTCTGCGTCTGCTTCTGGGTCTGCGTCTTCGTCTGCGTCTGCGTCTGTGCCTGCGTCTTCGTCTGCGTCTGCGTCTACGTCTGCATCTGTGTCTTCATCTGCTTCTTCGTCTTGGTTTGCGTCTGCGTCTGCGTCTTCGTCTTCATTGTGGTCTGCATCTGCGTCTGCGTCTGCGCCTGCACCTTCGTCTGCGCCTGTACCTGCGCCTGCGCCTGCCCCTGCGCCTGCGCCTGCATCATCGTCTGCGCCTGCGCCTGCGCCTGCGCCTGCGCCTGCGCCTGCATCTTCGTCTGCGTCTGCGTCTGCGTCTGCGTCTGCATCTGCATCTGCCTCTTGGTCTTGGTCTGCGTCTGCGTCTGCGTCTGCGTCTGCGTCTGCGTCTGCATCTGCATCTGCGCCTGCGCCTGAGCCTTCGTCTGCGCCTTCGCCTGCGCCTGCGCCTGCGCTTGAGTCTGTGCCTGCGCCTGCGCCTGCGCCTGCGCCTGCATCTGCGTCTGCTTCTGCATCTGCGTCTGCGTCTGCGTCTGCGTCTGCGTCTGCGTCTGCGTCTGCGTCTGCGCCTGCACCTTTTTCTGTGTCTGCGTCATCGTCATCGTCTGCGTCTGCGTCTGCTTCTTCATCTGCGCCTGCATCATCGTCATCGTCATCGTCTGCGTCTGCGTCTGCGTCTGCGTCTGCGTCTGCGTCTGCGTCTGCGTCTGCGTCTGCTTCTGCGTCTGCGTCTGCGTCTTGGTCTGCGTCTGCGTTTGCGTCTGCGTCTGCGTCTGCGTCTGCGTCTGCGTCAGCGTCAGCGTCTGCGTCTGCGTCTGCGTCTGCGTCTTGGTCTTGGTCTGCGTCTGCGTCTGCGTCTGCGTCTTCGTCTGCGCCTGGGTCTTGGTCTGCGTCTGCGTCTGCGTCTGCGTCTGCGTCTGCGTCTGCATCTGCGTCTGCGTCTGCGTCTGCGTCTTCCTCTGTGCCTGCGCCTTCGTCTGCGTCTGCGTCATCGTCTGCGTCTGCACCTTCGTCTGCGTCTGCGCCTTCGTCTGCGCCTTCGTCTGCAGCTGCGTCTGCGTCTGCGTCTGCGTCTGCGTCTGCGTCTTCGTCTTCGTTGTGGTCTGCGTCTGCGTTTGCGTCTGCGTCTGCGTCTGCGCCTGCGCCTTCGCCTGCGCCTGCGCCTGCGCCTGCGCCTGCGCCTGCGCCTGCGCCTGCGCCTGCGCCTGCGCCTGCGCCTGCGCCTGCGTCTTCGTCTGCGTCTGTGCCTGCGCCTGCGTCTGTTTCTGAGTCTGCGTCTGCGTCTGCGTCTGCGTCTGCGTCTGCGTCTGCGTCTGCGTCTGCGTCTTGGTCTGCGTCTGCGTCTGCGTCTGGGTCTGCGTCTGCATCTTCGTCTGCGTCTCCGTTTGCCTCTTGGTCGTGGTCTGCGTCTGGGTCTGCGTCTTTGTCTGCGTCTGCGTCTGTGCCTGCGTCTTCATCTGCGTCTGCGACAGCGTCTGCATCTGTGTCTTCATCTGCACCTTCGTTTGCGCCTGCGCCTGCGTCTGCGTCTGTGTCTTCATCTGCTTCTTCGTCTTGGTCTGCGTCTGCGTCTGCGTCTTCGTCTTCATTGTGGTTTTCATCTGCGTCTGCGTCTGCGCCTGCACCTTCGTCTGCGCCTGCGCCTGTGCCTGCGCCTGCGCCTGCGCCTGCGCCTGCGCCTGCGCCTGCGCCTGCACTTGCATCTGCGTCTGCATCTGCGTCTGCATCTTCGTGTGCGTCTGCGTCTGCGTCTGCGTCTGCATCTGCATCTGCGTCTTGGTCTTGGTCTTGGTCTTGGTCTGCGTCTGCGTCTGCGTCTGCGTCTGCGTCTGCGTCTGCGTCTGCATCTGCGACTGCGCCTGCGCCTGCGCCTGCGCCTGCCCCTGCGCCTGCGCCTGCGGTTGCATCTGCGTCTGCGTCTGCGTCTGCGTCTGCGTCTGCGTCTGCGTCTGCGTCTGCATCTGAGTCTGCGCCTGCACTTTCGTTTGCGCCTGCGCCTGCGTCCGCGTCTGTTTCTGAGTCTGCATTTCCGTCTGAATCTTCGTTTTCGTCTTCATCTTCGTCTGCGTCTGCGTCTGCGTCTGTGTGTCTGTGTCTGTGTCTGTGTCTGTGTGTCTGTGTCTATGTCTGCGTGTCTGTGTCTGTGTCTGTGTCTGTGTCTGTGTCTGTGTCTTTGTGTCTGTGTCTGTGTCTGTGTCTGCGTCTGCGTCTGCGTCATCGTCTGCGTCTGCGTCTTGGTCTGCATCTGCGTCTGCGTCTGCGTCTGCATCTTCGTCTGCGTCTCCGTTTGCCTCTTGGTCGTGGTCAGCGTCTGCTTCTGGGTCTGCGTCTTCGTCTGCGTCTGCGTCTGCGTCTGTGCCTGCGTCTTCGTCTGCGTCTGCGTCTACGTCTGCATCTGTGTCTTCATCTGCTTCTTCGTCTTGGCCTGCGTCTGCGTCTGCGTCTTCGTCTTCATTGTGGTCTGCATCTGCGTCTGCGTCTGCGTCTGCGCCTGCACCTTCGTCTGCGCCTGCGCCTGCGCCTGCGCCTGCGCCTGCGCCTGCGCCTGCGCCTGCGCCTGCGCCTGCGCCTGCATCTTCGTCTGCGTCTGCGTCTGCGTCTGCGTCTGCATCTGCATCTGCGTCTTGGTCTTGGTCTGCGTCTGCGTCTGCGTCTGCGTCTGCGTCTGCGTCTGCGTCTGCGTCTGCATCTGCGCCTGCGCCTGAGCCTGAGCCTTCGCCTGCGCCTTCGCCTGCGCCTGCGCCTGCGCCTGAGCTTGAGTCTGTGTCTGCGCCTGCGCCTGCGCCTGCGCCTGCATCTGCGTCTGCGTCTGCATCTGCGTCTGCGTCTGCGTCTGTGTCTGCGTCTGCGTCTGCGTCTGCGTCTGCGCCTGCACCTTTTTCTGTGTCTGCGTCATCGTCATCGTCTGCGTCTGCGTCTGCTTCTTCATCTGCACCTGCGTCATCGTCATCGTCATCGTCATCGTCTGCGTCTGTGTCTGCGTCTGTGTCTGCGTCTGCTTCTGCGTCTGCGTCTGCGTCTTTGTCTGCGTCTTTGTCTGCGTCTGCGTCTGCGTCTGCGTCTGCGTCTGCGTCTGCGTCTGCGTCAGCTTCAGCGTCTGCGTCTGCGTCTGCGTCTGCGTCTGCGTCTGCGTCTGCGTCTTGGTCTTGGTCTTGGTCTTGGTCTGCGCCTTCGTCTGCGTCTGCGTCATCGTCTGCGTCTGCACCTTCGTCTGCGTCTGCGTCTGCGCCTTCATCTGCACCTGCGTCTGCGTCTGCGTCTGCGTCTGCGTCTGCGTCTGCGTCTGCGTCTGCGTCTTCGTTGTGGTCTGCGAATGCGTTTGCGTCTGCGTCTGCGTCTGCGTCTGCGCCTGCGCCTTCGCCTGCACCTGCGCCTGCGCCTGCGCCTGCGCCTGCGCCTGCGCCTGCGCCTGCGCCTGCGCCTGCGCCTGCGCCTGCGCCTGCGCCTGCGTCTTCGTCTGCGTCTGTGCCTGCGCCTGCGTCTGCTTCTGAGTCTGCGTCTGCGTCTGCGTCTGCGTCTGCGTCTGCGTCTGCGTCTGCGTCTGCGTCTGCGTCTGGGTCTGCGTCTGCATCTTCGTCTGCGTCTCCGTTTGCCTCTTGGTCGTGGTCTGCGTCTGGGTCTGCATCTTTGTCTGCGTCTGCGTCTGTGCCTGCGTCTTCATCTGCGTCTGCGACAGCGTCTGCATCTGTGTCTTCATCTGCACCTTCGTTTGCGCCTGCGCCTGCGTCTGCGTCTGTGTCTTCATCTGCTTCTTCGTCTTGGTCTGCGTCTGCGTCTGCGTCTTCGTCTTCATTGTGGTTTTCATCTGCGTCTGCGTCTGCGCCTGCACCTTCGTCTGCGCCTGCGCCTGTGCCTGCGCCTGCGCCTGCGCCTGCGCCTGCGCCTGCACTTGCATCTGCGTCTGCATCTGCGTCTGCATCTTCGTCTGCGTCTGCGTCTGCGTCTGCGTCTGCATCTGCATCTGCATCTTGGTCTTGGTCTTGGTCTGCGTCTGCGTCTGCGTCTGTATCTGCGCCTGCGCCTGCGCCTGCGCCTGCGCCTGCGCCTGCGGTTGCATCTGCGTCTGCGTCTGCGTCTGCGTCTGCGTCTGCGCCTGCGCCTGCGCCTGCACCTTTGTCTGTGTCTGCGTCATCGTCATCGTCTGCGTCTGCGTCTGCGTCTGCTTCTTCGTCTGCGCCTGCGTCATCGTCATCGTCATCGTCATCGTCATCGTCTGCATCTGCATCTGCGTCTGCGTCTGCGTCTGCGTCTGCGTCTGTGTCTTGGTCTTGGTCTTGGTCTTGGTCTGCGTCTGCGCCTGCGCCTGCGCCTGCGCCTGCGCCTGCGCCTGCGCCTGCGCCTGTGCCTGTGCCTGCGCCTCCGCCTGAGCCTGAGGCTGAACTTGCGTCTGCGTCTGCGTCTGCATCTGCGTCTGCGTCTGCGCCTGCACCTTTTTCTGGGTCTGCGTCATCGTCATCGTCTGCGTCTGCGTCTGCTTTTTCTTCTGCGCCTGCGCCTGCGCCTGCGCCTGCATCTTCGTCTGCGTCTGCGTCTGCGTCTCCATCTGCATCTGCGTCTTGGTCTTGGTCTTGGTCTGCGTCTGCGTCTGCGTCTGCGTCTGCGTCTGCGTCTGCGTCTGCATCTGCGCCTGCGCCTGAGCCTGAGCCTTCGCCTGCGCCTTCGCCTGCGCCTGCGCCTGCGCCTGAGCTTGAGTCTGTGTCTGCGCCTGCGCCTGCGCCTGCGCCTGCATCTGCGTCTGCGTCTGCATCTGCGTCTGCGTCTGCGTCTGTGTCTGCGTCTGCGTCTGCGTCTGCGTCTGCGCCTGCACCTTTTTCTGTGTCTGCGTCATCGTCATCGTCTGCGTCTGCGTCTGCTTCTTCATCTGCACCTGCGTCATCGTCATCGTCATCGTCTGCGTCTGTGTCTGCGTCTGTGTCTGCGTCTGCTTCTGCGTCTGCGTCTGCGTCTTTGTCTGCGTCTTTGTCTGCGTCTGCGTCTGCGTCTGCGTCTGCGTCAGCGTCTGCGTCAGCGTCAGCGTCTGCGTCTGCGTCTGCGTCTGCGTCTGCGTCTGCGTCTGCGTCTGCGTCTTGGTCTTGGTCTTGGTCTTGGTCTGCGCCTTCGTCTGCGTCTGCGTCATCGTCTGCGTCTGCACCTTCGTCTGCGTCTGCGTCTGCGCCTTCGTCTGCACCTGCGTCTGCGTCTGCGTCTGCGTCTGCGTCTGCGTCTGCGTCTGCGTCTGCGTCTGCGTCTGCGTCTGCGTCTGCGTCTTCGTTGTGGTCTGCGAATGCGTTTGCGTCTGCGTCTGCGTCTGCGTCTGCGCCTTCGCCTGCACCTGCGCCTGCGCCTGCGCCTGCGCCTGCGCCTGCGCCTGCGCCTGCGCCTGCGCCTGCGCCTGCGCCTGCGCCTGCGCCTGCGCCTGCGTCTTCGTCTGCGTCTGTGCCTGCGCCTGCGTCTGTTTCTGAGTCTGCGTCTGCGTCTGCGTCTGCGTCTGCGTCTGCGTCTGCGTCTGCGTCTGCGTCTGCGTCTGCGTCTGCATCTTCGTCTACGTCTCCGTTTGCCTCTTGGTCGTGGTCTGCGTCTGGGTCTGCGTCTTTGTCTGCGTCTGCGTCTGTGCCTGCGTCTTCATCTGCGTCTGCGACAGCGTCTGCATCTGTGTCTTCATCTGCACCTTCGTTTGCGCCTGCGCCTGCGTCTGCGTCTGTGTCTTCATCTGCTTCTTCGTCTTGGTCTGCGTCTGCGTCTGCGTCTTCGTCTTCATTGTGGTTTTCATCTGCGTCTGCGTCTGCGCCTGCACCTTCGTCTGCGCCTGCGCCTGTGCCTGCGCCTGCGCCTGCGCCTGCGCCTGCACTTGCATCTGCGTCTGCATCTGCGTCTGCATCTTCGTCTGCGTCTGCGTCTGCGTCTGCGTCTGCATCTGCATCTGCATCTTGGTCTTGGTCTTGGTCTGCGTCTGCGTCTGCGTCTGTATCTGCGCCTGCGCCTGCGCCTGCGCCTGCGCCTGCGCCTGCGGTTGCATCTGCGTCTGCGTCTGCGTCTGCGTCTGCGTCTGCGTCTGCGCCTGCGCCTGCGCCTGCACCTTTGTCTGTGTCTGCGTCATCGTCATCGTCTGCGTCTGCGTCTGCGTCTGCTTCTTCGTCTGCGCCTGCGTCATCGTCATCGTCATCGTCATCGTCATCGTCTGCATCTGCATCTGCGTCTGCGTCTGCGTCTGCGTCTGCGTCTGTGTCTTGGTCTTGGTCTTGGTCTTGGTCTTGGTCTGCGTCTGCGCCTGCGCCTGCGCCTGCGCCTGCGCCTGCGCCTGCGCCTGCGCCTGCGCCTGCGCCTGTGCCTGTGCCTGCGCCTCCGCCTGAGCCTGAGGCTGAACTTGCGTCTGCGTCTGCGTCTGCGTCTGCATCTGCGTCTGCGTCTGCGCCTGCACCTTTTTCTGGGTCTGCGTCATCGTCATCGTCTGCGTCTGCGTCTGCTTTTTCTTCTGCGCCTGCGCCGTCTCCGTCTGCGTCTGCGCCTGCGCCTGCGCCTTCATCTGCGTCTGCGTCATCATCTGCACCTTCATCTGCGCCTGCGCCTGCGCCTGCGCCTGCGCCTTGTTCTGCGTCTGCGTCTGCGTCTGCGTCTGCGTCTGCGTCTGCGTCTGCGTCTGCGTCTGCGTCTGCGTCTGCGTCTGCGTCTGCGTCTGCTCCTGCTCCTGAGCCTGCGCCTGAACCTGCGCCTGCGCCTGCGCCTGCGTCTGCGTCTGCGTCTGCGTCTGCGTCTGCGTCTGCATATTCGTCTGCGTCTGTGTATTCTTCTGCGTCTTCGTCTTTGTCTTCGTCTTCGTCGTGGTCTGCGTCTGCGTCTGCGTCTGCATCTGCGTCTCCGTCTTCATCTTCGTCTTGGTCTGCATCGGCGTCTGTGTCTGCGTCTGCATCTGCGTCTGAACCTGCGCCTGCGCCTGCGCCTGCGCCTGCGCCTGCGCCTGCGTCTGCGTCTGCATATTCGTCTGCGTCTGCGTCTGTGTATTCTTCTGCGTCTTCGTCTTTGTCTTCGTCTTCGTCGTGGTCTGCGTCTGCGCCTGCGTCTGCATCTGCGTCTGCGTCTGCGCCTGCGCCTGCATCTGCGTCTGCGTCTGCGTCTGCTCCTGCTCCTGAGCCTGCGCCTGAGCCTGCATCTGCGCCTGCGCCTGTGCCTGCGCCTGCGCCTGTTTCTGAGTCTGCGTCTGCGTCTGCGTCTGCGTCTGCGTCTGCGTCTGCGTCTGCGTCATCATCTGTGTCTGCGTCTGCGTCTGCGTCTGCGTCTGCGTCTGCGTCTGCGTCTGCGTCTGCGTCTGCGTCTGCGTCTGACTCTGCGCCTGCACTTTCGTTTGCGCCTGCGCCTGCGTCTGCGTCTGATTCTGAGTCTGCATTTGCGTCTGAATCTTCGTTTTCGTCTTCATCTTCGTCTGCGTCTGCGTCTGCGTCTGCGTCTGCGTCTGCGTCTGCGTCTGCGTCTGCGTCTGCGTCTGCGTCTGCGTCTTGGTTTGCGTCTGCGTCTGCGTCTCCGTTTGCCTCTTGGTCGTGGTCTGCGTCTGCTTCTGGGTCTGCGTCTTCGTCTTCGTCTGCGTCTGTGCCTGCGCCTACGTCTGCGTCTGCGTCTGCGTCTGCGTCTGCGTCTGCGTCTGCGTCTGTGTCTGCTCCTGCTCATGAGCCTGCGCCTGCGCCTGCGCCTGCGCCTGCGCCTGCGCCTGCGCCTGCGCCTGCGCCTGCACCTGCGCCTGCGCCTGCGCCTGTTTCTGAGTCTGCGTCTGCGTCTGCGTCTGCGTCTGCGTCTGCGTCTGCGTCTGCGTCATCATCTGTGTCTGCGTCTGCGTCTGCGTCTGCGTCTGCGTCTGCGTCTGCGTCTGCGTCTGAGTCTGCGCCTGCACTTTCGTTTGCGCCTGCGCCTGCGTCCGCGTCTGTTTCTGAGTCTGCATTTGCGTCTGAATCTTCGTTTTCGTCTTCATCTTCGTTTGCGTCTGCATCTGCGTCTCCGTCTTCATCTTCGTCTTGGTCTGCATCTGCGTCTGTGTCTGCGTCTGCATCTGCGTCTGAACCTGCGCCTGCGCCTGCGCCTGCGCCTGCGCCTGCGTCTGCGTCTGCGTCTGCATATTCGTCTGCGTCTGCGTCTGTGTATTCTTCTGCGTCTTCGTCTTTGTCTTCGTCTTCATCGTGGTCTGCGTCTGCGTCTGCGTCTGCATCTGCGTCTCCGTCTTCATCTTCGTCTTGGTCTGCATCTGCGTCTGTGTCTGCGTCTGCATCTGCGTCTGCGTCTGCATCATCGTCTGCGTCTGCGTCTGCGTCTGCATCTACTTCTGCGTCTGCGTCTGCGTCTGCGTCTGCGTCTGCGTCTGCGTCTGCGTCTGTGTCTGCGTCTGCGTCTGCGTCTTCGTCTTCGATTTGGTCTGGGTCTGATTTTTGTCTGTGTCTGCGTCTGCGTCTGCTTCTGCGTCTGCGTCTGCGTCTGCGCCTGCGCCTGCATCTGCGTCTGCGTCTGCATCTGCTCCTGCTCCTGAGCCTGCGCCTGAGCCTGCATCTGCGCCTGCGCCTGTGCCTGCGCCTGTGCCTGTTTCTGAGTCTGCGTCTGCGTCTGCGTCTGCGTCTGCGTCTGCGTCTGCGTCTGCGTCTGCGTCATCATCTGTGTCTGCGTCTGCGTCTGCGTCTGCGTCTGCGTCTGCGTCTGCGTCTGCGTCTGCGTCTGCGTCTGCGTCTGCGTCTGCTCCTGCACTTTCGTTTGCGCCTGCGCCTGCGTCTGCGTCTGATTCTGAGTCTGCATTTGCGTCTGAATCTTCGTTTTCGTCTTCATCTTCGTCTGCGTCTGCTTCTGCGTCTGCGTCTGCGTCTGCTTCTGCGTCTGCGTCTGCGTCTGCGTCTGCGTCTGCGTCTGCGTCTTGGTCTGCGTCTGCGTCTGCGTCTGTGTCTGCATCTTCTTCTGCGTCTCCGTTTGCCTCTTGGTCGTGGTCTGCGTCTGCTTCTGGGTCTGCGTCTTCGTCTGCGTCTGCGTCTGTGCCTGCGCCTACGTCTGCGTCTGCGTCTGCGTCTGCGTCTGCGTCTGTGTCTGCTCCTGCTCCTGAGCCTGCGCCTGCGCCTGCGCCTGCGCCTGCGCCTGCGCCTGCGCCTGCGCCTGCGCCTGCGCCTGCGCCTGCGCCTGCGCCTGCGCCTGCGCCTGTTTCTGAGTCTGCGTCTGCGTCTGCGTCTGCGTCTGCGTCTGCGTCTGCGTCTGCGTCATCATCTGTGTCTGCGTCTGCGTCTGCGTCTGCGTCTGCGTCTGCGTCTGCGTCTGCGTCTGCGTCTGAGTCTGCGCCTGCACTTTCGTTTGCGCCTGCGCCTGCGTCCGCGTCTGTTTCTGAGTCTGCATTTGCGTCTGAATCTTCGTTTTCGTCTTCATCTTCGTTTGCGTCTGCGTCTGCGTCTGCGTCTGCGTCTTGGTCTGCGTCTGCGTCTGCGTCTGCGTCTGCATCTTCGTCTGCGTCTCCGTTTGCCTCTTGGTCGTGGTCTGCGTCTGCTTCTGGGTCTGCGTCTTTGTCTGCGTCTGCGTCTGTGCCTGCGTCTTCGTCTGCGTCTGCGTCTACGTCTGCATCTGTGTCTTCATCTGCTTCTTCATCTTGGTCTGCGTCTGCGTCTGCGTCTTCGTCTTCATTGTGGTCTGCATCTGCGTCTGCGTCTGCGCCTGCACCTTCGTCTGCGCCTGCGCCTGCGCCTGCACCTGCGCCTGCGCCTGCGCCTGCGCCTGCGCCTGCGCCTGCGCCTGCGCCTGCGCCTGCGCCTGCGCCTGCGCCTGCGCCTGCGCCTGCGCCTGCGCCTTGTTCTGCGTCTGCGTCTGCGTCTGCGTCTGCGTCTGCGTCTGCGTCTGCGTCTGCGTCTGCGTCTGCGTCTGCGTCTGCGTCTGCGTCTGCGTCTGCTCCTGCTCCTGAGCCTGCGCCTGAACCTGCGCCTGCGCCTGCGCCTGCGCCTGCGTCTGCGTCTGCGTCTGCGTCTGCGTCTGCATATTCGTCTGCGTCTGCGTCTGTGTATTCTTCTGCGTCTTCGTCTTTGTCTTCGTCTTCGTCGTGGTCTGCGTCTGCGTCTGCGTCTGCATCTGCGTCTCCGTCTTCATCTTCGTCTTGGTCTGCATCGGCGTCTGTGTCTGCGTCTGCATCTGCGTCTGAACCTGCGCCTGCGCCTGCGCCTGCGCCTGCGCCTGCGTCTGCGTCTGCGTCTGCATATTCGTCTGCGTCTGCGTCTGTGTATTCTTCTGCGTCTTCGTCTTTGTCTTCGTCTTCGTCGTGGTCTGCGTCTGCGTCTGCGTCTGCATCTGCGTCTGCGTCTGCGCCTGCGCCTGCATCTGCGTCTGCGTCTGCGTCTGCGTCTGCTCCTGCTCCTGAGCCTGCGCCTGAGCCTGCATCTGCGCCTGCGCCTGCGCCTGTGCCTGCGCCTGTTTCTGAGTCTGCGTCTGCGTCTGCGTCTGCGTCTGCGTCTGCGTCTGCGTCTGCGTCATCATCTGTGTCTGCGTCTGCGTCTGCGTCTGCGTCTGCGTCTGCGTCTGCGTCTGCGTCTGCGTCTGCGTCTGCGTCTGCGTCTGCGTCTGACTCTGCGCCTGCACTTTCGTTTGCGCCTGCGCCTGCGTCTGCGTCTGATTCTGAGTCTGCATTTGCGTCTGAATCTTCGTTTTCGTCTTCATCTTCGTCTGCGTCTGCGTCTGCGTCTGCGTCTGCGTCTGCGTCTGCGTCTGCGTCTTGGTTTGCGTCTGCGTCTGCGTCTCCGTTTGCCTCTTGGTCGTGGTCTGCGTCTGCTTCTGGGTCTGCGTCTTCGTCTTCGTCTGCGTCTGTGCCTGCGCCTACGTCTGCGTCTGCGTCTGCGTCTGCGTCTGCGTCTGCGTCTGCGTCTGTGTCTGCTCCTGCTCATGAGCCTGCGCCTGCGCCTGCGCCTGCGCCTGCGCCTGCGCCTGCGCCTGCGCCTGCGCCTGCGCCTGCGCCTGCGCCTGTTTCTGAGTCTGCGTCTGCGTCTGCGTCTGCGTCTGCGTCTGCGTCTGCGTCTGCGTCTGCGTCATCATCTGTGTCTGCGTCTGCGTCTGCGTCTGCGTCTGCGTCTGCGTCTGCGTCTGAGTCTGCGCCTGCACTTTCGTTTGCGCCTGCGCCTGCGTCCGCGTCTGTTTCTGAGTCTGCATTTGCGTCTGAATCTTCGTTTTCGTCTTCATCTTCGTTTGCGTCTGCATCTGCGTCTCCGTCTTCATCTTCGTCTTGGTCTGCATCTGCGTCTGTGTCTGCGTCTGCATCTGCGTCTGAACCTGCGCCTGCGCCTGCGCCTGCGCCTGCGCCTGCGTCTGCGTCTGCGTCTGCATATTCGTCTGCGTCTGCGTCTGTGTATTCTTCTGCGTCTTCGTCTTTGTCTTCGTCTTCATCGTGGTCTGCGTCTGCGTCTGCGTCTGCATCTGCGTCTCCGTCTTCATCTTCGTCTTGGTCTGCATCTGCGTCTGTGTCTGCGTCTGCATCTGCGTCTGCGTCTGCATCATCGTCTGCGTCTGCGTCTGCGTCTGCATCTACTTCTGCGTCTGCGTCTGCGTCTGCGTCTGCGTCTGCGTCTGCGTCTGCGTCTGTGTCTGCGTCTGCGTCTGCGTCTTCGTCTTCGATTTGGTCTGGGTCTGATTTTTGTCTGTGTCTGCGTCTGCGTCTGCTTCTGCGTCTGCGTCTGCGTCTGCGCCTGCGCCTGCATCTGCGTCTGCGTCTGCATCTGCTCCTGCTCCTGAGCCTGCGCCTGAGCCTGCATCTGCGCCTGCGCCTGTGCCTGCGCCTGTGCCTGTTTCTGAGTCTGCGTCTGCGTCTGCGTCTGCGTCTGCGTCTGCGTCTGCGTCTGCGTCTGCGTCATCATCTGTGTCTGCGTCTGCGTCTGCGTCTGCGTCTGCGTCTGCGTCTGCGTCTGCGTCTGCGTCTGCGTCTGCGTCTGCGTCTGCGTCTGCTCCTGCACTTTCGTTTGCGCCTGCGCCTGCGTCTGCGTCTGATTCTGAGTCTGCATTTGCGTCTGAATCTTCGTTTTCGTCTTCATCTTCGTCTGCGTCTGCTTCTGCGTCTGCGTCTGCGTCTGCGTCTGCGTCTGCGTCTGCGTCTTGGTCTGCGTCTGCGTCTGCGTCTGCGTCTGCATCTTCTTCTGCGTCTCCGTTTGCCTCTTGGTCGTGGTCTGCGTCTGCTTCTGGGTCTGCGTCTTCGTCTGCGTCTGCGTCTGTGCCTGCGCCTACGTCTGCGTCTGCGTCTGCGTCTGCGTCTGCGTCTGCGTCTGCGTCTGTGTCTGCTCCTGCTCCTGAGCCTGCGCCTGCGCCTGCGCCTGCGCCTGCGCCTGCGCCTGCGCCTGCGCCTGCGCCTGCGTCTGCGTCTGCGTCTGCGCCTGCGCCTGCGCCTGTTTCTGAGTCTGCGTCTGCATCTGCGTCTGCGTCTGCGTCTGCGTCTGCGTCTGCGTCATCATCTGTGTCTGCGTCTGCGTCTGCGTCTGCGTCTGCGTCTGCGTCTGCGTCTGCGTCTGCGTCTGCGTCTGCGTCTGCGTCTGCGTCTGCGTCTGAGTCTGCGCCTGCACTTTCGTTTGCGCCTGCGCCTGCGTCCGCGTCTGTTTCTGAGTCTGCATTTGCGTCTGAATCTTCGTTTTCGTCTTCATCTTCGTTTGCGTCTGCGTCTGCGTCTGCGTCTGCGTCTTGGTCTGCGTCTGCGTCTGCGTCTGCGTCTGCATCTTCGTCTGCGTCTCCGTTTGCCTCTTGGTCGTGGTCTGCGTCTGCTTCTGGGTCTGCGTCTTTGTCTGCGTCTGCGTCTGTGCCTGCGTCTTCGTCTGCGTCTGCGTCTACGTCTGCATCTGTGTCTTCATCTGCTTCTTCATCTTGGTCTGCGTCTGCGTCTGCGTCTTCGTCTTCATTGTGGTCTGCATCTGCGTCTGCGTCTGCGCCTGCACCTTCGTCTGCGCCTGCGCCTGCGCCTGCGCCTGCACCTGCGCCTGCGCCTGCGCCTGCGCCTGCGCCTGCGCCTGCGCCTGCGCCTGCGCCTGCGCCTGCGCCTGCGCCTGCATCTTCGTCTGCGTCTGCGTCTGCGTCTGCATCTGCATCTGCGTCTTGGTCTTGGTCTGCGTCTGCGTCTGCGTCTGCGTCTGCGTCTGCGTCTGCGTCTGCGTCTGCGTCTGCGTCTGCGTCTGCGTCTGCGTCTGCGTCTGCGTCTGCATCTGCATCTGCGCCTGCGCCTGAGCCTTCGCCTGCGCCTTCGCCTGCGCCTGCGCCTGCGCTTGAGTCTGTGCTTGTGCCTGCGCCTGCGCCTGCGCCTGCATCTGCGTCTGCGTCTGCATCTGCGTCTGCGTCTGCGTCTGTGTCTGCGTCTGCGTCTGCGTCTGCGTCTGCGCCTGCACCTTTGTCTGTGTCTGCGTCATCGTCATCGTCTGCGTCTGCGTCTGCTTCTTCATCTGCGCCTGCGTCATCGTCATCGTCATCGTCTGCGTCTGCGTCTGCGTCTGCGTCTGCTTCTGCGTCTGCGTCTGCGTCTGCGTCTTGGTCTGCGTCTGCGTCTGCGTCTGCGTCTGCGTCTGCGTCTGCATCTGCGTCTGCGTCAGCGTCAGCGTCTGCGTCTGCGTCTGCGTCTGCGTCTGCGTCTGCGTCTGCGTCTGCGTCTGCGTCTGCGTCTGCGTCTTGGTCTGCGTCTGCGTCTGCGTCTGCGTCTTCGTCTGCGTCTGGGTCTTGGTCTGCGTCTGCGTCTGCGTCTGCGTCTGCGTCTGCGTCTGCGTCTGCGTCTGCGTCTGCGTCTGCGTCTGCGTCTTCCTCTGCGCCTGCGCCTTCGTCTGCGTCTGCGTCATCGTCTGCGTCTGCACCTTCGTCTGCGTCTGCGCCTTCGTCTGCGCCTTCGTCTGCACTTGCGTCTGCGTCTGAGTCTGTGTCTGCGTCTGAGTCTGCGTCTGCGTCTGCGTCTGCGTCTTCGTCTTTGTTGTGGTCTGCGTCTGCGTTTGCGTCTGCGCCTGCGCCTGCGCCTGCGCCTGCGCCTGCGCCTGCGCCTGCGTCTGCGCCTGCGCCTGCGCCTGCGCCTGCGCCTGCGCCTGCGTCTTCGTCTGCGTCTGTGCCTGCTCCTGCGTCTGCGTCTGCGTCTGCGTCTGCGTCTGCGTCTGCGTCTGCGTCTGCGTCTGCGTCTGCGTCTGCGTCTGGGTCTGCGTCTGCATCTTCGTCTGCGTCTCCGTTTGCCTCTTGGTCGTGGTCTGCGTCTGGGTCTGCGTCTTTGTCTGCGTCTGCGTCTGTGCCTGCGTCTTCATCTGCGTCTGCGACAGCGTCTGCATCTGTGTCTTCATCTGCACCTTCGTTTGCGCCTGCGCCTGCGTCTGCGTCTGTGTCTTCATCTGCTTCTTCGTCTTGGTCTGCGTCTGCGTCTGCGTCTTCGTCTTCATTGTGGTTTTCATCTGCGCCTGCGCCTGCGCCTGCGCCTGCGCCTGCGCCTGCGCCTGCGCCTGCGCCTGCGCCTGCGCCTGCACTTGCATCTGCGTCTGCATCTGCGTCTGCATCTTTGTCTGCGTCTGCGTCTGCGTCTGCGTCTTCATCTGCATCTGCGTCTTGGTCTTGGTCTTGGTCTGCGTCTGCGTCTGCGTCTGCGTCTGCGTCTGCGTCTGCATCTGCGCCTGCGCCTGCGCCTGCGCCTGCGCCTGCACCTGCGGTTGCGTCTGCGTCTGCGTCTGCGTCTGCGTCTGCTTCTGCGTCTGCGCCTGCACCTTTGTCTGTGTCTGCGTCATCGTCATCGTCTGCGTCTGCGTCTGCTTCTTCGTCTGCGCCTGCGTCATCGTCATCGTCATCGTCATCGTCATCGTCATCGTCATCGTCTGCATCTGCATCTGCGTCTGCGTCTGCGTCTGCGTCTGCGTCTGCGTCTGCGTCTGTGTCTTGGTCTTGGTCTTGGTCTTGGTCTTGGCCTGCGCCTGCGCCTGTGCCTGCGCCTGCGCCTGCGCCTGCGCCTGCGCCTGCGCCTGCGCCTGCGCCTGCGCCTGCGCCTGCGCCTGCGCCTGCGCCTGCGCCTGCGCCTGCGCCTGCGCCTGCGCCTGCGCCTGTGCCTGCGCCTCCTCCTGAGCCTGAGGCTGAACTTGCGTCTGCGTCTGCGTCTGCATCTGCGTCTGCGTCTGCGCCTGCACCTTTGTCTGGGTCTGCGTAATCGTCATCGTCTGCGTCTGCTTCTGCTTTTTCTTCTGCGCCTGCGCCTTTGTCTGCGTCTGCGTCATCGTCTGCGCCTGCGTCTGCGTCTGCACCTTCATCTGCGCCTGCGCCTGCGTTTGCGTCTGCGTCTGCGTCTTGGTCTTCGTCTGCGTCTGCGCCTGCGCCTGCGCCTGCGCCTGCGCCTGCGCCTGCGCCTGCGCCTGCGCCTGCGCCTGCGCCTGCGCCTGCGCCTGCGCCTGCGCCTGAGCCTGAGCCTGAACTTGCGTCTGCGTCTGCGTCTGCATCTGCGTCTGCGTCTGCGCCTGCACCTTTGTCTGGGTCTGCGTCATCGTCATCGTCTGCGTCTGCGTCTGCTTTTTCTTCTGCGCCTGCGCCGTCTCCGTCTGCGTCTGCGTCTGCGTCTGCGCCTGCGCCTTCGTCTGCGTCTGCGTCATCGTCTGCACCTTCATCTGCGCCTGCGCCTGCGCCTGCGCCTGCGCCTGCGCCTTGTTCTGAGTCTGCGTCTGCGTCTGCGTCTGCGTCTGCGTCTGCGTCTGCGTCTGCGTCTGCGTCTGCGTCTTCGTCTGCGTCTGCGTCTGCGTCTGCGTCTGTTCCTGCTCCTGAGCCTGCGCCTGAATTTGCGCCTGCGCCTGCGCCTGCGCCTGCGCCTGCGCCTGCGTCTGCGTCTGCATATTCGTCTGCGTCTGCGTCTGTGTATTCTTCTGCGTCTTCGTCTTTGTCTTCGTCTTCGTCGTGGTCTGCGTCTGCGTCTGCGTCTGCGTCTGCATCTGCGTCTCCGTCTTCATCTTCGTCTTGGTCTGCATCTGCGTCTGTGTCTGCGTCTGCATCTGCGTCTGAACCTGCGCCTGCGCCTGCGCCTGCGCCTGCGTCTGCGTCTGCGTCTGCGTCTGCGTCTGCATATTCGTCTGCGTCTGCGTCTGTGTATTCTTCTGCGTCTTCGTCTTTGTCTTCGTCTTCGTCGTGGTCTGCGTCTGCGTCTGCGTCTGCATCTGCGTCTCCGTCTTCATCTTCGTCTTGGTCTGCATCTGTGTCTGTGTCTGCGTCTGCATCTGCGTCTGCGTCTGCATCATCGTCTGCGTCTGCGTCTGCGTCTGCATCTACTTCTGCGTCTTTATCTGCGTCTGCGTCTGCGTCTGCGTCTGCGTCTGCGTCTGCGTCTGCGTCTTCGTCTTCGATTTGGTCTGGGTCTGATTTTTGTCTGTGTCTGCGTCTGCGTCTGCTTCTGCGTCTGCGTCTGCGTCTGCGCCTGCATCTGCGTCTGCGTCTGTGTCTGCTCCTGCTCCTGAGCCTGCGCCTGAGCCTGCATCTGCGCCTGCGACTGCGCCTGCGCCTGCGCCTGTTTCTGAGTCTGCGTCTGCGTCTGCGTCTGCGTCTGCGTCTGCGTCTGCGTCTGCGTCTGCGTCTGCGTCTGCGTCTGCGTCTCCGTCTCCGTCTCCGTCTCCGTCTCCGTCTCCGTCTGCGTCATCATCTGCGTCTGCGTCTGCGTCTGCGTCTGCGTCTGAGTCGGCGCCTGCACTTTCGTTTGCGCCTGTGCCTGCGTCTGCGTCTGTTTCTGAGTCTGCATTTCCGTCTGAATCTTCGTTTTCGTCTTCATCTTCGTCTGCGTCTGCGTCTGCGTCTGCGTCTGCGTCTTGGTCTGCGTCTGCGTCTGCGTCTGCATCTTCGTCTGCGTCTCCGTTTGCCTCTTGGTCGTGGTCTGCGTCTGCTTCTGGGTCTGCGTCTTCGTCTGCGTCTGCGTCTGTGCCTGCGTCTTCGTCTGCGTCTGCGTCTACTTCTGCATCTGTGTCTTCATCTGCTTCTTCGTCTTGGTCTGCGTCTGCGTCTGTGTCTGCGTCTGCATCTGCGTCTGCGTCTGCATCATCGTCTGCGTCTGCGTCTGCGTCTGCATCTACTTCTGCGTCTGCGTCTGCGTCTGCGTCTGCGTCTGCGTCTGCGTCTGCGTCTGCGTCTGCGTCTGCGTCTGCGTCTTCGTCTTCGATTTGGTCTGGGTCTGATTTTTGTCTGTGTCTGCGTCTGCGTCTGCTTCTGCATCTGCGTCTGCGTCTGCGCCTGCGCCTGCGCCTGCATCTGCGTCTGCGTCTGCGTCTGCTCCTGCTCCTGAGCCTGCGCCTGAGCCTGCATCTGCGCCTGCGCCTGTGCCTGCGCCTGCGCCTGTTTCTGAGTTTGCGTCTGCGTCTGCGTCTGCGTCTGCGTCTGCGTCTGCGTCTGCGTCTGCGTCTGCGTCTGCGTCTGCGTCTGCGTCATCATCTGTGTCTGCGTCTGCGTCTGCGTCTGCGTCTGCGTCTGCGTCTGAGTCTGCGCCTGCACTTTCGTTTGCGCCTGCGCCTGCGTCTGCGTCTGTTTCTGAGTCTGCATTTGCGTCTGAATCTTCGTTTTCGTCTTCATCTTCGTCTGCGTCTGCGTCTGCGTCTGCGTCTGCGTCTGCGTCTGCGTCTTGGTCTGCGTCTGCGTCTGCGTCTGCATCTTCGTCTGCGTCTCCGTTTGCCTCTTGGTCGTGGTCTGCGTCTGCTTCTGGGTCTGCGTCTTCGTCTGCGTCTGCGTCTGTGCCTGCGCCTACGTCTGCGTCTGCGTCTGCGTCTGCGTCTGTGTCTGCTCCTGCTCCTGAGCCTGCGCCTGAGCGTCCGCCTGCGCCTGCGCCTGCGCCTGCGCCTGCGCCTGCGCCTGTTTCTGAGTCTGCGTCTGCGTCTGCGTCTGCGTCTGCGTCTGCGTCTGCGTCTGCGTCTGCGTCATCATCTGCGTCTGCGTCTGCGTCTGCGTCTGCGTCTGCGTCTGCGTCTGCGTCTGCGTCTGAGTCTGCGCCTGCACTTTCGTTTGCGCCTGCGCCTGCGTCCGCGTCTGTTTCTGAGTCTGCATTTGCATCTGAATCTTCGTTTTCGTCTTCATCTTCGTCTGCGTCTGCGTCTGCGTCTGCGTCTGCGTCTTGGTCTGCGTCTGCGTCTGCGTCTGCGTCTGCATCTTCGTCTGCGTCTCCGTTTGCCTCTTGGTCGTGGTCTGCGTCTGCTTCTGGGTCTGCGTCTTTGTCTGCGTCTGCGTCTGTGCCTGCGTCTTCGTCTGCGTCTGCGTCTACGTCTGCATCTGTGTCTTCATCTGCTTCTTCGTCTTGGTCTGCGTCTGCGTCTGCGTCTTCGTCTTCATTGTGGTCTGCATCTGCGTCTGCGTCTGCGCCTGCACCTTCGTCTGCGCCTGCGCCTGCGCCTGCGCCTACGCCTGCGCCTGCGCCTGCGCCTGCGCCTGCGCCTGCGCCTGCGCCTGCGCCTGCGCCTGCGCCTGCGCCTGCGCCTGCGCCTGCATCTTCGTCTGCGTCTGCGTCTGCGTCTGCATCTGCATCTGCGTCTTGGTCTTGGTCTGCGTCTGCGTCTGCGTCTGCGTCTGCGTCTGCGTCTGCGTCTGCGTCTGCGTCTGCATCTGCGCCTGCGCCTGAGCCTTCGCCTGCGCCTTCGCCTGCGCCTGCGCCTGCGCTTGAGTCTGTGCCTGTGCCTGCGCCTGCGCCTGCGCCTGCATCTGCGTCTGCGTCTGCATCTGCGTCTGCGTCTGCGTCTGCGTCTGCGTCTGTGTCTGCGTCTGCGTCTGCGTCTGCGTCTGCGTCTGCGCCTGCACCTTTGTCTGTGTCTGCGTCATCGTCATCGTCTGCGTCTGCGTCTGCTTCTTCATCTGCGCCTGCGTCATCGTCATCGTCATCGTCTGCGTCTGTGTCTGCGTCTGCGTCTGCTTCTGCGTCTGCGTCTGCGTCTTGGTCTGCGTCTGCGTCTGCGTCTGCGTCTGCGTCTGCGTCTGCGTCAGCGTCAGCGTCTGCGTCTGCGTCTGCGTCTGCGTCTGCGTCTGCGTCTGTGTCTGCGTCTGCGTCTTGGTCTTGGTCTGCGTCTGCGTCTGCGTCTGCGTCTTCGTCTGCGTCTGGGTCTTGGTCTGCGTCTGCGTCTGCGTCTGCGTCTGCGTCTGCGTCTGCGTCTGCGTCTGCGTCTGCGTCTGCGTCTGCGTCTGCGTCTTCCTCTGCGCCTGCGCCTTCGTCTGCGTCTGCACCTTCGTCTGCATCTGCGCCTTCGTCTGCGCCTTCGTCTGCACTTGCGTCTGCGTCTGTGTCTGCGTCTGAGTCTGCGTCTGCGTCTGCGTCTGCGCCTTCGTCTTTGTTGTGGTCTGCGCCTGCGCCTGCGCCTGCGCCTGCGCCTGCGCCTGCGCCTGCGCCTGCGCCTGCGCCTGCGCCTGCGCCTGCGCCTTCGTCTGCGTCTGCGCCTGCGCCTGCGTCTGTTTCTGAGTCTGCGTCTGCGTCTGCGTCTGCGTCTGCGTCTGCGTCTGCGTCTGCGTCTGCGTCTGCGTCTGCGTCTTGGTCTGCGTCTGCGTCTGCGTCTGGGTCTGCGTCTGCATCTTCGTCTGCGTCTCCGTTTGCCTCTTGGTCGTGGTCTGCGTCTGGGTCTGCGTCTTTGTCTGCGTCTGCGTCTGTGCCTGCGTCTTCATCTGCGTCTGCGACAGCGTCTGCATCTGTGTCTTCATCTGCACCTTCGTTTGCGCCTGCGCCTGCGTCTGCGTCTGCGTCTTCATCTGCTTCTTCGTCTTGGTCTGCGTCTGCGTCTGCGTCTTCGTCTTCATTGTGGTTTTCATCTGCGCCTGCGCCTGCGCCTGCGCCTGCGCCTGCGCCTGCGTCTTCGTCTGCATCTGTGCCTGCGCCTGCGTCTGCGTCTGGGTCTCCGTCTGCATCTTCGTCTGCGTCTCCGTTTGCCTCTTGGTCGTGGTCTGCGTCTGGGTCTGCGTCTTTGTCTGCGTCTGAGTCTGTGCCTGCGTCTTCATCTGCGTCTGCGACAGCGTCTGCATCTGTGTCTTCATCTGCACCTTCGTTTGCGCCTGCGCCTGCGCCTGCGTCTGTGTCTTCATCTGCACCTTCGTTTGCGCCTGCGCCTGCGCCTGCGTCTGTGTCTTCATCTGCTTCTTCGTCTTGGTCTGCGCCTGCGCCTGCGCCTGCGTCTGTGTCTTCATCTGCTTCTTCGTCATCGTCTGCGTCTGTGTCTGCGTCTGCGTCTGCGTCTGCTTCTGCGTCTGCGTCTGCGTCTTGGTCTGCGTCTGCGTCTGCGTCTGCGTCTGCGTCAGCGTCTGCGTCTGCGTCTGCGTCTGCGTCTGCGTCTGCGTCTGTGTCTGTGTCTTGGTCTTGGTCTTGGTCTGCGTCTGCGTCTGCGTCTGCGTCTGCGTCTGCGTCTGGGTCTTGGTCTGTGTCTGCGTCTGCGTCTGCGTCTGCGTCTGCGTCTGCGTCTTCCTCTGCGCCTGCGCCTTCGTCTGCGTCTGCGTCATCGTCTGCGTCTGCACCTTCGTCTGCGTTTGCGCCTTTGTCTGCGCCTTCGTCTGCACCTGCGTCTGCGTCTGCGTCTGCGTCTGCGTCTGCGTCTGCGTCTGCGTCTGCGTCTTCGTCTTCGTTGTGGTCTGCGTCTGCGTCTGCGTTTGCGTCTGCGTCTGCGCCTGCGCCTTCGTCTCCACCTGCGCCTGCGCCTGCGCCTGCGCCTGAGCCTGCGCCTGCGCCTGCGCCTGCGCCTGCGCCTGCGTCTTCGTCTGCATCTGTGCCTGCGCCTGCGTCTGCGTCTGCGTCTGCGTCTTCCTCTGCGCCTGCGCCTTCGTCTGCGTCTGCGTCATCGTCTGCGTCTGCACCTTCGTCTGCGTTTGCGCCTTTGTCTGCGCCTTCGTCTGCACCTGCGTCTGCGTCTGCGTCTGCGTCTGCGTCTTCGTCTTCGTTGTGGTCTGCGTCTGCGTTTGCGTCTGCGTCTGCGTCTGCGCCTGCGCCTTCGTCTGCGCCTGCGCCTGCGCCTGCGCCTGCACCTGCACCTGCGCCTGCGCCTGCGCCTGCGCCTGCGCCTGCGCCTGCGCCTGCGCCTGCGTCTTCGTCTGCATCTGTGCCTGCGCCTGCGTCTGCGTCTGGGTCTCCGTCTGCATCTTCGTCTGCGTCTCCGTTTGCCTCTTGGTCGTGGTCTGCGTCTGGGTCTGCGTCTTTGTCTGCGTCTGAGTCTGTGCCTGCGTCTTCATCTGCGTCTGCGACAGCGTCTGCATCTGTGTCTTCATCTGCACCTTCGTTTGCGCCTGCGCCTGCGCCTGCGTCTGTGTCTTCATCTGCTTCTTCGTCTTGGTCTGCGTCTGCGTCTGCGTCTTCGTCTTCATTGTGGTTTTCAACTGCGTCTGCGTCTGCGCCTGCACCTTCGTCTGCGCCTGCGCCTGCGCTTGCGCCTACGCCTGCGCCTGCGCCTGCGCCTGCGCCTGCGCCTGCGCCTGCACTTGCGTCTGCGTCTGCGTCTGCATCTTCGTCTGCATCTTCGTCTGCGTCTGCGTCTGCGTCTGCGTCTGCGTCTGCGTCTGCGTCTGCATCTGCATCTGCGTCTTGTTCTTGGTCTTGGTCTGCGTCTGCGTCTGCGTCTGCGTCTGCGTTTGCATCTGTGCCTGCGCCTGCGCCTGCGCCTGCGCCTGCGGTTGCATCTGCGTCTGCGTCTGCGTCTGCATCTGCATCTGCGTCTGCGTCTGCGTCTGCGTCTGCGTCTGTGTCTGCGTCTGCGCCTGCACCTTTGTCTGTGTCTGCGTCATCGTCATCGTCTGCGTCTGCGTCTGCTTCTTCGTCTGCGCCTGCGTCATCGTCATCGTCATCGTCGTCATCGTCTGCATCTGCGTCTGCGTCTGCGTCTGCGTCTGCGTCTGCGTCTGCGTCTGTGTCTTGGTCTTGGAATTGGTCTTGGTCTTGGTCTGCGTCTGCGTCTGCGTCTGCGCCTGCGCCTGCGCCTGCGCCTGCGCCTGCGCCTGCGCCTTTGCCTGCGCCTGCTCCTGAACTTGCGTCTGCGCCTGCGTCTGCATCTGCGTCTGCGTCTGCGCCTTCTTCTGTGCCTGCGCCTGCGCCTGCGCCTGCACCTGCGCCTGCACCTGCGCCTGTGCCTGCGCCTGCGCCTGGGTCTGCGACTGTTTCTGCGTCTGCGTCTGCGTCTGCGTCTGCGTCTGCGTCTGCGTCTGCGTCTGCGTCTGCGTCTGCATCTGAGCCTGCGCCTGAGCCTGCGTCTGCGCCTGCGCCTGCGCCTGCGCATGCGCCTGCGACTGTTTCTGCGTCTGCGTCTGCGTCTGCGTGTGCGTCTTCTTCTGCGCCTGCACCTTCGTCTGCGTCTGCGTCTTCGTCTGCGTCTGCGTCTGCGTCTGCGTCTGCGTCTGCGTCTGCGTCTGCATCTTCGTCTGCGTCTGCGTCTGCGTCTGCGTCTGCGTCTGCGTCTGCGTCTGCGTCTGCGTCATCGTCTGCGTCTGCGTCTGCGTCTGCGTCTGCGTCTGCGTCTGCGCCTGCACATTCGTCTGCATCTGCATCTGCGTCTGTGTCTGCGTCTGCGTCTGCGTCTTGGTCTGCGCCTGCTCCTTCGTCTGCGTCTGCGTCTGCGTCTGCGTCTGCGTCTGCGTCTGCGTCTCGTCAGGGTCTGCATCTGTATCTTCGTCTGCGTCGTCGTCTTCGTCTTGGTCAGCGTCTGCGTCTGCGTCTGCGTCTGCGTCTGCGTCTGCGTCTGCGTCTGCGTCTGCGTCTGCGTCTGCGTCTGCGTCTGCGTCTGCGTCTTGGTCTTGCTCAGCGTCTGCGTCTGCGCCTGCGTGTTTGTCTGCGCCTGCGCCTGCGCCTGCGCCTGTTCTTGCGTCTGCGTCTGCGTCTGCGTCTGCGTCTGCGTCTGCGTCTGCGTCTGTGTCTGCGTCTGCGTCTGCGTCTGCGTCTCGTCAGGGTCTGCATCTGTATCTTCGTCTGCGTCGTCGTCTTCGTCTTGGTCAGCGTCTGCGTCTGCGTCTGCGTCTGCGTCTGCGTCTGCGTCTGCGTCTGCGTCTGCGTCTGCGTCTTGGTCTTGCTCAGCGTCTGCGTCTGCGCCTGCGTGTTTGTCTGCGCCTGCGCCTGCGCCTGCGCCTGTTCTTGCGTCTGCGTCTGCGTCTGTGTAAGCGTCTGTGTCATCGTCTTCGTCTGCGTCTGCGTCTGCGTCTGCGTCTGCGTCTGCATCTTCGTCTGCGTCTGCGTCTGCGTCTGCGTCTGCGTCTGTGTCTGCGTCATCGTCTGCGTCTGCGTCTGCGTCTGCGTCTGCGCCTGCTTCTGTGTCTGCGTCTTCGTCTGCGCCTGCACATTCGTCTGCATCTGCATCTGCGTCTGTGTCTGCGTCTGCGTCTGCGTCTTGGTCTGCGCCTGCTCCTTCGTCTGCGTCTGCGTCTGCGTCTGCGTCTGCGTCTGCGTCTGCGTCTGCGTCTGCGTCTGCATCTGTATTTTCGTCTGCGTCGTCGTCTTCGTCTTGGTCAGCGTCTGCGTCTGCGTCTGCGTCTGCGTCTGCGTCTGCGTCTGCGTCTGCGTCTGCGTCTTGGTCTTGCTCAGTGTCTGCGTCTGCGCCTGCGTGTTTGTCTGCGCCTGCGCCTGCGCCTGCGCCTGTTCTTGCGTCTGCGTCTGCGTCTGTGTAAGCGTCTGTGTCATCGTCTGCGTCTGCGTCTGCATCTGCGCCTGCACCTTCGTCTGCGTTATCGTCTGCGTCTGCGTCTGCGTCTGCGCCTGCACCTTCTTCTGCGTCATCGTCTGCGTCTGCGTCTGCGTCTGCGTCTGCATCTGCGTCTTCTTCTTCGCCTGCACCTTCGTCTGCGTCTGCGTCTGCGTCTGCGTCTGCGTCTGCGTCTACGTCTGCATCTGCGTCTTCGTCTGCATCTTCGTCTTGGTCTGCGTCTGCGTCTGCGTCTGCGTCTGCGTCTGCGCCTGCACCTTCGTCTGCGTCTTCGTCTGCGTCTGCGTCTGCGTCTCCGTCTGCGTCTGCGTTTGAATCTGCGTCTTCTTCTGCGCCTGCACCTTCATCTCCGTCTGCGTCTGCATCTTCGTCTGCGTCTTCGTCTGCGTCTGCGTCTGCGTCTTCGTCTGCGTCTGCTTCTTCGTCTGCGTTTGCGTCTGCGTCTGCGTCTTCCTCTGTGTCTGCGTCTGCGTCTTCGTCTGCGCCTGCACCTGCGTCTGTGTCTGCGTCTGCGTCTGTGTCTGCGTCTGCGTCTGCGTCTGCATCTTCGTCTATGTCTCCGTTCGCCTCTTGGACTTGGTCTGCGTCTGCGTCTGCATCTGCATCTTCGTCTGCGTCTGCGTCTGTGTCTGCGTCTGCGTCTGCGTCTGTGTCTGCGTCTGCGTCTTGGTCTGCGTCTGCGTCTGCATCTTCGTCTATTTTTCCGTTTGCCTCTTGGACTTGGTCTGCGTCTGCGTCTGCGTCTGCATCTGCATCTGCATCTTCGTCTGCGTCTGCGTCTGCGTCTGCGTCTTGGTCTGCGTCTGCGTCTGCGCCTGCACATTCGTCTGCTTCATCGTCTGCGTTTGAATCTGCGTCTTCTTCTGCGCCTGCACCTTCATCTCCGTCTGCGTCTGCATCTTCGTCTGCGTCTTCGTCTGCGTCTGCGTCTGCGTCTTCGTCTGCGTCTGCTTCTTCGTCTGCGTTTGCGTCTGCGTCTGCGTCTGCGTCTGCTTCATCGTCTGCGCCTGCGCCTGCGCCTGTGCTTGCGTCTGCGTCTGCGTCTGCGTCTGCGTCTGCGTCTGCGTCTTCGTCTGCGCCTGCACCTTCATCTGCGTCATCGTCTGCGTCTGCGTCTGCGTCTGCGTCTGCGCCTGCACATTCGTCTGCGTCATCGTCTGCGTCTGCGTCTGCGTCTGCCTCTGCGTCTGCCTCTGCGTCTGCCTCTGCCTCTGCATCTGCGTCTTTGTCTGCGCCTGCGTCTGCGTATGCGTCTGCGTCTGTGTCTGCGTCTGCGTCTGCATCTTCGTCTGCGTCTCTGTTTGCCTCTTAGACTTGGTCTGCGTCTGCGACTGCGTCTGCATCTGCGTCTTCGTCTGCGTCTGCGTCTGTGTCTTGGTCTGCGTCTGCGTGTGCGTCTGCGTCTGCGTCTGCGTCTGCGTCTGCGTCTGCGTCTGCGTCTGCATCTGCGTCTGCGTCTGCGTCTGCGTCTGCGTCTGCGTCTACGTCTGCGTCTGAGTCTCCGTCTTGGTCTGCGTCTGTGTATTCCTCTGCGTCTGCTTCTGCGTCTGCATCTGCGTCTTCGTCTCCATCTTCGTCTTCGTCTTCGTCTTGGTCAGCGTCTGCGTCTGCGTCTGTGTCTGCGTCTGCGTCTGCGTCTGCGTCTGTGTCTGCGTTATCATCTTGGTCTGCGTCTGCATCTTCGTCTGCGTCTGCATCTTGTGCAGACGCAAGCACAGGTGCAGGCGCAGGCGCACACACAGAACAAAACAAGCGGACGCAGACGCAGACCAAGACCAAGACGCAGACGCAGACGCAGACCAAGACGAAGATGAAGACGCAGACGAAGATACAGATGCAGACGCAGACGAGACTGCGTCTGCGTCTGCATCTGCCTCTGCGTCTTCGTCTGCGCCTGCACCTTCGTCTGCGTCATCGTCTGCGTCTGCGTCTGCGTCTGCGCCTGCACATTCGTCTGCGTCTGTGTCTGCGTCTGCCTCTGCCTCTGCCTCTGCCTCTGCGTCTGCCTCTGCCTCTGCCTCTGCCTCTGCCTCTGCGTCTGCGTCTTTGTCTGCGCCTGCGTCTGCGTATGCGTCTTCGTCTGTGTCTGCGTCTGCGTCTGCATCTTCGTCTGCGTCTCTGTTTGCCTCTTAGACTTGGTCTGCGTCTGCGTCTGCATCTGCGTCTTCGTCTGCGTCTGCGTCTGCGTCTTGGTCTGCGTCTGCGTGTGCGTCTGCGTGTGCGTCTGCGTCTGCGTCTGCGTCTGCGTCTGCGTCTGCGTCTGCGTCTGCGTCTGCGTCTGCGTCTACGTCTGCGTCTGAGTCTCCGTCTTGGTCTGCGTCTGTGTCTTCATCTGCGTCTGCTTCTGCGTCTGCATCTGCGTCTTCGCTCCATCTTCGTCTTCGTCTTCGTCTTCGTCTTCGTCAGCGTCTGCTTCTGCGTCTGCGTCTGCGTCTGCGTCTGCGTCTGCGTCTGCGTCTGCGTCTGCATCTGTGTCTGCGTTATCATCTTGGTCTGCGTCTGCATCTTCGTCTGCGTTTGCATCTTGTGCAGACGCAAGCACAGGTGCAGGGGCAGGCGCAGGCGCAGGCGCAGAACAAAACACGCAGACGCAGACCAAGACCAAGACGCAGACGCAGACCAAGACGAAGATGAAGACGAAGACGAAGATACAGATGCAGACGCAGACGAGATGCAGACGCAGACGCAGACGCAGACACAGACCAAGACACAGACGCAGACGCAGACGCAGACGCAGACGCAGACGCAGACGCAGACGCAGACGCAGACCAAGACGAAGATGAAGACGCAAACGAAGATACAGATGCAGACGCAGACGAGACGCAGACGAAAACGCAGACGCAGATGCAGACGCAGATGCAGACGCAGATGCAGACGCAGATGCAGACGCAGATGCAGACGAAGACGAAGACGAAGACGAAGACGAAGACGAAGACGAAGACGCATATGCAGACGCAGACGCAGACGCAGATGAAGACGAAGACGCAGACCAAGACGCAGACGCAGACGCAGACGCAGACGCAGACGCAGACGCAGACGCAGACCAAGACGCAGGCGCAGGCGCAGGCGCAGGCGCAGGCGCAGGCGCAGACGCAGATGCAGACGCAGATGCAGACGAAGACGAAGACGAAGACGAAGACGCATATGCAGACGCAGACGCAGACGCAGATGAAGACGAAGACGCAGACCAAGACGAAGACGCAGACGCAGACGCAGACGCAGACGCAGACGCAGACGCAGACGCAGACGCAGACCAAGACGCAGAGGCAGACGCAGATGCAGACGCAGACGAAGACGCATATGCAGACGCAGATGAAGATGAAGACACAGACCAAGACGAAGACGCAGATGCAGACGCAGACGCAGACGCAGATGCAGACCACAACGAAGACGAAGACGCAGACGAAGACGCAGACGCAGACACAGACGAAGACGCAGAAGCAGACGCAATCGCAGACACAGACGCAGACCAAGACGAAGACGAAGACGCAGACGCAGAAGAAGACGCAGACGCAGACGCAGACGAAGATGCAGACGCAGAGGCACAAAAAGACGAAGACGCAGACGCAGACGCAGATGCAGATGCAGACTCAGACGCCGACGCAGACTGCATCTGCGTCTGCGTCTGCGTCTTCATCTTGGTCTGCATCTGCGTCTGCGTCTTCGTCTTGGTTTGCATCTGCGTCTGCGTCTGCGTCTGCGTCTGCGTCTGCATCTGCGTCTGCCTCTGCGTCTTGGTCTTGGTCTTGGTCTTGGTCTTGGTCTGCGTCTGCGTCTGCGTCTACGTCTGCGTCTGCGTCTTGGTCTTGGTCTTGTTCTTGGACTTGATCTGCGTCTGCAGGCGCAGATCAAGACGAAGACGCAGACGCAGACGCAGACGCAGACGCAGACGCAGATTCAGACGCAGACTCAGACGCAGACGCAGACGCTGACCAAGATAGACGCAGACGCAGACTCAGACTCAGATGCAGACGCAGACGCAGACGCAGACGCAGACGCAGACGCAGACGCAGACGCAGACGCAGATGCAGAGGCAGACCAAAACCAAGACCAAGACCAAGACCAAGACCAAGACCAAGACCAAGACCAAGACCAAGACCAAGACGCAGAAGCAGAAGCAGAAGCAGAAGCAGAAGCAGAAGCAGAAGCAGAAGCAGACGCAGACGCAGACGCAGACGCAGACGCAGACGCAGATGCAGACCAAGAAGAAGACGCAGACGCAGACGCAGACGCAGACGCAGACGATGACGCAAGCGCAGGCGCAGGCTGCAGGCTGACGAAGACGCAGAGGCAGACCAAGACCAAGACCAAGACCAAGACCAAGACCAAGACCAAGACCAAGACCAAGACCAAGACCAAGACCAAGACCAAGACGCAGACGCAGACGCAGACGCAGACGCAGACGCAGACGCAGACGCAGACGCAGACGCAGACGCAGACGCAGACGCAGACCAAGAAGAAGACGCAGACGCAGACGCAGACGCAGACGCAGACGCAGACGCAGACACAGACGCAGAACAAGACGCAGACGCAGACGAAGACGCAGACGCAGACGCAGACGCCAACGCAGACGCAGACGCAGACGCAGACGCAGACGCAGACGCAGATGCAGACCAAGACCAAGACCAAGACCAAGACACATACGCAGATTCAGACGCAGACGCAGACGCAGACGCAGACGCAGACGCTGACCAAGACAGACGCAGACGCAGACGCAGACTCAGACGCAGACGCAGACGCAGACGCAGACGCAGATGCAGACGCAGAGGCAGACGCAGACGCAGACGCAGACGCAGACGCAGACGCAGACCAAGACCAAGACCAAGACCAAGACACATACGCAGATTCAGACGCAGACGCAGACGCAGACGCAGACGCAGACGCAGACGCAGACGCTGACCAAGAAAGACGCAGACGCAGACGCAGACGCAGACGCAGATGCAGACCAAGAAGAAGACGCAGACGCAGACGCAGACGCAGACGCAGACGCAGACGCAGACGCAGACGATGACGCAAGCGCAGGCGCAGGCTGCAGGCTGACGAAGACGCAGAGGCAGAGGCAGAGGCAGAGGCAGAGGCAGACCAAGACCAAGACCAAGACCAAGACCAAGACCAAGAGCAAGACCAAGAACAAGACCAAGACGCAGACGCAGACGCAGACGCAGACGCAGACGCAGACGCAGACGCAGATGCAGACAAAGAAGAAGACGCAGACGCCGATGCAGACGCAGACGCAGACCAAGAAGAAGACGCAGACGCAGACACAGACGAAGACGCAGACGCAGACGCCGACCAAGACCAAGACCAAGACCAAGACGAAGACCAAGACCAAGACCAAGACCAAGACCAAGACCAAGACCAAGACCAAGACCAAGACGAGGACGCAGACGCAGACCACGACGAAGACGCAGACGCAGACGCAGACGCAGACGCAGACGAAGACCAAGACGCAGACGCAGACGCAGACGCAGACGCAGACCAAAACCAAGACCAAGACCAAGACCAAGTCCAAGACGAAGACCAAGACCAAGACCAAGACCAAGACCAAGACCAAGACCAAGACCAAGACCAAGACGCAGATGAAGACCAAGATGCAGGCGCAGGCGCAGGCGCAGGCGCAGGCGCAGGCGCAGGCGCAGGGGCAGACGATGATGCAGGCGCAGGCGCAGGCGCAGGGGCAGGCACAGGCGCAGGCGCAGGCGCAGGCGCAGGCGCAAGCGCAGACGCAAACCAAGACCACACTGCAGGCGCAGGCGCAGACGCAGACGCAGACGCAGACGCAGACGCAGATGCAGACGCAGACGCAGACGCAGACGCAGACGCAGACGCAGAACAAGACGCAGACGCAGACGCAGACGCAGACGCAGACGCAGACGCAGACGCAGACGCAGACGCCGACGCCGACGCCGACGCCGACGCCGACGCCGACGCAGACGCAGACGCAGACTCAGACGCAGACGCAGACGCAGATGTAGACCAAGACGCAGACGCAGATGCAGACACAGACGCAAAACAAGACGCAGAACAAGATGCAGAACAAGACGCAGACGCAGACGCAGACGCAGATGCAGATCAAGACGCAGGCGCAGGCGCAGGCGCAGGCGCAGACGCAGGCGCAGACACAGACCAAGACCAAGACCAAGACCAAGACCAAGACGCAGACGCAGACGCAGACGCAGACGCAGACGCAGACGCAGACGCAGACGCAGACGCAGACGCAGACGCAGATGCAGACGTAGACGCAGATGCAGACACAGACGCAGAACAAGACGCAGAACAAGACGCAGAACAAGACGCAGACGCAGACGCAGACGCAGACGCAGACGCAGACGCAGACGAAGACCAAGACGCAGACGCAGACGCAGACGCAGACGCAGACCAAGACCAAGACCAAGACCAAGACCAAGACCAAGACCAAGACCAAGACCAAGATGCAGATGAAGACCAAGATGCAGGCGCAGGCGCAGGCGCAGGGGCAGACGATGATGCAGGCGCAGGCGCAGGCGCAGGGGCAGGCACAGGCGCAGGCGCAGGCGCAGGCGCAAGCGCAGACGCAGACGCAATCCAAGACCACACCGCAGGCGCAGGCGCAGACGCAGACGCAGACGCAGACGCAGACGCAGACGCAGACGCAGACGCAGACGCAGACGCAGACGCAGAACAAGACGAAGACGCAGACGCAGACGCAGACGCAGACGCAGACGCAGACGCCGACGCCGACGCCGACGCCGACGCCGACGCAGACGCTGACGCAGACGCAGACGCAGACGCATACGCAGACGCAGATGTAGACCAAGACGCAGACGCAGATGCAGACACAGACGCAGAACAAGACGCAGAACAAGACGCAGAACAAGACGCAGAACAAGACGCAGACGCAGATGCAGATCAAGACGCAGGCGCAGGCGCAGGCGCAGACGCAGGCGCAGACACAGACCAAGACCAAGACCAAGACCAAGACCAAGACCAAGACGCAGACGCAGACGCAGACGCAGACGCAGACGCAGACGCAGACGCAGACGCAGACGCAGACGCAGACGCAGACGCAGACGCAGACGTAGACGCAGATGCAGACACAGACACAGAACAAGACGCAGACGCAGACGCAGAACAAGACGCAGACGCAGACGCAGACGCAGACGCAGACGCAGACGCAGACGCAGACGCAGACGCAGACGCAGACGCAGACGCAGACGCAGACGCAGACGCAGACGCAGACGCAGATCAAGACGCAGGTGCAGGCGGAGGCGGAGGCGGAGGCGCAGGCGCAGGCGCAGGCGCAGGCGCAGGCGCAGGCGCAGGCACAGATCAAGACGAATACGCAGACGCAGACGCAGACGCAGACGCAGACGCAGACGCAGACCAAGACGCAGACGCAGACGCAGAAACAGACGCAGACGCAGACGCAGACCAAGACCAAGACCAAGACCAAGACCAAGACCAAGACCAAGACCAAGACGCAGACGCAGACGCAGACGCCGACGCCGACGCAGACGCAGACGCAGACGCAGACGCAGACGCAGACCAAGACAGACCAAGACGAAGACGAAGACGCAGACGCAGAGACAGAGGCAGAGGCAGAGGCAGAGGCAGAGGCAGAGGCAGAGGCAGAGGCAGAGGCAGAGGCAGACCAAGACCAAGACCAAGACCAAGACCAAGACCAAGACGCAGACGCAGACGCAGACGCAGACGCAGACGCAGACGCAGATGCAGACGCAGACGCAGACGCAGATGAAGACCAAGAAGAAGACGCAGACGCCGACGCAGACGCCGACGCAGACGCCGATGCAGACGCCGACGCCGACCATGACCAAGACCAAGACCAAGACCAAGACCAAGACCAAGACCAAGACCAAGACCAAGACCAAGACCAAGACCAAGACCAAGACCAAGACCAAGACGCAGACGCAGACGCAGACGCAGACGCAGACGCAGACGCAGACGCAGACGCAGATGAAGACCAAGAAGAAGACGCCGACGCCGACGCCGACGCCGACGCCGACGCCGACGCAGACGCAGACGCCGACGCCGACGCCGACCATGACCAAGACCAAGACCAAGACCAAGACCAAGACCAAGACCAAGACCAAGACCAAGACCAAGACGCAGACCAAGACCAAGACCAAGACGCAGACCAAGACCAAGACCAAGACCAAGACCAAGACGAGGACGCAGACACAGTCGCAGACCACGACGAAGACGCAGTCGCAGACGAAGACGCAGACGCAGACGCAGACGAAGACGCAGACGCAGACGCAGATGAAGACAAAGACAAAAACGCAGACGCAGACGCAGACGCAGACGCAGACGCAGACGATGACGCAGACGCAGACGCAGACGCAGACGCAGACGTAGACCAATACCAAGAACAAGACGCAGACGAAGATGCAGACGAAGACGCTGACACAGACGAAGACGCAGACGCAGACGCAGACGCAGACGCAGACAAAGACGCAGACGCAGACCAAGAACAAGACGAAGACTCAAACCGAGAAGCTGACGAAGACGCAGACGCAGACGCAGACGCAGACGCAGACGCAGACGCAGACGCAGACTCAGACACAGACCAAGACCAAGACCAAGACCAAGATCAAGATCATGACACAGACGCAGAAGCAGACGCAGACGCAGACGCAGACGCAGACGCAGACCAAGAAGAAGACGCAAACGCAGACACAGACGAAGACGCAGACGCAGACGCAGACGCAGAACAAGACGCAGACGCAGACGCAGACGCAGACACAAACGCAGACGCAGACGCAGACGCAGACGCAGACCAAGACCAAGACGAAGACCAAGATCAAGACCAAGACACAGACGCAGAAGCAGAAGCAGACGCAGACGCAGACGCAGACGCAGACCAAGAAGAAGACGCAGACGCAGACGCAGACACAGACGCAGACGCAGACGCAGACGCAGACCAAGACCAAGACCAAGAACAAGACGCAGACGAAGATGCAGACGAAGACGCTGACACAGACGAAGACGCAGACGCAGACGCAGACGCAGACGCAGACGCAGACGCAGATGCAGACAAAGACGCAGACGCAGACCAAGAACAAGACGAAGACGCAAACCAAGAAGTTGACGAAGACGCAGACGCAGACGCAGACGCAGACGCAGACGCAGACGAAGACGCAGACGCAGACGCAGACGCAGACGCAGACGCAGACGCAGACTCAGACACAGACCAAGACCAAGACGAAGACCAAGATCAAGACCAAGACACAGACGCAGAAGCAGACGCAGTCGCAGACGCAGACCAAGAAGAAGACGCAAACGCAGACACAGACGAAGACGCAGACGCAGACGCAGACCAAGACACAGACGCAGACGCAGACGCAGAAACAGACGCAGACGCAGACGCAGACGCAGACGCAGACCAAGACCAAGACGAAGACCAAGATCAAGACCAAGACACAGACGCGGAAGCAGACGCAGACGCAGACGCAGACGCAGACGCAGACCAAGAAGAAGACGCAGACGCAGACGCAGACGCAGACGCAGACGCAGACGCAGACGCAGACGCCGACCAAGACCAAGACCAAGACCAAGACCAAGACCAAGACCAAGACCAAGACCAAGACCAAGACCAAGACCAAGACCAAGACCAAGACGCAGACGAGGACGCAGACGCAGACCACGACGAAGTAGCAGACGCAGACGCAGACGCAGACGCAGACGAAGACCAAGACGCAGACGCAGACGCAGACGCAGACGCAGACGCAGACGCAGACGCAGACGCAGACGCAGACCAAGACCAAGACCAAGACCAAGACGCAGATGAAGACCAAGACGCAGACGCAGGCGCAGGCGCAGGCGCAGGAGCAGGAGCAGGCGCAGGCGCAATAGCAAACCAAGACCACACCGCAGGCGCAGACGCAGACGCAGACGCAGACGCAGACGCAGACGCAGACGCAGACGCAGACGCAGATGCAGATCAAGACGCAGGTGCAGGCGCAGGCGCAGGCGCAGGCGCTGGCGCAGGCGCGGGCGCAGGGGCAGGCGCAGGCGCAGGCGCAGGCGCTGGCGCAGGCGCAGGCACAGATCAAGACGCAGACGCAGATGCAGACGCAGACGCAGACGCCGACGCAGACGCAGATGCAGATCAAGACGCAGGTGCAGGCGCAGACGCAGACGCAGACGCAGACGCAGACGCAGACGCAGACGCAGACGCAGACCAAGACGCAGACGCAGACGCAGACACAGACGCAGACGCAGACGCAGACGCAGACGCAGACGCAGACGCAGACCAAGACAGACCAAGACGAAGACGAAGACGCAGACGCAGAGACAGAGGCAGAGGCAGAGGCAGAGGCAGAGGCAGACCAAGACCAAGACCAAGACCAAGACCAAGACCAAGACCAAGACCAAGACCAAGACCAAGACCAAGACCAAGACCAAGACCAAGACCAAGACCAAGACCAAGACGCAGACGCAGACGCAGACGCAGACGCAGACGCAGACGCAGACGCAGACGCAGATGAAGACCAAGAAGAAGACGCCGACGCCGACGCCGACGCCGACGCCGACGCCGACGCCGACGCCGACGCCGACGCCGACGCCGACGCCGACGCCGACGCCGACGCCGACCAAGACCAAGACCAAGACCAAGACCAAGACCAAGACCAAGACCAAGACCAAGACCAAGACGCAGACCAAGACCAAGACCATGACCAAGACCAAGACGAGGACGCAGACACAGTCGCAGACCACGACGAAGACGCAGTCGCAGACGAAGACGCAGACGCAGACGCAGACGAAGACGCAGACGCAGACGCAGATGAAGACAAAGACAAAAACGCAGACGCAGACGCAGACGCAGACACAGACGCAGACGCAGACGATGACGCAGACGCAGACGCAGACGCAGACGCAGACGTAGACCAATACCAAGAACAAGACGCAGACGAAGATGCAGACGAAGACGCTGACACAGACGAAGACGCAGACGCAGACGCAGACGCAGACGCAGACGCAGACAAAGACGCAGACGCAGACCAAGAACAAGACGAAGACTCAAACCGAGAAGCTGACGAAGACGCAGACGCAGACGCAGACGCAGACGCAGACGCAGACGCAGACGCAGACTCAGACACAGACCAAGACCAAGACCAAGACCAAGATCAAGATCATGACACAGACGCAGAAGCAGACGCAGACGCAGACGCAGACGCAGACCAAGAAGAAGACGCAAACGCAGACACAGACGAAGACGCAGACGCAGACGCAGACGCAGAACAAGACGCAGACGCAGACGCAGACGCAGACACAAACGCAGACGCAGACGCAGACGCAGACGCAGACGCAGACCAAGACCAAGACGAAGACCAAGATCAAGACCAAGACACAGACGCAGAAGCAGAAGCAGACGCAGACGCAGACGCAGACCAAGAAGAAGACGCAGACGCAGACGCAGACACAGACGCAGACGCAGACGCAGACGCCGACCAAGACCAAGACCAAGACCAAGACCAAGACCAAGACCAAGACCAAGACGCAGACGAGGACGCAGACGCAGACCACGACGAAGAAGCAGACGCAGACGCAGACGCAGACGCAGACGAAGACCAAGACGCAGACGCAGAAGCAGACGCAGACGCAGACGCAGAAGCAGACCAAGACCAAGACCAAGACCAAGACCAAGACCAAGACCAAGACCAAGACCAAGACCAAGACCAAGACCAAGACGCAGATGAAGACCAAGACGCAGGCGCAGGCGCAGGCGCAGGCGCAGGCGCAGGCGCAGGCGCAGGCGCAGGAGCAGGCACAGGCGCAGGCGCAGGCGCAGGCGCAGACGATGATGCAGGCGCAGGCGCAGGCGCAGGCGCAGGCGCAGGCGCAGGCGCAGGCGCAGGCGCAGGCGCAGGCGCAGAAGCAGAAGCAGAAGCAGAAGCAGAAGCAGAAGCAGAAGCAAACCAAGACCACACCGCAGGCGCAGGCGCAGACGCAGACGCAGATGTAGACCAAGACGCAGGCGCAGGCGCAGGCGCAGGCGCAGGCGCAGGCGCAGGCGCAGGCGCAGGTGCAGGCGCAGGCGCAGGTGCAGGCGCAGATCAAGACAGAGACGCAGACGCAGACGCAGACGCAGACGATGACGCAGGCGCAGGTGCAGGCGCTTGCGCTGGCGCAGGCACAGGCGCAGGCGCAGGCGCAAACCAAGACGCAGACGCAGACGCAGACGCAGACACAGACGCAGACGCAGAACAAGACGCAGACGCAGACGCAGACACAGACGCCGACGCCGACGCCGACGCCGACGCATACGCAGACGCAGACGCAGACGCAGACGCAGAGGCAGACGCAGATGCAGACCAAGACGCAGGCGCAGACGCAGGCGCAGGCGCAGGCGCAGGCGCAGGCGCAGACGCAGACGCCGACGCAGACGCCGACGCCGACGCAGACGCAGACGCAGAACAAGACGCAGACGCAGACGCAGACGCAGACGCAGACGCAGATGCAGACGCAGATGCAGATGCAGACGCAGACGCAGACGCAGACGCAGACTCAGATGCAGATGCAGATCAAGGCGCAGGCGCAGGCGCAGGCGCAGGCGCAGGCGCAGGCGCAGGCGCAGGCGCAGGCGCAGGCGCAGGCGCAGGCGCAGGCGCAGGCGCAGGCGCAGGCGCAGATCACGACGAAGACGAAGACGCAGAAGCAGACGCAGACGCAGACGCAGACGCAGACCAAGAAGAAGACGCAAACGCAGACACAGACGAAGACGCAGACGCAGACGCAGACGCAGAACAAGACGCAGACGCAGACGCAGACGCAGACACAAACGCAGACGCAGACGCAGACGCAGACGCAGACGCAGACCAAGACCAAGACGAAGACCAAGATCAAGACCAAGACACAGACGCAGAAGCAGAAGCAGACGCAGACGCAGACGCAGACCAAGAAGAAGACGCAGACGCAGACGCAGACACAGACGCAGACGCAGACGCAGACGCCGACCAAGACCAAGACCAAGACCAAGACCAAGACCAAGACCAAGACCAAGACCAAGACGCAGACGAGGACGCAGACGCAGACCACGACGAAGAAGCAGACGCAGACGCAGACGCAGACGCAGACGAAGACCAAGACGCAGACGCAGAAGCAGACGCAGACGCAGACGCAGACGCAGACCAAGACCAAGACCAAGACCAAGACCAAGACCAAGACCAAGACCAAGACCAAGACCAAGACCAAGACCAAGACCAAGACCAAGACGCAGATGAAGACCAAGACGCAGGCGCAGGCGCAGGCGCAGGCGCAGGCGCAGGCGCAGGAGCAGGCGCAGGCGCAGGCGCAGGCGCAGGCGCAGACGATGATGCAGGCGCAGGCGCAGGCGCAGGCGCAGGCGCAGGCGCAGGCGCAGGCGCAGAAGCAGAAGCAGAAGCAGAAGCAGAAGCAGAAGCAGAAGCAGAAGCAGAAGCAGAAGCAAACCAAGACCACACCGCAGGCGCAGGCGCAGACGCAGACGCAGATGTAGACCAAGACGCAGGCGCAGGCGCAGGCGCAGGCGCAGGCGCAGGCGCAGGCGCAGGCGCAGGCGCAGGCGCAGGCGCAGGCGCAGGCGCAGGCGCAGGCGCAGGTGCAGGCGCAGATCAAGACAGAGACGCAGACGCAGACGCAGACGCAGACGATGACGCAGGCGCAGGTGCAGGCGCTTGCGCTGGCGCAGGCACAGGCGCAGGCGCAGGCGCAAACCAAGACGCAGACGCAGACGCAGACGCAGACACAGACGCAGACGCAGAACAAGACGCAGACGCAGACGCAGACACAGACGCAGACGCCGACGCCGACGCCGACGCATACGCAGACGCAGACGCAGACGCAGACGCAGAGGCAGACGCAGATGCAGACCAAGACGCAGGCGCAGACGCAGGCGCAGGCGCAGGCGCAGGCGCAGGCGCAGGCGCAGACGCAGACGCCGACGCAGACGCCGACGCCGACGCAGACGCAGACGCAGAACAAGACGCAGACGCAGACGCAGACGCAGATGCAGACGCAGATGCAGACGCAGATGCAGATGCAGACGCAGACGCAGACGCAGACGCAGACGCAGACGCAGACTCAGATGCAGATGCAGATCAAGGCGCAGGCGCAGGCGCAGGCGCAGGCGCAGGCGCAGGCGCAGGCGCAGGCGCAGGCGCAGGCGCAGGCGCAGGCGCAGGCGCAGGCGCAGGCGCAGATCACGACGAAGACGAAGACGCAGATGCAGACGCAGACGCAGACGCAGACGCAGACGCAGACGCAGACGCAGACGCAGACGCAGACCAAGACGCAGATGCAGACGCAGACGCAGACGCAGACCAAGACGCAGACGCAGACGCAGACGCAGACGCAGACTAAGACGAAGACTCAGACGCAGACGCAGACGCAGACGCAGACGCAGACGCAGACGCAGACGCAGACGCAGACGCAGACGCAGACGCAGACCAAGACCAAGACGCAGACGCAGACGCAGACGCAGATGTAGACCAAGACGCAGGCGCAGGCGCAGGCGCAGGCGCAGGCGCAGGCGCAGGCGCAGGCGCAGGCGCAGGCGCAGGCGCAGGCGCAGGCGCAGGCGCAGGTGCAGGCGCAGATCAAGACAGAGACGCAGACGCAGACGCAGACGATGACGCAGGCGCAGGTGCAGGCGCTTGCGCTGGCGCAGGCACAGGCGCAGGCGCAGGCGCAAACCAAGACGCAGACGCAGACGCAGACGCAGACGCAGACGCAGACGCAGACGCAGAACAAGACGCAGACGCAGACGCAGACACAGACGCAGACGCCGACGCCGACGCCGACGCCGACGCCGACGCCGACGCCGACGCCGACGCAGACGCAGACGCAGACGCAGACGCAGACGCAGACGCAGACGCAGACCAAGACCAAGACCAAGACGCAGACGCAGACGCAGATGAAGACGCAGACGCAGACGCAGACGCAGACGCAGACGCAGACGCAGACGCAGACGCAGACGCTGACCAAGACAGACGCAGAGGCAGAGGCAGAGGCAGAGGCAGAGGCAGAGGCAGAGGCAGAGGCAGAGGCAGAGGCAGAGGCAGAGGCAGAGGCAGACCAAGACCAAGATCAAGACCAAGATCAAGACCAAGACCAAGACGCAGACGCAGACGCAGACGCAGACGCAGACGCAGACCCAGACGCAGACGCAGACGCAGACGCAGACGCAGACGCAGACGCAGACGCAGACGCAGACGCAGACGCAGGCGCAGACGCAGACCAAGAAGAAGATGCATACGCAGAAGCAGACGAAGATGCCAATGCCGACGCCGACGCCGACCATGACCAAGACCAAGACCAAGACCAAGACGCAGACGAGGACGCAGACGCAGTCGCAAACCACGACGAAGACGCAGTCGCAGACGAAGACGCAGACGCAGACGCAGACGCAGACGAAGACGAAGACGATGACGCAGACGCAGACGCAGACGCAGACGCAGACGCAGACGCAGACGCAGACGCAGATGCAGACGCAGACGCAGACGCAGACGCAGACCAAGACGCAGACGCAGACGCAGACGCAGACGCAGACGCAGATGCAGAAGCAGACGCAGATGCAGATGTAGACCAAGAAGAAGACGCCGACGCCGACGCCGACGCCGACGCCGACGCCGACGCCGACGCCGACGCCGACGCCGACGCCGACGCCGACGCCGACGCCGACGCCGACGCCGACGCCGACGCCGACGCCGACGCCGACGCCGACGCAGAACAAGACGCAGACGCAGACGAAGACGCAGACGCAGACGCAGACGCAGACGCAGATGCCAACGCAGGCGCAGGCGCAGACGCAGATGAAGACCAAGACGCAGGCGCAGGCGCAGGCGCAGGCGCAGGCGCAGGCGCAGGCGCAGGAGCAGGCACAGGCGCAGGCGCAGGCGCAGGCGCAGACGATGATGCAGGCGCAGGCGCAGGCGCAGGCGCAGGCGCAGGCGCAGGCGCAGGCGCAGGCGCAGGCGCAGGCGCAGAAGCAGAAGCAGAAGCAGAAGCAGAAGCAGAAGCAGAAGCAAACCAAGACCACACCGCAGGCGCAGGCGCAGACGCAGACGCAGATGTAGACCAAGACGCAGGCGCAGGCGCAGGCGCAGGCGCAGGCGCAGGCGCAGGCGCAGGCGCAGGTGCAGGCGCAGGCGCAGGTGCAGGCGCAGATCAAGACAGAGACGCAGACGCAGACGCAGACGCAGACGATGACGCAGGCGCAGGTGCAGGCGCTTGCGCTGGCGCAGGCACAGGCGCAGGCGCAGGCGCAAACCAAGACGCAGACGCAGACGCAGACGCAGACACAGACGCAGACGCAGAACAAGACGCAGACGCAGACGCAGACACAGACGCCGACGCCGACGCCGACGCCGACGCATACGCAGACGCAGACGCAGACGCAGACGCAGAGGCAGACGCAGATGCAGACCAAGACGCAGGCGCAGACGCAGGCGCAGGCGCAGGCGCAGGCGCAGGCGCAGACGCAGACGCCGACGCAGACGCCGACGCCGACGCAGACGCAGACGCAGAACAAGACGCAGACGCAGACGCAGACGCAGACGCAGACGCAGATGCAGACGCAGATGCAGATGCAGACGCAGACGCAGACGCAGACGCAGACTCAGATGCAGATGCAGATCAAGGCGCAGGCGCAGGCGCAGGCGCAGGCGCAGGCGCAGGCGCAGGCGCAGGCGCAGGCGCAGGCGCAGGCGCAGGCGCAGGCGCAGGCGCAGGCGCAGGCGCAGGCGCAGGCGCAGATCACGACGAAGACGAAGACGCAGAAGCAGACGCAGACGCAGACGCAGACGCAGACCAAGAAGAAGACGCAAACGCAGACACAGACGAAGACGCAGACGCAGACGCAGACGCAGAACAAGACGCAGACGCAGACGCAGACGCAGACACAAACGCAGACGCAGACGCAGACGCAGACGCAGACGCAGACCAAGACCAAGACGAAGACCAAGATCAAGACCAAGACACAGACGCAGAAGCAGAAGCAGACGCAGACGCAGACGCAGACCAAGAAGAAGACGCAGACGCAGACGCAGACACAGACGCAGACGCAGACGCAGACGCCGACCAAGACCAAGACCAAGACCAAGACCAAGACCAAGACCAAGACCAAGACCAAGACGCAGACGAGGACGCAGACGCAGACCACGACGAAGAAGCAGACGCAGACGCAGACGCAGACGCAGACGAAGACCAAGACGCAGACGCAGAAGCAGACGCAGACGCAGACGCAGACGCAGACCAAGACCAAGACCAAGACCAAGACCAAGACCAAGACCAAGACCAAGACCAAGACCAAGACCAAGACCAAGACCAAGACCAAGACCAAGACGCAGATGAAGACCAAGACGCAGGCGCAGGCGCAGGCGCAGGCGCAGGCGCAGGCGCAGGAGCAGGCGCAGGCGCAGGCGCAGGCGCAGGCGCAGACGATGATGCAGGCGCAGGCGCAGGCGCAGGCGCAGGCGCAGGCGCAGGCGCAGGCGCAGAAGCAGAAGCAGAAGCAGAAGCAGAAGCAGAAGCAGAAGCAGAAGCAGAAGCAGAAGCAAACCAAGACCACACCGCAGGCGCAGGCGCAGACGCAGACGCAGATGTAGACCAAGACGCAGGCGCAGGCGCAGGCGCAGGCGCAGGCGCAGGCGCAGGCGCAGGCGCAGGCGCAGGCGCAGGCGCAGGCGCAGGCGCAGGCGCAGGTGCAGGCGCAGATCAAGACAGAGACGCAGACGCAGACGCAGACGCAGACGATGACGCAGGCGCAGGTGCAGGCGCTTGCGCTGGCGCAGGCACAGGCGCAGGCGCAGGCGCAAACCAAGACGCAGACGCAGACGCAGACGCAGACACAGACGCAGACGCAGAACAAGACGCAGACGCAGACGCAGACACAGACGCAGACGCCGACGCCGACGCCGACGCATACGCAGACGCAGACGCAGACGCAGACGCAGAGGCAGACGCAGATGCAGACCAAGACGCAGGCGCAGACGCAGGCGCAGGCGCAGGCGCAGGCGCAGGCGCAGGCGCAGACGCAGACGCCGACGCAGACGCCGACGCCGACGCAGACGCAGACGCAGAACAAGACGCAGACGCAGACGCAGACGCAGATGCAGACGCAGATGCAGACGCAGATGCAGATGCAGACGCAGACGCAGACGCAGACGCAGACGCAGACGCAGACTCAGATGCAGATGCAGATCAAGGCGCAGGCGCAGGCGCAGGCGCAGGCGCAGGCGCAGGCGCAGGCGCAGGCGCAGGCGCAGGCGCAGGCGCAGGCGCAGGCGCAGGCGCAGGCGCAGATCACGACGAAGACGAAGACGCAGATGCAGACGCAGACGCAGACGCAGACGCAGACGCAGACGCAGACGCAGACGCAGACGCAGACCAAGACGCAGATGCAGACGCAGACGCAGACGCAGACCAAGACGCAGACGCAGACGCAGACGCAGACGCAGACTAAGACGAAGACTCAGACGCAGACGCAGACGCAGACGCAGACGCAGACGCAGACGCAGACGCAGACGCAGACGCAGACGCAGACGCAGACGCAGACCAAGACCAAGACGCAGACGCAGACGCAGACGCAGATGTAGACCAAGACGCAGGCGCAGGCGCAGGCGCAGGCGCAGGCGCAGGCGCAGGCGCAGGCGCAGGCGCAGGCGCAGGCGCAGGCGCAGGCGCAGGCGCAGGTGCAGGCGCAGATCAAGACAGAGACGCAGACGCAGACGCAGACGATGACGCAGGCGCAGGTGCAGGCGCTTGCGCTGGCGCAGGCACAGGCGCAGGCGCAGGCGCAAACCAAGACGCAGACGCAGACGCAGACGCAGACGCAGACGCAGACGCAGACGCAGAACAAGACGCAGACGCAGACGCAGACACAGACGCAGACGCCGACGCCGACGCCGACGCCGACGCCGACGCCGACGCCGACGCCGACGCAGACGCAGACGCAGACGCAGACGCAGACGCAGACGCAGACGCAGACCAAGACCAAGACCAAGACGCAGACGCAGACGCAGATGAAGACGCAGACGCAGACGCAGACGCAGACGCAGACGCAGACGCAGACGCAGACGCAGACGCTGACCAAGACAGACGCAGAGGCAGAGGCAGAGGCAGAGGCAGAGGCAGAGGCAGAGGCAGAGGCAGAGGCAGAGGCAGAGGCAGAGGCAGAGGCAGAGGCAGACCAAGACCAAGATCAAGACCAAGATCAAGACCAAGACCAAGACGCAGACGCAGACGCAGACGCAGACGCAGACGCAGACCCAGACGCAGACGCAGACGCAGACGCAGACGCAGACGCAGACGCAGACGCAGACGCAGACGCAGACGCAGGCGCAGACGCAGACCAAGAAGAAGATGCATACGCAGAAGCAGACGAAGATGCCAATGCCGACGCCGACGCCGACCATGACCAAGACCAAGACCAAGACCAAGACGCAGACGAGGACGCAGACGCAGTCGCAAACCACGACGAAGACGCAGTCGCAGACGAAGACGCAGACGCAGACGCAGACGCAGACGAAGACGAAGACGATGACGCAGACGCAGACGCAGACGCAGACGCAGACGCAGACGCAGACGCAGACGCAGATGCAGACGCAGACGCAGACGCAGACGCAGACCAAGACGCAGACGCAGACGCAGACGCAGACGCAGACGCAGATGCAGAAGCAGACGCAGATGCAGATGTAGACCAAGAAGAAGACGCCGACGCCGACGCCGACGCCGACGCCGACGCCGACGCCGACGCCGACGCCGACGCCGACGCCGACGCCGACGCCGACGCCGACGCCGACGCCGACGCCGACGCCGACGCCGACGCCGACGCCGACGCCGACGCAGAACAAGACGCAGACGCAGACGAAGACGCAGACGCAGACGCAGACGCAGACGCAGATGCCAACGCAGGCGCAGGCGCAGGCGCAGGCGCAGGCGCAGGCGCAGGCGCAGGCGCAGGCGCAGGCGCAGGCGCAGGCGCAGGCGCAGGCGCAGATCACGACGAAGACGCAGATGCAGACGCAGACGCAGACGCAGACCAAGACGCAGATGCAGGCGCAGACGCAGACGCAGATGCAGACGCAGATGCAGACGCAGAGGAAGACGCATATGCAGACGCAGACGCAGATGAAGACGAAGACACAGACCAAGACGAAGACGCAGACGCAGACGCAGACGCAGACGCAGATGCAGACCACAACGAAGATGAAGACGCAGACGAAGACGCAGACGCAGACACAGATGAAGACGCAGAAGCAGACGCAATCGCAGACGCAGACGCAGACCAAGACGAAGACGCAGACGCAGACACAGACGAAGACGCAGACGCAGACGCAGACGCAGACCAAGACGCAGACTCAGACGCAGACGCAGACACAGACGCAGACGCAGACGCAAAGGCAGACCAAGACCAAGACCAAGACCAAGACCAAGACACAGACGCAGACGCAGACGCAGACGCATATGCAGACGCAGACGCAGAAGAAGACGCAGACGCAGACGCAGACGAAGATGCAGACGCAGAGGCACAAAAAGACGAAGACGCAGACGCAGATGCAGACTCAGACGCAGCCGCAGACGCAGACTGCATCTGCGTCTGCGTCTGCGTCTTCATCTTGGTCTGCATCTGCGTCTGCGTCTGCGTCTTCGTCTTGGTTTGCATCTGCGTCTGCGTCTGCGTCTGCGTCTGCGTCTGCGTCTGCGTCTGCGTCTGCGTCTGCGTCTGCGTCTGCATCTGCGTCTGCGCAGAGGCACAAAAAGACGAAGACGCAGACGCAGACGCAGACTAAGACGAAGACTCAGACACAGACGCAGACGCAGACGCAGACGCAGACGCAGACGCAGACGCAGACGCAGACCAAGACGCAGACGCAGACGCAGACGCAGACGCAGACGCAGACGCAGACGCAGACGCAGACGCAGACGCAGACGCAGACGCTGACCAAGACAGACGCAGAGGCAGAGGCAGAGGCAGAGGCAGAGGCAGAGGCAGAGGCAGAGGCAGACCAAGACCAAGACCAAGACCAAGACCAAGACCAAGACCAAGACCAAGACCAAGACCAGAAGCAGACGAGGACGCAGACGCAGTCGCAAACCACGACGAAGACGCAGTCGCAGACGAAGACGCAGACGCAGACGCAGACGCAGACGAAGACGAAGACGCAGATGCAGACGCAGACGCAGATGAAGACAAAGACAAAGACGCAGACGCAGACGCAGACGCAGACGCAGACGCAGACGCAGACGCAGACGCAGACGCAGACGCAGACGCAGACGAAGACGATGACGCAGACGCAGACGCAGACGCAGACGCAGACCAAGACGCAGACGCAGACGCAGACGCAGACGCAGACGCAGACGCAGACGCAGACGCAGACGCAGATGCAGATGTAGACCAAGAAGAAGACGCCGACGCCGACGCCGACGCCGACGCCGACGCCGACGCCGACGCCGACGCCGACGCCGACGCCGACGCCGACGCCGACGCAGACGCCGACGCCGACGCCGACGCCGACGCCGACGCCGACGCCGACGCCGACGCCGACGCCGACGCAGACGCAGACGCAGACGCAGACGCAGAACAAGATGCAGACGCAGACGAAGACGCAGACGCAGACGCAGACGCCAACGCAGACGCAGACGCAGGCGCAGGCGCAGGCGCAGGCGCAGATCACGACGAAGACGCAGACGCAGACGCAGACGCAGACGCAGACGCAGACGCAGACGCAGACGCAGACGCAGACGCAGACCAAGACGCAGATGCAGGCGCAGACGCAGACGCAGATGCAGACGCAGATGCAGACGCAGAGGAAGACGCATATGCAGACGCAGACGCAGATGAAGACGAAGACACAGACCAAGACGCAGACGCAGACGCAGACGCAGATGCAGACCACAACGAAGACGAAGACGCTGACGAAGACGCAGACGCAGACACAGACGAAGACGCAGAAGCAGACGCAATCGCAGACGCAGACGCAGACCAAGACGAAGACGCAGACGCAGACACAGACGAAGACGCAGACGCAGACGCAGACCAAGACGCAGACGCAGATGCAGACGCAGACGCAGACGCAGACGCAGACGCAGACGCAGACGCAGACGCAGACGCAGACCAAGACCAAGACCAAGACCAAGACACAGACGCAGACGCAGACGCAGAAGCAGACGCAGACGCATATGCAGACGCAGACGCAGAAGAAGACGCAGACGCAGACGAAGATGCAGACGCAGAGGCACAAAAAGACGAAGACGCAGACGCAGATGCAGACTCAGACGCAGACGCAGACGCAGACTGCATCTGCGTCTGCGTCTGCGTCTTCATCTTGGTCTGCATCTGCGTCTGCGTCTGCGTCTTCGTCTTGGTTTGCATCTGCGTCTGCGTCTGCGTCTGCGTCTGCGTCTGCGTTTGCGTCTGCGTCTGCGTCTTGGTCTTGGTCTTGGTCTTGGTCTGCGTCTGCGTCTGCGTCTGCGTCTGCGTCTGCGTCTGCGTCTGCGTCTACGTCTGCGTCTGCGTCTGCCTCTTGGTCTTGGTCTTGGTCTTGGACTTGGTCTGCGTCTGCAGGCGCAGATCAAGACGAAGACGCAGACGCAGACGCAGACGCAGACGCAGACGCAGACGCAGACGCAGACCAAGACCAAGACCAAGACCAAGACCAAGACCAAGACCAAGACACATACGCAGATTCAGATGCAGACGCAGACGCAGACGCAGACGCTGACCAAGACAGACGCAGACTCAGACTCAGACGCAGATGCAGACGCAGACGCAGACGCAGACGCAGACGCAGACGCAGACGCAGACGCAGACGCAGACGCAGACCAAGACCAAGACCAAGACCAAGACCAAGACCAAGACCAAGACCAAGACCAAGACCAAGACGCAGAAGCAGAAGCAGACGCAGACGCAGACGCAGACGCAGATGCAGAACAAGAAGAAGACGCAGATGCAGATGCAGACGCAGACGCAGACGCAGACGCAGACGCAGACGCAGACGCAGACGCAGACGCAGACACAGATGCAGATCAAGTCGCAGGCGCAGGCGCAGGCGCAGGCGCAGGCGCAGGCGCAGGAGCAGATCAAGACGAAGACGAAGACGCAGACGCAGACGCAGATGCAAACGCAGATGCAGACGCAGACGCAGACGCAGACGCAGACGCAGACGCAGACCAAGACTCAGACGCAGACGCAGACGCAGACGCAGACGCAGACGCAGACGCAGACCAAGACGCAGACGCAGACGCAGACGCAGACGCAGACGCAGACGCAGACGCAGACGCAGACGCAGACGCAGACGCAGACGCAGACGCAGACCAAGACGCAGACGCAGACGCAGACGCAGAGGCAGACGCAGACGCAGACGCAGACGCAGACCAAGACGCAGACGCAGACGCAGACGCAGACGCAGACGCAGACGCAGACGCAGACGCAGACGCAGACGCAGACGCAGACCAAGACAGACGCAGACTCAGACTCAGACGCAGACGCAGACGCAGACGCAGACGCAGATGCAGACGCAGACGCAGACGCAGACGCAGACGCAGACGCAGACCAAGACGCAGACGCAGACGCAGACCAAGACTCAGACGCAGACGCAGACGCAGACGCAGACGCAGACGCAGACGCAGACGCAGACGCAGACGCAGACCAAGACGCAGGCGCAGACGCAGACGCAGACGCAGACGCAGACGCAGACGCAGACGCAGACGCAGACGCAGACCAAGACGCAGACGCAGACGCAGACGCAGACGCAGACGCAGACGCAGACGCAGACGCAGACGCAGACCAAGACGCAGACGCAGACGCAGACGCAGACGCAGACGCAGACGCAGACGCAGACGCAGACGCAGACGCAGACGCAGACGCAGACGCTGACCAAGACAGACGCAGACTCAGAGGCAGAGGCAGAGGCAGAGGCAGAGGCAGAGGCAGAGGCAGAGGCAGAGGCAGAGGCAGAGGCACAGGCACAGGCACAGGCACAGGCACAGGCAGAGGCACAGGCACAGGCAGAGGCAGACCAAGACCAAGACCAAGACCAAGACCAAGACCAAGACCAAGACCAAGACCAAGACCAAGACCAAGACCAAGACCAAGACCAAGACCAAGACGCAGACCAAGAAGAAGAGGCAGAGGCAGAGGCAGAGGCAGAGGCAGAGGCAAAGGCAGAGGCAGAGGCAGAGGCAGAGGCAGAGGCAGAGGCAGACCAAGACCAAGACCAAGACCAAGACGCAGACGCAGACGCAGACGCAGACGCAGACGCAGACGCAGACGCAGACGCAGACGCAGACGCAGACGCAGACGCAGACGCAGACGCAGATGCAGACCAAGAAGAATACGCAGACGCAGACGCAGACGCAGACGCAGACGCAGACGCAGACGCAGACGCAGACGCAGAACAAGACGCAGACGCAGACGAAGACGCAGACGCAGACGCAGACGCAGACTCCAATGCAGACGCAGATGCAGACGCAGACGATGACGCAGGTGCAGGCGCAGGCGCAGGTGCAGGCGCAGGCACAGACGCAGACGCAAACCAAGTCCACGACGCAGACGCAGACGCAGACGCAGACGCAGACGCAGACGCAGACGCAGACGCAGACGCAGACGCAGACGCAGACGCAGACGCAGACGCAGATGCAGATGTAAACCAAGAAGAAGACGCCGACGCCGACGCCGACGCCGACGCCGACGCCGACGCCGACGCCGACGCCGACGCCGACGCCGACGCCGACGCCGACGCCGACGCAGACGCAGATCAAGATGCAGACGCAGACGAAGACGCAGACGCAGACGCAGACGCCAACGCAGACGCAGACGCAGACGCAGACGCAGACGATGACGCAGGCGCAGGCGCAGGCGCAGGCGCAGGCGCAGGCGCAGGCGCAGGCGCAGGCGCAGGCGCAGGCGCAGGCGCAGGCGCAGATCACGACGCAGACGCAGACGGAGACGGAGACGCAGACGCAGACGCAGACGCAGACGCAGACGCAGACGCAGACGCAGACGCAGACGCAGACGCAGACCAAGACGCAGATGCAGGCGCAGACGCAGACGCAGATGCAGACGCAGATGCAGACGCAGAGGAAGACGCATATGCAGACGCAGACGCAGATGAAGACGAAGACACAGACCAAGACGAAGACGCAGACGCAGACGCAGACGCAGATGCAGACCACAACGAAGACGAAGACGCAGACGAAGACGCAGACGCAGACACAGACGAAGACGCAGAAGCAGACGCAATCGCAGACGCAGACGCAGACCAAGACGAAGACGCAGACGCAGACACAGACGAAGACGCAGACGCAGACGCAGACCAAGACGCAGACGCAGACGCAGACGCAGACGCAGACGCAGACGCAGACGCAGACGCAGACGCAGACGCTGACGCAGACGCAGACGCAGACCAAGACCAAGACCAAGACCAAGACACAGACGCAGACGCAGACGCAGACGCAGACGCATATGCAGACGCAGACGCAGAAGAAGACGCAGACGCAGACGAAGATGCAGACGCAGAGGCACAAAAAGACGAAGACGCAGACGCAGATGCAGACTCAGACGCAGACGCAGACGCAGACTGCATCTGCGTCTGCGTCTGCGTCTTCATCTTGGTCTGCATCTGCGTCTGCGTCTGCGTCTTCGTCTTTTTGTGCCTCTGCGTCTGCGTCTGCGTCTGCATTTGCGTCTGCGTCTGCGTCTGCGTCTTGGTCTTGGTCTTGGTCTTGGTCTTGGTCTTGGTCTGCGTCTGCGTCTGCGTCTGCGTCTGCGTCTGCGTCTGCGTCTGCGTCTGCGTCTGCGTCTGCGTCTGCCTCTTGGTCTTGGTCTTTGTCTTGGACTTGGTCTGCGTCTGCAGGCGCAGATCAAGACGAAGACGCAGACGCAGACGCAGACGCAGACGCAGACGCAGACGCAGACGCAGACGCAGACGCAGACGCAGACCAAGACCAAGACCAAGACCAAGACCAAGACCAAGACCAAGACCAAGACACATACGCAGATTCAGACGCAGACGCAGACGCAGACACAGACGCTGACCAAGACAGACGCAGACTCAGACTCAGACGCAGACGCAGACGCAGACGCAGACGCAGACGCAGACGCAGACGCAGACGCAGACGCAGACGCAGACCAAGACCAAGACCAAGACCAAGACCAAGACCAAGACCAAGACCAAGACCAAGACCAAGACCAAGACGCAGAAGCAGAAGCAGACGCAGACGCAGACGCAGACGCAGATGCAGAACAAGAAGAAGACGCAGATGCAGACGCAGACGCAGACGCAGACGCAGACGATGACGCAAGCGCAGGCGCTGGCGCAGGTGCTGGCGCAGGCGCAGGCGCAGATGCAGACGCAAACCCAGTCCACGACGCAGACGCAGACGCAGACGCAGACGCAGACGCAGACGCAGACGCAGACGCATACGCAGACGCAGACGCAGACGCAGACGCAGACACAGATGCAGATCAAGTCGCAGGCGCAGGCGCAGGCGCAGGCGCAGGCGCAGGCGCAGGCGCAGGCGCAGGTGCAGGCGCAGGCGCAGATCAAGACGAAGACGAAGACGCAGACGCAGACGCAGATGCAAACGCAGATGCAGACGCAGACGCAGACGCAGACGCAGACGCAGACCAAGACTCAGACGCAGACGCAGACGCAGACGCAGACGCAGACGCAGACGCAGACGCAGACGCAGACGCAGACGCAGACGCAGACCAAGACGCAGACGCAGACGCAGACGCAGACGCAGACGCAGACGCAGACGCAGACGCAGACGCAGACGCTGACCAAGACAGACGCAGAGGCAGAGGCAGAGGCAGAGGCAGAGGCAGAGGCAGAGGCAGAGGCAGAGGCAGAGGCAGAGGCAGACCAAGACCAAGACCAAGACCAAGACCAAGACGCAGACGCAGAAGCAGAAGCAGAAGCAGATGCAGACGCAGACGCAGAAGCAGACGCAGACGCAGACGCAGACGCAGACGCAGATGCAGACCAAGAAGAAGAGGCAGAGGCAGAGGCAGAGGCAGAGGCAGAGGCAGAGGCAAAGGCAGAGGCAGAGGCAGAGGCAGAGGCAGAGGCAGACCAAGACGCAGACGCAGACGCAGACGCAGACGCAGACGCAGACGCAGACGCAGACGCAGACGCAGACGCAGACGCCAACGCAGACGCAGATGCAGACGCAGACGCAGAC